>NC_135014.1:6049542-7458708 GCF_051020955.1 Megalopta genalis | reverse complement strand
CCTTGCTTCATTATTGTACAATGATTCTTGTAATCAACAGAAAAGATTGTCCTCCTATTTGTATTTTTAACCTTTTAAGTACTTGCACTTATTAAAACTTACGTAACCACTGTTAGCGGTTTCATAGACCCATAATGTTTATTGAGTTATTATTGTACTGTACTGATTAAAACTTACGTAACGTAAGTTAATAATAAATAATAATAAAGCGTTATTATTGATACAAAAGTGTTAAATTAAAAATAAAAATCAGTTGCCCTCGCTTTGCACATCAATAATTCGGTTCGATTGAGTAGAAGTAAGTGTATTAAAAATGTTCCACTTTTTACAATTTTTCCTACAAGAATGAATATGATTCATGAATAAGAATAAATAAGCAACTTGTATAAAAAAAACCACAGGTTAACTGTCGATTCTTAATTAACCATCAATCAGCAATTGAGGAGGAAATAACGCAGCATTGCAAAAATGTCTTAGAATCGGCCATTCTCATATTTTCGAGCAAAGAATTTGTTAACAGACGAATATCAAAGAGATGCTCACAGCATCGAGAAAAAATTAAACGTCGGCTATTACGAACAAAGGGATTCCAACCGTCACGAAAATATTTCCCCATTCGTTTCCAAACGAGCATAAAATCGATTGAGAAATGAACACCGGGAAAATAGTAGAATTTTTGAAGGTGCGTTTTAATTGGGGATCATGTTCCTGCTTGTATTAAAGTCTCCCGGGCCGAGGGGTTCGCAGAGGTGATTTTGGCGGGCGAGTCGAGCGCCGCGTGGTGGCCGCAATTTGGGCGTTCATTTCTTCTTCTGCCGGCAAAGTAGGCTGCATTGTCCGTTTCATCCTGGCAGGAGGGTACCAGTTACCGACACCGTGTACGGGCGCGGCCATCTTGGAAAAGGGAAAGCGACGCGGCGACGTACGAAAAACAAAATGAAGGCGCTTGCGCCGCCGCTTCGGTATTGAGCGAGATCCCCGACGCCTTTTTGCATTTTCACCCTTTACTCCGCTCCCGGACTAGCCGCGGCGGCCCACCCTCTCCTAACCGGCACCCCCTGCCGCCCCCTAGACATCCCACTTTGCCAGCAGCCTCGCTCGTTCTCGTGCCTATCGACCTTTCTCCACCCGGAGCGGCTCCTCTTTCTCTTTCTCCTCTGGCTTTGCCACCTCTTCTAACGACTCCTGCGTTTCTAACCACCTCCGCAGCCAGCGATGCGCCCATCCCGTCCCGTCCCGGCCCGGCCCGGCCCGTCCCGACTCGCCGCCGTTCAACCCCACTCCTTGGCCAGTCGCTTTTTTGCATTTTAACACGTTTTTAAATGGATGGAAAAATAAATAGCGCTCCTTGATTCGATTACAACCCTCAGGTAGCCGGTACACCGACGATTTCTCGCAAGCCAACATCGCCGGCGCGCTGATTGCCTCCATACTTTCCCTGGCCTGTGACTGCTTCTTCCATTTGTTCATCCCTCTTTTTTTTCATTCTTCGAACCTCTCCCCTCCGCAACGTTCGACCCTTTTCTTATACCAGCGATCAACGATTCCTCGAGGATGATAGCCGGCGATGTTGATTTTTCAACCACGTTCGGGATTGGAACGATGCACGGTTAAGTGGCGCCCTCTTTTCGTAAGGGACGCTGGAAGTATCGAGCGCAGGGGAGAATCTAATCGCAGGAACCCCTTCTAGTAATTGAATAATGCGTTCCAAGAGGCTCGATGCGGGGATTAATGCTCTTGCGGTCGATTAACGGATTTCACGAAAGAATTATTAGTGTTTGGAGGAATGACGTGCGAGATGCGATCGGAATTTTCGCTATTAGATGCCTCGATCAGGCGAACGATTGTACTCGAACTGTCTGTAATTGGAACGAGAGCTGAAAGGGTTGGTAAAGTTATTCTCTGGAGAATGTGTACTCGCTCTGTAGGGATGAATTATTTTCGATTCATTTTGTAGCCATTAATTCAAGTAATATTCCAACGGCTTTTTACCATTTCGAGGCGTCACGATACTAATTTAAGAAATACTTCCTCAAATGTACAATGACACGTGACGAATGCACATTCTGCTCCGCATGTATCGTGAAAGCAACGGCGGAAACCAATCAAACAGTTAAGTCGTTGACTAATTGCGTAGGTCATCGCAATATTATTCAACGGATGTTTGAAATCAGTTGACGACGACTGCAAATTTATCGACAGATTTATACGTTCACGTTGAGTTTTCGATTTTACAATAAAAAATTGGAACGAACTTATTTCTACACTTAATATATTATAATCTCGCATTGAAATTTTGTTATATTTTATATTTAAATCCGTTCTATTACGCACAATCTTTCGCTCGCGATCCAAAGTGTCAAAGTATTTAGAGATAATAGGATACATAATTAAACGGACAATTAATTCGTTTCCAATGAAGTAAAAACCCGATCTGTTTACAATTTTCATCGGTTTCATCGAACAAATCAAATTAATATCACGATGCGGTGCATTGTAGTAACAGTTGATTCAGAGATCGTTGTTAATTAAACATTTGTAGTTTATTGTCGTTAGAACTGTACATCTCCGTGTTGTGTAACTTCCCATTTAAATAATATCGCGTATGTTTGCATTGGTACAATTATGTACATTAATGCGTACACAAACTAATTGAATTTCTTTGTTTCTACCGGTGTATGTGTTTCTAAACTACATCGGCCGTAGCGTACTAATTCTGTCAAAATACAAAATTCGTGTGGTAGATGCATGAATCCATAAACAACGAATTGTGTTTCCTGAACTCTTTGGTATTTTTAGACGCTTGAAATGCGAACAAAATAATATTTTTGATGGGACATATCCTCTGATTTCATTTCCTTTCAACAAGCTCGCTACTTTTACAAAAATGGTGATTAAAAATGGTGACTGCTACTTAACCGTTTAGCATACTAGAAATTTGGGATCGTGGTTTTGAACGTGTATGAAAAACATGCGTGTACACGCACACACGGGCACTTCGTATGCACGTACTTCAGTATGTGTCATAATAAATACACGTTTCTATATTTTTATTTAAATTAATGTAATTTTTGGAATACCGGTATTAATTTACTTTTAATTTATTTTATTACGGATCGAAGCTGTGGTTCCACAAGTGTCGAAGTTTAAGTATCTAAATAAATTAAGGCATTATTTTTATTAGCAAAATTGATTCAATGAGTTCTCCGTGTTAGTACAAAAAAACTGTTGTGTTATAATTTTCTGGTGACAGTCAACTTCTTTTGTACTAAATATGGAGAGAAATTTGAGGTTGAACACGTATGGCTTGGAAATAATTGACGTCAATCTTTGGTCTGGGCGAGTGTCATCATCGACGATAGGTAGCATTGTCGTGATTATCGATTGTTATCAGAGAACGTTAACACATTGGTTTTTAGAGAATTCATTGAATAAATTTTGTTAGTGACAATTATGCTTTTAACAAATTAATATGTTTTTTTATTGTTATATATACATATATAGCAATAAAAAAACGTATTAATTTGTTAAAAGCATATGTTATATGTTCAAACAAACATTATGCTCATTTGTAAAAAACATATAATATATTATATATTAAAAAACATTGTGTTAAAAAAAGCCATAGTCTCGGACTATAAATAAATATCGACATTCTAAAAATGACATGAACTGAAATAAAAATGTATTAATGCACGTGTAACTAAATACACGTAAAATACTGCACGTGCATTTAAATATACGTGAAATAAGAGTCTCTAGTAGGAAAATCGTAATAAAGTACGATTTTCCTGAATATACTGGAACGTGTAAATAAAAACTAATTTCATTTTACATCACAAACAAAAATGGATTGCCCACTTCGTAGAACGGTAGAACCACGATTACCTTAACATCTAATATCACAATTCTCTATTATCCGAATAAGTTTCACACATACAGTGACTCGTATTAATATTAGGGCATCTAGGACAAAAAATAAAAAATAACTTTTTTGAAAGTGGATGAAATGACTTGTATTTTTTTGTGGGATATTAGAGATACTAATTTACTAGGCAATAATGTCCAGAAATTTTTTTTTGAATTGCGACTGATTAGAATGAAAGAGAAAATAAAAGATTCGCCGTTTTTAACTTTTTCATTCGAGCCTATAAGGAACATTTACAAAATGCGTTTTGTAGACTTTGGTAACTTATAGGATTACCGAAAAAAATCATCGAAATTGGTCGACATATTTTTATGAGTTACAAACAATTAAAGATAGCAAAAATCGCAATTTTCGACGACTTTCGACCAAAAACCGTGAGAAGTCCAGAGATTTTAATATTTTTCAATGCCTGTCTGTGTTAACCGATTTCGATAAAACTTTCACCAATTTTTTGACGGTAATTTGTCAAGATATTATGGTCATCATTTTGATAAACATACTTTCGAGAAAGGCACATTTAAAGCATTGTATACCAATACCGATCATTCGTGCTATGAACGATCAACCAGCTATAACTTCCTTGATTTTGAAAATCCAAACATAAGTAGACATATTTTTGAACCTATGTTCTTCAATAAACTGCTCGATAAAAAAGAGTCGATGTTTTCAAAGATTCGCTTCATTTACCGTCTTAATACTGGATTCATACTTATTGCTCGAAAGAAACCCCGCGAGGTTTTTCCCGCGTTTACAACGGACTTGAGATCCTCGTGGTGACTCGTTGAAACTTTAAGAAGCACTCTGGCCCGAGGACGGTCACGTCCCCCGAGAAGGGGCAAAAAGAAACGGAGGATCGCGACCGGCATAAGGCAGAGCAACCGGGTAATATGTGCTTTATAATGCGCGGACGTGGGGAAAAGAATAAAAAGCGGAGAAATGTTTTCGCAAGCCGCACACTATCCGGGGAGGGCGGCGAGTCAGCGGTCTCTCTTAATAATCTCACATTCTTAAGCACGTCGACTTAATTTACATTTCAACCGCTTTGCAGAAAAAAATTTCCGTCGTTCCCAGAGACTACGTGTGCTCCACTCTGGACCCGTGTGCCCGGCGACCTTCACTTCGAGTGCCCCCATCCTCCCTCACGGCTCCTCCGACGTCGTTCCCACCCTCGGAGAATGAGTTTTTATTCTTCCTGACACCGGTTAATACCGCCGCCGCCGCCGCCCGGACCTTGGAATGCAAATCACCGATCGGCCGACTGACCGGTTCTTAGCCGAGCAGATAAAAAGATCGGGCTTGAACGACGAAGGTGTCCGCTATTATTGGCGATCAAGTAGCCAATTAGCTTCGGGATTGGATTACTGGATCAGTGCGAACAATGGGCTACCCTTCTTGCCACGATCCCAAAGAGAGGAGTACGTATATAAGTACCTTCCTGCTGGAGCAGAGATTGCTAACCTTATTATCACGCCATCTGCTACTTCATATTTTTCTAAATTTTAACGTGTTGACAAAACTGCCTGATAATATATAGTTCGTAAGCGATGCACGAGAAATAAATTACTTTATTTTAGCATACAGTGGATCAGCGGGCTGTGCTTAATTATTAGATTGCAGACATGTTACATTGCGGTAGAAATGTTTACAGAATTTAATAACATCTTGCAATTCATGCAAACAATGTTTATGTCGCAGAAAAATTTCAAGTCTACATATTTATTCAGTTCAGTTTCTTTTGGTTCTTTAATGTAAGATAATTGATTTGAATAACTATATTTATGAAAAAGGTTTTTATTTACGTCGTATTTTTTAGCGATTATTTGAAATAATCATTTTACGAACGATTTCAAATAAAATTAAAATGTCTAGCTACCCCTATGATCGAGCATGTAATATATTGCATCCGATACGAAACATTGAAACAACAAAATTATTGTTATTAACAATCTGCTAAACCTTCTTTCTTGTCAGCAGTCTAAATATTATGTCACATCAATTCAGAAGTGTTTCAACGAGCTCACTGATAGAAATTATGCTTTTTAACTGATTAAAGCGAAAGAGACAACAATTATGGTTATTAGAGCTTTTTGAATAATTCGTAAAATTGTAGGGTGATGCTGTAAGACAGCTCCAGGATGGTTCTTCTTAACACTCTCACGTGCCGCTGCGCCCTCCTCGAGTGCGCATTTATTAAGGGTTGTTACCCCTTCCAGAGCGATCCATACGCGATCATTCGTTCGCATCTGCGTGTGTGCGGCTTCCCCACCAGCATCGGGCAACCCCACTCCAATTCCTTTCCTAGCCCTTTCATAGAAAATAGTGGTGGGGTGGGATTAGATGCATAGGGGAGCTTAGATGAAACTCTAGATAAAATACAGGGTGCGTCAGCTCCGTGTACGTTAGCTCGAGCCGGCGTACACGCACGAATGTGAACCGACCGACTTAAGAAACGGAGGATCTGTGGGGCTGCACTCTCATTCGTGAACCCTTCAAATATTTATTTACTACATTTTGTACAGTATTAACAAGCTCGAAAGTTATTACAGACATTATGTAATAAGTAATATGATATTGTATTTTTATTGGTATGGTTAATTATCCGTCTGTAATAGAAATTGAAAGAATTTTTAAATATAATTATACATACCATGTTTGATTTATATTGAAAAATATAACTAAAAGAGAATTTATACTTGTATTTAATTTCGGTTCGATCAGTTTATTCACTCTATCTCTGTTCTGCATAAAAATTTACAATCTAAATTTGAATGTTGCTTATTTTATTTGGTGATATTATTGTACTAAAAGTCAACCTAATATTTGACGTATTATTATTTTAGCTGATGGTGTTAACTTTAAGGCAAATACATTATTATGACAATGTCTTCACGTTTTTCTAAAATATAAGATGTATTGGCTGTTAGTCCAACAAATATTATTTAATCTTCATAGTGAATGTTTCTTTTTTTACAGATGAAGTGGACTTTGTACAAAATGCTGCATTCATTTCGGAAGTGTTTCTCGAACGTTCTACACAAAGGAATATCAGTAAATACTGACATTAATATTGATTAAATAATTTCTGTCCTTAGTATTAGTAAAGATTTTACATGTTTAACGTATTTCACCTGGTAAGGTATTATTTTTTTGTATATTCAATATATTGGAAATCTGTCTTGTGTTGAAGGTAACTGATTTCTTATCGTAAAATATGAAATCCACTGAAAATACGAAAATTCATGTTCAGATGTATTTATTAAAGAAATCTCCTTTTACAACAAGCACGGAATATTCTGTATTTCCGTTTGTATTGATCGGTCGACTTGAACAATACTTTAATCCTATGCGAACTTTAAATGTTTTAAAAATACCTTCTAAAAACTTGACAGATTTCATATACAGAAAATATATGTATATGAGTGTGTTATGTGCATTCTTTGACACAAGTATGCCAATATTTGATTATCGAAAACAAATTATGAATCATATATTTATATTAATATTAACACAATTTGCTTCATTTGCTAATACTTGAATTCGTAAATGCATATAATCTGTTGTGTAAAAAGATGCGAAGTCAATGTCGTTATAGTTGATTGCAGAGTTTACGCATTCATGGCAAAAACAAGCAGGAAAAATACCGAACAGTAAAAGCATCAAAAGAATTTAAGAATACTGTTATATTATCATCGTCTCATTAAAACCAATGAGAAGAGCGACTTTCTAATCAATTTTCACTTTATACAAGCAAATATATTATAGAAAATTTTTATTTTGCAGAAATAAGTTCAACTACAATTACGAGTATATTATCCTAACTTCTCACGCGTCCTTTCGATAAAAACTCCTCTTCTAATTGATGAAATAGCAACTTTCTGATTAGTAAACTATTGATATGAACAAACTCTCATTTATGTTACCATAAAATCGATAAATTTAACCACCAGCACATTGAACATTTTTTTCTACGTTCTGACAAGTTAACGTGATAAATATTTGCGAATTTACTCAGTATCCATTTTAATGGAAGCAGAAATAGTCCTATTACTATCAATCTATATAACCATAGCATTATCGTCATAAATTGTATTTTAAGCACAACATGATTATCGTCACAGCAACAAATCGCAAAGGCCTAAAATCTCAGCTTCTCCTCTAGCCACCAACTTACCATCTCCAATTCTTTCACAATGATCTCAACTCAGTCTATCAAAACGGGTTCAGGGAACCCCTTAACGCGACACCGAGTCGCCAGATGTTAACAAAATCAGGTTTGTAACGATCGAACGTCCTCTTTGCACTCCTCGAGGAATCCTCCGGCTGATAATCCGTTCGTTAAACAGATTAACCCGACTCATCAGCAGACCCCCGCATATCGCCTTACAGCGCGTTCGCAACCGTGATCTCGCGTAACGCTTTCGTATAGGACCCAAATCGACGATGGCAGTGCAACCTGGCGCAGCCTGGAAGATCGGGAGTACATAGGCCCGCGGCTCCTCGCAGCCGCGCCAGAATTTCCGGGAAAGGGAGATCCCGTTTCGCTGGGGTGCGGGAGCCTCGGTGCACATCTCGTGCTCCTACGTTGCATCGTGCATTATTTAATGGACGGTTTTTCGCTTTGTTCGGTCGACTCATTAACCACGGGGGCTCCCGATTGTACTTTGCGCCGGTTCTCTGTTGCACCGGAGAACCGGCGCTCGTTGTACCGGGGGGATACAGTCGCGTCGTTGCATAATGAACAGGACGCCGCCACCCTCTGGAGCTCCGTCCGTGCACCACCCCCGGCCCCTGTCTCCCCGTAGGCGCCACTCGCGTTCCCACTACCTCCTCCTCTTCCTCCTGCTGCTGCTGCTCTCGCCTCCCCTCGGAACCCCCTCGTGTAACCACGTCCATCCCCCTCATCAACCTATTATTTCTCCGTATTACGTTACGTCGCGTTGCGTTACGTGCGCGCCGCGCCGCGCCGCTGTTCGAGCCTCGTCGGAATAGCAAAAATGATGATACGCGGCTGCTACGAAAAAAGGCCGGCGTGTTCAGGAAACGTGAAAAACCAGGACCGAGATACCGGGACCTCTACCCCTCGCTGGATAACAGAGAGGGCCAGTGTGTGTATGTGTGTGTGAGAGAGAGAGAGGGGGAGAGAGAGGGAGAGAGAGAGAGAGAGAGAGAGGGAGAGAGGTTCGCGGCGGACAGGTGACCGGAGCAACGCCTCGTCAGCCTCGAACTGTGACGCGTCTTTGTCCGGCCACCGACAATTTACGTCGACCACGCGGCGTCTCATCAGCCTGGAACGCGCGCCCTTTTGAATCTTTTGCTGTCGCCTGGTCCAGCCTCGCGCATCGCTACCAACAGCGAAATAATTACAATTAAACTTAGCCGCGCGCGCCGGGATTCCGGGCCCACATTTTGAACAGTCGCGGGAGCCGGCCATAAAACTTGCTGGTGATTTGTGGCTCTGAGGAACGGTGGTTGGCTTGAGAATTTGAGCTTTGTTGACACGTTGATTGCTGGAGAGACGTCCCCCAAAAACCCTGCAACGTCAAAGTAATTTAGACGTTGTAGGCGAAACTGTGAAATCGAGGATCGTATCGCGGTATTCATTTCTTTCAGGCCGTACAAACGCTATTGAAATTCGGATCAACAAACTATGCTACGAACGGACTCAACGTATCGGAAGGTTCTCGATCGAGATAACCGGGAATTTTACTTGCATTGAATTGACTTGTCTGTTTCTGATATGTGACGGCCTGGCGTTACGTACGAAGTCGCAAATTACACTGAAAGATGTTACTTAATGGACAAAATATTATTCATGTTGTACAAAATTTCATTGATCAGAGTGCAAGTTGTCTTTCAGTATGAACATGCGAGATGAGATTCTTTGTCCAATCTGAATATTTGTTGATTTCTTTTACTATTCTTGTACGGAGGAGTTCGAAAGATTCTGCAGAATCCTTCTCTATTCAATCAGTATTCTTTATTCATATACGATGGGCCAATTAATTTATGTCTTGATCCACTCGTAAAATATGTAATCACAATTATTTATTCCTCTTGAAGTAATAATGCTCATTTATTAAATACTGTAACAATATTTTATTGTACAAAACATTGTATTTTTGACATTTTTTCTTTTTTTTTTAATGTGGAACAGTAATGACTCTTATAAATTTTCCAAGAAGAGAAGCAATAATAAAATTTAGACACGTAAAAGTATTAACAGACCAGAAATTTTACTAATTTGTAACAGATACGAATAGATGAAATTCAAAACAGTTTGATGATAAAAAAGAATTTGAGAATATGGACATATTATATTTTCAGCTTGTTAAATTCAGAATTATAGAGCCCTAACTGCGAGTAATCTTGTATTGTCCCATTAACTCTTTCACTGGCAACCTATCGCATTTGAAGATTCCATAAGATCGAAGTTACTTGTTGAGATAAAGATTGAAAAATAAAGATGTAGCAGTCTGACAATGGGTTCGATTGCAACTCTCCCGCATTTTACAATATTTGTACTCTTTCAGTGTTCGTACACTGAACGCAATAAGATGTTCTTCGAGGATAGCCTGCAATAAAAGCTGTAGAATTCGACGCGGGAACAACATTGCTTCCAGAAGAAGGATTAATAGAATATTCTTTTATCAGCGAAGTTCGAGCATATTTTCCATCGGGACACGTGCCAATATGGAACCCTATTTTCCTAGTTAGCGTGGGCGGTCGTAGTGGCCTGTAAATACGTTACATCAGGCCGCCGTTGTTCTGATGCCCGGCTACAAAAAAAAAACAAAAAAAAACGATGAGAAAACATTAGGGGAAGAAGGAACGCATGGGAAATAATTACATCGCAACTTTCTTCATTCTCGTGCCTGGCCTGCGTCAACGAAAATTTCGCAGCGCCTGCTGCGCTCCGCTCCGCGCCGCGACGCGCTGTTCGTCTCTAATTTTTCTCTGTTTTCAGATATTACGCGCAGAACTCTTTAATTACGAGAAAGAGCGGCGCGAAGGAACAGAGATGGAGAGACCGGCGAGTAACTCTCACCCAAACCTTCTTCAATCCCCGCGGTGGTAGCTGTGGCCGACACTTTTTCACTCCTTCTCGTACCTCCACAGAGCCACACATGCACGCACACATTCGCTCGCTCGCGCATGGACAAACCGTATTTACCGTCCACTTTTCTTTCGTTTCACTCAAATGTCGGTCAGACGTTCGTGAATTAATACGACGGCTCCTTGTAATCGACTACCAAATCAGCAAACTTTCGTCGTAGACTGAGTTTCTATTATTCGCGAACAGGAGTTCGGATGCTTGGTTTCTCTGGAGCTTTTGAACAATTTCTCTGCACGATTTTTGGGAGATGGATCTACGAAGGAAGTGAAAATATTCTGTACACAATTGCAAGATGGGAGAGCCGAATATAATATTTTTGTTAATAATGGAACTTGAGAATGACTAGTTTCTGATTTTGTTTACAGTCACTGATACTATAAAAGAGTTTCTATGGAAAAATCGTTGCCGAACTTCTCCACTTAATATTCTCCACGTGTAATATTTGTATTCATAACTCCAACACTATTGCTGCTTTGTCATTCGGGTAAATAAATCGAATACATAATTCGAAGAAGTCTTTCATTTTCCCTGAAACAATTATTTTTAAATATAAAGCACGCACAAACGTTTGCAGTTTTCGAATTAGATAGAAATCTATCCCACGAAACCAATTACAGTAATGTCTCCCTAATTGATGCTCAGATCGCGCACAAAAATGGACAATTTGGGAAGAGGAGATACGATTATTCGAGTCTTGCAGCTCGTTTTTATAGTTCTTGACAATTCGTAACTATGAAAGCGGACTGCAAGGCTCGAATAATCGTATCTCTTCTTCCCGAATTGTCCATTTTTGTGGACACTCTGAGCGTCGATTACAGAGACATTACTGTACGTAAGTCTAAACAGCGATGGTCCTTGGGGGTTTAGCATGTATTATAATGGAAACTGTATGAAGTTTAAGTAAATACAATCTTGTCATTGTTATAGGACAATACACATTACTCGCAGTTAGGGCTCTATAATTCTACGTGAATTTGAGAAGTTAAAAATGAGCCGTTTACTTTGAATGTGGCATAAGTCACTTTACCGTAATGAAAAGTGGTGATTTTTTAATGTTTATACGAAAAATTATTTATACTGAGAAAAATATCAGTATCCTGAGACAACAAATACAAGTAAATCTTCTCGAAAGTTAGCATCCATATTTTTAAACGTGTTCAAACGCAAACCCTTAAATATCTCGACTTAAAAACAAAGTGACTTATACCACTTTCAAAATAAACGGCTCATATATAATATATGTCCATATTCCCAAATTCTTTTAATCTTTCAACTGTTTTAAATTTCATCTATTCGTATCTGTTATGTCAAGGTTATAACTGTTTTAAATTTCATCTATTCGTATCTGTTATAAATTAGTAAAATTTCGGGTCTATTATCTTATTATAGGAGTCTTTACTGTACCACATTTAAAAAAAATATAAAACATTGTTACAGTATTTAATACATGAGCATTATTACTTCAAGAGGAATAAATAATTGTGATTACATATTTTACGAATGGATCAAGACATAAATTAATTGGCCGATCGGACATGGATAAATAATACTGATTGAATAGAAATTAACTACAACTTTCTTCCATTTTCAATCCAGAATGATGGCATTATACCTCTATCTAATTATTGTCCTTTTAACATTGGTTCATAAAAATCTGAATTTGCATAAAGCTCGGTCTAATGATAAATGCCATTTGACCACGTCCACAGAGTCCACAATTAATTGACTACACATTAGTTTAATTAGAGTCACTCAATTGCTAGATAATTAAGTGAGAGAATCTGTTAATATGCTGCTGGAACGCTGTATACCGTAAAAAAAAATCGAGAAATCTTCTTTCAAACAATAATCCCAAAAGAAATTGTTGAATTTCTCAGATTAATTTGTCTGTCTATGATAAAAAATATGTAAAGGCGTTAAAGAGAATAATTACCAAAATTGTTATCGGCATTGAAAAATAGATGAAAATAAATGCTGTTATAACAATCAGTCATAGACTTCTAAAAGATCCTCAAAATACGTTAAAATTATAGTTACACAAACTAAATGGAAGGACATAAGAATTTGGATAATGAAACAGTAATTTAATTACAAGAAATCAAGCTAGTCGAACCAATGTTTCTTCGGTTAATCAGCATACGAAGCTTATTCGAACAATAGCAGAATGTCGAAGATCCTGCAACCTTAACATTTCAATTCCTCATTACTAAATTGTAAAACTGTATGCATTTACGTCATACGTAAATGTTTGAACTGCGAGCAAACTACTAACTAATATTTCCATTTGATCACCACCGTCAACGATCTTCGATTCACCGCAAGAATTATTTTTCCCGTTTAACTTTTCACGGAATCAACTACAAAAATAGGAGTATATGAACGCAGATTCGATGTCCGCAAATTGCCCGCTGCACGGCAGCAAACTCAAAACCGCGCACACGATAAAAAAAAAAGCGCGGTCCACCAAAAGTTTCCCGGCTCAAAAAACCGGAACTGTATCGAAGTTCATCCCCCTCGATCACCCCGGCAACCATAAATTCCGGCCCCGGAGTGCATCAAATTAATCGACAATTGGTCCCCCATCATGATCACGACAGCGATTAAACCTCGTTCACGTCGAATCCGGAAACACTTACGTTCGCGCTAATTATTTACAACGCGAGCTACAAGCCCCGTTCCTGCGGTGACGTTTACGGCGTGAACGTTGCTCTCTCGCGTACGCGCGTGCGCGCGGGCGTTTGACCATCGTTTCACTTTTAAACCGGCTGCTCTCTCTTTTTTTCATCCACGTCAGCTGGCGACGAACGTATAAATTTCCCATACACAGGGGGTCCGTCCGTCCGCGTTCCATCAATCCGGTCGCGCCGAGCGCTCGCGCGTCTCCGGCATCGTAAAAATCCGATTCGGCGTGCTCGCGATTACATAATCGGGTCCCGAACCGTCGAATCGCCGAAGCGGGTATCCCCGGGTGCTCGAGCCGTTCCTGCCGCGGAAGTTACGATAAAAAGTGATTAAAGGAACGGTTACTCGGTTTCCGGCGAGGGTGCGAGCGCCTGGCGACGATCGGACGCCGGGGCGGGCTTTCGGCGAGAAATTTGGTAATGAGGACAACCAGCTTCCAAGAGACTTTTCCCTCCACTTGCGGCCGCGGAGGGGCGTGGCGGGGCAGGTGTTCGGGCAGAAACTATGCAAAAAGTTTTCAGCGACGAGCCGGAAACCGCACAGATCTCTGCCTCCCGCCACCCCCGCAGACCCGCGACCTTTTCGGGCGTTGTTCCGGTCGAATTTGGAAAGAGGACTGTACGATGAAAATGGAACGCAACTTTACAACATAGACAGACACGTACCCGGCGTGACAGGGTGGTGCCCTCTGCGGGCTAAAATTAGAGGGTGCTGTCCGAACTTCTCCGCTACACGTTTGCATTTCCTATGCACTATTTCCCACGTGTAGGTGCGTACAGTCCGCCGCGAAAACGGTCGCCGAAAACGCGGTCGAATTTTGTCGGTTTATCGGTGGCGCGGCTATTTGACGGGGTGAGGGGAGGGGGGAGGCACGATACGCAAGAAGCGACAAGCAAAAAGAAGCGTGGAAAAAATGAATGAAATCCGCGAGTGAAATTGCTTTAGTTTTTTTTTTCGCCACAAGCTGCCCGCGTGTCGGTTGTGTCGACCCCGCCGACCACGCACCCCTCCGACACCGCTCGCGTCGTTTGCTCTCTTTGTTACGCATCCATAATATTTTATGGAATCGATTTGTTAACACGTGTCCAAGCGACGCGGCGTGCCGCTGTTTTTTTTCCCCGGCCTGATTTACACGAGTCTCCGTTAACGACGCGACCCGTGTAAGCAATCGGTGGGGCAGGTCGGTTATTAATCGATTCTGTCCGACTAGTTTGTTTACCAATTTCAAGCAGGAATATTCGCCGCTTTCCATGGAACGTTCAGTCTGACTCGCGACGACGACTTCATGCGAGTACTAGTTTTATTCCTTTCTTTTAACCTGAGGTAAGGTTCTGCTCGTTCTCGCTGTCGACACTTGAGCGTTAACCTTTATCGGTCTACAAGATTCTTTGAGGTACACGTTCTATCTCATTTGAAAGGTAGAATAATAATGTCTCTGATGGGTGCTCAATGAATAAACTTATGTACAATTCGTATCCTTAATTCCGTAAGAAAGCGATGGTCGCACAATTTTTCGTGTTCTTACGAATTACAATAAATGTACACGGACCTATGAGAAGAGCTACCGGTTTTATTTTCACTCCAAGAAATTCTTAGGGAAAAACGAAAAGAATGTGTAAAATCAGCGTAATCGTGAAGAAGGTTAATACAGCAAGCGGTTAAGATCGTCGTGTACAAACACGTAGAAGGAAGGTAGGCGCGTTTCTCAGACTGACCAAAAGGTCAGGCTCATCGAGGGGAACAGCGAAGAACACGTAGACAATCTCGTAACTGAATCTGAAAAGGCGTACTAGATCCAGCATTTTTGCACCGCCGCTCTCAACTTCGAAAAAGTCAGCTGTCCGGTGGCCCCTGTTGCTCTCCGGCATTCTTTTCGTCCGGTTTAATTCTGACCTCTCCGAATCGGCGTGTCAGAGCGGAGGTTTCGCCGCGGACTGTACGCACACGTACACATGTACCCTCTCCAGAGGCATTAGACGCAGTGTATCGGCGGCCGTGCTCGTGCGCGAGTATTAGACACCATGCCCACAGCTCATTTGCCAACTCCGGCAAATTTACCAAATTTAAATGCAAAATCGGCCGGTGCTCCGTCGGTTCGTGGAAGCACGAGCTGGCCGGGGTCCGGGGAAGACAGAGAGGTCGGGAAGGTGGAAAAGGGAGGCAGCGAGCGCGCCTGGCCGAATGAACGGCCGCGATACGGGGTGGAAAGAGGACGGAGATGGAATATAGATAGATAGAGGAACGATAGCGCGGCGTTGGGTGCGACGGAGAACAGCGGGTAGAGAGACCTGGGCGAAGCTAGACAGGGCGAAGCGGTTCGCCGAAAGAGAAAGAGGAACGAACGATGTAGTAGGAAACTCAAATGGTCGCAACAGTGCAGTATAGTAGTCGGCCGGTTGTCAGGCACAGCATGCGATTGGTTCACCGACCGTGTGCTGCCTCTCTTCTGCTCTCTCGTTCCTACGACCTAGCCTCTGTCCTTATTTTCGGACGTTTCTACTATTTCGACAGCTCGTTCTATCGGCTTCTATTTCTCGCGAAGGAGCGAGATCATCTTCTCCTTTCCCTGGCTGTGCACGCAATTGAAGGGTTGTTTCCAGATAAATATTTTCCGCTCTGTAGCTGATGGGCTTATGAAATGGTAATGCAAAGATTTTTCTTTCTGTCCTTGGGATTGAACGAGGTTGACGAACTCATGATACACAGTTCAAATTTGCTACCGAATTTGTATGACAGTTGCGTTTCTGATAAGGGGATGATTTTTTTTAAATAGCGGCAGCTTTGTGCAATTACAATTGTAGTCGATAAAGGATTTATAAAATAGCGATGGAAAGATTTGTTCGCGTTTGGTCCTTTCAGGATTCAGGAAATCAGTGCACTAGTGAAAGAGAGCACAATTGTTTTTACTAATTTTGAAAGACTCTTTTTCATGAGGAGGATAGTTGCGTTTCTCATGAAGAGTTTCTAATGCAAAGGTTCGGTAAAGGTTGACTGAAGCAACTGATGTTAGTCGAGATTTTGGGACACTTTGTTATTGAATAGACAAAGTGATTTAATTTGAGAGGAGGGTAACCGTGTAAATCCTAAAGCGATTTAGAGCCGATATTAGGGAGGGGTCTATTTTTTGTTGTCTGGTATTCTTGATAACCGTTTTCCTGAACTGACATGTTATTTGGGGCTGTAATAAAAGTTAACTGTTTGGAATAACATCCGAGGAAATGTGTTATACCACTTTTATTTCTCGCCACGCTGACTCGAGCTGTATATTTCATGGCGGTGCTGAAATAGTAAATTTTATTGGTGAAACTATCAGTCGGTGAAGGGAGATTTATGAATTTGGGATTGCATTGTTACTAATCAAGATACTTCGCGGACACAGTCTATATTTATATGAACGTTAATGAATAGTTTGTTCGTGTGATAGGAACTTTAATTTAATATCAACACTTTATTTCAAGTTATAACATCTTTGCTAAACTGGAAACGATTTTTCTTCATTCTTAGATTTTTCTCTTAATTCTAGTCTCGTTTATCGATTGTGTCAATACAATACACTTTTCGCAACGTCAGAAAAGGTGACACTTCCAGTAAAACAATTTATTATGTACTTCTACCATAACGATTGTTGCTATTGCATCCATTCGTTGCTATTCTAATCGTTTATTTCTGGCTCGTTGCAAAACCAACAGACAGTTTATAAAACCGTCGTAAATGGTAACAGATAATTTATAAATTTTACACGCTTACGCGAAAAGTGGGTGGAAAAATATGAACACATTATTTTCAACTTAACATAACCTTTGCACTCGAGCGATGACTCTGAGACACCGGCAAAAAAGTCGTTACATCGCGTTCCAAAATAATTTTTACATTATCAAATTTGCTTATACTTACAAAACTGTTAAAAGTGTAACTGTTGTATGGGTCACAAGTATACAATTATTTCCATATAAAATGGAAATTCCGTGGGTCGGAAAAAGCTGTTACGGATTCGCAGATAAAATGGTTTCGCGTGCATAAAATTATTAAGGGAAGAATTTGATTTCAATTTGTCTCCTGCTTCTTATAATTGGATGCAGAATGTTTTCGCCTAAGGATACACAGTTTAATGGTAGAAATTGTATCGATTATGAAAATCAATTGCGCGCGTCGTTAACAAAGAAAAAGAGACGTAGAATACAGCTAAACTGAATTGAAAATCGAAGAAACGCTCGGCAACCGAGAACGATAAACCGATCGCTAGAAAAAGGTCGGAAAAGCTATTTCGGATTTACAGATAAAATGATTTCGCGTGCATAAAATTATTAAGGGAAGAATTTGATTTCAATTTGTCTCCTGCTTCTTATAATCGGATGCAGAATGTTTTCGCCTAAGGATACACAGTTTAATGGTAGAAATTGTATCGATTATGAAAATCAATTGTGCGCGTCGTTAACAAAGAAAAAGAGACGCAGAATACAGCTGAACTGAATTGAAAATCGAAGAAACGCTCGGCAACCGAGGACGATAAACCGATCGCTAGTGAAATGTCGGAAAAGTGGGGACCAAGGACCGGCGGATTGACCAATTCAGGGCAGAATCGACGTTAGAGCAAGCAATTGCACATTCGGAATCGTCAATCACTGTCTCACCAGGCTTCCGAGCGTTTCGGCCACGGTGCCTTCCGCTTCGCCGCCGCGCCGGATCGAAGTGTTGCCAATTATTATTTGCGGTATACTTTGCGCCGTTTTGTTGTTCATCGGCAGTGGCGTTTATTATTCATCGTTCATCATATTGCGGCAGCCGTTCTACACAGTTACAGCGGAACGGGGGCTGAGCACGCTGCACTGGCGCGTGACGTTACAGCTTTACATCGACGTTACATCGCTAAACGGAAAAGAGACACGGGTGTCCGCCCGAGCTTCTCTCCCTCGCACACTCGCTCTCTCCACCTTTCTCTCTCTAACCGTCGTCCGGTTTCCGTTTGTGTGCGTCCAAATGCAAAATGGACACGACATGCCGCAAAGAGAGGTTTATCGCGAGGCTTTCGCATTTTTTTATGGGGGGGCCCGTCCTGCTAGACGATAGTTTCAACTTTCTCCGACGTCCGCCACGCGTTACTGTGTTTTTTTCCACTGTGTTGCTTTTTTGTTTTCCCTTTTTTTTTTTGCTGTTGCGGGAGATAACTGTGGAGCTGGCTGTGTGCGAGGGCGGCATGAAGAGCAATTGGCGATTATTTTTCTGTTTCTTTTGTTGTAGTCTTTTGCATCGAAGTCAGGCTCCTTGAGTCGGACGTTTTACGGGTTCAGCGTAGAGAGCGCATTTCTTTACCATTTTTGTGAAATTGCCTTGCTTGCAGAGCAAAGTTACGTTTCTGAAAAGGAGGATGATTTTTTAGAGACTGGTAAAACTGTCTTCGATAAAAATTGTAGTAAATAAAGGATTTATAAAGTGAAGATTATAAGTACAGTATTAATAGTACTTGAAATTGGAATACTAATCGATATGAGAGTTTAGCAGTGATTTTATTCTTCTCACTACATTTGTGAATGTCTGTCCTGCATAAAATGGAGAATAAACAGAAGAAAACAACCAGAATATATGTACAGCGGGTAAAGAAAGCATTCGGACATCTTTTGAAAGGGTATAACTTTTTTCGAAACCGGACTAAATGACTTGAATATTTTGGAAATTTTAGAGAGACTAGATTAAAAGAGACAAAATTAAAATATTTCCTTTTAATTTCGCTTTTACTTGCAATGATAAAGGAAATGGAAATCTCACGTTTTCTCAACTAGTTTATCTGAGCCTATAACGAAAATTTAAAAAAATGCATTTTCTAGATCTTGGTAACTTATATGCATATAGAACGACATTGATGAGTTACCAGATGTCTGAATAGTTTTTTTATTTACTGTATACACGAACCAACGGTGGGCAAATGCGGCTGTTCGTTGGGTTAAGTGTGGCTCCCATTGAAAATTGGAATCCGTATTTTTATTCTTGCCAAACTTTCTCCCATATTAATTAAATTAAATTTGAATTTATACTACGTAATTTCTACGTATTTGTATTTAATACTACGTAACTATACGGCGTGACTCTTTATAACATATGAAAAATCATAATGCGGCTCTCATTAACCTCACGCGTGCCCACCCGTGGTATACCTACACATTTATGATATAGGTAATATCAGTGTAGTTTATATTTCGTACTCTATGAATGTGTATAGTGTATAAACGGCAGATGTGCTATCCGTTACAATTACTGTATCAAAAGTAATTTCAACTGCGCCATAGAAAACACGCAGCAATTTTCCACAAATAAATTCGATGAAATCTTTAATTTTCAAACGCGAAATTATGAACGGAGCAAAATTTTGAAAACGAGCGAAAGGTTTGAACAATTAACTTAACTTAACGTATTCACAGTTCAGTCATTCTCATCGAATTCCGAGATGATTTGATACATTTCAGAAGCGAAGCAATTTCTCCGGATAATACTGCAGGGACAACGAATGGTGCAACAATGAAGTTTCGATCGGTCGTTTCGCTATTACATATTTACAACAGCGCGCCGTAGCTGGTCTTCCATTTTTCTTTTATTTCGTGATACGCAATGGAAGCAATAAATCGTTGCGGCGTGATTCGGCTGGATCCTGAGAGAGCAATAAAGAGGAAGGGGTCGGTTGTGCGCATCGAGCCTTCGTCGCATCGATTTTTCCGCAAGCCGAATGATATTACGAGTTATTACACGTTTGAAGGGCTTATCGACGAAAGAGGTTTATCGAAATGTAAAAATATTAGCTGGCCGCATGTACGCAATGATTACGCGTGTCTATTTGCGCGCGGGATATCTGCGGGAATAAAGCGCTCGTTACATTTGGTTAATACAAATCGTTAATCCACGATTGGCCCGGGCAGGCGCGAGCATGCGTTCCCATTAAAACAGAAAAATCTAAATATTTGTGTTCCCATCTTTGCGCAGCGAGGCGACGCGATCGCGCGCGATATTGTTAGTTGATTTCCGGCTCGAACCCCGGCGCGTATCGACGGCTTTAACGCTTCGACGCGGAATGCCGTTAATTATAAATTAATTTCGCTTTTTATCCTCCTGTTATCGCCAGTTGAACGGTGATCGCGCGCGCGCGCGCTCGCGCATCCGCGAGCTTGCGGCCGCTCGCGAGAGAGGGAAGAATTTGTTTTTGCGGGACTCGGCAGCGGCATATTTGCGAATCGTGTTAATTATTCAAGACACTTACCTGTTGAATTGATATATTTCACCGTCACAATATTCGTGTTCGACCGAAAATTACAATGGGCGAATTACCTTTTTAATTAATCGGGAAATAAAACATAAATTGGCCGCAACGTTGCTGATTAAATTAATACGCAACCACGTCGATGAACAGCTGTTTAATCAATTACGAAGAACACCATTCACAGAATCGATATCTACATCAAAATATTATCCCGTTCCCGACTATTATTATAAACAACGGGCTTGTTATTATTGTACTTCGCGAATGAAGTATCAAACGGAGAGCACTTTTAACGGCAGGCCCGCTGCCGCGCTTCCGTCCGTGAGTACGCGAATTTTCCTGAACCAAGAGAAAAAGAAAACAATACGTATCCTAGCCGGTAGCGCAATAATAAAAACGGAAAAAAATCATGAACGGATAAAGTTTGGTATTAATAGGGGAAATCCGGAATGCGTCCGGCACAGAAAATATATATCCGCTCTCCTTCTTGCCCTTTCGTTCCGATGGCGTAATTTTAAATCCCCGCGAAATTTATAGAACTGCCCCCCCCCCCTCCATTTCCTACGTCCGACCTCCCTTCTCCTCCTTTTTGACCCCCTCCACCTTCCACGGAAAAGATAAGACTAATGATCATGAAGACCATAAAATACTCGGTTCGCAGAAATGCCATTTTTATCGACTTGCCATGAGTTCCTTCAGCTACACACGACCCTATACTAATCGCACGAATCGAAAGGAAGACATACTGTACTGAAACAAGTCCAATTTCGTAGCGCAGCCATTAGTTCTTATGCAATGACGCTTCGACGAATTTATTAAATACGAACTGGCGTTTAATAGCAAATTATAATGTCCGTAGTCTATAAAAATTCTCAATAATTTTTTATGAAGAAATGCTTTGCACTTCGTGTATCACATGATTACAATCGTCAACAGTATATTCGCCAACAATACGCGGTTTTTTTCAGATATTGTCTTTATTCGGTTCGTTCATCCAATGTTAGTTAACAAATGTGACGAATACTTCTCCTTTGAAAAAATTTCCAAAAATTGTTTCGAAATCAAAACGTAAAAGTATGATGTTTCTTTAAAACGTGCAACGTTATGCAGGGAGATTATGCTATGCAAATGAGAATAGATTACGAAGAATAAATCTTTATAATATTCTATGAACTTTGACTATGAAAAATATAACAGAATAACATTTTTGAATATTCCATTTTTCTCTGTTTTGTTTGTAATCAATATTAGATAATGTCGTCTTAAGAATAGCTCTAATCTGACATACGATTATTAGACTACGCAAAATTAATAATTACACGTAAAATTGTTAATTATACGATTATTAGTCTCTATGCAAAATGAAAATTGTCTAAATTAATTACAAGAAATACAACTTAGACGAAAATGTGTTTCTTCTTTTAATAATTGTAACAAGTTGAAACTAATGTAACAATATCCTTAAATTTTTGCCGTTTTCGCCATAAACGCTGTATGATTATCATAAAGCTAAGATTATTTAATCTTTCAGTAGATTAATGAGATTATCATAAAACGAAATGATTCATTTTCGAACGCGAAACATCGTGGATGTACAATTAAAAAAAAAATATTCATTTCGTGACACTGATTTTAAGAATGTAGAAGGCAAATTAGTACGCGTACTTCGAAACTGGGGATGACCAGTGATCCACGTTCTAATATGTTTCATGTTGAATTCGTTGATATTGAATGGACGCGCCGAAATCATGAATTTCGAGGGAACCCGGGCAACTTTTCTTCATCATTTTCCTTGACACAATTTCTGGGAGTCCGGCGAGTGGAATTTCGCGGAAACGTTTAAAAACAGCCCGTACCGCATTCGCAGAACAAAGTAATTTAACATGAATTAACATAAATCACACGAGTTTCACGCGGTTATTCACTTGCACGTACGCTGCCCCGCCGCTGCAGCACAACCCCTGTTACCATCTCCGACGCTGCCGTCCTCGCCCTGATCCCAGCGGCGGACTGATTACAACATCCTGCCAAAAGTTTTTAATTTCCAAACTCTCCATTCCGCGAGACGCGTAAGACACGCCTCTAAAATTACGAGATTTTCATCTGTTTTCCATTTTCAGCTTTAGCCGGTGCACTTACCCTTTATTTTAATCTCGTGTATTTCGCAGTTTTGCAACGGTTTTGCCCGGGTAAGTTCAACAATGCCGTTTCATTTGGACCGTCGCCATCGGGAACTTCGGCAACGCCGAAGTAAGACAAGTGCGTGCAGAGTTTGTCGACGTGCGAACGAATCTCCCCCGACCAAATACACTCGTCGAAGGGAATTCGTGGTAATAGAGAAGTTACAATGTTATCGCCTTTCGATAATTTATGGTCGATTTAATAAATCTTGCCGAAGGTATTCATGAATATTTCAATCGCTTCGTTGATAAAGCATAATTTTACGGTCAGCAACGTGGAATAGTTCCCAGGGAAGCGGCACGTAGAGGAAATTTTTATCATCGAGAAATATATAGGTCTTGGAAATTTAAAAATCTTTCAAACGCACGAAACAATTTCCACGTTTTACCGATGTTTCGATTCCGCTGTAATTGAATTTAACGGGAGCTTGATTAAAATTAACATTTTCGTATAAAATATTCATTTCATTTTTACTCCGACCAAATAGCATGATCGAGCGCGCGGTACTTTATTCGAGCGTTACATTATCTGAAATTGGAAGAAACTGATCAGCATTGTTTTTTTTTTATACACTATCAGATAATTGCCTCTTTCCCTGAGAATTTGAGTAAATTAATATATTTTCACACAAAATCTACAGATAATATTCACAACTTCGTGTTCCTTCGACGCTTAAGTAAATTCATAGTAAAATTCTGTTTCAGCGGCACAAAAATGTGATAACCATGCATTACGTATTAATGTGATTGGATTCGCGCTTCGACTGATTTCAAAAATCGTAGCTTTTCCGTGCCGTTTCGAACCGTTTGGAAATAGCAACAAGTTCGCCTCTTTTGTGCGATAACAATCGGCCGACGTTTTGCATCGCTGTTCACGCGCGATTCCAGAAGAAAAACTACGAAAAGTCGCGCGGTCGCCTCGGGCTGATGCGTGAAGTTAAAAAATGAAATCCATCAAACCATTCCACTGGACATTGTATTTTCGAAACATTGCTTTTCCGCGGTACTATCGGGGACGCAGTTCGAGCAGCACGATTTATTTCTATTAATACAGGACGGCCGGCAGCGCGCGAGCCCGCTGCCAACGACGCTCAAAAGACATAAAAAAAACATCTTAATATTTTTCAAATATCCGTGACGTTTTATGGGCCGCACTCGAGTTCCGCTTTTTTTTTCACGCAAACGTTTGCCGAAACTGGCCTGTACAACAATTATTCGTGTTATGCACTCGATACGTTGAACGTGTTGCGATACGGCGCAGAAGAAAATAAAAAAAAAATAACACAGCAAAACAAAACGAAACAAAACCAAAACAAAAAACAACAACATTCGACTGGCCGGAGAAAGAGAAAAAAAGGAGAGTAAAATTCCAAGTCACGTGTGTCCCGCGCGCATCTTGTTGAAACGGTTTCATATTCGCGATAGGCAATTGTCCCGCACAGAATGGACAGAAATGTATTTTCCCGGATGGAAATGAAATATCATTTACAAATAACAGAGACATGCGCGCGCACGATTCTTCCTTGTAATCGGCGCGGTACATTCGATTTGCCCGGCGAACATCCGATAATCATATGCGCTCTAATGAAGCGGGCAACGATCGGACCCCTCTCCGCCTGCGTAAATTTGCATTTACATCGAGTAACGTTGTAATCGGTTGCTCTCAAAGTAATTCTCTTAGGCTCGTCTTATCTGCTTTTGTAATTACCCGCAATGTCCCGTCTACAGAAAAAAGTGGAATTGTAATTTAATAAGGAGTTGAAATAATTAATTTAATCTCTGGACGCGTTCGCGGCTTGCACAAATTAACGCCGTATCCATTGTCGACGATACCCTCTGCGTTCTCGAATCAATTGTTCTTCGTTCATTCTTTTCCTTAAATTAGTTATTTCGTGCTTCTTAGGTACAGCTTGTTATTAATTAATTAATTTTTCAAATAATTTTCATTTTCCTTTGAAGAATATAATATGAAATATTTCGTGACGATTTTGCACACAGATCTCTATTCATTGCATTGATTCATTTGAAATGAGCGTTTTTGAAACAAAAGTGATCTCATTCGATTATACATGCAACGTATACGTTTATTGATTAAAGTAACTTTTCCACGTGTATGTAATTATCAGACAGCAGATCTTTGTAAAAAATAAAAATGTTTTTCCTCAATTTCAATCCATTGGAGGGAAATACAAATTTTAATATAAATAATATAAATGTAAATATAAATAATACAAATAATATAAATAATATAAATAATATAAATAATATAAATAATATAAATTAAAATAATATTGCAGCATTTTAAACTTCTTTTAACCGTTTTAGTATTTCGTGTTTAGTCAGTATAATAATGTGACTTCATCTATTAAAAATCAATTACATTGAACAAATTGTAAACGCGTGTATTATCACTTCTATGGGTTAATGAGAATGAAGAAAATGTAAAAAATTGTACCTTCAGAACTCATCATGGAGGAAACTAATTATTTCTGCTGAATATTACAACGCAGTGTATTTTCTAGTCGGATCTAGAAATTGAGCCTGATTGTCTGGACACCGCGTCAATTGGCCAACAAAATATTTGTAGGCATCGACAAACAAGGATGAAAGAATAGGTATTAGCGACTGGAAACGATGGCGGGAGCGGTCGCCATTTATTCTCCAACCCCTGCAATCGCGCGGCCATGCGGGCATCATTAACGCTAACCTTAACCACCCCCCATATGTGTCTTATGGCCGATCCTCGCTCTCTTCTAGGTTTATTAACCATTTGCGGCCGGTCTGACCTATTGCTATCCGATAACTATGTCAGCCAGCAGTCGTTTCTTTTTATTATTCCCGGATAAGGCCCGGTGTATCACTTTTATTTGCATCCGCCGGTCACGTACGCCGATCAGTTTTCTGTCTGTCTCTCGCGGGACGCGGTCTCGCTGCGAGAAAGCGTCGCGTTCTCTCTTCTCTCTCTCCTTCTCTTCCTCTACCTCACTCACTCTCTCTCTCTCTCTCTCGTTTTGTCCCAGCTTTTTTTGCCTCCTTTCTGTTATTTTTCTGTTCACCGTTCCTCCCCCATATGGATATGCATTGTCACGTTGTATATTTGATACACACCAAAGTGGCGGCGTGTCGCTTCAGCGGCATTTTTTTAATGGTAAATCGCAACGGTGCTCGCCGGTTGTTGTGACGGAATTTTGAACGGGGCATCGATCTTTCCTCGTTACTTCTACCCTGATCGAACGTCACGACCTTTTAGTTCGCGGGATAGATACTGTCACCGTGTTTTGCACGCGATAAGAAAAATCGACAGCACCTGCTACTTATCTTCGCCATAATCAATTCATTTTATCGCGTTGTTCAGACGATGTTCTGGTTAAAATTGACACGCTCAGGGAAAGCAATGTTGCTCCGAATAATTGTTAATTTATCCACGATGGAATAATGCTCTTATGTTCTAAACTCATTATTTCGTTCATTATGATTCCCGTAGTAAATTAATAGACAATCGTATCGTCGGCAACTACGAAATTAGAATTACGAAAACGTATTCACAGTGTAAACCGAATAAATAGTAGAATTTAATTCGGTATTACGTGAACGAAGCGTAAAGGGGGCTTCAAAATCAAGAATCCAAAAGTCGCTCACATGTTTGTTGAAACGAAGCGTCCACAATGTGAATATACAAATCCAATAAATTCCGCATAAAAATTAAATTGAAACCTTTTATGCTCAACCAATATCAGCTTTACCTCCCAAGGGCTTGCTTTCCTGTTTTCAGTCAGCAACTCTCTCTCTTACAGTTCAAATCGTGACTGAAATCGATTCACGAAATCTCGAAGACAGCGGCGATGGGATATTTCGGCTCGTTCGTAACTGCATCAGCGAACGGTTTTTTCGCGGAACGGGTTTCGGCTGAATGGACCACCAGGACGGTTACGTTCGAGAAGAAACTCGTTTCTCCGGAAAAGAGGAGCGACATGGACCATTCGAAGGGATGCTGCGATTCAGCGGATCGCAACGTGATGCGAACGGAAGCTCCCCTTGTCCAGGAGATCACGGCGATCAAGTTTTTTCGAATGGACCAGACGGACCGGTGCAGACCCCACCTGGACCAAAGAGACCCCCAGCCGTCATTCAGGTTTTCCATTTGGTCAAGGAAGTCCCCTTTCATATTCAGATTCAGCCGGGATTTACGCGATCGCGATGACCGCCTTTGCTTTTGGCTTCGTCGAGGCTTTCAGTATCGTGCTCGGTCCGTGACGCGCGTCACCGCGATTCTCTCTCTCTTTGCCAAAGAGATCAGACGCGCTGCGAGACATTTTTCCGACAGAGAATAAAGGAGCTGGTCTCTTTGTGGCGTAAGCCTCAAAGAGCTCGTTGTCCGCCCGGGCGATGTGCAAGGAGTGATTAGTGTCGGTGATATTTCAAGTTTCCTGTCTCTCCGAATGCAGGCGAGGGTGGCCGATAGCGCGATCATGTAAGATGGACGGTGCTGATTTGGTGGTGCACAGGTGTTGAATTTTTCGATCTGATCTTTTCGTTTAATGGCTGTTTCTTATTATCGAAATAGCTGGGCTGTGGATCTTTGTGCGCCTCTGATTCGTAAAAATCTTCAAACAGGAAAAAACTTGTCGTTATTAAAGTGCAGAATTTATGCACGTATCACGAAAATTAGTAGGGAAAACACAGAACTTTGAAAATATTAGAGAATCTATAGAGAAAGTTCTATTCTATTCTAGGTTGTTGCAATTGAGGTAGACAATTTTTACCTTGCACGAAGATCCGCCGTTTGGTCATTATCACAAAATTGCAATCTGTTTTGCAATGAGGCAATTCAAAATACTAACTTAACGCAGACCTTTGGTTTAGTAATAATATTTAACCTGACAAAATCAGAAGCAATTTGTAAAAATGTTGGCTAGCAATAGGAACAGAATGTATAGTTTATTGCGTGACTCATTGTTAGTGTGCGTTGCGAAGTGAATGGGTATTGACGTCAAACGATAAAGGGACAAGTATCTTGAGATATGATTGTGAAGGAAGTTGCTAGTGAGGTATAATCAAATATTTCTCCATCGAAATAATTAAATTACTTGTTTGAAGCAAACTATGATAATTGGCTGTGGACGACGATATATTTTATAAAAAATATATGTATTACCATTTAATTACTAAATCTTTAAAATACGAAGAGTATACTGTTCGAAGCATTAAGAGTATCATAATTCTGAGTAATTTGCATCAAACAATTCATATATAATAATATATATTTCACCTTACTAGTTCACGCTTTTAACATATTATGTTCTCAATTATATTACTAAACAATCGTTTGTGTATAAATTCAGCACGATTTCTTTTTAAATATTTGAATGTCTTTTATTATGACATACTTTTGTCTTTATAAACAATTATATTATACTATATAATGACAAGAATATGTCATAATAAAAGGCACTCAAATATTTAGAAAGAAATCGTGCTGAATTTGTATAATACACAAACGATTTTTTGGTAATATAATTGAGAAGATATGTTAAAAGCGTGTACGAGTGATGCATAAAATTGCAATCTGTACGAAATTTAGCGCCGCGGAATTCAGTTAGTACCGTCCGAGAAATTCGAACTGCTATAATAAAAAAGATATTAGAAAATGAAATTCTGATCAAGAATATTACTCAATTAAATACGTTCCCCTATTTCTAGTACTGGTTCAATTCCCTTGACTCGGTAAAGTTTATTCAAACGGAACATTCTATGGCAAGCCGCCAATTTTCCGGCTAGATTCGCAGCGTTTCTATCAAATTTTTATCCGCTCTTAAGTAAATCAAAAGTGTGCTCTACTTCAACGACATTCGCTCGCTCGCTTCAGCCACCAACGTCATTTCAACATGCTTAATCACATAAGACACGTCGCATATTAATTCTCCGTCTACTGTGCCGAAGTCATCGCGAGAGAACGTATTAATAGATATTATTAATATAATACTAGTGCGAGTCAGAAATGACCCCGGCCCCGGAGGTCGTGCTTCAGTAGACGGACGGTTAATTCCAGTTTACATGATACGTTATTCATTACGATCAGACCAATATTAAAAGTTTGCTAATCACCAGCATTTGATTTTGGATATAATTTCCATATTGATATTAAAAAAACTGCTTTTACAGGACACGTTTCAAGCAAGCAATGTCCCTTAAAAGTGCTACTGTTAATAAAAGTTGCTTATTGCGATCTTGAAGTTTCGATATCGTAAAGTAGTTACCCTCATTTCGAGAGTTTATCGACAAAAAAAAAAAATTTCGTATATTAAAGATTTCGTAAAAGTTGTCACTAAACTATCGGAATCAACAACAATTTTATATTCGACGAAACACCA
This sequence comes from Megalopta genalis, assembly GCF_051020955.1. Classification (NCBI taxonomy): domain Eukaryota; kingdom Metazoa; phylum Arthropoda; class Insecta; order Hymenoptera; family Halictidae; genus Megalopta; species Megalopta genalis. The sequence continues at coordinate 7,429,190 of NC_135014.1, read as the reverse complement.
TCAATACGGTTTCCAATTTTCTACACATTTTCGACCAGATTAGGATCCTACGATCGAAATTTTTCCGATCTCGAACGTAAACGATGCATCGAGGGCTCGTCATTATTTACTCGATATTAATGCCGTATTTATATTAATAGCCGCGCATCGAAACTTCAATATCTCCGGCAGTCCAGAAAAATCCGGTGATCCCGTGGAGCAGGCGAATCGGGCGCAAGCTATTCAAAGTTTTCCTTTCGATTGGCCTCTAATGCCCCCGAGTGCAACATCCTATTAATTTTTCATCGAGTAATATCCGCCGGACACGCGCGAAACCATCAACGCGCCGTGATCCAGTATCCGAATTTCAAACAAGCCAGTCTGTTCGAGGATTTATCGAATTCTTCGATCACTCTTTTTATTTCGTCACCCCCGTGAAGCAGCACGTACGCGCCGGCGCTGGCAGCGCGTTCTTTTTTCTCCCGTTTGTCGAGATCGCTTTAAAGCCGCTTTCACTGGCATTCTTGCAGCTTGCTCCCTTGCACCTGTACGCGAGCTGGCATTCCTTTTTTCGTATCGGGGCCGCGCGCACCCGCCTCGCCTCGCCGCTCCGCGCCGCGCCACGCCACGCAGCGTCCTACTCCTTTTTTTCGTCCCGACGAATCGTTCGGAATCACCCCGACGTAACGGAATTAACTCGCGATTTACCGATTTATTAGAAGCCCGGCTCTCCGCGCACCACCGCCGGGCCGTCTCTGCCTTTAACGGTTCATACGTGTACACGTAATTTCATCGATACCGACGCGGCGGGATCCCCTTTCCTTCTACGGACGTCATCCGCCTCTTCCATTCGCGTCAGCATTCATCGAAACGGGCGCCGATTTATCAGGAAAACGTGTGCATCGTCGCTGAAAACTGTCTACCGGCTCCTGGGGTCAGGGTTAATCGCGAATTCTGACCGATCTATAACTCTGTTTTTATTCGACTGAAAGACAGTTGTCGCGAAGGATCTGGGGACGAGGTTAACTGTTCGAACTTTACCTAATTAACGCGCTCAGATTGTATATAAAAATGGACAATTTCGGAAGAGGAGATACGATTATTTCAGCCTTGCACCTCGTTCTCGTAATTGTCGACAATCGGTGAAAATGTGCCGCGAGGCTCGAATAATCGTATCTCCTCTTCCTAAATTGCCCATTGTTGTGGAAAGTCTGAGCGTGACAATTAGGAAGAATTTACTATATTTGTACAATTTCTATTTAGAAAATTGTTACGCTAACTTTATTTCTTGTTCTTTTTGGGACCCTTAACACTAGACTTACGGAAACCGTCATTTTGACGTTTTCACTAATTTTTTAATTTACGATTACTCATATCGCAAAAATACATTTACGAGTTATTTATTAAATTAATATACTACTTACGGCAAATGTTACAATAATACTTGTTAAAAATCAGAATAAATGTCTTATTGTTACTTTTATAAATTGATATAAAACAACTGCTTTTTGTGCTCCGTAAATCTAGCGTTAATGTCAAATATGCATGTAGCATAATCATAAGTTATGCAGCAGGAATATTGACGTTCAGCGCCGTTTTCTATGACCGTTACTTTATCCATACCTTGGGACGATCTCTAATAAACAAAATACAATATTTTAGTTGCTTCAGATCTTGTGCATTCATCTATAAAACTGTTTGAATTATGATCGCTAATGTTTATTTGAAGTTTTTTTCATACATCCCATTAAACAAGTCTTCACAATTAAATCGGAATATACATTTATCAGTTTACAGCATAATTATTATTACTATTTTTGATTGAACCCAGAAATAAATTCCCACTTTCTTTCTATTTAATGCACTTAATGCTGGCAATTTTCGTGTCCCGAACAAATCTTCAGTCTAATCTTAATCTGAACCTCTGCAGTTGCATGTGAAACCAGAATAGACGTAGACATGTGCACTAATAGTTTTGTTGATTTACGTTTATAAACAATGTCGAGCTTGCATGGTGTGTACGAACTACGTTGTAGTATTTCCCAACGGTTCGAAGTAGGTTGAAAAGTTGCACATGGAAATACGATTGAATTATCTGCAATAAAAGGGAGGATATGCTTTAGACCGCGGAGATCTTAGTCGTCAGTTTCTGATTCAACTAGATTACTTCAATTTAATCCGATCTTTCCGTCAATGTTGCAAGCTGCCAGAAAAAAGATATACATGTACGTAAACGCTGTATAATCGCAACGTGAGAAGCATCTGTTGCTGGAAAAGCACTCCATTCGGATACCGGAGCGTCGCATCACACGGCAGTTCTACATTTGCTGCATTCCACGTTCGGTACATTCGAGCACGTTTGGCTCCGCAGTATTTACATTCTCGGTCGCCAACCTGTCGGCCGCGAAAGTATGCGGATACACAGAGACCGGTGTCGGCGTATTCTTTCGTCGCGTGACAGAACGGCCTTGACCGAATGCTACTGAAAAGAGGCTAAACTTTAAAGCCCGCCGCGACGAGCAAATGAACAAGTTACAGGGTATCTCCCCGCATTCTTGGAAGCCGAACTAAAGCCCGTTGTTCCGCCGGTGCTTTAATGCGAATTGCAACTAAACTAAACCGCGTTTTATCCGCCGCCGTTCCCCGCTCTGGCCGACCGCCGTTCCCTCCCGCCCCCGACCATCCCCCCTGTTCCCGGGTAGATCCGCGTGTATCGTCCTCCACCCTCGACACCGGCTCTCCCGCGGGAGAGCGGTTAAAACAAATGAGCGGGCAGCACCAGCCTTAAATTAGCGCCGGTAGGGGTGGTTTTCATTTCCACCCTTAAATTAGGACTAAGCCTCGTGCTTCCAAGTTTCACGGTTTTGATCGGATGAGTTGCCGCCGTTAAGAGTTACGCCGGCCTCGGTTGCCGTCCGACTTCTTCCGGCTGATGGGCTGGCACAGCCCTGACATGGCATGACTGCCCACTGCGCGCCAGCAGGTCTTCGAACAGTCTATGTGCTTGGACTGGAACATTCACAGGTACACGATTCAATGTTGCCTGTGAGAGCGATTTTAGGCTGTCGGCTTACGACGACGTCTCAGTGGCATCGTGGCTTTTGAGTATTCACCGAGTACTTTCAGTTTCTCATCGATACCATCGTGTCTCGTCGCACACTCTATCAACCCTTTCATTCTAATATTGTTCGCTCCGTCTATTTTCGAATAGGGAATTTAGAAACTTAATGTATGCGTCCGGCATATCGATTGCCTACCATCGGGAGACGAATGGAAAGATGAGGAAAGGAAGAGGACGAACAGAATTTGACAGCAAACCATCCTCCCCCTGTCAGCCCAATTTAGATGTCCTGAACAATTGAAGCGATTTCAAGACCCGACGAATCCGAAATCATTCGGCATTCGCAAAGATGATTGCACGCGACGCAAGCTCGAGGAACTTTGTCGATGAATCAAACGCGGCGGGGCGCGGCGCGGCCCGTGTAGACGACTTCGGCGGTCGCCAGCCGTTCATCAACGATCTAATTGGCCCAGCTGTCTCCGTTTGCCGGCGGTCGTAGCTCGTGCCGCAATGTTTTCCGTGCAGAAAAGTTATACGGACGGAGGCAGGGACCAATCAGCCGGGACGTTCAACTCGATTCGAAGGGGGATCGGGCCGGGTGTCGGAGTAAAACAGCGTGGAAGGCGGATTAGGTCGGAGCAGGACGGAGCGCGAAATCAGTCGCGGAATCGCGCTTAATCCAATAGCGGTCCTTAATAATCGAATAAAGCCCCGGGTCTGAGAATCGCATCTAAGCAGACGATGTGAAGGGGGGTGGGAGGTGTGGGTAGCGGACGGCGGGCCCGGGGGTAGCTCGGGCGAGAGAAGGTGACGGTGGCATAGGAAATCCAGTCCCCCACACACCGCCCGGAAAACCATTTCCCGGAACTCACTTGGTGTACGTCGCGCGGCTCGGTCGCGGCCATGTTGCCAGAATTGCCACCACCTACCCCCTTTCTCCCTCTTAATATCCCACCGCCTAGTCATCTAGTCCTGCCGGGTCCGCTATGTAAATGTGAACCAACCGACCCTCCCTTTTCGTCGAGCCCCATATACCTCGCCCCTCCTTACCCCCCTTCGACTCACCGGGTCTCGTCACCACCCCCCGCGAACTACCTCCAACTAGCAGCCCCTAAATCTAAGTCCGCCGGAGCGGTACAGTCCCGGGAAAAAGGAGCGACCACCTAAGGAGCCAGATGTGCAGCCATCGCGCTTAGAACCCGGCCAACCCCTATATGGACGAACTGTTTCGGGGCCGCCAAAGCGAGTCGGATGGATTCCATTTGCCGGTTCTCGTCTGGCTAGCATTTCGTTAAACAATTCGGATGCGATGGATTTGTTTTTGAACGAGTGAGAAATATTAATAATAACATAATAAATATTGGTAGCAGCAAAGAGTAAAATGGAAACAATGGGCTTCGTAAAGTGCAGTAAACGAGGATAGTCGAACAAATACAGGTATTAATGTCTAGTCAAAACCTAGCCGTTCTATCCATTGTTGTCGTCAAAACGTTACACACGTATTCGAATATCATAAAAAATAATGTTAAGTAAATTGGATTCGGTGATTAGATAAATGTAAACTTTTTCGAAACTATCGGACAAGTCATTATGTATTTTATGTTTCCAAGATTGTAAAACAATATTTGAAGAAGTTCCATGTCAAAAAAGATCTAAAAAAAATCATGTCCTATGCTAGAAGAACTTATAAGTTCAGTCTGCGTATTCCTCACTATGTGTTTTTACGAGGAAGTATGTGAAAATAATTTTCTAATTAATTATTTCATTTTCGTTGCTATTGATTATTCATTCGCATTTAATTGCCGGAGTTACCATTTCTCTGGTTCGATCGCTTTTAACAGCGTTGGCGTTATAAACGAGAAGACGCGTGTAATTAGTCGTTTTATTGGGCGAATCGTAATCGATGGTCGAAGAAAATGGATGTTATACGGGCTGCAATTGTAATTCCTAATAATAATGTGTAATAGACCAACTGTGTATTGTTTCCCAACGGAATTCCCTGGTCTAATAATACGTGAGAAGGATTACGCACGAAGCGTTAATAGCAACCCAGGTATTTGGGTTTGTAATATATCAGTCTGAAGATGGTTGTTTGGGAATGCAGCTACAAATACATCAACTGTTTCATTATTATTAACAATTGTATACAAAGTAGTAATTCGAATTAATTAGAGTATCTGTAATAGATTAACAAGGAAATGCAATTAGTTAAATGAGTATGATTATAGAGGCTATTTAATAAAGGCCAGTGTCCTTGTAACCGTGTGCGAAGTGAAAAAAAAAGATGCTAATGATCAGATAATCGGTCAGACGAGAAATTTATTTCTATCGGATAGTTTCCAATATCATCTCACAATACCATCATTTCTAATATTTTAATACTATTCTATCGCTGAGTTCATTCATTTTCTATAGTTAACACACCAGAGGCACGTGACTTAAAATAGTACAAAGTTGAGTTCATTGAATAGAAACGACGATCGTCGCCTTCTTTTATTAAATACGTCACTGAGTCACAATTTTACATTTCATTTTAAGTTACACGAAACCAACGAAGACAACGTGATCGGCAATTACCCGAGCAGCATCTTCGCAATTTCAGTAATCGTAAAACGTCTCAACTGATATCTATATTTCGTGTAGAAGAAGAACATCTAAGACCACACAACAGCCGCCAACATTCCTATTAACCTTCACAGTTGCAACATAGAAGTGGTGTGGAGAGTCATTACGTCAGCCATCTTCTTTCGAGAAGCAGACCACAGTTCCAGCGTCGATCCCGACAAAACAGCCCCCACGAGCGTATAAGCCAGTGGGGGTTAAACAGAAAATCCCGGGCATCGATCACCGAAAAACGTTCGCTCGAAGCCGAAAGGCCAATCCGGAATCCGCAGGTTTATCGTAAGGAGGAGCCACCCAGCCGAATTTCTACGTCGTAAGCAATAATCCGGCCGATTCGTTGGTAAATGTCTCGGCCATAGTACCCTCTTCTGGTAATTTCACGAAGGGTTGACTCATTACGGGCAAAGAAGTAACAGGAATTCCCAGATTGCTGCGGAGCCGGGCTCTCGACCCTGGTGCCCCTAGGGCAACGTCGTCGTCGTCATCGTCGCCGCCCGGACGGCGAACCATACACAGTTCCACATACACGCACACATGCTCACGGAAGGGTGCCATTACCCCACACGGCCGGCAAGTTCTAAGCGCGCTAAATAATGGCCGCTAGAAATTCAACGTCGGGGATAGTAGAAGGGGGTCGACCGGGGGCCTGCGAGGGGGAGGTGGGGGCTCGAAATGCCCGTATGGCTCTGCGAGTATTCCAACCACGCGGCGCTGTGTTCGCCTGTCCGTGTGTTCTAACATACGCCCCGCTTCCATCCCCGTAAAACATACTTAACCGGGCGGCGGTGTGCGACCCCCACGGACGCCGAGGAGCCCCTGTGCATGAGCTTCCGGCTGGCTGTGTGCGAGCGGGGAGTGGGTATTAATTTAGGCACGTAGTCCTTTACCAGCCGAGCTAAGAAAAATGCCTGTACGTTGGGGAGAGCTGGCCCGTTAGAATTTAATCTCACGTCATAGGAGGGCTGCTCTGCTCATCGGCGCGCGTCCGTGTGCTGCCCGACGCAGACGCGCGTCCCCACGCACCCCCGCGGCCGACCGTTGTCTCCGACTGCCGGAAAGCCGAGAACAACTGGAGGAAAGGGCTACCTAAGAAAAATGCCCGACGGAGAGAAACCACCATTCGAAAAGGACGGATGCGGATGAAAGAGGGTTCAACCCCCAAAGTGGCCGAGGTCGCTCTCAGAATCGCTAATATCATGTTCGATGGAATTCCGGGGTAAGGCGAGGCTGGCTGCGAGGTGCGGAGTGAACGGTGGAATTAAGACGAATCTATGCTGATCAGAAATTTAGAATTTAGCTTAGGGGTTCGTCAGGATAACGTCATCTTTCTCGGTATATTGGTTCTTGGTACTTGTCTGTAGGATAATAGAGAACCTCAGACCTCTTGGAATGTTTTGGAATGTTTTTAATTTTATGGGGTTACATTATATTCGTGAAAGTATGTTAGTGAATTTTTAGGATGATCGCAGTAGTGGTACTTCGTGGTTCGGAGAGACAGGGCGCAGTCGCGGTTAAAGGCAGCTTCGCACGTTTTAGATTAGACTCTCATATTTTCGAAAATAGATACTTCTTTAGTATTATTCAGTTTACTGTTGTTTACTCTCGTATGCAGCAAGAATAAGAATGCAGGCATAGATTGAGATGAAAACGTGAATTTAACGGTGACAGATAGTAGCGTATCGTCTTAATAAATTTAGTCTCACCATTTTTATATGACAATTCATCTCACTTTAACTGCTGGGTAGATTATTAATGGGATAGATAATCTGGGTAGATATTGTTTTGATAACGTCTGTAAATTTTTCTAGAAAAATGAGTGGAGATTAAAAAAATATCACGCTGCCCATACTCCAGTAATAATTTAACCTTTTCCTTATTTCAAAAGTACAGAAATGTTTGCATTAAAATCAGGATAGATCAACAGACCTCGAACTTGAAGAATCGAGCGAAGCCTTATGAAGTTCGCAATGAAGATTTAAAAATGAATGTGCTATCTGCCAAAACATAGTCACTCAATAAACGGGATCTTTCTTTCCTCATCGGCAACGATTACCGCCAAACAAGGTCCAGCCAATGCAAATACAAGAAGACCTCGCCAAACCAATTACTACGATATTACTTCTCAGCAGTGGAGCTTACCATCCCCAGCCGGAAGAAATAATTCTCCGTATCCGTTATCCAATTTTGCAATTATCGCGGGCGGTTCCTCTCGAAACAATCAAGCCGGCAGTTCCAGCGGCGTTCAGGCGTGCGCTCGCGCGTAACAATCAGACCGGCCTGGTAAACGGCGCCGCGAGAACGCGAGGGGTTGAAAGAATCACCGAAGAAAAACCTTCCTATCCCATGCTCGGGTCCCGGGAGCGGATAGCGGGCGAACCAGTTCGCCGCGGAGAACAAAAAGTGGAATCAGAAGGTAGAGCGCAAACAGAGAGTAGCAGCGACCGAGCGATCGGGGGTTGCGGGGGCAGTGGCAGTGGCAGTGGCAGTGGTGACGGTGGTGGCAGCGGAAGGAGACGGCAAGTAAAAAAGAAGCACGGTGGCGGTGTCGGAAGAAAAGGGAAAAATTCCACGAAGGGGCGCGCATCGAGAAAGTTACGGCGGTCGAGCATTGTCGGTGTGGTCTTCGGGCGTTACACAAACACAATGAGACCGGGTTGAGCGTGGGTTTAAGCGACTTGCGTGTTGGTTAGCTGCTTGTGAATCCGGGAGGTCTGTCTAGTAGGAGAGAAAAGGGGGACACACGAAAGGGTGGCGTGTGATGTAGAAGAGGAAGACCGACGCGATGCTATACGACCGAAGGAGAGTATGAGAGCCTGTACGGAGGCGGTGGTGAAGTGGAAGGGGGTCGCAGAGAAAGAGAGAGACAGAGGGAGAGAGGGAGCGAGATAGAAAGCGAGGCAGAGAGAAAGAGAGAGAGAGAGAGAGAGAGAAGGCAGTGGGAGAGGGTGGTGCGAGGACGGCAGCGTGGCTGGCGGTGGCGAGTGGTCGGGGGTTGTCCCTTGCTAAGCCAGCGTTAAGGGTGGCTTGGAGTATGTACGTAGAGCTTACAGAAAGGTAGGAGGGACGAGAAACCCATGGAAAGAGAGATGGAAGGAGATAGGAAGAGCGAGAGAGTGACAATGCCGGAGCTCTGTGCCGCGTTTGTAAGCGTTTGGCGGGTAAGAGGAAAGCAGACAGCGCTGGGATAGAGACTAGAAATGGAACGCTACGGAGAGGCGGACGGGCGGGGGAGGGACGTAGGAGAGAATCGAGGAGATATAGAGGAACAGAGAGAGAGAGAGGAGGAAGAGACTGGGTCGAGAAAGAGAGGGCAGAAGCCCGGCATAGGTAGATCGTAGGAAGAGAAGACGGAGGCGGTGAATATGGCGAACGAAGAGGAGAGCGGGTAAGCAGAGTCTCTATGTTGGCAGTCTTACAGATCAATAAAGCTAACCACCCTCACCCTCTCTCTTTCCTAGGTCCACCCTCTTCGAATCACCCACCTGACCACCTTCCGCCATCTCCGTCTCATCCGCTCGGCCGCCGTCTCTACTCCGTCGCCCCTGCCTCTATCGCCCTCGGCCACCTCAAGAACAAACCCCAATATGTCTGACAACAATGCCCACCCGAAGGATTAGATGCTTCCGCAGACGCGCGTATAAACACGCACACACGTGTGCGTTCTGAACAGTCTCTCGTCGCTTGCACGCTCAGGGGGACACGCGTGCGAGTCCCGGAGAGTTCACTTCGTCGGTTATATTCAAGGAGATACGCGCAACATGACGATCAAACGTCGACGGGGATGGACACGTTCTGGCACGGTTCCTCTCGTCGGCTCTTCTCGTCGTTTCTTTTCTTCGACACTTGTATCCGACCGGCATGGAACCTGCCGGCTATTAAATTCTCCGAAAGGGAATGAATATTCATGGCTGATCTGTCCCTCTTTCCTCTCTCTCTCTCTCTCTCTCTCTCTCTCTCTTGCTCTCTTTCGTTCTCTCGGTCTCTATATCTACCTCTCTCGCTTTCTCTCCCTCTCTCTCTCTCTCTCTCTCTTCGGCTCCGGCATCGAGCTTTTGCTTTCATCGCGATTAATTGACACTGATTCCTTGACGGCCCGTTTGCCGCGCCGCGCGGTCGTTCTACACGACGGGAAATTAGATTTAAATCGATCTCTGCGACGTAACCTCGTTGCGGTAATTTTTTATCCGGCCGCACCACCGACCGGGAACCCCCGAGTCTGCGGGGGCCGGCGCGCGGCGGATTCGCGTAATTATCTCGCGTGATTCCGATCGGGCTTCGATGGTCGAAATTTTGTTGATTCTGGGAATTGGTCGCGGCCATCGATCCCTCAGGTGCTGATTTTTTACAGGCCACGCCGGCCCGAATCGCCGATTTTCTGTCTTTGGCAATGACCCCCTGACAACAAACTGTTTCATCGAGCTAATTCCAACCTCTGACGCGGATAACTTTGACCGCGGATCTTTACGGAATGTAGGAAATTTTTGCGCCAATTGCAAGGCAAATTCGCAATTTATTTTTTTTTTATCTGCATTGTATCGTATTCCCGAACTGAACGAGAAAATTGCTTGTAGAGATCAAGTGGCAATATGTAGCATATATTGCTAAAAACAGGTTGAAAATCGATTAAAAATTACGAAAAATATTCATCAAAGACAATTTCGAAATTCTATTATACTTTCTTTCGTTCTTAAAGACAAAAGCATTACAAGACATGCGATTTTTGTACGGTAATGATCGAATTAATCTATTTTTAATGAATCGACGAGAACAGTATTCATGAATTGTGTTAACTATTAATTGTTCTTATTGAACGCTTAAATATAGAATAATGTGATTTTTGCTACGATTCAAATATCAGCAATATTAAAATATTTTCAACTTTGAGATCGATAGAAATAATAAAAAGCATGAAGAATGCATTCGGCGAATATTTTCGCAACCTCCAATCTCAGTAACTTATTTACTCCAAAATTAGCATGTCCTTCACCTAATCTATCTCTTAAAATAATCTATTCTAGTCCATAAATAAATAATTATCACCTTACACTATGCATGCATTTGCACTACGAACATTGGCAATGTATTTCAACTTACTCAACAAATATAATAATGCAAATACTATTCTCAAGTCCTCTTTCCTCTGACGACAATCGAGTTTCCCCATTAATACTTAGCATTACCATACACGAATTCCAAGAAAATCAAATTAAAAACTTTATTTTCTGTAAAAAGTCACTCCAAACATTGCGACTCGCAATTTTACAAAATCTTTCTCTCGCCGTCCACAAACGCATAAAGATCCGCGGTCTTATTATTCCCCAGAAAACAATCGTGCCTTCTGTCCAAGTGCAACAAGAACAAAAAAAGAAGCATTATGTTTGGTTTTCCGGTGGACGAAAAAAAGTGAAAATGGCCAGCGCGGCACACGCGATTGTACAAATTACATCGAGCGTCCCGAAGAACGCGGTCGACGAGCGCATTCAAACAGGTGCACGGTATTTTTCCCGCACGAAAAACTACGGCCACGTGGTCTGCGAAAAAAGAAAGGGAAAAACGTAAGCATCCGAACTGCAATTAACGCTGATCCCGGCTCGCTTGGCTTCCGCATCCGTCATCGGACAAAGCGCGAGCCGTCTTGCCCGCTGAACAAAGAGGACAAAAAGATCAGCGTTCCATCGTAAGATTTATCCGGAGAAAAAGGAAGTATAAAACGAACTAATTCCATCTTTCCCCGACCGTTCTCTGGCCGGCGGAGGAAAAAAGTATTCATCCTTCCTAGGTGTATTTGCCCGCGGAAGGGGGTAATTGTTCGTAAAATTTTTTCCTCGGCTCGCGTTTCCCCCAAAATATTCTGCGACCCTCGTCTTCGAGCTCGAGGAGCAAGCGCTCCAGGTAATGCATGCGGTTGAGGAAGAGAGAGAAAGACACCGAGGAGAAGGAGAGCGAGGAAGAGATAGAGAAAGAGAGTGCGAGGGTGGACGCTTGTGTAATCTTCCCTTGGCTGCGAGGGAAGCGTGAGCGAGGGTGGGAGCCAAAGTTCATGGACTGAACGTCGGACGTGCACGCACACACCGTCACCCGAACGACCCCTTTCAGAATATTTTCTCGGTTCTTTCTTGCGGACCCTCACCCTAAGCAGGACAACGTAGGGGGTAGCTTGAGGTCCTGGTAAGACCCCCCACCAGCGATGCTCCTTATTGATCGTCCTCTGGCCCACCTACCGAAAGGGGGCATACACCATGCTGGTGCATGCTTTCTCCTTCTCCTTTATCCTCGCTTAGGTCCACCCTCTCGCCTTTGTAGCCCACCTACCAAAAACCACCTTTACTCTCTCTCTCTCCCTCTCTGTCTCTGCCTCGCCTTCCCTCGGCCGGCTCTCTCGCTCCCTCGGTCTCTGTTTCTCGTGTTAGTCGACCGCCGATCGTCTTTCTCCCACCCACTCGAACCTATCTGGCCGTCCCCGTTCCTCCCGCGCTGTTGCTCAATGGTAACCATCAGAGTACAAAGGCTCAACGTGATCCCCAAGCGTCTAGGCACCGCACCACGGGTAACGGATAGTCTGGAAGTATAGTCGGTCTACTGGAAGAGGCTACCGGCGACGTCAATTTACTGGCAATTTCGTTCCCGGGGAAAATTGATTGCGGTCTACAGAAATTCATAATTAGCTCGACGTACCTGGCTGACATCCTGGATGGGAGTGCCCGCTACCGCGGCGGTCTTTAAGTATGATTAAACGTCAGGATAGATGACGTCGGATTTGAACGCGGATGAAACCGAGCCTGGTTGTGTAACGGGATATTGCGTAAATTGTACGCCTATCGTGTCGCCGAGTAGATCTGAATCGGATTAATTTGGGACCTATTCTTTCGAACAGGAAAAGAGAATATCATTTTAGCCGGGGAACGGAGGGACTGCGGAACCTTCTTTTTTAGCGGATTATATTGATTTCGAAGCGTGGATCGCAGGATCCGTGCCGGTGACAAGAGAGATAAGGAATAATTCTAGGAAGTAAAAGTTTTTCCTTGGCTAAAACTTGTGAAATGTAATTGTTGCTGAAGTTAAGGCGATAATCTCTTTCGTTTGCTTTATGACGTTATTTTAATCATTTGCACTTGAAGCTAATTTAACTGTAAATCTAAGATAATTTTTCTGAGTTACAGTATCTTCATTTTATATGACAATGTGCATTTTATGCGTGCGAAATTGAGTCTTGCGACTTACACAATGGTTACACTTTTAAACATTACCTTAGAAAGTGATATAACAAATTTTAGTGGCGCCTCAGAGTCACCACTCGAGTGCAAAGGGTTAATATATGTTTCGAGGTAACTTGTTTCTGTGAAATTTTTCTGTTTCTTCTTTATTATGCACGTTCCAAAATACATATTACTTGAGAATACTTTTTTAAAGAGTCAAGGGTAACGTTTCCTAATTTCGAACAGAAGTTGAAAATGAAAGGTGGCTGGTCATTTCGGTTACTTATTTTATCGTGCTTGTTGGGCCAATTTTATGCAATCTCCTTTTCAGTGAGCGAGCGCTTAAAACTTCATCAGACGATATCGATGAGCACCGACGATATTTACCTCCATAATATTAACATTTATATATAATAATGTTAAATGTATTGTTATAAAATAAATGTTGATATAAAACGCAATTAATAAATATGCCAGAACTAAATATTAGTGTTATTTATAAATTTAATCAACCGTATATTCGATTTTAATCGACTGTAAAGAATGAATTAGTAGCAGTATTTGATATTGTAATAGTAGTATTATTTAAAGTATTTGATATTGAATATCTTTGCTTTTATGAATCCTTTTCCTAAAATTGAATCTGAGAATTCTGTACGTAAATATTTACGATTATTATTATATATTTAACTATTTACGACTTCAAGTTGGAACAAATTCGTACCCGTGGGTAAACGCAAAAATGGATCGCATGTACCAACCAAACAAGTTATCAAGATACAATAAAAATCACTTCTAGCTATTGATATCTTCTTAACAGGTTTAAGAATTGTGTCACATTTAAGGGAAGCTCAACAATTTTTCTTAAAATAATAACCTCGACAGGATCTATTAGTAGACTGTAAATTTTATGAATTTATGACAAAAATGAGTACATATAATATTGAGAACAACAGCAATTTTAAGAGGCCTCAAGGATACCGATGTAAATTATGAATCAGCTCCAGTTCTTTAGAATTTATCTAGAAAATTGGTATCCCGGATAAAAATCCGCACACGAGTCAGTACATTACATTACTCGGGATAACTTGTCGGATTACGAATAACTTTGCTGTCCTTTTCGAGCAAATTGCACAATTTTTAAATGATCATCGGAAAATTGCCACTGAATAAAACGTTACCTATTTGTATCACTGATCAAGATACACTGCAAATGTACTATTCACAGATTCGTAGATCGATGAAACGAGTGATTATTCAGCGAATTTCCCGACGACTCGTGACTGAATATTCTGCTGGTTGAGTTAACGCAGTGATCATCGCCGAGGACAGTGCAAATGTTTATGATAAAATCATCTAGATTGATTACCTATCTCGTCAACTGCCGAAACGGAGCGACTATCGAGTAAACCTTCTGAAAGTTCGTGCCCGAACGTTCTTGTTCTCAAGGTTAAACTGACGCTGTGAATGGGGACGAAGACAGTGTAAGTGTTTAGAAAGCACGAGGAAAAAGGGCGGCAAAGTCGAACAGGTGCTGAGCACGTGGTCGATCGATGGTCGACCAGCATGGGTTGCCTCCTTTTTTTTCCAGGCGCGGCGCTTGTTCCGAAGAACCGCACAGAGCCGTTTTTCATTCATATTTCCACGGTCGTGACCCGTTCATCGAAGGCTATAACGCCGCGCTGTGGAATCGATTTTGAATGGCGTACCAGACGCGCCCTTCTCCGCCTCTTTTCCCGCTGCGGATGTTCCCCTAGGTCGGGGTTACATTTATATACGGTCGTTCCACTTTTTTTTCGCCTCTTCATATTTTATAATCCATCGATTCGATCCGACAATAAAAATAATGCGACACGCGAAATCGCCGTTGTCGGTTTGTATTGTTAAAAATCACGACCTGTGCAATAGATAACGTTGTTGTCGTTACTGTGTAATGAAACGGGTACACGTTTCTTGAGGACCGCGGTATCTCGTGAAATTTCACTTTATTCGCAAAATAATTTTAGTGAAACTTGTCGAACGTTATTGGAAATGTCGAAATAAATATTTCTTCCAACTAAGAAGTTCGTTACTCTGCGAATGCACAGTAATAATACAATTAATTTTTGGTAACTAGTAATGCATTATACAAAATACATTGGCGTGTGCAAAAATAAGAAATTACTTCTAAAGCAACGCGTCGATTATAAAAACTAGTAAGAGTGTATTGGAACGAAATGAATTTAAGAATGTGTGTTAAAAAACGTTCGATACGGAAAAACTATTTATGTTTAGTGGTTATCGGGAGTGTCGATTCATGTGTCTAAGATCACTGTTTATTAACGTTTTATTACGTTTTTAAACTGTTTCTAAAATTAACTGTATTTCCATTCGTTTTTATATTTCATCGTATACGATAAACTGTAAAATCTAGAATTTTTGATTTTTACATAAATAAGACGAATGAAGGACATGTAATAATAAGAATGTTAATCAACTTTCAAACGACTCGTCCAAAATCGATTCCACTGAAAACAGACTATGTAAATGCGGAGACCGAACATTTTGTAACCATGTGAATTCTTTCACGTTTATGGAACACCGACAAAATTCATTTCTTCTCTCTGGATGTCTCTTTTAGGAGCGACTTTGAACATTTTCATAGCACACGACATCGCGAACGATGAACTAAAAATAAATACTTTGAATTTTCAGCGCGTCGTTTTCCCATTTCAGAATAAACTACACAAACTGCTTCCACGGCAGTCGCAGACAGCGGATTGTTGGTTCGCCAACGCATTTTAAAAGTCGCGCGACTCCGCTATACCAATTCCATGGTGAAATACGACGCAGGAATGCGGCTCGAAAAAATTGTCTTGAACAAGGGAGACATTAAACGGCTCGTTCTAATAGAACTTTTTAGTCGCGTCTCTCCCTTATCGCCAGATACTGGATCATCCCAGGGTGTTGAACGGAGGTTGAATTACGAATCGACATGTTGGGTACAAAGGATATACCCGATTCCGTCTATCTCGGATTCATTTTGTTCTGAATATTAGAAAAGATTTTACACTGCAAAAATTCTTCCGGCTGCATTTCGAGAACATACGAAATTGTATCAGAAGTGACTCTTCATCCTTTTTACACTGCTTAATCTGCTCCCGCGTTTCATTAAAAATGGTTTACACGAATACTAATTATAATTCGACTCATAGAATGCTTCGAGCTTTGCTCTTCCCCATCATCATTCTGTTGGATATGGTTTGGGGTTGCAAGTATAATCTAAAATATCTAGTGAAATCATAAAATTTAATAATACAGAAGCTAAATATACTTTCCTAAATAAAATCATTTTCATGGCAAGAGAAAATCTAGCTTAATGAGAATGCTATTCTTACGTTAAATATTCTGTTGATCAAAACTTCATTGAAGAAGAAAAGACATAATTAAAAATTGTCACACTAGAATGAATAGAAAACTAACATAAAAATCGTTTCGTAGAAATAAGAAGAAATGTTTTCTTGCAATGGAAGCGAATAATTTGTGGAGAATTATGAAACAATTAGGCATAACAAATAAAAATAGATCAAATGAGAAATATTTTCGATGAAAATAACGTCGAACGATACGATTAAAAATGTCTAAGGGAGAAATAAGGGTAGATAGAACGAGAAAAAATACATATATAAATACGATAAAAATAATTGTATTGATTTAAGGTTACCGAAAAGAAGAAAATCATCATCATCATCAATCATTCAGTAGCGTACAGTGGTCTGAAAGCGGAAAACACCCAAATTTTCATGTGTCTTAAACAATCAAGTTTGTTATATTTTTGACTAGTGGAGGAGTCCGTGAAAACATTTCAAGGTTAAAAAAGTTCAGAGAACAAATTCACTTGGTTATAGAATATTTTCAATTCAGTCTTGCTAAGCATACCGAGATTTCAGAATTAATTCAAGCACATGTTTGAAGAAACCGTATGCGCCTGTAAAGATAGTGATGTAAACAATAATTATTTTCTAGCTTAGTTTGAGTACCAAGCCTCGGACATAATCGCGTAAAATATTTATTTTTCATTTTTTTCCAGCAATTTTACATGTAATACAATCAAACGTGGGAAAGGGGAACGTTAATACTAGATTTACGTAACCCGTCAAAATGACGGGCCACTAATTTTTTAATTTACCATTATTCATATCGTAAAGATACATTTATGAGTAATTTATTCAATTTATATGTGACTTACGGAAAATGTTACAATAACACTTGTTAAAAATCAGAATTAATGTCTTATTGTTACTTTTATAAACTAATAGAAAACAGCTGTTTTTTGTGTTCCGTGAATCTAGTGTTAATGGAGTTTGAAAGACAATATCTCGTTTGCATATCAATGTGCCAATGTGTGAGTGGAAGAAACACGTTTGTAGGTATCTAAATTAACAATAAATGCAAGGTTCAACTGCGTTGACCTGCGACCCTGGGTGTTACCTCATAAAATCTCGGTAAACAACTTCATCACCGAGGAGGCTCAAGAAGCAGGAAACAGAGACTACCGACTGTACAGAAGAGATATCATGTTAGCAAAATCTCGAGAAATAACACGAATGAAGATGTTTTTAATTTACTTTTAGTTTCGTCGGATCCTTATGTAAATAAATTTCGTTGAGAAGCAAAAACAAAAAACAAGTTACATTTTGATAAAGCAGTCAAAGCCCTACTGTTGTAAATTTTTATAATGACTTAAATTGTTTAATTTCAAATTACATGAAATTATTATTTTATAACTTAGAGGGTTATTTTTTATTAAAAGAAATTATTTTTTTTTATAAATTTAAATTTGCATTTAATTATATTTCATTTTCAATTTATTTTATATTGAATAAACGTGTCAAAGTCATTATTTGTTATTAACCGTTCGAGTCCTGAAGAATATTATGGCTCTCTTCTTGCGTCGTGCTAAAATTACGGCGAGCACGATATCGCTTTTGTTTATCAGTATTAATTTTAGGTAAATTTAGGTAAAATTTTAGGTAAAATTCTAGGTAATATGTTAGGTAAATTTAGGTAATATTGATGCTGATGAACAAAAGCGATAAAAAAAGAGCGCTGCAGCGCTTCTCAGCACTCAAACGGTTAATTTATTATAGATTATATTCATTTAAATAAGAATACACTGTATTCGTGTAAATTATAAGCTTAACCAAACTGTAAATAAACGTATCCTGTAAATAAGAAACATCCATCAAATCTTGTACATAAGCGTATACATTTTATTTCATTTAATTTTAAATTACATGAAATTACTATTTTTTTAATTAATTAGTTATTTCACATCGAAAGAAATGCTCATATTTTTTTTATTAACTTAAATTTCTCAATTCAATTATATTTTATTTTCAATTTATTTTATATTCAATTTACGTGTCAAATTTATTATTTATTATTGATTTATTATTTACTTTTTACTTAATTAATTTATTATTCCTCGTGACCAGAAACAGTTACAAACACACATTTTGCCGAGATTTTCACCGAAATAAAGCTTTCCTAGGGTTTTAGCCGTTTTTGGCCTTCTCAGACCAGTGTGCGGCGCGACTTTAAATTCTCTTAAAAACTGTGTACGGCCAGTTGCGGAAGCGGGACACGCCGTACTAAGCAAAAAGTGTGAATCCAAGGCCAAGAATAATTGAATTTACCGCATGCGTTCATAGCACGTTAAAATTTTCGCGGCCGGCCATCGGTCTCCGCTTATTGGCCCCTTTTCCCTTTTAGTCGTCGAGCATTCTATCGTGTCGCGCCCCCTTCTCCGTTTTCCTGGCGGCCTGGGCTGCTACCGCCACGCTTACAGATCGCGTCAATGGTCGAACAATCGTGCGACTATTAGCAAACTATTACAATATCGATACCGGTCGATGGGTCGATAGATAGCGGTGAGCCATCAGCTGTTGCACTGATCGGGTATCTCCGATAGAGCGTGGCCCCGGCATCGTTGCGTGGACACGTTGATCCCCTAAATTGCCCCTCATAAATTGGCAGTCTGAGTGACCGGAAACTTCGCCTTTCTATGAAGGACGTGTGCCTGACGTTCTACGAAAGACTAATTCATCGTCATATTGCAAGGCGATTTAATTACCGCTCCCCAAAACCGCAGCTGACCCGAACAGGTTCCTGACTTCTTTCGACGTTTTCTCACTTGTGTGCAGTTAATGGACGACAATGAAAAATGTTGATTGAATTTTGAAAATGCATAATTGCGGACAGTAGATTTTTTAAACGATTTGTTAAACATCACCGGAGATACACTATTTTGTTACGCCGTAGGTGTTCAAATTTGCTAATGATACATTGAGCTTTCTTTATTTATGTACTTCTCCCTTCTCTTCTTATGTACAATAAATTCTCCCTAATTGAAGCTCAGCTTATAAACAAAAACGAACAATTTGGGAAGAAGAGGTACGATTATTCGAGCGTCGGGACTCGTTTTTATAATTGTTGAAAATCGGCAACTATAAAAACTAGCCGCGAGACTCGAATAATCATATCTGCTCTTCCCAAATTGTCTATTTTTTGTACAAGCTAAGCGTCAATTAAAGAGAATTTACTGTATTAAGATTATTGACGAATAGAATTATAATATACACTAGTATAGTATAGTTTATATAATAGTGTAGCATAGTATATATAATAGTATATTATATATAATATAGTATGATAGTATAGTATATATATATATATATACTAGAGTTTGCTTCTATTTGTCTACAAAATTTAATTTGCGCGAACGTCTGCAGGAGTGTTTATGTTAATGTTTCTACAATATAAAATTCATCGAGCAGCGTATGTATACAGGGTGTCCCAGGTTTTAATGTTCAAACTTTGTCAGTGTATTCTGTGACACGAGGTAAGAAAAAAATGTTATGTAAACATAGGTCATATAGAGCTTTATTAAGAAGTTATAACAAAAATTCGTTCAATGAAATGAAAGAGAATAGAAACGAAATTCGCACGGTCATAAATTCGATCTTCGATCGATGTCAATCATGTATTGTCAACGACGGTAGACATTTCGAAATATATTAATAAACGCAGCTTACATAAACACACAGCATGTGCTGATCTATTCAAGCCAATGCTCGCAGTAACAGCAAGTTGATTACTATTCCTATTCTGAATTTTTGTTATAACTTCTTAATAAACCTTTGTATGACCTATGCTTATATAACATTTTTTTCTTACTTTGTGCCACAGAATATACTGACAAAGTTTGAACATTAAAACCTGGGACACCCTGTATATTACGATTTTAGGAAATGCGTGATCGCATCATGCAGCTCTTTCAATTTGACTGAAACTCTGCCGCGATTGTTTGAATTTATATTCGAGCTGGTTAAAATATTAAAGCATTTAAAACAGATGAAACTAAAATCAATTCTTCTGGATATACTGTGTTCCGCACGTTCAACGGTAACGAAGATGGATCTCAATGAAATTCCCAAGGAGCGACGTTTAAATAAGGGAAGGCGGTTTCTAATTAAAAAATGGGATTTACCATTCCGGCAGGTATTCCAGCCGATGGTGTAACCACATTCCTTCAACTTAATTCCGAAAGGGGAAACTGGAAACTCGTTTAACGCCTTAATTTTTCTTCTCGACCGTTCGCGTGAATATAAGACGGAGCCGAGGGAGAGAATATCCGCAGCTCGTAACGCTAATGTTCCGCAGCCGCACGCGACGCATGCTGGGTACATTCGTTTTATGGACACCGACCGCGTCTGCGCGCATTTAAACATTTTATAATTACTCGTGGTACTTATAGTTTTTAATATTAAATAGTTGTTCGCTAACAAGCACTTTATTGTTCGATCTGGATACCGTTGGAGGTCCCGTGCGAAAAGTAGTTAACTTTCAATTGACACACACGCGCGAACGGTTGATATACAATGCACGTGTCCGTGTTTCCGCGGAAAATTTCTGCAGCCAGTATTTGTAAATTAAAAAGTCACGCGTCGAGAAGTCCAATACATCGAAAGACATCCTTTGTAACAAAAATTTCTCCCCCGCCTAGTCTCCCCTCCGCCCCTCTGCGGCAGCCTCTGGGAACGGTAGCAAGCAACACGTCGCGCCATAATTTACGTTCTCGTGCCAGCCATGTCGGAGTGTTGTTGCAATAATTAATGAAACTCACTTGTTGCGAGAATCTTTTAACGTTTCATGAATCGCAGTGGCTTCGGAAAACATTTCATTGTGTGTCGGGAGCGTTGTTAAATTTTCCACGCTACTCGACAGCGAGCGAACAATTGGCAAGCATCGAAAAATCCTCAACATTAATCACTTATCGGAATCAAAAACTTCGTTTACGGTGCTGCTGTAGTTTACGTGAAATGTTCGTTCAATGCTGTGGATCTAGTTACGAGTCCTGATATTTAGAGCTTTAACATTTCTGTGCGCAGCTATACCAGCTTGTAAAATTTTGTGGAGACACATTTAATGTTGACAGATTCACAGAAGTTCTTGTGCAATCAAATTTGATCGTCCTCATACGCAATCGCAGTATATTAATTCTAGATTTACGGGGCACAAAAGAAAACAGCTGTTTTATATTAGTTTATAAAAGTGAAAATAAGACGTTTATTCTGATTTTTAACAAGTGCTATCGTAATATTTGCTGTAAGTCGTATATAAATTGAATAAATTACTCATAAATGTATCTTTACGATATGAATAATCGTAAATTAAAAAATTAGCGACCCGTCATTTTCACGAGTTCCGTAAATTTAGTGTTACAAATCAAACAGATATTCATAAAATACTGTTGCACTATGTAACTTTACATTTCTTCAAGTTTATTCTGCTGAAATTGTTGCATATGAGCCGTTTATTTTGAAAGTGGCATAAGTCACTTTGTTTTGAAGTCGATATATTTAAGGGTTTGCGTTTTAACACGTTTAAAAATATGAATGCTAACTTTCGAGAAGATTTACTTGTATTTGTTATCTCACGATACTGATATTTTTCTCAGTATAAATAATTTCGTATAAACATTAAAAAATCACCACTTTTCATTGCGGTAAAGTGACTTATGCCACTTTCAAAATAAACGGACTATCACAGATACTTTCATTAGGTATTGTTCAAAACACGTACAAATTTGAACAATTTTTGTTTCAAATCCTTTTATAATGACCAAAATAAGGAAACAAATTATTCAATGGATTGAAGATACTTTGTAGCATGCATAAAGCGAAAATATGACTACAGTATTTTACAAATTTGCCGATGTCATAAGTGCACGGAGGACGACGATTTAACGATCCGGTATCGACGGTGTGCATTGTACGTGGTTTGTTTGCAAGTGGATTTGTTCGGAACAGTTTGTTGGGAGGTGAATGGCGGAACAGCGAGTATTCGCGGTGCTTTTTCGCCAAAACGCGTGGCGACAGGACGCCTCGGTGCCACGGGTCGGCAGCAGGAAACGTCAGACGACTTTCTGTTTTGACGCAGAGAATTAAGCGTGGCGCCCGATCTTGGGCGGATCCCGAGGTCTTTGTAAACGCGTGTAAACACTTTTTACCGTCGCCATTAGCGATGGCTAGCCGGTCATCGTGGACTTTGGCCGTGGAACACGGAGGATCGCGTGTCCTCAAACAATCTACCCCTTTTTCTTTATTTCTTTCCGGCTGCCCCCTAATTATGTTTGCTCTCCTGAGTGCTCCTGCGCTTTTTTCTTCTAATTAGTCACTCGGTTAATCATACTGCTCGCGCGTACGGCAAACCTGCGTTCTCTCTTTTCTCATTCGCCAGCACGCGCTCGCAATTCGAAAATAGAAGGATCGCGAACGTGTGCTCGAACAGTTTTTCGGCAGACAATGATGTTCTTCCGTCTCGCGATCATTTTCCATCACGCATTAACATTTTTCGTCCATGGCTCGTGAATTCCATATTCGAGGCTTGAACCGCGATAAAAGTGAATTCTGCTTCGTCGATGACGCAGAATGGATTTTTTTATAGACGTTGTAGACGAACGAGCTGAAACTGTTTTCTACGGTCTCGTTGTGTCTGAACATGATAATTCTCTAAAAGTTTTATCGGACAAGATAATTTTATCATTTTATCTGATTTTGTTCTTGGAACTGCGAATTGTTCGAGAAATAGACCAAACAAGTGTACATCCTCCATTGAAGATATCAGAATAATCGATTTGATTGCAGCTTAAAAAAGTTTTCTATCTGTCTGCGTGGCAACATATCCTAATCAATCCTTGTCTTATAGAGTGATTTTACAATACTAAATAGAAATTATTTCCGTTCATTGAAGACTTCGATTATTAGTGACGCTCCAATAATTTTTAAACTTAACGAAGTCTGATTTGTTTTCTATCAATCCAACTAGGATGGGTCACTGCATTCATGTCTGATTGGACAATTCGTATCTACAATTGATAGATGTATACAACCCTGATGACTGAAGAGACTTCTTTCGAAACGAATTCACGTTTTAAATATACTTACCAATTCATTAATCTTCTTTTAACACTTTAACAGCCGCACGTCTACGCAGTCAAACGTCACCAGGGACCGGCAATATTTATGCAAATTCATGAAATAATTCAACAGGTGCAAATGTACAAATGAAACAAAAAGAAACAACAACAATAATAACGATACAATTAATACAATAAATTTAATATTTTTCCTTTGCGTGATAATTATTAAAACAATCACCTACATAATTATTAAAGCATCACATACATGTTGTGTGAGCGGCCATTAAAGTGTTAATATCAGGGTTCGTCAACGAAATCTGAGGCTATTCTTAAAATCGAAAAATGACGAAACGTGTAGAAAGAATTGCATCGTGCACACGTTAGACAAGACACCTAACAAACGCAAAAAATATCGGCGATCGTTCGAATTCGGAGCTCGAACTCCGCCGATTGTTACAGTTCTCGCCGTTCCATTTTTCCTGTCACATCCTTTCCTTTCCGCTCCCGTGCCCCGGGCAAACCACTTATCATTAAAGAAGATTCCTTTGCTGTTCCTCCTTTTTTTCCCACCATCACTTCCACTGGCTTTCGGCAGAGGAAACTAATTACTACTGCAAAGAAACTCCCGTTTCCCTCCGTTCTCACTTTCGCGTTCCTCTTCTCGCGTCTCCGAAGTTTTCTTCCCCTGCGGTTCCCGCAGTGTTCTACTAATTGGTGCTTTGCGAGCGATCTCCGGCCGGTTTCGGGGATGGACGCGGTCGTATTCGGATAAAAAATAAATAGTTGCTGGCCGAGCGGAACGCGTTGCGGAGCGGCGCGAGGAGAATGACCGCGATGAAGTACGGCGACATTGAAACAGCAACAACAGGGGTCCATTTGTGAAGAGCCGCGCGCGGGCCACGGTCGTTGCCCGACATGGTTTCGATTGTTGCTTTACTCTTCTCCTCCTCATTCTCTCTCCTCGCCGCGCTGTTTCCGCGCTCTTTTTCCCCTGGCCGACCCAGGCGCCGTTACGACACAAGAGAAAACAGCTGTTACTTCGCCGCCCCCGCTGTGCGCCGACCCCCACGCCGACGCGCGCAAACACGCCGCTCGAATTCACTCTTTTTTCCGCTGCGGGGACTTCGACCTCCGATGCCGATGCCGCGTCGACCTCCATTTACGGCTAGACCTCGATACGCGAATTTATTAGCCGTCCGGACGAAACTCGCACCTACCGCGTCGCCAATACGAAATACTGGTCAAATTAATCCTCGTGTTAAAATGTTGTGGATTAATCGTTTGCATATTTCAGAAAAGTAGAACCACCGAAGAGCTGTCAGTATCTTATTAACGCATTTCAAAATCGAAGACTAACAGCGAAGATTTTCTTAGCAAGTTCTGCAAAACCTGCAATAATCTACAATTAATTAATAATCTTAATTAATAATCTACATTAATAATCTAATTATTTAGATTAATACGTTGTAACAAGTTCTTTCGATATTATTATTTAGAAGAATGTTATCGAGCTACTCTTGAACGCAGTTCAGTCATTGAAAAGCGGATCAATGGTGTTCCGGTAAATAAAGTGTTAATAAATTAATTTCTTAAGCTGTTAAAACATTCAACCTTCTGAACTGTTCGTGTTAATTTGACTTGAAATTAGATCTTCAGCTTTAATTGTCATGTGCCTTGTAGAAATACATGCAAATGAAGTAAGAAGGAAAAGTTTGCGTGCATTGCACACGGGTTGAGATGGGCATGATGTTTTTTAGAATTCAATGTCTATTTTGATATAATCAATTTCTTGAAATATGAATTTTCCATTCACCTGTGGAGTGCACCAAGGGTTGAAGAAGCTCTGTATTTTCGTCGGCAAATATCCGATGTTCAACACGTTGTAAGTTTCTTTTATAATATATTTACTATATATTATTTATAATATATTATTTCTAATAATCATTCTTTTTTCATTTAATGTTCAGCAAGACGGCAATGAAAGTCGCAAGTGAAGTTTTCAGATGTCGTTCTAAAGTGACAATTAAATTTGAAAAATAATCGACGGCAAAAGAGGATCGTCACTATTCGATCACCCCGCATGACGCAGAAACCTCTTTGGAAATAGTAATTTGACAGTGTGAAAGTAGAGCCTTTATGTTCTCAAATTAAGCAAAAATAAGTTTTATTTTTTACAGGCTCGTCACGAAGTTCTAACAGTAAAAATCATCAATTTTTCGGCGAAAATTTAATGTTCAGAAATAATGTGCAAAATTTGTGCAAACTTCAATATTGCATGTTGCAAACGATAAATTCTGTTTCTTTTTCTAAAATTATCTATTTATAACTTTCCAAGCCATTCGTGATAACAGACGAGCGACACCAACTACACAATTGAGCCGTTTATTTTGAAAGTGGCACAAGTCACTTTACCGTAATGAAAAGTGGTGATTATTTAATGTTTATACGAAATTATTTATACTGAGAAAAATATCAGTATCCTGACATAACAAATACAAGTAAATCTTCTGGAAAGTTGGCATCCATATTTTTAAACGTGTTAAAACGCAAACCCTTAAATATATCGACTGAAAAACAAAATGACCGACTTAAAAACAAAGTGACTTATGCCATTTTCAAAATAAACGGCTCAACTGTTTAGTAACAGCTTTCATTCTAACTAGACATTTTATCAGCACAATCGTTTCTTACATATTTTGGCACATTTATAAATTATTACCCGCATTACGTTTATATATTTTTCATTTTTGCATATTTCAGCAAGTGCCCGAATTCAACCATCAAACAGACTACATGAGAGAGATCACGTCGTCCAATGTTTCCCGAAGCAGAAGATTCAACAATAAATTAGGAGTCCACGTATAAAAGCAAACTACACGAACCCAGGCCAAAGCAAAATGAAAGGAACAAAGATCTAGAGGGGATGAGTCTAAATGGAGCCGGGAACACAACAAGTAGACGGCTGTTGTTGGTTCTACCATCGAACAGATCAATTTACCAGAGTTTCACGAAAGACGCACGAACGGTAAATACCGAACAAACAGATCACAGAGTTAAGAGACAAAGCTCTCTCGCAGATTCAACAACTGCTTCCCAAGTCTACCATTCCAGATTCGGCAACAGCCAAAAAGAAGCCCGGCCGCAAGAACAAGCAAAACAATACAAGATCAAGAGAATCCGGAAAACAAAGACCCGGAGGGATGAATCACGGGAATCAAAGGGATCCTGAAACACAGGGCGAGTAGTCGGCGCCCGGGAAGGGCGTCGAAGATTCGATTTAGCCCGGTTGGTCTCTAGAACGCCTAGGCCACGCGCCGTGTCGTGGTAGTGGCTGGCGAAAGTCGTGAGTCGCCAGTAAAACTGTTTCCCAAAGAAATTGAAGAGTGCACTGTTCGACCAAAGAGAGAGAGAGAGAGAGAGAGAGAGAGAGAGAGAGATCGGCCGGGTGTTTCACCGTAAACAAACGCAGAGAGAGCGAGGCAGTCAGCTTGTATGTCGGCACGGCGGTATCCCTCAAGAAGACAACCTGCGGAGCAAAAAGTCTCAAAGCGTGAATTTCCATATTTCCAGTTTGTTCTCGGCGCATGGTCTGCTCTGTTCCTGATCACGTAGACACGATCAGGCGAGTCTAGTTTCGCGTTCACGCTCTCGCCCCCTCGGGCGCTAGACAGGCGGCAGAGGGTCAGGCCGGAGGAGAGAGCAAAGGAACGGTAGGAGAAAGAGAGGGAAAGGGATCGGGGATGAGAAAGACGGCGACGGCGGAGGTGAGCGGTCCGGAGCGGAGCAGAGCGGCCCGGCTAGTTGGGCGCGCGCGGGACGCAGAGGGAGACGCTTGATAATTCCTGGGGCAAGGAAGCGAGGGTCAGTGGGGCGACAGGGGGTGCGTTAAGCCACACCCGCAAAAACAGCCCCCTGCAGCTCCGGCAGCGACCGAGCGCATCGACCGACCAGTTTCCCCACCATCAGCACCGCACACAACGCGAGCGACAAGTTCGACTCGGTTTGCAAAAGCTTCTCGAGGATACTAGCTCTGCTAGCACACCTTCCCCGTGCCGCCACCCCTTAGCCACCACCGTCTCCTCCTCCTCCTCCTCCTCCACCTTCTCCTCCTCCTCACCATCGCCTCCACGGTTCCCCTTACTTTCGACCGCCGCCGCTTCTATTCCCCGTTCGGGATCCTCTTTTACGGGGTTATATGTGCATCGTTAGGTGGTCCGAGATACTGCAGACTGACACCCCAACCCATCCCCCTTTTCCTTCGTTCTTCACCCCCCTGCCACCACCCGGCGTCGATCCAGCGTTTACCCTTAAAGGTTCATTTGCACCTGTACGCACACTACGCTCGGATGGGAGATCTGAAAGCTCCGGCGAGAGGATTCGCTGATAAGATATCGAGGCTACCGATGAAAGCCCAGGCCTTGTGCCTATCGAGTTTTACGGTTGTTCTGGCGATACATCGGGCCTAGGGTAGACACATTGCAAATAAAATCTGTTTGAAATGCTAGTTAATGTTTGAGATAATAGGAATTAATGAACAGTTGAATTTCGGTTACCCGATCGAATCGGATGGATACGATTGTTCGGATAATAGAAGAGGTTCCGTAGATATAGTGCTACATTGACACTAGATTTACGGTGCACAAATAACAGCTGTTTTATATTAATTTGCAAAAGTAACAATAAGACGTTTATTCTGATTTTTAACTAGTGATATTTTAACGTTTGCCGTAAGTAATTGTAAATTAAAAGATTAGTGACCCGTCATTTTGACGGGTTCAGTAAATCTAGTGTTTTCTATATATATTCTATATATATTTTCTATATATATTTCTATATATATTTCTATATATATTTCTAATTCTTATTTAATTATCGTCGCCAAGGATGTTGACACTTGCGTGCTGCACCTTTAATTTTTATTATTTATTATTAATTTTCCAACGTATTCTCGATTATGTTCACTTATGTCTTGGTTAATTGATGACTGCTTATAACGAAGAAATTGTAATCGTTTGATTTGTCTGAAGACAATTTGTTTCCGAAGAGGTTAAACGCGATTTATTGCATCTTTCAGTTTCATGTAAATGCAATAAAGAACTGTTGTTTATTTTTATTCGAACAGCTTAATTGAGGATCGTTTTGAAGGATGATGAAGTAATGCGTTTTCCATGACGAAATGATTCGACATTCTTCGTGCCGCCACATTGGCGTTTACAGAATCGTAACGCGGATACAAAGCGTCATTGAAGATATTCCTTATGTTTTTAAGGTAAATCCAACTCTCTATCTGTGTACAGATAAATCAAGATAAGTTCGGATCAATAACCTCATTTAAGATCAGAAAGTGATTGATATTGATGAAGTACTTGGAAATGCCTATATTACGTTAAGTGCGTAAAGTGTAGACTTAAAACTGGTGCACGTGTACTTGTAGAAGTACTTTTAAGAAGATGAAAATATAGTGATTACAATACATAATAAAATAAGTATAAATGCACAAAAATCTGCGATCTTATTACAAGAAAGTATCATCCTTCTATACTTTGATCGTACATCGTATAATTATAACGCGGATTTTCATGTATAAAATACGTGAATCTTAAAAACATTGTATAACATAACTGGCTCTACTCAAATTAAGAAAATGTTCATACGATTTTTATCATAATGTATCTTTCAACGATGCGAGACTTAAATTTTCTGTTATTTAAAGATTCCACGAATGAACTCATGAACGATGAAACTGATAATTCGTATTTCTACGATCGTGCGAATATTAGCCTATATAAATCGCTAAAAATGTGTAGAATAAGGAAACCGAAATTTATCAAAATTGCGTAGATTGTATTATCGGGTAATTCTTAAAATAGAATTCCGGCAATACCTCCCGGACATGGAACGAGTTTCCATTCTCTAAAGGATTCTAATGTACTGGCTTATAATCACACAGGAATGAAAATCCCCCCACCCCTCTAACGTACGTCTCCCTCCTTTGCATTTTCTCCTATCTGTCGATCTCCCCACTCCTAAATCTCCTTCTTCGAACCCTCAGATGCCACCCCCAACATCGCTACCTCCACTAACGGCACGGCTAGCTCCATAACTACCACCAGCCCCTGCGACTTCACCCTCCTCCGCGAGGCCGCGCGCATCCTCTTGCGCACCCCGGCCAAGAAACCAGCGAAAAACGCGGCTTTTTGCGCGCGAAAACTTTTCGAAATTCTCGCCGAGTCCAGACTGCGCATGCGCGGACATGAGAAAACTTCTCTGACCGTGTGTGTGAGTTTGTAAGCGCGCGCGTGTGTGTATGTGTGCGCGCACGCGTGTGTATTGGGGCCGAACACATTGTCGCGTGAAAGGAAGCTCGACGTTCGTGTGCGTTCCGTTCCTTGGAACGAATGGATCGAAGAAGTAATACGGCATAATTCGTAATCAAAATTATATTATGATTAAGTATGAATAAGAGGAAAAGAATCATGATGTTTTTCGATTCTTCAGTTTGATGTAGGAATTCTTACGATTACTAAGTGGAATTATACAATAAGATTGTACAGAAAATGTAATTTGTGAAATAATTATTGTGTGATGAGTATGTAAAATTTGTTACAGAAAAATACATTGTTCATTAACCCTTAGCGCTCCGCGCGTTTTACGAGTACTGCCTACCAGCAACTCCGGCACATTTTTGGAGCGGAGCGCCCGAGACAAAGGAAGTCTTATTTTGAGCGGAAAAGATTACACGTCCTTGTGAATGCATTTGATTTTATTTATTTTATAAATATACATTTTCCTATTGTAAATAAAAGATAAATTTTAAATTTTGTAATTCATCATGGTGTGATATTTTTGGTAACAATCTCCCGTATGCATTCTGGGTTTACTTGGACGAGTGTCACAGTATTCACTTTGTCAAATAGAGTTACTAGATATTTCTTTCAAGTTTAGAACATTTTCTGCGTAATTGTTGGTTTCCTTTATATAATTTCACTTACCAATTCGTCTGTGAAAAATCATTTAAAATATTGTATCGGCTGTTCAATGTTTGTGGGAACTTGTGGTCCAATGACCTGTGGCAATATACTAAAAGGTATTCTATCTGGAATATGTAATTCTTCCGTAACATCACGCCATTCATCTAAGTCTTGTAACGAATCTTCGCTTTCACTTTCAATAATTCTCATTCTTCGTCTCTTTGATAATAAAATTTCGCTACTACTACTCGTAGTGTCAGAATCATAACCAACATTGTCTTCCACAATGTCTTTTAACTCTTCAAAATCAAATACGTCTTCAGTATCACTCAATTCTCATCATAATATTTATTTTTCTCCATGTTGCTAACCATAGGAAGGGTCAAAAAATGGTTTAATCGTAATGGTACAGACTTAGCACGTTTTAACTACAGATACCAATTGCTAACGCCGACAATAACGTATGCTAAAAACATTTGGCTCCGCAGCGGAGCCTTCGGAGTTACGGAACAAATGACAAATGTCTCCGTAGCGGAACCTTCGGAGCGCTAAGGGTTAAAACACAGGGAAGGAAGACAGAGTAGCCAAAACTGTAATTGAGGAATGCATAAATAACGAATGAATACATTTTATATGAATTATGCGATATTTTCATTCAGTATTATTTTTTATTAACACTAGATTTACGGAACCTGTCAAATTATTCATATCATTTACGATTATTCATATCGTAAAGATACATTTATGAGTCATTTATTCAATTTATATGTTACTTATGGCAAATGTTACAATAACACTTGTTAAAAATCACATAATAAATGTCTTATTGCTACTTTTATAAACTAATGTAAAACAACTGTTTTTCGTGCTCCGTAAATCTAGTGTTAAGTTAATAGTGATTATGATTGCTTGTGATGGTAATGCTATCATGATTACCAGATTTTTAAATGTATAATCTGTATGGTACCTAAAGAATTATGCAACATGTGAATTTAACCTTGACCATATACACGATACATTTGAATTATACAAGACATAAGCTCGTAATAATCCCTCTTGTTTTGAAGAAACCGTAAAGCATGTTACATATATTATGAAATAACATAACCGTTTCATTAATCAATATATGTTTGCTTACTCTTCGTTTACAAACAAACTAGTTTATTATAATAGCCTGACCTTATGGTATAATAAATTCGCTTATCTCGCACCTCCCCCCCCCCCTGTTATCCTACATTGCTTTCGTATCGCCTAGAAATAATTTGCAAGAGATTAATATTTTGTAATCATAATTACGGATATAGCATTGCTCCAGACATTAAGTGTAAAGGGTTGGTCATAAACAAACACGTTGACAGTTACATCTTCTGGTGTGCATGGATCGATATATATATAGAAAGTAGGATATACTATTAGGTTGGCAACTAAGTTCCCATCGGTTTTTTTTTAAATTTTAACGTTCCGCATGTCATTAAATGTTTTTGGCATAATGTTTTAAAGCATGGGTGTCAAACTCGCGGCCCGAGATGATCATTTTTGATGTCAAGTATCAGGACGTAAACAATAATTTAACTATATATGTTTATTACAATGTACTAGTCAAAATAAAAATATTTGTTTCTATGAACATTAATTTTTCTTTTTTCACCCCTGTTTTAAAGCATTCGAAATAGGATGCTTTGTTCTACTGGAATCTATGTTTTGGTTTTTTGTTCGAGTTAATTTATGTGAATTTGCAGATCATTCAAATGGAATGTCAAGTTGAGAAAAGTGAGCATTTTTGACATGTCCTTCTTTTTGCTTTTAATCAAGGTTCTAAGGCCGCAAAAGCTGATCGCAACATTTGTGCTGTGTATGAGGAGGGTGCCATAGTTGAAAGAACCGCTCGTGATTGGTATGGCAAGTTCAAAAATAGAAATACACTTTGATCTCAAAGACGAATCTCGTTCTGGCCATCCGGTTGAGTTCGATGAAGAGCGATTAAACCAACTTTTGTACGAAAATTCGCGTCAAACAACAGGGGAACTGGCAGAGAAAATGGAATGCTCTCACACTACTATAGAGAAGCTTCTTCGCTCAATGGGAAAGGTACAGAAGTGTGGAGCATGGGTTTCGCATGCTTTAAGCGACAACAACAAAAATCAACGAGCTCGGTTGGATGAATTTTTCGAGTCGAAATCGGGTGATTTCTACCAACGAGACATTGAAAATCCTGTTGATCATTGGGAAGGAGTTGTACACAATAAGTTGCATACATTACTGATTAATTAGTTCTTAATTTTTATTGAAAAATAAACTTTTGAAGAATTTAAAAAAACGGCGGGAACTTAGTTGCCAACCCAATACATTGCTGTGTGAGAAGCAAAAAAGTGAACTCGTGATCACACATGTCGGCGCAAAGAAGTAGAATAGGTATGTCATAAACAGACACGTTAGACATCATACATATACTCATAATATTTTCCTCGAAATCGAAGTCGCATGTAAACAAATTATCTTTCATGTTTTTAGCTTACTTTCTCACGTAGTATCTCTCTGTTTTTAATTTCAAATTATACGTAAAAACTATTTTCTCTAATTAAAGTGCAGAAAAACGAATGTTGAGAAAACCAAGAATCTTTTGAGCAACCCATGAGTGTTACGAAAATCATTAAACGGATTTTTAAGCGTTACCGTGAATGAGAAAATGTGAATGAATGTGTGAGAACCATAGTGGCGTAAAGTACATTTTCTTCATTGTGAAAAAGGACGGTTAATATTTCCTAACACGTGTATCGTTTATTGAACAAATTTATTGTTCGAATAATTTAGAGTTAAGCTAATTTAAAGTAACTTTATAATTAATTTCATTTGTCTTTTTAACATTTCGGCATGCGTAGATTACATTTTAAGACAAGTGAAAATTTTCGAAAATGTGACTTGCGCCATTATTATTCTAACTAATTAATTTCACTTGTCTTTTGGCATGCATAAATTACATTTTAAGACAAGTGAAAATTTTCAAAAATGTGACTTACGCTTATTATTCTAACCCACGCATTGCAAAGTATCTATTTTCGATCCAATTCGATAATCGCTAAAGTATAATAAAATGTCACGCACAGGAATTGTCCCGTTAAAATGTCACGTTAAGCGATCACCAATATTAAAATGTCACCCTTCCATCCTTAAACCCCCGTAATAGTCCCAGCCGTCTTTGTACTGGTTGACATTCAGCGTTAAACGCATACCTGTCGTGTGGGTAGGATCATCACGGGTGGGGTAAACACGGTCGAAAAGGCGGGTTCGTAGGCGCAGCCATAAGAGCAGTATGGCAGGGCTTTAATTAAGGCAAGTAGAGGAAAGAAAAATCCTAAGGGAATTTATAGAGGTCGGAGACAGGGATAAGAGGCCGAAGGGAATGGAGGATGCCGGTTCGGATAGGGCTGGGTCCTAAACTCGAAGATTGCTACTCGCCGTAATTTATACTTTCGGAACGACTCTCGCCCTCGTAAAGAACCGAATACGGCTTTAATTCCATTAAGCACTTAACCCTTATATGTTTCAGAAAAATAATGACAGAGAAAGTCCTACAACAATACTTCATCTATTTTAGTTTCATATTTTAACATTTGTGCATTGTTTACGCCAATTTAATCCATAAGTATTGGGTTGGCAACTAAGTAACTGCCGATTTGTTCAATGAAATAAAAAATTCTTTTTTACTTGGAACGAAGTTTAATCTGTAATGTATTTTCCATTTTGTTCGATGACCTTTTGCCATCTCTCTGACAACTTGAAAATTCCACGCTCGTAGAAAATCTGATCCTTTTCGGCCAAAAACTGAGTTAAGTGAGATTTTACAACGTCATCATCATTAAAAGTTTTACCACGAAGGGAGTTGTCCAGGGATCGAAATAAGTGGTAATCCGATGGCGCGAGATCAGAGCTATATGGTGGGTGTAACATCGATTCCCAACCAATATCCATCAATTTTTGCCGGGTGGACAAAGACGTGTGCGGCCTAGCATTGTCCTCGTGGAAAATGACACTTTTACGATTGACCAATTCTGGTCACTTTTCCTTGACCGCTGCATTCAATTTGTCCAGTTGCTAACATTCACGGATAATAAAAAATAACATAATAATAATAATAATAATAATAATAATAATTTTATAATATAACATTTACGGATATCATAAAAATGGGAGTGAGAGACATCTATAACTGAAATCGGCAATTACTTAGTTGCCAACCCAATAGATGACTGATTAATATTCGAACACCATTTAAAACGCAATAACCTTTCTAGAACTGGACTAAACGAGTTGATTATTTTTTTAGATGATAGAGGGACCAGTCTACTGGTCCATAATTAGAATGCTTCTTTTTTTTTAAATTTTGCTATTGCTTGGAATGACAAAAAAGAATAAAATACTCATGGTTTTCAACTTTTTTATATGGATCTATAACGAAAATTTTAAAAATGAGTTTCGTAGTCCTCGGTAAATTATGTGCATGCCGGAAATTTCATCGAAATCGGTTACAAGCACTAAATGTTTTAAAGAGTTGCAGATTTCTCACACTTATTGGTCGAAAGTGTCAAAAATCGGGACAAAACTGCGATTGTTTTGCGATCCTTAATCGTTTACAACTCATACCAAGGTCAACCGATTTCGATGTATCGGGATCTGTAAACTGCATCTTTGAAGTTTTCGTTACAGGTTCAGATGAACAAGTTGAAAAACATGAGTATTTTATTTTTTTTTGTCATTTCAAAAACTGATTCCTCTATCATCTAAAAAAAAATTCAAAAAGTTTAGTCATAAGTTTAGTCTAAAAAAGTCATTACGATTTAAAAGGTGTCCGAATACTGTATATATATATAATATATAAGAATAATTGTATATAGAAGAATATATATAAGAATAATTGTATACAATAATTGTATATAAACTGATATAGTTTTTTTGTAATGTCATAATTTCAAGAAATATGACTTACGACAGAAAGGAGCTACGTGGTTCTTAGTATCGAAAAGTACAAAATGGAAGAATTTGTACACTGAAATGCTCACGAGGATCGAGAAAGTAGTGAACCGTTATTAAATCTCTATTCGATTTCTAAGACAAGTTATTCTATCAACACTTAGCCAACCGAATGTGGAGATCTCCCCGTTTTAAATTCAGTCAATTGATGACCAATTTGGGAAATCTTCCACGTCTAATTAAAAACGATGGTTTGATTTTATTAAGATTTATAAGAGGCACGAATGTTGAAGAAATAATCGATGCCATATAAGTTTGCTACGTAATTTTTATTTAACTGAATGAAATACTTTAGTTTCATGAAATCTTTGAAGTTTCTGGCGCGTTTCCACGTTTCGCGGAAGTGTTAATATGGGTTCAATTCGGGCGTGAATTTCAAAATTTCGTACGACAAATATCAAAATCGCATTTTTAGCGCGATTTTGCGATCAGAAGATACAAACGCATATTTCATAATATTATCAGCGCTCTTGAAACCGGTGGATTTATCGCCGATGGAATGACATTATAAATTGTCGCATGATATGAATGAAAAGCACTTGTTTTGATCCATTATCGTTTTAATATCGGCCACAATATACGCGGGAGAAATAAACGCGTGCTTGGAAAGAAGGAAACGTGACCTTGAGCATTATACGCGATCAAAATACAATTTCCCTCGTCGATATCGTTGTGTGCAATCGAAATAAATTTCGCACGCAGATAACTATCATGAGCGAGAGAAAGTTTCCCTCATCGATAACTGTTACGAGCAACTAAAACAGAGTTTTCCTCGCCGATAATCGTTATCCACGATGAAAATGATTTTGCCTTCATTCATAATTATTATTTGTACAAGAAAACGGTTCGATCGAATAAATAATTTTTATACTTGATATCTTTCATTTCTGTTGTAACAGTTAAGGTCTCCGTAAAAAACAGTGGAATAGAATGAAGCCAACAAAGTAAAATGAGATTCTGAGCTGAAGCATAACGAAATAAAATAAAAACGTTTACGATGCAGCTCCACAAAAATTAGGACAGAATGTAATTAACGCAATAACGTAACTTGAGTTTGGAGCGTGAATATTAAGATAGATTAAAATTATTGTAAAAATGTGTTGCAAATGTAATCGCGAAAGCGCAAACTACAGTGATAAAGTATTAGAAAATCGTAATTAATACATGACAAGGATAACATTTTTGGAGAAAGAGGAACTGAATATTGTCAATCTGGTCGATGACAATACTGCTGCAATCTACTACGAGGGATACTGTGGCATGAAAGAAGCACAAGGGGGACAATGAAAGAGTATTTCGCTGGATTTCCTGAAACGTATCGAGCAGCATCTCGCTAACAATGACTTCCGGCCACGAAATGCAGCGCGGTCGTCTTTTTACCGGAGTTTAACTCCCGGGAGCATTTTCCTCGGGGTAGTTCTATTAGTGCGTCGAATAATGATGAGTTTAAACATGGCGTCGTCGTGTACGGATATACAGGTTCTGGCTCTACCCAGCCGAAGGTAGTTCGCTCGGATTAACTTGGTCCGTTGACGAGATGATTAAACGTTGATTAAACGCAGACTAAATTGCAGTCAAAAATATCGATCCCCCGCCTTGACTCCGCCATCACATCCCTCGGCAACTCTTCGAGCTACGCGTCTATACTCCGGTAACTCTCCCTCTCCCACCCCCCTCTCCCTCTCTCTCTCTATCTTCCACTCTCTCGCTCCCGCTCTGTCACATTTTATCCATCCCTCCACCTTTCCAACGGGTCACCTTTCAAACTCCCGGTAATCACGGTTATCTTACTCCGTCCTAATGGAATTACAGCACCGCTTTGATATCGTCGCGTTTCGTGGTGCATAATTACAAGATTGCTTAATGAGTGCGACAGAAATGTGAATTGTTCGCCGGATACATTATCTCATTCGGTACATTTTACACCATAGATTGTAATTTTATCGTTTCGCAGCGATACCCCGAATGGTCTTTCGCGATTTGACAGGAACTCAACCTGTTGATGGTTCGATCGCTAATTTACCTGAATTGACCGGCGAAAGTTCTTTTCGTAATTGCTAAAATCACAAACAGCACTTTTGTCGGAGTTATTCCATAAATTCGTTTCGACGCGCGTACGCTGCTATAGCTTGCAGCGAGTTCCCGGACGTAATTGTTAACGCGGTTACCGAGGTGATTATTTACACGGGTTTTGGAGACTTTAACCCTTCGTCCAAGTGGTTGCTGAAGAATACAACGACAACACAAGTTTTCGCCTAAATGAATTACTCTACAAATTAATTCTTGCAATTTATTCTTCGGAAACATGTCCCAGTGCAGAATTGTATCCTGCGTTATGCATCGCTACGGTCAAATAATTATTAATCAATAAATATGTTCCTTTGTCTCGAAGCCTTGCAGTCGGAAGTGTACACAGTATTCCCGCAAATTAAGTTCAATTCTACGCCCACAATAGTCGTTCATGATTAATATCGCAATTACTATTTATTTCAAGCGCGTTATAATTGTTGCCCGAAAATCAATATCTCCTATCGCTTCGTAAAAATAGCCACTTGTTCGTTCAGATTTCGCACAACCTCGATTCTAGCAGTCCGAAATCTCTGTTTATCTCGAAAATTTGCGGGAGTAAACATATCTGATTTATATCGAACAACGCTAGCGAAACTTCCGGCGAAATTACGAGCGTACAAGACATCAAGTTCGATATTAATTATCGGCGACAACGAGGAGCCGTTAATACGTTCCGCGCGATAGAGCAATTTTTCCACATTGGCCCCACGTCAGCCGGGTGTGTACAATTAGCAGCTCATTAACGATAAGCGCGACGTCGCGATACAAAGAGCCCCCATTGATTTCGCGATTCGCGCGTTGCCATTCCCACGTTCGCTGGTGTGCGTGGGTGATTCGAGGCTAGATGCCAGCTCGTCACGAGCGATCGGCTCGCGACGGAGAGCTGTGGAATCGGCGACTTTTAATCAACTCGATTATTGTTGGAAGGGATTGGGAGTCGGCACGACGTTTTTCTACACCCGTTAACGGTTCTCAGCGTCGATGTGTCCGCCGCGTTCGGATGTGCATCCCGCTCCATCTGGATCCTCCATATCGCTGGCTCTCGTCCCGTTTCACCCTGTTGCGCTGCGCTCCACGGGATCGATACGTGTTTCTGGTCGCGCGGCTAGAAAAGAGGCGGCTTCCTCGATCGACCTTAATTGCTTCGCTCGCGGTCAACCGGCTTCTCGTTTTTCATTGTGCGCGCGTAAACCGGAGATTCTTCGCGCCACGTCTAACGAAATAATCCCGGCCAAGCCGCGCGGGCTCCTCTGGGAATCGCACAGGGGAGAGCGTTTTATTCGCGAGACCGATCCAGATATGCCGGAGCTGATTAATCGCCCGGAATGATCCGGCGAGTGGATTTCTTTCTTGATTTCGCTGTTTAACCCTCGCACGTTCCGCGTGGATGAACGTACGAGATTCTCGTCTGATATTTCGCACGTTTTCGCTTTAGGACTCGTCGGAAATTTCTGTAGTTTCCATTTATTTCTGTTTTGCATATTTCTTTGCTCGATTCCGTCTCATTCGTATGTTTTACTAGGGAGATGTTACCTCTGCAGAACCGACGCCACGTATTTGAATTTGGCTCATTGGTTAAACTAAAAATCTACGCGATTTCTATGTAGGGTGTCTCACAAAAGTGTTCGTATACATTTTAAAGCGCAGTAACGTTTTTTGAAACTGGACTAAGTGACTTGAATTTTTGTTAGGTGATACAGGAACTGGTCTACTAGGCGATGAATGAAATGCTCCGTTCGAATTTCGCTATTACTTGGAATATGACAAAAGAAAATAGAAAACTATCGTTTTTTAACTTCTTTATTCGAGGCTATAACGAAAATTTGAAAAATGCCTCTCGCTGATCTCGGTAACTTATATGCATGCTGAAAATGTTATCGCGTTTTTAAATGTCTACGGACAATTTTGTGGGCCACTGTACGTACATCTAAGCAATTGAATTTTCTCAGTTACTGTTTGAGTAATGAAGCGCGTAATTATAAATTGAAATACGTAATTCTGTTCTAGAGAATCTGTAGAGGAATTCGTAATCTTGCTAAAATTAATGAAATTTTCATACTACAATATAAAAAGACTTGCACTTATTTTGTGCATTCCTTGTGTAGGTTATTCCACGTCCAAATTCTTGACAGTAATATTGTATGTCTTCGAGTAAGAAACAAATCATTTCTTTAACAAAACAATAATTGAGATAATTTTATCAAGATCGGTGTCTACTGCTACCACCACTGAAATCCATGTACACTTTTTAGAAAATATCCAGTGCCCGACTGTCTCAGACATAACTGTACAATCTACAAAACCGTAGCCAGCTTATAAATAGGACGATCAAAAATCGCGCAAACAAGTGTTGAAAAATATATCACTTCAATGTCTACTAAATATATCTACTAAATAGTAGATAGTATTTTTATTTTAGTATATATACTCAATAGTAGATAGTATTTTTATTTTAGTATATATACTCAATAGTAGATAGTATTTTTTATTTTATTATATATACTAAATAGTAGAGAGATAGTATTTTTATTTTAGTATATATACTAAATAATAGATAGTATTTTTATGTTAGTATATATACTAAATAGTAGATAGTATTTTTATTTTAGTATATATATTAAATAGTAGATAGTATTTTTATTTTAGTATATATACTAAATAGTAGATAGTATTTTTATGTTAGTATATATACTAAATAGTAGATAGTATTTTTATTTTAGTATATATACTAAATAGTAGATAGTATTTTTATGTTAGTATATATACTAAATAGTAGATAGTATTTTTATTTTAGTATATATACTAAATAGTAGATAGTATTTTTATTTTAGTATATATACTAAATAGTAGATAGTATTTTTATGTTAGTATATATACTAAATAGTAGATAGTATTTTTATTTTAGTATATATACCAAATAGTAGACTTTAGCTATTTTGAAATCCCTCTTTATCTCAATAATGTCTAATAAAAAGAATTCTGTATAATCCGACTGCATTTGCATGAATCGAAAACTATTTTTTTTCGACCGGCGAACCGTGGCAGCGCAGAAGCAAACTCGCAATACGAGTTCCCGTCTTTCAAGAATTGTCACTTTACGCGTTTTCGCGCGCGCATTCAATCGGTTTTCAAGCCCCGTCGAGCATACGAATTTCTCAGCTTGTCACACGAATGGAATAAAGCGGAAAGAGAAAAGAGAGGGAAAAAAACAACTCGGTGGAAAAGAATGGCCTGATATGAGCGTGCCAATATACCGATCATGCTTAGGAGGCAAATACGCGACGGAGCTTGCCGGGAATCACAATACAGGTCCGGCGGACGTTGTACGTGCTCCCACGCCAGCGTACACTCTCACAGGCTCGCAAAGAAGTGGACAGCCTGGCCCTGACACTCAGAAGCACCATCAGTTATACAGAGACCCCGACTGGACCAGCACACCGTCACCTACGGTGACACCAACACCACCAGCCCGGCAGCATCGTCAACTATCATCGCGAACCGTAACACATGGCGACGCGACCGTACGAGGGCCACCGTTGGACGGGGGATGGTTTTTTAAATCTAGCCATCAAGGATCCATCCTGGCCTGGCTGAATGCCCGCACGGCACACATCGGAAATGATCTAACGCGGCCGCGCGCGTATTTGTCAGTCGCCCATTATCCTCGTCCAAATTCAATTACCGGTGCGCGACCGTTGATTGTATTTTTCCGATCACCTGTACACTGGCCCGTCTCGCCTTAGGAACCCGCCTTCAATTACATCTGCGGACCTGTCGCCTTGATCTTCAGCGATTTTCCACGTCGACGGGATTATTCGGATGTCTGCCAGCTTCCAGTATGAATTCCACAATTGTCTGCATCCGCGGATTTCATTTTGCTATGTACCGAATTGATTTTATAATTATCTTTCCAATCGGTCCTGTCAGTTCTTACTTTAGAATATCGAAATGCTAACATTAAATCAATTATCTTAACATTGTTGGAATTATACAAATGTATTCATTGAAAATGCTTCAGTCGATCTGTTAATTGAGGAATCCATTCTAATAAAAATAGTGAAATGTCTAAATAAATTCGGTCTTCCCATTCTTATAAATCAACACGCATTAGTCGTTTTTAACGCACGATAGGTTTAATGTGTAAAGAAAGTTTTATTTATACTGTATGATACTCTGTTTGGGTGTGAGATTATTTATGTCTAGCAACGTCGTGCACTCTGTTCTGATTACAGCAAATTCTTCCAAATTGTCCCACAGCTTGTAAATAGAAATGGACGATTTGGGAAGAGGGGACACGATTATTCGAGCCGTGCAGCTCGTTTTTATAATTGTTTCATTCTTATCATTTTTGTTTGCGAGCCGAGGAACAAGAATT
Source organism: Megalopta genalis (assembly GCF_051020955.1). Classification (NCBI taxonomy): domain Eukaryota; kingdom Metazoa; phylum Arthropoda; class Insecta; order Hymenoptera; family Halictidae; genus Megalopta; species Megalopta genalis. Next base: position 7,387,423 of record NC_135014.1, on the reverse strand, counting down.
TACTATAATTCCATCTCAATCTTGTCTTGTATACAATCTCGCGAGATTGATAAGTCGGTTTTATATTGGCGACGTTGCTTATGTACAGAGTTTGGATATTAATTATTATTAAAAAAGATGCAGAAGTGTTGAAGAGGTAACAATTATTGCTTTCAGTTTTACAATTTCTGTTATATCGACTTTGCGAGCGTGCTATTTGACAGTTAACGTGTTCACTCGTATCTTATAACCTAATTAACGATAATGCACATGTTATCATTACGCATCGATACTATTATCACGATTATTTGCCAAGAATTAAGTTGTACGAACAAGTTGTTCTTGAACTCTACATGAGTACACGGTACTCGTCGATACAAGAGAGGTTACTAAATTTGGACGGAAAATCATTAACTTTTACCAGGGAAGATTGCCAACTAGTTGGTCCGCTAATGGTCGGACAAGCTGCGAACGCAACAGGGGTTTTATTTCCCGACTTTTAATGATGTATCGTGTACTATATCATAACAATTCATAATTTTTAAAAAATATAATGTACAATGTTATTATTAAATTTCATAATTAAACTTTCGCAAATAACGCTTGCTTCATCTTTTCCGAAACCATGAAATATTTGTTGTATCTCTATAGTATCCGTTACGATACGTATTACAATGAAAAGTCAGCTTCCGAAAATTGGGACTGGAACTGGAACGACTGGAAAATCTGTTGCTACCCATTTTCTGCAATGTTAAGCCGGGGAACTAACGCGATTGCATATGGGTGGAGGTTGCTACGAGCACGAACGAAGACGAACAATCGCGAGTGAACGTGATTCATCCCTTGTCGATACATCAAAGGCGACTATTCGTTCGCGTTTGCCCGTATTCGCATGACGTAGAGCAATTGAATGATCAGATCTAGACGAATCGAAGCTTGCCCGTTTAAATGCAGTCGTTCCTACTTATTTGTTGCATTGCATCAGTATCGCTTAACATCAAACGTTATATAATACTATCACGTTGACCATTGAGACTGCGATTAGAGATAGAATGGTTATTTAATGCGCGTTGATAGGAAGATTTAGATAAATATTTAGCATTTCGGTGTATTTGCAGTGATAAGACAAAAATTGTTTTCTATTTACTAATTTGGTAAAAATGAATATTAGCTTCATTGATAGTAGAACAGTAGAGTTCTTTCTGGCTTTCATTGCGACGTACTCTGCTGACCTCTTCTATTATACCAAAGGAGAGTCTTCCACTATCTCATTTTTTACTTTTTATGTAAAAATAAGTAAAATGAGATCTAAATTGAAAGAAAAATTCAAAGATCAAATGTCTCTTCTATACGAAATACGATCTTATTGAAGTGTACTGTGTCCAATTTCGATTGTAAATTCATTTTCGATGAAATGTTGACTGTAGGTAGGTCCATCGGACAATGTCGTTGCGGGAAATAGTTTCGCGTAATGCATAAAATGGCCGGCGGATTGACTCGAATCATTTGTTATTCAAGAATAATAAATAAATTAATTATCATATTGTAATTAATCGCCGGAAGAATAAATTAATCAATTACACGTTGTTCGCGGGTAATTCATAATTAATCGTCACTCGAAATTTCGTGTAACCAGATAAATTCGCTTGATAATGCAACAAGTTCTTTCGAAAAAACTTCTTTCCGCTTGTCGATTAGTAATCTTACCGAGACTATTCGCACATTTCGCCGATACTTCGTTAAAAACGTAGTATTCACGGAACTCCTTTTGGCAAGTTAATGAATTTCCATAAGAAAGGAAGCATTGCTCGGGAATCTCACGGGATTGTATTTAAACATCAAAACGTTGAAAATAAAAATCCGCGGATGCGGTGAAGCGAACGTTTTAATGAAGAACGCGCAAGCGGGAAATTGAAAAAGTAATTATTCAAGAACGTCGGCGAAAATGGAATCCTGTTCATTATGCACCTTATCGACGCTAACGTCGCGTCGTCGGTTTGCTTTCTTTTCCTGTTCGGAGCGTGTCGAGTTCATTTTCGAGGCACCGTATCGGGATGCGGTTTGTTCATCGCATCGGCCAGCGCGTTTGAAGAGTGAAAGTAGCATCATCTGGCACGCTGCAACGTGATTCTTTTTAATTAAATGCAAAGTGTATGGAAAACGGACAACGAAGAGATATAATCATGGAACGGGAGCCATGTAACGCAATCCCGTAAATTTGTCAGCTTCCTGTTATTCTCGTTGAAATTCAATTACCAATACCGTGGGGGTGTGAACGGGAGGGGACTGAATGCCGGTCGGTGTTCTACATTTTTGTCGCAGCCTGTACACGCGAACGAAGTTGTTTTGGGGCGGTGTTTATTCCGATTTTATTCGCGCCCGGCACAGTTTTCGTTCTTCGGGCTTCCCTGTCGACCGCGAAATTGCATTCCTCCTTTCGTTGCATCCAGTGCAGTTTCCCATGCGAGCCGAATCAGTCGAGCCAGTTGTATACTGCGACTTTTGAGACTGGATTAGGGTTCTATCGCTCAGTAATGAGTATACACATCGTCAATCATTAGGCAGACTTCTCGCTAATTTGTGCATTTCTATTGATTTTGCAAATCTGCAGTATATCATCATATCGCAGTCTAGTAATGAGGACTAATAGTTCTGAAGCTTATAATTGCCAGATTAAGCATCTCAACCCATTCATGGCATCTGTAAAGTATCTCCTAAAGCATCAATTAGTAACCTCTTTTATTGAAAAATGCTAGAAATATTAGCACTGCATAATATGATTTTTAATTTAAGCAGTCTGAAATTTATGTAACGATTTGTAGTCTAATGGCCATTAATTTTGAAAACGATGAGACTAATATATCCGTGGAGTTTCAATATGTCGATATTAATCCTTGAATATTAAAATTATCAGTGCAGGAAGTGAAATTTCGATACGCAAAATAGAATCAATTTTTTTGGATAATTAGTCAAGATAGTTATCACACAATATGTTTGTTTTGTGTGCAGCAGATCAAAAACTACGACAGAAATACCGCAGTTACTCGATAAATATTTAATATCGACAGTTCTTTACAACTATTATTTAATAATACACCAATGTGCGTTAGTAGACAAAAAACAACTTTTTAACGTTTGAGAATATATTATTATGCTTTTTATTTTTTTAATATGAGGTATTAATATATAATAATATATTTTATATATATATACAATATACATTATATTATATTATATTATATTATATTATATTATATTATATTATATTATATTATATTATATTATATTATATTATATTATATTATATTATATTATATTATATTATATTATATTATATTATATTATATTATATTATATTATATTATATTATATTATATTATATTATATTATATTATATTATATTATATTATATTATATTATATTATATTATATTATATTATATTATATTATATCATATTATATTATATTATAGTATATTATAGTATATTATAGTATATTATAGTATATTATATTATATTATATTATAGTATATTATATTATATTATATTATATTATATTATATTATATTATATTATTATAAATGAAAAAACATACAACGTAAACATGTGATAATATCTTTGTTGCGAAAAAGATTTTTGTGTGTCAATTTGACCTGTGTAAGTATGTTTTCCTTTATTTCCAATAAATATTTAGTATATTATTATATCAATTTTTTTACAATAGTGTCAATTTGACAAAACAAAGGACACGTTAAGTTGAAAAAATGTGGGCGGGATGAGAGTTAAACAGTGATACACATTTAAATCATTTGATGCTTATACAATTCGTAGCGATAAAGGAAACAATCTGTGCATTAGAGGCAGTGTTTATTAAACTTCTTTCAATCTATCGAAATAGCCGAGATTCTCAGTTAAATCGATTGCCATCTTTTTTTTCTCTCCAGAGGAATGTTGAAAAGGAAATTTGATTCAATGCACACAGTTAAATGGGAAACATGATAATGCTCGTATTGTATCTATCTCAGTAAAACAGGTAACAAAAGGAGATCGTGTTTATCTTGATCTTTCAATTGATAGATCCAATCCAGCACGAGCGATATCGGAGACGAGCTTAATTGCATCAAAGTCACGTCATCTCAGATTTCAGTGGGAACTGAATTTGCGCTTTAAAGAGGCGGTTACAGGTTGTGGACGAATATCCTGAATGAAAAGAGACCAGGAACAAAAGGGGCGCGAGAGAAAGATTTCAATCGCGTCTACCAATCGGGAAATAAACAATACGGGCTTTCGAGAATTCACCGTGCGGTTGATCGGCTCTCGATTAACCTGAAAAAAAGAATTTTTGTTTTCGCCGATCACGTCGGCGACCCCTGCCGCCGCGATATCGAAGGAAATTGTGCGGTGAGAAAGGATACAATTCGATATCTGCTAGCGAGGAAATAACTTGGATTTGTTACAAAACGTCGTCAACATTTCCACGATGTTCAATTGCTGTGTCCGATAATTCGAAAATAATTTCAGAGTTCGATAAATATGCAAATATTATTTTTGATAATTTATCCAATATAAATTGTCAAATTATTATATAAAATTATCTCTAATATAAATTATCAATAAAAAAAATATAAAAACAAACCTGGTGCAAGGACAAATCTTTATTTCCAATCATACTTCTCGTCACTGTTTTCTCAAATTATACGCTAACGTTGGTTTCAATTTGTTCACAAAATGTTCATGTATCGATCTCTTGATCCAGTACACTGAAGCTACAAAATTTATTAGCAATTTTAACTATTCAATAAGATTCTGATATTGAAAAATTAAAAAATATCGTATGCTAGGAATAAATCGGATCGATGAAGACGTCAAAGTAAATAGATTCGTAAAAAATAGTCGATCGGTTAATAGTCAAATAGAATAATGTTTTCCGGAGAGAGATGTTGAAGAAATAAAAATTTGGCAGCGCGAGGTATTGTGTACAAGCAAATTCATGCTGATAAATTGTGTACAGGCAAATCAGTTACTTTCAGTGCCCGATAGATTTAGTGATTGATGTCCCTCGAAAACTAAATTAAATAAAACTCGATGCGACCGAAGATACTCTTAATTTTTCAATTTATTGTTCGTTCGTGTTTAACGAACAACCTTAATTCAATTTCCAAACAGACATACTATTACGATAATAATTATACTGCGGATTTTTCAAACTGTTGGAATTATGAAGTACAACAAAACATGCAGATATACTAACCAAAAATATCAACACTCTTTATCCATTTTTACCGGAACCAACATTTCGGTAAAATTAAAGCGAAGGAAAGAAATTCCTTATTTGCATTTTCATAAAGTGAAAATTCGAATTTGCATAAAAGTCCGCAGTCTGACGACAGAAGACATTTTTCTAGTAATATTTACCGGTGATATTAAAGAGTATTCTTCATCGTACACATATATGACGTATCCGAGATGATTTTGCATAGCAATAGGCTATAGCTTCGTGATAGTCGCTTCAGAAAATTCCACTAAATCGGTAATAATAATAGTAAATAATAAATAAAAACTTCTCTCACTAAAGAGAAAATTCCGCCAACGATCCGCGGTCTAATCGTCAACTTGCAATCTCAAATAGGGATGCATCTCGACGCCACAAAGCAAGGGGATGAGACCTCGACCAAGCAATCGGTTGAGCAAATCCACCTGACAGACAGCCAAACGAAGGAACGTCTTTCGCATAATCGAGGTTCCTGGGTATCCGGGCGCCGCGAAATTACCGGCTCGGCTCGGGGTCCTCTTCATTTATTTCCCTGTCTTCTCGGCGTTCCGATCCGCCTTCTTTTTGCGTACGCAATGCTTTTTCTTCCCTCTCGGTCAGTCCGGCGTAGGGTTGCGTGCCAAAAAAGGAAACGGTTCCGCAGGGGCGGCGGTGTGGAGACGCGCGGGAACGGAGAAGTGCCGACTGAAAAACGACGCGCCGAGGCACGATGACTTTCGGAATCATTTTTCAAAATGTCTGCCTCTGTCTCGAGGGGAGGTGGGTGGAGGGTCGACACCGACGAACGAAGGGGTTGGGGGGAGGGTGGGTGGTCAACCCCCGTAGCGAAGGGTGGCAAGATGGCGGCGCACGGTAAATCGATGGAGGCTAGTCACTGCAGGCGCCCTCGCTTTCACAATCCCCAAACTCATCCCCCTGTGCCGCCGCCACCGCCAACACCGCCGACCACCCGCAACCCCCTCGCGACCCCCCTCATTTTCGAGCTTCACGCAAGCGCCCGCACCCTGGCCGACGTGTCTTCGCTGGCCTAAGAATCATTTTCGAACCGATGACCTACACCCTGCCTGCGAAAACGAGACGTCGGCGATTTTTTCCCGAGACTCTTTCTTCGAGAAAAAAAAAATCAATTTTTTCAGGGGCAATACTCGACATAAATCTGTACTATTTAACGTTTTCACTGATTTGGGCGTCGTATGTGATTCATAGTTAGATTGAGTAATCTTTAGATGAAACTTATGTGAAATAATAATGATAATAATAATAAAAGAGAATGTTCCTGTGTTGCAATAATGTGACAATATGTTGCAAAAGTAGCGTGTCAAAAACAAAAAGAAGAAAGAAAAAAAGCGATAAAATAAAAAGATACAAGAGAAGATGAAACAAGTGATCGAGGTAATTAAATAAAATGAAAAATGGAGAAAATAATAGAGATCAATACAGTCATGAAAAAAGGAAAATAAAGTGATAAAATAAAACTGATGTCACGAATATTTTAAAGTACTAATATCATAATTGATATTATATCCAAATTGTACTATGAGCTTCTATGAACCGATCACAGAAGCAAGTGATGAAATATCAGAAATAACTGTCTGATTTCGTGTTTTTGTATTTCATTAACTTGTTAACTACTAAATTGTTAACTACTACAATACTTGTTAACTACTACATCCTTCAAAATGCCAACAATATCAAAGTCTTTATCGACGAAACAAAAACTAGGAAGTTAAAATTTATTATAGTTAAAATTTATTATTCAATGATTAGAAAAATATTTTTTTGTCCAGAGATTTTTAATTCACAACGTTCTATGATAAAGTGGATAGGGTCGAGTGCGTTTACCCGGACCATGATATGGTTAGCAGTTTATTAAATCTAAACCTATTTAGCAACGTGAAAATTGAGAATTACAGTATGGTAAATTTCAGTAATGCTCCAGGGCCGCCATTCCACTTTAAAAGGTTAATGTGAACATATGAATTTGTACTGGGAAAAAAATAATTAGTAGATTGTGGATTTTTATGCATTTATGACTTGTGCAAATTTTCGCAGAATTATTTATCGCAATAAACCATGTTTGTGTTCTACTCTTATCTTCCGAAATACGTACTTTCGATTTTGTGCAATTTTCCAGTCATCTCTGTTAAATATCGTTTAAATCAATGTTTCCATTCCTGTCTTTTCATTTTCGATTTCTAATATAACACTTGTAGAAGTGGTTCATTCAGCAGTCATAATTATGATTCTAAAATATAATTTCTGCTGAAAGTAGTATTATAGGCAACATGCTGTAGGGGTCTTTAAAGTATTTCTTTAATTAATGCACATTTCTAAATGAAATTATTAAATTATTAGCACTTACAGGTGCTATACTTCATTAAGAACTACACATGTTTCCTTAAGTTTTTCTGCAATTCTTTAATTTTGTACAATAGCTGAAACTTGAAAACTTATGAACGATAGTGTACTGCCATTGACGACTTTATTTTTAACGATTCCCGCAGTTTTAGAACAGTGAAAGTGAAGAAGTCCGATATAAACCTTTATTTTCCACCGTAAAGATGATTCGATTACGTTCTTCACGGTTTGTAGGCAAATTCAGCCTTGCGTGCGGACTGAATTATTAATGTTTGACCCAAGGCGATGCGATGGAACGTTTCGCGAACAAATAGAGAAACGAGCGTATCAGTTCTGACGAGGAGTACAACATATTTATAATTGAATTCTAGAGCGCAATTTTAGAGTCAATGCGAATCCGCAATGTTGCTTTAATGAATACTAATCCTCCCAATAATCTGCATAATTTTATTCAATCAATATCCTTTCTGGTATATCGAAAATCAGATTGTTGCTACCATTTTGTCTCAAAATGCGTACTCAGAAAATATTTAGTTCGCCGAGAAGTCATATCACATTTTTTGTGAAAGTTTGCAGACAAGTTTTCATTCGATCAACCTTCAATGAACAAAATTATTATACAATTTCTATCATAAGATGGTAGCAGAACATTATTTATGGTATTCTCCTTTCATATAACATGATCAGCAAGAAGACTGCGGATTATCTAATAATTCATGAAATAATTGCTTGAAAAAATGTATCGATGCTATTTCTACCACCTTCTTTCTTCTTATTTGCCGTTGAGGATCCGGCATTAATGTTTACAGTACAGCCGGGATATACGCGGGCAGAAGAATTAACTACACGATACAGACTTGATAAGTAGGGTTTGATAAGCAATTAATCAGCTTGGCCACGCTTTCGTGATTTACATACTCCCACGGTATCGCTTTTCTCGGACTGGCGTAAGGTCAGACAGCCAATGAACCGTGCACTGCGCGTTTGCCCGATTTAAATATGGAACGTATCGGGAAGAGGACGAGGGAGGATAGAAGAAATCCCACATGGAAGCAACGAGGGACCAACGAGAAAAATAAAAGCGTTCAAAGGAGTCGGTGAAACTCCGTTTTTACCCGAGCGTAACCGGCGCAAACCTGTTTGATTCTGTCTGAGAAACGAACGCTTGCCGAGGGTGAGAACTTGCGACGGCCACGGAAAAAAGCATACGGGACCGCCGGAATTAGCCGGCACAACAGGTTTCCGTCTCTTAAACCTTTAACTCCGAGATTTTTCTTTTCGGTCGTTTATTTCGGACCTTGAAGGGGATTACGTGTACCCGCCGCCTAACGGAGTTAAAATAATTGAATTAAAGTCTGCTTATCATATAAAAACGTGTTAAATAAACTGCCGGCAATATCACTGACAACAGAAATTCTGCTAAAACTTTCTTTCTCTTTACCGTGCGAATACCGCTGGAAATCTTGAACTTTAATTGTTCGGTATGTATCCGTACGCCAGAAGGGTTCGTTCACAAACGTGTTGGCTAATTAATCCTCGGCATGCGGAAGTTCTTCATAATTTTATAATTGAAGACGATTGGGGCCCATTAAAGTAATTAGTTATCTACTTCCCTTAACTCTCTGGGTACAATTCAACGAATTTATAAACATATATTTTTATAGTGTTTGTAGAACATTTCGCCACATGCAAACGTAATTTATATTGTTAAAATACGATCACGATCATATTAATTCTTAATACCCGTCCATTAAAGTGCAAACAATATCGTATATGTATATACAGGGTGAATCAGATATTAGTCTCCTCGATTTTTTTCAGCTCCTTCCGATGGTCTGACGAAAAAATATTTACTACCAAAGTTAATTAGAATTTAACCGGTAAGAAATTTCCATTAATTAAATATAAAAACAAATTGATTTTCGTTAAAAATATAAGGCCACCGTTAGATTTTTAAACGAAACTAAGTTATTTTAACTTCATTGTATTCCAGGCGACGTTGAGTATATTGTGGAAAACGATTCATGGCAATTTTTCCTTCAATGTCATTCGAAGCTCATCATGTAGCAGGTCGTTGAATTCAGCTCGACGTTGCCTACGGTACTATGAAGTTAAAATTATCTAGTTTAATTTAAAAATATAACGGCGAGCTTATGTTTCTAACGAAAATCAATTTGTTTATAAATTTAAACAATTGCAATTTCTTGGCAGTTAAATATTAATTAACTTTAATAGGAAACATTTTTTTGGTAAACTATCGGAAGGGGCTGAAAAATCGTGGGGACTAATTTGTGATTCACCCTGTATACAATATGTATATTTAACTATTATTGAAGAATATCTATTGTTATAATCATAAAAATATTAAAATATTTAATGTAGGTGACCATTATCAAACGTTATGAACAATTTCTTTTACGTACAAACGAAGCAACATCACCAATGAAGTTTTTGTTATTGTACTATATAGACTGAAATAATATTTCAATCTGTGACCCTAATGTTTGGCGAAGTCAAAGATAATTATTTCTGGTAATGCAGATCCTCGCGCCTAGTAATATAATCTTAAGAGAACGTGACATTTAGGAATTTTTTTCTGATGGAATTAATAAAAATATCTTTTAAACAACTATCTTATTTAAATACACGTAAAACAATCTTTTTATTGCAAGATCTTAGAAAATGTCTGAATAACAGCTGCAGTCCCAAAAGTGCTGCACTACACATGACTCGCACCGAGCATAGCTAAAATTTTAGCCGTATATGAGTAGTCAATTATGAAAAAATTAGATATAACGTTTGCAAAAATTTGGTAGGCTTTGACGTTTGTCGCTACACCGTACCTGCTGCTGGACGTCCGACCGAGCTATTGGAATGTACAACCTCTGGCAAAAAGTATTCGTTCACTTTTTAAAATGCAATAACTTTTTTGAAACTCCATTAAATGTGAGTTGAATTTCTTCTAAATTACAATGACTAAAATACTTCTTGTTAATTTTGCTATTACTTGGAATGAGACAAAAAAAATAAACACTTGTTCTCTAACATTTTTATTTGAATCTGGAACGAAAATGTAAAAAATGCGTTTCGTAGACCTAGGTAACTTATAAGCATACTGAAAATTTCATCAAAATTTGTTGACGTTATTATGAGCTACAAGCAATAGAATATCGTGAAAATCGCAGTTTTTCACGAATTTAAACCAATAGCAGATAATTTTTCCACCTTTCAGTGGTTGTAACTTAACTATACGTCAACCGATTTCAATGAAACTTTCGGTTTGCATAAAAGTCACCGAGATGAACAAAACGCACTTTTTAAATTTTCGTTCCAGATTCAGGTAAAAAAGTTAAAGAACGAGTGTTGTTTTATCTTTTATTGTCATTTTATGTAATAGCAGAATTTTTATAAAAAAGTGTGCTAGTCATTGTATCGTAAACTAGTACCTTTAACAGTTAAAAGAAGATTCAAGTCGCTTAGACTAGTTTGAAAAAAGTTGTTATGCTCCCCAGTGAGATAAAAAAAAACTGTGAAAATTTTGCTAATAAACTTTGCATCACGAATAAAATATTTCAGAAAAAAAGGCATTAACGTCGTCAGGAAAAACAAATCCTAAGACTCACATAATCCTTGAATGATTTATTTGAAAGGAAAAGGTTATGTATGCAAGTCTCTTCAGTGACCCGTGGCACGCGGAGTGACAATGAATGCACTTAAAACACTGGCACCGAGTGAAACAATATCCTACGACGGGACGCTTCGAGCAGGAATGCACCTGATGCCGTTTCAAAAAAATACCGGTTCCGGCATCAAAGTCTTTTGCCGGCTCGTGTATCGCGCAAAGAACAAAACCCTCCAGAACCACTTCTCGTGGAATGTCTTTATCAATGTTACTGGCTGGCACGCGGCTGATAATGTCAGTAAAATGAAACATTGCACGTCTTCATTCTTTCTAGTCGTTACAAAATATTTGTCATTCGAACAGTTTACAGGAAATTCGCGCGCCATTTGTGCGTGCAGTTCATGAACTCGGAGATACTCGGCAGAAGTATCTTCGACGTGCAACGATTGCAACAAACATGAGTTAAATAGACATTCATTTTCATCCTCATTGTTAAAAATTTCATCTGCACTTATTGTTTCTTTTCTCCTTCGTATCGTGTATTTTGCCATTATTGAGTAAAACCCGCGGTATAATCATGAAGCACAAGGAAGGGTCATTTCAATCGAACTCGTACGATTGCCTTTAGGAATTGAAATTCACAATTTAAGTTAGCTTGCAATTTATTGATTCTGCTCACCACAGTTGTACCACTTTGAATACGATACTAGAGATTGCAAAAGTACAATTGATTGCGTATTGATAAATTATTCAGAACTCATTGTAAAGGACGTTGCGTGTGATACGCAACGCCTGTGCTAAAAAGGGTCCCCAAATGATAAACCTTCACCTGAAACAATCTCACGTCGAGTGTCCCGAACGAGAATATACAGTCAATTCTCTCTAGTCGCTCAGATTGTACATAAAAATGGACAATTTAGGAAGAGGAGATACGATTATTTGAGCCTCGCGGTTCATTTCCATAGTTGCCGATTGTTAATAATTATAAAAACGAAGTACAAGGTTCGAATAATCGTATCTTCTCTTACCAAATTGTCCATTTTTGTGTGCGATCTGAGCGTCAATTAGGGAGAATTTACTGTACTTGACGGTACCACATGAAATTTTGTTTGCAAAGTTCACCTGGAAATTTCTATAACTATTTCTCCAAATACAATCGATCATTCCGTCTGTAGCCGAATTGAAAGTGCTGTCTCGTTTTTACGGAATATTCGAAACTACTAAAAGTAGGTTCAAGGTACTTTATAATATAGTGTTAAACAAGAATGGATTCCTTGATACCTGACCTTGACCTCTGTCTTCTCCATTATATCGTTTCTTGTATTTTTTCCCGGGCCCATAATGCCATTCCTTTCCTTCTCCTGTATCCTCTCCGATCCTGATTTGATCAGAATTTCTTTTGCACTCTTCCTCCGCAATTTCACATTGTTTACATCTCTCCAACATTCTGTCCTGCCTGCTTCATTCAAAAACTAAAAACTGGTCCCAAAGTTGTATCAAGTTTTTCTACGCTTTTTGAATAGCTTTTCTCAGTCTTTAGGATTACAGTGACTCGCATTAATATTCGAACAAGATATTATTAGAAAAATTATTGCTGCCTTTTATTGTTTATGATAGTATTATTGAATCAATTGTTTTCTCATATAATAAAGCACTTCTTACAGTAAGTAGAAACATAATTTCTTTTGTATAATAAGCAATAAACAAGATCGTGACACAAAATTTAACGTCGCAAAAATATTCGGACAGTGAATGAATTACATTAATTTTATATAAAATGAATATCTTTTTAATCATGTTATCATAATATTAATATTTTGTCGGTTGACCCTTTTGTTTTATTACTTCATGTAATCGCTTGGGCATGCTACAGATGATTTTATTTAAATACTCCGGCGAAATCCGTTTCCATTCGTCTAACAAACGTTGTTTTATCTCTGTCATTGTTCTTGTAGGTGTTGTACGAATATTTCGGTCCAATTGAACCCATCATTTTTCAATCGGATTTAAATCAAGCGATTGAGGAGGAGGTTGCAGTACTTTTGGACAATTGTATAATAAATATTCCTGTACAATTCTGGCCTTCTGTTTAGGATCATTGTCCTGATAAAACTTAAAACTGTACGTATACCTATATTTATAGCATTTGTAATTAATTTTCTATTATATAATAATAATCTATTACACTCCCACCATCGTGTTTCACTCTATCGGTCTTAAACTTGAAATGTTCAATTCTGTATTTACTTTATGCCACACCATTTTTCGACTGTCGGATCCGTAAAGATTAAATTTGCTTTCATCCGAAAATATTACATCATTCCACCACCAGATGCCTTTGTAAAAATATTCTTTTGCAAAGCTCAATCTTTTCTTGCGATTTGCTTCATTTACGTATAGCTCTCTACGAGGAACTCTTTCGTTGTAATCATAAGTTTTTAATACCCGCCGCACTGTGTCCGGGTGTACCTTCTTCCCAGATTCTACGAACAACTTCTTTGTTAATTTCGTAGCACTTTGTCCAGAATTTTTCTTTATTTGTTTTATTATCTTGCGTTGGTCGCGAGAATCTAATAATTTTGGACGACCTTGCTGAGGGATTAAATCGATTCAATCCTCACGAATGTACCGACGTGTAATATCTGCCACACTACTCTTGCTTATGATTTAATAATTTGGCTGTATCTCTGTATGATGTTTCCTTTTCCTTGTGATAAATAACCAATTGTCGGATTTCAAAAGACGCATTTCTTCCTTTTCGTCCCATTTCCACAAGTAAAGCGTCTGATATCACCAATACTTTCTGTGGTACCGAGTTCTCACAACGAATTAGATGTGTTTATAAACAATGTGTGTTTCCGGCGTCGTCAGAATGTAGTACAGTATTTTACTCTGGCATCTAAGATGTTGTGTCCGAATATTTTTGCGACGTTAAATTTTGTCACAATCTTGTTTATTATTATACAAAAGAACATGTGCAATAAATAAACGAAATATATGTTTCTACTTACTTTAAGAGGTGCTTTATTATATGAGAAAACAATTGATTCAATAATACGATCATAAACAACGAAAAGGAGCAATAATCTTCTAATAATATCGTATCCGAATATTAACGCGAGTCACTGTATATAAAGGAACCGCAAAATCTAGAATTCAAATCGAAATTTGAATCAAATATGAATGTGTGCGCACTGCTTGGTTTGCTGCTTATCTGCAATGTCAACGGTACGTTCTTGTGATCTATTTTTTTTAGAATCAGTGTTTATATTATATTTGTACTTGTGTGGCTAATAAATTCGGCGAACTTGTAAGAATTCTATATAAAACTGTTATCTGTTATGACAGAGAGAGAGAGAGAGAGAGAGAGAGAGAGAGAGAGAGAGAGAGAGAGAAAGGGAGATAGTGCGTGTGCGTCGTGTATGAGACTATTTAAGTCGTTAAAGGAGGGACGTACGTTCAAAGTCAATCTGAATTTGAAGTAGAATCATTGTAACCACGGTAACCATGTCAGGCGGTAAGTGAGACAGTGCTACATTGTAATAGAATTATTTTTAAAGTACTGTAAATTAAATATTCTTTAACACTAGATATGAATAATCGTAAATTAAAAAATTAGTGACCCATCATTTTGACGGGTTCCGTATAAATCTAGTGTTAAAGTATACCGTGACATTCTCAACTTGAGCACCTTAAATATTTGATTCATTATTTTAACAGAAAATTAAATAAAACTTAATTGTTTACTTTAATAATTTAACAGATCAACAATAGTGTAGCATCATTTTGAAAAGTTTCTAGTTCCGTCTCGGTTTTGCATTTTATCTATTCATTGTTGTCATAAATACATACAATCCACAGTCTAGTGATCGGATTTGAACATTTGTCAAGATTTTAGTTCTTTCAAATCAGATCGTATATTATCGTCATCGTTTTTCAAATCACATATTACAAAAGAATTATTAACGTATTAACCGACATGTGTGTTTACTTGTAGCATTGAATTTATACGTACATACAGTGGCCCACGAAAGTGTTCGTACACCATTTAAAACGCAATAAATTCTTCAAAACTGAGCTAAATGACTTGATTTTTCTTTTTTAGATGATAAGAGGCTAGTCTACTAGACGATGGCTAAAAAGCTTTTTCTTTTAATTTTGCTATCACTTGGAATGAAAAGAGAAAATTAGGAACCCTTGTTTCTCAACTTTTTTATCTGAGCCTATAACGAAAATTTAAAAAATGCCTTTTGTTGGTCTCGGTGACTTATATGCGTGCAGAAATCGGTTAACCCAGAATTGAGCTATAAACGTTGGAGGATATTTAAAACTGCAGATTTCTTATAACTTTGGTCAAAATCCTGATGAAACTGTGATTTTTGCGATCTTTGATTTGTTGTAACTCATAACAACCTAAACCGATTTCAATAAAATTTTCAACATGCATATAAGTTACCGAGATCTACAAAAGACATTTCCTCAATTTTCGTTGTAGGCTCACATAAAAAAGTTAAAAAAAACGAGAGATTTTAATCTTTTTATCATTCCAAGTAATAACAAAATTTAAAAAAAAAATACATTTCAATCATCGTCTAGTATACTAGTCTCTCTATCATCTATTAAAAAGAGTTCAAGTGAATTAGTTCAGTTTTAAAATAGTTATTGCGTGTGTATGTGTGTGTGTGTTTCAAAAGATGTACGAACACTTTTGTGGGCTACTGTATATATTTTCTTCATATGAAAATTTCTAAATGGACCTATTCCATACGAATTAATTTTCCCGTTTTTCTTTATATTTAATTGTTATTTTAACCGGATTTGCATAAAATGTTTTATTAATTTTTAGTATTGCACCGACAAACACGAAAAGTTTATCATCTCTCAGTAAAAAAGATAATCGACTTCATTGTCACGATATAAGATTATGCGATGCTTCACAGGTCTCAAGGAAGACGAAGCATTGTGGGATAAGATTAAAGATGTTTGTGAGTTTGACCTTTTCGCACTCGAAGATGCAGGGGACAGTGATTCATTAGACATAGCATCAGTGAATGAATCCTCGGCAGATAAGTTGCTCGTCTTGAAACGCCGAGTATTCTTCGAGCTTTACACAAGACGTAACCCGCAGGAACAGCAACAGTTGTATGTTGATGATATCGACGCGCTGAAGAAGAGCAACTTCGATTTTAGCAAGCCAACCAAAATTGTAACCCATGGTTGGATCAACAGTGCGAAGGATGATGCAGTTTCTTTGGTTCGTGATGGTAAGAATCTTCTCTAGCGCATCCTTTAATGCTCGAACGTTTAAAATATGTGCTTCTTGAGACGATCTACAACTATATACAGTTTCTTATTGATAATATTCTTCATATTTCTCTAACAAACATATTCCTTACGTCCTTTAACACGATTATTATTTATTAAATTAGCTTTGCGAATCATTCGTTGAACTGTGTTCGGACACGGAATTATTTAAATTAAAATATCATTTACGTACTTTGTTAATCTTCACTGTACACCTTGCTGAAAAATTTCATATGTTACACACGAGGTGTCATGCACACTAGAAAATTAAAATGGCTGTCATGGTTAAATTACTTATTATTTCGGGTCCGAAGAATTAGTAAATATTCTTCAGACGTTCTAAAGTAAAGGTGAACAGCGTTTTTCTTAAAAATATCACTGTTTTGTAGTAAAAAAAATCTGGAAAGTTCTCGTTTCGTGATTTGTTCAATACTTCGGACGTGGCTCGAGTCCGTCCCGACTATCTGTCAAAGCCTCGTGCTGCGGGCTCTCGAACTTCGCGCCGTTGCCTCTCATTGGTCAGTGTTTTTCGTTAATAACTCGTAAACAAAGCCGCAGATTGCATTTTTGCAAGGGAAAAAGTTACTTCAAATGACCTCAGCTACCCCTCATTTTCGGCTGTTAAAATAATTGTGGAACACCCTGTATACTATAGTATAGTATAGATCTATAGTTAGAATGAAATATAAAGCTAGCTTTAACAATTGCATGATAACAGATCAAGTATAAAAGTATGCAGAGTACCGTTTGTCTAGAACTCTTGTCTGAAATTAAAATAAAGAGCATTGCGTTTTACGGGTATCACCTGGGTCTGTGCACAAAAACTCCAGCGCTGACGTCAAACTCAGCTGTTCGAGCTCGACGCCAGCCCAGTTGAACGACCTGCACTGTATACATTTGACAGTCCTGTTCGTCAATGTAACGAACGTTCAACGCAACTTAGTCCTTGCAATTTTCAAATTCCGCACTCCTTTACCTCTCCTAACCGATGGCCTACGATATATAAATAATATTATATAAATATTAATAATATTATTTATATTATTAATTAATTTATATAATTATATGTATATATATATATATAATTAATATAATAATATTATATAAATAATACTAAGCCCCGTATAACGCGGTCGTTCTCGTGTGTGAGTCCTCTGTCGAATGAGCTCGCTCTTGTTACGCTTTTGTAATCTATCTGCACTTGCAGTCTAAGGGCCGATTCACATCTACGTGCCAGGTTCGGGTCATGCTAGCAGCGCGCTCGATCGAGAGTGTTCACATTAGACGTGCGAGCGTGATGCCAGCCAGGACCGATAACCTCGGGACTGAAGTGGGTTAGACCGAGATTTCCGAGTTCGACTTTATTTTTCCCAAACATAGAAAAGGACAGCAAATGAAGGACAGATAACAACGCAATGTGTAACTTCTTTATTTTTCATTATTTCTTAATGGGACATTTTCCAATGCAATCGTGAGCTTCTTCTGATTAAAATAAGACCAAACACGATATATTGATTCTACGATTAAGTTGATTTTTACGAAAAATATAAATATATTTTTCATATTAATATTAACTTAAATATTTCAAGAAACCAGTGAAACGTCATCTTAGACGAAATTGTTATTTTTGTAGTTTATACACCATCCGTATCGAAATGATTGTCTGACTTACGAATTTGCAACAAAATAACCTTAACATTTCATTGAATTATGACTCGCATATGGTCACCAGAAGTTGAGGCACTATTTGAGCTGTTTATTTTGAAAGTGACATAAGTCACTTTGTTTTTAAGTCGATATATTTAAGGGTTTGCGTTTTAACACGTTTAAAAATATGGATGCTAACTTTCGAGAAGATTTACTTGTATTTGTTATCTCAGGATACTGATATTTTTCTCAGTATA
Organism: Megalopta genalis; assembly: GCF_051020955.1. Lineage (NCBI taxonomy): Eukaryota > Metazoa > Arthropoda > Insecta > Hymenoptera > Halictidae > Megalopta > Megalopta genalis. The sequence continues at coordinate 7,368,985 of NC_135014.1, read as the reverse complement.
AATAATTTCGTATAAACATTACAAAATCACCACTTTTCATTACGGTAAAGTGACTTAAGCCACTTTCAAAATAAATAGTTTAGAAAAATGACTAACATATATTAATTTTGTCCGACGTATTTTACTGAAGTGATGTTTTGAAAGGACAGTGATTTACTAAAATTGTTGAATAAATTACATATATAATAATAATTTATACCATGAACATATTTAATATAAAGGTTTGATTTAAGTATTTTTTATTTTAATATTCATAAAATACAAAAATAATTAGTACATTTTGAAATATAAGTATAAGTAATTTATATGAAAATATACATCAGTTCAATTTAATTTTCGTCATCAATAGGAGTGATTAAGTCCTCGGAAATCGTGTTTTGTTTCAAATTTTTTAAATAACTATGGTATATTGGGGGTATATAATTAAGCAAGTCCATCATGTCTTTGTATTTTGCTGAAGAAACAGGACGAGATCCAGCGTATAACGGATCCATTTCTATTTGTGAATAACGCCTAGGTCTTCCTCTTTTTGGTGACAAATCCAAAGCTAGAAATTCATCTTTTTCATCTATAGTTACTTTATAAAACATTTTATAGCCATCTGCCGGCGGGTCTGGAGGTAGCTGCCACATCACTATAATATAATTTACAAAACTGCGCTATTCTCTTTCGCACTTATAAAAATAAGTCCAGTGATCACAACTTTTTTAAAAATACTGAAAATAACTCAAAACAATACTTCACACACACTTATCACACGTTTCTATTTCTTTTACACTAAGCCCCGCAATTAATTTCCTGAGTACAGCGACTTACGCCACTTTCAAAATAAACATGTTTGTTATACCATTCATTAGCAAAACTTCTCTCGAACAAATCTCAATAGTTCTCAACTTATTGATTGCAAATTTTTAAAAAATGAAAAGATACCGTTCAATTGTAATTAGTGTTACCATTAACTCGATTTTTTTGAAAAAGTGACTTATGCCACTTTCAAAATAAACGGCTCATTTAGCCTTCATAGATTCCTTTTTTTGCATGCCTTGTCAAGTCGAAATGCTTTCCCGGGTTTATTTCCTGCAACGCTAGAACGCGCGAAAGATTGCGCACATTGTCCAATTCCGAAGTTTCGTCTCGCTTTGTTTTGATTACGGGCGAAGCAAGCCTGGCCCGGGCCTGCCTGCAAGTGTGAACACGTTTGGACGGAGCCGGGCCGCCTGGCACGCTGCGAGCACGGCACGTGTAGTGTGAACATTCCAATGTAAATCAAGTGTAAGAACGATTCGGCCTTGGTCGGCCTTGGAGCACGGCTCGAGCCTGGCACATAGATGTGAATCGACCCTAATTCCGCTCTTTTCTATTGCGCTTGCAATCATCGCTACAGCTTTGTAGTCAAACATCGATCGCTTGATCGTCTCTTTCGTGAGCTTCGCGATACGTCATCACATTTTATTATTTTATTGCACATTTCCTTCCTCTGTATATAACTTATTTGTTAAGATATCTTTAGTCTAGGAAATAAGCGTTTTAACCATACAGTCCATTATTCTACCTTGCAATCCCACTAGAGACCTCAACAACTCTTTTACATTTGTTAAGCTTTTGAAAATAATTTGATAGCAATCTTTACAACCGACCGCAACGATTAAAATCCTAAATTCTTATGCATTTTTCTAGCTTACTTGCAGCATGGTGACTACAACGTCATTGGAATCAACTGGGGCAATATAGCATTCAGGCCATACAGTTGGGCCAGTAGGCGCGTACTGATAGTGGGCAAATACTGCGCCTCCTTCATCGACTTTCTTCAGTCCCAAGGATTGAATTTATCGACGTTAACGGTTGTCGGTCATTCTCTTGGCGCCCATGTAGCTGGATTATCAGCTCGCTTTGCTCAAGGCCAGGTGGAACATGTCGTTGGTAAGTCATACGAATTATTGCCATTGTAATCACTTAATACTAGAACCACCGAATTCTAAACGCGACTGTTATACAGGCTGTCCCAAAATTATGGTACTTTCGGGAAATTAGAGATTCCTCGGGTCATTCGAAGCAACTTTTCCCTTTACAAAAGTTTTCTCCGAGGCATCGTTAACGAATCATTAACGGAAAACACTGACCAATGAGGGGCGAGCTCGGCTGGCGAGCGGCGGCCAAGCCACCGAGCGCGTGAAGCCCAGTTCCGCTTATTGGCTCGGCCGCCTAGCACCAAACGAGCTCGCCTCTCATTGGTCAGTGTTTTTCATTAATAATTCGTTAACGATGCCTCGGAGAAAATTTTTGTAAAGGAAAAAGTTGCTTCAAATCATCTCAGGAACCCCTCATTTCTCGAAAATAATAACAAGATCGGATTTCTATTAAAATATATGTTTGAATAATGAAGTTTACCCTAAGATTGTTCACAGTAACATTTTTATAATATCGGGAATTCTAAAAGAAAAAATGATGGACCAGTTATTCTGACCGGTTTCGCAGTTGTAGTAATTATACTGTTCACTAGTGTGTTACATTTCGTTAAAATACAAAAACCATCTTTGACAAAATTCATCATACATAATAAAAATACATAGACAAGTTATATTATAAACATCAGAAGAACTTATAGAATACTGTTACCTTAAAATCAATTGCAGTCATTTTTATTTGGCAAGGATTCACAGATTTGAGAGTCATACGGTTTACTTGCAGATTGAAACTCTTGCCCTCTTATAGTTTCCTATCGTAGCAAGCTCTTTCGAAAGTCTAAAGTTTGTTTGTTTTTGCAGCTCTGGACCCAGCTCTCCCCAATTTCATACTTGCTGGGCCAGGCGAGCGAGTAGCTCGCGGTGATGCAAATTACGTAGAAGTCATTCATACTGACGCTGGTTTCTACGGATACGTAGACCCGATTGGGGACATCGATTTCTATCCAAATGGTGGTTCCCAGCAACCTGGTTGTGTTTCCAACATTTGCTCCCATACGCGAGCGTACAAGTATTTCGCAGAATCCATCAACAATCAGGCAGGTTTCGTTGCGTACAAGTGTGAAAGCTACTCGAAGTTCAGAGATGATATTTGCGACTCAAGTCCTAAGGCTTACATGGGAAGCATGAAACCGGATTATGAGGCCAAGGGCAAATATTACTTAAACTCAAACGCAAAATCCCCATATGCTTTGGGTGACGTTGCACTTAAACAATCAAGCGCTTAATGATTGATGCGCCTTGAATGCGTACGTTTAATCACAGTTTCTCAGAAAACATTGAAATATGAATACTATTGTTGTGTCATGTTGCTACGTACATGCTCTTGCTGAACTGAACCAATTATTGTAACACAATGAAAATAAATTAGTCAATCATTACAATTATTGTCACGTGCATCATTCGCGTTTTCGACAACATCGGCGAATATTTTTGTCAATGTTGCACTGGAAACGCAGCTATTGAGAAAACTCGGTCATCGATCTTTTACCAAATATCGAAGAATAAAGGACAATTTCTGAATTACTAATTCATGAGATTCGCAAATTATGTAAATTGGATTGCGTGTTTTGAGGCGTGTTTTGACGTCTTCGCAGGACATTTCCGATACGATATTTCACCTACAAATTTGAATAACAGGTTTTATAAGGTTTATTGATTGTTTACAAGCGTGATTCTATTAGTACCACTAATCACTGTGAAGTGAAACTTACCACTAAACGCTGTATATTAGTTTTTGATTCGATTTCAAACATATTATTTATACGCCATTTATACAGGGTGAGTCTCGTAACATGGCGTCATCAAATAACTCATAGAATATTTGTTGTACGAAAAATTATTTCAGATAGGAGTTGCATGGATTCGAGGGGGGGACCTGGGTCAACCGGACAAAATTGTCCTACTACATTGTGCTAACAGTCACGTTGATTCATGGTTAATTTCCTAATGCAACATAATTTATTTTTGCTAATATCTCGGTAACTATTTATTTTCGATCATACTTGGTATAGTACTTTTTGATGTAGAATTTAATGCTTGATACGAATTCGGGAAAAAATATTAACCATTTCATTGAAAAAATTGAAGGTGACCTTCGTACCTTGATAAAAAAGCAAAATAACGTAAAACTGATTATAGTACCACATGTCTCCCTGGAAACCATGCAACTTCTATCTGAAATACTTTTTCGAACAACAAAGATTTTATCAGTTATTTGATGTCGTCATGTTACGAGACTCGCCCTGTATACTATTGGTACAAACATTACGTTCTAGTTTTTCATTAAATATTTTTGTGAAGAGAAAAATCCAAAGGAGTTTCATTGTCATCAAGAATTTCGAGTCGGCTAACGTGGCCGTCAAGATAGGCTTGTCAACAAGAATGTTTTCTTCGTATTCCTCACGATCCTCTCCGTCCTCCTTTACATTTTGTCATTTACTTTCCCCCAATGGCACAGCGCCACGTCCTTCATTCTTACCACTTCCAATTTCTTCGTTCCTTCTACTCTCTCTCTTTCTCTCTCTTTTTTTTGCTTACACCTGCCATTCTTCCTTTCGTTCTACAGTGTAAAACTGGTGTTATTTTGTTCGGACTGTCTCCACCTGCTTTTATCATCTCCCCCCATCTTCCATTTAGTTTTGCTTTTTGCCTTGCAAATCCTGAATGCTATATAAAGGAGTCGCATAAAGCAGAATCAGAATCCGGATTTGAACAAAACATGAAGGCGCACGCTCTGCTCGCTCTACTGTTTATTTACAGCGTACACGGTAAGTAGTTGCGACTTTTTCCACGTAATTTTTTAGAATAATCACTTGTTTTTCTCCCGCATTATTCCACGTTATTTAACTGAAGACATCGAAAAAGTTCTTTCATATTTTTTTGCCTCGTATTGTTCTTCGAATCGAACTATATTTGAAATGTTTTTCGAGCTTTAAAATCAGCTGCACAAAGGAGCATAAAAATATTTCCATCTTTCAATGCAAGCAGTAATTGACTATACCTTCAGGAAATGAGGGTGAGTCGCCTAATACGTTCACCTAAACTGTTTCTGGCGTGTCCCAGAATGGCAATTGTTGTAATAGAAGAGATTTTGTCTCGTGATTATTGTACTGCCGAGACTCTCTTGTACCCTGTGTAATAATTGCCTATCCTGTCAAAGGTCTTCAGAATCCTCTGAGAGACTTGGGTACGCTGATTGGTCAAGAGGAAAACAATCTCGATCCTAAAGACGAGCTGGTGACGAATCCGGAAAACGTAAAAGCGCCGGATGAAAGCCTGGAGCACACGCAACGTGACCTGGACAATCGAGTATTCTTCTTCCTTTACACGAAAGACAATCCGATCGAAGGACAGCGATTGTATGTCGGCGACGATGATGCACTGCAGAAGAGCAACTTCAACTTTAGCAGGCCTACGAAATTTGTCACCCATGGATGGATAAACACTGTGAAAGATGGCGCGGTCGCTTTGGTTCGCGATGGTAAGAATCATCGACGAACTTTGCATTCTATTCAAACTTCGCGTTTTTATGCATGCGCGACGACGTGAGCGAAGTGAAATATAAAGCGCTAACAACATTAGAAAATGTCCAGAATATTATCATTGGAATCAATTGATTAGAACTATTGTAACAAGTGTCGTGCTATTCATGCAGGAAGTTTTTGTTTCGTATAGCGACGCGCAATCTAATCATCATTAACTATGGTCAACACAATTTTCACACTTCCATTTAATTACTTGATCAGAATTTTCCTCTATTATTCGTCTCTTCTAAATCTCTCAAAGTATCGATCAAATTCCTAATTTCATCTTCTTTGCGAAGCTTACTTGCAGCATGGCGACTACAACGTCGTTGGAATCGACTGGGGTGCAATCTCATTCACGCCATACGAATGGGCCAGCTCTCGCGTTGTGATGGTCAGCAAATACTGTTCCGCCTTCATCGATTTCCTTCAGCAAAAAGGATTGGATTTATCGCAAGTGACGATTGTCGGTCACTCGCTTGGTGGCCAAATAGCCGGATTGACGGCACGTTACATTGAAGGTCACGTGGACCTCGTTATTGGTAAGTCACGCATAGCGACGTTTCGACTGCTCTAGTTTGCCATTTATAATATTCGATGACATTATTCCTTGCCCACGCCACGCCACTAATTGAGCCGTTTATTTTGAAAGTGGCATAAGTCACTTTGTTTTTAAGTCGATATATTTAAGGGTTTGCGTTTTAACACGTTTAAAAATATGAATGCTAACTTTCGAGAAGATTTACTTGTATTTATTATCTCAGGATACTGATATTTTTCTCAGTATAAATAATTTCGTATAAACATTACAAAATCACCACTTTTCATTACGGTAAAGTGACTTAAGCCACTTTTAAAATAAATAGTTTAGAGAAATGACTGACATATATTAATTTTGTCCGACGTATTTTACTGAAGTGATGTTTTGAAAGGACAGTGATTTACTAAAATTGTTGAATAAATTACATATATAATAATAATTTATACCATGAACATATTTAATATAAAGGTTTGATTTAAGTATTTTTTATTTTAACATTCATAAAATACAAAAATAATTAGTACATTTTGAAACATAAGTATAAGTAATTTATATGAAAATACATTGGTTCAATTTAATTTTCGTCATCAATAGGAGTGATTAAGTCCTCGGAAATCGTGTTTTGTTTCAAATTTTTGAAATAACTGTGGTTTTTTGGGGATATATAATTAAGCAAGTCCATCGCGTCTTTGTATTTTGCTGAAGAAACAAGACGAGATCCAGCGTATAACGGATCCATTTCTATTTGTGAATAACGCCTAGGTCTTCTTCTTTTTGGTGACAAATCCAAAGCTAGAAATTCATCTTTTTCATCTAAAGTTACTTTATAAAACATTTTATAGCCATCTGCCGGCGGGTCTGGAGGTAGCTGCCACATCACTATAATATAATTTACAAAACTGCGCTATTCTCTTTCGCACTTATAAAAATAAGTCCAGTGATCACAAGTTTTTTAAAAATACTGAAAATAATTCAAAACAATACTTCACACACACTTATCACACGTTTCTATTTCTTTTACACTAAGCCCCGCAATTAATTTCCTGAGTACAGCGACTTACGCCACTTTCAAAATAAACATGTTTGTTATACCATTAATTAGCAAAACTTCTCTCGAACAAATCTCAATAGTTTGAGAACTAAGTTGAGCTTACTGATTGCAATTTTTTTTAAATGAAAAGATACCGTTCAATTGTAATTAGTGTTACCATTAACTCGGTTTTTTTGAAAAAGTGACTTATGCCACTTTCAAAGTAAACGGCTCAATTATCGAAACCGTGTTCGATAATGTCGAAATTCTGTTTGCAAATCAACGATCTCTTAAAAGTTTCAGACGTAACACTTCCAGCTATATATATTAACACTTCCACGACCGCGCTAGAAACCTCAAAAGTTTTCATAAAATGAAAATATTTCATTCATTTAAACAAAAATTACGAAGCAAACTTATATGGCATCGATTGCTCCTTCAGCATTCGTACCTCTTTCAAATCTTAATAAATTTGAGCAATTATTTTTAAATTTTCATTGATCATCCATTCGGGTGTCAAACGACTGAGTTTAAAGCGGGGAGATCTCCCTATTCGGTTGGCTAAGTGTTAAGAAGCTGACATTTTCCAGACAATAACTATGCGAACGGAAGCGTTTCAATTTTCAAAAATTGTTGTCATTGCATTAGTGCAATTTCGATGACAAGCTTGTCGATGTTAATTCCATTGAATAATCTTTTCAAAATTCTGATCTTTGAAACAGTTCCAGGCAGAACAGCTGAAGCTCCCAAGAAATTTAAAAGTAATTCTCCTTGCAGCTTTAGATCCAGCTCTCCCGAACTTTCAGCTTGCTGGGCCTGGCAGCAGGGTAGCTCGCGGGGACGCAAAATACGTGGAGGTGATTCACACGAACGCCGGCGTTTTTGGTTACTCAGAGGCGATCGGCGACATCGATTTCTATCCTAATGGCGGTGGTTTACAAGCAGGCTGTAAGACCGAGACCTGCTCTCACCTGAGAGCGTTCAAGTATTTCGCGGAGTCTATTAACAGCTCTGACTTCGTGGCGGTGGAATGCAGCAGCTACTCCAAATTCCGCAATGGCGAATGTAAGTCGAATCGTAAGGTTTCCTTAGGAGGTGTCCAACCGGACTACAGTATTAAGGGAAAATACTATTTGAGGACGAACGAAACCCCTAAGTACGCGCAGGGCGATATTTTACAATAGATTTACGGAGCACAAGAAACAGCTGTTTTATATTAGTTTATAAAAGTAACAATAAGACGTGTATTCTAATTTTTAACAAGTCTTATTGCAACATTTGCCGTAAGTAACATATACATTGAATAAATAACTCATAAATGTATCTTTACGATATGAATAATCGTAAATTGAAAATTTCGTGAATCCAGCGTTAAGCTAAATGCCGTATCTTTTGGCGATTGGCGCACTTCGAAAGAGTACATTTAATTAATCTTCTTCATTACAATATGAATAGTATTATTGCGTGGTATTATAATATGTATACGAGTATTAAAATGTGCTGATCGTTGTAATGCATGTATCCGATAACAATGAGAATAAACTGGTTGAAATGTTGCAATTATTGGCACGCGTGTCATTTGTACCATCTATTAAACGTGTATACATATACTTAATGTATTCGGAACGGTTGGAAGCTATTATTATAACATTAATATTGAATACTTATAATATGAATGCTGAAAAACATCGAATGAAATTAATTTCTGCTTAGATTTGGAAAAACGAATACGGCCATTTCCGAATGTGTTAAAGGTCAATATATTTGTCAGAATTTTGATGATCATTTCTGACATCATTATCAGCAATTACTTAGCAATGCTGCACATAAAACCAGCCCCTGAATAATTCAACGACGGGAAAAAGCAACCGACGATCCTGTACTGTGTTGTTTCTTTTGCGACTGGTCTCGAAGTAATTTCTATTCAAGCTACGTAACCCTTGATTTACATTCTCTCCACTTACATTGTTATTGTACGCGTATTATATGGTTTCCAGACGCCTTGGACATACTTATTATTCACGCGATCAATGTTTTCCTAAATATCAAAGGTTATACGAAGATACATTAATTATGTAAATTTAGACTGCGATTTCTTCGAATCTACACAAGAAGCACGCGTGTAGAATGATGTGTATTATCTTGTCGTCTTTATTCCACGGCGATAGCATTCGTAGAGATAATATATTCGTGTTTCACGTTTCTAGTGTATTCACTCTTTCTTCCACTTCTTCTGCCCTCTCCTTTCCTACCTCCGTACAATTCCTTCGTACACTCTAAATGTCGTTTATTTTCGTATCTGCAATGTTTTTTGCTTACCTTATTTCGTTCCCAGTCTCAATCTGGTTTCAACTCCACATGTTCTGTTTTCTGTATTTATCTCCTCCTCCCGTTCTCCGAATTCCGAAATATATATATATAAAGAGATCACCAAATCCAGAATCAAACATGAAGGCGTTCGTACAGCTCGGTTTCCTGCTGATCAGCGGTAAGTTCCTGTGACTTTCAGTCGCGATTGGCTCAACAATTATCCGCGGTGCAATTCAGAAGTTTGTTGCGAATAACCGAACAGAAATTCTTAGCATCAGTTGCAAGAGTTCCCGTGAAGCCTGTCTTTTCCGAATCATTTTGCCAAGCAAGCCGTTCCGTTCGTTTCACTGCTTCGCGTTTTATCTGCACATTTCGTCATACCCTTCAGTTCCCGGACCGGTTCAATAGATAAAACAGATTCATCTTTTAAAGGTCTTGGAATATTAGGCACAGACTTGGAAACGCTGATCGAAAACGAAAAAAACGATCTTGATCCCGGAGATAAATTAGTGGCTAACCAAGTAAACGAAGCTACTTCCGATGAAACCTGGGAGGAGAAAAAGAAGGATTTGCGTAAACAGATCTCCTTCTACCTTTATACCAAAGCTAACCCGACCGATGGACAACAACTGTATGTCGGTGATGTCGACGCACTGAAGGGCAGCAATTTCAATTTTAGCAGACCTACGAAATTTCTCACACATGGATGGATAAACACTGTGAAAGATGACGCGGTCTCTTTGATTAGAGATGGTAAGAACATTCTATAACCTGCCAATTTGATTTGTCAAACGAACAGTTAAATAGAATGCAATTTCTCAAAACAGTTGTACTATTGGGTTGGCAAGAAAGTAATTTCGGTTTGCATCAATAGATAGCGGTATGTTTGCATTGTCATTCTTTTGTTAAGGTTATAATTTTTTTGCCTTCAGCTTTGGTAGTTGACACGTTTAGGTTACTATAGAAACAAATTCCGTGTAGTTCGGTCCACAACTGATAGTTTGCTGTCGACTTTAACATGGAGTGCAAAAATGAACATTTTCGACACATTTTACTTTCTTATTTTCATGAAGGCAAGAAAGCGGCGGAGGTTCACAAAGAGATATGCGAAGTTTATGGCGTCGATTGCTTAACAGAACGCACCTGTCAGAATTGGTTCAAAAAATTTCGTTCTGAAGATTTTTCACTTAAAAGTGACCAACGTTCTGGTCGACCTTCCGAAGTTGACGATAACAAAATTAAAGCCATAATTTAATCGAATCGTCATATAACTGTACGAGAGATTGTAAAAAGGTTAAATGCATCACACACAACAATTGAATATCACGTAAAATGTCTTGGACTTGTTAAGAAGCTCGATGTTTGGATTCCGCATGAATTGAAAGAAATTCACTTAACACAACGAATCAGTATTATTATTTTAAACGTAATACAATCGACTCTTTCTTGAAACGAATTATCACTGGTGATGGAAAATGCATCGTTTACAATAACATTAATCGAAAAAGGTCATGGTCCAAGCGTGATGAACACAGCATAAATCATATCGAAAGCTGAATCGCATCAGAAAAAGTTCATGCTGTTAATTTGATAGGACTATAAAGGTGTTGTGTATTTTGAGCTGCTACCAAGCAACCAAACAATCAACTCAGATGTTTACTGCAAACAACTTATGAAATTGGAGGAAGCAATCAAAGTGAAAAGGCCAGAATTGGTAAATCGCAAAGGAATCGTGTTCCACCACGTCAATGCGAGGCCTCAAACATCTTCACGTACAAAATTATTGGAGCTTGGTTGAGAAGCGATGTCGCATCCTCCATACAGCCCGGACCTTGCACCAACGGATTATCATTTGTTTCGAAGTTTACAAAACTTTTTAAATGATACAAATTTTAATATATATATAATGACGATAGCCACAAATCGTACTTGATTGAGTTTTTTCCTGATAAGGACCAGAAGTTTTATGAACGCGGAATCATGAAGTTACCAGAAAGATAACAAAAGGTCATCGAACGGAATGGAAAATATTTGACTGATTAAAGTTCGTTTCTTATATAGGAGTAATTGAATTTTATTTCACATTGAAATACCGAAATTACTTTCCTGCCAACATAATAGATAGACCTATGTAATGAGCTGGAATATTTAAAATCTCTAATTTCTCTCGGTTCTTATAGCTTATTTGAAGCATGGTGATTACAATATCATTGGGATCGACTGGTCTAAAATATCATTCGGTCCGTATGTAAAGGTTAGTAATCGTGTTCTAGTGGTGGGCAAATACTGCTCATCCTTCATCGATTTTCTTCAAACACAAGGATTGGATTTATCACGTGTAGCCATAATCGGTCACTGTCTTGGTGGTCACGTAGCCGGACTGTCGGCTCGTTATGCTAAAGGCAAGGTGGACCGTGTTGTCGGTAAGTCGTGCATACTGATTTTGTATCTACTATTCTTCATTCTCCAAATGTTACCATTCATGAGAACACTCTTTCCAAGGTTTCCTTTGCATTATATGATGCATTATATTAGCAGCAGAAAAATGCACTTATCAAGATTCAATTAAAACGAACACTTTTGCTATTATTCGTATAAAAATTGTACGCTTATTTATATAAAACATTCGTTTGAAAAAATTCAATGAAATCTGCAAAATAAAGTACTGAAAGTCGGAATCATTTTAGTTCATTAGCACGGTGTAATCTCCAATGATTTTGGAAAACTTGAAAATTCGTTTTTTTACAGCTTTGGATCCAGCTCTGCCACACTTCGCGCTGACTGCATCAGGTGAAAGATGTGCTCGGAATGATGCGAAGTACGTGGAAGTGGTACACACGAATGGAGGTGTTTTTGGTTTCGAAAAAGCGATTGGGGACGTCGACTTCTATCCCAATGGCGGTGGTCTACAAGCTGGCTGCAAAAGCAACACCTGTTCGCACCTGCGGGCCTACAAGTATTTCGCGGAGTCCATCAACAGCAAAGTGGGCTTCGAAGCAGTGAAATGCCCCACCTATTCTGATTTCCGCCAGGGTGCATGCAATTCGAATGATAAGGTTTTCTTGGGAGGTCCGAATCCTAATAATGATGCCAAGGGAGTATACTTTTTCGACACGAACGAATATTCCCCTTTCGCTAAGGAGAATTCATTTGGCACTCGCTTGCCCCCAAGCTGACGGCATCGTTTAGTGTTTTACCGATTTTACTAGCAGGTACACAATCGTCGATTTCTATTGTAAATTTAATAAAAATTCGTGGCAATATACCAAACATATAAGCAACTGACTTTATGATTACCAAATTCTTTAATTATAAAGTAGATAACCTAATTTCATGTTTTAATCGTCCAATGAAATTACACTACGAAAAAATGATAATGTTTAAGGAACACGCGTATTTCAACTACAATAAGAACTCGTTCAAGTTTGATTAATCCCGGATTAAAGTGTCGCAGTTAATTAAAAGTATCTAATTAATCTAAGATAACGTCCGTCAGAAGATAAAAATCACGGTAAAAAAACAACGGTATAAGATACGTCAAACAGGTATGAAGATGTAATAGGAAAAATATACTCGCGAATCTGCTGTCGGTATGGTTTTCTGGTATTCGATTATCAGCCGCGATTTTATGCGTAATATCTTTTGCTCGATGTTTCATGAGTTCCGGGAGGTTCACGTCAATTCGAAAACGAAGATACACCGTGAAATATGAAGTAATGTATCCCGACGCAATAAAATTGTTTATCGATCAACCGCCTGTTCAATTTCCGACCGGTCGTCCTGCCGGAAAACAATTAATGTTGTTTTCTCTCCTAAACTGTCTATCACCAGCAGCTGGTTTTTCAACTGATCGACTCACAGATAACTCGGCCGCCAGTAATCTAAATCCCTCGCTCGTTATGACCACTTGCACGGAATTAGTTTTCGCGAACGATACGCTAATTACTCGCATCACACTTTTCAATAATTCTGTGGCCATATAGATTAGGGCATTATTCCTTGGAAAATGTTCAAACAATTATTAAAGTTTCAATGTCATTCTCCGATGCATTTGCATCAATTATAAAAAAGAAAATGTTGCATCTCCTCTTCCCAAATTGTTTATTTTTGTTCACAAGCTGCGGGACAGTTGGAGATTTACGGAGCGCACTAGATTTACAGAGCGCAAAAAACAGCTATTTTATATTAGTTTACAAAAGTAACAATAAGACATTTATTCTGATTTTTAACAAGTGTTACTGTATCATTTGCCGTAAGTAACACATAAATTGAATAAATCCCTCGCTCGTTATGACCACTTGCACGGAATTAGTTTTCGCGAACGATACGCTAATTACTCGCATCACACTTTTCAATAATTCTGTGGCCATACAGATTAGGGCATTATTCCTTGGAAAATGCTCAAACAATTATTAAAGTTTCAATGTCATTCTCCGATGCATTTGCATCAATTATAAAAAAGAAAATGTTGCGTCTCCTCTTCCCAAATTGTCTATTTTTGTTCACAAGCTGCGGGACAGATAGAGAGAATTTACTGTACAATTATACAAATAGTTTCATTATCACTAGATTTACGGAGCGCAAAAAACAGCTATTTTATATTAGTTTACAAAAGTAACAATAAGACATTTATTCTGATTTTTAACAAGTGTTACTGTATCATTTGCCGTAAGTAACACATAAATTGAATAAATCCCTCGCTCGTTATGACCACTTGCACGGAATTAGTTTTCGCGAACGATATGCTAATTACTCGCATCACACTTTTCAATAATTCTGTGGCCATATAGATGAGGGCATTATTCCTTGGAAAATGTTCAAACAATTATTAAAGTTTCAATGTCATTCTCTCATGCATGTGCACCTTTTACCTACACTCCGCTTTTATTCTAACCTCATTTTACCTGACATTACTCTTTTTTCGATGAACTATACAATCGGAATTTTCACAAACCCTAACCACTTTCGTATTTTTTTTATAATATTGATTAGACTTAATTTTGGTCGCTAGTTAATTGATTTTAGCGCATAAATATTTAGAGAAGAATACAATTGAAGTACTTTGAGCAGTCCAACCTGACGTTTACCATTTCAATACCTTTATTTAAAAATGATTTATTATTATTTATTTAAATTAAAGGCATTAGTGGAAAACCAAAATGTTCATTTACATTGGACAATTTTCCAGATAAATAATGGAACGAATTAAATTTTGCAAGTATAATATATCTATCGATGTGATCGGTAAATACCTAATGCAAGAGGATCTTTACATGTATGATATTGTCAAAATAAATTCTGCGTTGAAAGATCGCAATAGTCGAACTTACAGACGAAGTACGTCTACTATGAAGACATCGTAATCGAAGGAAAGAATACGTCTCTGTTCATTCAGCGATCACTGGGACGAACGATCCCCTTCGAATCCACTTGAATGCCGGTCATCGGAAAACGTATCCACCGCGGCAGACATTTTACAGAATTTCACCATATTTGCATTGCACTCGTGCGTATTGCCAAGTGAAAATTGCCAGTTGGGAAATTGTCACCATCGAAGGAGGGTAGAAACCGTGGCCCAAAGGATTCCGGTGTTACTAATTGTTGTCACCTGACTGCCACGTGGATCTAATCTTCTTCATAGTCTATGATAAAAGGTGATTCGTTGACTGAATTCTAAAGGAACATTTTTAAATTCCTCAAAAATGTCTGAGTTAAAAATAAAAGGATTGCTTGAACTTTGTACGAGGAATACTGAAAAACCGGTGGAAATAGAAGACTTTTATCATAGACGAAATATTATTCTCTATTATAGATAACGTATTATCTATCTTGTGACAATGGCATACTTGAAAGCTGCAGACATTTTGATACTTAATCCGCTGCATCATAATTCAATTATCCATTTTTTCTTGATCGCATTTGTTACTGATGGCAATAATTAAGCAGAGGATTTTTAATATAACCGAAACGATTATTCTTAAACACGTCTTTATCGCGCATTAATCTCGATACTTCTAAATAGTACAGAGAACAAAAGGAACCATACTTGATCTCTATCTAACACAACTATCCATCTTTCCTTGATCGCATTTTAATCTGGCTGCAACGAACGATGTGAAGACGTAATCTTTATCTTATCGTTGAACGATATCAATCATATCGATTGATGGCTTTATAAAGGAATCACGAGTCGTTGCCACCAGGAAAGTCGAGTCAAACATGAAGGCATACGCTCTGGTTAGTTTACTGCTTGTCTGCGGCGTCTATGGTAAATCCTTACGATGTTTTAATAGAAGCCAAATATAAAACACTGCTTTCTTCGTATTTCTCTATTTTCAGCTACAATCATTCTCATTCACCGATTATCGTGATATTAATGTCTCCTTTAAAATCCGTAGAATATATCGCATTTATATCAATCGCTTGCAACTGTACCAGCAAGAAATAAAGAATTATAAGAAATAAGAATTCAGTCACGCGTAAATGGAAAAGAAAGCTTACCTTTTTAGCAAAAAGGTTTCTGGTATAAAAATTGTGCCATGTTTTACAGGTGCCGCGATCTCAAATGAGATCGAAGGCGAGATAGATCTTCCTAAAAATGAAGTACCTGTGATAAGTGATCAAATGAACGTAGACACTTATGACGAATCCGAGGAAGAAACGAGAAAGGATTTGTATAATCGTGTCTTCTTCTATCTTTATACGAAAGCTAATCCGACGAAAAGTCAGAAGTTGATTCTTAACGACGTTGACGCGTTGAAGAAGAGCCACTTCGATCCAAAGAAACCGACAATGATGGTCACACACGGATGGATAAACTCGGAAAGCAGCAGCGCGTTTCGATTGATTCGCGACGGTACGCACATAATTTATGAACTGTCAGCTTCGTCTGGCAGTCGTTTGACAGTTTTACCGTTTGATAACACTTATATGTAGTTAGTATATGTAGCGTAACATGGTTTGTCATTAATAATGAGAAGTCCGACTCATTTTTATCGTTCACAGCTTACCTCCAGCACGGTGACTACAACGTCATCGCGATTGACTGGAGCACAATAACACTTAGGCCATACATATGGGCAACTAAACGCGTTGTGATGGTGGGTCAATACAGTGCCTCCATGATCGATTTTCTTCAGTCGCAAGGAATGGATTTATCGCAACTGACCTTGGTCGGTCATTCTCTTGGTGGCCATGTCGCCGGATTGTCAGCCTATTATGCCAAAGGTCGAGTTGAATATGTTGTAGGTAAGTCGTGCACATTGATGTTGCATCAATCAGTTTTTCTTTTTAATTTCGAGCTTGAAAGGATCGCATAATTAACGTTTTGACTGCTCGGTAGAACGGTCGTCGTTTTGCTTGGACATTCTACAGACAGCTTTTATCAGCTCTGCTCTATAATAAATAAAATGTTAGTTGAATATTTAATGTTTGATGTTGGTTAAAGGATTTTAGAATACTGAATTATTCTGATAACTAAGTTTGCAAAAGGATGCAATAAATATTCGTGTAAAACATGAATCACCTCATTTTTGAAACGCATTGACTTATCGGCCAACCTAATATTATCCTTCTTTCTTTCGCATACACTCGCATACACTTATGCTTCATATTTTCACTTCCATTCCATTCACCGATATCGTCTCCTCTCTTTCCAAAGACCAACACTTTTCATATTTCCTCATCCAATATCAACTCTTTCTTATCGTATTGTTTGTTCTTTAATGTTGTATGTTCTTCATATATTTCCTCCAATTTGCACAACCACATTTGCCACTAATACGATATTGATTGCATAAGATAACGACCATTATTTTTCTCTACATACCCGTGCCCCACAATTTTATATTTCTCTTAATTGTTATATTTCCAATATTTTAAAGTAAACACCAAACAGAAAGTGCAGTAGATATGTTAATTTAATTCTGCACTATTTTATATAATATTATATATTATATTATTATATTATATTATATTATATTATTATATTATATTATATTATATTATATATTATATTATATTATATTATATTATTATATTATATTATATTATATTATATTATATATTATATTATATTATTATATTATATTATAAATTATATTTTATATAGTATATACTACATATATAATATATATATATACTACTAGTATTTTTATATATTATATATATACTATATAAAATATATAATATTTTCTTCCTAAAATATCTTCTGCATCTGGAAACTTGCATAAAAAATTCACAGACTCAAAATAACAAGGTTCAATTATAATTTAATTTGAATTCAAGGTTAAATTATTTATTAATCAACAGATGAAGTTTCAGCAAATACAATTTCGCCGTTGCAATAAAGCAATTTAGTTCCATCGTTAAGAAACATCACGCTCGATCTGTTTGCAGCTTTGGACCCAGCTCTACCAGAATTCCAGTCAGCTATCAAGGGCGCCAGGGTTTCTCGCGACGATGCAAAATACGTGGCAGTGATCCACTCGAACGCGGCTGTGTTTGGTTTCGAAAAAGCAATCGGGGACATCGACTTCTATCCCAACGGCGGCGCCATACAGTCTGGCTGCATCACCAACACCTGCTCGCACTCGCGATCGTACGAGTATTTCGCGGAGTCTATCAACAGCAATAAGGGCTTCGAGGCGGTGAAATGCGACAGCTACGTTAATTTCTTGAAGGGTACGTGCAACTCGAACGGTAAGACTTTAATGGGAGGTCTGCGTTTAAACCGTAAAATCAAGGGAACGTATTTCTTGCGAACGAACAAGAAAACTCCGTTCGCAATGGGCAGTATTTAAGGTGACTTGCTGATTCTTCGACGACTTGTGAAAGGAACAAAAATAATCTCCTTTTAGCACTAGATTTGCGGAACCCGTCAAAATGACGGGTCGCTGATTTTTTCATTTACGATTATCCATATCGTAAAGATACATTTATGAGGTATTTATTCAGTTTATATGTTACTTACGGCAAATGTTGCAATAACACTTGTTCAAAATCAGAATAAATGTCTTATTGTTACTTTTGTAAAGTAATATAAAACGGCTGTGTTTTGTGCTCCGTAAATCTAGCGTTAAACTACTTTTGGTAAGGGATGGAGAAAACAGTACTTATGAATCTGATAGTAACAGTTATGTGCCTGACAATGATGCGAGAGTGGATGTGTAGAGTGAACTTTTACACGTATTCAATAGGAAAACTATCTGCAGATTAGTCCTATGACAATGTGTATCACAGCACTTTTCAACTCCGAATGCATTTTTGTTCGAGATAAAACTCTATTGACAAAATTGTAAAACATATATCGTACCGTGTGGTAAGATGTTTATACATAGCGTACAAAAACATGTCGATTTTAGCGATTTTTTAGGTGAATAAGTTGTACATATAGTTACATTAAAGTGTACACGTTTATATTTAGATAAGTTTGCGTCTTGCCAAGTTTAATACGGATCACTATTTCGACTTTTACTGAAGATCCATATCGAGACAATGTTTTCGCGTAATTCCTAGTTCTCTAATTAAGCCAATGTAGATTTTGTAAATACCTATCGATCTACTATTTCATCCATGTAAAGCAATAAACGCATTGAAGTCAATCCTAATGTAACTTCAATTAATTTTCCCCTCAGAATTTTTGACGAATTCTTGTTATCACGTTGTCTTCAGAATGCAATGGTTCTATGATTGTAGTTCTTTTTATACATTAACTTTCTGGTACATGAAGCAATGGTGAATTCGAGAAATCTCAGTAATAGCACGTTCAGTTCTGGTGCCATTAATTTCATCTATGGAGAAATTAATGAAACAGCGATTAAGTAAGTTTGAGACCATTTAATGGGGAATCCTTTCAACACGTGGTTTGAGTCCTAAATCTCCAAAAAATGTTCGGCGAATCATCATGGGTCTAAAGACATTCTGGTCGGCGAGAGAAACACGTGGGCAGGGGGTAATGCCGGGTACGATTAACGCGGAGGTAACAGACACGTTTCCTCTGGTCACCCTTCGAGGTATATTTAATAACCACTCCTCGTTTTTATACCCTTGCGGAAACTCGTTTTGTGACAACCTCTGACCGTGAGAAACCAGGTCGACGGGGAACTGCAAAAGCTAACTCTTCCGCACGCGGAAGGATGTCAATGACTTTACAGGATGTCAATGACGTAATGGTCATCGATAAGCTAGGGACGACTATTATGGATGACTATATCTCTTTTATTTAACTAAATAGAAACTGTTACGAAGGCCATCCGAGGTTTCTCGGATGTACTTGCGTTTTATCTGCGCACTTTTGTCAAAAAAAAACAAAAATCTAACTCCTGCGATTACATAGGGTGTTATCGAACATTTTCGTTTGAAATGTTTCCGTAGTTTGTAATGATACCAAAAAATGTGTAAATAAAGAAATGTCTGTCAGTCGAGCAACGTGGTAAAGAAAATTCTACTCGAGGACATACTTCAAGGTTAATCGAAGTATTTCTGATCTGTGTAACGTCATACCTAATGAAAACATTATTAGAACTGTGTACAACATATTGACCTTCAAATGAGCTATAGAGGAGTTACCGGTAAAATGTCTTTGCATACATTTTTTAAAGAATTAATTTTATTCTCAGTCCTATCTTTTGTAATATATTTCATAACGTTTTATATATTATTGTTAATGATAATAATAATAATTATTATATATATATAATGATAAATATGATGATAATGAATAATAATTTTATTCGTACGGTACAAGGGAACTTTACAAAAACACGTTGACATAACCTATATTCTACGATAATGTAGAGGTCACACCTATGAGGTCGCCAATTTTAATGAAACTTTTTGTGATGATTCTAAAGACAAATTTAAGTGAACACCTGCCCGAGTTTTTTTGAGAATGCTCATTATTTAACGAAGATATTTAACAATTTTTTAATGTTTGGATTTTATATACAGGGTGTCCCATTTCAAGTAACGCACTCACACTATATAGTTCGTTTCAAAAAATATTTCAAATGAACCTCAACCTGTTTCGAAAGGAACACCCTGTAATGGTAGCAAATATTTGCTGGGTGCATGTGCTTCCGAGTTTTTAAGGTGGCCTTGCTTCTTTTAATGGAACTGCACAGTTTGTTTATGTAAACGGATTGTGCATTTCAAGATCAATTCATCGACTTATGACACTTTGATCTTTGAAGATCGTTCAAGATCATTTTATGCTGTTTCATTTGATGCTGATTAAATCATTTCTCGAGATCGACAGGTTTAGTATTAACATGTTATTACTAGCAATGAATACTGTAAATTCTCCCTAATTTTCCTTCACTTTGTAAACAAGAATAGATAATTTAGGAAGAGGAGATATCATTATTCAAGCTTAGTGGTTCATTTTTATATTTGCCGATTGTCAACAATTATAAACAAGAAAATATTGCATCTCCTCTTCCCAAATTGTCTATTTTTGTTCACAAGCTGCGGGACAATTGGAGAGAATTTACTGTACAATTATACAAATAGTTTCATTAACACTAGATTTACGGAGCTCAAAAAACAGCTATTTTATATTAGTTTACAAAAGTAACAATAAGACATTTATTCTGATTTCTAACAAGTGTTACTGTATCATTTGCCGTAAGTAACACATAAATTGAATAAATAACTCATAAATGTATCATTACGATACGAATAATCGCAAATTAAAAAATTAGTGACCCGTCATTTTGATGGGTTCCGCAAATCTAGTGTTAAATGAAGCCGGGTATCTATTCTAATAATGAAATGACGTTGATATATTGGGTTGGCAACTAAGTAATTGCCGATTTGTTCAACGAAATAAAAATTTCTTTTTACTTGGAATGAAGTTTAATCTGTAATATATATTTTCCATTTTGTTCGATGACCTTTTGCCATCTCTCTGACAACATGAAAATTCCACGCTCGTAGAAGGTCTGATCCTTTTCGGCCAAAAACTGAGTTAAGTGAGATTTTACAACGTCATCATCATTAAAAGTTTTACCACGAAGGGAGTTGTCCAGGGATCGAAATGAGTGGTAATCCGATGGCGCGAGATCAGAGCTATATGGTGGGTGTAACATCGATTCCCAACCAATATCCATCAATTTTTGCCGGGTGGACAAAGACGTGTGCGGCCTAGCATTGTCCTGCTGGAAAATGACACCTTTACGATTGACCAATTCTGGTCGCTTTCCCTTGGCCGCTGCATTCAATTTGTCCAGTTGCTAACATTCACGGATAATAAAAAATAACATAATAATAATAATAATAATAATAATTTTATAACATAACATTTACGGATATCATAACAATGGGAGTGAGAGACATCTATAACTGAAATCGGCAATTACTTAGTTGCCGACCCAATACAACGATATCTGCTTAAAAGATCATCGCAAATATTCGCAAGCACTTAAAATTTTTTTAAGTGGTTGTACATTGGCAACCTTTGCCTACAATCCATAGAATCAAAATGATTTCCGCGAATCGTAGTTCGTGAAAACGTCGATCGTCTTGATTCGTGAACAAAGGAGCTGTCTCTCCGGTCAGATCGATCGATCGTTTCCTTCGTCCCGTTGACCTCCAATTAGTCACGAAATTATCTGAATTGCTAACCGGTCACCACTCGTTTCGAAATTTTCCACTTTGTTGGCCGCGCGCGCTGCCGGTATGTGTGCACTTGTTCGCGGAACGCGTTTCACTGAATTTACGCGTGCATCGCATAAAATAATTGCTAAATGAATCGCGTTCTTGTTTTTCCCCCCTCCGACGCGTAACTTATTAAGCAAACCGTTTCGATTAACATGGTGATTAATTACCAAGGTCACCGATTGATGACGATACGCGTCATATTTACAATGCGAGCCACGTTCAACCCGGAAAATAACCGGAGACTTCAAACGAACATTGAAAACAATTTCTGCCTCGCGTTCGCCGTAATATCGGCGATAATGTAATATTATGTTCCCGCCGGAAGCGCCGTATAAGTAATTAATACGTAATCGAATGAATTAAAATTAGAATGTATTGGTATTAATTATTCCGCTTTTGTTTGGGAATGTCTGGCGACGAGACCGATCGGAAACTTTTGTCCCCGCGCCCTTTTGTTTTCCTCGTTAACTTTTGAGTGCATCACTTTTCTTTTCAACCTTCCGCGAAATTGTTGATTTCGGTGGCATCGGGACTTGAAAAGGAAGAAAGTTGAAAGATTTACTTCTTAGGAAAATATTCGGATTTTACGTTTACAGCATACAAGAATCTGCACTAATTGAACGCTTCTTTAACACTGGGATTTACGAAACCCGTCAAAATGACGGGTCAATAATTTTTCAATTTACGATTATTCATATCGTAAAGATACATTTACGAGTTATTGATTCAATTTGTATGTTACTTACGGCAAATGTTACAATAATACTTGTTAAAAATCAGAATAAATGTCTTGTTGTTACTTTTGTATACTAATATAAAACAGCTGTTTTTCTGTGCTCCGGTGTTAACGACGAACGAAATCTCTGTCTAGACGAATTTAATTGCTATTTAAATGAAAGTATTTTTGTGGAAGTCTTATTATTTATACACGTACTGCGATCATAATTGAATGAAAGCACAATAAACAAATTGCTGTAACGATAAGACGAAGTTCAGCCATAAAAATTCATTAAGTGAACAATCATAAAACAAAGAATAGTGTACTCTATTTTAATTCCTTGTACTCCTAGAATCTGTAATTTTCATTCGTTTTCTTTTTAATATGTTTAACATTTCTCCCAGCTTGATTACAAATTGCTTCCGAGAGAAGATAAAACTGTGCACGTGCCAGGTGTCCGAGGAAAATTCAACTATTAAGGAGGCGATCCGAAGAAATCGAATTACGAGTAATTAGCGATCGTGCGACAAAAGGGGCATAATTTCAGATCGTAAATATGTAACGCGAGCCGACCCGGCCGGCCACTTACGTTTAATTGGTTCTTATGGCGTCCATCTTAATTGACTGTCTATTATCGGATAGAGTTACCGTGTACTTACACGGTGCCTTATGGTCTCGGTCGCGTGACTCAACTGTCATCGAACGAATAAAGACGGTCGGATCTATACAGATTTATCTGCTCGACAAATAAGCCGATTCGTCAAAGTCAGGCAACGATGGGGCAAGAAATTGTCAATCCCTAGCTCGGTAGTTATATTATCATGCAATTAAATCACATTCCGTACCTGCTTTCTCTGTATTCAAAACCAGTATGAAGCACGTTTGATTGAAAGAAAATTATTAGAATGTCTGAGATTATGGCGATTAGGTTGGCACGATTTATAACTTATTTATCGACCGTGATTGTTTTTTAACTTGACGATACAGCTGCATTTTACCAATTGCTGTAACCTTATCGTTATCTAGTAAACCTAGTTAGACCCACTACCTGTCGATAGTAAATCTAATAAATACGGTCACTGAAAGTAGTTAACAATTGATTTCACTAATTTTTTAATTTGCGATTATTCATATCGTAAAGATACATTTATGAGTTATTTATTCAATTGATATGTCACTGACGGCAAATGTTACAATAACACTTGTTAAAAATCAGAATAAATGTCTTTTATTGGTACTTTTATATAAACTATTATAAAACAGCTGATTTTTGTGCTCCGTAAATCTAGTGTTAACAAACGCACGTCTGTGAACATATTCGCAACTATGACACGGGAAAACTGTGTTTTATAGCTGTCATAATTGCTTGCGAAGTAAAAAATCCCTTCAATTCTAGCAATCTAATCAGTGATTTGCAAAACGAGTTAGACAGACACCAAAATATAACCCTCTGCGAATGTAAACAATATTGAAATTCCAGGAAATAATAACGAAAGAAATGTAGACCTAAAGCACATTAAAATTCCATTTGAGGATGCTCAGAAATTTTTAATAAAAAATATTTGTGTGGCATAAGTGGAACCTCGTAGTATATTTAACAAAAAGGAAGCAAATTGTATTATCTCGACTAAGAATTGGGCATACTAAAACAACACATCAGTACATACTCTCTAAGAAAGACAAATCAATTTGCGACAACTGTAACACTGAGCTTACAGTTAAGCACATCCTAATTGTATATCCAGTGTACACCAATATCAGGAAAAAAGTAAAAACGCCCGATACCATCAAAGAATGTTTGGACAACTAGAAACAAACAGCAAAAGTGATGTCATACCTAGAAGAAACCAAATTGTTTAGGGAAATTGTATACGGTAAATTCTCTCTAATTGACGCTCAGCTTGTACACAAAAATGGACAATTTTGGAAGAGGAGATACGATTATTCGAGCCTCAGAGCTCATTTTTATAGGTGAATATTGTCAACAATAATAAAAACGAGGTGCAAGGATCGATTAATCGCACCTCCTCTTCCCAAATTGTCCATTTTTGTTTCCAAACTGAGCGTCAATTAGGGCGAATTTACTGTAGTAACAAAAGAAGCCTAGATTAAGAAAATAATGTAAAATGTAATGCAAAACTATTGTATATTACACTCTACATGTAACCTACAAATGTTATCCCACAAGTGAACGCTAATTGCTATTAAGCAGATGCGACATTAAATAAATAAATTTAAAAAAATATCATAATTGCTTGCATTAGCAATCGGTCTACCCGACGTTAAGGGACGTAAAAGGAAGAACAAGCTGATGGCGGGTGTACATATTAAAAATTAATGCAGGCGCATCGAATTCGGCGGAGTTAGAAATTTCGATGGACAATTATTTAACTGCAGAAAATCCGATGGATTACGAGAGACCATTAAGGCTAATTTTGAGTAACTTGATTAATATCGAAGCGCCCGAAACTTTCGGGCAGTAGATGTAATTTCGTATAACTCCGTGTAATGAAATTCTCAAATGGTTGATCTATTTCAGACATCCCATATTTTAAGATAAAGGTGATTATCATCTTTCCGAAACTAGATACTAATTTAGCTGGTAAACGAATTGTATTTAAGTTCTTGTACTTACGCTTCATGCAAGGAATCACCAGAGAGACATATCGAGGGACTGCGTTGAACCAAAAGCTTAAGGGTTACAACTGTTCGCATCGTTTATTATCTAAAATCGTTCTTAATCCTCTTATAATGATGGTGCATTTGAATCAAATATTACAAAACGTCTCATCGAAAGTCTAATTTTCACGTAACCATAGTCACTACATCGTCAGCTATTTGTACTAGGTCCAATAAACAGATCGCCGTTGATCTTATTAATGTAAGTTGTAACATATCGAAAGAAAAATTAATGCGCGAAGATTTGAACGAAACCAACGACACGTGGGGTTCTAGAGGAGTCGATTAGGAGTTACGACTAAAACTTTCCATTTTGTAAGCTCTCCTTTTCCAACGAAAACCAAATTCCCGCGGCCGTAACTCGAGTATTCATCAGGCACTAATTTCGGCGCCGCGTTCCAGGCGGTAGCAAATTTTCGAAAAGTGGTCAAGTCAGAACGGGGATGGCGCTGGCCAGTGGACAGATCGTCAATAAACCCTGAAGGAGAGCCATTAATCATCTGCTATCTCGGAGTCGAGGTTGCTCGTGCAAATATCGCGGAGATGCTCGGTCGAGCAGGCGCAAGTTCGCGCGGCCACTTCGCCGAGACGTCGTCGACCAGCCGCGGAAGAACTCCATGATAAATAATGGAAATAAAAAGGGTGCGGGCAAGGAGGGACCAGCCGCGGGGGAGTACAATGTCCTTAATTCAAATATTGACCGTCCATTTATCAAGCGACGCGGCTTCGATCCGCGCTAATTAGCTTTTCCTCCTCGATCCCGGATTCCGTTTCCGAGCTAGTGGCCTGGTCGATGCCTCCAATGTGACGCTCCTTTATTTATCAGGCCTTTGATCTTGCCGCATTCACGCGGCAATAAGCAGTAGGCTTTGTCTCGCGAGTATATTTGATATCGAGGGAAAGGTTGATCGCGACGGAAGGGGCCGCAGTGCGCGAACAACAAAAACGAAAAAAAAAAGAGAGAGAGAGAGAAAAAGTTCACGCCGCGCTGACACCGCCCATTCAGTCCCGCTATTAATTAGCGTTCATCGATAGATTTTAATTAGAACGCGAAAGAATTCCCGGCGCTCTCGCGATCGATATCTTACACAGGATTGGAATCTTCGGGTGCCTGTCTCGCAGACAGGCCTGTCGCGAAACACCTGGTTCGTTGACATTTTTATCTTATCGACGGTACGCAACATTCCATCGAGAGAGACTACAGTTCGATAACGGAAATACGATTTGTAGTTCCGTGCGTACTGTCTTTATCTGGAACGTGTTGCTAAGCTACTTGCAAGCTCAAGCTTATCTCGGATCATTCATTTGGCACGCGTTCGTTTGTTCGTTAAAGTGTGATTTATCGGTGCACGTAAATCGTTAAGAAAGTGCTTGATGCGAATTATCGAGCGTATCGACGAACGTCGTGCTACCGGTATTTATTGTAAATACCATGTTATCAGTGATATCGTTCTCTCTTGCGATGATGCTGGTCGATTTCGTCCGCTGACGTTTTCATGCTGTTCCTGGAGACAGGTGTTTGCAAATATCCGTTTGGGTAAGTTCGAATAAATTATTTTCTTACATGAAATTGTAAACCGAAAGTTTGAACGATACTTTTTTGTTCGTGTAGCAGTAGTCATGTTTTGATCTCTCCAAAGATATTTTTATGAAAATGCAGCATGTGAGACTTTAGTTTATGAGGCGTCGGCTTTCTTCAACTATTCTTCTGTCCTCGAGACTAATTCATTTAGATCAGTAGATTAATTAACATTATAATTTGGATCATTAATCAAGACTAATTAATTAGATTAATATCAAATCGTTAAAATTTTTTATTATTTTTCATTATTTTTTAATTACAAGTTGCTGGGCCATTTAATGGATATACGGTACAGGATGTCCCAAAAATGTTTCGCGATCTGGAAATGGGGGTTCTTAAGGTCATTTGAAGTAACTTTTTCCTTAGCGAAAATGCAATCCGCGGCTTTGTTTACGAGTTACCAGCGAAAAACACTGACCAATGAGAGGCGAACTCGATTGGTGCGAGGCGGCCCAGCCAACGAGCGCACAAAGCTCGGTTCCGCTCATTGGCTCGGCCGTCTCACGGCAACTGATCTCGTCTCGCGTTGGTCACTGTTTTACGCTAATAAATCGTAAACAAAGCCGCGGACTGCATTCTCGCTAAGGACAAAGTTACTTAAAATGATCCCAGAAACCTCCCATTTCCGGATCCAGAGACATTATTGGGACACCCTGTATTGGAAAGAAAAGATACGATTATTCGAGGCTTACGTCTCGTTTTTATAATTACCGATTGTTAACAAGTATAACAACGAGCCGCGAAGCTCGAATAATCGTACCCCCTAATCCCAAATTGTCTATTTTTGTTTCCAAGCTGTGCGTCGATTAGGGAGAATTTACTGTACATAGAAATGAGTCAACGAAATAGATTTTTAAATCTCCTCGATGATCGTTAATCACAGAAACATAGACTCGTCTTGCCCCGAAGATCGTGACGTTAAATCGCCTATCCATCATGTACGTGTTTACCGCTGCTCACTAAACTGAGCTTTTATCGGGGAAGAAAAACGTAATGCTTAAGACTCGGTGATCAAAACCACGTTCATCGTATGATCGATAAAACGTGACAAAACGAGAATAATAACACGTAATTTACGCGAAAAGTATTCTCCACACATCGAACGATATTCAAATACGTTTTATTGATCGTTTAAGCGAGCAAGTGCGAAGTGCATATAAAATATCAGTAAATTATTAATCGTCGCAGATTTAACAAATTTACAGCCCGCAGACCTGAGTTTTGCGTATTCATATAACGCGCAAATATAAAGAACCCAATGAAATCCATAAATTATGAAACCACGATAACATTGCCACGCGGTTGTCACTTTAACGAAGGATATTCTTATGTCTCATGCAACTCATACTTCTTGCTTCGTTTCAGTTATGACACTTCATATATCGCATTTGATACTCTATCGAAATTTAGGAAAAATATACTTTCAGCGATATCTTTTCTATAAGGAACGAGATCGTTAAAATAGACTTCCACGATTTTACCCAGAGCCATGACTTTCGCAGCATGTTAAAATTAATATTTGAGGTCATACACGGTGGTACCTTTTCGCAGATATTTACCAAAACTATTATGTCCCTAATATTAAAATTTGACGGTGTAGTTGCTCTATTATGCGAACCCCTTGGCACCATGGAACTCGTTGAAAATGTGTTCGTATATAGCTAATAAAACTTAAG
This sequence comes from Megalopta genalis, assembly GCF_051020955.1. NCBI lineage: Eukaryota > Metazoa > Arthropoda > Insecta > Hymenoptera > Halictidae > Megalopta > Megalopta genalis. The sequence goes on along the minus strand of NC_135014.1, from coordinate 7,340,301 downwards.
CGTAAGTTTAAGTCCTCGGTTAGACACGCAGGTCGAGTCTGCTAACAAACGGTTTGAAATTGTGCAAAAATCGTCGACGACAGGGCAAAACATTTGAAACAGAATTGCATGGTACCAGGATCGACGACAGCAGCTGTAATAAATTCGAGGTCAATTAGAACATCGGTTTCTCGCTCCTGTTACCCGGCCTCTCTATCCGACTCGAAGCTAGAGACTCTCTGCTAATCCATTGACTAGCAATTGGACGAGCCGATCGCGGCGAAATCGATGGGAACGCTGGAGCTTCGCAAGAGTCGGGCAACGAGTGCGTTTCCCATGGAGCCGGGCGGAGCCTTGAACGAGCGCCGATCGACGCGGCGTTACAGTAAACCAATAAACGTCAACTGGTCGGCTACAATTCGGATCAACCGCAAGATCGATTATGCGTCTCGCAGACGCGCTTAACAAATATGGCCGACTACGAACCTGCACGGTCGACGTAGGTCGCACACGCCGGGCCTGTATCCGCGCACACGCGCACCCACCCGCACAGAAACGCAACACAGACAGCCGGGCCGGTGTTCTCTCGATGGATCAACGACGTAACCGGCCTCAAAGACGGGGGACCAAGGACAGCAATCCGGCTGAAAGTCACGGACCAAACTCGATCGGCAGCTGTAGGAGTTGATGCGGCTACGACTGACTGGTGATGCAACATAAATTAAACTGCATAGCTAGCCTGCACACCCCAATCAGCTCCGTGTCCCATGGTCATCGTGCAGCATTATCGGACAGTGGTGTTTGCGTGCGTGTGCGTGGGTGGGATCCGGCAAGGCACGCGTACCGCTTTCTCTCTCCATCTCGCTGAACCTCTCTTTCTGTCTACCGTTTGCTGTCTGTTGCTTTCTCTCTCTCTCTCTCTCCAACTCCCTTTCTCTCTGTCTCTCCCTCTGTCTCGCTCTTTCGCGCTCGCCGACACTGGTTTGGTGCATGTGCAAAAATTGCCATTGCGCGAGGGTTACCATCCGCAGCCCGTGCCGATACAGCCGGGGCTGGCCCCGCAGTTCACCAAAAATACCACCCACTCCTCTTTCACGATTACGCGTCATCCCTATGTACGCCCTCGGCTACCGTCGCTGCCGCTATCACGGTATCCATCGTTCACCTGATAGCGCGACGCTCTCCGCTCTTTTTTCGCCAACGGACCCCTCTCTCATCCAGCCGCTACGCCCAGCCCGTTTTTTGAATTATGCGGTTTTTTCGTGTCAGCTGGACGGTGCGCTGTTGCTCCAAGAACTGAGAGACCTGGTCTGGGGCTGCGGTAGATGACCTTAGAAGCGTTCGAGAATTGGTGCCTACTATTGGGTTGACAAGAAAGTAATTTCGGTTTGCATCAAATAGATAGCGTTATGTTTGCATTGCCATTCTTTTGTTAAGGCTATAACCTTCTTGTCTTCAGCTTTGGTAGTTGACACGTTTAGGTAACAATAGAAACAAATTCCGTGTAGTTTTGTTAACAACTGATAGTTTGCTGTCAATTTTAACATGGAGTGTAAAAATGAACATTTTCGAAAAATTTTACTTTTTTATTTTCATGAAGGCAAGGAAGCGGCCGAGACTCGTGAAGAGATATGCTAAGTTTATGGTGTCGATTGCTTAACAGAACGCACGTGTCAGAATTGGTTCAAAAAATTTCGTTCTGAAGATTTTTTACTTAAAAGTGACCAACGTTCTGGTCGAGCTTCTGAAGTTGATGATGACAAATCAAAGCCATAATTGAATCGAATCGTCATATAACTGTACGAGAGATTGCAAAAAGGTTAAATGTATCACACACAACAATTAAATATCACGTAAGATGTCTTGGACTTGTTAAGAAGCTCGATGTTTGGATTCCGCATGAATTGAAAGAAATTCACTGAACACAACGAATTAGTATTTGCCATAGGCATTTTGAACGTAATACAATCGACCCTTTCTTGAAACGAATTATCACTGATGATGAAAAATGGATCGTTTACAATAACATTAATCGAATAAGGTCATGGTCCAAGCGGGATGAACCAGCACAAACTATATCGAAAGCTGAATTGCATCACGCTGTAAATTTGGTAGGACTATAAAGGTGTTGCGTATTTTTTGAGGTATTTCCAAGCAACCAAACGATCAACTCAAATGTTTACTGCCAACAACTTATAAAGTTGGAGGAAGCAATCAAAGTGAGAAGGCAAGAATTGGCAAATCGTAAAGGAATCGTGGTCCATCACGACAATGCGAGGCCTCGCACATCTTTAGCCACACGCACAAAATTATTGGAGCTTGGTTGGAAGCGATGTCGCATCCTCCATATAGTCCTGACCTTGCATCAACGAAATTATCATTTATTTCGAAGTTTACAAAACTTTTTGAATGGTAAAAATTTCAATAATAACGATTGCCTTAAATCGCACTCGATTGAGTTTTTTACTGATAAAGAAGTTTTATGAACGCGGAATCATGAAGTTACCAGAAAGATGGCAAAAGGTCATCGAACAGAATGGAAAATATTTGATTGCTTAAAGTTCATTTCTTGCATAGTAAAAATTGAGTATACCGAAATTACTTTCCTGCCAATCCAATACATCCTTGTTCGTAATTATTGGGACATCCGTTGGTAGAGCAGAGATACTTATCAGTTACGTTTCACCCCTGGTATATATACCATTGACACCTATAAGCGGTTGGGAAATTTTATTAGAAATTATTTATTATTATTATTGACGAACGTATTGATGAATGTATTATTGACGAACCGTAGTTCGACATGTCGAAAATATCAAATTAAATCTGAGAAATACCCGCACGTCGATTGTAGTATAAATTACGGTTGAATTATTATTTGCTATCTGCATAAAGGACAAAGGATTAACAGGTAGACTCTGGTCTACGGCTAGATCAGAGTAGCTTAGGATAATCTAGGTTAGGGTGTCGACGTCATTACGGCCGACATTTGTTTCGATGACGATATTCTTGCTCGTAACTGTAGAGACATCTATTCTCCAAAAGGAGCTACGCAAATTCTAGAAATGATAAATTATATTTATCATGTGTCTACACTTACTTGAATGAATAAATTCCGATGGCAAAAGAACAGAAATTGAATGATATTCGTACTTAACACTAAATCTACCATGCCAGTCAAAACGACTGATATCCCATTTTTCAGAACGTTGAAATTATGAAGGCTCTATTAACGATTGAATAAATTCGTTTGTTCAAGCCTACAGTGCAATAGAAGTGGCGGGAAGTCTAAATAAATTCGATCTTCTCAATCCTATAAAGCAACGTGCGTTGGTCATTTTTCGAGATCGGCAGGTTTAGTGTCAACAAGTTATTACTAGGAATGGGTACAGTAAATTCTCCCTAATTTTCCTTCAGCTTGTCAACAAAAATGGATAATTTGGGAAGGGAAGATATGATTATTCAAGTCTAGCGGCTCATTTTTATATTTGCCGATTGTCAACAATTATAAAAAAAAATATTGCATCTTCTCTTCCCAAATTGTCTATGTTCACAAGCTGCGGGATAATTGGAGAGAATTTGCTATACAATTATACAAATAGTTTCATTAACACCAGATTTACGGAGCTCAAAAAACAGCTGTTTTATAATAATTTCTAAAAGCAACAAGGCATTTATTCTGATTTTGAACAAATGTTATTGCAACATTTGCCGTGAGTAACATATAAATTGAATAAATAACTCATAAATGTATCATTACGACATGAATAATCGTAAATTAAAGAATTATCGACCCGTCATTTTGACGGGTTCCGTAAATCTAGCGTTGAAATCGGCGATCCCACAGATGTAACTTTTGCTTGTAAGAAATGAGATAACAATGAAAAGAATTAATTGCGATAAAGAAAGCATTGTAACTGCGTGAAAAAGTTAACGAAAGCGACAGTTAAAAATTCCGGGAGAACGCGAAGCGTTAAACCGAACTGTGTTCTCGTAGTGGTCCATATAAACGTAACGTTAGTGTACGGCTATTGAATATACCTTTTATCGCGCACATAACCGCACCATTTAGAACGGAACAGCCGGGACACACGGCGGGCCTAATAAATCCTGTCGGGCTGTGTGAAAGAAAATCAGGCCGCGGTGGCCCCCGTCCCCCCTCGGGCAATATTTTCTAAATATCACGCGGATTCCCAGCAATCACGGGCGGCAGATTGGAAACACGACGGGATCGGGGGTGGTGGGTCCACGCGGGGCGAATTTCGACGCGAGAGACCGCGGCGTCGTTCGAGAATTCGGAAACGGGGTGAAGTGGAAAGCAGCGGGCAGAAGTGGCGCGCAGGAATTTCAATTTTCGCGGTCCGCCGCGTAGAAGCTGATGAAAAAGTCGCAGCCGCGACCCGGGCTCTATCGCAATAGAATATTATCGGGATCGCAGGCCGAGTCCTCCAGCGGTGCCCGGCCCGACAAATATTTCTCGATATCGGCGGGACGAGGACTGATATCGAGCTGATCGGGACGGAGACCGAGCATCGGGACACGGTTCGTTCGACATGGAGCCGAAGTGGCCGCGGAGGATGCACGAAATTGCATTTAATATTGTCACTGGGTGAGGCAAACCGATGAATCAGCGACCGGGATGGGGGTCAAAACTCGAATCAAGCAACCGAGCGGAAAAGAGACAGAGATCGCGGCGCGGATCGGCGCGGATCGGCGCGGATCGGCGCGAGATGGATCGCGGGGCAAGAGAAAGAAACGGCGGCAACGAGAGAAGAACGAGACAGCGGCGCTGGGGGGAGGGGGAGGAACGGGAGGAACGGAGAGGCGGGCAGTTCCCTTTTAATTGAAAACTCAAGTGCCCTCGCGATCTTAATTAAGGGCTGGAAATTTTCAGCTCGATCGATTGGATAAACGAGAAAGACTGGACCCTATCGGTTGCTCCGCACTCGACCAATGGTCACTCGCGCAGCATGCACTTTACACGGCTATTTTTTCGTCTCCGCACCTTCCGCCCCCGTCGACGGACCTTGGCCGCAGCCGGTCCAGCCTCTCCGCCCTTTTACGGCCGGTGATCTCGCCATCGAAGATGACATCGAGCATGAGAACCAGGAACAGAAATCCTCCAGATCTTCCGACTCGGAGAACGCGGACGAACCCGTTGTCCACCGCTGAATGATCGATATTAGACTCGGCCGCGCCGCGCCGCGCCGGGCTCTGCTCCTCGTCCGGCGTTAATTTCGCTCGTTGCCAACCGGTGCGGAGCGACGGCGACGGCGGCTGCAATCATACCAATGCTCTTCGTGACTAATTTGCCCGTAACACGACTCTGTCGACCTGAGTATCAGTAACGCTCGTCGGAAAATTTCGGCGTTCATTACGTTGACAGGCTCTTTGTCACGGTGTTTAGATAATGGACGGATCATTGTATTGTATTGTATTGTAACGGATTTTCAATATCAACGTGATACGCGTCGGCAGGTTGTCCATTATGCGGATCACAAAGCGGAAAATCGATGATGGTTAGCTCTAATATTTTCTACGATTTTACGTTTCTGTGAAAGAGCACCCTGCAGGGTGCGAAGAATATCCGCAATGCATCGTTCAATTATTCGTAATTTCATATTTTACAGCTGAGGGCAGGAGGGCGTTCTACGATTCGAAGTGATGGGGGGGGGGGGGCGTCGACTTGTCGATGAGATGTTTTCACGTTGGGAATATTGAATTAAATGTGTTTAATTGGTTAATAATTTCTGGGAAGCGGAATCTCGAAGCTGCTGCGTTTGTGAAACACGTTGAACAACAAATATGCTATTTTTAGGATAAATGCAAATTGAGGAAGAGGAAATGTTAAACATTATTAGCCTACGTTTCGTCTAATCTCGTAGACTCGAAATTATAGCACAAAGTTCAGCATAAAACGGTTCCTTTGCGCGAGTCTTTTGTATAAATAGAGCGTAATATGCCTAAGACATACAGGGTGTTCAAAAAGAAACATTCAATATTTGAGCCGTTTATTTTGAAAATAGCTCGACCCTGGCTCCTGTGCGTGCTACGGTTTATTTAAATGCAACAAATTAGACGCCGACAGACAGTTTGGTCTGTTCACGGAAAAACGTAGCCTAAGCCTAAGTCCGCGGCAAAAGAGGACCGTCCAGACACTTGAACCAATCCTTCGACTTGTCTTTTCATTCGACATCCATCAAAAATTGTTTTCTTCTGTCGTTTTCATTATTCTCGTTTAATTAGCGTTCCTGTGTTCTTCAATCTCCATGTGAGCCGTTTATTTTGAAAGTGGCATAAGTCACTTTGTTTTTAGGTCGATATATTTAAGGGTTTGCGTTTTAACACGTTTAAAAATATGGATGCCAACTTTCGAGAAGACTTACTTGTATTTGTTATCTCAGGATACTGATATTTTTCTCAGTATAAATAATTTCGTATAAACATTAAAAAATCACCACTTTTCACATTACGGTAAAGTGACTTATGCCACTTTCAAAATAAACGGCTCATTTATATGGGTATATAGGATATATTGTACGGAGTAAAAAAGCTTTAGTAAACATAGGTCGAAAGGTCAACCGTTCCTGAGATATAAACATTTTTGTTTGCTAGTGATGACTTTGCTAGCGATTGACTTACTACTGAATTTTCGATGTTTACAGAAGATTTTCCACGTGTCCACCTTCCACTTCTATATACACACGCTTCGCATCTTCTTGTTACAGAGTCGCGAACTCTCTCGAAAATTCCACATTTCTGTTGAATTGTTTGACAAGCATGGTGGATTCTGTTACGTCATTCTTCCAAGTCATTTATCCGGCGAAGAATACACTAGGCTTTTTAAATACCCCGATAAGTAAGTCAATGATGATACTAACAAACAAAAATGTTTGTAGCTCAGAAACGATTGACCTTTCGACCCATGTTTACTAAAGCTTTCTTACTCGGTATAATGTATCCTATATACCACATAAATATTGAATGTTTTCCTTTTTAACACCCTGCATATAGCATAATAATTATTATATATTCTGTCGTGCCTTATTTCAAGAAAGTGAAGTCTCTAAAAATCTCACAGTAGACCTCGGAAAATACGTTGTTGCTAAAAATGTTCCTCTTAAATCTCTCCATAGACTTTAGAAAACACGTTATCGACGAAAACGATGATCTTATCTGTACGTAAATAAAAATGAAATGTTCTCGAACCTGATCATGATGAAGGGGAAGCACACTTGGAAGTGGGATTATTAACAGTCATGACATTTCATTTCAAAATGCAGCATTCCAAAATTCCAAATGCAATGGGAGTCAACGAACGCCTACGGACTGCAACCCATCGAACAAACAGTCACGACAGGAGACAGCCCGCGGGAGTGCCTGAAAAAATCTTCGATAAAAAATTGTCTCTCCTGTGAACCCGAGTTTTTCACGTTTTTTTCCCCGGTATTTTCGAATTTTTCGATTTTTTCTCGTGTTTTCTGTGTTTTTCTTTTTTTTTTTGCTCGGTGCGTACGTGGGTTTTTTCACCTCGCACACCAATGGAAACGGTGAACCGAGCAGGACGCTTGGCGTTTCTTTGCGCTATCGATTTCGTTAGGGATCCCGGTTACCGACGTTCTGGTCTTCGGAATTTTTTGTGCGCAACACACGTGCGCGAAGCCGATTGCTTCCACAATTCGACGACAGATGGCACCAGCGACCTGCTTAAATAGCGGTCAAAGTGTTGTCTGTTAAATACGCGGGAATCGCCGCTGCGGCAAATCTTTTGGCCGGCTTTACGAAACCCTAGACACCCCTACGCCATATTCGCGTCATTGAAATAGTACTTTTTCATTAATAATTTTTGTTCTCTTTTTCGTCAAAATTTCTCGTAATTAATTATTTTCGTAATCCTTTATCATTCATTATCATAGTTTCACTGGGAAAAGCAGATTTGTAGGTACGTTCTGAAAGGTTAGAATCATTTTAGGACAACTCTCTTATGTTGGTTATTGAAACTAATCCTTTCTTCCCATATGGATCATTAAAGTTGCCATTAGGTTAAGACATTTTTTGATCACTTCTATAAACTCCTCGACACCCCCACGTCATATTCATTTCATTTGAATAGTGTTTTCCTACTAATAATTTGTATTTTTTTAAATCAAAATTTAACATAATTAATTAATTTGATAACCCTTTAATTGAAATTTCGTAGTTTCATTGAAAAAGGCTGATTAGTATATGTCCTGAGGATTAGAAACACGCTAGGGCAACTTATTTTGACTACTAAAGTCAGTATTTTGTTTTTCCATTTAATTTAACAGAATTATCATTGGGTTGAGACATTTTTTAATCGCTCGTATGAATTTCTAAACACTCTCCCGCGTCCTATTCTCATCGACTATTTGTTTTTAAGTCAGCATTTTTAAATTATTTTAATCTTTATTCAAAAGATTTGATTTGCTTGTATTATATAACATTTAGCGAAGCACTTTTATTTAGCGAATAAAACTACTAGAATCTAACAGAATAATTAATGTGATAAAGGATAAAATTTTGTGCAAGTCTGTCTCTCCGTGTTCATATAATTTACTTTTCGTAACTTTTGCCGTATTGTTGACAAGATGAAAAGGATAAATACGTTCTGAACATTTCAAATCCATGTAGGCTAACTGTGATGTTTGTTTGCAGCTAATTTATTAAAATTATTGTTAATTTAAAACAACATTTTTTATCATTATAGTTTAATAATTAAAGAACCCTATTAATAATTAAAGAACCCTATATGTTTGTTTGCAGCTAATTCATTAAAATTATTGTTAATTTAAAACAACAGTTTTTATCATTCTAGTTTAATAATTAAAGAACCCTATATCGAATAAAAATATACAAAAGATAAACACTTCGCGTGTATTTACCTATTTAAACGACACGTTTAAAAATAAAATTAGACATATCCACAGATTATTTTTAAGAATCTTAGCAATCAATTGTACTGAATACAAAACGGCGCATGACAAGCTGAAAAGATCGGAATAAACATTATCATGACAATCACAACAGAAAAGAGGAATCATTTAATGCCAAAAGTGATAAATTATGGGATTGAAACACGGCGTAACACGTTCATTCGATTCGAATTTAAATTACAATTTATTTATGGAACACCGTATGTAATCCAATTGTTGTAATGCGTGATAATTGAATCGATCGAAGTAGTCATTAACTTCTACTTCATAATTGAAACGCGTGATTAAGTGCAAATTTGTTATCGACTGACGAATAAAATAATTCCGGAAATTATATCGAATAAAAGGCTACTTATTCGATTCGCTGCCGAATTCGTTTACGCGAAACGATATCCTATTGTTAATTTAAGAACGTATATAAACTACAGCCTACAATGTAATTTTTTCAAAAAAATATTCGTAGAACACAAATCACAATTTCAATGCAAACTGTTAGAACTTTAAACTCTGTTCAAACGCTGAATTAATTTTGTTAGAAATATATTAACTTTAATCGTAATTTCAATTGAAAATCAAGCATCGATCGTCTCCGATCTTTCCGGCGATAATTACTGGGCATTCTCGAGTCCTATAAAGTAAAATATTATAGAATGGCTTTATTGTTCCGGCAAAATTACTGTCATTTTTAGAGTCTGCTCTTTACGTGAACAGAGGCTACCGCGCCTGATGCAAGATAACCAAGTAAAACTATCGTGTGCACGCAGCCAAGTAAAACTATCGTGTCTGTTTACGATCTTCACCGCTGCAGTGGCATGTTCACCGAAGACATATCCGGCTCTATACGTATGTTTTTTTTTTTTACAGTGCAACGGTAATGCGACCAAGATTGAAACTGCAACGCTGTTCTTTTCGATTCCATCGACGATTCTTGGACACGGGATGAATATTTTAGCACCGCCGCAACAACTTTAATCACGAATCGCGTGCGAAGGAACGACTGACCTGCGCCATTGCTTATTACGATGTAAGTAATCGCTTTTTTCACTAGATTTCAGATACCTACACTGACATTGATTAACTGTATTAGACAAATTCCAAATTTTGCTAACCCTCGTGTGCACGTCGATTTAACCAACAAGCAGAGCTCTTAATTGCAGTTTTACTTACTGAAATGCATAAATTGATTGCATGGATTGAACGCTAGCCAAAAACTAGAACTTTCGCAGTATTCAATGTTAATTGAGGATTCGATCAATTTTCTAATTACAAATATTCCTGTGTGTAGCGCACAAGGATTAAACATTCTATAGAGTAATTCTAAACATTATTTCTCTAGAATGGGTTCCCTGTATTGACAATGCTAATATGTTGAAAATAATATCGCAGCATTCATATTTTTATATTTTTTATGAAATATATTCACAGTTTAATAATTAAACTGAGACGTGACATAGACGTGACTGCGAAAGCGGGCAAATTAAGCGAACTAATTAATATTTTAGCTAGCACTGTGAGGCTTTTAATATATTCGGTGCCAGCTAGAAAATGGATAGAAAGAGAAACTATAAAGAGAACTGTGCACAACAAACGTGTATAAAACAATCTCATCTTGTCAACTACGATATAAAGGCCGAAAGAGTAGCGTTTTTACAGAAGAAAATAATTACACATGGCATTTGTACCGGTGCAAAAGTGACGCCGGAAGCACGATTTTTTAACAACACGTATCAAGCTGCGACAACAGTTTTCTCGTAATTTTATACTCGCCTTTCAGTGTTTCCATTCGGTTGAATTTATTATGTTATCTTAGCTCTGTTTTATTTCTGTTAATGAAGCGAACGTGAGACGTCGAAAGTAAGGAGAATTTAAAGTACGATTGATGACTTCATCAATAACCGTGGCCGAGCAGAGGCGGGCGCACCGGAAGGCCGGAGAAGGTTCTTTCAGGGAAAACTGAACTTCGCCGGGACAGCTCGTTAATTTTCGAAGAGGCTCACTTTCGTTGGCGAGCGTCACGGAGCGGTCGGCCGTTGTCCGGCTTGCATTAAGTATACAGGACGCATCTGGACACAAAACCCTAGTATTTACTCGTGACCATTTATAATCGGCCACTCTTGCTACGGCTACTTAGCAGATATTTTACAGCAGAAGATGGCGCGACCTGGGGCATAGGGAGGGCCGGTTCAAAAGTTCACGTGAAAAACAGCGTCAGGAAATTGCCAGGAAATGGACGGTGCGGACGGCCACTTTCGACGACAATAATAGCCTAAACAGTTGGAAAGAAGAGCTCTTAAAAGGTCAGCTCATCGGTTGGACTTACGAAATGTTCGCGCCTATTCGCGGACCCTGGACATCCTGTCCTCGAGGAAATTGAAGTTTTCGTCGACGTCGAAACGATCATGTTGAGCCCCATCAATTTTTGTGTCAAGCATTTTTCGAAACGAAACTATCAACTATTGGGTTTACAGGAAAGTAATTTCGGCGTCTCGATGTAAAATAAAACTCAAGTTCTTCTATACAAGAAATGAACTTTAAGCAGTCAAATATTTTCCATTCTGTTCGATGACCTTTTGTCATCCTTCTGGTAACTTTATGATTCCGCGTTCATAAAACTTCTTTATCAGTATAAAACTCAATCGAGTACGATTTAAGGCAATCGTTATTATTGAAATTTTTACCATTCAAAAAGTTTTGTAAACTTCGAAATAAATGATAATTTCGTTGATGCAAGGTCAGGACTATATGGAGGATGCGACATCGCTTCCAACCAAGCTCCAATAATTTTGTGCGTGTGGCTAAAGATGTGCGAGGCCTCGCATTGTCGTGATGGATCACGATTCCTTTACGATTTGCCAATTCTTGCCTTCTCACTTTGATTGCTTCCTCCAACTTTATAAGTTGTTGGCAGTAAACATTTGAGTTGATCGTTTGGTTGCTTGGAAATACCTCAAAAAATACGCAACACCTTTATAGTCCTACCAAATTTACAGCGTGATGCAATTCAGCTTTCGATATAGTTTGTGCTGGTTCATCCCGCTTGGACCATGACCTTATTCGATTAATGTTATTGTAAACGATCCATTTTTCATCATCAGTGATAATTCGTTTCAAGAAAGGGTCGATTGTATTACGTTCAAAATGCCTATGGCAAATACTAATTCGTTGTGTTCAGTGAATTTCTTTCAATTCATGCGGAATCCAAACATCGAGCTTCTTAACAAGTCCAAGACATCTTACGTGATATTTAATTGTTGTATGTGATACATTTAACCTTTTTGCAATCTCTCGTACAGTTATATGACGATTCGATTCAATTATGGCTTTGATTTGTCATCATCAACTTCAGAAGCTCGATCAGAACGTTGGTCACTTTTAAGTAAAAAATCTTCAGAACGAAATTTTTTGAACCAATTCTGACACGTGCGTTCTGTTAAGCAATCGACGCCATAAACTTTGCATATCTCTTTGCGAGCCTCGGCCGCTTCCTTGTCTTTATGAAAATAAAAAAGTAAAATTTGTCGAAAATGTTCATTTTTAAACTCCATGTTAAAATTGACAGCAAACTATCAGTTGTTAACAAAACTACACGGAATTTGTTTCTATTGTTACCTAAACGTGTCAACTACCAAAGATGAAGACAAAGAAATTATAACCTTAACAAAAGAATGACAATGCAAACGTAACGCTATCTATTTGATGCAAACCGAAATTACTTTCTTGTCAACCCAATATAATTGCAAGGAACTAACATCAAGATTTATGTAAATCTTTTGTATAGAGTTTTTCAGCGTCTCAATGTTTTGGTAGCAGTAATTCAGACATTCAGTCGTTCACTAATGAATGTGAATTATTTTTCTATTAACCCTTTGTACACGAGTGGTGACTCCGAGGTATCATTAAAATTTGTTGTATCACGTTCTTAGATAATTTTTGTATTAACAAAGTTTAGATTTAACTGTTGTGCGAGTGACAAGAGTCAATTTTATGTGCATAAAATGCACTTTGTTATATAAAATAAAAATATTACAAGTTAAAAAAGTTATTTTAGATTTACAGTTAAAATAGCTTCGAGTGCAAAGGGTTAACTCTCGCACACGCTTTTAAGATTGTTGCAGAGCAGGTTCCAAAACTTTAAATTGTGATTTATTTACAATCTCATGTTTTAAAGAGATATATCTTGCAGCATAACTATAAATAAGTCAAATATTTTATTATATTTATAATATTTATTTTTCTTTATTAATATTTTCTATTAATATATTTTTTTATAATATTTATTTTTTTATATATTATATTTATATTTATTTTTCTAGTCACTCGATGAGTACTGCAAATTTCATTTGCCATTTTCAGAAAGTGGTATATTAAGAGGATTATATTTTGTGGTAAAGAAAAATTGTGAACAATATTCAGTCATCTTTTACTAGTCACTCGTTCATAGATGAATTCAGTTTAAGTAAGGAAAAACACCAGGATTCGTGAGAAATAATTTTTACACGATTTAAAAGAAAAAGTAATGATTGAGTTGATTGCAAGAAGACCGTTAAGAAAGCACATCCGATTTATACTGTTCTTGTACAGTAAACAAGAAACTATCCTCGAATCGCTGTTCGAAAAGTGCTTTGCACTTACGATTTTTTTATGTTCCGTCACCCCATTTAAGACGAACAGTAAAACTGAGATTACACGAAGAAAATGTGAGGTCTGTCTGCAATTTTATTTCGCTATTCCCCGAAGTTGTTTCGATCTCTTTCATAGCAGATAAAGATTATTACCAGCCGGGCCATTACAACAAATTAACCTACGGGTGTAACTTTAGCATTCGACACTCGTTCTATTACATTTTATTATTTGCCTGTGATCATCAAACTTCGGATGTCTCAAAAGACATTTTTAAGAATTTCATAAACAAGTCTTACTTTCTATCATAGAAATGTATTTGTGATTATCGAATGTGAAATCTTGGTAGTTCTTTTTACGGATATATAGATTTTTAAAAAATTTTATTGCAAAATATTTTTGAGCTATTTATATTTTGCTTGCGTCCAGTGTGACTGAAAATCAACTGTATTTCATTCGTTAATTAATTCATTAATGAATTTCGTAATTTTCTAGTTAGTGTAACTCTAACCCTTATTTCTAATTACAATCTCTATTATAGAAATTAAGAAATCTGTGTAATTTATAATTATAATTTAAAATTACAATTTTAATATTATCATATATGTAATAACGAGATCGCGAATGTTATTAATTTATGATAAGAATGAGTAAATCGAATGCAAGACAGAAAAAATGTTTCAAAAATTTACCAACTACTATCGCACTACGTTCAACTTATTGAAATAAAAATAAATAAATAAATAAATCAATGTCTATGAAGCTCTCGTAGCATGCAATCAACACAAGCAATTTTTATGTTGCATACAAGCCTGCAGTCAAATTGTGCGTGGCTAAATTGAATCACAGTTGACAGTCAATTAACACCAAATTTACGGAACCCTTCAAAATGACGGGTCGCTGATTTTTTAATTTACGGTTATTCACATGTTATAATAACATTCGTTAAAAATCAGCATCGATGTCTTATTCTTACTTTTACAAATCAATATAAAACCGCTGTTTTTTGTGCTCCATAAATCTAGTGTTAAGTAGCACAAATGCAATTACGTGCACGTAACATTTAATCCTATCGTATTTAATTCTGAATACATTAACGCGTTCATATCGTTAATAAAACAAGTAACGAAAGCAACACCTCCAAGATTCATAAGCCGCAGGGAAACTCACGCCTCGCGTATGAAGAATAAATTCTTCTCGGTGGAAAGTGAGTGGCCGTCCTTAGCACGCAAGGAAAGTCTATTAAACATACCACCCGTTCCTTAATGAGCTCAAGGGTAATTTCTCACATTACATTTCTCCGGCGTTAATTAGTAGAATTAAGAAAAACGGTTTCTCGAGCGAGTCGCGGAGGAAAGAACGGCGCTGGGGATGGGGATGGGGATGGGGATGGAGGACCGCGCAAAGGTAATTCTCGGCACGTGTAATATTTAGAACACCTCAAAGGCGATATAACGACAATGGGAGCGGAAAACGTTCTTCTGTCGGGGAACTTTATCCTCCTCCGAAGCTCGTGTACACCTTGGCCAGGCTCGCCCCGGGTGCACTTTTCTCCCACAGCGTCGCGTCGGTCATCCGTAAATACGCGGTGGAAGACGCGGGTGCTCGGTTTCTCTTTTCTTAACACCCGTCGCTCCGTCTCTGTCGCGAAACGAAAGATTTATGTACGGAGACCGTAACCGCAAGAGACTGCAAGAATAAAGCCACGCGGTGCTCTCGATCCCAGCTTTTTACAGTCGAGAAATCCTCTTATGCAACAGATAAAACCTGCCCGCACGCTTTTTACCACTTCTGCCCCTCCGGTTTTTTATCCTCCCTTTTTATATCCTTGGGTTAACACCTTTATTCGTTTCAGCCAGCCGAGCAACGCCGGTTAAGGTTTCTGATACCGTATAGACAATAAATTGAATTTCACGGTACTCATTAACGGTTTTTGAAATCATCATTACTGGTTTCTGAAAAATGTCTGCATTAATTGCAAAATACCGGGGCTACCATACGCTTCTTTTTTCAACCATTTTCATCATTTGAAAATGTTGGAACAGTATTTTGCTTTGAACGTTTCTAACGTTTTACGTTCGGTACACTCATTTTTGTCATTAGTAAAATTTGCAGTTTAGGCGTATCGTGATATTAAACAACGAGTGCAATTATGTCATTAGTTAAATTCTATTTAATAAGTCGCTTAAAACTTTAATAATGAACTAATCTATTTGTTTATTTACGGATTTGAATCCCCTTGTATACAAATAATACATAGAGACAAAAATGTAAAAGATGTACATAAAACTTATAAATAGTTATAATAATAAACCATAGTATTTATAAACTCGTGAAAATTATGGAAGTCGCAATAGTCTTACTCTATCGTCCAAATTCCGCAAGAAGTCGAATAGGAGAAGAAGAATTCATCTACTTCGAAAAACTTGATGATATTGATAATTATACGATTAACACAGTTATACGAATCATATAGCGAAGAATAAAACTCCTGACGTATAAAGCCATAATGTTCTCTTACAGTTAATTTAGATATAGTTAAATTTATAGGAGTTTGTAAGAGAAGATCAGATCTTATTTCGTTCGACGATTGTTCCGTTTGTTGCCGTAAAATGAAAATTGTATCATTGTATCATGTAATCGTGGTCGATTACTGCCATAAGAGCCCCTAAATGACTACCATTTAAGCTGAACGAAATCTTTCAAATATTCGTGATTGATAATGATAATACGGCGACCCAAATAGGGATGCGTATTCTAGTTTGGAACATACTAAATTACAATACTAGTAACATATTGCACTTGTATCTGTGAAATATTCGGCAACCCTGTTAATAGATCCAAGAGTTTCAAAGTATGAAGTATACCCATGAAGTGTACTCCGAAATTGCGTGCGATTAACTCAACAAATAACGAAAAATATTGTTCATCAAACACAATTTGATATAATCCATGGCTTCGCGCAAAAGGCAGAGGAAACAATAATTACGTGAATTTATGGATGAATTTATTACATGATTTCATAACGGATACGACGGCAGAAAGGACAAATTTCACGTAATTCGAACAGTTTTAAAACAGTTATCGCGCAACCAATATTTAATTTCATGAAATTTGCGAACACCTTTTTTTCGAAACCGACTTTTAGAATTGCGGTGAACGGTCGCCGGCAGCAAACGTTCCGGATTAAAGCGAGACGTAAACGATGATTAATAAATTATTGAATTTATTCGCCAAATGTTATTTACATTTAACGATTGATTTCCATACTTTTAATCGTTGCCGATGATATGAAATCCGTGCAATTTGCTCTTCATCCTGATGGTCTCTCGGTGTACTCGAGGAAAATTATTGTTTATTATCAGTCGCCGGTCATCGTTCCTTCTTTTTTCATTTGCCTACTGCGGTAATCAATTAACTGGATCGGTTTAATCACGTGTCCGCGTTATTAATTTATTATTCCGGCTGATATTAATAATATTTCGTGCCGACGAGAATATTAAACGGCGATACTCGTATCGACAGGTATTACCGTGAAAGATTCAACGAATTTCAACTCTGTCTATAAACTGACGCAGTGATTCCTTTTACCAAAATCACTCGCGTTTTCCGAATTTTAATGCGCTTACGCAGTTATTTTTATTAATCCTACCAATATTAATCCTAGTTAAATGAGTAAACCGTTGTGTTGTGCAACATCACTGTTCCATTGCAATTACGATTTTAGTATGAGAAAGATAATAATAAGAAGAAATTTATTCACAGCAGTTTATCGGAGGTGTGTACTTGTAAAAAACTGTGATGTCAGATTTTTAATAGACACCAAATTTTCTAACGAATTATATTTATTTCACTTCTTAAGTGATCGAGACTCGTGATATTTTTTGCTTTATATTTCAATCCTTTGGGAACGAATGTACACCCCAAATCAAAAAGATAGCACAAGTGTGCTACATTTAATTTCTCGTATTATAATCGTGACAACATAAAAATTTTGAAACGCACATAGAAAGTACTTTACGCACATATGAGCCGTTTATTTTGAAAGTGGCATAAGTCACTTTGTTTTTAAGTCGATATATTTACGGGTTTGCGTTTGAACACGTTTAAAAATATGGATGCTAACTTTCGAGAAGATTTACTTGTATTTGTTATCTCAGGATACTGATATTTTTCTCAATATAAATAATTTCGTATAAACATTAAAAAATCACCACTTTTCATTACGGTAAAGTGACTTAAGCCACTTTCAAAATAAATAGTTTAGAAAAATGACTGACATTTATTAATTTTGTCCGACGTATTTTACTGAAGTGATGTTTTGAAAGGACAGTGATTTACTAAAATTGTTGAATAAATTACATATAGAATAATAATTTATACCATGAACATATTTAATATAAAGGTTTGATTTAAGTATTTTTTATTTTAATATTCATAAAATACAAAAATAATGAGTACATTTTGAAACATAAGTATAAGTAATTTATATGAAAATACATCAGTTCAATTTAATTTTCGTCATCAATAGGAGTGATTAAGTCCTCGGAAATCGTGTTTTGTTTCAAATTTTTTAAATAACTGTGGTATATTGGGGGTATATAATTAAGCAAGTCCATCAAGTCCATCTGCTGGTGGGTCTGGAGGTAGCCGCCACATCACTATAATATAATTTACAAAACTGCACTATTCTTTCGCACTTATAAAAATAAGTCCAGTGATCACAATTTTTTTAAAAATAGTGAAAATAATTCGAAACAATGCTTCACACACACTTATCACACGTTTCTATTTCTTTTACACTAAACCCCGCAATTAATTTCCTGAGTACAGCGACTTACGCCACTTTCAAAATAAACATGTTTGTTATACCGTTAATTAGCAAAACTTCTCTCGAACAAATCTCAATAGTTCTCAACTTATTGATTGCAAATTTTTTTAAAATGAAAAGATGCCGTTCAAGTGTAATTAGTGTTACCATTAACTCGATTTTTTTGAAAAAGTGACTTATGCCACTTTCAAAATAAACGGCTCATGTATTTCTACAAAATCTGTTGCTAGAAGTGAAAGTTAATTTCATGATTTTGAAAGTGCTAAGAATGTTTTCCTCAAAGAACCTAGATTATGTACCAATGATTTAAACAATGGGAAAAACGTGAACAATGTATACTGATCTTTTGTTACGTACAGCAATTATATATTTGCATTTCTGGAAGAAGCTCTATAGTTCTGATGCTATCAATTTGTCTACACTACCAATCAAAAAGATAGCACAGTGTGCTATCTTTAATTTCTCGTATTATAATCGTGACAACATAAAAATTTTGAAACGCACGTAGATAATACTTTATGTAGATATGTAAATATCTCTTAAACTGACTTGCTGTCAGTCCGATTTCTCAGAAGAAATGTAAACATATCAATCACGCATGAGGTGACGCGGCAGCCGAAGTGTTAATAGTGTAATTACAAAACACTTTTTAAATAGTGCCATTATGACATTTTTGTTTAATGATGTAAATAAGATGATCTTTTAAACCGTCTGGTTTAAAGCGTTAATATATAAATAAATAAATAAATAAATAGGATGAATTTTGACAATAATATAATTATTAAGCGTTTTTGTAAAAACCGCGCTGAATCGATTTTTATAATTCAAATTTTCGCGAAGTCATGCGTACGCGACTCCGGCCGTCAAAGTGTTAAGAATTAAAGGCTTCCACGAATCTCTGCTTCGCACCACTTTGTCGCGGCCACAATTGGTCTTTGTGAAAGACCAATTAGCAGGGATCCGTCTGAAACAACCGGAAACTGTCAGAGAGGAATCGATCTGGCAAAGATGTCCGAGACATGAAGATTCAGACGGCGATATCCGCGAGGGAAGTCCACCGCGAGCATCTGAGCCCGACCGGTCCACTTCCGAATAAACGAGGGAACAACTACCAGGAAGTTTATTCCTCGGCCGGCACGTTTTTCGTGTTTCTCTTTTATGGTTGGCGCGATACGATGTACGTACTTGGAGCGCAACTTGTCGGGACGTGGAAGAAAGGGAAAAAGAGAGCGGGAGCGTGTCGGCAGCTTTCGCCCACCGGGGAGGGAAGCTTTACGAGGTTCTTTCTGCCGCTTCGTCGTTTCATTTTACGGGTCGTCGCCTTCTTCTTGCGACGTGGATTTGATTCAACGCGAACAGCCCATCCGGAGGCTCGCCATCGAGCCGCGGGGAATTTTCGTGTCGGTCCTTTTACGTTCCATGAGATCCCAACTCCCCTGTCCCCTCGACCCCGCACGATAATCGAACTCTTATTATCGATGTCAGGGACCGCGCGCGAAATTATCCTGCAATTTCCTTCACGTTTTGTCCCGTCGATTCCGACCCGTTTTGCGCTTCGCTCGTCTCATTTGATTACCTCGTTGGCGTTATTTGTATCTGATTATGCTCGCTCGTACGCAAAGTCTACCTCCTGCGGCCCGTTCAGCTCAAACACCTTCATTGTTTCGAGCAGTGAGCGATAACATTGTTTGCGAAAATTGTTTGGCTTCGTGAAAAACGTAATGCTGCTAATGCCGTGTGCACGCGTTAATTATTAAATCGGGTGTGTGAAATGCATAATTCTTAATGGGCCGCCGCGATGCTTGAATGAGAAATAGCAACGCGGCTGTTCGTGGCTTCACTATTCTACTTTCGCTAAGTGAAACCTTTGGAGGATTTGGTGAAACACCAGATGTTACGAGAGGTCTTTTAAAAAACAATTATTTTTCAATAACTAATACTTTAATAAACTAATACTTTGGAGGAACAATTATTCTTAAATCATTAATACTTTAATAAGCTAACACTTTAGTGTTAGTTTTGTAGTATTTGTTCTCTTTAGTATTAGTTTTGTTTAGGGAAGCAATTATTCGCTTTGGTGGAGGATTTGGTGAAACACCAGATGTTATGAGAGGTCTTTTAAAGAGCAATTATTTTTCAATAACTAATACTTTAATAAACTAATACTTTGGAGGAACAATTATTCTTAAATCATTAATACTTTAATAAGCTAACACTTTAGTGTTAGTTTTGTAGTATTTGTTCTCTTTAGTATTAGTTTTGTTTAGGGAAGCAATTATTCGCTTTGGTGGATGATTTGGTGAAACACCAGATGTTACGAGAGGTCTTTTAAAGAGCAATTATTTTCAATAACTAATACTTTAATAAACAAATACTTTGGAGGAACAATTATTCTTAAATCATTAATACTTTAATAAGCTAACACTTTAGTGTTAGTTTTGTAGTATTTGTTCTCTTTAGTATTAGTTTTGTTTAGGGAAGCAATTATTCGCTTTGGTGGAGGATTTGGTGAAACACCAGATGTTACGAGATGTCTTTTAAAGAGCAATTATTTTTCAATAACTAATACTTTAATAAACTAATACTTTGGAGGAACAATTATTCTTAAATCATTAATACTTTAATAAGCTAACACTTTAGTATTAGTTTGATAGTCTTTGTTCTCTTTAGTATTAGTTTTGTTTGGAGAAGCAATTATTTGCTTATTCTTTTTGAAACCAAGTATCGTTAACTAATTCTAAACCGTTTGAGTCCCAGGGGTTATTCAGAAAACACGGTCGAAAAGTGGCGAACAGCGTAATAGCGCTTGTCTTAATTGATTGCGAGGAGAACCAAGCGGCGTGATAGCGCTTGTCAAGATTGACAAACAAAACAAAAAGAAAAAAAAAATGAAAAAAAGCAGCTTTGCGATGTACGTTTGATCGCGACACAAGATCTGAACAGCGCGATCGCGCTGCTTGGGACTCAAACGGTTAAAATACAGTGTTCTCGGCTTGTTCGTTTCACTGTTACAGATAAAGATAACGTTTGCTGATAACTCATGGCACAAATTAGACAAGCTTTTAAGAAGGTAATGCTTTATCCCTCCGTCTGCTGTACCGTAGTCACGACGAGCAAAAGTGGGGAGACCGCAAATATGTATTATCGGAGTGAGTCAGGAATGACTCGTGCACAAGAAAGGGCGCGCTTCAATAGTCGGAAGGCTATTTTGAATTGTATAATCTATCGCAAAAAAATAATTCTTTTCGCAAGAGAGAGCAGCAGAAATTTTAGTTGAATTGAATCTTTATTTGTTGAGATGCACACTTCGAGAATTTTGATAAATCAAGCAGGACTTTGTTTAAACATTTGCCGATTTTTTAAAAGGCTCGTTAAAAATAGTATAAAATGAACTAAAATTTGTATAATAAAATTATCGATCATTCTGTGTCTGACACATTGCGTCTGTATCGACTTGCTACGCTTCTATGTGTGCAAATTTTGATCTCTCTTTGCATACACACTGCCGCGGAGACTTGAAAAAATGAATGGTTGGATTGCGAAAATTGTTTTTACCTCGGCTTCGCGAAGTTTCGCAGTAGAGGGCTCGGTCGAAGGCCCGCAAAAATTTCAATTTTGATATACCGTCGCTCGAATTATATTGTATAATGATGTTCGGTGAACAAAGCCCGCGTCGATCGTGCGACACATGTGCCACGGGTAACTCGCTCTATCATCGGAATTGCGTGGGACCGTAAAACACCGTCTAGCCGTCCTAGCAACATAGTTTTAGTTAATTCGCGGGAGAAGATGCGTCTCTCGAGCGGCGATCGTCTCCACTTTGCCACTCGAGGGTTGGATGCATCGTGTGCTCCTCGCTCGAATGGTCAGCTGGACCCTCGTACACGTAAATCACGGCGTTGCCGCAGATCCAATTATCAAATTGTCCGCCACTTCAGCCGAGTCAAGAGAACCGACCGGAGTGTCGAAGAAAGAGAGGGACGACCAGGAATTCGAAGCAGAACGAGAGGCGTCCGGCGATACTGCTTCAATAGGGGCGCAGCGCGGGGGTGACAGTCTGGAAAATCAAGGCGAAGACAAGCCCGACAAAGCCCCGATCAAAACAGGAACAAGGACCGCGGCAAACTACACGCAAAATGAGAAAAAGGAACCGAAACGACTCGCGTGCTGATTTTAACAAATTTATTGTTAGAATTTTGAGAATTTTATTTTATCCTATTTTATCTTTTTTTATCTTTTATTTTATCTATAAAATATAACTTAATCTGCTAAGCGCCGTTTCTAGTCTGCGGATTTTATGCATTTTGTACAAAAATGTGTAGGTGCAATTTAAAATCACAGCAATTTAGAAATACGTATTATTTTCAACTGGTTAAAATATAATTTTTATTTGACTACCGCTTCTTGCTATCGGTGCAGCTTCTTTTGCATGAACATCTGCAATCTAAACATTATGAAAGAAAAAATATACGTGAAAATGTCAATCATGCCTGTATAAATGTATTTTATTCGATATTACTTGGTGCCTGAAATTACAGTGGCTCACAAAAAAGGGTTCATACACCTTCTTCAAAACTGGTCTAAGTGACTTAAATTTTTTTTTAATGATAAAGGGACTGGTCTACTAGGCGATGAGTAATATGTCTTTTTTAAATTTTGCTACTACTTAGAACGATAGAAAAAATAAGAAACTCTCGTTTTTTAACGTTTTTATCTGAGCCTATAAAAAATTTTAAACTGCCTTTCGTAGATCTCGGTAACTTATATGCGTGCTGAAAATTTGATCGAAATCGGTTAACCCAGAGTCGAGCTACAGGCGTTGAAAGATTATAAAAACTGCAATTTCTTACAGTTTTCGGTGAAAATCGTGATAAAACTGCGATTTTTGTCATCTTTAATTTACTATAACTCATAACAACGTCAACTGATTTTGTTAAAATTTTCAGCGTACATATAAGTTACCAAGATCTAGGAGAGGCATTTTTTAAATTTACGTTATACGCTCAGATAAAAAAGTTAAAAAACAAAAGTTTTTATCTTTTTTTTCGTCATTCTAAGTAATAGCAAAATTCAAGAAAATCATTTTGGTCATCGTCTAGTAGACTAGTCCCGTTATCATCTAAACAAAATTCAAGTCAGTTAGAAAAAGTTATTTAAAAATAGTTTAGTTTTGAAAAAGTTATTTCGTTTTTAAAGGTGTATGAACACTTTTGTGGGCCATTGTATATCTTCGGTAACACTTTATGGTTAAAACAGTGATCGTTCTAATAATGCAATGTCTCACCTCAAGTTTTATCGATTATTGGTAAACATCGGAGTAAAATAAAACTTTATTTCAAGCAACAGAACACCGTTAAATATAAGGACTACGCAGAGTAACGAACAAAAATGAATATAATCAACTACAAAAGGAAAAAATAGAAATTAATTGGTACGGTTCATTAAAAAAAAAAGAAGTTTCACTAAAAGTATCCAATTTAAAATTGGTGGAATATTTTTTGGACGTAAACGAAATGATAGAAAGCACTTACGTGGGATTTTGTTTCTACCTTGAATTGTCGTTTTTCGTGCATTCAAAGCTACGTGTTTTCCATCTTATTCGACAATGTGATTCAGTCAACGTTAAAAGGAGAAGAGAGCCAATTAAATCCTTTGGAATTGTTTGGCCGCTTTGATGCCGGTGAGTATGTTTCTACCTACAATTTCGAAGCATCCCGGACGCTGAGACACCCGTAAGAGACGATGGGCGAAGCTAAGTGCCGTTGGATCGCTAACTAAAAGAGCAATAGATCCTGCGGGGCAAAACCGCTAAAGACAGCTCGACGTCGCCGGCGAAAATTTATCACTTAAATGACTGGGAAGCACGCGAACCCTAGGGAGTATTTCGCAGTCAGATAAGGTGATCGGTCGATAAGGAGAGCCGTGAAGGTACTCACGGTAAACACTTGAGACGCTCGATAGCAACGCCGTTCGAAAGACAACAAGATGATCTTGGCCACTTGACGGAAGATGTGATCATCCGCGGCGTGTTATTTTTCAAGAGTTCGCGGTCGACATTCGCGCGGATTCCTTGAAATTCGTATCTGTTTACGTTAAATCAATTGCTTCATAATCAGGTCAGAGTGAGAAAACAAAGGTAGTAGGATACGTTTAGTTTATTGTTGAAATCTGTTGTTGCCAAGTGTTCGACTAAAATGATCTTAATGTTGATTAGCATTTGATGAGATGACCGGCTCAAATGTTTGACTTCACATTTATTGTAATTATAAAGATAAATTCATAGATGTTATTATTATTATTCTATCGGTTTCACAAATCCTGCGAAACTTTTTAAATATTTTCTATTGCAAGTTTTTAAAAATTGATCGCAAAAATTGCAATAAATGCGTAAGTCTAATTGTAAGTATGATCTAAGACTTGTCACGTAATTGATTCGATGTATGAACATGCAATTAGACTAGTTTACGAAGTTCGCGACACGACTGTATAATTTTCTAAATCATCAAGGATCGGCAGTTTCTTTTAAAATAAAGACAAACACCATCCAGTGCTATGATAATTCCAATTGCATGAAGCTTAGGTCATCGGCTGTTACCGATCAGAAAACCACCATGGAAAGTTACAATGTTCCCTTTTTCTTTCTGTATAAAAGTTGTACACATAATTTCCGTGACACGCGAAACATTTCCTTGGGGCAAAGGTAGCACGTGTCCCGGAAAATGCCAGTTAGCTAGGAAATGCAAACCGGATGTGCGTGCAGAAAGGCGCGCACCACCCTCGACATGCAATGTTAATGCAGACATCGTCTTAGAACCTCAATTAATTTGCTTACGGTACACGCAATATTAGCACTTAATCATCATCAGCAACAAGTCTCTGGGGGAGAATTAATTGAGACTAATGTATGAGATACGTTCCTCAGATTAATTCAGTACATAGATAATTTTTATAATTTGTCCACTCTGGTAGAGATTAAATTATTAAGCTTTGACATAAACTGTCGTCAACTTCGAGCTAGATTTTACCGAAAAATAATTCTAAGAATTTAGTTAAAACATTTTCGCAAGTACATATCCTGATACTCTGATAGGAAAAACAAGGGAATTAAAAGACTGCATAACAGTGGGAAAATATTTTCATTCAAATGGCTGGATTGATCGTCTCAACTTAATTGCCAAACACTTATATTTCTACATATCATACTATTTTAGGTGCTATGAACGAGCGCATTCATCTTTTTATTGAAATTTCATATTAATGTCGACAACTATGGTCTTGCATTTTGTTAATGTGAATATTGTTCATATGTTCCATTACTTATATATTTATATATTGATTATTATTTATACATATAAACTTATATATTCCAATCTTTTTTACAGATAAATAATTATCAAAATCATTTGAATATGAAAAATGATTATTCGTTAACCACCTCGTTACCGAAGACGAGATATTTCGCTGTCATTATGTTGGTTGGATGTTAGTTGTATTACGCTATGGACAAAATGTTTCGTGTCTCAACATTTCTTTTACGATGCAAGCCTAAGCAAACACGTGATATTATTCTTGGAAGAGATATCATTCAGTCGCTTTAATCTTTCTTCGAAACCCACTTTAAGATTGACCCTGCATAGCACCTTCTAGAAGATATTTTCAAACACGTGGCAACATTGAAACATGTTTAATGCTTAATGAAACGTTGAAATAAGTAATCAAGCTAATTGCATTAAGTTCTTTTTTCAGGGTTTTTTCACATAAAGTTGATAGGATCTCAATGCCACTTTTTCAAGAAATATGCTAATCTAGCGCCAGTGTTTCATTAATTAACAGTGTTTCACATATTTAGGCGATTAAGGAAGGAAGCCTTACCAACAGAAGATTTGAAACTGTAAATAAAATAGAAAAATTAAAATGTGAAATGTAAATATTGTTAAAGAATAACGTAAACTGTTATAGAACAGAAGGCAGCGAAGGAAAACAAAAGGTTAATTGGAAAATAAATAAAAACCTAGCGTGTAGCTTTAACGATACTTAACGGTACTTATTTAATTAGTTGTAAATTGATTATGCAATGCTCGTAAAATGTATCATCGTATTTGAGAGAAAATTGATCTATTTGTCGTCATTAATAACGGCGCAAGCAGACAGGTTATCGATGAAGTAAATAATCGTATTTTATTTCGCTTATTATTAATCCCATTATCCACACTTAAAGCGGCGCATTCAAAAAGTCGGAGCATGTATAATTAGTAATCGATATCTTATCGATAATCATTAGTAATATTTTAAAGCGAATCAACTTCCGCATGCAGCGAAATAATTGGAACGACCATTTAATTATCGCGATAATAAAATGACTCATCGTTCATTTGTTTGGTGATTATCAAAACCGCGGTCGATAAATGTTTCAACTGTCTTCATTGTATTAAATTGCAGGCAATGATGCACTTGATCGGCTGTGTTTATCAGTCAGAGGGAAATATTATTCGCGGTCAATGGAGCCCCTGTTACACACATTTTATAATAACAAATACACGCTTGCGTTTTCCGCATGTAATTATCAGTTGAAGCAGCTCATTGAAGCCGCGCGCAGAAAATTGTGGTCCG
This sequence comes from Megalopta genalis, assembly GCF_051020955.1. Lineage (NCBI taxonomy): Eukaryota > Metazoa > Arthropoda > Insecta > Hymenoptera > Halictidae > Megalopta > Megalopta genalis. Next base: position 7,313,307 of record NC_135014.1, on the reverse strand, counting down.
TGGTTTATTTTTGGGGAAGAGCATGCGTATCCGACACTTGAAGATAAAACATAGTTTGATATTTGCATTTCCCTGGACAACGCAAATATATACCCTCATCAAATTTTGCTAATATGAATGATATCGATTCCCGCGGATGATTTCATAAAGCCTTTAGAACCGCGACCGACGCCGCGCGGCGCCGGTAAATTACGTTAGTTTAAATCGTGCAACAATTTGTTTGTTCATTAGTTTTATTTTCAATTACCCCTTCCACGCAGCGACATTTTGAATCCCTCCAGTATCTAACCGTTTACTTTTATGAAAATCCTGTCTGATCATCTGACATAATTCCGTTGCTTTCAGTGAAATATTCAATTGTTGTTTCAACATCCACATTTACCACCAAGAAAGATAAGAATATTTTGTGTCATTTTGGATATCACTTTTACATTTAAGGCCAACATCGACTAGTTCAATTAAGCACAATCTATAAAATGATAAAAGTGTCTAATTCTGTCAATAATTGGATTTCGAAACCGCAACTTTTTAGTTACTATAAAATGGCATTTGTCAGGCTTTTGCCAGATGTCCTATTCGAAATTATGGTATTTCCTCGAATTATTGAGGATTATGTGTGCAAGTAATTACGATAGTGCCGGTCACGGTACGCGTTAAAGGAGCCCGCTTCCGAAAATGGGCACTACACGGAATCCGATTCAATTTCACAGTTTGTCGACGAAAATAACGATAATCAAGGACGATCGTTAATAATCACTATATTGTGGATTCATGACCCATTGCGGATTATTATACGCGCTTCTCGACGCGTGCGCGACGCGAAAACTTATTCGCGTAAATTTGTGCAACTGATTCTAGATAATTGCAAATGGGTAGGTATACTTTCAGCAAGGGATGCTATGGCTGTTCCGAATAAAATTATCGTTCTCCCGCGAATCATGGTTGCGCGATTTCGAAATTTCGTTCGCAGATTTGTTGCGTTCGGTTCCGCGAATTCGACAACACATTTTTAAATACGCGATCGTACTGATATTGAAACTTCTAATAGTAATAGAAAATTATTATAGATTTGTTTAAAATTTATAAATCACTGGATTTCTTTAAATGTGCAAATGAAAATGTCTGTACAAAAGTAAATTGAACATTACACGTGTGTCGTTATTTTCGCATTAAAATTTTTAATGGATCTTAAATAAAACATAAATGTTAATCGTGCAGTATCGTGCATTTTGTAATTGTTACTAGATTCGTTAAACAAACATGTTTTCTCATAATTTTGTTAGATTATACTACGTTTCACAGACGGCTAATCCCATTATCTGAATAGAGATTGGTATGACTACAAGATAATCGACAGGGGGTTGAAATTTTTCTAAATTTCTGCAAAACACGATCGTTTGCGTAATTTGTTTACGTGCTCGTTCCAGATAGTATTTACCTGACCGACATATTATCAGTTACCCAAGGTCCAGCTATGTGAAAAATGCAAAATTATTATCTTTCATGCGTTCGCTGTTCTTATAAATACTCAACACCTGCCGATTTAAATCAGAAACCTACGAGCTCTACCCAAGTGAAGATAAGGTGAGTTACAGTCTTAAGATTCTTTTGCAAAACGATTTCAAAAGTGAATTATTAGTACATACTGTTCTTTTATTAGAAGCTATTACTACAACCATGAAGAAATTTTTCGCAATTCTGTGCGTGACCATTCTGGTAGTTGGTCTTGTTGAGAGTTGCAAACCACCTGGCTTACTCGTAAGTGAATTTTTTAATACTTTACCATAAATTTTTATTATATATATATTATAATATAATATAATAATATACATATATATATATATATATATATATATATATATATATATATATATATATATATATATATATATAATATATATAATATATAAAATAATATATATTATACTATAATTTTACCATAATTTTTTAATACCAACCATAACAAAATATTACCGTCTCTAAATATTAAGCTACTTTTCTAAGAACTATCAATAAGGAATGCACTAACATAAAATTATGTACAATAAAACCTCGTTTATCCGAACATATCGGGGAACAAGACAATCCGGATAACCAAGGTGTTCCGATAATAGAGGTTCACTAGTTATTCCGCCCCACTAGTTATCTCGATAATCGAGGCTGCAATTCGGATAACTCAGGTTCAAATGTTTATGAGAGGTACCGCGAGGAAACAGATACAGTTACCATTTTGGACTTTTGTAATCTAACAACATTAATCGAAATATAAAACGATTTTCATAACTTTTAATATTATTATTATTAATATTTTAATATTATTATTAATATTTTAATATTATTATTAATATTTTAATATTATTATTAATATTTTAATATTAATATTATTATTAATTATTTGATGTTCCCAAAAATGATTGGCTTACGTTACTAAGGATTAATAATATTATTACAATATAATAATACGCGCTCTCCCTCGTATAACTGAGAATATGCTTGACAGTAGCTCGGATAATAAAGGTTCAATTGTAAGTTCGTACATTTGATTATCCTGCAAATGTCAAATATCACGTGTAAATTACTATTGTTACTTCCATTAGAGATGTAGGAAAAATTCAATTTTGAAAAATTCTCCGGAAAATCTGTTTGCTCATAAATCTAATATTTTCTACCCGTCTATCACTCATCACATCTAGTAATTGCAACAAACACCGCTGATGGTTCAATATCGATCGTATTCCACTGATTTTGTTATCTCCTAACTGTCAATCCATATCAAATTACTGTGGCAAGCAAATAGCATCGAGACATTGTCAATGTCTACGAACAATAATAAAATTGCAAACAGTAAACAATGAACAGATATACGAATCGGATGATACACTAGTATCGTGTAAATATATTTCTACAATATCAAATCCTCGATAAAAGATGGCTTAAATGCAACCATCCATAACGCCAAGTGATAAAATTATTTGCCATATTCATTCTTTTCTTTCGACGTCTTCTCTGATTTATACAAAATAAAATGATAAAAGTGTAAATAGGAAATCTTAATTCAGACCCCCCCCCATCTCGCTATACATATAATTTATTAAAATTTGATAATTCAATACATTAGAATCGTGTGTCACAAGATTGAATTTTTTTCACGAATGAATTTATTGCATTTTTGACTCTGTAGTACTCGATGAGAACAATACTAGTTATGAAATAATGCACCTTTCTTTCACAGTGCAACGAAGACAAAGATTGCTGTGCACCGTTAGTATGCAACCCGTGGGCTGGACGATGTACCAAACCTCAGGCTCCTCCAGCTGCAACAAACAAACCGAGTAATCCGCCTGCACCAATTGTTGACGGCCAGATGTGAACAAATGATTAATCGACAAACTGGGACTGTACTTCGTAGGCCTACGAATTTTTAGAACTTGCTTATAAATGTACAACATATACACAATATTATCAAAGCAATTATAATACGCAATTGAAAAAATGTATCTCACTTTGTGCTTTTGTTTTCCTCTTCCTCCTTTACGCCAATGAATATTAATGAATTAGCTAATTAATAAATATGGACCGTAATAATTTGTCAAGAATTGATTTCCGGCTACTTATTAGAATTTTTCAGTATAATAGTTGAAGTAATCGAAGGGATCTAAAAATATTTAATAAAAATTGACTCCATCAATATTAGAGCAAGAGAGGAGAATTAGTTTTTCGATTATGAGATTGAAATGTTCCTGAAATATAACATTTATTTTTAGATTGTGTGTACTGTCTTTTAGGTTTAATATAAAGCATAGGTTTTGCTATGTGAGAATAAATGCATCCAAATCTCTATTTGGAAATCGGTTGATTGAGCTATAAATATCTCAAAGAGATTTCATTGACATTCATTTTATTAATCTCATTGTTCCAACGTTTTCTTATTAGTATTTCTTCTTACTCCAGTTACCAATAGGACGGTTATCTATCATGCAAACATGGTGTGCTAATTCTGTGTTTGTCTATATATTTACTAGCTTAACACTTGTATTAACTCAGTTATAAATACATGATAGGTCGATAAAAAGATCATATCTGTCAATTTTCTGGAGAATGATATATTGTATCTGTGACAATGGATAATTGATAATAATCAATTTGATTCAATGCAATGCTACGCTGATCTCTGTGAATGTTGTTTTTTGTCAAATAATTTTAAAAATTTCAATTCAACTCTGCAGTGTTTAAGATTGCCTTATTTAATAACGCTTATAATATACTTGTAACATGTACTTGTAATAATACTTATAACAATACTTATACTTTGGGAGCTAATTGTGGCGAGTCACAGTCGGTTTCGGCACGAATACAGAGTGTGACCGTCAATGGAAGTCACGACTTCTTATCTATTGAAAACTAAGTGTACAATGTGTTAAAATGTCCAAATAATCATATTTAGCAATATACAAGGTGTTCCACAATTATTTTAACAGCCGAAAATGAGGGGTAGCTGAGGTCATTTGAAGTAACTTTTTCCTTTGCGAAAATGCAATCTGCGGCTTTGTTTACGAGTTATTAACGGAAAACACTGACCAATGAGAGGTGATGGCGCGAAGTTCGAGAGCCCGCAGCACGAGGCTTTGACAGATGGTCGGGACGGACTCGAGCCGCGTTCGAAGTATCGAACAAATCACGAAGCGAGAACTTTCCGGATTTTTTTTTACTACGTAACAGTGATATTTTTAAGAAAAACGCTGTTCACCTTTACTTTAGAACGTTTGAGGAATATTTACTAATTTTTCGGACCCGAAATAGTAAGTAATTTAACCGTGACGGCCGTTTTAATTTTCTAGTGTGCATGACACCTTGTGTGTAACCTTGACATATCAAGGACATATCAAGGTTATCTCAAGGACATATCAAGGTTATGTCAAAGTTATGTCAAGGTCAACATATGAAATTTTTAAGCAAGGTTTACAGTGAAGATTAACAAAGTACGTAAATGATATTTTAATTTAAATAATTCCGTGTCCGAACACAGTTCAACGAATGATTCACAAAGCTAATTTAATAAATAATAATCGTGTCAAAGCACGTAAGGGACCTTGATTGATTGACCTTGACGTAACCTTGACATAACCTTGATATGACTTTGACATCAAGGTTATGTCAAGGTCATGTCAAGGTCTAACAGACATATCCCTTACGATAATATTATAATATAATATTATCAATAATCTTGATATAACCTTGACATGACCTTGACATAACCTTGATATGTCCTTGATATGTCAAGGTTACACACAAGATGTCATGCACACTAGAAAATTAAAACGGCCGTCACGGTTAAATTACTCACTATTTCGGGTCCGAAAAATTAGTAAATATTCCTCAGACGTTCTAAAGTAAAGGTGAACAGCGTTTTTCTTAAAAATATCACTGTTACGTAGTAAAAAAAAATCCGGAAAGTTCTCGCTTCGTGATTTGTTCGATACTTCGAACGTGGCTCGAGTCCGTCCCGACCATCTGTCAAAGCCTCGTGCTGCGGGCTCTGGAACTTGGCGCCATCACCTCTCATTGGTCAGTGTTTTCCGTTAATAACTCGTAAACAAAGCCGCAGATTGCAATTTCGCAAAGGAAAAAGTTACTTCAAATGACCTCAGCTACCCCTCATTTTCGGCTGTTAAAATAATTGTGGAACACCCTGTAGATTAATTTCAAATGAGTTCGCCGAACGAATATTAGAAGGATCAAATAGCACGTTAGTTCACAACGTAGATTGTTTACATTACCTTATGAACATAAGGCCACCTTACAATGTAATCTTTATAGGAAATGATGGTCAGGGGTTACATGATTGTAATTAATCGATAGAAATTTTGTAATGCTTATATGCAATATAATAATTAACACGAAATGAAATAATTAAATTAGAATTATTTTCCTACATTTTTGATAAGGTTTACGAAAATATCCGCTCAAAATATTCTGGGATTCACATTATGACATACATATCCATCAGATAGTACATTTTGATACTGTAAAAACGTTTTAACAAACTATGTAATCATAACCGGTCAAGAAATTGGTACGCGGACGTTCACTTATAGAAACAAAAAATATGGTCAGTTACTGTATAAATAAAAAAATTTGCGACATTATACATGCAACTACGTATATGGTTAAATTAAGACAAACCAATGCAATAACATAAATAATTATTACTCAAATGTATACTCCTTATTTGTATACTTTAAGTCCATAACAAGACCATATGAATAAATTTTATTTACACGAACCATAGCGTACTTTATGGTGAATGAAATGGCGTTTATTATAATCTGACTTAAACCTGCCAACCTAACTTTACCCTGCCAAGTAGACATGAGTTTTTTACTTCTTCTCTCATTCCAAGTAATAGCAAAATTTGAAAAAAGTATTACAGTCATTGTCTAATAGACTGAGCCCTCTATTATCTAAAAAAATTCAAGTCATTATGTCCAATTCTAAAAAAAGTTATACCGTTTTTCAAGTGGTCTTAACACTAAACCTACCAAGCAGTAATACTAACTGGCATGTACTGCTTCACAAAAGTGAGAAGACCGAATTTATTTGGAATTTGTAAAGTTTTTATTATAAGACTTGCTCCAATAATATAACTTATTCAAACGTTCTCCACGAAAGAGTCTCAGAACTTTTCAGAATTGCAAAATAAGAAAGCGATCACTTTGACCGCGGTAGGTTTAGTGTTAAATACATATATGTCCGCTACTGTACGTGGTGATATAATCATTCGCCTTGCTGACTCTTCGTCCTAACCGCAGCGGCCGATAACACTTCTTAACGTACCGTGCTGGAGTCAACATACCCTTTTCAACGTACCCTTCCCTTTGACTAAATACTACATTACAAGTAAGTACCTTATGCGTTTGGGACTACTGCGTTTTTCTCTATTTCACTTAACCCTTTGCACTCCGCTGTCCCCTCTCGTGGGATATCGTAATTCTAGCATATCACTCGGATGTCCCCTCTCGCGGGACATTAAAGTTTATTAGTGATTACGGGGAATTGAGTTATGTCAGTGCAACTTTTTGAGACATGCATGTTTCCCTGAAGTTTTCTCTTGAAATGGCACAAGAAATCAAATCAAAATATTAGTAAAAATATTAAGATATATACAAGAAATGTCAGCGGGTTTTGACGAGAACGTGACAGGCGTGCTCACGACGGTCCGAGCACTTTAAAGGCGCCATTTGAAAAGAGCGATAAGGCAAGTTTGTAGAAGAAAGGTCGGTATGCGAACATAACACGCACTGTATAGTGAGATTTATAATCATAAAATCTGGAGGAAAAGATTTTCAAAGCTGAACTCAGTTTGGTTTGAAGCGTCCAGCGGTATAGATAGATCTAACGAGTGAGAAAATCGGAAAAGTGATTCTTCTCTTGGTAAAGAAATTGTTTGGTAAAAGTTTTTTTGGTAAATATCATCTTGTGAGTTAGTAATAACAATTAGAAATTTTCAACCTATGTATTTACTCATATTTTTTATTAGAAAGACTGTTGTTGTATGTTAGAAAGACTAACTGTAGAAGGTTTTCTTCTAAGCACTATCATTAAAGAAAAATGTAATATGTACAATAGACAATCCTTTTTTTCTTTCCAGAAGAACATTCAGGCAATGAGAAAGTTAACAGTTTCTGCTAAAATCATTATAATTGGCAGCTTCGTCATGGTCAAGTTGAAAATAAATCATTCACAAAATTCGGACACTAAACGTAAACAATTTCTTAAACCGGTAAGTGTACTAAATTTATAATTATTTTGTACATTTTATCGACTGTTGTATGTATGCAGTGTACATGGAGTATCGATTGTTGTGGTCTCTGTATACGCGCATCTTATGAGCAATATGAAATACATTCGTGACACATTATACATTATATAGTACATTATATAGCGTTCATACATTATACGTTCGAGAATAAAATAATCCGAAGAATCGAAACAGCTGTGGTATTATTTTCTATTACCAAAAAGATTAATTTATATTTACCTTTTATTTCCTGGAACTACTTGCTATTCATTAAAATTTTGCGTTATTATGAAATCTTGATGAAACATTGGGCGTTCATTTTTCGAATTTCAAATTATCTAAGTTTTGAATTATTTTAGAAAGTTCTGACTTGTTTTCTTCTTTTTGTACGGATAACCCTGCCAAACATGCCTGACCCTGACCTACGCTTTAGAGAAGCTTTTTAAAAAATGGCTCGAAATATACTGAAAATTTGACAGAACTATAACCTAACCCCGACAATAAACATAACTATAACCTAACCCCGACAATAAACATAAGCTTCACCTAATCCTGACAATAAACATAACCTTGACCTAACTCTGAAATAAACATAACCCTGTACATAACTTTGATTTAACCATGACCTAAACCTGGCAACCTGACTTATCCCTGCCCTACACTGTAGATTATGTTAAAAAAAGGGCTCAAACTATTCTCGGATTCTTATTCCGACATACAATGGTATGCATAATTTATAGACTCAAAGTAGCCTTCGCATTGTTACTGACATTTAAACGAAAACTTAACAAAATATTATATTTGTATATTTCGATTTTCTATTATTTCTAATATAGAAATATACAAATATGATATTTTCTTACGTTCTTTTTAAATATACAGGTTGACTTGGCCAAAGAAGACCCCCTATAGTGCTTGTGAGTAATTATAAACTCAAAGTAACTTGTACATTTTTATAGATATTTAAACAAAAACCAAGAGAAAAACTGTATTTGTATATTTCTATATTAGAAATAATAGAAAATGGAAATATACAAATATGATATATCGCTAAGATTTTGTTTAAATACCGCTGAAAATGTATAAGTTACTTCGAGCCTGTAATTATTCACACCACTGTATTCGTCAGACAGTAGTACATTTTAATACTATAAAAACTTGTCTTACGAAAAGTTGTGGTCTTCAGAGTTATTTAACAAAATATGTAGAACAAACCGGTCAACAGCTTGGCACGCGGACGTTCACTTATAGAAACATGAGATTTGATTATTCAATAGAAAATAAGTAAGAATTTTTTTATGAAATCATGTAATTTTTGTTATGCAAATCGATGCATTTTTGCATTTTCCTTGACCAATTATTCACATATTTTGATCGAAAACTGATTAGCTTAGAAGTTATGATTTTTGCCCCGAACGCACAGTGCGACTGTTTAAATCACCAAGAGCGGTGTGATGTTCTGTTGCTGCGATGCGGCTGGGAGAGCCTGGGCCTACTATCCCTGAATGGACACATTACTGAATGATGCCAAATTGGGCCAAGTATACGTTTCCTGCATAATGTGCTCTACGTGGTGACTGATAATCATTCGCCTTACTCTTTGTCGTAACCGCAACGACCGAGATCACTTCTTAACGTACCGTGCTCCAGTCAACATACACGTACCCTTTCCTCTGACTAAATAGTATATAACAAGTAAGTACCTTATGTGTTTTGCGCTGCTGCGCTTTACTCTATTTCGCTTAAAACTTTCGTCATAGCTGGTTTCTAATTAAAATTGTGACGAATTTTCAATTCTAACTCTATCTCTCACGACTGAAGGCACTCGTGCTCTAGCTCGACGCACAGAGCCGAGCAGCGACGAGCAAAGCAGCGACAAGCAGAGCACCGAAAAATATTCTAATCATGTTTTACTGATTTTTCTTCTCGAAGGAAATTGTGTAGACAACATGTTGCTCGTCGCTGCTCGTCACACTAATACGAGTTGGTGGTGACCGTAGACCTGTCGTTTGTCATAGTTTCTCCAACTGCTATTTTTTTTATTAAAGAAAATTATTTTCTTTTTTAGGAAAAAATGATCGAATTGAAAAATCCACACGCAACTATGTGATCCAACAATACTTGTAAGTATATTAATGATTAATTTTTATTTCATTTAATAAAAGATATAATTAATCGTAGTCGTTTATAAAGTTAATGAATGATTTTTGTGAATTACTTTAACATTTTTAAATGTTACATAACCACTATCGTAAGAGGAAAATACAATATATGGAATAGACATGCCGTTTTTCTCTTTCCAGAAGAACATTTAAGCAATGAGGAAGTTAATAGTTCTTATTGCGATCATTATAATTGACACCTTTGCCATGGTCGAGTCGAAAATGAGTCATCCACCCAACATGCGAGGCAACCATTACGGAAATGCGGAACGTGAATGTCGACAAATTTTCGAACCGGTAAGTGTATTAAATTTATAAATATTTTATCTATTTTATCGACTGTTGTATATATGCAGTGTTCATTGGATTCCGATTGCTGCGGTATCTGTGTATGCTCAACTCTTTTTCGTCGTTGGGTTTTATACTTCCTAAAAACGCTATGAAATATTATACATTTGTGAATAAAATAATCATAATAAAATAATAATAATAAATAATAAAATAATAATTTTATTTTCAACTTATCAGAGCTCTTATCGAAAAGATTAATTTATACTTACCTTTTATTTTTTGGACCTACTTGCAATTCATGAAAATTCGCATTATTATAAAATCTTGATGAAACATTTGGCGTTTATTTTTCGAATTTTAAGTTATACAATTTTTAAATTGTTTGAGGAAGTTCTGATTTCCTCTTTTTTCTTGTGCAGGAGTAATCGTTGATACTATTTATAGTATCGTTATAAATATGTATTCAGTACGTGATTAAAAAATCATATATATCATTCGTTCATTGATATTAATCTTTCATCCGTTGAGAGCATATTTACCTTCGTTAATTACCGAAGTAGAAAAGTTGAACTTCGAAATTCCGATATTCAGAAGAGCGATGACGTTTTTCTGTCATAATCGAAGCGAATGCGTAATTGCTGCTATGAAAATTTGTCATCCGCTGATCAAACCGAATTGCATTAATTTATTGATAACTGCGCCGATTACTTCTCTAAAGAGCGCGCGTATGCAGGCGTACATGTTATGAGATTAAAACATATACAGGATTTTATGAATTGAAATGTATATAAAATAATTAGCCACATTAACGAACGGGAAAGTGAAAGAGCGCCCACAGAAAACCATGTTTTCCAATAAAATACAATATTAATTAATAATTACTATTTGAATGGATAAATATTACTCGACACCTTTACACAGCGATCGAAGTTCTTTAATTAAACATAAGCTCTATTTATTGCTAACTAATCCGCGTGAAACCGATATAATTGCTGAAAAATATTTTATATGAACGTCGCTCTGCATCCTCATTTCAGATATGATTACGGAACTGCTAATTTTATACAACTACGATCAAAATTAACACCTGTAATTTAGGACTAAAAAATAATTCAAGCATTCAAAAGAACCTTGTGTACGCTATTAAAAATGATTGAGGAACATCTTTTTTTAAGAACTACATTCTTCAACAAATCGTCGTTCGCTATAATTAATTAAAACCAAACAATTAAATTAAAAAGCTACAAGACCTCAAAATTACTTTGTGAAATGTATCATTTTGCACTGAAATGCATTTTTTTTGTGTTACATGTTTATTGCGCAAACAAAAGTGTATGCAAAACAGAGATAATGCCATTTAGAGAATTGTTGGTTTGAAAGGAATTGTTGTCTTGATTATAAACTCTGTATCTACGGCGTAATGCAATCCTACGATAAGGTGTGCATACAAATGTCTACAAACCTGTTTAATCAGCAGTTATAAATATCGGGAAATTCCCATTTGCAGGTCAGTACTGACTGACGGTTGTTGGATGTGGAGTGTTCGTTTCTTAGCGTACGTAAGTACCTTGCAAAGTTAGTATTACTTTGAAGATCATTTACAGCGTATACTTCTGATTTGTTTCACGTTCACAGTGTTTCCAATTTACAGCGAAGATATGGTTGCTTTTGCAATGCAGTCATTGTTCGTTGGTCTCAATATATAAACTTGTGCGGCTCTCTAAATAAATAAAACTTGTTTCAATTTTCTTCTTAACCCTTAAATGCATGATTTTTTGTTTTGAATTCTAAAACATCGTTTTTTATAGGAATGGAGTCGTAGGTTACGTAAAAAATAAATAAAAAAATCTAGGTAATAATATTGAGTATTTATTTTGAAAATAAATAAATATATAAAGTAAATATATAATATAAATATATTAATAAATATATAAAATAAATAAATAAAATAAAATTTTCAAATGCAACATCAAACATTCATAGCTTACGTGACAACAGATGAGAAGTAATTTTCTTTTTCAATTAGATAAATCACTCCTTTATAGGAAACTCGAAAAAAGAAAATATCTCTCCAAGTAATACATTGAAGGTTATCACCCACCACATTCAAATGTCAAAAAACATAGAACTTACTCGCCAAAAGTAATGTCAAGTCTTTTCTTTCACACATGGTCTATTGTCTATTGTTATCAACGTGTGTTCGGAAACGCACATACTCAGGTTTTTGAATAAAATTAAGTGGAACTGGGATGTAGACAATTGGCAACAATATGCATTTAAGGGTTAAGTTAACACTGTCCCAGAGACTCTTCTCTTTGGAAATTCCACTTGAACGTCTAGATAATTCTTTCAATGGTGTTCACAGCCTCCAAGACAGTTCGCTACAATGAAATTTCTGTTGCTGTGCGCGATCGTCGCAATTACTGCTTGTGTCAGTTTCTGTCAGAACACTTTCACCACCGACACAGCAACATGCAGCCCATGGCTTGGGATAGTGAGTTTATTGACATAATATTGAATACATTCGTAAAAAGAATGCGACATTTGGGAATTTATGAAAATAACGAGTATTTGCAATGTTACGCAATGGAACCATTAAAATAATTGACGAACATCCACATACTATAATATTTTCTGCACGTCACAAGTATTAAAAACTGTATGTTTCTCTGGCTCCTGTTTCCCTTAATTGGTGCAGGACGTTTTTCTTCTGCTTAAAGATCCACAATCTTCTCATAAACAAACATAATATGTTTCTCAAAAGAATGTACTTATTTATATAAATAATTATATATCTAAATGATATTTTAGTGTTATACATACGATGACTGTTGCCGATATCTTGCCTGTTCAACATATCGGGCAAAATGTGTCCCAATAACTGGACCCATTATACCGGGACAAGATCAGAGACCAATTGGACCTGGACCATATCCTCCAAACTTCCCACGAAACTGAGCACTCGCATGGATCACTTCTAATGCTATTCTGATAATATGCAGCTGTATTAATAACCCTGACACATTGAATGAGTGAATGCAATATTTTGTAAGTAGGCCACAGATTTAAGCAGTAAAAACATACCAAAATACCAAAAGATTTTAAGAACACCATTACAATGGACTGGAAATAAATTTTATCTGGGTCTAACTCTTTGTACCTGACACAGAAATTCTTCCACGTTCTGCAGTCTGCTTGCAACGAAATGAGTACATTTCGCAATAAACAACCCATTAAAGAATAATTATTCGTAACATAAGCGACATATTCTGCGCGGAATATTATATTGCAATTTCATCGAGCCGACTACATACGATATTATTTCATTTCCAAACTGTAACGTTACACGACTCGAACGTTTAAATCCGCCCGTACAATGATATTGTAAATGTCGAGTGGCTTCGAGTGCCGCGAACTTTCTTCTTTTCGCTGAAGTCTTACTGTTTAACGAACAGTTCGATTGAATCGATCGAAACCGGGCACAGTAATGGAATCGTATTACAGGCAAAAAATTGCATGGGGTTACAAAATAGTTGGGTTCTTTCATTGTTGAAACCCTGCATGAGGAAGCGATCGACTGTATAGTTCGATGGCACAGTGAAACCCATCGACGCAAAACCGAAAAAAGAAGTGCGAGCCGCGCTTCCACTTGCCCGCCGTCTACGGAAAAAAGGGGCAATATTACCGGATGATTCGGTTTTCTTCTCTGTTGTTTCCTATTAAACGAATTAAAGAACAAGGGCGGCTTTGTCGTTTAGATCAATGGAACGCATAAAGCCTGCAATACACAGTCAATGAAATATCGATGCAGAAAGCAAAAAGTGGCCGCTGACATTTTCATATCGTCGAATGGGAAAAGAATGTTCGTGGTGGATGTCTCTTTTGAATTGTTGCACAGTTTACAGTATAATTGGTACGAATTATAATTGACGGAGAGGAGGAGGTGGCGGTGGTAGAGGAGACCGATGAGGGGCGCGGAGAGGGTAGGTTTCGACTTTTCCTGGTATTCGCCGGTGATACGCGTCCCAAAGGCATTATTCTGCAAAATTAAACGCCAGACCCAGAACATACTGTAGCTTCTGTAATTTAATAGAGCCCGCTTTTTTGGCCGAAAAAAGCAAACCTGCATATCGCCAATAAAATTGTAAAATTATATTCGAACGTTAATATGCCGGCGCTGAAATGAAGTCCGAGAGAGAGAGAGAGAGAGAGAGAGAGAGAGAGAGAGAGCCGTACAAGCCCACACATGAGTGTAAAATAGAAAAATCTAACGCCGGTTAATGGAATATTTTACTTTATCGATCTACCTCTCAACTGTATTATTGGTAATTGTAGTATTACATTCCCGGGAAACGTATTGCGGATTTATGGTTCGCGTAGGTATTTCAGTTAAAAACACAAGGAGAGCCGCGCTTTCGCCGATAGTTTAATGCAAACTCTACTTTACTTTTTCGTGTGTTTTCCTTGCGTAAACGAACTTCGAGGGGTCTAGTTACTTTTTGCGCTCTGTTGATTTCGATATTGACAGCGGCATGGTTTTATAGGTGTTTAAGAAGATCATATTTGTTAATTTTCTGTTCATCGATATATTGTATCTATGACCATGAATAATTGATAATAATCAATCCGATCCAATGCAATGCAGTGATAGTTTCTGTGAATATTGTTATTTGTCAAACAGTTCTAAAAATTTTAATTTATAAAAAAATATTTATTTTATAATTATTTAAAATAATTTTATATATAATAATACTTATAATGTCTTTAAAACGTGTTCTAATAATAAACCATATAACAACACCTATATTGGGGTTGGCTACGCGATCCAGTGCAATGCAATGCTAGTTTCTGTGAACATTGTTATTTGTCAAACAGTTCTAAAAATTTTAATTTATAAAAAAATATTTATTTTATAATTATTTAAAATAATTTTGTATTTAATAATACTTATAATGTCTTTAAAACGTGTTCTGATAATAAACCATGTAACAACACCTATATTGGGATTGGCTACGCGATCCAATGCAATGCAATGCTAGTTTCTGTAAATATTGTTATTTGTCAAACAGTTCTAAAAATTTTAATTTATAAAAAAATATTTATTTTATAACTATTTAAAGTAATTTTTTTAGTTAATAATACTTATAATGTCTTTAAAACGTGTTCTAATAATAAACCATATAACAACACCTATATTGGGATTGGCTACGCGGACCGGCAGCCAATCATGGCGAATAGCAGCCAATGTTCGGCTGTTGCGGTGCCACAATAAACAAGCGCTTCTGTCCCCATCATCGACTGCATAGCAAGCTGTGGCCCAGAGTGGTGTAAGAGTTGGAGTTAGTATTCAAATGGGCCCAGTGTTGCCAGACCTTTCCAATATACAGCGTGTTTCCTGGTTACATCGGCAAACTTTGGGTATAAATTTAACATTCTAAAACAAACCAATTTTTCCTATGGAAATATACTCGCAAATGCTTCCTTCAAGAGATACAATAAATTCTCCGTAATTGACGCACAACTTCGATACAAAAATGGACAATTCGGGAAGAGGAGGTGCGATTAATCGATCCTTGCGGCTCGTTTTAATAGTTACCGATTGCCAACAACTATAAAAACGAGACTCGAGGTTCGAATAATCGAGTTTTCTCTTCCCAAATCGTCCATGTTTGTTTCCAAGCTGAGCGTCAATTAGGAAGAATTTACTGTATCTACTTCTAAAGTTATCGAAAGTTAAGAACGGATAAATGAAATATCCGTGTTTCCAAGATCGACAGTTATTACTGTGTTGCTGTTTGCACTGCGAACCGAGGACCTATTATTCACCCTGAGTACCTGTTGACGACACTCAAACATTAAAATTTAGGATAGCGCAAGCGTCTAACGATACAATAGGTGTACAGTGTCATTCAACCACTTCATCTGTTATTCGCAGGTGTAACGTTTATCTGTAACATATGAAATAATTACAATTATTTTCATAATTATTTTTATAATAAATGCAATAATTTTCTTTTGCAATTTACGCGATAAACCTGAATTATTCCGATGACATACGTTACTAAGTCCTACAACTACAATAGTAAATATCTCTCGAGGAAAGAAAGCATTTGCGAGCATACTACCAGAAGAAAAATTTGTTTGTTTTAGAGTCTTAAATTTATTCCTAAAGATTGGCGATTTAACCGATTAATTTCAGTTTGCACCAATAGATAGCGTTATGTTTGCATTGTCATACTTTTGTTAAGGTTATAACTTTTTTGCCTTCAGCTTTGGTAGTTGATACGTTTAGGTTAGTATAGAAACAAATTCCGCGTAGTTTTGTTTACAACTGATAATTTTCTGTCAATTTTAACATGGAGTGCAAAAATGAACATTTCCGACACATTTTACTTTTTTATGTTCATAAAGGCTAGAAAGCAGCCAAGGCTCGCAAAGAGATATGCAAAGTTTATGGCGTCGATTGCTTAACGGAACACACGTGTCAGAATTGGTTCAAAAAATTTCGTTCTGAAGATTTTTCACTTAAAAGTGACCAACGTTCTGGTCGACCTTCCGAAGTTGACGATAACAAAATTAAAGCCATAATTTAATCGAATCGTCATATAACTGTACGAGAGATTGTAAAAAGATTAAATGCATCACACACTACAACTGAATATCACATAAGATGTTTTCGACTCGTTAAGAAGTTCGATGTTTGGATTTCGCATGAATTCAAAGAAATTCACTTAACTCAACGAATCAGTATTTGCGACACGCATTTTAAACGTAATGCAATCAACCCTTTTTTGAAACGAATTATCACTGGTGATGAAAAATGGATCGTTTACAATAACATTAATTGAAAAAGTCATGGTCCAAGCGTGATGAACCAGCACAAACCATACCGAAAGCTGAATTGCATCAAAAAAAGATCATGCTGTCAATTTGGTGGGACTATAAAGGCGTTGTGTATTTTGAGCTGCTACCAAGAAACCAAACAATCAACTCAGATGTTTATTGCAAACAACTTATGAAATTGGAGGAAGCAATCAAAGTGAAAAGGCCGGAATTGGAAAATCGCAATGGGATCGTGTTATACCACGACAATGCGAAGCTTCATACATTTTTAGCAACACGTATAAAATTATTGGAGCTTCGTTGGGAAGTGATGTCGCATCCTCCATATAGCCACGACCTTGCACCAACGGATTATCATTTATTTCGAAGTTTACAAAACTTTATAAATGGTAAAAATTTTAATAATAACGATAGCATCAAATCGCATTTGATTGAGTTTTATGAGCGCAGAATCATAAAATTACCAGTAAGATGGCAAAAGATCATTGACCAGAATGGAAAATATTTGACTGATTAAAGTTAATTTCTTGTATAGAAAAAATTGTGTTCGATTTCACATTGAAATAATGAAATTACTTTTCTGCCAACCCAATATATCGCCAAAAGTCGCCAATAATAGTCTCTATTACAGTATGCACTTTAACGCATTTCTACGCACTACAGATTTTCTGCTCTCTAGTAGGAAAGTTTAGAATTATTTTAAATTATTTTGGAGAAGATTTCTGATTTTGTTTCTTTCTCCATTTATCGTACTTGCTTTTTTCTATTTAGTTTTCTTTTATTAATAAGGAGCCCTGCAAGTGTGAATTATAATATTCAATATCTGATTAATCAATCTCTTCGCAATATTAATAAATAAACTCAAAGACTGGATTACATACCTTGATATGTATCTTCAGTTGCAACATAAACTTGCAAAAATAAAATAACAAAACATATTGTGACAATTAGTTTAGTTTCACATATTGTGAAACATTAAAAAATCACCACTTCATTACGATAAAGTCACTTAAGCCACTTTCAAAATAAATAGTTTAGTAAAATGACTGACATGTATTAATTTTGTCCGACGTATTTTACTGAAGTGATGTTTTGAAAGGACAGTGATTTACTAAAATTGTTGAATAAATTACATGTATAATAATAATTTATACTATGAACATATTTAATGTAAAGGTCTGATTTAAGTATTTTTTATCTTAATATTCATAAAATACAAAAATAATTAGTACATTTTGAAACATAAGTATAAGTAATTTATATGAAAATACATCGGTTCAATTTAATTTTCGTCATCGATAGGAGTGATTAAGTCCTCGGAAATCGTGTTTTGTTTCAAATTTTTTAAATAACTGTGGTATATTGGGGGTTTATAATTAAGCAAGTCCATCATGTCTTTGTATTTTGCTGAAGAAACAGGACGAGATCCAGCGTATAACGGATCCATTTCTATTTGTGAATAACGCCTAGGTCTTTCTCTTTTTGGTGACAAATCCAAAGTTAGAAATTCATCTTTTTCATCTAAAGTTAGTTTATAAAACATTTTATAGGGAATATCATGGTAAAATCGTATCCATTGAATTTTCAGCCAATTAACTTCGTTTTGGTCTGTATTTACTTTTCAAAAAAAGGTGGGTCTGGAGGTAGCCGTCACATCACTATAATATAATTTACAAAACTGCACTATTCTTTCGCACTTATAAAAATAAGTCCAGTGATCATAACTTTTTTAAAAATACTGAAAATAATTCAAAACAATACTTCACACACACACTTATCACACGTTTCTATTTCTTTTACACTAAGCCCCGCAATTAATTTCCTGAGTACAGCAACTTACGCCACTTTCAAAATAAACATGTTTGTTATACCGTTAATTAGCAAAACTTCTCTCGAACAAATCTCAATAGTTCTCAACTTATTGATTGCAATTTTTTTTAAAATGAAAAGATACCGTTCAAGTGTAATTAGTGTTACCATTAACTCGATTTTTTTGAAAAAGTGACTTATGCCACTTTCAAAATAAACGGCTCACATATTTCTATTCAATAACTGCCTATGGTTAAAACTGTATAATATCAGTTTTACTAACACCTCCCACGATCGCGACTAAGAGAACACCTCGGCGTCGTGCTTCGTATGAAATGTCCGATTTGAGACTGAAAGTTTGCTGTATTATATCTCGGGCAAGAAGTAAAATAATTAATCAAAACATGCGCCGAAACTATCAATGCAACTTTGCCATTTTGACGATAGTTTATTAACACCGCTAGCGAAAAAATCTGGAGGGCAGCCGGTGATAAAATCGCGAAAGGCATTTTCCACTGCACGTTGGGAATTAAATATTTTTCCTCGCAAAAAAATGTCCAAAGCCCAGAAAAAATGGTAATCAGTCGGTGCAAGATCTGAAGAATACGGTGGGTGACAAAGTGTTTCTTGGTCCAGCTCCTGTAGTTTCAGTAACGTGGATCTTGCAACGTGTGGTGGAGCGTTGTCCTGCAGCCTCGAAGCGGTTCCTTTGCTGACGGTCGTTTAACTCATGTGAAACCCATTTATCCAGCTTCTTTACTTTTCCAATTGCTTTCAAATGACTTAATATTGTTACGGCGACTTGTCCAAATCAAGTCGCTGTAATATGAAACTGCCCTGTTGTGAACAACTCCTTAAAGAATAATAGAAGATAGGGGTTGCCACGGAAGAGTGTTACCAACGGACAATCGAAGAGTCGAGATCGGACCGTCGAACGTGCAACATTTCAAATTGAAAAATCAAAGATATAATTGTATCGAGTTGTTTTATAGTTAATATTCTTTATTGTAAATATATAAAATGCCGCGACGCGAGAGAAATGGAGTAATTCGCAACAATATTGTTGAAATGGTAACTCCAAACCTTGCTACTAATTCACCTGTCGTTTCAAATGGTTTCGCTTCCACTACAGCTTTCAGTTGATCGTCATCCACCTTGCTCTCAGGTCGCCCGCGTGGTTCATTTTGGATATCAAAATCTCCAGATCAGAATTTTTCGAACCATCGACGTACTGTACGTTCATTAGCTACATCGAACACCTCGTTAACATTTCGACTTGTTTGCGCTGCATCAGTTCCACGACGCAACTCATATTCGAAAATAACGCGAATTTTTTACTTATCCATGGTTTACAATATTTAAACCTTGGAAGACAATACGATAGATTATTAAAAACAAAAGAGTGCGTCTGAAAGCTAGATGGCGTATTCCTTCTCAATTAAAAAAAAAAAACAAAGGCCGGTCGAAGTGAATTATCGGAAATATTGGATATCACACTTGATGCTTTAGGTAATTGGACGTTTCATACTTAATGACCTAATAATAATACCTATAATTGATACTTACAATATATACTTACAATAATACTCATAATATATATTAGTTATTAAATTTTATTTCATTTAATAAAAGATATCATTAACCGTAATCATTTATAAAGTTGATAAAAGATTCTCAAAAAAGACACATTTTATAATGTTATAAAAGCACTATCATAACGGGAAGATGTAATATATACAATAGACATATCCTTTTGTTTCTTTCCGGAAGAACATTCAAGAAATGAGAAAATTAATATAATAGTGCTGCAATCATTATAATTGGCACCTTCGCTATGGTCGAGTCGAAAATAAGTCATGAAGTCGACAATGCGTGGCAATCATTTCGAAAATTCGGTAAGTAAATGTCGACAGTTTTTTGAACCGGTAACTGTACTAAATTTATAAATATTTTGTATATTTTATAGACTGTTGTATGTATGCAGTGTACATGGAGTACCGATTTTTGTGGTATCTCGGTGTGCTGAATTCTTATTCATCGTTGCGATTTCTCCTTCTTAAGAATATTATGAAATATTATACATTCGTTGATAAAAAAGTAATCCGAAGAATCTAAGCAACTGTGGTTTTATTTCCGACTCTTATCAGAACTCTTACCGATAAGATTAATTTATATTCACCTTTTATTTCCTGGAATTCCTTGCAATTCATTAAAATTTGCGTTATTATGAAATCTTGATGAAACATTGGGCGTTCATTTCTCGAATTTAAAATTATCTAATTTTTTCGTTATTTTAGAAAGTTCTGACTTGGTTTCTACTTTTTCTCTGATGCAAAAGGTAATATTGATATCAATGTACTACTTTTGCGGATACACGAAAAACAACGAAAATTTTTATATTTTTATCGGACGTAGCTTCAATTAAACCTTTAAAACAGTACGAATGACTGCAATAATCAATCTCTTTGACATTCAACAAGGAAGCAGTTGATATTCTGGGAACGTCGTCGGTGTTTGTTGCTGTTTCCTTAGAATTGCGAAGCAGAATTTGCGAGGCTGTGTCGCTGCTTGAAAAGAATACTAAACAATCTGTCATAATATTTATATTTGTGGATATACATTCCAAGAACGTAGGATTAAACTAACACTAAACAAGTCACGAGGAAAGTTACATTTGACACGGTATTTTCCTGATCTTAGTATCACATGTTATGACTTTTTAATTTTATCATACCGCTCTGGAAGTTCCGCTGTAATTGCGTTTTCTCTAAACAATGCCTATAACAATATCCATTAAACTTCTTTTCATTTTACCGCGGATCTATCTAAATTCTTCCCATTAGCCGAATTCTATATTTTTAGCGTAACTGTTACTGTTATCTGACAATATGATAATTGGAAGCACTATTTTCTTTTTATATCTAAAAATACCGAAACTGTGCTCATGAAAGATGTTCACATAGAATACTAATGCAAGTTGGTTGATGTTTTAAATAAAATGAAAACAAATAGTACATTCCTAAAAAGAGAACACAGTATGATGAAATTTATGCATCAATGCAGTACTTTATCTTTGAAGAAGTAGCAAAACTATTTAGAATATTATTATTATTATTTGTTTGTTTGTTCATTTGTCTAAAATCACACTAAATAACATACATTTCCAATATTGTGAAAATTGTCCGCTCCTGAATCAATGTGCATCGTAAATAACCATATTTGTAAAATACGTTGCGAAAAGTTTTTAAAAGAATTCGATTATATTAAAAATATCTTAAAAATGGTAAGTGTATAATTATCTTCATAAATACTATTGTATAGTGTATTCAATGAAATCAATATTTGCCACGTTATTGTTTCCAAATATGGAACTTTCAAACTTCCAAATATTGAACTAAAACAAAAAAGATAATTCTGAAGAAATCACTGAAAGAAAACGTATAGAAAGTGATAGCACAAGAGATGATGAAGAAGAAATGTTCTCTTTTAGTATTTCTTTTATTACGAAGAAGCGGAACTTTTTTTCCTGTATTTTTCAGTAGATTGTAAAAGAATACTTTTAAAATTTTTTAAACGTCTATCTGCTTTTAATGAAAGCGTTTTTAATAAAAAAAATTATAATTTGAAAATTGATATATACATGACATGTTTTAATAAATGTATTGAAATAAATTGATATTTTACAGGCAATGGTTCGCTTATATTAGCTAAAATTAAACCTGAAAAACACGTGTTTGCACCTGTTTACACGAAGGAAGAATGAAACAAAAACTGGATGGCACAATTACTATAGTCGCGTAAATACATATAATGGAAAACATGCAAAATTTATTCCTCTTTGTAATCATTTCAAATTTGTCATCGAGTAATTGCGCAACTTTAACAAATTCTGAACAATAATGTTAATCATATGCGGGTCAAAATTATTCAGACCTTCTTCAAGCATTCCGCGATAACTATTCAAATAGAAGAAAATTAAAGTAACGTGCTTAGCGGCTTTGTCGAATCATTGTTTTAAAAAAAAATGCAGACTCAACCAGGAACAAAATACTCGCGAGTCTTTCAGTCGCAGTGGAATCTGAGTCACGTATCGGAGAACTGTAACAGTTCTTACTCTTACCTTCTGCGCACTAACAGTCATGTGTATAGTATGTATATATATATACACGTATACATATACGCATCAGCATGATGCGTCGTGTAGTATAAAAGCGTAGAATATAGTACATCGACGAGTCAGTTAAGGTCGAACTCCTGGGACTAGCACTCTTAAGAAAGAGCTCCGTGTTGCTTTGTTCGTTGCTTCTGGTGAGTACGATTCCTGCGCAGCACTCAAACTCCCAGCAGAATTTTCATATTTATCGCGAAAGATAAAACGGGAACTAAGATCGTTTATTCTTCAACAACGGATTTTGTATTAAAAATTAATGTGATGTAGTTAACGCGGTTCGTAATTACTGAATTTAATTGATTTATTCCATTCAGTGTTTGTTAAATGGACGATTTCGATGCGAATTATCGTTCATTCAATGTCTTGTGATTATTCTTAATCTCAATCAAATGTGGAAATTACATGAAAAACAAATTTGTTTTGTGTCAGATTGATCTGTTCAGTGAACAAAGACAGTGTTTTCAAAGGACACGGTTGAATAGAGAAACTTCGAGCTTGGAGTCTACAATATGGAAAAGTGATTGAGGTTTTATTATTCCCTTCAGAGAAATGCAAATTTTATATTTAAATTGTACTGTCAAGATTATGTGCTATGTGTTATGTGTTCATATTTTGACGTATGTACTTTGTAGAAATTGAACAAATTTCTTTTGAGAAGTGACAAATCACTTGCTTTTGACAGGCAAGTGTACAGCAAAAATATTTATATGCGTCGAGGTAAAAAGTTATTGATAAATAAGTTGAACATTTATTTATTAATTGTAGAAAGAATAATTTGTGGAAAGTGCTCCACAAAAACAGATGCTGTTTAGAATTACTTTCTAAATCTCTAATAACACGATCGCTCTGACATACGATGAACTTTGAACTCACACTCGTCACACGCTGCCGTTTACTTAAGCGTAATCAGTAAAGAATTCAACATTCAACCAAAGTATTATTCTGCACAGAGACAATTATACCTCTGTTTTAAATCGTCGTTTTCAGTCGCTTTCAAGAGCGATTAATATTACTATGACGATAGAACATTTTTATCCTTACAAACGTAAAAATTTAAATAATAGAATTGTAAAAATATTACGTTCAATTAATGAAACTGCGATAGACTATAATATATCAATATTTTAAAATTGATATTGTTAGATCAGGGCTTCTTACATCGATAAATATATTTGTAATTACATTTCATAAATATTATATTATAATATATATAAAAATATATATAATATAATATAATATATTATAATATATATAAAAATATATATAATATAATATAATATAATATATTATAATATATTTAACTATTTATTCTATAATAAATAATTATATTTCAGAAGTAAATAAGGCGAATATACATATTTTGATAGTGGAAGCCGTATAATGCGGTTATTAATGCGTTCAAGAAGATAGTCTAAATCAGCTGATAAGCAATTTAGCATTGAATAAGACGTTAAGACGTTTTCTGCAAACCCGTTCCCAAGTAACACATCTCTGCAATCAATGTGCAATCAGTTTAATCACTCTTTTATTGCATCAGTGAATCACTAACTACAAATGAATCCTAGTATACTCTCTCAGCGTAATTTTTAGAATTAAACAAAATATTTCCGAATTTACGAAACGCTGAAAGTTTCACCAAGCACTTGATAGTCGTTCCACGGGTTGGATTGTTGATACGTTGTACATGTAGAGTGTCGACCGTGTAATACAAGAACGAGTCAGGTCAGTAGTTAATGACTCATTCACGGACACCAATGTACACCGTACTCATGCAAACCTCCCGCGTGTGTTCGTCAGATTGCGTAATGAACTGGAATTTCATGAATTCGTAGATGACCTTTGTGAATCCACGCCATTATGGCGCCAAGATCAGATATAATTGTATTAAGAACGGTCTCTCTCCCTTCTCATTTTTTCATCTTCTTTTGTTTTCGTCGAACACTCTGACCTTCGCATTGCTTGTGCGCACATATCGCGCGTGAAAAACTTGTTATTTGAATTTCATCATATCCCCAAATAATTTCGTTCCTTGACATAAAAATTCTTGCAGCATAAAGTTTCGGACATTTATGAAATTTTCTGGGGAAATTGTAGGAAACAAGAGTTGAATAGAAATACGTTTCTTCTTCCGTTAATTCTAATCAATGAAGGAGAATGTAACAATATATTTTAACTAGTTTGAAGTTCCTACTATTTTACATTTCATCATTTATATATGATAATCAATTTTCAAGTTACTTCAATAAACATACGAAGTCAAAATACATTTAAAGAGCTTCACCATTTTGAAATCCTTCATAGTCCTTCAAATCCTTCAAATCCTTCAAATCTTAGAAAGTATGCTTATGCTAACAATACATTATTAAACGAAAGTGAACGCATTTTTTTCAGTGTGCAAATTCATTCCAAAATGAGCAAGCTTATGCTATACATCTTCGCCTCCATGCTAATTGTAGCAGTTGTGTCAGGAGCATCCACGTCGTGCGGTCGTCACGGTGATCCTGTGAGTAAAAAATCACGTCCACTATCATTATTATTAACCCTTTGCACTCCGCTGTCCCCTCTCGTGGGACATCGTAATTCTAGCATATCACTCGGATGTCCCCTCTCGTGGGACATTCAAGTTTATTAGTGATTACGGGGAATTGAGTTATGTCAGCGCAACTTTTTGAGACATTCATGTTTCCCTGAAGTTTTCTCTTGAAATGGCACAAGAAATCAAATCAAAATATTAGTAAAAATACTAAGATATATACAAGAAATGTCAGCGGGTTTTGACGAGAACGTGACAGGCGTGCTCACGACGGTCCGAGCACTTTAAAGGCGCCATTTGAAAAGAGCGATAAGGCAAGTTTGTAGAAGGAAGGTCGGTATGCGAACATAGCACGCACTGTATAGTGAGATTTATAATCATAAAATCTGGAGGAAAAGATTTTCAACGCTGAACTCAATCTGGTTTGAAGCGTCCAGCGGTATAGATAGATCTAACGAGTGAGAAAATCGGAAAAGTGATTCTTCTCTTGGTAAATAAATTGTTTGGTAAAAGTTTTTTTGATAAATATCATTTTGTGAGTTAGTAATAACAATTAGAAATTTTCAACCTATGTATTTATTCATATTTTTTATTAGAACAATGGCAAAACGTTCAAACACGAATGAGTCTCATGACACAAGTAGTAGCGAAGATGAGCTCCAGATAGACGATTATACAGATATGTTAGGAAGACTAACTGTAGAAGGTTTTCTTCTACAGTTAGTCTATCGTTTCGATAGCAGTGATAGTGATATCGTCCAAGCAACAAGGCGACGAGAGAAAGAGTTCGCATAGATAGCGATTACAACAACGAAACAAAATTATAAAACAAACAATAACAAAATTATAAAAAATAAAATATTCATTTTTTTGCAAATTTCTCGATTTCAGCCAAATTCATATAAGTCCAATATCATTATAATATGTTAGTTAGTTCCAAAACCATACTAAATAATACGAGGGTCTGTAAATGCCCGTTTCTGCCGAAAAGTGGCGCTGAGTAGCTGGTAGCCAACGTCCAGAATGGTTCGGAGTGCTAAGTGTTAAAAGGTGCTCG
This sequence comes from Megalopta genalis, assembly GCF_051020955.1. Classification (NCBI taxonomy): domain Eukaryota; kingdom Metazoa; phylum Arthropoda; class Insecta; order Hymenoptera; family Halictidae; genus Megalopta; species Megalopta genalis. The sequence continues at coordinate 7,286,643 of NC_135014.1, read as the reverse complement.
CAAAGCGATTAGCTCGCGTTGACGGCGGCTAGAACTGTTAGAAAAAACATGGGGAACCCGCAATTACAATAATGTGCGGTATCGTTTAACGAGCCTGATAAATACTAATGCGAATGTATTTCTTCATTTTAGTGTGTCAGCGACAGTAATTGCTGTTCGGGCATAAAGTGTCACAGGTATGCGAACAGATGTCAAGTCCAGATCACGGCGGAGGAGCTAATGGCTCAGCGTGAGAAGATCTTAGGTCGGAAGGGCAAGGGCTATTGATCCCAACTACCGAGCGTAAACTATTCTAAATCTCGTCGAAATCAAAGAGGAACGAAGAAACATTCTAATAACAAATGAGAACTTAGTGGTCTGAAATAACAAGCGTAGAGCTAGACGAATTTTTGAACAATAAAATCTTAGCTATAAAAGTCTATATAAATATTCATTTTTCTCTCGAATTCGATATTCTTTAGAATAATGATACATTGATGCGTACGATGTTCGCCGTTACAATGAGATTACATACAATTAAAGATGTTCCAAAAGAAGAGTGCGCTTTTATTATTAACCCTGCACGTTGTATTTTCATCCGTTTTACCGCTACCATCATGATTTCACTATTTCTTCAAGATTTAGAAAATTCTAAAGTTCGCCATTGGTTTCAGTTTTGACGCTAGATGCTAGAATAAAATTTTTCCGTGTAGTGAGATTAGACATTTGATTCGGATATTTGCGTATTTATGTTTGTCCTTTATCTAGAGAAATGACGAATTTAATGATAACGTTTTGAATTAGAAATATAATATTATTATGTTAAATCTAAATGGTAAAAACAGATTGCCGATCTCGCAGCTAATATTATTCTGGTTATTTATTAGCTGGTAATATAGAAAAATTGTAGAAATCCTAATATAGAATAAATAATATAGAATATCAATTCCCCGCTATTCCGTATAATACTAAAATAAATCATAAATTCTCTACACTGAAGCGAAATTCTCCACAATTTAACGCATCGAAAATGCTTGTTTTCTATTTGTGCAGAAAAATGTAGCGTAATTTCTCCAACATATCCAAGCATATAATTCTTCTTATTATTTCAGCTAGACTGTTTGAGATATATAACGATGAATTGATACAAAAATTTGTTCATTAATAGAGACCATTCCATCTGAATGCAAACAACAACACTTTCATCCATTGCTAGCATCTTCTTCTCGCAGGTATTAATACATTATGACAAAATATACGTTAGTATAACTGGCAACGAGTTACGGTACTTCAAAGTTGTTCAAGACCATCATTATAACACTTATTTCATTACAAATGAATAACTACCAAACAAATTTTACAAAACATCTTATATCCTAAACAATGAACACAATAAATCCACTTGTGAACATCATTGGTGCTGTCCAAAAAATCTTCACGCATTTGTGACACGTTCAATTTTTCGAAACAAAAGAATAGATGTGTTTCCGTCGTAATTAATGTTGATTTCGTTTTTGCCATAAGCCTTCAAATAACATTTTTCTCATATTCTAGGCGTTGTAAAATGCTTTAGATAATTGGAAATTGCTAGAAAGATCAGCACAACATCCAGTTATTCCCAACTGTGAAATTTCTCTGACAGAAGTTTTTCCAGGAAACGAAACAGACCGAGCTCGATAGATCGTAGTCGTCCGGGTGGAAGAGGTCACGATTATTAAGTCCGCGCTTATCCTTATCAGCCCGTGCGAGATTACAACATTTTATTTCTCCGGGTCGAACGCATCGTGCGATAATGCAGCGGCGAAGCATTCGTCGTCGCGTCGTTGTTTCGAGGGATGCGTGCGCGGACGGAGCGGCTACTCGGAAAAGAAACATTTTCGAAAAATTACAGCCGATCGACCATGTAATTGTGCTCCCCGGGAAATTAAGCGGCGTTCAATTGCGTTCCGTGTCATATTGCACGATCGCGTGTACTCCGCTCGCATATCGCCTTTAAATTCGCTATCTTGTCCAGCGTTACGGTCGTCCGTTAAAACGTGATCCTTGGCTCGATAGAAAGAGTCCACCCACCGGTCACCACGGCTCGCTGTAAAAATCCAGTGTGTTAAATAAAGCTGGAGGGGGAGAGAAAGAGCCCTCTTTAATCGCCTCGACTTATCTTTCGATAAACTCGAACCCCGATCAACTACATGCGGATTAATCGATGCCGGCTGCGGATATCGTCCTTCCGTGTCTCAAGCTGAATCTTCCAGCTACATCTACGATTATTAACTTTTTAACCTTTGAACCTTTGAGGACGACGCCTAGTTCTGGATTACCTTCCGTACATTCGACGTTGATCGGGACCTAACGATGATCCAGACTTTTTGATATTTTTCGTAGTTAGGGTAGTGGATCTAGTTACCGTGGCGTAGGTAATTACTGTGCCTTTAGTTTATTTTCTTTCTATTTTAGTTAATTATCTTTATACTTATCGAATGAGACATTACATTTTTTCTTTAAATTTAATTAACTATTTATTTGTTAAAATTGAACTTGTAAAGGACGGATGTTTTTTCAAAATAGCACAAAAATTATTTTCAATCCTGTGATACGGAATTCGCGAAATTTTGTAAAGCTTATGGAACAAGCTTAAGGAAATACTGAACGAATAAAGATCAATATCCAGTAAAATAAATCGTTCTCAGTAAGATATCACAATGTTAATTGTACTGATAAAAAGGATTAAGATTATGAAAACACAAAACAGTGATTGTTCATTTTAATTTTGCTTTCGTTTATTTACAGTGCACAGTAATCTAACCTATTTTTCGCTCGATGCGTTAGCTACTGTGCACATAACTTCATATTTCAAATCATCACTGTCGTATTTTTATCGAGAAGAAATGTAAATGTAAATGTAAATCCTTAAGAATTGTCGATTAAATTCTAAAAAGTGCATCGTATCCAATAATGTAACTTTATATAAGAAATGAAATGTTTGTTGGAGTCAGATTAAACATCTGAAATTATTGAAAAAATGACATCTAAAACTGAATTATAATTCAAAATATTGTAGAAGTTTGTTATTATTGGACTGTGAATTTTCATGGAAAAATGGTCTGCGTTATTTGCAAGAGACAAATTTTAATATGTCGAAAATAGTAGACGATATTTTTAAATTCTCTCAAGGTTATCACTAGACCGTGAATCTTTATGCATACATACGTAGCATTTCTACATTTTTAAAATATAATTTGTTAATATATATATAATTATATAATATAATATAATAATAATAATTATATAATATAATATATAATATAATTATATAATGTAATATATAATATAATATATAATAATATATATATAATTATATATATATATATATATTACATTATATTATATATATATTATATATATTAACAAATTCTAATGACATTTCTATTTTGTTTTTACCATAAAAAATTTTCTAATTAGTTTGGATTCATCTTTACGAAGACCAATGCCGACGTAACTTGTCAAATAATTTCAAGAGTAATTATGAGAATTAGTTTTGAATGAAAAATCGAGAAAGAACATAGAAATATAATTCAATGACAAAAATAAGCGTCCCGGATCTTTCATAAACCGCGAACGAATCGCAAAAGTTTCGAGCAGAAAAGCTGCGCAGACCAAGAAATGCCGGTCTCTTCTATCGAAATATTACCCTATCGACCGTTTAAGAGCCTACCTAATTTCGAAAAGTAGACGGACTTTGATTCAAAGACTGAAAGCTTCTTGTGTTCGTTATACGATATTTCCGCCGCGTTTCAATCTCATTAACTTCAGCTTAAAGTTAAGCGCCTCGACTCTTTTACACCGTGTCGTCTTTGTTCCCTGACCATCGTCGGGGTTTTCAGACAAAGTTCTTTCCGCCGTGAAAGACACGCCCGATGTCCGAAAAAAGAGGCACGCGACTGAAAGACGGTGTACTTAAATCGGAAACGCTAATGGACAAAGATGAAACGGCGCTTTTCCTGTGCGTTAAACGACATTTTAAACCTTTCGCTGTCCATTAAAAATGGACCGAGTGCTGTCCAATTCTTTGCGTGGATTATACTACCTTTCACAGTGATCCAGTAACATCCAGACGATCAATTTGCAGAAACTGGGAGCATAGAAAAAGTTCTTTAGCTCACTTGCTACACAAAAGCGAAAACCCACTTCGACTTCATTCATTTTCATAGGATACTACTGTGCACCTCAGAATGCTTCCATTACTTTTCAATATCATTACCCACTTCGCTGTTGTGTAGATGTTTGTAAAAATGTATAATTTATGAGGCCAAGAATTGCAACATTGACAAGCTATGAAGAAGGTAATAATAGATTACAGTTAACAGGTTAAATGAAATCACGCTATTTTATAATACTTCAATGTAGAAGTTAACTAAAATAAAAATAATAAAATAATTTTGTTACAGAACTATATCAATATAATAATTTTATTACAAAAGTAAAACGTCTGTTCCGAACGGACTTTTTAGCAGACCTGCTGGAATCGCTTGATTCTGATCTGCTCGAAGCGTGTACGTCAACACGCGGATGACATTTTACACGCAGCCTTGAATTGATAAGGTAAATTGATAACATAAGCAAACAATCGAACCTGGTTAAGATCTGTTTTAATATGGCAATCGTGTTTTATCCACTTTCTTCGGGGATGATCCCTTAATTTTAATTTTCCCCAATCTCTAATCGCGACACGTTGATAAGGCGGAAAAAATCCTATCTGAGGGATCGAAGGCAAAGGCGTCACCGTACAAATATTTGCTCGATATACATTATCATGCTCCAGCTTAATTGCCATATGTTGTACTCTCATACTTTATGGAACACCTTCTGTCTTACAGTTAGATACGACGCGCGCTTGCACATGTGAAACGCTTCAGTTTCGAATAATTTCATCGCGCTGCCCATTCTAAGCTCCGTTCAATTATAGTACACTTTCTTAACGATCATCCTTTACTCTTGAAATTAAATTTCTGCGCTCCGTTTGCTCCTCGGTTTAAACCTTAATCGAAATTTTACGGCGGATCTTGTTGAGAATTGGGTTAGTTACAAATCGCTGGCAAATATTTTTGTAGCGTCGTTGTCCTGACAAACTGAAGAATTATACAAATTTGAAGATAGTACCAGTGCGGACACAGACCAAAATGAAAGAGTTTCGTATAAATCCTTAATGCAAATTGATTACTCTGCTTTTTATAATTTCGTAAAGTGAACGATAACAATCAAAGAATTTTCTCTTGAGCAATTATTGCGTTCCGAAAAATGTAAAGATATCGTTTTAATTCACATACTTCCTTTATCTGGTAATGCTAGAAATATATCAACGTACGTAATGATTTTTCGAAATTTTTAAACAAGTTACACAGCCGTTTTTAGAGTTCCCATAACTTTCGCTCCAAAAAGAGATGATTTAATTAATTGCTCATGTTCCGCGGTGAGTACCTTAATGAGGTACAAAAACAGAATTTTTGGAAGCTTTAGTTATTTGTTTCAAGTACCAATTTTTGGATCCGTATTTACGATAATTAAAATTTATTAAACAAGCTCAAAATTGGCCTCAATAAGAATATTAATAGCCACTCGTATCTTTTATTTGGAAAATAAATTTACGTAAGCACTGATTTTTTAAACAAATTTTTCAATAAATTAAATTTGATATTTGCTTAACTATGGACTGCATTCTGATGTAATACATTTTTTTTATAGAAAAACAATTTCACAGTCTTTTTATAAGAATCTTCATTCATCTGAAATAAAGCAATTGATCTAACTTAGATCGCACAAATTGTCATTACATTAAAAGATTTATACATAGTTTCTCGGATTACACTTGGCTATTTGTAGGCACAAGTGCATAAATTTCTTAAATAAAATATGACCAGTTACTTCAGTGTAAAAATCCTTAAAATATTCTTGGGTAATTAACACAAGGCCAGTAATAAATTTTTAACATAAACACCAAGCGTTGCTCTTATTAAATGCATATACATCGTTTACGAAAACCATTGAGTTATATTTAGCACATTGTATAAAATAAACCAAAATGATGTGCACATTAGAGATAACCGAACCACCCACAGTTGCTTGTTAAATTGAATCTTTAAATAGACTACTCAATTATTAGTAGATCGCGGACTTTATGATTAGGTGCATCTTAAAGTAGTAATCGGATAAAAGAAAACTTCAGAACGTCAATTTATTAGTTTCAGTTTATTGAAGGCGGTAGTTTTATCACTGCCACAGTTAAAGTCACTTCAGCTTAAAGTGAATGAATAGACGCTGCGGTTTCTAAGCGACAAAGATAGCTTCACCGTTCATACCATCTTTCCCCTCTTCTCGTGAAATTGATGGCCCAAATTGCAGCAACCAGTGACAGTGATATTCCGATAGCCAGAAATTCCTTCCGGAAATGAATCTCATCGTCAACGCAATCGCATTGTCCCTTCCGCCTCGCCAGAATTACTCAAAAATTAACACCGCGAAGCTGCAATGATTTTTTCAGTGGCCCGATAATGTAGCCGTTTACCACGTCACAGGAGAGCAAAGAACATCAACGCGGACAGCTCGACAACGGAATATAAATTAGCGCGTAAGCTCTAATCACACGGTCGCTAATCCAGCCTCGGCAGACATTCGGGGTAGGTAGGGGGCAAGCACAGTCGTAGGTGAGAGAGTCGGTGGTCCCGGGTGGAGGTGAGCGAATCGGCGCGAAAGCTGGCAGCCGAAATCGTCGTCGTGTCGCGTCGTGTCGCGTCGCGGCGGCAAAGAACAGCAGATATAACGTTCAGGCGGTGGGCAGGAACAGAGGAAACGGTGCTGGAGACAAACGGTAAGCCGAGGAAAGCACTCGACGCGAGTCGAGTGTCCCTTTTCGTGGTTCCTTTCAAGTTCTCTTCCGGGAGCCAAGCCGAGTCCTCCACTGCTTTTAAGCTCGTTCTCGTTCGACCGAGGAGCGAGAAGCTGTGGCAAGCAGCTCGGATGCCAAGAGACAGGTTTTCGGCACAATGCCTTTAGGAGCCGGTTACCAGATGCATCAAAAACAGGGCCGGGGTCGACGAGGCTGCAAGCTCTCTCTCTCTCTCTCTTCAGGATACGCGTCAGGGGACCGAGGGTGGACGGGGGAGTAGGTTTCTCTCTCCCTCTCTCTCTTTCTCTTCGGTCTGGAAAAACGTCGAAAGGACTTAAGTCCGCCACCCAGCCTCCGAGGAGAACCGCGAACAAGCGGCAACCGAGAAGGAGGCACGAGATAATGCGGCTGGCACGCCGTAAACATTCGCGGGCACAATATGAAAACATTATCGGAGGTAAGCCGGTAGGCACACAGCAATGTGCTGAGCTTAGCTCGGGAGAGGCTGCGCTGCAGCGGCCACCTCTCAGTACGCCCGGTGCACTGCCACGTCAGGATGTCAGGATTTCAGGCAGGTACTCGTTCGCCGGATTCACGTGGTCGAAAACCACTCCCCGGGCAGGGTGGAAGGACAAGGGCCGACGCGAAGGAGAATATGCGGAATTTTCGGCGTGTGGGTCGGCCTGGCGCGCTGCTCGCTGCTGCTGGTTGATGCTCGCTAGCTGCTGGCTGCTGCAAGCGCCGCGCCCACCTAACCGCTGAATCCGTTGATGAAACTGACGCCGAGTTTTTGCGAAATTGTTCCTTAACTCGCCGGGAAGGCCGCGGGAAATTCGGGGATAATCGAGACCGCGCGGAATTGAAACGCCGCCGCATCGCCGCACCGCTGCGCCGTGCCGCGCCGTAAGTCGCCAACCCGCTGCGGATGCTTTGTACAATCTTGATGAACCGAAGTCAATTTTCTCGGAACTGTTTAGCGGCGAGAATATGTCATGGGCCTGCAGAGTTAAAGAACCAGTTTACTGTCTTGGGAAATATAGGACTTGCGAATGATTTAGTCGGATGAGTTCTGACGCTGTTGGAGGTTTTATGGTTGAACGCGTTAAACGCCAACTTAAGCGAAGGACAACTTTGATTTTTTCATTGGAGTTAACCGAGTTCTAAAATTAGCTGACGCGTATGGTGTATAGTTTTGTAACGAAATGTGTGTACCTATTTATATAGACCTTCCACTAGTGCTATTTTATTGTATGCTTGGATTAAGAAATTTAAAGAAAAGGTTTTTATAATTTCAACAAACCATGTGAAGCCAGTCATTTTGGCCAGCTCGGTAGATTTATTGTTAATATTGATGGTGGCTCGTTGTTGTCTACAAAAAGCTACTAAGCGGTTTATAATGAAGAATCATTGGTTGCGGAGTTGAGTATTACTAATCATCATTTTCTTAAACGATATTGGTATTCTAGGCTATCATGAATTAACTCGAGCATTTTTGTTTCACTTATACGATTTCGTACCTTCAACAAATCTATCGAAATGTAAAATTAATTAAAAGATTGACTAGTATTATTAGTTCGAAAGACACGTCGAAGAAATGAATTATGGATTATTTTGATGCAGAGAAGTCTGCACATATTTGAAGTATTTAAAATATATAAAAAAGAATATATAAAGTAATATCAATCTTAATGCAGTTTCATCGCTTTTGTGAAATTTTTGCTTAATCTTGAATCCAGTGTGACCACATTACGGAGGAATTTATTATCCTCCAGTCTCTTCTGGTGATTATATTTACATTAGCGCGTGGAGAGATTGTTTCAATGTATAATGACAAAAATGAAGAGTTCTTTCATATTCACTAGAATAAAATGTAACAGCCAGACTCTGCATCTTCTTTACCGGGGATCAATTGTTTACTCTTGTTTCTGATGGATAAAATTCCCTAGAATAATCAACGTGTTCTCTGAATCATCTTTCAAATAGTACAGTATTTTTTTCAAATGATTTTCATTTCTTAGGAACCGTACAAGTAATCAAAGGTGCTGAAAATAAAATAAAATCGTAGCGTAATTTTTGCAAGTGAAATGAAATTGAAGTGAAAGATATCAAGATTTTATTTTTGCTTTAACATATTTCTTCTCGATTTCAAGTAAAGTCAAGTCTTCAACGATCTGATTCTCCAGCGATCGAACATCTCCATTTCTTGCCATTCAAGTTCTCCATTGTCAGCCAGAGCCCTTTTGGAAAAATTATCCCAACGTTTCGTTAGTATTGCAGCGAGCTTCGACAGGAGGTAGAGTGGCGCACTGATACTGTTGCGTGTCGCGTGGTGATTCACTATTAAAATGCACGCTGCTCATGTTCCGGATCAATAGCCACCAACCAGAGATTTTAATTGGTCAGTTGAACAGATTGAGTTCAGGTAGTCCACTGTACTCTATTGATATTTCTAGGGTAGTTCATCTTCCATTGCCCTATGCATTTTCTGATCGAACATCCACGACGCTTCGTTAGTTGCACTACAAGCTTCGACACCGAATATATTCGTCGACTTTACATTGATCTTCTTCTAGGAGTCATCTACGTTCATCTTTTACCGACAAACATTCACTATTAGACAGAAATCTAGCTTTTCTGGAAAAGAAAAAAAGAACTATGAACATGATACTGTTGCAAATTATAGTATTTCTTCATTACATAAATATGCTGTGAAATGTATTGCGACTCGCGTAGGTGTGTCGTTTAAAATTGAAACACTTTAAACATTAACTCTAGAGTTCCTAACGGGAGAGAGGCTCATCGATAAGGACTTACAATAATAAATTAAACCGATTTCCTATGCCCAGACTTTTATACATAAAATAAAGAGAATATTAAATACTCCAAAATCTCATTTTGAACATTTTTTTTTGCAGGAAAAGAAATCCATTCAATTTATCATTGTTGGGCTTGTGGGTTTTTGGCGGCGGTCGTAGTGTGTCTGTTCGGTTGGGACAAAGGAGAGGGGAGACGTTTCGTCCGGGGCCCGCTAGAGGACTCATCAGTAAGGCTATCCTAGCGGGCCCTTGCCTTAGACGTGGGGGTAGGACGAAACGTCTCCCCTCTTCTTTTCCCAACCGAACAGACACACTACGACCGCCGCCAAACTGGTGACCCCGACGACGAACACAACGACGACGCAACCTCCCGATCAACCTACATCATTGTAAATATTGTACATAGTAGCTTTAACCCTTAAATGCATGATTTTTTGTTTTAAATTTTAAAAAATCGTTTTTTGTAGGAATGTAGTCATAGGTTACGTAAAAAATAAATAAAAAAATCTAGGTAATAATATTGAATATTTATTTTGAAAAAAAGTTGTATGTAGACTTTTGGCAACAATATGCGTTTATTACTAAAATTATTGTAGACGTAAACAAATGGTCATGTATTTATATTATCTATTAGTATAGGAATTTTCACGTTATTTATAAACGAAATGCAGCAAAGCAATTGCGATTTTTGTTGTGACACAAAGCAACCCTGCATTTGATGCACTCAGTCCGTGAAACTCGAAAAAAGAAAATATCTCTCCAAGTAACACATCGTAGGTTATCACCCACCACATTCAAATGTCAAAAAACATATAACTTACTCGCCAAAAGTAATGTCAAGTCTTTTATTTCACACATGGTCTATTGTCTATTGTTATCAACGTTCGTAAACGCACCTACTCAGGTTTTTGAATAAAATTAAGTGGAACTGGAATGTAGACAATTGACAACAATATGCATTTAAGGGTTAATAAATAAGAGCCTTACCTTTAGAAAATATTGTTTGTTTAACGAATACACCAAAATATTTCTAAATAATCCACTTCCAAAAGTACGTAAATGAACCCGCTATCAAAAATGCGCGCCAATTGGTATAACGTCAGAAAGATACAAATATTGAAGTCAAATGTCATTATTTTAGTTACTTTTTGATAAGTCAATGGACAAAGGAATCACTGCCATTCAGCCAAATGTATCGATATCAAAACTGTTGTCGGGTATCCACGCAAAAAGTTATTGATTCATTTTTGGGACTCTATGCATTTAAGGGTTAAGACTCAGAATGTAGGTTGATTCAGTTAGGATCAGGTCAGGTAATATTTGCACTACCTCGGCATTAAAACGCGGTCAAGTCGAGCAGAGCTACGAAAGCTCATCCTTACGACCGCGTCGATGCCCATAAGGTATAGCAAACATCTAGCATGGAGAGGACCACCATATCTTAGATATCGTTACCCACTGGCGGCGGGGGGGGGGGGGGGGTATGTGGCGGTTGAGAAAAGGAGAGGGGAGACGTTTCGTCCGGGGCCCGCTAGAGGACTCATCAGTAAGGCTATCCTAGCGGGCCCTTGCCTTAGACGTGGGGGTAGGACGAAGTCTCTGTATATATAGGGATCGAGGCGGATCGGTTACTAGCGGGAAGAGGAGCCCTCTGCTGGCGGGTCTGGAGGTAGCCGCCACAGGTTCTAGGATTAAAACGATTATATTAGCTTGGCTGTGTTGCATGATTTTGAGTTCGAGATTTAGCACTTTTTTACATTGTTGCTTCAAAAATGTCATTATTACTAAACAGAATCGTCGACACACCTTTAATAAATCGTTATACATTAAAATGCAAACAATTTCTCTGTGTGTCCTAATTAGTAGTTTGCATATTCGACGGAAAAAAATAAAAAACTCAAAGAAGAACACGTAGATCTCGAGACTGTATCGATGGAGGTGATGATAGAGTATCGAAAGCGACTATATATAGGGCTGGCAATACAAATACCAAACTACTTAGAGAAGAGGGAAATGAGACTAGCCATTTGGGGCATACTACCCCTGAATTGGCTCACGCGACTGATCTTATCGCTCGCCAAGTCGAGTCCCGTTCGGGATACGTGGTACGCACACGCACACCCATACACGCGACCATGTAAGAGACTATATTTGTAGCGGAATTGATTCCTTGCATTCGTTATTTCCCTGAGACCCAGCTCGATGTCGGCTAGTCCTCGCTATTGATCGTGATAATTAACCGTGTACTGGAATATTAACGGAGGTCCTATCTCCATGTCGTGCGCCAGGAGAAACTACTTGGAATCCAGGCTACGACAATGTTAGCGCGCAAGTTTTTTGCGAGAATCTGATACTTCGTCAGATTGTTGTCACTTGGAGAAGTGGCAGAAGCTCCTCGATAGATCTGAAATGAAAAAAATGTGAATTGTAATTGAGTCTAGATCCCCGATTACGATATATTGGATTGGTAAGAAAATAACTTCGGTTTGCACCAACAGATAACGTTATGTTTACATTGTCATTCTTTTGTTAAGGTTATAATTTTTTTGTCTTTAGCTTTGGTAGTTGACACGTTTAGGTTACTATAGAAACAAATTCCGTGTAGTTTTGTTAACAACTGACAGTTTGCTGTCAATTTTAACATGGAGTGCAAAAATGAACATTTTCGACACATTTTACTTTTTTATTTTCATGACGGCAAGAAAGCAGCCGAGGCTCGCAGTGAGATATGCGAAGTTTATGGCGTCGATAGCTTAACAGAACACACGTGTCAGAATTGGTTCAACAAATTTCGTTTTGAAGATTTTTCACTTAAAGATGACCAACGTTTTGGTCAACCTTCTGAAGTTGATGATGACAAAATCAAAGCCATAATTGAATCGAATTGTCATATAACTGCACGAGAAACTGCAAAAAGGTAAAATGCATATCACATAAGAGGTAAATAGAGGTTGAATATCACATAAGATGTCTTGGACTTGTTAAGAAGCTCGATGTTTAGATTCCGCATGAATTGAAAGAAATTCACTTAACACAACGAATCAGTATTTGCGATACGCATTATAAATGTAATGCAATCGACCCTTTTTTAAAACGGATTATCACTGGTGATGAAAAATGGATCGTTTACAATAACATTAATCGAAATAGGTCATGGTCCAAGCGTGACGAACCAGCACAAACCATATCGAAAGCTGAATTTTGTCAAGAAAAGATCATGCTGTCAATTTGGTGGGATTATAAAGGCGTTGTGTATTTTGAGCTGCTACCAAGCAATCAAACAATGAACTCAGATGTTTACTGCAAACAACTTATGAAATTGGAAGAATCAATCAAAGTGAAAAGGCCAGAATTTTTAAATCGCAAAGAAATCGTGTTCCACCACGTCGATGCGAAGCCTGATACATCCTTAGCAACACGTAGAAAATTATTGGAGCTTGGTTGAGAAGCGATGTCGCATCCTCGATTATCATTTATTTCGAAGTTTACAAAACTTTTTGGATGGTAAAAATTTCAATAATAACGATTGCCTCAAATCACACTTGATTGAGTTTTTTACTGATAAGGACCAGAAGTTTTATAAGCGCGGAATCATGAAGTTACCAGAAAGATGGCAAATGGTCATCGAACAGAATGAAAAATAGTTGACTGATTGAAGTTCATTTCTTGAATTTAAATTTTTTGAATTTAATTTCACATTGAAATACCGAAAATACTTTCTTTCCAACTCAATATTAAACACGTTTCATTTCTGTTCTACAGGTACTTTTTAAATAATTTTAAATCTCGGCGACGCTGATTTCTCAACCTTCACTTTTTAAATAATTGTTACTTAATTGTAAGTACCGTTCATTTATTATAACGAATAACTCGTGGGAGACCACACATTTTACACTTTTTCAGTTAAATTAAAAGAATTGGAGATTAAATGAATTGATTATGCTTTTACGAATTCTTCCAATGAAATATGTACAAAATAAAATTGTATCGAACGTGAAAATATTGTATGCTCCTTTTTCGAGTCAAACATTTATACACATCTTTTTTGTTAATTAATCTTCACAGTGCAGAGGGTTCTGGCTGTCCCATGGATGTGTATATCTAAGTCCACAGGGAGCCATACTGCTTTACCTTGTACTAACATTTCAAATTGGGTTTCCATTATCCGGAAAACTTGTTTAAGCTAATTTGTTTTCCTCAAAAAGCATTTGTGTCAATGAGAGAGCCCCTAATCACGACAAGGAAGATACATACGCTGACATTTATAACTGTATCAGTTCACTTTTCGTGAATTGACAGGATCATAAGGTTGCTAAGAGTAAATATTCTGTAACTCTTTAATTTAATTCGCTTAGACTTAAAATAAATAAAAATCATAAGAAAAATATACAACAATGTATAGTTTTTTTTCTTAATTTTATGGAAAATATTTTTCCCAATGGACTATAAAGGTAACACAAATTATGGTTAGGCTTATTATGCAATGTCTTTTATTTAATAGTTTATTACAACAAAATGTTAACTGAAATAATACAAAATTATGAAATAAAATTACTATACAAAATGATGTGCCAATTATGATATTCTGCGAAACAATTTCCTTTGGTTGTGAAGCAAAGATGAATATTGCACATAGTATATATATCATACGTCCTATTTGCTATGCGACGTTTAGCATAATTTGCACATCTTTTCATTATTTCCGTCTCTTGCATGTGTTGTGTGCTGACAAATTGCCTTTTGTACTAAAAATAACCAATAATTAAATACGACGATCACCAATTTTAAAATGAGGAAAAATGTATCCCTTAGTCGTGAAGGGGTTAAGAAGTGGTGCTTTATTTCTTTTATCCAAAAGAAATAAAGAAAGAAATAAAAGAAATTTCTTTTGTATAATACAAAAACCAAAACTCATAAATATCGAACAATAATGCTTATTAGTAAACGTAGGATACTGAAAACAATTATTTCGTACCGACATTGGAAGATGAAAAATATTCTGGCACATTTTGTATATTGCAACTGGAGATCACCCCTCAACCTTTCTAATTTCCAAGACGCAAACTAGCAAATGATAATGATTTTACCTTCCTCCAGCTCTGATCATTTTATCGATCGAATTGAATGTTACTCTTTAGACCACATTTTACAGCAAACTTTTCTAATAAAGAAATACTGCGAAGTCCGAGAAATGTAAACACCACTTTAACATCGATAAATAATTTTAGAAAAATTGCTACATTAGAAAAGTTCTAGAAACATTATTAATATTGTGTAAGGGATGACTTTTCACCTGATTGAACTGAAACATGTAGCAGAGAGAGAGAGAGAGAGAGAGAGAGAGAGAGAGAGAGAGGCGAAGACACGTGTTGATTTGATATGTAAGAGATTCTCGTTATGCCTCGTGGAATCTGCTTTCCCCGATGTCTACAGTTGGCCCGTCACCATCTGTCATACTACAAGATTTCGATTCAAACCTGTCCGTGGACCGGACTTCCTCCGGAGCTGCTGCGTGACGGCGCACATAGCAAGCCCACCGCACTTCCCTAGGATCTTACGGATTACACAGGCCTCGGTCTTCGGAGTAACTCAAATCGAACTTAACAGTCGGTTAAGTCTGAGGTTAGTACGGGCCGTTTAGCTAGCCTATTTAGCCCGAAGGACATGAACTGTAAGCCAGCCGGCAACCCGAACGGCCATCAGAGGCATCCGAGGTCATAGAAACTTGCCAGTCTTATCTCGATTTGCATGAATCCATAGTTTGCGGCTTAGCTCCTTAGACGCAAGGACATCGGACATCGGAAGTCCTCGTCTCCCCGTCAACTTCCTCTTTCTTTGGAATTAACCGCGTGGCTACAAAATTTAATGACAGTACGATACTATCGTTCTAGAACAATTGCAAATTTTCTTTATCAAATTGTCTTTTCACTTTTGGGATATAATTTTTCAACATAAATTATACCTTAATTTCATTTTTAGGTTTTTTAGAACAACGCTAATGAACGCATAGGATCGATTTTGTAACAACGGTATTTAGAAAATGGTACTTTATATTTGGCTATTTTCCTTTACGATTAACACTAGATTTACGGAACCACTCAAAATGACGGGTCACTAATTTTTTAATTTACGATTACTCATACCGTAAAGATATATTTATGAGTTATTTATTCAATTTATATGTTACTTACGGCGAATGTTACAATAACATTTGTTAAAAACCAGAGTAAATATCTCATTGTTACTTTTATACTATTGGGTTGACAGGGAAGTAATTTCGGTAATTCAATGTGAAATAAAACTAAATTTTTTCTATACAAGAAATGAACTTTAATGAGTCAACTATTTTTCATTCTGTTCGATGACCTTTTGCCATTTTTCTGGTAACTTCACGATTCCGCGCTCATAAAACTTCTGGTCCTTATCAGTAAAAAAACTCAATCAAGTGCGATTTGAGGCAATCGTTATTATTGAAATTTTTACCATCCAAAAAGTTTTGTAAACTTCGAAATAAATGATAATCGAGGATGCGACATCGCTTCTCAACCAAGCTCCAATAATTTTCTACGTGTTGCGAAATATGTATGAGGCCTCGCATCGACGTGGTGGAACACGATTCCTTTGCGATTTACCAATTCTGGCCATTTCACTTTGATTGCTTCCTCCAATTTCATAAGTTGTTTGCAGTAAACATCTGAGTTGATTGTTTGATTGCTTGGTAGCAGCTCAAAATAAACAACACATTTATAGTCCCACCAAATTGACAGCATGATCTTTTTTTGACGCAATTCAGCTTTCGATATGGTTTGTGCTGGTTCGTCACGCTTGGACCATGACCTATTTCGATTAATGTTATTGTAAACGATCCATTTTTCATCACCAGTGATAATCCGTTTTAAAAAAGGGTCGATTGCATTACATTTATAATGCGTATCGCATATACTGATTCGTTGTGTTAAGTGAATTTCTTTCAATTCATGCGGAATCTAAACATCGAGCTTCTTAACAAGTCCAAGACATCTTATGTGATATTCAACCTCTATTTACCTCTTATGTGATCTGCATTTTACCTTTTTGCAGTTTCTCGTGCAGTTATATGACAATTCGATTCAATTATGGCTTTGATTTTGTCATCATCAATTTCAGAAGCTCGACTAGAACGTTGGTCATCTTTAAGTGAAAAATCTTCAAAACGAAATTTGTTGAACCAATTCTGACACGTGCGTTCTGTTAAGCAATCGACGCCATAAACTTCGCATATCTCATTGCGAGCCTCGGTTGCTTTCTTGCCTTCATGAAAATAAAAAAGTAAAATGTGTCGAAAACGTTCATTTTTGCACTCCATGTTAACATTGACAGTAAAGTATCAATTGTTAACAAAACTATACGGAATTTGTTTCTATACTGAATTGTTTCTATACTGAATTTGTTTCAATTACCAAAGCTGAAGACAAAATAATTATAACCTTAACAAAAGAGTGACAATGCAAACATAACGCTATCTATTCGTGCAAGCCGAAATTTCTTTGTTGCCAACCCGATAATATAAAGCAGCTGTTTTTTGTGCTGCGGAAATCTAGTGTTAAATGTCCTCGGACGAATGTTTACAGTTTACTTTAACAGAACCGGCATTGGCATGATTGGTATTAGTCTGTCGCACGTTGGCCGAACTTACATCGGAAAGGACAATCGTCACCGCATGATCCCATTAGCCCGAAAGTATTGCAATCATCGAAGTAAACGGCACGACGGAAACTAGACCAGCGGCAATTTACGCAGTCGATCGGGATGATAGAGGAGTAACGACTTTTACTCCATGGCGAAAGCAGTCCAATAATGGATGTTCCAGAGTGAATCTCCTTGAACGAGGCCAATCGGCGGTGGCCATTTTACGCGAAACACGGCATTAGGGCTTGGCACTGATGGACGTGCACGCGACTTTCAAAGTTTTTCGCGGGAATGGGCCGTCCTATACGGAAGGCGCGTTACATTATTTATCTTATTTATCGGAGTTTGCGCCATTTTCTGATCTGATTCCGCGATAGTGGTCACGTACGGCCCGTGGCGACGGAGACAACACACAAGGTGGCGTGCCAGAAAATTATTATATGCCTTACTTTGCCGTCCGTCTGCCGAGTGAATATTTTATTAATTCCATAAAGAGCGCACCCGCCACCGTTGTCGATCCCACGTATGCACCGGTAAGCTTCTGGCCGTTGAAAACTTATGCGAAACTGTCGTCCTTTGTGCGATTATAATTGGCCTCTAAATTGGCGAAAGTATGAAACCAGGTTTCATGGTTAATTATGTAGTATTTATGAGCTCGATTAGTTTTTACAAATGTTTTGCTATTTTCTGTGGATTTGTGCAAATTTTCGATGTAACGTGTGTAAGTACAATCTGTGCGAAATCCTAAGGATTTTTTTCATTTATTTTTCTTCTCTTTAATCCTGGACAGAGTAGTAGAGACAATTCATTATGCATGGAACAGATTGAAAATATCTAGATTGTTTTGTTTATTTACTAATGTTCAAGTATTTACGTCTAATATCGAAGAGTAATCTCTAATTTGATAAATATATAATAGTCAGCTTATTATACAAACTTTGTCCCGTACGTATTAGTAAGTAGAAAAAGTGGTGAATCAATATTGTTTTGTATACGTACAAAATAAAACATTATGCTAGAAAGATTTCGAGGATTTAGAAATGTCGATGTATTTATTCTTAATTTATTAAAATGATCACGGAAAAGTCTTCCTTCCTTACCTGCTATTCAGTTTCTCGCAAATTGACACTGAAAATTCTTATTTTGCATAAAAATCCGCAGACTATTGGTTAACATAGATAGGGAATATTGATTTACTCCACAAAAATAAAAATTCATGTTTGTGGACCAAATCAAATTCTGATTGTCGTACTTATGTTTATGAAAACTGAAAGAGGGAAAAAATTTGGTTCTCTTTGTTCAAGAGACTTCATATGGTACAAACTAACAAAAATGTTATTCAAATTAATTAGCAAACACGTTTTCTTGTGCATTAGAAATTTGCAACAAATGCACGAACGTTCACAAGGTGGTGGAATCGTTCAATTATCCAGAATGTTCTATAAAACATAGTAAATGTTCATAATACTCACAAACGAAGATCCGTGCAAATTCCATTTTGTATAAACATGATTGAATGTCCTGATATACTTTCAAACTTTCAAATATTCAACTACCTCTAATATTCACTTTATTGGTCCAATTCCGATTTCAATTCCAATATTTATACTACACGTATTTTATATCAATATCTGGCGAATTCACTGTAATTTCGAAACAAAAACTACGTTTGTCATGATTAGAACATAGTTTAAATTGCTCCGATCAGCTGATACAACGACTGAACGAGGAAATGATACTGGTTGAATAATGGAATAACTCTAGTGGCAACTAGGTACCAGAAAATAACGTTTTTACATATTTTACGTTCAACAGAATATGTCCATCTAGAATCAGCACATAAAGTTAGCAATTGTTGCGGCAAGTAAAATCCAGTGATACAAAAAAAAATAACAAAAAGAGACTTAGGATATATTGTGCACAAAAATAAATATGTAACGCTGACAAAAATCATTATTATAGCACATGTACATACTTCCGCGTAGTTCTCGTCGATTCCAATACTTTTTAGATGTCGATTCACTTTTTCAGTCCGCTTTTTAAAAATTGTGTCGTCTGCGGCTCGAACAGTTCACGAATCGAAACAATTCAGCAACGAAATTTTCAACCATCTACTGCAATCTCGCTTCCAATGATTACTGAACTCTGGACTCTAAGTAATGATTGCTGGATTTCAATTCTTTGCGAACATAGATCTCCTGGAGTTCTAAGAATATTTTCCTCGGAGATCTATAGATTATTTATCGAAGACCTAAATGATGAGAAAAATGAGCAAAATCATTGATCCGCAAAGGGTTGAACAATGATTTGGATTATACAATCTCCGCAAATGATCGTATCAAGATCGTTGCTCGTTACACAAAAAATTGATGCGCACACACAGATTTATCTTGCTTAGAATAAAATTATCCTAAATCCCGTGCGTAATCGATAAACTTCACCTTCATGGAACAATCAGTCGATCCCTGAAGATCGAACGAAAATTCACGTCGGGCGGACCTGTTGACTTTTCCCTTTCGCGCAACAATTTTTGAGAACAAAACGTTCCAATTATATTGAGTCTTCTATATTACTTGGCTGGCCGTAACAGCGCGGTGCGGCGCGGTCCGACGCCCAGATAAAAATTCGCATTCTTCCCCGTGTGTGGGCGGCGGCGGCGGCGGCGGCTGCGGCAGCGGCGCTCACCGATCGTTGAAACGAAGCCGAACGATTTTATCACGGTGAATTATACCGCGTTCCAGGAGTCTCCCAGGTCTCGATCTCCTCTTGCTCGATCTTTTATCCCGGAGCAAGAGGGATCCAGCCTGGCAGGGGTAACACTGACATTTTTAATGAATGCAAAAGTTTGCATTTTCATGGGGGCCGTACGGTCTGAGGATACGCGATAATCATTAGACATAGATTCGCAAGGGGTGACTGTCCGTTCCCCCGATCCGTTCGCTCCCTCCACCAGCACCTGGCCGTGCCTGCTAGCACCGTACTTATCCACCGAAATTCAGGGTCCCTCCGACGTCACCCCACCCTCATTCTGCAGGATGCAGTTCCGCTCGCAAACTCAAACTGCAGCCGTGAGGGATGCACAGGGTGGCTAGGTGGTGCAGTCGGTTACCATGGCGACCCATCGTCACTGGACACTCTCATCCCACGTTCCACCTACGTTCAACCCCCCTGTGCACGGTGATCCAGCGGCCGGACAACATCGTCCCATGCCGAGCCAAAAACACTGGTCTCTTATTACGCGGCTAAGCCCGTGAATTGTCTTCCCTCCGAATCCCGTTTCGGCGTACGCCTTTCATGCGATCCCGCCGAAAACCTGGGCTCAATCCGATTTCAGAACCTCCTGCGATCCTTCCTCTAAGATCGTGCCTATCGTCCATCCACGATCAACGGAAAAACGCGGGGCTCGAACGCGAATATTTCACTGACCTTTGAGGACTCTGTCGGGGAATATATATACGGTGAAGTCGCGTACATCGATTTCGACGCAGTACTTCAAGAGTCATCTCTAGAAGACTAGACGACTAATGGTTTTTTCGTCGCTATTATTTCCGCCGTAGGTGTGATCAGAATTTTCGTTTTTAACGACTGTTGGGCAGAATAAATTATTGTGAGCAAGAGAAATTGGGTATTTTTCGTAGCAAGGCGTATTCAAATAATTTAGAAATTGTGAAACTGTAATTTTTATGAGTTCTTGAATAGATAGTTTTTTCTTGATAGAAACTAAATAATAAATTTGTTCTTTCGGTAATCGTTTCAATAGATTTGAAAATAATACATTGACGTGTCAGAATTCTTTTAATCATTTTACTATTTTAAAGTTTTGTCATAAATACATACTTCTGCACTGCTGTTTAATATATTTTTCGAATGATATCTTATCTTTTATTCAGTTTTGAAAACCATAATTGAGGTCGATTTAGTTAAATCGATTTTTAACAAAGACTTATACAAATGTTTTGGCCTTTGTTCAATGAGTATTATATTTTCTGTTAAGAATGATACACGTATATATAGATTGCATTTAATAATTTTTCATGAAAAATATTTTATTGCACAATATCAAGTTATCATTTACACACATTTCATGTAATCCGAAATATTTAATTATTGCCAACGAATTATTTGTTGCCTGAATTATTACGTACCGAAGTTTAAAATTTACAAACTGTAACTACAGATTTTTATATTACGTAATATTAGTGTGACATGAATTATTGTCCATTGAAATTTATTTTATTGTATGTAATATAACTTATGGTTGATATTATCAAATTGCAATTAATAATTTGATCTCGACTTGTGTTATGCTTACAATTACATAATAACAGCATTTTTTTTGTTTTTTTTTAAGCATGTTACTTTACATAGTAACGTGCTTAAAAATATAGATTTCAGTTTGCCAACTGAGATTTTCGTTGCAAAGAAAACTTGACGATTTCGTCAGCAATAGCAAATATTTTGCAATATCCTGATTTGTTTAGGAGAAACATATTTCGAGGGTACAATGTAATATAGAAATGTATAGAATGCAGCAGTATAAATATATCTGGAAACATGCATGTTATTAACAACTACTAAGGATGTATTTATGTAACGCGAACTTGTTATGAATATAATCGCAACCAAATTAATTTCCCGGGTAGAAAATTTGGCTCTATTGTTACATCGATTATTCGTATATCCCTAAGCACATGGTTCAATTATCATCATAATTTGTTAGTTAAAAATATATGCATTATATCCACAACAGTATCGCATATGCATAATTAGGTTTTGAAAAAAACGGTACCTAAACATAATTGATAAATAGTCAATACTGCATTTTGAACAGTCGCTTTAGTAGATTCTAGTAATCCATTACTTCTATTATTTCATGAACGCGAAGCAACTCTTGATATTTCAAGAGCAACAAACCAATTCTCCTACTGAATAAATAATTACTCTTTTTATTAACCAATAAATTAAGGACAGAATTCTGAATTGTTTACATTCTCTGTTTACACGAGACCTTTGCCTATGAAAACGATTCCTAATTATACAATGACGAGGTAGAAATTTCAAAACTAATCAAACAAATTATCCGCCTTTGCTTGATAAATGAAACGACAACTCACCGCAGGTTTTATGTAAGCGTTAGGAGCGTGACGTCTTAATATCAAGTATCCGTCGACTAACCGGATGACAACCACACCCTACCTTTGTCACGCGAGAGGCGACTTTTCAAATCCACCTCAAGCTGACATAATTAATGAAACACAGGGAGTGGAAAGTGTAAGCATTTTAACGACCCGAGTCTCTCAAAATTCTACATCGTCTCGCCGAGTTCAACAATATATTTGTACAACACTGATACGTAGAAAAACAGCATCGTATCCCACGCATGATTATGAAAATTTGCACGAGAAGAGGAGATTAAATTATTTTCAAAATGTCCTAACGAGTTCGGAAACATTTGGCAGAATCGCTTTTTCCATTTCACAATCGATTCGAAACTTATTAATCAATTACTTAGAAAAATGCACGTACTAACCTTTTATGCTCGAAGAATTAATTCTATTGGAATACGATCGTGAATGGAATATATGCCTGGATATTCTATAACATTTCATTTAATTTCATTTCATTTGATTTTCATTCAATCGTTTTATGCATTTACGCGTTCAAAATTCTGGTAAAACATTTATGTTGAACCCACGGGTTGTTTAAATAGTTTCGAAATCGTTATCTGGAATCAAGATTGAAAATGAATCAGTGGCGTAATACGAGGTTCGAAGGGTTGTACAGTCCATCACAGAACTCAGAAAAGTTAAAACCCTTCACTGACTAAGTTCAAACACAGTAAACTCAGAAAATCGTTTGAATTGTTTGTTAGAAAATTCATAAATTAGTCGTTATTTATTCTATGCATGATCTTACATTCTCATTAATCCTAGTTTCCCCATCACCTCATACTGATTCTAATGCTATAAACATTGACTTCTGTTTGCATATTCGGTAAGAATTAGTTAAATGGAAGTCAGCTGCTTCCACAGTTCTCATAATCACAAAGCAAAACTTTATAAACTTTATTTCTCCAATTTTTTATGACCGTTACTAGCTGAGCTAGACTTGTTGCTGGCATATTGTGAAGATGGTTCTAGATCTACTATCCAGACATTACCGTATTTAACGCTAGATTTACGGAGCACAAAAAACAGCTGTCTTACATTAGTTTATAAAAGTAACAATAAAACGTTTATTCTGATTTTGAACAAGCGTTATTGTCACATTTGCCGCAAGTAACATATCAATTGAATAAATAACTCATAAATGTGTCTTTACGATATGAATAATGGTAAATTAAAAAATTAGTGACCCGTCATTTTGACGTAAATCTAGCGTTAAAAAGACGTAAAGGTTCCAATTACCGTGACAGCGAGAAGAATGGTTCACGATTCAAAATAGATCGAGTTAGATGGAACACAAATTTTCGCTCATCAAAGAAATCGAGGGGTCGGTCGCGTACAGATTTTCAGCGATCGTAACTTCCCGTTTTATTCTATCCTCAAGGGCGATTTTCTCGCGGCTTCCCGCCAATAATCGGCGTGGAACCGTGACAGCCACGTTTATGGATACTAAACCGAGTCCACTGCGAAGTAGTCGAACAGGATTGATCGATCGAACTTGACAATATGATCAACCGTTTGCCACTGTGCGTATCCGTATTATCGCGTGGCGAGGGGGTGCACAACACCCCTAAAGTGTGTCCTGCTGGCACAGTGACCCTGTTACCCGTGCCACAAACGAATACATTCTCGCCGGGAACACACGTCCACGTTCATGGCCGGGTACGAGGTGTGTTCCACCCCCGCGCGCCTCTGCCATGCCGTTCAGTTCCGTTCCGTGCCGTCTGCCGTGTGTACACGGATACACGCACGTATTGTGCTCGTCGATACCGATCAAATACCGAAGATTCTGAGGCAGCCCGAGCGCACGTGCCCTTCGACCGAGACGCCTGTTGCTCGTCACCTCTTCCTACGAAATATTCGTGGATTTTGTGCTTCCGATGCTTCCGATCGGAGGCCGTCGACGCGCCAAACCCGTTCCCACACCCGTCCCCGCAACAACCCCGCACACCCGTCCCCGGCCCCGTTCCACGTCTGTTATGCCCGTGCAAACTTTCCGCGAATGGGATGCGGGTGAAGGCCGCTGGGCTCGTTGACTGACAAAGGATTACGATTCACCGAGTTACACGTTTATTGAATAGACACGCAATTCGGCCACTTCACATCCTGCCGTTTTCAATACGATCAACCCTCTTTCAATTTTTCCTTATTGGCCTGCGCGGCCATGACGAGGTTTCAATGCGCTCTGTCCGCGCCGCGCTGCGCCGCTTCCGCGCGGAAAATATTGCTGCACGATTCAGCAAGACGTTCTTAACGCGTTTGCTACTCTGTGAAGCACAATTGAGTAAGCATGCATTTCTGCACTGCGGAAATAATTCGCTCGCGATCTGCGGATTGTTCGGGAAAATCGGAACCGTACTTAATGACAGAAATCTGAGCACATCGTCGTGGACTTTAAGCATTGTGCGATCTATGCAGAACATTTTGATTCTAGATAGAAGTATACGCGTCATTTTATACGGAGTGTCGTGTAATTGGTGGTACAATCGAGTAGGTCGAAAATAACGGATAAATTTTATTCGTTGGAAGCATCGTTTCCGAGAAAATCCACTTTAAATATCTGCTCGGTACATGTACAGTGGCCTACAAAAGTGTCGGTACACCTTTTAGAACGCAATAACTGTTTTAAAACTGGACTGAGTGACTCGAATTTTCGTTTAGATGGTAGAGGGACTGGTCGATTAGACGATAACTGTAATGATTTCTTATTTCAATTTTGCTATTATTTGGAATGACAAGAAAATAAAAATCTCTCGTTTTTAGCTTTTTCATCTGAGCCTATAACGAAAACTTAAAAAAATGTCTTTCCTAGATCTCGGTAACTTATGCGCATGTTAAAAATTTTATCGAAATCGGTTCACGTTGTTATGAATTACAACAGATTAAAGATCGTAAAAATCGCAGTTTTATCACGATTTTGACCAAAAACTTTGAGAAATCTGCGGCACGATTTCGATCAAATTTTCAACACGCATATACGTTGCCGAGGTCTTCAAAAGACAGCTTTTAAATTTTCGTTATAGGCTCAGATAAAAAAGTTTGAAAACGAGAGTTTTCAATTTTTTCTTCTCATTTCAAGTAATAGTTATATTACAAAAAAGCTTTTAGTCATCGTCTAGTAGATTAGTCCCTCTATCATTTAAGAAAAATTCAAGTCAATTAGTTCAGTTTTGAAAAAGTTATCGCGTTTTAAAAAGTGTACGAACACTTTTGTGCGCCACTGTACATACAAGTATATATAATATATATAATTTAAAAAAATTAACTATAAAACCAATGCGAGATCATCAAAATTTCAAAACGGAATGTGATTCTTATATACGTTCTTGCTCCTCAAAGATTCAAACTGAACTACGATACACGACGTAAATACATTTCTTTGTTTCAATCTCCATTCAAGTAAACATTCGATGCTTCGGTCAAATTTAACCTATCCACCGCCGACCGAGGGTTAAGTTCAGTGTTGTTAGGTCTAGTGCAATTGCAGTGCTTTCCGTGGTAGAGGGGATAACGAAGTGCTGCTACTAGCAGCCGCTTTACCACAAAAAGCACTGAAATCGCACTTGACATAACCTAGCAACACTCGTTAAGTCTGCCGTGTATACTGACGAAATATAACGAATATTGAAAATTACAAAATAACACTTTAGAGGGTGTTCGTTGTCACGAACATTTCCGTTTATAAAATTTATCCAAAATTAAATAAGATTTATCTGAATCTTTTTTTTCTTTCGAAAACGAAGTCCCAAATGAAAAGCATTTATTGTATATTCTCAACTTATTTTTTGTCGTAGAATCAATTATTCTTGATATTCAATTGTTACACCAAGTACATGACGCTCTGTATTTTACTAAGTAAATTGCTTTAAATTTTTCTAATTTCTTGTGATCACCAATTGATCATTCAATTTTGCAGAATATAGTGCACATAATACATAATGCAATCATAATACAATGGTAGCATGAAATATACCTTAAGGTTGTATTAAGTTGACTCAAGGTATCCTTTCATATTTCCTAATGAGGTTTCCATGATTCGAAGTCTCTTTCCATCACTCGAAATATTGATCAACTCATTGCCGTACCATTTTCTTTATAGTTACAATGAATAGAAGTTTTTCAGTTGTAATAATTTCATGGAAGGAAAAGGATATATATATATAAAGATATAAGATAAGAAAAGATAACATAATAAAAGAAAATTATATACTTTTTATTATGTGCCTAGAATACTTAAATGCCTTGAATGCTTAAATATTGATAACGAAAGAAGAAAATTGTACTCCATTTTAAAAGAACGTAATAACACTAATACTTAACAGGTTGTTACAAAATATTTGCATCACAAGCCGGTCTCGTTAAAATACCGGAAAGGGTTAACGTTTAACATTCACTTGAACATCACACCGCCATGTTTCTAGAATGTAGACACTTTTGGCGAACTCAATAAGTATATACACACACGCACACACATACAGATATATATATATATATATATATATATATATATATATATATATATATATCCTTTTCCTTCCATGAAATTATTTAATATTTCGAGAGATGGAAGGAGACTTCGAATCATGGAAACCTCATTAGGAAATATGAAGGGATACCTTGAGTCAACTTAATACAACCTTAAGGTATATTTCATGCTACCATTGTATTATGATTGTATTATGTATTATGTGCACTATATTCTGCAAAATTGAATGATCAATTGGTGATCACAAGAAATTAGAAAAATTTAAAGCAATTTACTTAGTAAAATATATATATATATATATTGTATATATTGTATATATGTTTACTATACCGTCCAGACGAAAAACGTCGACCCCGAGTAACAAGTACGCTCAATCAACCAATTACAAGAGGAATCTTGATCGATCGATAGGCGATCGATGCGAAGTTCACTTGATTTGTCGAAACCAATAGACAGAACGTGTGTATAACGGTCGACTACGCGCTCGTTACCAGTTTGTGTGCCTATGCACGTGCAATGCACGTAACGTTACATACACACTTGTCCATATAATATATATACCTACACGCGTCACACCCCGCGCGTCACATCCCCTGTTTATTTCCACAATCAGCCGAGTCATAATACTATTATCAAGGGGTGTACCACGGGGTGAACCACTGCATCAGTGTATCGTGGTACGCGACCCACTGATACGATGACCCTATTGAATGGACGATATTCTGTGTAGGACAACCAATGGTTAGGCTTCAAGTTCGATCGGATTTTCGCGTTTCCATATGTTATAAACCTGTCCGTCGAAATTTTCGTTCGAGCCAACCCCTTGCTTCCAGACCGAGTCCGAGGGACACTCTGTGAACCGAACGTTTCAGTCGGCCTGATGTTTCATTACGCATACGTGAGAATCATCTAACAGTTAGTTTAAATCTTTGTATACGAGATTGTATTGTTCCAAATTGTATTACTTTATATCGTCACTTTTATTTTAAACATTTTAAAGTTGTACGTATCATTGGAATACATATTTCGACGATTGTTGCAGCATAAATACTTATTGCACTTTACAGTAATTATATTGACATGACTGTAAGTATTATATAATCAAGTGAGTAAAAAGATAGTTTAGGTTAGTCCTCCGAAATAATTAAGCTAGCTTTCAGTCGCTACGTTTGAAGAAACTTTTGAGTTGATTTTTCAGGGAGAAATTAATAAGGTCAGTAATTAGAGAATTTTGCTGCTCTAAAGAATATTTAACGAATTTACGTGAATTTTCTATGAACATGCATGGTTTATAATTGTGAGTCAAGGAATTAACGCAAACGTTATTCAATAAATCTATACGGAATGTGTATAAAATGGTACTAAATAAATTTTTTAATCTTGAAATGCACGAAAAAATGCTGACAACGTACAAACTCGTTCAAACTATATTCTTGAAATTCGGAATAAATATTTAGTTTGCACAATTTGTTAAAAATAATTCGTCCGAAATTTTGTAAGTAGCTGAAATTTTCGTCTGGGCATAGCGATCAAAGACATTCGAAAGGTGACAGGTGTGCACGGTGCGAGCCGCATTGAAACCGGAATGTTCGACTTTCACTCGATATACCGCTAATATGCGTACGCGCG
Source organism: Megalopta genalis (assembly GCF_051020955.1). NCBI lineage: Eukaryota > Metazoa > Arthropoda > Insecta > Hymenoptera > Halictidae > Megalopta > Megalopta genalis. The sequence goes on along the minus strand of NC_135014.1, from coordinate 7,258,020 downwards.
GTTGATTTATTGTGACGGCGTACCGTTGTTGCCGGTAATTTTATCTTCATCGAATGTTTTTCCAGGAAATCAAAATCAAATGGGAGTATTAATATCTCATTGTACGGGCGCGTGTCGGCGACACTTTCCCAGCGTGCGCCGCGGTTCTCTTATATATGTATATATCGGTTTATTTCCCACCCCTTTTTTCGCGCGCATTAAAGCGAGCATATCCACGCTAGTCCCACGTACGACGAATCAATCGGCGGCGGGTGTCGCGCCGGTCGCTTTTGGGGAATAACAAAATATTCGCGGTCGTCGAAACAATTACATGACGCCGACGCCCCGCGCCGCGCCGCGTCGGTCGCGTTATCAAATCGGTCGCGGTATCAATGAATGTAATGACAAAGTGTTTCCGGGTAATCAGCATAAATATGAAATGCCCGGTGAAATCGGTCGCGGCGAAAGGAATTTTCACTGCAAATTTAATGCGCAAGTTAATCAAGTGGTGACAGATTATTTTTTAACGTCGATCCGCTGTTCACCGTGAATACTGCTTCATTTTACCCTTCACGCTCATCTTTCCTGTTGATTTACAGACTGTTTCATTTAATACAATTAGCTACAATGGAGAGTAAAACTGAGTCAACGCTTTTAATACTAAGTTTAAATGACTTGAATTTTTCCGTAAATGTTAGAGGGACTAGTTCACTGTACAATGATTGAAGTACTTCTTTTTTTTAATTCCACTATTACTTGGATAAAGAAGAATATAAAAAACTCTCGTTTTTTTTCATTTTTTTTTATCTGAGCCCACAATGAAAATTTAAAAAATGAATTCGAATGAAATCGGTTGACCTTGACATTAGCTGTAAACAATTGAAGATCGTGAAAATCACAGTATTTCATGAATTTCAATCAAAAACAGATAATTTTTGCATGTTGCAGTGGCTGCAGCGTGATTCCGCGTCAACCGATTTCGATGAAATTTTCAACATCCATATTAGAGAAGTACCAAATGCATTTTTAAATTTTCATTATAGGCTTAGATAAAAAAGTGATAAAAACGAGAGTTTATTTATCTTCTCTTTATTTAAAATAATAGAAAAATGTAGAAAAAAAGTATTTCAGTCATTGTATAGTGAACTAGTCCCTCTAACATTTAGACAAAAATTCAAGTCATTTAGATCAGTTTCGAAAAAGTTACACCGTTTTAAGAGCGTTGATTCAGTTTTGCTCCTCACTGTATTTCTTCTGGGACTTTTCACGGACCTCCATGGACCTTCCAGGAAATTTCCACGGACCTGAAATTGACGAGATTATGAAAAGATTGCATTCTAAGTTATTTTCAAGTACCGTTTCTTGAAATAATAGCGTGATTTTTGTCAGAACATACAGTGGCCCACAAAAGTGTTCGTACTTCCTTTAAAACGCAATAACTTTTTTCAAACTGAACTAAATCCCCTGAATTCTTTTAGATGACAGAGGGACTAGTCTACTAGGCAATGGCTAAAAAGCTTTTTCATTTTATTTTACTATCAGTTCGAATAAAAAGATAAAATTAAAAACCCGCGATTTTTAACTTTTTTTATCTGAGCCTATAATGAAAATTTAAAAAATGCCTTTTGTAGATCTCGATAACTTATATGCATGCTGAAAATTTCATCGAAATCGGTTAACCCAGAGTCGATCTACATGCAGATTTCTTACAATTTTTGATTAAAATCGTGATAAAACTGCTATTTTTGCGATCTTTAATTTGTTGTAACTCGTAACAACGTGAACCGATTTTGATAGAATTTGCAATGTACATATAAGTTACCGAGATCTACGAAAGACATCTTTTAAATTTTCGTTATAGGCTCAGATAAAAAAGTTTAAAAGCGAGAGATTTTTCTCTTTTTCTTTTCATTTCAAGTTGGGAAAATTTTGATTCGGGTGACAGATAAGAGTTAGAGACTAACGAATCAAATTTTATTCGGCACTATCGATTGAATATCCGTCTGAATAAGAATTTATCTAGTTAACAATTTATCGGAATAAGATTTTATTCGGATAAGAATACACTCGAATAAGATTTTATTCGAATACAGGAATTCATACGGAAAATAATCGATTTGAATAAAAATGATAGAATATGAAGTGATATTGTTTTTGTTGCATCGGAAAGTTTGTTACTTTTGGGTAGATTGATCATCGATGCATAACTAAATAATCTTTCTAAGGATGCGGAAAAAGAAATTGAAAATTTTATAATTTTATAAGTAGTTGAAATTGTACTGATCCTCACAATGGATTTGTATAAATATATTCTTACAAAATTACATAAAAATAAATAAAGGCAATCATTCGCATTATGATTTGAATAATTTTATAATCTCTATTCGAATAATTTATTCGAAAGAATAAGAACAGAATACTTTATGACGAATAACGAATAGTTATTATTCGAATAAAATATTCGTCTAAAAAGAATTCATTCCGATAATTATATTAGATAAATATTTATTCGAAACAATTCGTATAATGCCCAACTCTGGTCTAATCACCAATCTCAAAGGAACGCGATCTTTTAGTTCTTTCTGAGAAGGTTAACAGACATTGTTCTCTTAACCGAGTATTTCATCTAATATCTAAGTTTATCTAAAGCCTAGTATCTAATTTAAGATGTAAGAGTATCTAATTTACGGCAATTTTTCTGCAGCAAGATCCTAACAAATTCCTAAGTAACAGCCTCTTTCTGAGAAACAAACAATTCATTAAGCATTTTGTATTTGACATGCAATTTCATCAAATAAAAGGATTTTGTTCATGCAAACTTGTTTATTTTACGGAAAACGAACAATCATATTTTTTCGTCGATGTACAATATTTTGTACAAAAATTTACAATTTGTCCGAATCTCTTCGTTCATCATCTGCATCTACAGAAACATCAGATTTAAATGACACGTAAATTATTTTCATACAATCTCCACATAATTCGGATGACACCAGCAAACGTTTTCTGTTAGTTTATCACGTATTAAAGCGACAAATAGCTTGTTAGCTTCGTCGTACTTCGTACCTGTCGACGGCATCGACGATGATTGTTGCTTCGCTAAGTAAATATCCGTGTATAAATTTCGGTGGAACTCTTGACAAACTCCGCAACTGTTGCTCGAATGTCTGTTAGATTGTGAATACAGTGAGTTTCGAAGGTTATTGCGTATAAAGATGGTCCCTTCTTGATAACGCCGTGCTAAGATAGCGTAGTTTCGAAGCAAGTGGCGTATCTTGATTGGAATCTTCAACCCCGACGGTATCCAACCCTTGCAGCCGTTGCATAGAAGATTCTCGTATTGTGCGTAAGAATCGATAGCCTGGATCCAATCGTGCTACGAAGCTGAACAAAGCTTCCTCACTTTCAGACTATACATACTCAATAATTATAGCTAGGCTGAAATTTTTATACGCTTGTGACGAAAGTGCTTGATACGTGAAACGTTGGATACGTCGAAAGAATTTAACCCTAGAAAGATAACCATATGACAACGTACGTAAAAGATAACCATACGCTTCAGAGGCGCATGCTTTTCTAAGGCGTCAATTTTATACTAACAATGGATATTTATTTAAGTTAATCTAGTCATTTTAAAGGTTTGGCATTATTGTAAAAATAAAATGCATTTATATTATATTTTTTTATATTTTAAGTAATTTTAAACTTAAATCACTAGACTTCTATGAAAAATTAACAAAAATCAACAGTCTTCGCAGGCGCCTCTGCGACGTAGGTTATCTTTCCCGGGTTAAAGATATTGCGACATTATTTTCAGTCTGTTAAAACTTCTAAGGAAGGAAACGAAGTTTCGTTGAATTCTTATTCGATACAATCGAGGTAGCAAACTTTTAGAAATTCTGATTTTCATAAAAATGTAACGAAATCGTTTTTCTGTTTTCTGCTTAATAATGAAATAGGTAAATAAATAAGCATTTTAATCGGATTCAATGAACCTTTGTTAACGCATTTTACGCTACATCAAACAATATATCTACATATCAATTTCAACTTATAAGTTTTAACCTTCAATTCGTATTTAAAAACTAATTTATACGTATACGATTTTATGGTGAAACAAGAAAAGACCAAACAAAACTGCGAAAGCGTTATACGTATTTCTATAATTGTAATTACATATCGACGGGTTCGTAATTATTTCGTTGATCAAGAGTAAGATTTACACAGGTTTACAATGTCGGGATCAATACGTAAGTAATCTCGATACGGTGAACGACTGCGAGTAAATCGTGGTGTTAATTAGCTTAAGATCCCGGCAGCGTTTCGCGTCTCAGTCAGCCATTTCGTTGTTAAAAATGTATGAATTATGCGCGGAACGGATGGAACGGTGACGTTCACTTTGTCCTGCGTAGTCATTTATTTCGGACCGGTAATGAGAACATAAAAGACACCTGCAGAATGCGCAACGCATCCGGCGTTATTTTATATTTTTGTGCGACGAGGGCCTTTCGAAACGAGAGGATTCCGCATCGGCAAGGGAGCAAAGGGCTTCCGCGTTGTCAGTGTGAACACGCGGAAATGAATGAACGCGAAAGCGAGAAACGAAATAATGGATAAAAGAATAGGGAGAGACCGTTCCGAATGTTTCTACAATTGAACGGGCACACCGATCTGATAATAATAATCTCTTATTGAGCTAGAAATTGATTATTTGAGACGCGATTGTTCTTGCCTGTGTCATTACTGCGATGATAGTGGTCCCTTACTAGTAACTATCAATAGTTAACCATTTCAAATAACATTAACGCTTGCTCTGAGTACGTTCAAGTGAACTATTCCTTCGAATTATTTTATTATCATTATTGTCGTTGTTATAGTTTTATTTATTTTAACGTGATCGCACTAACTGCGAGGTTATTACCGATCACGTGTCTTACGATTAACTATACCATAATTAATATGTGACGTACATTTTAGAATATTAAAGTTATCGATCACACCGGCATGAGTTACTATAACAGAAAATTATAACGAGACGTATAGATCAATGGATGAATAGATCGTTGTGAAATATCATTGAGTGAATAAAAAAACTGATGCAGTCATATGTAGACTATAGATGTTATACATTTACGACAAAATTGGATACTAGAATTGGATGCTAAACACAAAACAGTAAAAACATTGAAAGAATTTGAAAACGTTGTTGAATTATTTTCATCATAATAAATCTACTAAGAGAACAAATAACCTTCAATGTCACTCCAGTTTGTTGCAAGTTAGGAAGAAAATTTGTATTCTGTATAAAAACATCCGCAGTGAAATTACAAAAGCCTTACGGTGATCGTGGAAGATTCAGTTGCGGGAAATATCTTCGCATTTTTTCGTTAAATTCCTCGCGAAGGAAAAGAATATATCAAATATTGAGGAATATTATCGAATAAGGAAATTATCGAACCGCAGTGAAACAGTAATCAAAATGTATAAATCACCGTTGCCCGTGTGAATATATGAAAATTCAATATTCACGATGAAAGTGTCTTCTGAAACCATTCAAATCTTTAATATCTCTATTTCCACAAGTTTTTCGAGCCACTATGCAAACAACAGCGAATATAATAGAACATAGAAATGATCCGGATTCGTTTGCTGTCGCTTAGGTTTATAGAGCAGAATGTGTTTCACGGCATCGTGTTCGACGCGAGAATACTCTCGTTCCCGAAAAAAAGGGTGAAATCAAACGTGGCCATTTCGTTCGAAAAGAAATGTTAATTTTAAACAATGGCAGCTACAGGAAGAACCACTTTGTCCGGCCGTTCTTTCCTTTGTCCTGGCCGCGATAGAAAAATTTCATGTGCACGAACGAATTTCGCTTCTGTTCATGTAAAACTCTCCCGCATTGGTGGACGTGTCGTGCGTGTATATCCCCCGGCCGTCACGCCCTTTAATTATCATACCGGCCATCACGCCATTACACTTCCGTATACAATTACTTAGTCGCTCTATCGTTCCTACTCGCAAGATTCATGCGAAGATGTCGAGTATCAAGATTAACCGCGCTCGCCGTTTCCTCGAAATAGAAGCATTCGATAATTTATCGCTGCCACGGCGGACTTAACGAACCAGACTTAACGTACGTAAGTCACAGGTCGAACGATAAGTTCGACAATGCCTGGCGTGATCTCGTAATCACGTTTGCAATCGTAATTTATCCACGATCTAGGCCTTCGCGATTAATACGGTTTTAATGCGACATAAAAATTGTCTGCACCGATTGCATAAAGCTCACGTTCGATAAAAAATATGTTTCTTTTTCTAATAGTTTTAATATGATGAAAATAGTATAACACTATATATATATATATATTCAGTGATTCAATTGTTATAATTTGATTGTAGATTTTATGCATTTAGGACGAAAATGGATAGCTGAAAAGAAACAGCGCTTTGATATATTAGTTATAACTTATTAAAATGCTTTAATAGAGAAAATAATTGCAATTGTTTACTATGTCTTGTAATTGTCATAAACTTTAAAAAGTGGAGGAAATTATAACACTATCTTCAAAAGCTTTTGAAAGCTGTAAATGCAACAAATCTGCTGTCTGATGATTGATGACGTATAACATTAACATTGTGTTTAATTGAAACGAAGACACACTGTTCAGCGAGTTTCTGTCAGAAAAATACATTTCATTTTGACATGCATTTCATGTGAATAAAATCATTATATTAGCTATAAGATTTATTTAGAGAGCTATTTATAGCTTATTTATAGCTATTAGCTATAACAATTCGTCCTAGTAGTATTTGGTTCTTTAGCTTTTTCTGTAGTATTATTTTTCTATATAATAATCTATATAATAATAATTTCTATATATATCCTAGTAGTATTTGGTTCATTAGCTTTTTCTATAGAATTATTTTTCTATATAATAATCTATATAATAATAATTTCTATATATATCCTAGTAGTATTTGGTTCTTTACCTTTTTTTTTATAGTATTATTTTTCTATATAAAACCGAATCACAATATTGCACACGTTGGTAGCGTTTTATATCAACTTCGCTTTCTATTGCAGTATTTTACATACACGTTTCTATTAGGTCTACCGGAAAGTTCTGTCCGATAATGTCATTGCAAATTTCGATAGATATGCACATATTCATTTGAGACATATATTTTTGAAAAATGTTGCTCACAAATTGCCATCACGCCGTCGTAAGTAACGACGGAAATTATATTGTACAATAAATATTACTAAATTTATGAAAAATCTATTATTTCTCAAACGGACAGAACTTTCCGGTAGACCTAATATTTTATGATCCAGAGATTAACTAAAAATTGTCGCGAATACATTTAGTGACATCTTTCATCAACGAATTTCTACTGCCAAGTTGAACGTATCGTAAAAGGTGGTAATCTTAAGAAATAATTAACGACTTTAAGATACGTTAAAATTATTACAAAAAATCTACATCCACGATTTTTATACATTATTAAACAATAATAATCTATAAATAAATAATCCGTTTGCGTAACATAATCTCCAAGAACTTCTGGTTCATAAGAATGAATTAAAAATTAATCACCATACACTTTTATTTACGTTAGCTTTTTTTTATATATTGCGCTTCGTCTGCCTAAATTCTGTTTCCTTTGTTTTAATTAATCCTATAACGCGTAATGAAGATTTCGTATTTTTGGTTCGAATGTGTCGACGAAAATATCATGCAAAAGTCCACGTTAAACACTCACGATATTAACCGGAACAAAAACCGTTGGGGATAAAGTCGAATGTTCGAAACCCTAATGAACTTATAACTTAATGATCCCATTATTTGTTGCGTCACACCGGCACGGCTCATCGAAGCTTCGATGAAACAATGAATTAGTCAACAAGTGAAAAGCCAACGAGGTCGGCCGATGGAGTCCCGATTTACGGGCTAGAATGAGCACGTTATTTCAGTAAAATTTACTCTCGCTGTTTCGATCGACACAGAAAAACTAATATTTCTGCGCTGCTATTAATTACATTATAAATCCACATAAAATCCCGCATTACCGCACGCCCTCTAATTGCCATCAATAATTATCGCATATCTGTCAGCGGCGGGAAGCGTTGTTAAAATAATGTTTAAACTGCACGCTTTAATTACATTGCTACCTGTTGCTGTTTGATTGCTAAATAAATATTTATTTGTTTGAATATTAATCTGCCGCCGGTGTCCGATCGCTGTTCATCGCTGTTTAAAAATTGTTTTTCCCCTCGTACACGTAAGGAAATCGATGCTGTACAAGAACAAATTCTAAAAATTACGCAAATCTGCGCAACACAATGAAATTCAATCGCTCCGGATGAATTATCTCTCTCATTGAAAATGTTAATGCCTGCTCAATTATTTATGTTCATTGATCCACGTTTTGCGACTTTCATATTTATACTTCCTTTCAATCTCATAATGAAAATACATTGCGAACAAATTGACAGCGACCATATCGAAACGCGCAATGAGAATTTGTCACTGTGCATTGATTCGAGGATTTAGAAAAATTTTAGCATTTTGTTATCTCGCCGTATTTTCGATCATAGAAGCCGGCATTGATCTTTGTTCATAAATTCGATAAAAATTAATACAGTCACCGAAACGAATTTTATTAGGATATCTGAAAAGAAACTATGATTTGTAAAAGATACCCACGATTTCCGAGACTGTATTTAACCCTCTATAGGCCCATGTAACTTTCAAGTCACAAGCTAATATATCCACATTTTACCAAATAGTTTTAGTTTTTTTCACAAGATGATGTATACGTCTTAATTATATAATGCCTCTGAAATAACCAATAACAATATTGATGACGGTTGGCAGCACCGTCAACCTGAAATGTCAAAATAAATACCTTACAAGTTGTCTCCAGATAGAAACCAAAGGGACCATCTTGTGCAATTGAGATTATTTGTGCTTTTGTCGGTGTTTACTAAATAAAAAAAAGCGCATATAATAGCTCTAGGTTCGTATATCAATAACAAATTATTTATTCGCATTTCGATAATCATTTTGTTACTATTTGTACATGATACAGTTTTGTAACTTTCAGGTTACATTGGACTATTGTGGTAGATTCGAGTGTATTTAGGATAATAGTTGTGCTTTCTTCTATTTTCAAATTTATATATCAAATACCCCCCCCCCCTCCCCCAAGGTATGAATACAAAATCATATAAAAATAAAAGAGGAATTAGAATTAGTCGCATTAGCGGTAATAGATCCGAAGATATTTTATTAGATTCTGAGTCCGATGAAGGTCGTCCAGTAACATTTACCAGACGACGCATAGATATTATTGACAGTGACGATGAATTTAGTGCCGAATTATCATCGGATGAGGAAAATTCAGGACCACAAAAAACTATTCGGCAACCAGTTCCAAATGCAACGTACATCAATGTTTAACGCCAAATTCAAACTGTTTTATGGAATTTCACGCTTAAGCATTTACACACAGAAGTGGAAACATTGCAAGCCGTTGTTACTTCAAAGTTACAAATTGAATCAATTATAATGAAGTTCTTTAAACTGTTAAATATTTTTTTAACTAGCATACACTGGTTTATAATAATAGATTTCCCGTTGCATGAATTTTGTTATATTTAAGAAAACAATTCGGCCCATAGAGGGTTAAATTAGGTTTGCTTGAGATGTATAAATTGAAAATCGCACGCCAAGCGGAAGTGCAACGTTTTCATCTACGACGGGCGTCCAACAAATTTAAAACGCTTAATAGTTACGGAGCCGCGTATAGCCGTGCGTATTAAAACCTTACAAACTTCTCGAAGCACGTTGTGTCGGTAAAAGTTGCTAAACAGCCGGTAAAATTTACGGCGCTAAACTTTCCTAACTTCAAGCAGCGCGAGCTATAATCGTTCCAATATTTAGCGAGTGGTCAGCGGAAAACTGGTAAAACCGTTACACCCAACGAAGAAACGAAGCCCGATGATGGTGCGTTAGATAAGGGCGCGCAACGGACAGCCGACAAGAAGAAAGTAATCGCGGGGAGTCCGTTAAGAAAGAGCTGGTTCATGCTTTGAATGCCGGGGGGTGGCCACTGTGCGTGTCTTTCTTGAGTTGCACCTGTAGGGGGCCCCCTCAATTTGCGTCTTGCCAGAACCTAACGTTCTTTTTTCCGAGAACCCTTCGACGGTTAGAAACGAACGAATTAACGTATCGACCCATGAAGCGCTATTAAATACAGTGGATAACGAAAGTATTCGAACACTAGTATAACCTCGACTTCTACGGCATATATTAGGATATATATTGAAGGGAAGAAATACTTTGCGGTATATTAAAGTAGAGTATATAAATGTCAAAATGCAAGAAACTTTCGATTTAGTATAAAACGTTATATACATAATTAAAAAAATGTAAAGGAACATCGAATTTTCGTGCAACATAAGTATTCGAACGCCCTATAAAATTCAGTCGAAAAGATATAAAAGTAAATTTGTTTATTATTTTTTATTACTAGTTTTACACCTTTATTGTTTGACAGTATGTTTTAAGAAGTTTGACATTTTAAAAATCATTGATTTTATCAAATCAAGAAAGATATGTGCAAATGTGCATGCAACATGTAAAATAGAAATGAAACAGAATAAATGTTATGAATTTCATGCATTTTTGACGAAAACGTGGGGATAAGTGAAATTTGAAATACTAAAAAGTGTGTCGATGCAATTTTCAACTTGATAAAATTACTGAAGCAGCAAAGAAATTATTTGGCTCTTATCTCTTTCGTAATTGATGCAGACAATATTTATTTTAAATATAGATCCACAGTTTAGTTATCAGAAATGACAGAAGGCGTAGTTCAAGTGCACTTTATCAGACGGAAACAATTAGATTGTATAACCTATTAGGTTGTGTAACCCCTGATACCTAGGAAAAGACGAGGAAAATTACACGAATTCAAGGCGACAGCTGAGATGAATTTGAAGGTATGCTCTTCTTTGACTATTTTTATGCAATTTATCTTAAATGAAAGCTGAATGTGCCTACTTTAAGACAAGCTAGATTAAATTGCAATAGAATGACGAGCTCGTTTTGAAAAATTAAGAGGAATCAACCTCTGATATCATGAGATTGACAAGATTTAAAAGAAAAACTTCACATGGATTTTAAGATACGTTCCCATGAAGCTATTTCTATGCAACTTAGCTTAAATGAAAGCTGGAAGTGTCTACTTTAAAACACAGTAGATTAGGCTGAAATTATATAATAAGACTGTTCTTACAAGAAAATGCGAACGAACTTACTACACAACCTAATATATATTTTAAAGGAGACTATGCACTGTTGCAGGGACGAAAACGGTTGGAGACCCTCTAAACGGCTAATAACGTTACAAGATAGGTCTGGGCCCTTTAAAGGGAAATAACCAACGTCTTCGTCACGGTCGGCGACTACGTAGCAATCGAAACGTTACGTTCTGGTACAGCAACTTTGAAGGGGGCCCCCCTACAGGTGCATCCCAAGATAGAGACACGCAACTGTTTCTCAGCCCGTGACTTTAATTCTGACCGTTGGCCGGGGCCAAGACGTTGTCCTGTTTCACTTAAAAGGTAGAATGTCGTCTCTATAGCGGTTATTAGCCGTTTAAAGAACCATCAACCGTCGCGTCGTAGTGCTATACTTACAGTCCTGGACAAAAAGATAGCACATGTAACTGTCACACAATTTCTTCTTTTCGAATGTCATAGTAATAATATGTAAACCCGCCAGGATCGCCTAGATTAAATCTTTTGTCGTCTATAAATAAAATGAAATTGTGAGACAAGGACGACAAATGTGCCGTTGTGGAATAATGATTTGGGTCGGAATTGGTTACAGTGGCAAAACTGATATAAAGTTCATTAATGAAAAAATGAACAGTAAAATGTATATAGATTTAATATCTGAACAAATGCACAAACATGCAGATAGGATCATAAAAGGACATTTTATCTTTCAGCATGAGAATGCTGCCGTGCATCAAGCTAAAATTGTAAAAGCATATTTTACGAATCAAAATATTGCAGCTTTGCCATGGCCTGCCCGCTCTCCCGACTTAATCATAGTAAAGAATTGTTGGGGCGAATTAGCACGTGCCGTATACTAGAATGCAAGACAATGTAATAATATTCACGAATTAAAAGAACCCATCGTGAAAGAATGGGAGAATTTATCCCAAGAGACAATAAAAAAACTGTTCAAATCATTATCAAATCGAATAATTGAAGTCATTGAGAATAAAGGCAGTTATACTAATTAATAATTTTGATGTAAACTATGTTTCTAAAATAAATTTATATGTGGATTTTGTAAATGTGCTATTATTTCGACTAGCATGTTCCTTCCTTTCGTGTCATAACCTTTAAATATTATAATTTACATTTGAGAAATTTCATGTAATTTTCGAGAAATTAAAGATATATATATAGCACATATGTGCTATCTTTTTGTCCAAGAGTATACATTGTCACCAAAAAGCATGAATATATTGAAAATGTACACATGTTTTGCTGTCTTATGTCGTTTCTATCATTTTAAACATGAACGAATAATAAATTTCACGATGTGCGAAGAAAATGTTATCATCGACTGTGCATTTGCCTCGACGAAGTATAGAAACATTGCAGACGTTAGAATTGTTTTAACACTAGATTTACCGTAGCCGTCAAAATGACGGATCACTAATTTTTTAATTTACGATTATTCATATCGCAAAGATACATTTATGAGTTATTTATTCAATTTATACGTTACTTACGGCAAATGTTACAATAATAACACTTGTTAAAAATCAGAATAAATGTCTTATTGTTACTTTTATGAACTAATATAAAACAGCTGTTTTTTGTGCTCCGTAAATCTAGTGTTAATAAAGTTCGAAATAGTTACTAACGACGGCTGATTTCCAAACTGGCGTCGAATCATCGTTTTTGAAAAGAAAAAAATCTTTTAGTATTATTAATGATATTAACACTAGACTCTTTACGGTACCCATCAAAATGACAAGATACAAATTTCTTAAGTTACAATTATTGAAATAGTAAAGATACATTTATGAGTAACTTATTCAATAAACTTGTAACTTGGGACAAATATTGCAATAAATCTCGCTAAAAATAAAAAAAAATATGTTATCGTTACTTCTACAAAGTAATATAACGCAGTTGGTTTTAATGCTCCATAAACCTAGTGTTAATTGCCTATGAATTTTGCTTTGCCTCCGACTCAGTCATGTATCTTGTGAAGAAAAAAATTATTTGCAGTGTTGTTATTGTTTGCAAAAATTATTGTTCATTGACTATGAGTTCCAATTTGGGCCGTAGTTCAAATTCAGCTGTATCACCAATTTAAACGTTCCCCTACAGAAGCACAGCTCCGACAGTTACATAACCGGCGCAATAAAAGCAGTTTATTAAAAATCAAAATTTCATCGTGCTTCTATTTGATTCTCTATTCTCATCCATCGCGCTACACGTTTTCAACCAATGAAAGCAGTGACGGAGCTGATCAACCGTCAGAATATCGAAGCGTTCCGCAGTTCCGCCATATTTTTTGGCAATCCAGCCCGCCTATTCTATATCGGAACAATGCGCTAGTTCACATTTCAACTTCTATTAAACAGTTCCCGGCTAATAAATACTTTTCGGTGTTCCAACACGCACGCATTCACTCTGTTCTAAACAGTATTCCGAACAATCCGTTATTGTTATCTCCAGCCGAAAGTGAAAACACGTTAATGGAAAGTCACTTCCATTCTGTACTGAAAACGCGAAGAAAAGAACAGCGCACTTGAATGCCTTGCAAAAGATCTGCGACACTCGAAGCACATCTTGCAGCACTTCTGCAAGCTCTTTGCGCGTGTAAAGCTGCATGGGGATTGAAGTGAAGAGTATTTTTACACCTTTTTTTTGTATCTTTCTGTTCCGATGCGTAGATAAATCAGGAGCCCGAAATTACGAAATTATTGTACACGGTAGAAAATTATAGAACGAATTTATTATGATTAATTTCTTGATTCCAATAACATATTGGAATAGTGCCTAATGATAAGCACTACTTGACGCATTAAACTTGAATATCTGAAAAAATGAGCAAGACCGGATAAAATTTTTCGATTGGCCAGCATAGTTGACATTTTACTTTAAGCCGTGAATCTTGTTAGAGCAGGTATTTCGATGACTGACACAATTATTTTCTCCCATTATATTATAATACTTGAAAGTTTCAAACGGCACTTGATGCTCTGAAATGTATTCAATATACAGGGTGAGTCACAAATTAGTCCCCCGATTTTTCAGCTCCTTCTGATGGTCTGACGAAAAAATGTTAAGTTAAAAAATAAATTGATTTTCGATAAAAAAAACAAGGTCACCGTTTTATTCTTAAATGAAACGATTATCTTAAATTTTTAGTATTGTGGACGACGTCGAGACGAATTCAACATCCTGCTACATGATGATCTTCAGATGACATTGAAGGAAAAATTGCCATGAATCGATAGCCAAATTACTTCATATATTGTGGCTCGATACATAACACCAAGGCCTCGCATGTAAGCATAAACAAATGAACGTAAACATTACAAATGCACATTTATTTCAACGAGCAGAACTTTCTGTTGCATAAGGTGGAATGCAGTTCGAACATTTAATTAAAATTACTAATCACGTGCACATTTCTAACATGAGTGTTTTCAATTTGGTTTTACATAAATTTTCGTTTTGTTTTATTTATTAAGATCTGAAACTGAATACATGAGCATTGGTAATGTTCACGTTCATTTGTTTACGCTTACATGCGAAGCTTTGATATTATCTATCGCCAAACTATTTCAAATATTGAGGAAAACGATTCATGGCAATATTTCCTTCGATGTCATCTGAAGGTCATCATGTATGTAGTAGTTCGTTGAATTCGTCTCAACGTCGCCTACGATACCATCAAGTTAAAATCACCTAATTTCGTTTAAAAATATAACGGTGACCTTATAATTTTAACGAAAATCAGTTTATTTTTAAATTTAAAT
Source organism: Megalopta genalis (assembly GCF_051020955.1). Taxonomy (NCBI): domain Eukaryota; kingdom Metazoa; phylum Arthropoda; class Insecta; order Hymenoptera; family Halictidae; genus Megalopta; species Megalopta genalis. The sequence continues at coordinate 7,242,954 of NC_135014.1, read as the reverse complement.
AGTTGCAATTTCTTGGCAGTTAAATATTAATTAGCTTTCATAGGAAACATTTTTTTGCTAGACCATCGGAAGGGGTTGAAAAATCGTGGGGACTGATTTGTGACTCACCTTGTACGCATATGCATGTACGTGTCGCAGCAGCATCTTGCCGCTACATGCTTCGAAAATTGCATTTTGACCCACTTTGTAGAGAAAGGTTATACGTAGTTATATGTGACTTATTGTCACCGCGAAGACAGACAGCGCACATGGTGTTCTCGAAGACTCTGACCGAGACTAATGAGCAAAAGGGTCCTACCGATCGCGACGGACCCTCGACAACAGCTCGCTGTCTTTTCATCGGGCAACGCGAAGAAATGGTACGTTTACCTTTCGAGCAGGACAAGTAGCGCCTTTTACAGGTCTAGAGCCGTGGTGGCAAACACGATTACGGGTGCGTGCATGCCGCGTGCCTGAGTGCATAGAGGAACGTGTTGCGGATTCGCGCCGCAGAACCATTCGGAGAATGCGCCCGGGCAAAACAAGGCGAACAGGATTTGGACGCCATTACCACCGGACATTGTCCGACGGAAATCATTAAACTAAAATCTAACTGCGGGCTAATATTGCAAACCTATCTGCCGCCTATTCTGGGAGCTTTCATGCCAGCCTCAATCCGCTTGGGTGCGCTGTGCTTGAATCGCAAGGACGGTGACGAGGACTCGAATGATTGTCGATTGGGAAGGAGAGAGCCGCACACAACGCCGCCCGATTGCCAGCCCCGAAGGAACTGCATCCAATTCCAATGCTCTTCGCGCGCGAATTCCATGCGGAAGTTGCGTTACTGTGGACTGCTGGCGACAGGTTTCGAACGAGGAAATCGGGGAGCTCTCTGCATTTACATCAGGTGGAACTCTTTGAACATTTTTCACATATATCCCGATAATCGACATTCAATTCCGCTTTGGTTTCAGTTTTAAACTTACGAGTATTTTTAAGGTATTGATTGCCAACAGAAATCGGGATATTTATCAATAAACGAACAGGAAAGACAATGTCTGTTACGTTTCTTTAGTTAAGTTCTTGCATTTTGTAAACACCGACGATGTCGGGTTACTTGTAGTTTTACTTTTACTTTAGTTATAGTCACATTATTTTTATTGAACCCAACACAAGTAGTTAATGATTTGAACTAGTTACTCGGAAATTTCTCTGATTCAAGGGTTAATCCACTTTGAAGTTTCGTCAAGTTGTAAAACTGGACAGTAACTATAAAACCTAACTATAAAACCTAGCTGAAAACGTACGTTTAACATCGTAGCACATAGTTAATTCTTCCATTCGATTATATCGTGGAGGGAAGAAATAATGGTAAAGAATTGAGCCGTTTATTTTGAAAATGGCATAAGTCATTTTGTTTTTAAGTCGATATATAAAGATATGAATGCTAACTTTCGAGAAGATTTACTTGTATTTGTTATCTCAGGATACTGATATTTTTCTCAGTATAAATAATTTCGTATAAACATTAAAAAATCACCACTTTTCATTACGGTAAAGTGACTTATGCCACTCTCAAAATAAACGGCTCAATTATTAAGAATGTAAGATTGTCGAACATACGTTGATACTTCTTGCGTGATTGAAAGGTTCAAATATTTCTGGATTCTAGGCTCTGCGCGAGATGAATCACGTAAAACAAATCACCTGAATACATCGATTGTTATTCGTGATAGATAAATAACTGTCTAATGATGTAAATAACATTTTGATAGTTGATCGCGTAGAAAGCATGCAAGGACAACTTCGTTTTTCTTAGTGTAATAACGTATTTCTTTATAATAACTTATTAACACTAGATTTACGGAGCACAAAAAACAGCTGCTTTATATTAGTTTATAAAAGCAACAATAAGAAATTTGTGTTATTTTAACATTTGCCGTAAGTAACACATAAATGGAATAAATAACTCATAAATGCATCTTTACGATATGAATAATCGTAAATTAAAAAATTAGACTTTTTTTGAGATTCTTTTAGTTGTCGTAAATCTGATCCAATAATATATATCGTCGAATGTAAGCAAACACAGTTGCACCTTTCTACTACATCCGTTGAGAAACGTTTCATTCTGTACTGTGAACGCTTAGCTCGAGATATTCCATCGATCTCTCGTCATTTCGAAATCGAATGTAGCAGTGTTCTGACTAAAAAAAATCTCGGTTGACCTTCATATGACCTCTACGCGTGCACCTATCAAAAAAACAATTGATATCAGATCATGTTACGCTCGATATCAAGCGAGTGTATTTAATATGTCAACCACCAATTCAGCAGGCTCGAAAATTCTATGAAATCAAAACAGTGCTTTCAATGAAATAAAAATTGCAAAGTCAAGATGTATGATAGCGATTACTCTGACATCCTTGCTGCATTTTTCAAATCCCAAGCAAACTTGGTGAATTCAGTATATGGACGCAAAGATTCATTTTTCAATCTATAGTAAAACAGTTCCGTCTTCCATATACGATTGACACGGAGGTCAACGTGTTAGCCATTTTTCTTTTTCTATCAGCAAGAAGAACCAAGCTATTCAAGTGGCCCGTTTTAGGTGATTCGCCAAGTCTATTCGCGACGAATGAGACAAAAGAGGCAACATCGTGGAATAGCGTCGCGAAGATCGAGCGAACGGCGTTAAGATCTAAAAGAGAAGACAATTGATTGCCAGGTCGGTCAAGTCGTCGGAAAAGTCTGAACCCATTCGCATGGATTGGTGGGCCTTGCGCTCTGTCGGTGACAGCCACGGTATTAACATTCCTGCTCCGACCAGTAACTACTCATAGCCCGGCGATATACGCCGCGCGCCGAGAAAACACGCATACGCAGCCCTGTTTGACCCCGCACACACGCGAACTTCCACAGTACATTTGAACAGGGACCGCTAACGGAGGATATCGGGGTGCTTTCGTACCCGTTTTACCATAATAATTCGCCAACGTACAAGTACACGCGTATCTACGTTTGCACGGAGGTCGGTTACGTCGGTTGAAAGGTACCAGTTCAACTTCGTTCTGCACTCGCCCGCCCTCGCCCACACACCCCCTTCTGCCCGTTACCACCCTCTCCGCCCCGCTCCTGCACGTCCGTTTCGCCCCCTTGTCCGCCGCTCTGTCCGCCAACTCTCTCGCCCTCTTTCATCCCCCGTTATTCTCTTTCTCTTTCTCGTTTCCAGCGCGTACCGCACCGCGCCAGCCCGTTTCTCGCTTTCCCTCGGTTTGCAGGTCTACAGTCAAACAGACTCGGTCCGCTCCACCTTTGAATTGACCAGTCGAATTAAACCTTTTAACTGTCGCATTGTTTTTGATGGCTCATTTTCCCCCGTAAAATTGTTATTTAAACCCCGTGAGCCTCGGCAGGCCTCTTTACGACCGCCACGGCGGACCCGACACCTCGCCGGTTCGATCTTCCGACCGATCTATTTTCATGTTGAGGAAACGTTGGCCGTTGGTCGTGTTCACTTTCACGATCTCTGTTGGTCCTTGAACGGCTTTGTCCGATGCAATTGCACGCTCGTACGATCCGAAATAGTGGCACGAAAGAGGCTCGATTAACACTCGATTTACGGGACCCGTCCAAATGACGGAACACTAATTTTTTAATTCACGATTATTCATATCGTTAATTTAACGATACGAATAGTTTGTATGTTACTTGCAGCAAATGTTACAATAACACTTGTTAAAAATCAGAATAAATGTTTTATTGTTAGTTTTATAAGCTAATATAAAACAGCTGCTTTTTGTGCTCCGCAAATCTAGCGTTAACGTTCGTCCATCATTATTGTACAGTTTCAATCGATCGTGTTTCGTTCCTGCTATCGCATTCGAATACGAGAAGGGCTTTGCTCGGATCGACAATTTTTGTTCATTCTTGAACTACGCGAGTCTTTCGGTATGCATTTATTGATTGAGATACTACGATTCATTTACTTTTGATAGATCGAAAATAGCGTGCCTAAAATACACTTTATATACATGTTCATTGTTGGATTTGTTCGTTTGTGCTTTCTACGCAAGAAGATTGCCCACTCGGGCAGCACACCTAGAAACTGCATATTGAATTAATTTAATTTCTCATGAAAAACGATAGAAGGTTAACATCAAAGTTCCATGATATTTGCCTTCTTTTCATCGGTTCTGAACATGGAAGGTCTCTTGACATCGCCGGCCATTTTGCGCGATATTAATTACACGGAAAACGAACAGTGCAATAAAATATCCAGGTATTAATGGAAATTTTTATTATCTCGTTTTCTACTTCTTTCCGTATAATGGCAATCTGGTTTACCGGATCCGTAATCCTTATGAACCGCTTACCCCGAGCTCAGGGAATCAGGCTCAATGAGAAATCTGGTTTATAGTGGACAGGTCAGTAATCCGTCGATAAAAAGAAAGGAGCCGGAAGGCTCCTGCGACGGGATCGATCTTAATTGAGTAATCGTCGAGTATCGAAGAGATAAGTTTCACGTAATCAGAGAACGAGTCGCACGCGGGAGATTAAAGGTATCTGATAGAAACGGGACCGTACTTATTGTTACGCGGGGTATCGCAGATAGAACCCGATACAGACGCCTCCAATTAAAGTTCCCGATTATCGCCGATGAGGAATCAGTGAACATCTCCGTCACGAGTATCGATTGCCCGCCGGACAATTTATTTCCGCTATTTATATTCGCGGGATTCGAACGGACGGCGTCGTCCGATACAAATTAACGAAAGAAAAGCTAAAGCATAATGACCATTAAGTGCGTACCATTTTATCGCGATCCCTGTTACAAGTGTACCCACATTTATTACCTTCTCCATCTAATTTACGACATTTTCTTTAACTACAATTATAACTTCCGCCGTATCTTTTAAAATCGCCGATAATTCATTTAAAATACAAATCTACAATTCGACGTTATACTCGCTCGAATCTTCGGTAGAAAATAAGCGTGCTTAGCAGTTGCAATTAAGCTGCAGAATTTTATGTAGATTTTTGTTTTCGCAGAGAAATTTTTCGTAAAACGGAAATCATGTAAATTTCTATTTTCTTTACAGTTGTTTACATTGGAAACGAAAATAGAAGGCGGCTGTATTAAAATTCTTTCAACTTTGCATTTTGCTGATTTATAACGATTTTTGTACAGTATAAATGCACAAAGACGCGCGGTCTATTTAAAATATGACAATAATAATTACATTGCGTTTTTCGCAGTGAAAATTTTGAACCAAATATCTTCTCTGATCAAATTTGTCCGCGACAACAACAGAACGCAGAAACTCCATAGAAATATTTCTCGTCTTAATCGTTTTAATCCTGAAATTCTTCCGATATTTTCACTATTTCAAAACGCATTATTGATCATTACCTCCTGCTTCCGACACGATCAAAGCAAAAAATATTCCTGGGTGACGAAGGAAAATTTTAATTAAAATATTGTCCAATGTACATTAGTTCATTACAATTTTTTACGTGATACGAAAATATCGAATTATGCAGCAGGGATGCAATTCGAATATGATCCCATCGAAAGGAACAGTTTTCGTTTCGTGCATTAACGGGTGCTCCCTCCTTGCTACATGTATGATTAGCAACAGAACGAGGAAACATTCAACGTGTATTCCCGTATGATTAAAAACAGAACGACGTTAATTAATATAAACGAGTTTACAAATGTTCCGGTACCTTGCTCCGGCATGAACTTGCAATTTTTCAATATGCTTCTTGTTCAGAGCCGGCGTAGTTTGTGTTTCCTGCTCCGGTGAATATTCAGTGGTGTTTTGCTGGTTATTGAAGTTTACAGTTTGGAGGAGGTGGCTCCGATTGTGCAAGCTTTCTAACGACCTGCAGCAATAAAGATTTGATATCAGGAATATATGATTTTATATAATATATGCTGGTTTGCAAAGTTCGGAATGGTATTAATTAGGATAGATTCACTATCAGTTGAATCAATCAGTAGGAATGGTTTCAGAAGAATCAGGCGACAAGATGTTATCAGCAGAATGAGAGGACAAGATAATGCGAGTAGAGTCAGGCAGAACAAGACAGTTCCAGTAGTATCAGAAGACAAGGCAGTTCCAGTAGAACCAGAGTAATATATATTGGGTTGGCAACTAAGTAATTGCCGATTTCAGTTATAGATGTCTGTTTTATTATCCGTGAATGTTAGCAACTGGACAAATTGAATGCAGCGGTCAAGGAAAAGCGACCAGAATTGGTCAATCGTAAAGGTGTCATTTTCCACCAGGACAATGCTAAGCCGCGCACGTCTTTGTCCACTCGGCAAAAATTGATGGATATTGGTTGGGAATTGATGTTACACCCACCATATAGCCCTGATCTCGCGCCATCGGATTACCACTTATTTCGATCCCTGGACAACTCCCTTCGTGGTAAAACTTTTAATGATGATGACGCTGTAAAATCTCACTTAACTCAGTTTTTGACCGAAAAGGATCAGACTTTCTACGAGCGTGGAATTTTCAAGTTGTCAGAGAGATGGCAAAAGGTCATCGAACAAAATGGAAAATACATTACAGATTAAACTTCGTTCCAAGTAAAAAAATTTTTTATTTCATTGTACAAATCGGCAATTACTTAGTTGCCAACCGAATAGTTTCAATACTTGACACTTTTTAATATTTTACTTCTGCGAATCTGCGTAGTTCACTTTGTTAATCTGTACTATACTTTGATGTTCGTCTACCAGATTTCAAAGATATAATAGAGTCAAGAAAAGTAGCAAGTTTGAAACAATGCATATACAGGGTAGACCGAAATTCGTAGTACAACTAAGCAACGGCTGATTTTACGTGAAAAATAAGAGAGAAGTTTAATATTACATTTGTTTATTCGAGGTTCAGTTTTCGAGAAAATCGACTTCAAAGATTGTTCATCTTTGAGAAGACAATAATAGCAATAATGGAAACATTGACAATGAGAGAAACATTCCGTTTATTAGGGAATTTTAATTTTAAGTTTATTCCGTTTATTATTTAACTGTGGTACAAGAATAGACGACACCTAAATGCTTTACAGAGATGAACAAACTTTAACACTAAATTTACAGAGCACAAAAAACAGCTGTTTTATATTAGTTTATAAAAGTAATAGTAAGACATTTATTCTGATTTTTAACAAGCGTTATTGTAACATTTGCCGTAATAAACATATAAATTGAATAAATAACTCATAAATATATCTTTACGATATGAATAATCGTAAATTAAAAAAATAGTGACCCGTCATTTTGACGGCTCCGGTAAATCTAGTGTTGAAGTCGATTTTCTCAAAACGGAGCCCCGGATAAAAAAGTGTTGTACCAAATTTGTTTTTTATGTTTTTCACTTAGAATCACTCTTTGCTCGGTTGTACTGCGAATTTCAGCACACCCTGTATAGATATGAAAATTACTAGAGGTACATAAAATTAAAAGAGATATCGTCATACACTTATTTTTCAATTTATTTAGGTCATTGAAATATTAATTACGAAGATTATTATAAAATAAATACAATCTCGACGATCGGTAAGTTCGTACAAGAAAAAGTTGCTCACCTTGAACTCTCGCAACTGTGCACATTTTAACGCGTACTCCCGTACACAATTCTTTCGAGCGTGTCAAATTAAAAAATGTTCGTCGCAATAACAAAACTAGTCCGATCCGCCAATGCTTGCCGTAAATGCACAAAATCCGCAGTCCAACAGCAACAGTCCACCGACACTATTTAAAAATTGATAATTCGAGTTCACAAACACTTCCGCGGCCGCCGGTACGTTTTCCAAAGACAATTACTTCAGTGCCCCGATTTTCAAGGGTTGCTTTCGCAGCGACTAACAAGTTCCGCGGAAATATTGCTCTATAATCAATAACAGTGACGTCAGCGCGCTACTACTTGACGATAAATATCCGGCAAGAAAACAAAACAATATTATGAATGAAAACCGCGAAGGAGAAGAAGCGGGGAAGACCGAGCGAAGGTATGCTAGAGTGTGGAGAGATCGAAAAAGAGAGAAAGAGGGAGAGAGAGAGAGAGAGTGAGAGAGAGAGAGAGAGTGAGAGAGAGAGAGAGAGAGAGGGGGGAACGGGTTGGAATAGAATAGAACGACACAAACGGCCGGCTAGCGAAAGCTGCGCAAAAAAACCGCAACGCGAAACCCGGACGGTCCGTGAAAAAGGAAGGGAAAAACCGGGGAAAAAATAGTGAACCGTTCCCCACCACTTTTTCCTTCCAGCTCGGTACTTAAGTCCGGTGGTGGGGGGAAATGAAATCGACAGGACGTCCACCTATCGGTCCGATGGCACGTATACAACGCGCGATCACACGGAAACGCCTCCCACACACGACGCCGCCGTCGCTTTGTCCACGTGTATTGCGATACGTCGAACGGATGCCTCCACACACGGGCAATCGCGCACACCGTCGCAGCCAGCCTTCGGCTCTCGATTGTGTGCGTGCGTGTTGCCCGAACGTGTGTACGCCGACATAACTAAACAAGCAACAAGTGACCTTAAAATCTGCGAATAAAAATACCGGCCACTGATCGGGTATCGTGCGCAGCTGCGACCGGACAGGGGCGAAGGGGTTTAACCCGGCCTCGTACTTCGCTTGTGCCAAGGAACCACCAACAACCCCGTTGCTACATGTAAACACTGCGATCGTAGTTTTAAAAAGGCAAAAAAAAGGAGCGCCACCACTTCTGGCAATGTCAGTTTCGTTCTACTATTTTCCAACGCTCATCTAGCCCCCCCCCCCTTCCCCCGGCGCTGCACCTATGATTCTGCCAATAAAAGGAAACTTTTGCCAATTGAGCTGAGGGTTACATCGACTCGCCCCCTTCTTTTTCATCTTTCATATGCAAAAATCGAATGCGCTTTCCAGCCGGTCGGCACGGTTTTCTCCCACGACCTACAGACTCTAACGGTGGTATGTTCAAGCTTGCAGTCTTCGTTGATGCTGAAAATTATTATAATTTGTGTAGAGTTTCCCCTTTTTGGCGGGTTTCGGGTTTTTAAGCGGCAAATGCGTTCAAGCTTGAGGAAGGGTATTCGATTTGTCATCGTTAGCAGTGTTTCTAGATATTAACTCGTTATTAATTTTTAACCAGGTTTCGAAATTCATTTTTATCGCAACATATTCGAACGCCTTGAGCATTACCAGGATTTGTATAGAACGCAAAATAGTTATAGTAATATTTACCGTGGTCAATTTTAACTTTCTAGTGTTTTGGTTTCATTAGTTAAATGATTTTAATGTAATAGGAATTTTCGGTTCGAACGAACAACATTATTTGTACGTGTTGGATACTCGAGAAAGAACGCAAATGTAGCAGAATTCCTCCACATGTTGAGTCTACAATAGATTGTCTGATATTTTTGAATAGTTGCAATGCGAGAAGATCGAGCAGATTAATCAAGACATTAGAGATATTAAATAATTAATAAGCAAGTCTCAATTTTCTCATTGGAAATGGAATGTGGCAACGGATCCAGCAAGTACAAAGCTACCACCCGATTGTGTAGATCGAAAAATACAATTATTTTTCTCAACACTCTTGACTCTCGTTTCAAAAGAGTCAAACAATTTCGTTGAAAATAAAAAGAGGAAGTTTAACATCCAGTGGTCCAATTAGAAAGTAATGTAAAAGTTCTGATGGTAGAAAGTAGTAGAAATTCCGGCTGACTGTCGTGCAATAGAAAAATTTCCATATTCAAATACATGACACGAAGCATAGGCCACATTATACGAATAAGCGATAAACGGGATTAAAATATACAAAAATAAAAATGCGGACCGCTGATCGAGGATTTTTTGCTGCCCTATCGATTTTAGATACAAGCGGGAGTTAATTCAGAAAAAGAAAATGAGAGCTGAAATAGAGGAAACGTGAATCGAAGGGGTCGAAGGTAGTGTAGATAGAAAAGAACAATAAAAAAAATGTAGCACTTCCTTATTGACGATTATCCACATTATTTGAGCCGGAAAGATTGATTTTGTTCAAACTACAAATGTATATAAAACGATCAACACAGTTATCATCGAACAACCTTCCTCATAAAAGTATCATAAAGCTTGTCTGTTTTCCGTCTTTTTTCGCATTCAGCTGAAATCGCTTCGTAAAGCAGCAGTAGCTTTTAAATCGCAACGACCAAAGAGAATCGTTCCTCTACAAAAGTGACTACAAAGTGAAGAAAAATGCGCTAGAAACGGGACTCGTTTGAACGAAAGCGCCGTGGAGGAGCAGTCAGTCTTCGAGTCGAACCGTTTCTACGTTAGTTCCGATATCAGCCGCCTAAGCAAGAGTTCGCCACTGTCCAGTAACCCTTTCACCACCACAAACAACCTGCAGCCCCTTAGTACACGCGGACACGACACCACAGACGGGGGGGAGTGATTTTTCTTTCAAACACCAACACAGCTCGCCGGCGTCTCTACCACCACGAAGATAGAGCCGATACGGGCGCGCATCGAGGGGGTTGCGCTCATCCTCGTTCCGCGTGCCGAAAGGGGTAGCTACCCTCTCTTTTCTCTGAAATCGCGCATGACCAAAATCACTTGGACTCTTTCTCGCGCTGCTCTCATTGAAATAACACGGGACGAACTCTTTCCAGCTAAGCGTAGAACTATCAAACATTTTTATCATCCGGCATTCTTTATCTTCGACCGTCAGACGCGTGCCCTAAAATAGCGACCGATTAATAAAATGGAAATAAAGTTCATAAATTCTCTCGTCATAGCTCGGAGTAGATGGCGAGGTCTGCCGCGAGATCTAACTACGAGTTAGGTAGAAAAAGAATGGTGTAGCTGGAGCATCATCGGGGTTCTTAGAATCCATCTTAGGCTTCCTCATTTCCGCTGCGCTAGTTCGAAGCTCGCGTGCATGCAGTCCCGCCAATATCAGCGTATACCATCACCTCGAAAGCCTCCGTTACACCACGACGTGCTCGCACAGACGTGGCCCACCGACACACACGTCGGCAACGTGATAAAGTAAAAAAGCTCTCTGTTCTTCTCGGACCCGGCCGAGCGTATCTGTCCGTCCCTCTCGGGCGTCGCGAAGCGTACGGGCGCGTGGTCAGCTTACGAGATGTCTCTCCGTCCCTCCGACGGTGTCTATTCTATCGTTCTCTTCGTCTTCGTCCACACCAACCGCGCGGCTCGCCGTCTTTCACCCTCTCGTTGCCGGCCGGCGAGCTCCATCTCCATCCTTTGAACGGCGCTGGCTAGTCGAGTGCGTCTCGGACGAGTTCGGGGATGTTCGTGTTCGCAATCGTCCTCGTCGCGCTTTCGGACACCGCGCCGCCTCATCTTCCTCTCGCAATTTATCCCCTTCTCCACCAGCGTAACCTGTTCACCCACCACCGACGATTCCGTTGTGAGCTTCCACGATCGAGATTCTCCTCGTCGCACAAACGACTCCCTCGCTGATATCGTCTTCCTCTGGATTCGTTCAGTGCCGGCTGCTGACCCTACGTTGCCCCATCCAACAACAACTTGCCTGGATAAAGCTTCCGCAGACCTGGGGACCGGTTTGCTCGAAGGACTAGCCTCCCTGACTTGGCCCTTTCCCGATTTGCGGCTCGGAATCGGTAGAAGCGGTCACCGATTTCTGCGGGGACCATCCTAGTCGTTGCAATTGCGAATCTAGTTTTTTATGGGACTGCGTACGAGGGTAGTCTAGTCCTCAGTTTGCTAGGGTAATATAAAATAATAATAATCGCTAATAGGCTAGCGATATTTAATCATTATGTTAACGCCCAACGTTCTCCGCGAGAATGAAAAATTGCTGTTTTGTTAAATTTCACATTTTAGCGCATATTTTATGTCTACAAGAAAGTAGAAATCTGTATGAATGTCTCTGTTTGTCGGCAGAAACGTGCAAGCAATTCTATCCCGGTATTGACGTAAGGATAAAAGATGCAGATATCATACTTTCTCGATTGGTGTAATTTCGAACGCTTGTATACGACGTATTTGTATTTTCGAACCGACTGAATTAATATTAACCCATCCGATACGAAAAAGCATTTCGTTTGACGGAAGGACAGATTCGAGGAATCATCGTACTACCATATTTGAGGAAAATAAGACCCTCTTACGATTTAAATCTTGAAACTTTGAACATATTTCGAAATTATATTCACAATTTACCTTTATGCCAATCGATGTTTCTATTTTTACATCTCTATGCAAATGGGAGTGAATATAAGACTATTCGAAAAAGGATGTCCTAACTCAAATCTCGAATGTTTCATTAGAAATCGAAAAAAAATTTGAACGCATTTGGGAATGGATATCTAGATTCTATATTCCTAATAATAACTTATCAATTTGGGCGTAAAAATTTTAAACGATCATCCTTATATACCATTTTGCAGACTGTTTGGTCATCATCAGTGAGCTTTCTACCTTGTTGATCAGGCACAAGCCCCATGATAGCACTAAATACAGTAAATTCTCCCTAATTGACGCTCGGATTATGCACAAAGATGGACAATTTGGGAAGAGAAGACACGACTATTCACCGATTGCTAACAATCGGTGTCTACAAAAAACGAGCCGCGAGGCTCGAATAATCGTATCTCTTCTTTCGAAATTGTCCATTTCAATGAGCGTCAATTAGGGAGAATTTACTGTACTCCATCTCCAACAAAAATGAGCAAAAATCCAAAACTAAACATTCAACAGCAATCTTTCCCGTATGCATCCTCTATCCGAGTTTTTTCCCGGAGATCCTGAAGCGTCCTGCGAACAGGCTAAACTCCGTGCGAATCGATCTATTTTCGGATCGGCGAAATTTTTAGCCGACCGGATCAGCTCTAGCAGAGAAAAAGTTTTGGAATGGTTGATATCCGCGCGCGGTTTCGCGTGTTCTTTCTCAGACGCGGAGTCTTCGATGGTTCCGGCTCTGTCTTGCTCGCCGGCGCGGCGTTGTCACTTTCTCTATCGTCGGGCTGGTCGGGTCGTCTCGCACTCGTTTGATCCTCGGCTGGCTGGCAGGTTTCAGGCAGGCTTCGGGCAGGCTCAGGCAGCTTCTCGTCTGGGAGGTTTGGACGGCTGACGATAGCGGAGCCACCGTCCGGGGCAGCGGCCAAGAGGGGCCGGTGCGGCTGCTCGCGTCCGCTCGCGGCGGCTCGGCTCCGCCGCTGGTGGCCGGCGCGCGTGTTTCTCTCCCTTCGGCTTACAGCATCCGTCGGAGCTTCTCCTCTCTCCGCCTACGCGGTGCGAGTGTGCCGTGTGCGCCAGTGCGCCCGCAAGCCCGCAAGTTCGCGCTCCGCCACGCAGCCCAAGCTCTCTCTACCCGCGCGCTGATCGGCCACGTTCGTCAGCCGGGCCCCACGGAAAAAGGCACCGGGGCCGCGCGCGAGCCGAGAGAATTATACAGGACGATTTGTTATTTCAATTTTTCGACTAAAAACATAATCAAACCAGTTAGTAAACGAACGAACGAACGAACGGGCCGGGACGGGGCGAGAAGCACCAGACTAATTTTATCTAAGTACACACAACCGCGAGCGCACACCGGGGGAGGAAAGTAGACACCACGTACGACGATCGGGAACATCGCCTTTTTTTTTGCCGATCACCGGGACTCCTAGGAGAACAGAAACGACGTGCTTCGGTGGTGATTCTATTTGCGCCGAGAGATTACCAAAAGACACTCGAACGCGCGCGCGACCCTCGATCGCGTCCGACGAAACCGTGATCAAACAGTTCCATCTGCAAAACGATCTCGGACGCGGGAGCTTGCAGTGACCGTGACCAAGAAGAGGATTTTACCACGCCGCACGGACTGCCGCCGACGAGTGCGCCGACTAAATTTTTGTGAACACCCTACGAGCACGTCTCGAATTCTTCCCCGATTGGAATCGAACACACAGGTGAGTCCACCAACCGAGGATTATTCTTCTGAGTTTGCAAGGATCTTTTTGTTCCGTTATCATCTTTGGTTCACGAGGCGGCCGGCCCTACGGCGGAACTGTCCCGAAGAATTCTTCCCGACCTCCGCGGCGAACCGCGTGCCGATTTATTTGTCAATTGTTTTTCGTTTCGTTCTCCGTTGTCACGAACCTCTCGATTACGAAGCTGTCTGTCAACCGTTCCGCGGCAAAGTGTCATCTCGGAACGCAGTTGGTGGCTGACTTGCCGCGGTTCTAGTTTTCGTTTTCTTTGAATCTTGTTGGAGAAAAATGTCGTCAACTTTGCATGCTTTTTGTGCATTGAACATTGGATTCGGAAAGGTAGCGACCGCTTTCGATGTTTTCTCTCTCGAACAAGTGCTCGGAAATATTCGGAAAAATTGTTGTCTTCGAGTCCGTTGCTTCTTTCTGTGATTGGGAAAGGTTTCAGTGCGACGAGCAGACGTTCCTTCGGCGATTAGGCGATTTTCTTTCCGCCCGAGCGCTTTGTCTGTCGTCCACGGATACATTCCCCTTGTAGTAGGTTCCTCGTCGCAGGTCTTTGATTGTGGTGCAATTTACGGTGACAGTGTGCAGTGGTGATGGTGTTAATTGTGGCCCGAGCAACTAACGTGACGTAATCGTTAAACGAACACGGAAAAAATCGGGAACGCCGAGCAATCGTTGCGGGTGATATTTAATAAAACTAGTGGATAGAGTGCTCGCTGGCTTTTCGAGACTTTTCGGCGGCGACGTAAGAACACGCGTGTGCGTAATATTAAGTGTAAAGAAATCCGATCGGAACGACGATCGTTGATAAAGTGCCGGTTACGAATTAATGCGCGGTTATTAAATTGAAATGCGATCGGAGGCGGCGATGAAACGAATATCGGAGTCACGTGGCCGCTTAATTAAAATAACACGAACACGAATGTTTTATTCGCCATCTATTAACATTTCCGAATGTGTAACGTTAATGTGCCGCGCGTTAATGAAATCGGTTTAACGAGAGCAAAACGCGGACTTATTGTGCGGATGTGAATGAAATTTTGCGAAATCTCGCCGAGATTACCGAGTTTATGAAAATGAAAAATGACTTCCGCGGGAAACGGAATTGAAATCGGATCGATCTTTCCGTCAACGTTTCTTCCATCGAACTCCATTTCAGATTTGTGAAAGAAAAGAATGTACCGTCAAAGATTACGGAAAAGAATTTAACAAATTATATGTCGCGCAGAATTTACAACGTAAACGATCTGCGAGACACGAATCTAGTGAGCCATCCTTATGCTTCTCCGTCGAAGTAGATATGGCCAGTTCTTATCCGACATAAGTAGATTCACTCGAAGTTGTCCACCGACGCGCGACGGCAACGGAATAGACAGGCACGTGTCGAGAAAACTAATAAATACGAATAGTGCGGAAAGTGTTGTTCATAAAAATCTGGTGTCCGTATAATATTCAATTAAATAAATATTCGTGCTTATTCAATTCAATAAATACACTAGTCACAAGCCTGCCTTGAAATCTTCTAAAATATACATCGAATAATACACATCGGCTTTCGTTGTACCAAATCTATTCGATCAAAATAAAATCGAAATATAATTGGTCATTAACTGTTAACACCTAACATTCTATTTTAAATAAACTCCGTCTCTTGAAGCATTAAAATCTTTGAACCGCGATGTATTAAACATAAAATAGTTCGACATCAACTAGTTCAAAATAAACTGCGTTTTCTATTGCGTGTAACAGAAACTTGTTAACGCGAATACTTGGAAATCACTTGTTGATAAAATTTCACATTCCCCGCGTCCGAGATACGAGAGAATAGTGCACGATAATTTTCTTCGGAGCCCCATCGGCTATGAAAAATTCGAGCACTTCCACGATGCTACAAAGATCCCTTGATCCTAGCGAACGTCCCCGTCGAACTGAGGGTCCGGAAATGAATATCCAGCTTGAATCGCAAACCCGGTATAACCAGTTTCGTCCGTTCGAGAAGGGTTGGGCGAGAAAAATGCACGGGTAAGCAGTCGTGCAGGAAGGGTTACTGACGGAACACCGCTCGGATGCGTTCTGTTGTCGAAATGCCGCGTGGCAGTCAACGACGCGATCGATGACCGCGTATAAACAGCTAATAATCAAACGAATCGTGTCATAAACAATTCCATGGCCAGACCGCCGGAGTGGTAGTAAAAGTATAAATGAGTTTCGATCGGGAGTGGGGTCGCACGGTCATGCGTGGGGTGGCCGCTTCGAAAATCGCGAACAAAACTGGACTGGTATAAAAAATTTGCATCGGCGCCGATTGTATCCAGATCTTCTTTACATCGGTACCTAAACGCTCTCCTATCTCTTCGCTCAACTACTACTCTAGCACTACGATAGTTCGGTCTAGGAAAATATAAGGATATTTGCAGCGAATTGCAAATAAATTGCGCTGTCGTTTTCTTGTATTCGTTGACCAGAATATTTGATTTTCACCGAACTGCCAGTCCAGCATAGCGCAGCAGTTTAATCCATGGAAATAGTACGACATTTCCAACAAATGTAGTACTATCATCTTTTCTGCCTCAACCCTATCACGCCTTGTATTTTTTTCGTCCGACTATTCGATCACGGTCTAGTCTAGGAATTTTGCAAGAAATTGCATTATTAGATGAAATCATCGTCTCTGTCTCGACGCTGTAGCGTTCCGCATCGCTTGATCCTGATTTTTAATTTCGCTCCTCCGAGCGAGGAACTTAGAAAAGAGGCGCAACAAGCCTGAAAAGGTAGACGTCAGCCGCTGATTAACTCGAACGGAAGATTTCATTGTTTTCAAATCGGACGCTGATCAGACAGCAGCCGGAGGTCTGAGTCATCATGTGCGTGCAGACTTCGCGTAGCTCGGCATTGAATCTTCGTGCACAGTGGAACGAGTAGTTGGCCACCCACGTTCTTGCTTTGAAAAGCTGAATAGCGATTCCGCGCGCTCGAAGATTTCGTTGTTACTCTCGATTGTATTAAATCCTTTCGTTTCTACTCCCGATTGTGCACATCGCGGCCAATCTGCGAGGATGTTCGGCATTGCAGTGCCGAGGGCTACAATGCTCGATTCGCTCGTTTCATTCCGCGACACACTGCGAACGCGGAGCTACGCTCTTGCTAGCTGTTTCTGATTACGAGGCTACTCGAAAGTTTTTCCCGTATTCCCAATTAGGAGCATCCCTGTTTCATGCCTCGGAATTTTTGTACGAAATTTCCTAACTTTCGCCATTCCCCGAATCAGCAACTCTGCTTTTTCAAACAGGAGAGTTTGGAAATTTCGTTGACTTGATGAAATCGTCACGGTAACATTGAGAACGTCCAGCGCGCCGCGTCTTTCTACGTTACGTGAATCTTTATTTGCTCTGCATGGTTATTATTGGCAAAATATTTACTTGAAAAATCATATTTATCCTTCGTTTACCATATGTCACAATTACGTTTCGCCACTGTCGCCGCTGTTTACATGATCAATTTGAAGCAGCTAAATCGGATTTCGAACCCTTATCCGATGTCAATATTTCCGGAGCGAAGTTTCCAGTATTCCAGTGTGTTTGTCACACAGATTGCCAAGCTTTCCAAAACAGCCAGAAACGTGTGTCCATAAAAATCTCGGGAAATACACTTTTTCTCGGAGAACGTCCCGCAAATAGCTCGGACGGGAATGTAAAATAGAATCCGCAAACACGTTGGCCCGGGGTCCTGCTAAGTGGTAGCAAACAGGGTGAAAGTGATCTTGCTGGTCGGATTGCAACGGGAGCGACAGTGTCACGTTCGGCGCATCAAAGATCGATCAGCTTTGGAAAGACCGAAAGAAAAGAAAAGAAAAGGAAAGAAAAAGCGCGGAATGCGCCGGCAGCAATGCATACCGATCCTATGAAAAATGGACGAGGTCGTCCTCGATGTTGTCTTCGTTTGGTGGGAGTCTGGTCGTGGTCTAAGTGGGGGATATGTGTGTTCCGAGGGTGAACGGTACGATAACGTCGAGCAGGTCGACACGCGATGTATCGGTCGCTGAAGAGAGAAAAAAAGGGGTGGGGGATGAGGTAGAAGATTGAAGGTTGCCCACGAAAGAATCGAAAGTCCCGTCGATCTAGAAAAAGACTGAGAGAAAGAGATCCGAATAGAAAAAAGAAGAAAGAGAGAAAAAGAGAGGGAGAGAAAAGTAGATAGATAGAGAGAGAGAGAGAGAGAGAGAGAGAGATACGATCGAAAGAACAAGAAAAAGTAGGAGGATAAGAGGGGTTGGGGTTAGTCGTGGTTGCTTGTAAGGGGTTAGTCCATAGAAAAGAGAGGAAGACGTAACGAGTGAGAGGTTAGGCGAGTAGCAGGAAGGGGTGGTAGGTTTGTATCGAAGGTGGAAGGGGGATAGTGCTAGATCGCCGGGTGGGATGGAAGGAAAAGTTAGGCTCGTGGGTGGGGGTTAGGAGGAGGCGAGGGTGAGTGGGTTAACTGCAAAACCCGATCGTCCGTGTTTTTATCTTAAGACGACTCTCCGGCTAGAATCAGCGTGGGAGACGGAGAAGAAGGGGATCCTCGGTGGTTCTGGAAGGGGTTCTTCCCGACGTTCGCGTCCGACTGGAGGGGTATAGAAACGACAGCGACGGTGGCGGCGGCGGCGACGGTGGCGGTGGCGGCGTCGGCGGCGTCGACGGTGGTGGCGTCGGCGGCGGCAGTGTCGGGATCGGCGTGCATCACGGGGTATAGAGAGTAGAGAGTCTCCTGGTGGTGGTAGTGCTGGACCGGCTGGCGGTGGGTGGGGGTGACAGTTTTGCTCCTACGGAAGAAATGGTGGGGATAAGACTACCCTCGGAGGCAGGAGTGCGTTTGCGCCGCCACCGTGGAGGTGGCATCGGCTGCTAAGGGTTGCTTATTCGCCCCAGTCCCTGGCGGCGGAGGGGTGGTCTCTCTCTCGCCCGCTGACGACGGGGGTGGGGAACCCCTCGTCCCCGACTGCAGGGTTAGGGTGGTCTTTAGGTCTGTCAGTAGCAAAGCGGCGGCCTCATCATACGGAGCTGCCGGGCTGACCAGCCAGGCCGAAATCACTTAAGACGCGTACACCTTGTAACATAACTACCGTAGAGGCGGCGCGCGCGCGCTACCGCGTCGCTCGCACCTACACCCGAACGCGTACATACATGCACGCGGATACATTGACCCAACCATACCTACATGCACACCTCGTCGACACACGCGCACCGCGGACACACGTAAACACGTACGCGCGCGCTACCGATCGCATATGTATATATAAACGTCCCGTGGAACCGCCGAACGCTGGCACACTCGGACGCACACAGACGCGCGCGCGTAACCGCCAAATCATCCAGCTCGATCCGCATCACGTTGATCCGCCACACGGTCGTGCTGCTGTGACACGCGGGCACTGGTGATATAAATGCATGCGCACACCGACGCGTACCACCGCGAGCCACACACGCAGTCACCGGCGTTCTTATATACGCGCGCCCTAAGGACACGAAGGAGCAAACGTCGTGCGAAGACGCGTGCGTGAAGTTGGTGGTGCACGAGGGCTTAGGAACAGAGAGGTGCCGCGTCCCTAATCAGTGGTGGTCCCTTTGGATGATCGCAGAAGCCCGGTGATACTTGTTAGTGGTGGACGCGTGGAACCTAGAGACCGGATATACAGTCTGTGTGTTTGATTGATACCTACCGTTCTACCTATTGTTTCGTGATCGTCGTCCAAGTCGACGTAACCGCATCGATCATGACGAACAGACGATCGTGGATCATTTAGCGGTCGTCACGTTTTTCTTTCGTTTTTATTTTTCATTTGTGAATGCGAACTGTACCGATACGCCGGGCCCCGAACATGAAGCTAAGATGACGGAACGGTATCGTGGAGATATCGGGTACAGTGTGCAAGGACATTGCGAGGCTGCTACCGGCTGCTGAAGGCAGCGGGTCCCTCCGCCTCGTCACGACTGTCTAGTGCTTCGTCGGCCTTCGACCAAGACTGTTCTGTGTTCCTACGTAACTTCCTCTTTCGTGCCACTCGACTGTTTAGCAACTAAGCCTCGCGTAACCCAACGTAGTCGTCGTCGTCGTCGTCGTCGTCGTCGTCGTCGTCGTCGTCGTGGTCGTGAGTCAGTGTAACACGTGCAGTTTTATCATCCGGATAACGTGCCGCTGCCGATTCTGAATAAGGTAATCCACCGTGATGGTCTGTTGACATGTGTTCACCGGTCTGACGGATCTCAGCGACCGATGTCCTGAAAATCGACGCTCGCTATTCTTTGGACTTTCGGTCGGCCCCCCAGTGTGTTTTGCGAGTGTTGCTTAGACACATAGAAACTCGGCGGTACTCAGTCTCCTTCGTCGAATCCGTCGATCCTGATCACGGCTCGAATTCGAACGGGCAGTTAAGCCTTCGATGGGAATTGTTTCTAGTTTTATTCTCGTCATTTGTTCAGTGCGCCTGGATCGACCATCTCGGGGACGAATTCGTCCATCCAACGAATTCGCTGTGCGACGAAACGAACCCGGCCGTATCGCCGAGTTTTTTCTCGCGGTTCTCCTTTGAATCGGACCCGAAGCATTCGGTTGTTCAAGTCGTTATCTCCGGTCACTGTGAATTGTAATTTTAATGGAGCAGCGTTTCGCCGCGCGAACAGGTTATTCGGGAGTGATTGCGTGCTGTTTTCCGATGCTGAATGAACGCGTTCCGCGTCCGCCCGACACAGAGGGGAAAAAATACACGCTTACTTGTTGGACCGTCCTGAAAAGAGCAACGGACCCGTATTATTCGGCCGGTGTTTAATTGAGATTTAATTGATCCCTCCATTATTCATCGCGATCGTCAATGAGCCGTTTATACGGTGTGCGCTATCGGTGTTTCACTTTCGTTCCCATCAAATTCTTACTGCGAAATATAATTTATGCTTTCTGTGTTGTGTGTTCTTGTTTTATTTATTTTCTTATCATTATCCTTTGTTCTCCTTATCACACGGTGATCGTACAAGTATCTATAGACCGCTTTCGTTGAACGAACGTTTGCGCCGAGTCGTTTCTTTCTTGCTCATAAAAAGGAATCGCGAAATAATTAGAAAAAGTACTTGTACGGTTACGACATTTTGCACCCTGTGTTACCATTTATATGTTATTATTGCTTTTTCGTCTAGTCGGTGATCCGCAGGAGTGAACCGTGTCGAACGAGACAAAAAAATTATGCTACTCTCACATCGAAGAAGGGACGTTGTCGCAACAACGATTGATCATTACGGGAACGAGCTACTTAACGCAAAGTCGAGAGAACAATAGATACGGTGCGACGATCCGGTAATCATTTTAAACCCACCTCATCGTCTGTTGCGTCAGAAGTGCTCCGTATTCAGCAACAGTCTCCGTCTTCGATACACTTCGCCGTCATTGTTGCTTGATTTTCGTCCGTCGCGCAGCGAGCCTCTCCGAACGATCGTTTACTCGACAGATTCCGCAACGAATGATCGATCAAAACAGTTTCTCGTAAAAAAATCGCAAGCTGGTACACGGTTCGCTCACGAATATCATCGAGCGCATCGTTTTCGAAGCACAACCACGGGAGATTGATTATCTTCGAAAAAATCAGCGAACTCGGAAATTCCGATTAAATGAAACAAATCTCATTTCGAGGAAAAATAATCGCGCGTTTCGAGTCGTAACGTCGAGAAATTATAGAAAAGTCCGCGGTTGATTCTCTTGCCGGTGGGTGGGGTGACCGTGGTACCCCATGAACCTTTTTTGACGAATGATAACGAGGGGATATTTATTACTGCAGAATTTTCATGCGAACACAAACGTTTTAGGAGCTAGCTTAAACTACTACGACGAATATCCGTTTCTATCATGGCCTGTGATGTCATCGTAACGTAAAACTATTTTCAGTAAAATTCCTCAGTTCGCTGTTTCGTGCAGTTCAAATTCGCAGTTCATTCGCTACGGATAAAATTTCACCTATGCGACAAGAAGAACACGTCGCGAGAAAATATGCATCGCAGCAATTAACGTTAGAAATGCCGAGCAATCGACGCGGCCTGCTATCATCAGTCCTCCGTAAAGATTATAAAAATGCATTGATCAAAAATTTCGCACGCTTTTTATTGTTGTAAACGCGCTGTAAAAGCTGGCGACTTCGATAGTTCCAATATAAGAAATTTGAAAATGATTTTACTGATTCGTCTGGCATTTCCAGTTTTCATACGACAGATTCGTACACGAACGAGAATAATCGCGATTTCCATGTTACGAATAGCGCGTCGAGCCTACCGGAGACTTAACTACAACAGCGTCTCCGTCTTAGTAGTATCAGATGCGTCGAGTCGGACAACGGGAGTCTGTCAAGTCGAGCCAAACCGGCGCCAGTAACGAATTCCGTTCGCCGGGACATTAAAGTTCCGCCACAGAGAATTATATTTGTTGTGATCGATAGTTCAGTCCCCGTTCGCCGAGTGTCGACTGTCTGACTATACTGTCCCCGGATGGTTTATTCATCGGAAACGAGCGACCACCGTATATTTTTCAGCTTTTAATCATTCCCAGACCGTCTCGGCTCTCCGCAGTCCGAGAAACTCCTTGTCCATTTTGACAGGTTCCGTTGATCGGCGATTACGAGCAGAAAATTAATTGCTTGTCGATCTACGCCATTTCGTTTCAACTTCCAACAGTAGGCAGCCCCTTGCTGTTTTCTTCGCGAGTACGGTTATTAGAACGTCTATTACCGCATTACACGTATACATTTAGTTCGATGCTCGATGACGAAATAATAGAAATTGATTTCGACTCTGGAACGAAAGGAATGGCACTTGTACTTAACAGGTTCTGTTCGAAATCTTTCTATCTGACTCGGTATTTTACGGCTAAGGATTCGTGGCAAATAATTCCGTTTTACAAACTTGATCGGCGCTTGAGTAGCCGAGCTCGTTTCTCTACCTCGTTCGAATTTTGTAATTAATTCGTTGTTCGGATACTTTGCTCACGCCGACTTTAAATCCAAGATGAATATTTTCAATACCGTAATAATTTCGCTCGTTGACAATGGCAAGTTTGCTACTACTTTTTAGGAAATGATATTCGTAGGTTGGTAACTTTCGAAATTCTGAAATACGATAACGCAGAAAGCTTTCGTAAAATTGCGAACTCGATCGAGCATCTCGGATTTCGAGGATCGGACGCGATTTTGCATGACGGAAGGGCTCGCTCGGGATTAATCGGCGAGCTGTAGAGAGCTGCACCCTTCCGGGCGCCGGAGAAAACTGTCGAGCCCTTCTTCGATAATTCTTCCGACTCGTAAGGGACCTTTGACCTATAATCAACGAACGTGTCGAACAATACGGGCCAGCTGTCACTGTCCCCGTCTCTGTCGCTGTCTGTCGCGCGTTATCAACATCTGCCTCGTAAAGCAGACCGATCCCGGCCGTCGTGTGCGTGCACGCGTACATACACAGGGACGCGCGCGTAAACAACGGCGAACCCGGCATAATCTACGACAGATTCGGATTCAGAGTTTCACGCTTATCGGCCGGCACTACTTCCAATATTTGTTCCCGGCCGAAAGGCAGCCCGAGTGACTTTTATCAAATCGATGTACGCACTATCAACGAGAGAATGGGCTACCATGCTTCCCTCTCATGAAGAACGGGTTCCTCCGCGTCTGCGAACGTGGGGTTGTTAACCGCGTGACAGACGTCTCGATTCGATAAAGAAATCTTGCCGGAGGAACGGATCCGGGGATCTTTCTCTGTTCAGGAATTTTTGAAGCGAGAGCAACAACCGTGTCAATTTTATACACAATCTGAATTGTTTATCAATCTTTGAAAAAAATATCCGTGGTAGTACCAGGTCCAGTTGTGTCTGGGAAACACTTTAATTGACAATAAATAGATTCTAGAAATAACGATTTAACAGCAATTCAGAATAATAATAGAACATGGATGATTGGTTCCTGAAGCATCGTGACAATTATTTTAAAGAATTATTGGAAATTCACTTCACTTTTCTCACATTCTACATTAATTGCATTGCTAACGAATAAATCTGTTAAATAAAAGTTGCGAATTCTAAATGACATCGTATTTTGGTAAAAAATGTTGTTTCTTTCGTTTTGTTTTTTTAACGACGTTTATTCGTTTAGTATTTCGAGTACTTAAACGTCGTTTGAAACGGCACTTGTTATATTAGCGAACGATATTTTCTTCGGTGCAGTAAATGTGTTTAATTCCGTACTGAACTTTCTGGCCGTGATAAAGATTATAAAGCTCGTTGCTTCGAAGAATTCTTCGTTTCGTGTGCTTTTAATAACGTGTCGCAGAATATTTCATGTTCTCGCAACATTTTATCTTGATCGTTACGGATATTTTTGAACTGATGCAGACGTTGATTAATCGTCGCAAATTAAAAACTTGTGTAACTTTTTCGTAATAGTAAATTAGGGATTTACATTTTTCCTCATAAGGAATTTTGAAGAAACTGCAGAAGTTCGTATATTTATAATTAGATATAAATACGATTAGATATAATTTTTATGAAGAATACAATTTTCGGCATAGTACTTCCAGCGATCGGAGTTTAACCAAAGATTTGAATATTTTAACTTCAAGCCTCGAACATTATTAAATTTTGCGAAAGTGTAGACTTTATAGATATTACTCGCGTTTTATATGAATGTATAAAAATCCACGGTCTATGATACATAAAAGTCATTAAAACTTCGATAAAAAGTTTAGTCTCTTAGTTTTAGTCTCTTCGCTAATTGAGCCGTTTATTTTGAAAGTGGCATAAGTCACTTTACCGTAATGAAAAGTGGTGATTTTTTAATGTTTATACAAAATTATTTATACTGAGAAAAATATCAGTATCCTGAGATAACAAATACAAGTAAATCTTCTCGAAAGTTAGCATCCATATTTTTAATTATTCGACTTAATTTAAATATATCGACTTGAAAACAAAGTGACTTATGCCACTTTCAAAATAAACGGCTCAATTATAAGATTGAAATTGTTTTCGTGTAAAATGTTTTATTACTTTACATTTTCATATGTTGACGCTTTCGTTCAGAAAGAATGCCCATTCACAAAGTATAAGATAGAAAAAAACAAAGTTCTATCTTTTCCGAAATGAGGTCTAACTCGTTCGAGAGAGGATGTTCGGAATTAACCTTCGCGTTTCCCGTTGCCCGCTGTCTTACCTCTCCGGTTCTCTGCGTCGGTTCTTAATTAATTCCCCGAAAACTAATTTGCGAAAGGGATCACGTCAAATCTCTGTTCCGTGAGGTAGCGGAAGTTTTTCGCCGGGGCAGGTATTGGAGGTTTAAAAGCGGACGAGTATAATAGAATACATCGTATAATGAAATCTCAGGATTCCGAATCCCATGGGTCGCGACGTGTTTCTCAAAGTTCTCGTTCACTTTGCCGCTGAAACTTGAGGCTGCGCGTCTCGGTTAAATTTCTACCGTGTTCCGAGGTGTGTCAAATGAAAAGTAACTCGCGATGACACTTTGTATTTTATAGGGGCTCGGTCTTCAGAGATCCGCTGACATTTACGGGAACACGCAGCATTCTGACGCATAAGAGAAAAGTGCCAAGAGCGCCAATTTTACAATTACAATATCCGTAATCTTTATTATAATCATCACTAAATATTCAACATTATTGCCATCGACATATGATAGGCTTTGTCAGTTACCAAATCTCTGTTATAATTTTATACATATAATTCATTATATTCGTAATTTCATTCTTTACGATTGTTGATTTTACGTAATAACAGCTCAAAGTAACAATACGTATAGTCTGTGTGCCCACTTTGATAAATCCAGGATCAATAGATACTATATTTTATATTCGATCGGTCTATTCGTATTCTTAAAAATAACATAACTTAATAATATTTCATGTAACATTTTTTAATTGCTCAGTTTGTCTGAAAAGTGTAGTTATTATTTATTCAATAGCACCGCAAGTGAATATTTAACTTCCTTGTTTAACAAGCAATTCAATGTGAGCTATGCTACATCTTTGATAAATTTTCTTCCAGAACTGTACAAACAATTAAAAAATAACATATTAAATTGAAGTTTTAGGATATTCGTACGATAGCCTATAAATTCGTCGTAAAGTCCAGTCTTCCGATTTTAAATGCGAAATTACGTGCCCGATGTCGTGAATGTCCGCGACGCGGAGCGGCGCAAGGATCGAACGATTAGGCGAGCTTCCAAACGCGGCGCGTTGCATCGGCACGCCGCAAGCTTTCAGAATTGCTATTGTCGGGTTATATCTTGGCAAGTGTTAGGCGCAACGACTGCTAAGCATTCCCAAATGGCGGCCGTTGTCAGGATTTGCTAAGTTTTGGACTACCGTGACGTATCTTAACGTATCCTCGTCATCGTCGTAGTAAACACTGTGCGACGCGAGCCGAAAGTTTCGCCGGGCATGATCGTAGAGCCTAATCTCCTGAGACATAAAGAAGTCGCAGGCTGGGCGGCATACGAATCAAGCAGACTCGGGAAGGCAGCTTTTGTTCCGAGGATAGCGTGTTCTGTCAATTCAGCCAACTTTTAAGAAAACGTTCCGCCGTCGATAAAAACGCGTAAAAATAATTTCGAACGTATTATTCAATATCGTCTACTCAGACTGTTTCCAGCACCGAATTGAACAATCGGCGAACACACAGGTAATCTATTGGGTTAGCAACTAAGTAATTGCCGATTTCAGTTATATATGTCTCTCACTTCCATTTTTATGATACCCGTAAATGTTATATTATAAAATTATTATTATTATTATTATTATGTTATTTTTTGTTATCCGTGAATGTTAGCAACTGGACAAATTGAATGCAGCGGTCAAGGAAAAGCGACCAGAATTGGTCAATCGTAAAGGTGTCATTTTCCAGCAGGACAATGCTAAGCCGCGCACGTCTTTGTCCACTCGGCAAAAATTGATGGATATTGGTTGGGAATTGATGTTACACCCACCATATAGCCCTGATCTCGCGCCATAGGATTACCACTTATTTCGATCCCTGGACAACTCCCTTCGTGGTAAAACTTTTAATGATGATGAACGCTGTAAAATCTCACTTAACTCAGTTTTTGACCGAAAAGGATCAGACTTTCTGCGAGCGTGGAATTTTCAAGTTGTCAGAGAGATGGCAAAAGGTTATCGAACAAAATGGAAAATACATTACAGATTAAACCTCATTCCAAGTAAAAAAAAATTGTTATTTCATTGAACAAATCGGCAATTACTTAGTTGCCAACCCAATACATGAAATGTTATTTAGAAGTTTATGCGATCCATTCTTTCCGTTTATTGATGTGGTAGCACGTTCGCGCACATCGACAAATTATTTTGCTATTTTTCTTCGCGTTCTACGTCTATGTGGTAAGTAAAACATTTTGTTTGAGATAAAGGAAAATAATTGTATAAATTATCACCTAGAAAAGCAATAACTGATTAGCTTGTTGAAATATTTTGCCAAAATTATAGTATTTCCGTAAAATTGAAAATTCAACTGTGAGCGAAGAAACACTTTTCCGCTTTCTAAGACCGGAAGCAGATAAAACGTTCCGGGCAGATCGTTCTCAATGGCTGGTCATTTGAAGCGAGGCGTAGAAGCTATTTCGAAATCTCGTACGAAATCATAAAACACAGAAACAATAAACCCTGAAACCTTTCAATATTTTTATCAATCAGGACTCGACAACAGATCGCGTAACATCGATGCGCAAAACTGTATAAGAATTTCTATGGATTCGATTTTTTATTATGTCGAACGAATAGTGAAATAATGTTTTTCTGAAATAATATTCTGTCGGAAATCTGATATTTAATTCGGCGGAAAATAATTTTCGGTCAGTGTTTTTTCAATTTTTCGATCAGTTTTTGGGTTTCCGGGGAAAGAGAAGCCGGCCGAGAACGTATCGTGTGACTAACTGATAAATTCTTTCCGTCGCGTGGATTTTCTTGTTGCCGCGTTGCGCCGCTTACACCCAATTTTCGTCGTTGCTTTCGCTGCCGCTCACACCACCGTTTCCTGTTTCTTCATGCGACCAGCCAACCAGCGACGTTAGGGCGAAGCTCTTACGGCACAATGAGTATGCAAATAGGCCAGCATTCGGCTACATTTGTTTCAACGAGCTTAGGAGCGGCGCGCTGCTCCTTCGCGGAGGGTCGTAAAAGTTTACCGCATAGCCTCAAATCTTTCAAAAACAAGGGGGAGCTGCCCTTTGCACTCCACCACTTTTATTGTCTCGATTTCATTTTCACGGCTACGGCTACGGGGATCGTGTTCGCAACGAACGATCGTCACCGTGCTATTTATTTCGTCAACTCCTATAGCATTTCATTCACTCGCTGTAATTTTCGGAAACGAAGAATAATAGCGTTTCACGCGAGAACTACGAGTTTCGGATCTGTTCTGTCTAGTGGAGGAAATCGATAGAATAGCAAGCGGTTTTTTATACTTATTTTTATCTGTTTCCCGGGGTGAAACGTTCTTTAAAGGTGACGCGTGTTTTTTCTGCTCTTACACGTTTTAAGAACAACATTGCTCTCCGTTTTTTCGCGCACCGTGTGTATTTTATATAGGAGACACTTTTGTATTAATTTTTTAGAATTTCGTGTAATACTAAAAGCTATCGAATTTTTATTTGAAGCATAACTTGAGCAACGAACAACGAATACACATATATAGTTATTATTACTGGATGGTTAAGGCGAAGAGAATAAGAACTTTTAGTGGGGGAAATCGATAAAAGTAGCAGGCAATTTTTTATACTTATTTTTTATTGATTCTCCGGGATAAAACGTCCTTCAAACGTGACGTGTATTTTTTCTTCCTTTACGCGTTTTAAGAACAACATTGTTCTGGGTTTTCGCGCGCTCTGTGTATTCTACATAGAAAACATTTATGTATTAATTTTTCAGAATTTTATATGTGGTAGAAAAAGCTTCTGAATTTTTATTTGAAGCATTTATTTAAGCAACGAATTACGAATATATGTAATTATCATTACCGGATGGTTAAGGCGAGTGGAATACAAATTTGTAGTGGTCGATATCGATAAAAGTAGTAGGCTTATACTTATTTTTATCGATTCTCCGGGATAAAACGTTCCTTAAAAGCTTAGCGCGTATTTTTTTATCTTTCCATACTAATTAAGAACAACGTATAGCGGGGTTAAAAGTTATTAGAATAAAAACTTAATGATTTTTCATGCACTAGAAAACTGTTGGAGGCTATTTTAAGTAGAAAACATTCCTCTATCATTTTTCTACATGCGACTTCTCTGAATTATAAGTGAAAATGATTGAAAATTAAGAATTATTGAATTTTTATTCTGGCATATTTTCAGTACCAATAGAGTTTAAACATCGAATTAAATGTAGTGCTGCCGACGTGATTCAAACTAGAAATAGCATTTTTTCAGAGTTATTAAAATGTACGGTGAAATGATGGAAACCCCACTAGATGTCGTTGATAACCATACTCGGTACTTTACAGAACGTCAACTCAATAAGCAAGATGAAAAGCAACGTTCTCCAATTAGTACTAACGTTAAACTGTCAACGATATTCTGAATAAATATTTCGGGAAATTTTGTTTATTCTTCATTGATTTTTACTTAGCAATAATTGATGAAATAGAAAAATTTGGTGAATCTTTCAATATCAATCGATTAATTGGTTTTATTTTTTAACTGCATCGCATGTATGATGAAACGATCAACTAAATATCGTTGAAATTCCATATATATAAAGATATAGATATATATAAAGTTTTTTTAAGTTTCATATATAAAGATATATAGATATAAAGATTTTATATATATATATATATATATATATATATATATATATAAAATCTTTAGTGACCAACTTATCGCAAGCTTCGTTCCTAGTCGTTGTACAATTCGATGCAAGTCGATATCTCACGCGCGACCTGACGCGCACGGAAATACAGTCGATCATAAAACCAATTCTTCGATCGCAAGCAAATTTGAGAAATCGAGAAAGTTTCAGGTAAGCAAATTAGATCGTTTTTGTTCGGCAACCCTGTCGGTCTCTTTTGCCTGCGGGTAGATTCCCACGCGCTTCTTTAATCATCCTTTTACGGATTGCGAAAAACACGGCGAATACGCGGCGGGGCCGCCGATCGAACGCGGTGAACTCTTTGCAATTAATAATATCGGTAATTGGTGTACACATGTCGCGGCCGGTGAACTTCAAAGGTCATCGGCTGGCAGCCAGTTTAATTAACGCAATCAAATGAAAATATTCATGTGATGGTCGGCGTGTGCGCGAGCGTACGTGCACGAGCGAGTCGGTCGATCGCCGCCGCCTCCGCCACCCGCGAACTCATTATGCAAAAGTTCGTTGCATTCCCGTAATTTCAATATTCGTTCAATCCCCGAAAGGCTCCGGTCCAGTTAAATCGCGGCATTGACCCAGATCCAGCAATTTTGAGTACGGGGCTTCGCCATCCGCATTCTTCTATCGAAACCTCCGCAAGCTATCCCATAATTAAATTGCATTTAGCACGGGAGTCGCTGCACTTCATGGCCGAGCTGCGTGCGAAGAAGTACGTATCCTAAACTTGCGATGGTCTAAAACAGGGGTGTCAAACTCCAAAGCTATATATATAACTTGGGCCAAATAAACAATGCTTAACTTTAGGTGGGCCGCAAAAAAAAAAGAAATCAATGTTCATAGAAACAAATATTTTTATTTTAACTAGTACATTGTAATAAACATATATAAAGTTAAATCATTGTTTACGTCCTGATACTTGACATCACAAATGTTCATCTCGGGCCGCGAGTTTGACACCCCTGGTCTAAAATGTCAAATTCTCGTGTTTCAAGTATTTATGGAAGTGTCACTTCATATAGGAAAATAAGTCAAATGAAATATATCGAATATATGAAAAGGCATTTTACAGCAATTGAAAGTCAAAATATCGTCGGAGAACTGCATTTTCTATTTTTGGCAATATTGCAGCGCAGACGTTGCTATATACTTTCTCTATAAATTAAAAATCAGTATTGTGATAGGAGCAAACTGTACGAGTGTAAGAATAGCACATTTTAAAAGTAATTTTCAATGATTGAAATATTTGTATGTTACTCTTCGCTCTGCTGTCAAAGATAGTATGGAAGCCAGTTTATTAGATCAATTAACACTGGAACTATCAGAGTACCTTGTATTCCGATTACTGGTACCATAAATGTGCTTTCAGTATTTATTAACACATTAATGCACGTATTTATTATTCAGTATTTATTAACGCATATAATTCAATTTCGTGTCTAATCCTGGTTATGATAAGATTATTGCCGCGTATAAGACTTCATGCAAGCTGTCAAGAAATTGTACAAAGTTAAAACAATGACGATTTCGCAACCAGTTATGCACTAAAAAGTTAAACTGATGGTTTGAGGTAAAAATCGCTCGAAAAGTCCACTAAACACTTTCTCACGATTGTAATAAGATTTGAACATCTGCGCTATTTTGAAACGTTAGTAACCTTTTGCTCTTAAAAATGTGAACACTTACGGAGGCATAATTCAAGACAGACAAAATTCTAAGAGTTATTTTATCGTTAAAATATCGACACTATGATACAGCAAAGTAAACGGGAAGTTACCGAATGTGATCACATTAATTTTATATTGCTCCATTTATTTGTAAAATCATCGGGAAAAATGAGTGCACTGCGTGGACGAAAAAAAAAATGAGAGGATGGTCTAGTCAAAAATCCAGAAGATGGGATCGAGAGCAGTGATCGAATCATTTTTTTTTTCATTAAGTCCTCCGGCCGCGTTCGCTCTCTAATTGTTTCTGAAGAGCGTTCCATGTTTTCCTTTGATAACGATGCTGTTTATCACACGCAATTGCGCCCGCCGCGTACGATCTAACACCAGATATTACCGTCCCGGAAGTCGCGCAGCTTTCTGCTGCTGGCTCAACGGCAATTGGTGTCCTTCATCACCCCTTGCAATTGTCTCGAGGATGCGAACGGATTTTCGCACGGTAATTGCGAATCGACCTGTCGCGTTAATGCGTCATATTCACGTCACGCATCTAGCGGTTCGCCGCTGTCTGATACTAAAGCGCGATCTTCTAGAGGCGTGGGAACACGTGTCATTGGGAACGACCTTCGACCTAACGAAAAAAAAAAAAAAAATCTAACGAACGACCAAGTAACGCGGTCGACTTATAAACATATTTACGTCAAGACTACGTTTTAATAATAACACGAGTGCGGTAGTTCCGTGTTAATGGCTACGTACGACGCGCAAGATATTATCTTCGGTAAAATTAACTTTCGATGACAGCGAAATTGATGCTTCTATTATTTTGCTTCTATTATTGGCAAGCATATGATAGATTTCCTTGTCTACAATCAAATTATTTGCGCTTACTTTCATTGTAGATTTGCAATCACCTAAAGCAGAATTTTGCATTTTCGTGAGTTCTTTTTGTATTTTACAGCTTTACAAAATAATCATCACGTTTTACAATAGAAAATAGAACGTACAATTGGATAAGAAGAAATTTGCATCGGTTGACATTGTGATTCACAGTAAATTTGAGAAAAAGGTTCCCTTTCCCTAATGAGAGTATAAAATATCATAGAGAGGTGGAAGAACAGGTGGCACACCGTTGTCACTAGTCAATAAAAATAGTTTTCATTTAACATTCGTGATAGAATTCTGATTTTATATTGATACAAACTGTACAACTACACTTCTCAACAGAATGCCTTTATAAAGTATTTTTTACTCTCTATAGCACACACACGATAAAATAGAAGTTACAATCGAATTGAATAAAACTTGCATACCACTTCTAATATGTACAATTTTTTATGTCAAATAAGCAGGTAACAAACACTCGCAATCTGCAACGTTCACCACCGTGTTTTTTTTTTTCATCAATAGAAAACGCATTGAAGGGAATTTAAAAACATCTAGTGAACGAGTAACTGAATTTTTAAACACTTAAAACATTGATTTCTGCAGCAAACCGTAGAAAAATTGTGTGCAATGTCTAATATTAAAGAAGTGCACTTTTTGATACAAACAGAGTGAAAGCAAATAGTGTATATATTGTCCAAGGAAAGAAAAGGCGTGTCTTTTTATCATTTCAAACGATATCCACAAATATTGTTCACAGCGACCATAACACCTTGTGCTTCATTAAGCATAAATGTTGTTCCGTTTTTAAAAGTTAGATTAATAGCTTGCCGCGTTCTCGTCAATACTTAAGCACTGAAAGTGAATCTAGGCAAACGATACATAATCATAAATCTTCTTTGCATTCTAAGGAATGATTTTTCACTAAGCATAAATGTTGTTCCGTTTTTGAAAGTTAGATTAATAGCCTGCCGTGTTCTCGCCAATACTTAAGCACTGAAAGTGAATCTAGGCAAACGATACATAATTATAAATCTTCTTTGCATTCTAAGGAATGATCAGAGTCGAAAAATTCGTGAAGAAAATGGTACGGCAAGGGGTTAAACCACAGCTAACCGTCTACAATACCGACTTCCGCAACGCGAGCCAGCGAAGGGAATGCGAACCAACTGGCGACCTATTAACAGAGTTCCTCGTCAGCCTATTTATTAAAAAGCGATCGCTTTGAAGTCGCGCCGACAAGGCAGGAAGGAGCGTTTCCGTATCGCGGATAAGTGCGACGCGACCGCTCGCACGGCGCGCCGCTCCGTCCGTGGATACGCACGTATTGACACTCGTGCGGTGTGCGGTAACGTGCGATACGTCAACACACACATGTGCACGGTTCGTTGGTAGATTTCGCTATCGGGGTGTGTCGGCACTAGTGCGTGGGTGTGTTTGTTGTCTACACGCGGGGAGGCTAAGAGACACGAGGATCACGCGCTCTCTCGGGGGTAGTGGCGGAAAGAAAGGCAACCGCCGCCGCTGCCGTACCACGGAGACGCATACTAATTAAAGGACATCATTGTCTGGCCCGTTGTGCGAAGACATGCTAATTACATTTTTCGAAGGATAAGTCTCTCTTTTCGCTCCATAGACTTGGCCATGAATGAAGCGCGAATCTCGCGCCCGCTTTCTTTTCCTCGAATGAAAAGGATTTCTCTCTGTTCCTCTCTTCTCTGAATCGACGTGTACCAGGCTCGTACATCCACGGTCCGACCCCACCTTACTCTCCCATTGTGTCGCCGACGCACGTGAGACGGTCTCTTTAAAAGAAACGAGAGGAAAAAAACTACTCTCTCTCTCTCTCACTGCTCCTCTTTCTCTTTTTCTCGTTCTTTCTCGCGGATCTCGCGTTCAGCTTCTTTCCCCGCCGGTTCAAGTGTCGCGACAGCGACGAAAAACAGCGGGTTTTATTGGTTAATCGAGGCTCGGCAATCGGCTGATTTTATCGAGTCTTTGTGCGCCGGACAATCAGCCCGGTCGCTCGGCCGTTTGTTATAATGTTGTGCAAATATTTGCGGATTCCAGCGAAGGCTGCACGGTACATATATGTACACGCGCTTATATGTATATACGGATCGCACAATGACCAGTGACGAAGGTGGCGCGATTTAATAGAAATTACTTGAAATTGATTAAAATTACCGTAAACGACCGGCGAAATTTGATTTATGCATCGGCGATAAAATCGGTATTATTATGAGTCCCGTTGCGAACGCTCTTGACTTTGTCTCTCGACGGCTCGTCAGCCCGACGTTCCCGCAGATTTTGAATCGCGACGCGAATATAGAGCATGCTGTTGCGAAACTATGCCGGAAAGACTAGGCGTGTTTTTTCTAAACGGTTTCCTCTATTTTGTAGATTAACGAATGACGCCATAGCTGACAGTCGGTCGGTGCGCAAATAAAAGGACAAAAAAGGTAAGTTGAAGATCAATTGTATGGTAGAATCGATTAGAAGCTGTTCCGTGAATACGCACCTTGATCATTGATAGTTTTACGCGTTATTGACCACAAGAAACGAAGTTTCAATTTAGGCTTTTGATAGAAATATTTACTTCTCAACAATGTTTTCACGGTGCAATCATAGTGTCGTGAGATTTTGCTAACCGTATTAAAATTAATTACATGAAATTGATAGGCGCGTATGCACGTTAATTAACGTATGCCTTTGAACAATATCACGGTGTGTTTCATTTTTATCGTTAGTCTAAGTTGTTGCACGAAATTGGCAATGCACAGTTTTACAAACTGCAACTCTATGTAAGGTGAAACTTATCTTCGGCCTTCTTTCGAAATGCCAGAAAAATGTTTAACGAACGTAATACAGTTGTACCTCGTTTATCCGAACGTTCTGATTCTTTCTCATACACGTGCTTTACACGATCTACATTCAACATTATTTATTGTACAGATCGGTAAAGATTTAATGTAGCTTTCCAACGAAGTGACTGCTCTACAATTTCAATACTCGTGATTTCTTAAATTAGTTCGGATAACCAAGGTTCTACAATACCATTATTTCAGCGTGAATATTTATATTGCGTTGCCCCAAAAGTTTTTAATACAATTATGGATTTTCATCCCCGTAATAACTTTTTAATCCTTCGTTGTTTCGGGAACAAACCCGATCACATTGGCAACATCAAGCTCAAGTATTTAAATTGCAAAAAGATAATCTAATTAATTAAATGACTGAAGATCAGTGCAGATTTTTCTGATTGTCCGCTATCGGATTACAGTTTAAACTATCAAAAATCTATTGTAATTTAAATTTCTATTAAGAGTCAATTAAAATTTAGCGTTTCATGTACGATCTATATATGGATTTTATGCATTCATTAAAAATTCTGAACATGCTAAACGCAAACTCTACAAACGTGACAAGAATCCAGGACTATGATTGAATTATTGTGTCCTGTAACCGGCAAAGAAAATTGTTGTTTTGTATAAAGGCGCGATGATGTAATTCTCTAAGAGCAATATTTCGCGATTCAAGAATGCAATCTACGCATGGAAATTTGGACCGAAGTAATCATTAAATAAATAAGCCTTCGACGCTGTGGTTCGAAAATTCCGATCTGGTAAAAAGCAAGAGTTTCTTCCCCGTAGAATCGAACGCGTCAGACGATCGTCTTGCATGGATCATCCGTAGAGTTGATTAAAGACCGGACGAAGAGTTCCTTGCTCCCCGGCCGCTCGGTCCCCAGCAAAGGTCTGATTCGACCAGTGCACTTTAATTCTTCCCCGGCTCTCCGCCGTTCTTTTTTGACTTTTGTACATCACCGGCAGGATTATGCGAGCAAAGAGCCGAGGTCTTTCCATGACGCGAGCGAATGCTTAGAATTTAAAATGCATTTCATATCGTTACGCTCTCCCCTTCTCTGGCTCGTGGCTCTTCTTTGCGGGGCACCGTCTCTCTCTTCTTCGAGCGAGTCGCGTGGTCCGTCTCCCTTTTTCTCCCTTTTTCTCTGGCAAACCTCTCGCCCTCCTCTCCCGCCCCGATCTCCTCCCGCGAACCTTCTCCCACGTCACCCCGCCCCCCCTCCCCCGTCGGCCCGTTCCCTCGCGCGTCGTCTCTCTGTCTCGCTTCTCTTTCCAAGAATCAGTCCTCCTGCCCACTCGTTCAACAGACAGCATATATGTCTTTATGAACGGTATGTGGAGTAGACAAGTGCATTAAAACCACGGGCGTTAGTTCAAGCTTCAAGAGGAAGGAGGACGACTGGGTTGTAGGAGGGTAGGTAGATGGAGGGCTCAGGAGGACACACAAAGGAATGCAAAGTAAGAACCACGACCTCCGCCAACCCCGTTCTCGCGGCTGCCCCTCCATTCCGCGCTTCATCCGGCCTCATCCTCCGGCAGCCGTCTCCTCCACCTCCTAGATCGTCGTCTCCACCTCCTCCTTCATCGTATCGTTCTCCTCTGCCGGAGGTTACACCGCATTATCATACAAGGCGGACCTCTCCTCGTCTTCCCTTAATTGTTTTCCACCCTGTTCTCCCCCGTTTTCTCCCTTGCTCCGCGGTCTCTTCTCTCTCTTCCTTTCTCGCTCTCTCTCTCTCTCTCTCTCTCACTTTTTTCCAGTTCGCTCCCGGTCCTCCTGGACCTCCCAACCACCGAGCCGCACCGATCACCCGGCAAAACAACCAAACCACGCGGAAAGAGTGTTTCCCTTTGGTTCAAGTAGACACTCGTAGTGATTCTACGAGTGGTCACTCGTCAGCCGCGCCGAATTCTGCGCGAGCTGGCGCGATCCTCCTCGCCCGGCCGATCAGCTGGCTTCAAAGGTAAATCGGAGAACGGTTTTGCGCCTCTGCCGTGAAACCTGCCGCCCCCGGTGTTGGGGTGGGCTCTCACGATCATCCCCTAACCACGGTTCGGGAATAAGAATCGGTTTTTTCGAGTTTAACGCTCTTGCTCTCGAGAACGGCAGATTCTTTTGAGGCTCCCTCTGATTAAAGGAGGAGCAAGGTGTCGGGGGAATCTTTGTGCTTCAATTATCGGGCCCTGCCGGCACCTCGTTTGCGCGGTGCCGGGGCGGAGGCTCGAAGATGTCACCGTTCGCGGCGCTGCGTGCATTGGTGTTCGTTTGACTACTTAATGCGAAACACGGAATACATTAAGCACTTCTTCGTCTCGGCTTTTGTGAACGAACGGCTCTCTCCGCGAATCATCGCGGTTTTATATTTTCATCGGGCGCGAACTGGGGTACGCGGGGTTTTTTTTCGACAACGTTCGGTTGCTAGGTGACCGGCGACGCCGATGCCGCTGTCTGCGATTGAAATTCATTTATACGACTTTCTGAACGCTCCGATGAACAATGGTTTATGCACGGTGAAAAATGTTTGTAGCCGGCTCCGATAAAATGTGATTTAATGGTACGCGCGATCTTTGTAACTATGTTCGAACGCAGTTTGCGGGATATACTGGGTGGGTCGGCCCAAGATAGCCACCGAAATGTCTCGATCGATGAGTGGATATTGCGTGTAATTTGAACGGCGTCTTATTGTTAACGAGATCTTTGTGGTAAGATCATTTCTTAATGAGATTTCATCGTGCTTCATCGTGTGGGAGATCGGCTTGTTCGAATAGTAGAATAGAGTAGATAGTAGATAGTTCGAATAGACTTCGGACTATTAATTTTTACACACAAATTTAGCTACATTGAATTCATATATGTTTTTGTTAACGTGGAATTGATTTTCAATAACTTTCGTGCAAAACATTTGTTATGTTACCACAACTGTAGGACACTTTTGAGCGACTGCCTTCGGGTGGTCCACCCTGTATATTAAAGGCCGTTTGGTGCAGACGATTTTTCAGTGTTATCTTCTAAAATAGCCAGTGCATATTAAATTGCACTTGACGGCGAATATTTTATATAAGTAAATATTGATTCGGATCTGAAAAAAAGCCTCCGAATAATGAATTTTCATTGCATAGTTAATTTTCATTGTTCTTAAAAGAGATTATATTGTTGTACACGTACTTATAACAAAACTGGTGACTTATTGGCTTACCCATAATGATTCTATTCCTCGCTTGATGGGTTTAGTAGATTAACAAATTCCTGACAATATTTCAAAATTCACTTATTACATAACCTGCAGTCTATTTACTGGAGAAAAATTTATTTATTAGATTTTGCACACTATACTTTTTGTAACAAGGTTTTCAACTTGAAACGTCACGTTAAAAATGCGAGGAACTTATTTTAAATGCGATTCAGCGGAATCGTATCTCTTATCAGTTCTATCGATTAAATCTACGAAGCATATGGCACTGGTTCTTCTCATGATGGAAGTTCCGTTCCCCGATTAGTCACAGTAACTTTCCAGTAACGAAGGATTAGCGTAACAACTTCGCATCACACATCGACATCTGCTTAAGATGAAACGGTTCACCCTCGACTGACCTCGGCGTACGTAACATTTCTCAAACTCTCGTTAAGAGTTCCCTCCTCGAGATTCACAGATCGACAGTACTTTCCCAACTCGATAGCGTTAGCCCAGTATACTGGTCGCAATTAATTTTCATTACCTCTCACGAATGTCGTCCAGAATTTTCAAAAATTAGTTCAATGCGTGCAAATTTCCTTGTCGAAGTACGAAGCAGATAAGTGTGAACAAATGTGCAGCAGTAATGAAAGCGAATTATTTAAAAGCTTCAGGATCATCTCGGTAAAATTATAATGTAATTTTGATACTTTTGTGATCAAAGAATTATATAAAGTTTTATTAAAAAGTAGCTTATGTGAACTGCCCATTTTGTGTAATTATGAGTGTAGGATATGAGATCTAAAATGATTAAAATGATTAAAGAAAGAAGGAAGTTTTTAATCAACTCCTGTACCCTATAATCGAGGCAGAAAATTCCGCTAAAAGATCCGCATTTAATAACGCTTTAAAAGTATTATCTGCTGTTGTACTTCTTCCTGGTTTAATTGTTACGATCTTGAGACCAGCTGTTCGCTACGGATGCTGTATTACTTTAAATACTTGATTATATCGTTCATAATTCGCATATTAAATGTTGCGAATGCAATGGTAGGAATACTTTCATGAGATTACGTGTGCACAGTTGATTAGACAATATTTCTGTAGATGTAACGCGACTTGACGTTGGATTGAAAAATCTCATGGCCCCGGCAACCGGGCAAATTGAAATGGAAGTTGAACGAGGTTAATGAAATAATTAATTTATATACGCGGCCGCAACGAAGTGGTCGCGCGAATTTCAAACACACGTGTACATACATGCGCGCGCGCTTTGAACAGCGAGAATCCGCTGCGCGAGCGACTTCACAAACACTTTCTTTTATCGAATTTACAAGCGGCCGCGCACACCGCCGGCCCGGTGTAACACAATTACAAAGCCATAACATACTAATTCGTTTAATTCCAAATTATCACCCCTGATTTTACGCGTTGTTGAGCGACGTTAACGCAGCGCTCGCGGTAAAAGCGATTTACGTCGATTATGCATATGAGCCACGGAAACCGTCACAAATTTTATTACGAAGAGCCAAACAGGTAGCGATCGTCGAGGGCCCTCGACGAAATGGCAGGAACATTAGTTCGTCCCTTGATAGCCTACCAAAATTTCCGACTCGCCAGGAGAAT
Source organism: Megalopta genalis (assembly GCF_051020955.1). NCBI lineage: Eukaryota > Metazoa > Arthropoda > Insecta > Hymenoptera > Halictidae > Megalopta > Megalopta genalis. The sequence continues at coordinate 7,202,910 of NC_135014.1, read as the reverse complement.
GCGCGAAACGGCGCACAATACACGCGGTGTCATGGTTTTAGTATCGCGTACCACTCACAGGTAATTCGTAATCGAGATGTTCTTAAGTCCATTATTTTCAATGGAAGTTTCCCAACAATTCAGCAGCCCTCAAATTACAACATCAAGTTGAACGAATCTTTTAATCGCACAATTTTTTGACCACCCGGTATACCTACGTACATTACAGTTGCATTTTCAAATATTCCAATGGCTACATTAGTTCAAGAATAGAAATTATAAACTATAACTTCACATCAGTTTCGTACATTACTTCCATCTCAATTGTTCCATCTTCTTCATTACCTACGAGAAAAGAGTATTGAAATATGATATATCTTGTTTCACATTTCCATTTTCATTAACTGAGCTGTACTTTCGAGTTTTACTTTCTGTTCTAAAATCTGGTAGATAATGAGATATAGAGAGAATAATTTTAACAGACAAATTACATAAGTTACACAATAATTATACAGACAAATTAGAGTGGTTTGCTAACGTAGGGTCAGGTGTTGCTAGATTTCACCAGTGCCTCCACAAATGAATGCATTTGTTCGAGTAGCGCGCGTGCGACATTGATATCTTAATAAATAAAATTTCACTTCTACTGCTTCTCGATGCGAAATGTATCGTGAAACAGCGGGGGAAATGAATACCTGTGACGTGTCGCCCATTTTGCATCGTTCAGCGGGTCGGCAGGGTTAACGTTTTACTCAATTTCCGCCACGTCCGAAAAATGACAGTACTATTCCAAACAATTATTGGCAGACGCGGTGCAACTGAAAGAATAGAATTGGTTTATCGAATTCCTAACGAATTCGTCTGTTTAAATACGGCCACAAACTATTTAAATTAAATAGCGAAATTATAGCGAAAGGGACTAGGAATTCTTCTATAAATTCGATGGAAAATTCGGAGGAAAATTTCCTTCGACGATTACGACATTTAGTGAAAAGAAAAATTGAAAGAAAGATATTATTATTCATCAAGTAGAGTGCATTTTTGGCAACTATACAGTTGACGATGTTTAGGATTATACTCAGAAATAAAGAAAGAAGCCTTCCAACAGATTTCGGAAATATAATTGTCATATTATTGCTCGAGAAAAATTAAATTTTATTTATTGAATTAATCACTGTGATCAACGGTACGTATCTACTCTCGATTGGATTAACTGAATTAACGTTATGGATCTTTGAAAGTTGCAATTCAGCAACCGAATAGAATTAAAACGAAGTCACAAAAAGATAACAGATCTTACAGTGTCTCTAGAACAAAAAATCGGAGAACGCGTTAAACGACGATACTCTGGATGCATCATCGCTCAAATTTCGATTCTTACCGGTATCCGCTCGTTCCATCCATAAATTTACATCTTCCAAGAAGAATAAAGTACTTCTAAAAACATCACCGGAATAATGGTATCGAGAGGAGTTCGCCAAGGGACGACGAATCGATTCTCGAAGAAGCGAAGTATCGGTTTCCGTTTTTCGACCGGCGATCACACGAGGATTTCGTAACGCGGCATTGCGCAACGAGGGCTCGCGAAACCTGGATTCCGTTGCCGTCACGTAACGGACGACGAATCTTAGTAATTTCCTCCCGATTGCGCGGGTGGATCGGCAAACAGGCGACACCGGAAGCGAGAAGGGACCGTCACGGCGCGTCGTTCCGTGGAACGCGTTGAACTCGGCGCTAGGTGGGGCTCCGGTCGGTGTATCACGATTGCCGGAGGAACGGGAACAAAACGGCGAAGCCCAGGAAGGCGTGTAAGTGCGTCGAATCGGTGGAAACGAAGGCGAGCCAATGCACGCTGAATGGCCGTTGAGAATGGCGAACGACAATGGACGATCGGCGCGTTCTTCCGGAGCGATCGCCGAGCTGATGTGTGTCTACCCGCGTGCATTCTACGCCCATTGCCACGAACGGGGCCGGATCTTCGCTCTCTGGGCCCTCACAGAGTCGATTGGACCCCGGCCTGCCGTCCTCGATGCCCGCCAATCGCAACTTTCGAAACGCGCCGCATAAAGAATCCAGATAATTGCGGCCACGGGCCGCGCACGCAATCTGCGAAGCAATCCGCAAAGCAATCTGCTTGCCAGATATAGCCGGTTCTTTTCGAGATGCCTCGTCGCCGAGGCATCGATTTGCCCTGGCCGACTCTCTCCCATTCCGCATTCACGTTGCAAGCGATCGGCGGGCGCGGACGTTACCTCCAACCGGACACTTGACGAAGCATTATTCCCAAAGATGAGATATCGGCTATTTGATCAATCATTTGGAGCACGGTGATTCGGCTAATGGCTATTTTCCTCCTCATTGATTGCCAATAGGGGTCTCTCTCCCCTTCGGCCGGCAATAAATACAATACCGATAGAAAGTTGATTGGCCGTCCAGCAAGGATTTTACTTCGTTACCATTGTAATTAATTAAGACGCTTGTTCCCGCGTAAAATGGCCGGCGATCGATCCGGATATCGAATAGTTTTGTAGAATTGGAAACCACGGTTGCCCACTATCACGAGACAAAGGGATCGATGCAAATGAAATAATAGTCATCCATTCGGAAACTCGGATTTCTCGTTAGTTCGTCTTTTGTGTTGCAGTGTTATACGATGGATGTACTTTTCGTCAATTTGCGCAGTCTTGAAATTCCGACTTGATAACGAGAATTTACTTTATTCAGGCTTTCGAAGAAAGTTCACGTCGTTCAGTTCACCTAATGCTTTCCATCAATTAACAATCTATTATTCTACTACTGTATTCTTCTATTTTGTATTTTACAATCCGGGGATACACATATTACGTCATGACGTGTCGATTGGGTAATCATTAAAACAGAAACTTTGAAACATTTTTTACTGTTAAATTTCACACCTCTGCAGGCACCTAATTCCTAAAGTTGCAAACAAACGATTTATCGATTTAACTCTTAACTGCTACACCTCTTAAAACTTACGTCACTACTATCAATGAACATGAAAGTGTTAAATAAAAAATCTGATCAATTGTTTTCACTTTGTAACATTGATAATAAAGAGGTCCAAGTTCGATTAAGTGGAAGCAAGTGTAGCAAAAACGTTCCTGTTTTAAACTTTTCGTACAATTATGAATAAGAATTGAGCCGTTCATTGCACAAATTGATCAACTTCACTTTTTAAAATTCCCTTTATAATTTAAATCGAAATAAATATTGTAGAATGCATAAATACGAATGTAACTTTCATCTAACGGTATATAAAATTAATAAGAAACAATAGCCAAAAGATAATCATTAGTAATGTTACTGTTTTTATGTTACTGGAAGAGTTAGTTGATTTGACAAGTGAAAAAAGTAATAAATTTAAATTCAGCGTTTAAAGTTTTAAGTTTTTTAACACAGAAAAAGATAATTATAAGATATTTTTATTGCAGATTTTTTATAAAAATGAATATTAACGATTCTATTATAATATATTATTATTTGTGAATAGATTAATTGTGAGTGAGTAGATGAATTTGAGTCAGACTCTTTGTTGATAAATCGTATTGAATAGCCATCAGATGATTCACTATTTTGCACATCCACATTATTATTAGTTTCACCCATCTCGATTACAAGGGTATAATTTTATTCTTTTAAAACCGCTGACAAATTGAAATAATTGTTTCTAATAATTCAAACTAAAATACGATGTGGTAGTGATGTTCTGGAAGTGATAGTCCTGCAAGACTGGTAAAGTACACAGTAGAAGTTAAAATATACCAAATTAAACTTTATTAAACTTTATTTATATCAATATTTATTTTTATATTATTATATTATGATATAACTTAATGCACAGGAGCTGCATTATTGCAACGATTTACATTAGAGTACGGAGTTAATCAAAGTGACCTCTAAGTTACGGAGTTAATCTCAATTATTAGGGAAAGTTATTATAAATATAAAAAACTATAACTATACCAAGTGCTTTGACACTTAAATATAAAATTTTTCAAAAAGTGGAGTTATTCGATTTGTACATTGAACGGCTCAATGAATAAGCAATGAGTAGCGGTCTCACATACCGTCAATCCTTAGTCAAGATTTGAGTATCCTAAGATCTGCATATATTTTTCTTTTACCCAAGTACCTAATATCTCAGTAAACACCTGAAGAAAATATTTTCGAATGTTTTTAAATAGACATCATAATTCAGATGTCCGAGGAAAACATTTCTAAATGTTTGAAAAAATTTTCTCTTCCACAAAATTGATAGGGTAACTGCAAAAGTGTGAATGTAAAGGGTCGAATTACTCGATTAAGCCGGCATGTAAGGTTCGGATGACTTGAAAGAGCATCGGTGTAAGTAAGATTCAAGCCAGTAAATAGTAAAACCAGAGTGCTTAGGTCAAGATGTAATGAATGCCGAGCACAGATTATATCCGTGGATGGAGAGCCTATTTACCTAGAAACCGAGGGTGTGTTTAGGAGGTAGGGAGCGGAGAATTTCATTGATACGAGGGTGAAGCACGTTCACAGTTACTTACACGCAATACAAGCACCATGCTGCGCGTGTCTCTGCTGATATGCTGCGGTCGTAGGTTTATGAGTCGTCACAATGAGACGTACCAAGATAACTCTGTGTCCAATGTCTTCAACATTCGATCGTAATTACTCATCTCCGAAACGCAGATAACTAGCCGTTTCAACAGAATATTAATTACGTGACAGAGATTGACGGGTTCTATGTGTCATATATAGTGTTCGCTGTGGCATGAAAAATTCGCTCTTTCCGTTACCGTTGGAAACTTCATCATCTTTTTTCACAAACCCTTTCATAGCTTGAAAATAATGACTCTTCTCGGTTACATTATATACAAAAGATTTCGAGGTTCATCAAAGAGGCAAGTTCATTTAAAATCAAACGTTCAACAATAATCTGTGGACTCGTTAACACTAGATTTACGGAGCACAGAAGAAACAGCTGTTTTATATTAATTTATAAAAGTAACAATAACACATTTTTTCTGATTTGAACATTTTGAACAAGTGTTATTATTGTAACATTTGCCGTGAGTAACATACAGGGTGTCCCAGGTTTTAATGTTCAAACTTTGTTAGTGTATTCTATGGCACAAAGTAAGAAAAACAATGTTATGTAAACATAGGTCATATGGAGCTTCATTAACACGTTCCGTGCCACGTGTACCATCGATGGTACACGCTTGCATGTTTACTTAGTGAACTGAACAAATTGTTTACAAGAAATTTAGAACCGAAGAATCAATTTCCACCGCAAGAATGGGCGTTGATAAGTTTTTGTTACGTTGTTATGTGTACGAGAATTAATAATTGCACGTAATACATCAAGTTTTAGTAAAATATCAAAGTGTGAAGATTCGAGTAAAAAAAGCTCGGCACGGAACGTGTTAAGAAGTTATAACAAAAATTCAGAATAGGAATAGTAATCAACTTGCTGTTATTGCGAGCATTGGCTTGAATAGATTAGCACATGCCGTGTGTTTATGTAAGCTGTGTTTATTAATACATTTCGAAATGTATTAATAACCGTTCTTGACAATACATGATTGACATCGATCGAAGATTTTTTTTTTATTTCTTTTTTAGTTGATTACTATTCCTATTCTGAATTTTTGTTATAACTTCTTAATAAAGCTCTATATGACCTATGTTTACATAACATTTTGTTCTTACTTTGTGCCATACAATATACTGACAAAGTTTGAACATTAAAACCTGGGACACCCTGTATAAATTGAATAAATAACTCATAAATGGTATCTTTACGATATGAATAATCGTAAATTAAAAATTTCTTTTTAACTTAACGCGTCAGTTTTGACGGTTCCCGTAAATCTAGTGTTAATCAAAGTTTGTTATAGTAGGTATAACTTCCTCTGAAACACTAATATACTTTTATGTCTATAAATCAATGAAATACATTTTCGGAAGGAGTCGATATTCGCACCATATCTGACTTTCCAAGACACGAAATCGTACAATTTTTATTCCACTTTGAGTATACATCGTAGCTTCGAAGAAAACGCGAATCGAACATCAATCCTCTATCTTCGAAAACTTCATAAACATCTACAGTTTACCTGCCACGTCGACACTCGTTGAACTCTTTCATAGCACTTTCGATGGCGACCTTCGCGCCCCATGTCGAAATCATGAAATCCGCGAAGAAGCTTTCTTCGCCGGAACTTGACGCATTGGAAACTCGAACGGCAGAGGAAAAAGAAAGAATCGCGGAAAAGAATATCGCCGCGGAGAGAGACCGTGCCGGTTCTTGCGAGATATCATCGCTATCGTCCGGCAATATTTCCGGTTCCTGCTCAAGAAGTGTGCTACTGAAGATAATTTATTATCGCTCGGCGCGGTACAGCGCCGGACTTTCTGTCCCTTCTCGTGTTGCACGAACGAACGGCAGAAGACGGGTGTGTTGATGCCGGCGAGGGAAGGAGAAGAGGCAAGATAATTAGAGAGGGAGGGTAATCCTGAATCAGCGTCATCGAGCAAGCGAAACGTATCCTCCTCGTCGAGTGAGCCAACCGGATGCACATTGTGCGCCGTTCTTGCGCGTTCTCTCGTCATCGTATAAAGACAACCAGCTCTCGCGTTGAGACGCGTCGACGGAGAAAACCCAATGTCAACGTCGCCGCGTTTATCGACCAGTTGCACGTGCCTGTCGTGTTTTCTTTTCGCTCATGTAACCGCGGAAGAGCGCGCGCCGCGCCGGCTTCATAGGCGAGCGTGTAGATCGCTGAATAGATCCCCGGCTGCGTGAACAAGCTGTTCGATCGAAAACCTGTCCAATTGCCGGCGATACTTTCCGACCCATCGACATCCTTACAGAAAACGCTCGCGAACTGTCAGCCACCGATTTTGATGAAAATTTTCAGGTCTCTGGGACAAACGAAAACTACGTGCTCGTTCTTCTTATTCCGATGGAACTCGGCTTTCATTTTCACTCCGGTGATTCTGAAGCGTCTCCGATTTCTGTCTTGCTTGCATCGAACAGGGTGGCACGCGCATTCTGATATATATATATATGAAAAATAGCTTCCAAAGGAAACTCCGAATATCGCGATATATATATATATATATATATATATTCGCGATATTCGGAGTTTCCTTTGGAAGCTATTTTTCAGTAGTTACTATATTATCCGTGTTCGAAAATAATGATACGATCTGTGCGGTTCACTGTTTCGACATTAAGAGATAAAATTAGTCTCCGGAAGTCGTCCACCGAAGCGTTGACAGACAAACAACTGGAAAAGAGAAACATAGCTTGTAGAAGCACTATACATACGCAATGTTCCTAAGGATAAGTAAAATACACCGAATTCTGTTTTCACGCGGTAGATACGTGTCAGAAAGAAAACGTGTAAAAAGAAAGACGTCGTACAAACTTAATGTCACATCATACTCTCGAAACTGTGATTAATATTACTTGATCAAGTATGCATTGAAAATATCAATGGAAATAATTCTGCTCGAAATTAAAATGAAATAGCTATTTTAACCGTGCCAAGTCGAGTGAAATCGAGTAAAAAGGGTGGCATTTGATACAAACTTGAGACACCTGAACTTCTGTCATCGCATTTAATTTAATAATTATTAATCGCATCGGTACGAACGGTTTCGGTAATTTACGAACCGAGAATAGCCGCGTATTTCATCGAAATCGGTGACTACTTATTAGATAACCACGCCAGAGGGAAACGATAAATTGCGAATCAACGAATAACGAAATAAATCCGTCTGTCATTCGATTAGCGGAAATAGCGGACAAGGAGCGGGTAAATAAAACGATAAATGAAAGGATGAGCGGGACTCGATTGGCAGGGAAGAAAGCGGGCTGGTTAGTTAAATGAGAAGCAGAACTAAGCGTCTCGCGGGGCTGCAGTCTGCGAGGGCATTCATCGCGGCGAAAAACGATGCAATTTCTCTGGAAGTCTTGAAATTCTAAAGTGTGGGGGAAGCGGCTGCTCCGGTCAAGAAAAATAATCAGTTGGATACGAAGGAATTTTCGGGGGTGGCGATGGCGCGACGAGGGGAGCGCCGACTGCATCGGCCGTTGTAGGAGAGAGATCCGGAGCATCGAACGGTCGAACCATCGAGCTCGTCTCATGACTCGCGGTATAAAACAATATTGATTGGAAGTACAATGCGGGAGGAATTATGGGGTGGATGGGTCGAGGGAGTGGAGGGTGGACCACGGTGCATTGTGCTCGCTGCGTCCGGTCAAACTTTTCATCATCCCTTGCAGCCTCTCTCTTCCTGCATTTCTCTCTTTTTCCGTCCGCGCGCACCGACCGCCCTATTCCTTTCTTGTTGCCCTTTCGCTCTCCCTTTGCCGCCCCTTTTTTCTCTTCTTCCCCGCCCCACGGGCCGCCAATAATTATTGCAGTTCGTCTCGATTTCGATGGCCTCCCGATGGCTGCCCGATGACCACGCCGCGTTCTTGAAATTTCTACATTTTTTCACCCTCGTCGGGCCGTCAAAGATTGCGCCTAAACTGCCAGCACTCGAGAATTTTCGAAACCACTTCAAAGATGTTTCCCACGATTTTTTCATGCATCTTTCATTCGAATTTTTATCGTTCACCCTGCACGTAATTGCCACAGATACGAACAATCACGTGTTGTTGGCAATAAACGATTACGAGTCATCGATGTGTTCAACGGATTTAGTATCGAAACTTTTCTGAATGGAATGGAAAATACTTTATTTTGCAATGTAACGACGAAGACAACGAATTTTACACATTCGAAATGTGATCCCAAGGATGGTGATGACGTTCTCTATAAGTTGATTCATAGAAATTTGTACACTCGCACAAAGATCAACAATACGATAACTCCGGGACAGATATCAATCGATGAAAAAACAAATCGCAGAGAAAGAAATTGCAGCTGCGTTACTCGATACATTCGAAATCATCGATCCACTGGCATAGGAACTGGCATAATTTCGTACGAATTCAATATCTCGCACACGTAACTCGATTTATTACAGGAAATTTCAATTCCTCAGACGGAAAGTCCGGTGCCGTTGGCGGCGCGTTTGCGCCCTCGTGAGAGGGGAGCTGCGCCCCGGAAAAACCAATTATTCATCGAAATCAAGTGTTACACAACTTTGGTAATATTTAAAACTCCGGCGACGCTCTCGGCCCCTGGAACGGTATACGGAAACTTTGAAAACTAATATCACCGAGCGACCGACAAAGGCTCGGCTCGGCCGACACGACGACAACGCATACGTTTCTCCCACCCACACACGCGCATTCTTTAGATACCAGCAAACACACGCGTTGTGTACACTTGGATTATTCGCAATTACGCTCCGCAGATCAGATGGATCCACTCAGGCAGCGCCTTTATTGCGGCTTTATTAAACGACGATGGTCGATGCGATCGGCATTGGATCATGGACACAAAGTCCGAAGGCGACGAAGAGAAAGAAATCACGGGGGAGTTGGGAGAGAGGGGCTGGTGCCATAAAGAGAGAGACAGCGAGAGAGAGAGAGAATAAGAGAAGGTGTGTCTCGGGGAACGAGACAGGAACATGGCGGAGGAGTCGGTGTACGCGATAGACGAGCTAAAACAGAGAAAGGGGGGTCAGAGGACCGTGGTACGGCGTTTGTCGAATCGGGAGGTTCGAGGAACTCACTTTGAAAAGCGGCAGAACCTGAGCCAGGGCGTCTACTTTCTCCGGCAGCGGGGGAAAATAGCTTTCAACCGAGAACGGGCAAGTATCGTGTAGCTACACGATAACTCTAGGCGGCTTGGGCCGCGATACTTCGCCGTCAGGTAGACGAAGTGGACTCGAAGGGTACACAGAAAACGAGAAAGGCTCTTTCTATGAGCCTCGATTGCTTCTCGCGCTTCCCCGATATGCACCCCACGTATGAGGCAAAGTCAGAGGAATCGGCGGCAAGGTGTGCTCTACCTAGCTCTCCTCGGCTACCGGAAAAGTCGGAACTCGGGAAAACTCGCCGGCGAGCATGTAATGATACACGTGTGTTATGACCAACTTCGCTCCTTCAGACTTGTTACCGCGGCTATCGTTCGAGGGCTCGTCAGATCTCCCGAATATCGCGGCGAAAATCGCGATCGTCCCATGCTGCTCCCGGAGACAGGGCATAACGACGAAGAATCATTGCGAAGAAGAATTAGATGACGATTTATAATAATAATAATTTGTTCGTGTGTATACCGATAAAAAGATCCTTTACTGCAGAAGAAAAGAAAGATTTTCTATAGCCGGCACACGAGTACGATAATAATTTAAGCAGAGAGGAAGAAATAATATATTTATATAACAATAATAATAATAATAATATAATACAAAAGTAAGAAGAAAATTAAGAAATAGTGTAGCATATACAATAAATTTATGTATAGTAGATATAGTAACTGTGTATAGTACAGGAAAGTATAATAGATTTTTTAATTAGATTTTATCGGACATACAAGCAGTACCGTTGGTAAAAAAAAAGAAAAAATACAAAAGAAAGATTAATACAAAAAGCGGGAAAAATTAGGTTGTAGAATTGTGAACTGTTACCATAATGATAGCTGTGTATGTAAGACGAGAATCACCTGTGAAAATAATTCGAAAAGAATCCATAGTAATTTGCATTTAGTAGTAAACAATTGAAATAATTTTGTATTATATACCAAAGACTTAGATACTGGAAAAAATAAACAATATATTCCGATCTTTATTATTTAACTTATATACTTAACACTCTGACTGCCGATATTATTTGTTCAGATTTGAAAATTCGTTTGTGCGCTAATCTATCATATCTTCCAATTTTCATTAGGATCCGCGAAATGTTAGAATGTTGTAAATGTAATTGACGTTGTACAACTTGACCTTTCAATTTTTATTTGATTGAACAAGATATTTGAATTTTATGAAATTTTTGAGGCGATTGGTGTGGCAATCAAAGTGTTAATCAAATTGAAGGTTCACGAACTGTGGAATAAGATGTATGTATGTACAGTTATTTCCAATTGTTCACCTTGGAGGAAAGATCATTGGCACCCTTATCGCGACTTAAATTTTAGGTTCTGTTCAATTAGTGCGTCCACCGCGAAACAAGTACGGATTCTCGTTCTTTGGCTCGTCCTATAGTGATCGATTGGCAGATATTGGCTGCCAACTGCGAGAATCAATGCGATTATATTTAATCGCATTACATGAAACCGTGCCGCTCATCTCTATCATTATTGTAAAACAATTTCCAGTAGTCCGCATTTTCTAGAAATTCGAGTTCCATTTAATTCACTTTACCGAATGCTGCGAAATTCCTGTTATGTTTAGTTTCAGAAAATAAAATGCTTTAATATTCCGTTCGTAACATGATACTTTAGAGAAGTACATCTTGTGCAGTGATTTATATGTTCTAGTTATTTATTATATATTCGAAGTATATCTAAGTAGTTAAATTTTCATCCTAAACGTATAATACGAACTTCCATTAAATTCAATTTCCCATCATATTATCATTAACCTATAACATTACAAATACAGAAAGTAATATTCTATTTAACCTGAGCTGCGAGATAGATAAATGTTTTATTACACGGATGGATTACTGTATACGAAAAAGTAAGAAGAGGACGACCAAAAAAATGATTCTTGTTGCTCGATTCGAAGTCCCTCGCATCAGAAATTAAAATCGTACAGAAGCTAAATCGATTTCTTTCCCGGGAGGAGAATACCGCAGGCTTCTCCCCTACGGTAAAATGCGGAAGTGACAATCGAAGCCCGTCTTCGCCGTCACCCCAACTTCGACGGTAGTTACTCGAACCGGAGGGATCGGAAGAACGACCGGTCCTTCGATCTGTGTCGAGATTGTTTTGTGAGCGATTCGATGTTCGGGGAAGAATAGTGGACATTCTTGCCAGCCGTGTACAGTTTGGTAATTTATTTCTTGCCGGATCTCCTGACCACAGGATGCCTGACGAGGGTGGCTCGGAGATTCATTTCCGAGGTGTGCGCCCTGCTCGCTCGCCCACCCGCGCCTCCAACTATTTCGGAATTAATTAAACTATCGAGGCGACCGAGTGTGCGATTGAATCGTTAATTAGCGACCGCCCTCCGTGTAGCTGGGCACCCTTCGAAAATTAAGGCAACCAGCGTGTCCTGGCCTTTATTTACACTTTCCGTCTATCGAGGAATTCGACGACAGTTCCTCCCATTCAGATTTCCCGGTTTTTCTAAGTTGTTTAAGAATTTCGCGCCTTCTGCATATTAATAATTAGGCTGCTCTTCAAAGAATTTTAATCGTGTCGTGACTATAATCATACATTCTTTTCACGCTTCTACTTTTTAATGTTTCGCTTATTTTTCTCATCAATGCATAAAATCGGCAGAGTCTATCAATGCCTAGATTTATTTTAGTTTTCTCCGGATTTTTTTCTAGATCTTCTAACTTAGAACGAAATTAACCTGCGGCGAGCCGCGGCAAATTTCCTCTCATTGGTCAGTGTTTTTCGTTAATAACCCGCAAACAAAACTGTAGATGGAACTTTCGCTAAGGGAAAAGTTACTTCGAATGACTTTCCAGCTATCCCCATTTCCGTATTGCGAGACATATTTGGGACACCCTGTATATTGTCTTTTCGGCTCTCCGAAGATTAATGAAATAATGAATAGAAATAGAAATGCGTGTAAACACTCGAGACACTGGTCATCAGGATTATTTCTCAGAGAAGTTCGTTTCGGAGCAGCGCGAAGAAAACTGCCCGAACTAGAATTGATCACCCGTGTAAAAGGTTTCGTCTTGCTAATGCAGTTATATGTATATGCTTCGCCATGTTCCCATGTAAAGGCATTTGGCGCCCTAAAAGGTCGGTCGACAATGTCCACGGTTCTATCGACGCTTCCATTATTTGTCAATTATCGGCAAATTGAAATTAATATAATAGATTTAAAGGAATATAACGGCCCGGTTGCTCCGTGGAAGATGAAAAGTACATTACCGTAGAAAGCTCGGAGCCGATATCGAACGAGCTCCACGGATAAAAAAAAAGTCGAAGGGGTGGAGGAGTGGGACGAAGGCGAAGGAGGGGCCAGGGCAGCCCTTCGGTGGATACGAGATTCGTAGATGCAAATTATTTGCTCATCCGCCAGCATTTGGACACGAATCGTCCCTACGCCGGGGCTGAAAGAACACGCAAGATTGTTAAGAATTACACAATGCTGCGCGACAAATGAAGCGTTTCAGGGAAAAGCCTGCGCCGCGCGCGCGGCGGTTTCCAGCGGTTTGCGGCGGTTCGCGGCCCTCTCCCCGCGTCGTGCGTGAAAACAAGAGAGAGCAAACCAGGGGGGAGAGGAGAAAAAAAAGAGACCGCCCGTGCGCCGCGCACAAGCCTCGGGAGCTCCATCAAGCCCTTCGAAGGGTTATGAATAAGGGATGAAGTTCCTGCGTAGTGTCGCACATACGCCGCCAGTGTCCACGCATTCATACGAACTCAGCCAAGTTTTAAGCTCGATTGTATGTCGGTAAACGAATAAATGTGCAAATTTGACGAACCAGCCGCGCTCTCTCGCCCCCAGCCACCCCCGCAATGCCAGCCCCCTCACGTCACTCTATTCCTCTCCTCGTCCTATTGGAGAACGGACGCGTGAACACGCACCGCTGACAGCAACGAGTGTACGTGAAAGAAAATAAAAAAAAAAATTGACGTGCAGGACGGAGATAGCGAGAAGAAGATGACATTATGCTCGGGTACGGTGGCCGAGCCTCCATATTTCCCGGAATTACCTGGACGCGTCGTAGCTGCGTGCACTCGCTGTCCCTGTCTCCCGTTCTTTCTCTCCCTCTCTCTCTCTCCCCCTCTCTCTCTCTCTCTTTTATTTTTCGCTTTTCCTCTGTCACGAGCACGCACACACGATCACACGCACACCGGCTCGCGAGGTCGCAGAAAAATCCAGCAAGTGCGTTGCGCGTGTCGACACACCGATCGACCCTCATGGACACGCTGGGCGTTCCTACGCGCGGGTCCGTGAATAAAAATAATTAACGGAAAATATATACGAACGTCGAAGCGGCGATTGATTTACGGGGGAGCGCGAAGGCACGAGGCGGGACCCGTAATTTCGCAAAAACCGCGTATCTGTGGGTTCGGCTTCGATTTTTGTTTTTACCCTGGCCAACCAGATCGACTGCACACCTCCTGGCCCCCTCCAGCCCCCCCTTCCCCCTGCCAACCGAACCCCGTGCTCTGCCCATTTCTCAATATACCAACACACCCCCGCGGAACGACGCGTGTACGTGTTCGTATCGTGTCCGTACGTGTGTGCACAGGCATGTATAAATTTACGAGCACGAATTTTTTTTCACTACTCGTCGTTCTCTCAAACTGTGCGAACTCAACGGGCCATGATACTCGTTGCCGCAGATATTACGGATAGTTAAGCAATGGTTTTTCGCATTTCATCAAATACACTCGTTACCACGGAGCGCGGCGCGTAGATACTTCCGACACGGACAATCGTGTTTTTACGCCGACATGGGGGGTCTTGTTTTCGCGATCGACCGGCCTTCGAACCTTCGGCTAGCACGCGAATCTCTGTCGTTTTTCTTGTTAATTGCTGGCCGCCGGAACTGTTGCGTCGCCCTCGCAATTTCTTTCGCAGCTGAACAGACTCGAGGTAGTGGAGCCGGCTACTGTTGTGTGACCAATTGCTGCGGCATTGGTTTGTTTTCGGGTATAATTAGCTTTATACTTTTTCATTTCCTTTATCTTGTTTATTTTTTAATGAAAAATTTAATGTTTCCTATTGGAAGAAATGCGAAATTGTAGTTGGTCGTCGGTGAACCACGAAAGTGTTCGGACACCTTTCAAAATACAATGACTTTTTCGAAACTGAACTAAATGATTTGAATCTTTTTTAGATGATAAAGGGATTAATCTACTAGATGGTGGCTGAGAAACTTTTTTTTAATTTTGCTATTACTTGAAATGAAAAGAAAAAATTAAAAACCCTCATTTTTTAACTTCTTTATCTGAGCCTATGACGAAAATTTAAAAAATGCCTTTTGTAGATCTCGGTAACTTATATGCAGATTTCTTACAGTTTTTGGTCAAAATAGTGATAAAATCGCGATTTCTGCGATCTTTAATTTGTTGTAACTCGTAACAACGCGAACCAATTTCGTTAAAATTCTCAATATGCATTTAAGTTACCAAGATCTACGAAAGACGTTTCTTAAAATTTCATTATAGGCTCAGATATATAAAAAAGTTCATGAATGAGAGATTGTTACTTTCTGTAATTTCAAGTAAGAACAAAGCTAAAAGAAAAAGCATTTCAGTCATCGTCTAGTAGACTAGTCCATCCATCGTCTGAAAAAAATTCGAGTTATATAGTTCAGTTCTAAAATAGTTACTGGATTTTAAAAGGTGTACGAATACTTTTGTGGGGCACCGTAAGTACATATATCATCGATAGTTGTGTACTGCTCGATACATTCATCACCGTATCGATTTAATTTCGACGCAAGGTGCAGCCCCGTCCCTAATCCGAACCACTTAGCGAAACCGTTTATGTGATTAATCGAAATTGATCGACATCAATATTCAAGATTATCACGTCTCATCGTCCGAAAAATTAAATTTATAAATTTTAATTATAATTTGCTGGAACTACCAAAATAATTCTTCATACAATGAGTTTCATCGACGCTAGGTATTTGAAACGGACACAAAAATTGGTCCCATTCGCTGCCTAAACGTTCCTAAATCGCCCGCGAAGCTCACGTTTTCGAGCGTGCAATTTTTCGTCGACTCGAGAGAATGACAATTTCCAACTAATTAAACAAAATGAATCTACCATCGCGTTCGTCGGAATAAATAAAAATCATTGCTTATTCTCAGATACCGTCAGACCCATTAAAATATTCCGCCAACTGTTTCACGTCCTTCTAGATTTTTTAAGAATCCTGAAAACCTCGCGCAAAAACACCGTATTCAGGGCGACGCGACATTACCAAAGCCCTGGACTGAAGCCAATGAATGCATTCGACTGTGCGAACTTGCAAGTTGTTGGTAGATAATAACCATCTGCGCCACGTCCCCCGCCGCACCGGTGCAATTTACAACTTGAGATCCTTTCAAGACCGTGTAAAGAACTCGCGGACAAATCCGCGATTTAAATAATCCCCCATATAATTAGCCTGCCGTACTCGACCCGTTAAACGGCTCAAGAAGCCCGTCTCTGACCGCGTTTCTTCTCATTCGTGATCAGTCCGGCAGCTAACGAGTTCTTTCTCCGCCTAGCGGAGACAACAATCGCTTTCTAAGCATGCGTTTATTCGGCTCGCGGAGCCGCGTGTGCGCGTCGTGGTGTCGTTACGGTATAAATAAGAAGGGAAAACGATAAACGCGACAGAGAGAGAGAGAGGGAGAGAGAGAGAGAGAGAGCCCGGCTTCTGGCTGCTGCCACCGCGCCGCCTCCAAGATAATAACTTTTTTAATTAAAGGAACCACTTTGACGGCGTAGGAAACATTGCCGGATACGGGCGGGCCGCGCCGGGCTGTTTCGCGTGACATAAGGCAGCGCCGGTGCACTTTGCATTATCTTCTCCTTAAAAGGGTGAAGCGGTTTACAAAGCAACCGGGCGCGCGAGGCGTGGGCGTAGGCTGAGGCGATTTAATGCCGTAAACGACTTTCTCACCCCACCTCGGGGGGTGAAAAACGAAGCGCGAGGAGGCTAGAGAGAGCTAAGAACCGCGAGGCGTGCGCCGGGCTGGGGGCCGAGAAGGACAAGGTGATAGGGCCGCCGGGTCGGCTGAAGAGGGACAGATGACGAGTCTTGTAGACATAGTGCTAGGGGGTGTTTAGTTCGCCGGGTGTGAAAAGCGGAGAAAAACGCAAGAGAGCTTTTTCTCCTCTGTTCGCCTCTCTTTCTTTCTCTTCCTTTCTTCCCGCGTGTCTCTCGCGTTCTCTCTCTTGGCGAAGTAAGTGGCTACATCGTGCACGGCACGTAAGTCCACAGGTGTCCGCGGACAATGACTCGCGTCCCTGTTGTGCGTCTGGCGGCGGTGTGTGCGACTGGCTCGGATAGAGCCGATCGGTTTGGTGTGCGTTCGCTGATTCCCCGGTCTGGCGTAGGTATAGGTGGCTGCACGTACGCGGATCCTTCGAAGGGGTTGGGACTGCCGGGAGAAGTCTCTTAATTTCCGTGCTTCGGGACAAAGGGGGAAAAACGAGCGCTCGAGAAAAGAGCCGAAGGTAAAAAGTGGGGCCGCGTCTCGCGCCACGTCGCGTCTCCTCTCGTCCACCCCCACGCCGGGCCTGGATGGTTCTTTCTCTCGTTTCCGCCGGACCCGTCGTCTTCGTCCCACCATGGCCCTCCTGCGCGCTTCTTCCTATCGTTCTCCTCTCCCTTAGCTACCCCGGGCTCGCTCTCCGACGGTAAATAGAGAGAAACAACCGACGACAACACGGCGAGGGTGCATCGCAGACCCGATACACGCGTATACGCAAACATTCGTGCGCAAGAGACGACGATCCTTTGACTCTATCTGCAATTCGCAGCCTTCGTTGCAGCGCGCCGCAGCCGCAGCCCGCGTAGCCGCGGCGGCGGCGGCGGCGGCGTTGACGGAGCCGCTCGAACAGCCACAGGATCGCCGTGACTTTAATTCCGGAATTGTTTGCTCCGCCTTCCCTCAGAAGTTAACTGAAGTGGCACAGAAGTTTTACCGCCGTCGTACGTGCCGCTCTGGCTTCGGCTCATCCCGCGATTGTGCGCGCTCCGCGGAAAACAGAGCCAGCCCCATTTCCGGATATAAGGCGCCCTTTCATATAAACATATACAGACGAGTAATCGCGTTCGACGCTTGTTCTCCATCTACCGCCGAATACACCCCCCCACCCGCCCATCGCCCTACCCCCCGATTTCAAGGAGGTTGCTCGCGATGCAGATACCGACGACTCTCGTTATATTTCTTCATTGGCCCGTTGGTTTTTCAATTTTCAACGACGTCCGACCAGTTACTAATTCCTGCTTTAAACTAGACGGTAATTTTTGTTATTAATTTTATAATTAATTTTATTATTATTTGTTAATTTTCATAGATAGCCTCGTAAGAATCAGAACGTGGAAGAGATTCGATTTAACACTAGATTTACGGAGCACGAAAAAGCAGCTGTTTTATATTAGTTTATAAAAGTAACTATAAGACATTCATTCTGATTTTTAACAAGTGTTATTGTAACATTTGCCGTAAGTAACATATAAATTGAATAAATACCTCATAAATGTGTCTTTACGATATGAATAATTGTAAATTAAAAAATTAATGACCCGTCATTTTGGTGGGTGTCGTAAATCTAGTGTTAATAACTAGGATATTCTCTCAGACAGCTGTTAAATAGTTCGCTAAACCGTGATTGTCATTCATTTTCGTATTGCGATGACCGATTACTAAGAAAATAAAATCTCTAGTTTCAAGGGTTTTTTAAACTTGGCCTTGGAAATATAGAATTGCATAACGAATAAATAAATTCAGTTATCTGACTGCATGAACTACAAAATGATGTGCATACATGAATGTATCTTACAGTCAATGGAAGAAATACAGTAAATTCTCCCGAATTGACTCCCGTTTGATAATCGGCTACTATAAAAACGAGTCGCAAGGCTCCAATAATCGCATCTCCTCTTCCCAAATTGTCCATTTTTGTGCACAATCTCAGCGTCAATTAGAGAGAATTTACTATATTTGGAAACATTTCTGCGAAAAGTAGAAAGAACGAAAGACAGATTGAATTATTAAGATAGTACAATTTATTATCACTCATTTCCCAATTAAAAACGATAATCTCCATACAATTGCAAGAAACAAGAGCTGACTAAAGATTTTCTTCTTAATCGAACGACTGTAATCAGTTAAAAACGATATCCATAATTTTAACGCCTTACATTTCGCCTACTTGTTATTGTCATAAACGCACAAAATTCCAAGCAGTTTAATATGCATATTAACACTAGATTTACGGAGCACAACAAACAGCTGTTTTATATTAATTTATACAAGTAACAATGAGAAATTTATTCTGATTTTCAACAAGTGTTATTGTAACGTCTGCCATAAGTAACATATAAATTGAATAAATAACTCGTAAAATGTATCTTTACGATATGTATAATCGTAAATCAAAAAATTAGTGAAAACGTCAAAATGACGGTTTCCGTAAATCTAGTGTTAAGAATCCTTTGTAAAGGTATTTCCGTATGTTACAAATCCCGGGACCCGCCACCGCGTTGCATCGATTACCAGTATCGACGTTGAACGAGCGCTCACCTGGAACTTCCGGGCCCCGTGCCCCCTCCCCCTCCCCCCGATGAAATGGATCGGTTCTATTGGTCGCGAAACCGTGAGCTTTTCAGTGGCGCGAGACTTTTAACCGGCTGCTGTTCTTTTTGTGTGGTGATCCTCTTCCTCGAGGAGCGGCCATTGTGTCGCCGACCGGAATAAATATTTAACAAGCCCCCGGTCGCACTGTTGCGTCGATACATGCAACCGATGTGTCCTTCCGGCCGGGTCGGGCCGCGCCGGGAAGGAGCCCGTGCACCATCGTAGATGCACTCGATCACGTTCGCTCACCGCGCGGAGCCCGTGGAAAAAGGGCGCCGCCTCTCCGGCGCTGTGCGCACGTCAGAAAGGTGCACGGGATCCATTCGGATATATTCAAAATATGCAGAACACCGGCGCGTCGCTCGGCTGCACACTGACAAAAGACACGCCAACCGCGGAGATAAAGGAGAGAGAGAGCTTCGAACACGGCGGCAGAGGAAACCGGGAGCACGGGGGAGACTGGGTCGACAAAAATAAGCAGCAGCGGGAAAAGTGGAAGAGATCGCCGATTCTGTTTGCCCACAAAACGCCATAAACACGAGACGACCGGCATTATGCGGTCGTCGTAGACAGACAGCCACCTACAAGCAGATGATGAACCTTCTTCGAGGTTTTTCGGATTAGTGACAGGCGGATGTTACGCGGCGGTCGGGGGTGGAACAGAGAGAGAGGATGACGAGGCGCCCTGCGCCCTGCACACCAGTAATTCGAGATGATGCTCCTCTTTCTCAGCTGCCATTCGGCAGATGTCGAAATTGCTCCGCCACGGAGACAATGCTCCAAGGATGATCGATTTAATTTCCGTGCTGTTCCGTCGCAAGTTGACGGGGTTCAACGAAAATACTCGATCCCGATTGTGCTGTTGTCGTCCGGCAACGAGACACCCCATTCACCGCTCGTTCGAGCCTCGCTCCGGCTATTAGAACGATTTTATTTCGTTTATTCGAACGGTTAATCGGAACTTGCGGAAATTGGATGTTTTAATCCGTCACGACGTGCATTACCACCAAATTGATTTGAACCGTATGACATGCATTATTACAGAATTATTTTGCATAAGATGAAGTGCAATAAATCCAATATCTAGATATAGTGTAAGAAAAATATTACCAACTTTTTGAAGAACTACTAATTTTATTTGTTGTCATTAATGCGCACAAAAGATGGAGCGCATTTTAATTGAAACATTCTACGAGAATTAAGTTTGATATCTACGCCTATAAACTGTCAAAGTTTCCCCGACGAATTTTAAGATTGAGACAGTCCAATACAGTCTCACTACAAACACAGGAAAAACTCATACACCTATATGTGTTTCAAGAAACTTGCAAGGATTTCGGATGTTTCGTTTTGATGCTTCAGTATCGTAATGAGCAGTTCGGTAATAGTCATTTGTGTTTTTTAATCATTCAATTACTCGGTCTCGACTGTACGATGTCCAAAATGCGAACTGTTACGTTATCGCGGAGTAATTTGTAACATTCGGTAGGATATTGCCTGTAACGATCCTTCAGAAGCAAGTGTGACATCACAAGATGGCCCCCGCTGACGGATTTTCTTACATATCGAAAGATTTAGCGTTCTCATAGAAATAAATAAAATCGAACAGTCCTAGTTGGAACATGTACAAGCATGGTGCTCCGTAAATCTAGTGTTAATATGCATATTAAACTGCTTGGAATTTTGTGCGTTTATGACAATAACAAGTAGGCGAAATGTAAGGCGTTAAAATTATGGATATCGTTTTTAACTGATTACAGTCGTTCGATTAAGAAGAAAATCTTTAGTCAGCTCTTGTTTCTTGCAATTGTATGGAGATTATCGTTTTTAATTGGGAAATGAGTGATAATAAATTGTACTATCTTAATAATTCAATCTGTCTTTCGTTCTTTCTACTTTTCGCAGAAATGTTTCCAAATATAGTTAATTCTCTCTAATTGACGCTGAGATTGTGCACAAAAATGGACAATTTGGGAAGAGGAGATGCGATTATTGAAGCCTTGCGACTCGTTTTTATAGTAGCCGATTATCAAACGGGAGTCAATTCGGGAGAATTTACTGACTTCTTACTTATTTAAATCGAAAATCGAAATATCTCTCCCGAAACACCGACTCGAGAATCCGAATTTCATGATATTAGCGCCACTGTTATCATCGTTAGTCATCGTTTCATACATTCTTTTTTACCGATATGATGTATCAGATATAGCTCGCCACAGAAAAATATGCTTATATCACCGATCGATCGAAAAAATTGTTAATTATCTTCTTCTAGTAACCATTCGCACGACTACACAGATACCACAAGATGTCGTAAAGACTTTTTTTCAAAGACTTTTTAGACCAAAAAATAGACGTAAAGTGAACGTCTTTAAGACGTCGTGTACTATCAAATTCAGAAGCCTACTCTTAAATCACTCTGTTGTGCGAGATTAATCGAAACAATTTTTATAAAGCCACACATCGTAGCCTGAAAACTCGCCGGAAGATATTACACGAAATTGCAAGCGATGGTTGAAATGGAATCGCGAGAACTTGAGGCGACATAACGTCGGTATAACGAATTCATTTTTCACACGTCAAACAACTCTGCCGTAAGATCGGTGAGCATAGTTAAGCAGATTGAGAGGGCCTCGAGAGTGTTATCTCGGTTTCCACATAATTTCTTCCCGCCGTCAATTTTCCTAAAGACTACTAACCCTTCTTCGCACGTTCCAGCGCCCCGTGGGAAAACAAAGGTGTCACTTCTTCAAAGAGCTCTTAGCTGCTCGGTATCTCCTTCCGCCTCTCTCGCTTTAAGGGCTCGCTTTCTCGCATCCTTACGCCCGGAAACATCTCCGGTCGCGTGCCTTTTTGTCTCGTTTCCTCGCACCCCCTTCGAGGTCCGTCTATATCGCCCTATAGATTTTATCCCGAGTATCTCAAGATTCTTAGCCCTTGAATCCCACTAAACTTCGATGGTCTCTCTCTCTTCTCCTCTATACTCCGTGCCAAGAAAGCACTATTATCTCCCCGGAGGGGTTGCCCCAACAGGTTACAAGACTTCGAGAGTTCGGTGTTTCTTAGAGACGCCCGTTTCCCGAGGAAATCTCACCCTCCCGCGCGCTTTCTCTCTCGCTCGCTCTCTCGAAAGAATTCCTTAGTCCATGGGAAGTGCCTGCTAATTACCCCGCCCTCCGTGTTGATTTTCTCGGCTCGTTAACTGCCGCGCCAGCTAAATGGAGCTTGAAGAAAGTAACCTTCCTCCCGTTCTTATGCTATTCAAAAGAATGTTTGTTCGGGTTATTTATGAATTACTTGTTTTCGTGCCTACTCCGAATACATTCACATAATCGCTAGAACTTTTATTGTACGATCTTGTGCTAAACCGTCTCTCTCTCTCTCTCTCTCTCTCTCTCTCTCTCTCTCTCTCTCCCTCTCTCTCTCTCTCTCTCTCTCTCTCGGTAAACGTTTCTATTTATTCGTACCTTCTTCATTGCTTAGAGAGCATTTTTAATATTCTTGTCTATTATGGTCTTTTTATATTATTCCTTTGCTGTTTATATGCATTTAAAAAATCCGATAATTCGTTACATTCGAATTTTTTTACTAAATTGTATTTTGAAATATTATGTTTAAAATTTACTCGTGTTTAATAGCAGAGTTGCAATCAGTCTCAACACTTGGATACGAAAGAACGAAGTTTCCATATAATGCTCACTAATATAATTTGTTCAGTACGAAAATGAACTAGCATTCGATTCTATTTGTAATGTGTAAAACGCTTTCTTAAAATGTAAAATACTTTTATGAACACTGTGCAGATTGTTGAAACAAGAATAATATAATATAAGAAAGATTTCGATGAAGTAAATATTACAAAATAAATAAAGATTCAGTTGTCTGTGAATAATGTATTACTAGCATATCGGTCGAGCCTAACCAAGCACATCAATCTACAAAACAGTGTCCCCAAAATGAACGGTGCAAAATGACTGACTTGTTTGTGAATAATTTAATATTAGCTTATCGATCGGGTATAATATCGTACTTCATCATCTCTGTATGTGAAGACCAAAGTCTCCCTAAAATAAATTCTCTAAATTAAGGAAAGATTCGGCGAGGTGTAAATAATTTGGTAAAAGCTGCCGGGCCAAGGGTAAAGCGATTCGCACAGCTTTTGATGGTTGTTCACGAGCCATAAAACGCTCGTTGCCGGGCTTCCAATAAGGAAGTATCATTCATCCTATTCCACGGAGGGGTGACTCCAACAGGTTTCAAGACGCCGGGCGATGTTGAATCGTCTTCGCGGCTGCCGCCCCTAAGGAAACACCATCCCTTTACGTCTTACAAGTTAGGCGCTTCCTGATCCTCAAGGAGATCCACCCTCTCTCGAGCCAGCCGGTTTTCTTAGCCCCTTCACGGACGAGGAACTTCCCTCGAAGATTTTCCGGGCTAGAGGATACAGAGGAAACCTGTTGATGAAAAGAGACAAACAGTGGGATGAGGGGGCAGCCCGGGAAAAGAAACGAAAAGCGTTTTCTTATGGCGATACCCTGCCGTGGCTGCCTACCACCCTACTCCACCTTCTCGAGGCCGCGTCCTTCTACCCCCGAGGCGCCCTCGAGGGAACAAGATATCAACTTGTTGCTGTTGGGATTCAGCGTGGGCCAAGGATCTGGAGGGTCGAGCTTTTTATTTTATTATTTAGAGACGGCACGCGAATACGGCGATCCCCTTTCCACGTCACGTTTCCTTCTCCCCATTTCGTAGGTTAGGAACGCTTTGTTTCGTATCAACGGAAAAACTACGATAACGCTACCGACGAGGGGACCTCTGCTCATACTTCTTTCTGTGTTTTTGGCTGTTTAAAAGGGTATTCCCTCTGGAGACGTCGTCGTTTCGTGTCCCTCATACGTTTTTAGTTGTTTCAAGAAAACATAGTGGATTCACTACATTATTATCTGAAAATTATCTTCCTTTAAATATTTATCTTAAATATTCTCATTATAACGCTCTTCTCGCAGTGCATCATTTTGTATTCATTTGTGAGGAAAATTAATTTTATCTAAATTTATATGAACGTAGATGTTTTTTTTCGTACTAGAACGAAGTGAAGAAAAGGTCTTTTTACGAAAAGACAAACGTGCAACATGAAAGACAATTTTGCCACCGAAAATTTTAACTTCTACAAACGATGCGGATGTATTTACACGAAATTGCATAAACCCAGTGTATTTAATACACTTTAATAAAACTTTCACCTTATTTTTTCTTATAAACTACATGTCGTAATAAAAAAATGTTTCGGAAGTTGTTTGATATATGTAATTCCTGTTTTATCAAAATATGAGGGTCGTCTTGAGTTTTTTAACTGCAATGTACAACTCGAAAATCTATGAAATACCGAAAAAATATGATCAAGGTGCAAGGGTTCAAAAATTAATGTTTATCGAGATGTGTTTTAGTTGATTTTTGCGATTGATACATGTGCAACTGTTTCACATTTTGTCAAATGATCTGCATATTTTGATGAAAAAGAAAAATAGCAAGAAATTAATCACTGCCGTATATGCTTCTCTTCATACCAAACACGAGTTCATGGATATGTAAAGTTTGAAAGTGCAAGCCAATTTCGAGAATAACACGAATGTATTTCTCACTTTAACACAATCATCTTTCTCAACTGAAATATCAAACTTTATGAACACGTTCCTGGGATGCTACGCTGTTAAAATATGCAATAAACAGAAATCGATTTTTACGTCCCTCCAGAGGAGAATGCTTTCTTGAATAAAGGAGTGTGCGTCAGCGAAGGTTGTTTATTCAGGATCGGGCTCGATTTAATTTTTTAGTTACGTAAAGCAACGAAATCAGAATCGAAACGTTTTCTGCTCCTAATCGGAACAGTTATCAAAACAGATGACGCACGTCGGATTCCGTGATAAAGGAATTCTATTCTCGGGTAGTTCTGTCGGTCGTATATTATCGACTTCTCATTCTATGGCTCCGCAGTTCCAGAACCGATACAATAAAAATTTATTATTAAATTCTGAACATTTCTCCGATAAAATCAGTGAAGTAAATGAAATGAGGCAACCATGGGAAATGGTGTGAATTGTATTGACATACTGAGTGTATCGATATTCAGGATACAAATAGCACTTATGAATTATGGAAATCAAAAGATCATGTTGGAACGTGTATAATCGAGACATCTCTTATTTGTATACATAACCATTTAGCGACACGTGTTGTGTGCGAATGTGCCCGAAATCGCAGTTTGATTTAAAAACCACTCTTTTTTTTCTCGATCACTATGCCGTATAGTCAAGTTGTAAAGAAAGCGTCGAACATATACGTATGGGTGGGTTAGAATCATAGTGGCGTGAACCATATTTTCGAAAATGTAAAACATTACTATATACTATTACTATTACTATATACTATATACTATATATTTATAACATTACTATAAATGAACTTATTATCTTCACAAACAAATTGGACAGTAAACAGTGCCACTCCTTGTTTCTCACAATGAGGAAAGTATGACTTACGCCACTGTGATTCTTCTAACCCACTCGTATACGTTTGTTAACTCTGCAAGATAAAGTTCACTCAGAATCGATTCAAATTACACAAGATCCAACAAGTCAAATATAACTTGATCACCGTGATTGGTAATTAAAAGAATGTTCCTCTAGGAATCATACATAGCATACTTCTAAATAAATGAAATGAAAAGCTTCGCCTTATACGGTAGAGATTATGTTTTATATTATCTCTTACTTTCTCTCAAAAACAATAATTCCGAATCTTGCTGAAACAAAACATTATAGAACAAGAGTTATGTTTCTTGAAAATAGACAAAAAAGTAATTCTAAGCCTACTTAATACGTATTATATTATTTGAATACATTTTTAAACGGCGAAGAAAATAATATAAGAACATCATTCTGTTTTAGCTGTTGTTGAATGTGGCACGATATAATAATAAGTGAATAAAATAGAACAGGTATCGGAGCGCGATAGATTGTGCTTGGAGAGCGAAGTGTTTTCTTAAAGGGGATCTCTAAGGACACCGTGTAGACAGTTGCTGTCAACCGAGGGTGGACATGTTAAACTTCCTTAAAGGAGTTCCGAGGACATGCATCCATTCGGAAAACACTTGTTGAACATCGAGCTAAGATTGCACGACCTAAGAAGCCACTTGTTGCTTCGTCCTTCCTGTAAGGAACTGGCAGTCCCGTTTCAGGATATTTACCGTAATAGCTAGATAAATCTTGCTCAAGTTCAGCCATGAACTCTGAATCGTGCAATTAGCTATTAGAGACTAGAACCCTTCAAAGCGATAGATACGTAATTTTTCTTTCATCACAATTCCTCAAAATATACAACAATTTTTATTGAAACTTGTGTTATTCTCTCTTACAACACATGCGTAGATTTTCTTATTGTCTAAACACAGATCCGAAGTATAATGTATGCACAATCGATGAAAATTGCTGTTAGATAATTTGTTACGTGAGAAAAGATTGTACATAGTTACAGCTTCGTCAAGAACGCCGCTGATCCCTCGATTCTTCGATTGAAATAATCCATTACCGCTGCAACGATTAGATGAAAGGGGCGTCTCTTGAGGCAGGGGTCACGTGTTTCTAGCACAATTCCAGACACATACACGGGCTACAGGCACGGTATCGGTTTAATCAATTGCACGATATACCTATCGAGTATTGACTTCGGTACCGATGCACAATGGGTGAAAATAGGTTTATTTGTTGCGTTAAAAATACGTCTGCGCTGAACAAATGAGTTCGCTGCAAATATGTACAAAGACCCAATAACAATCCGAAGTAAACGATTAATCGTTTAATTCAATCTTCGGCACAAATTTCAGGCTGATTTAAAGAAGCTGATTAAGTACTTTGTTACACGAGCATTTTGATTCCCCGAAATCGGTATGAATTAAATACAAAATTCTAGTACAATTTTATTGGGTCGTTCGGAAAGTTGTTTCATTTTTCATAAAAATTTCATTTTGTAAGGGTGTTAAAAAAACACTTGTTTCAGTATTTTTCCAAATGTAAAAAACAATAAGATTTCAAAGCTACCAGAAAAATTTCGAAAAGTTTGTTTTCACTCGTAACATTAAAAAGAATCGTCTTTCATTTTCTCGCGAAAGAACGAAACAACTTTCCGACCGACCCGATAGCTTGAGTTCGTTTTAGCCAAGAAAAACGAAATAGGACTATTTTAATGTTATGGAATAAAAAGTACATCGTCCACGATGTTTGGATCGGAACAACGCGTGGACACAGTTACATACGTAGACGGTCTGAAAATAGCCGCTCATAGGCCAGCGCGAATTAATGAATTTCCACCGAGTTAACACGATGAATGACGGAACTTATAAAAAAAATACAAGCTCTCCCCGAGTCTTGTGAGATGATTAGATTCTGCCACGTGCCCATTGTACCACCCATCGACGCAACGCCCCTTTTTGTATGCATGCACGTGTGCGTGTCGTTCGTGCACGTCAGTGCCTTAATCGGACGTGGACCGTAAGTCCAGAACTGTAATCTCATATCGCGTACTATGCATCCAGATTTCGATGAAATTTCCCTACAATTTTCCGCGCCCATTCTCATCGGTACGTGAACTACGAGAAACGTAAATACGAAAAGAAACGAAAACATGAAAAATGTCTGAACGTAAACAGTAATTTCAATCCAGGATATATTTGTTTCCGCTTTCGATATTCTCGCGAATAATAGCTTAAGGCTATTTATGCATTTTATGTATATTTTCTACGTTTTACGCTTTTATTAAGTTTTGCATAAGAGTAGGAGAATTGCAATAATATTTCTCGTGTCACGTTGTGTAACTCTATGCAATAAGAAGATCAGAGAACAAAGTACATAGCACCAAAAACACGCCACACAAGATTGCCTAGGTAGAATTAAACAATGCCCAACAATTAATAGAACCATGTGAACCGTCTACTATTAAAAAACGCTTCGTCAACAAGCCGTATCAAATCCAGACTGATCGCAATAATCTCGACAATGGTGCCGAATAAAATCGGAATCAAAACGTTGCCACCGCTTAATAAATATTTGTGACACGTGCAAATACAAAACAATTTGACAAAATGGGAGCAACTATCAATTACAACCGAGGCAAACACAAACACAGCAACGGCGGGCCGTTCGGTAAACGGAATTGTGCCGTTGGTGGAGCCGGCCCGTTGCAACAAACACGCAAAACACCGAAACATTCGAACCGGGATCCCCGGGGCTAATTCTATATCCAATAGCGAGTGTCGTAACGAGGTTTCGCGGCGGAGAGGAGAGAGAGAGAGAGACTGTGGAGGGAGGGTTGTAATCGTCTAATCGTCGCGGAGCAGCCTGGAAGAGTACCCTCGGCGTGGTTTGGCCAGGCGTCGTCGAGGGGAGTGCCTAATCGACGATCGAGAAGAACGATAAGAATCGCGGGGAGCTGTCGCGGCGTCGAATCTTGGCCCCGGGTAAGGAGAGTCGACCCATCGAATCGGCTATATTTGATTTTCAAGCCCATCGTCCCCTTCGGCTCGTCTCGTGAACCATGGTCGCTAGAAACTAACCCAGGACGATCGACTTTGAATCTCCTTTTATCGAGTTACGTAACGCCGGGAAAGGCAGCCAGCCAAGTTCTTTGTCTATCGGGCCATCTGTCACCCCGAAGAGTCTCCCGTTCAAGGGGGTGTCGTCCAAGGGGGGACGACGTGTGGGCGTCACGGTAACGCCGTTAGACGACCTACTTGTGTTTGTAAATGCGTGATCGCGGTGCATCGGCAACGGCTCTCCCCGGTCCCGGTTCGCCGGCCAGCCTGGCCAGACGGCGGCGCTACGCGTGTATGTTCCCACGCACGCCAATACAATGAAATACGATCGAGATAAAAGAGAGATAGCGCGACAAGTCGGAGCGGACCTCCGGGATGTACGTGTGTATCGTGTATTGATTTTCCCCGTGTGGAGTTAAGCCAACGGGGTAAGCCGAGATGCGACAAAGTTTATTAATCCTGGGGGCAGCGAGCGCGTCTGCGTGGCCCCGGTCACGGCGAATGGACGCTCCGCGGGGATCCGGAACTTTTGATGTCGCCGAACCGATGGAATACGCGCGTTCACCTGCCCAGACCTCGGGCCATCGCTGTTCCCCGACGGCACGATATTCCGGGGACGCCGATTCCGTACGGCAAAGGAACATTAAATATTTTAGAAGCCATCCCGACGCCATGCGAGGCAAGAGTTTAGCGTGGAGGACATCGCGTTTGCGAAAGAGCAAACGTGACGACCAGTTTTTTTTTTATTTTTCTGTAAGGTTTGATACTGCTGGAAATTGTTGAGAGAATGATGGATTTTTGTTTTGAAAATGTTGGAACGCCGGTTTTCGAAAGATTGAGCACCGACTAGAATGAGTTTGACAATATAAACCTGATCTTAGACATGATCTAATTAATTGACTAACCCAGACTTGCCCCGGTTGGAACATATAAATATGAATGTTATTCATTTTCTTCTAAATCGTTTAAAAAATTTGATTCTTTTGTTAACACAATCAGGTAGTGAACGTAAATGAAGATATACGAGGAATACAAATTGTCCCGTTCTATTAGGGACATTATTCGGGACATTATTAAAGAAAGCGAATTAACTAACTAATTGAGCCAGACCTAATCTGAATTAGTTGAAGCGTAATACAGTTATTTTCCGTATAACATAAAGTAGCAAACTCGGACGTAAACGATATAAAATAATTAACTTTAGTCATAATCCTATCCAACATGGCTCAAGAAAAGTAGTTGAGTTAGGTAGCATTGTTCTTACGATTTTCTATATACCAAAGGGTATTATTATTATTATATGTTCTTTTTTGTGTCTATGGTACATTTTTATAAACTAAACATAGCCAATATTGGACACGTGAATCGCGTCCGGTTATTCATTCTAGAAATTATTAACTATATAGATGAATTTACAATGAACAGCATTCATATGTAGGCATTGTAAGCATTATTTAACACAAAATTCGGTCTTCTAAATGAATTTTAAAAAAAATACTTTATACATTATCCCACTGATCCCAGATTCGTAGTCGAGCCTTATTTATAAGACTCGAGCCTTATTTATAAGGTCTTAAGACGCCACCTAAATTCATAATCGGTTTTTGAGATTTTTCTTGAGAACAATTCTGCCTTCATGAAGACATTCTTATCTGTATATACAGTAAATTCGCCCTAATTGGTCCTCAGCTTGTATTGATTATTTTTATAGCTATTGACAAAAAGGAGTCGCAAGGCTCGAATAATTATCTCCAAGTATCTCCAAATTGTCCATTTTTGTGTACAAGCTGAGGACCAATTAGAGAGAATTTACTGCAATTGATAAATCCTCCTAGATTAACATAAGCATCGTCTTAAGAGTCTTAAGCTTGATACATCATGCAACCTAATTTTTCCCATTTTCTTCTGTATTTTTATTTTAGCAACGGTACCACTTGTATGTCTCATAATATTACATTTATTGTAGTTCTTATAACTTACTTTTTCTTTTCATTTTTTGTACTGCATTATTATGTTTTAATTTTTATTGTGTTGTTATCATTATATTATTATTATTATTATAAAAGTGTAACTATTGTATAAACAACAAGATTCAATTTCATACGCATACATGCAGGGTGTTCCATAATTATGTACCGCAAATAATTATATATTATATATCCATAATTATATATATATATAGAGCTGATTCCTGATGTCATTTCAAGTAACTTCTTCCTTAGCGAAACGGCAATCCGCAGCTTTGTTTACGAGTTATTAACGAAAAACACTGACCAATGAGTGGTTAGCTCGGTTGGCACAAGACGGCCGAGCCAACGAGCGGACGAAACCCAGTTCCGCTGATTGGCTGGGCCGCCTCGCGCCAGCCGAGCTTGCCTCTCATTGGTCAGTGTTTTTCGTTAATAGCTCGCGAACAAAGCCGCGGATTGCATTTTCGATGAGGAGAACATTAATTCAAATGACCTGAGGAACCCCATATTTCCCGGAAGTACCATAATTTTGGGACACCCTGTATAGTGCGCCAACATAAGTCATAGAAAATGAAAACACTCTAGACCGGAAAAACTATTTCGGATTAATAGTTAGCTTCGATCGCAATGGGTTAAAAATGCTCATAAAAATTGAGCCATAAATCGAACACAAACTCCATAAATAGAACGATTAGGTTCCATAACAGCAAAGGAAATCAAACGGCGTACAAAATACACCTCGGATCGTTCCAAATAGAACCGTAACGTGTTCACGGGAGTTAATTCCGCCTTGGGAAGTTTCGTCTTAACTGCCGGCGCAGTATAAATTGGTCAGCCGAAAAGCGCGGCTCCAGGAACGAAGGAAAGGAACGCGGGAGAACGACGGGGGACGTCTAATACATCATAAACTTGCGAACAAAGAGGAGAGCGAGGATGTCGTGGTAGCACCGGGGAATCCACCGGCTCCCGTTATCCTCGGGAACAAAACTTTGCCTATTTGTTAAGTCTTGCGCGCCGAAACTGTCTCAGATACTGCCGTCGAACTATGCCTCACACCTATGACCTCCTTAGTCTCATCCTTCTTCCATTCCCACACCCTCGCCAGACCGCTACCGCCTCCCCGATGCCTTGTCTCGGTGCATCCTTTGCCGGAACGCTGAATAGCGGTCACAAAGACGCATTCTGTTTCGCGAAATTCGTCCTCGGGCTCGGGAAATTGATGACACGCGAGAATTCAGTTTCGTCGAGGCGCGAACGGAAGAGTTTCCGGTGAAATATCGCTCTTCCACTGATCCTTCAGCACTTCGCAGCTATTCCGACTCGAGATAAAGCGTTGATAAATACGTGTTCTAGAAAGTCCTCCGTGTAACCACATTGAATCTTATGTTCGAAGAAATGTTCGTTACAACTTCAATTTTATCGTGAAGCTTTACTTTGTGCAGAATTTTGTGCGAATTCCTATTTTCATAAATTAATTTTGTGAACCTTTGGACGAAGAGAAAATACGATTCATTGGTTGAAACTTGCCTTGCGGCGAAACCAAGACAGCTCTAAATCTATCACCACGATCTGATTTACTCCAGATATTTAGTTTGATTAAATCGAACTACATATTAGGTTGGTGCATATGAGATGTCGGATTTTTAAGTGAATATTTTATATATTACTAGAGATAAATGGCTGTTCTTAAAACTTTCGTACACGATTCCTTCAAATCATATTCAGCAAAACAATAATATCAGAATATTATTCTGATATTATTGTTATTATTGTTATTCAAACGTAGGAAATGGATGTTAACTCTTTACGGCTGGAATTTTTCAAACTAAATTTAACGAGCTCTAAAAGTGACTGACGAGTCATGCTTTACAAGAATAACAAGACCGAATTCATTTAAACATCTCACAGTTTTTATATTATAATGTACGCTTCATTTAACGAATTTATTCAGTTATTTCCTACGAAAGTAACACTATAATTCCAACAATTTTAAACTACAAAATATGAAATCGGTAGATTTAGTGTTACATTGGTACACAAAAATTTATATTATTAGAAATTAACTGGTATTAATCATTTGAAATGGATTAACAACGGATTCATAAAGATATTATTAGGTTGGTGCGTGTGAAATGTCGGATTTTTAAGCGAATATATAAAACTGCATATCTTTTTTCAGAAGCTGTTTATTTAATCAAAATATGCTCTATTTGCTTCAATAACTTTTCTCAACGAGATTTGAATGTATAGATGTCTCTCTTAAAGAAAAAAAAAATTTTGATCTTTAGAATCAATACACTCTGATATGGAATTTTTCAGATTGTCTTCATTTTCATACTGTTTAGCCCGTAAAAACGATGGAAGTTGGTTAGCGAAAGATCCGGCGAATGAGTAACAGGAGTAAACTGAGTAAATTGAGTTTGAAAATTCGTTAGGTAGTCGTACACTTAGATAAAATCTTGTTTTATAGCTCGGGCCAACGAACCGAGCTGAGTTTAAATGCATTTTCTAGGAAATGAAGGCCTGTATGAAAACATTTTAGTCTATATTTTCAGCTAAGTCTTTTGTGAGTAATCATACTCTTGCCGCTTGTACCACAATTTTTTGAACACCCTCTAGAGTAAAATGAAGGAGAATGTTGAAATTCTCACGGATAATCATTAATATACGTTCATGTGATTGCTTCAAAAATAACCCTCTATTAACTCATTAAGTTTGCGATGTTTCAACGTAAATTGAATGATTAAGGACGCGCTAAAAAGATGACATCATCGTTCAACTACCGAGCCACAAATTCCTTGCACATGCACGAATCCCGTTACATCTTACAAAAAGCCGATAATTATAATTTTCGTGATTAACGAGCTTGGTCACCGGCGATTAAAATTATTCGCTCTTCGCACGGTGTATTTTGTAACGCGATCGGTTTATTTTCGAAAATCATGTTCAATAATAAAGGCAATCAAATAAGGCCAATCAAGCGTTCCGCCGTTTAAATAATCATTTGACGCGCAAATGCATATCGCAAAGACAATTTCGCGCAGCGCTGTCAGCGGGCGAATTAAAAAGTTGAACGAGCACAGGACTAAATTTTCTCGGGCACAAGTTTCGGCCGGCACGGCACGGCACGGCGCGGCCCGGCGCGGCGCTGCGCTCGAAAGGATTTCAGTGTTTTCGGAGGCGCAGCTCGGGAAAAACCGAAAAAAAACGAGACTGATAAAATTTCGTTCGCCGTGCGCCGATGTATGCGTGATCAGAATTCGCGAAGTTTCGCGCCCGTGGTTCGAGGCGAAAGTTCGAGTGCGACACGCGCACATGACATCGCCTGTGCCGGCGTGTGTATCGAGGGTGATGGCGAGCTTTCGGGGTGGTTTCATTGTAACGACAATATCGCCTTGGGCGGCATTGGCGAGGCAGAGATGCAAATTTCGTGGAGGACGGCTCGGCTCTGCGCTTCTCTGCGCCGGACGATGAATTTAGTCCCTGCCGGTGATCACGATCATCCCCGATTCTTCAAAATATTCCGTGAAACGATCGCATTTTTGTCCAACTCCCCAACGATAAACGGCACTCCTGAAATGCTTCTGAGTTACGAGTGTGCATTCGTTCTATTTCTATTAAAATCGGAAATAATAACGATGTTAATTCAGCTCTCTTACACACACGGCGACAGAGGAATGGCCGTAAAAGAGTGACAGGAAAACTGTTTTATAATATACTGCCTACATTGTATCACGTTGCTGAAAAAAAAACATGTACATAAATTCTGTTCGCATCATTTCCATCCTCCTTTCTATTGTGATACGTCATTATATTTTATTAAATCCAAAAAGCATTCTAATTACCGAGATATCGCATATCCATCATGCGCTATATAACATTTTCAAAAGAGTCAGAATTTTAAAACATTTCGAAACCGTTCCGCAATGCAGCAAATTATATTCTCTACGTTGTGAAACATATTACATTCATTCATAATTCGATTAACATCCAACGTATTGCATCAAGATTATCTGTTAGGCGTTATGAAAATGCCTACGGAAAAC
Source organism: Megalopta genalis (assembly GCF_051020955.1). Classification (NCBI taxonomy): domain Eukaryota; kingdom Metazoa; phylum Arthropoda; class Insecta; order Hymenoptera; family Halictidae; genus Megalopta; species Megalopta genalis. The sequence goes on along the minus strand of NC_135014.1, from coordinate 7,167,911 downwards.
ATTTAACTCGATCTCGAAGACGTTGAGACGAGACGTGTTGAGACGAGTTCATTTTTCTGTTCCAGGAGACAGCATCTTTCGCATCGCCACGGCAGGTTCCTGGTAAGTAGAGGCCCCGAAAAAATTAGTCTTCGTTCGTGTCCCCCCCCCCGTTCCAGCGGGGACCGGTTTCTATCCACGTAAACGCGAGCACGTACCACGGCAACGGAGCTGACAAAGCTCACCTTGAAGGGATCCGAGAGCGATCGGGCATTGTGCATCGTCGTCGATTCCTCGGCGTTCTACGCCACTGCGTACATATATGAGCGCGGGGTCTCGGCTGGCGGAGGGAAGGGGTTGACAATGCAGCTGCGACGACGATGTGGCAGCTTGGTAGTCGTTCTCGACGTAGTCGTCGTCGTAGTGCAATGTCAGTGGCGATAGCTTAGCGGTGGAGACGGAGTAGGAAGAAGGGCGGTTAGACGTACGCCAAGGGGAGGGTAGGCGAGAGAGAAAGAGAAAGGGGGAGAGAGAAAAAGAGGGAGCAAGAGAGAAAGAGCAGAAGGGAGAGGAGATAGAGAGAAAGAGAGAGAGAGGCCGAGGGTTGATGAGGAGAGAGAGGGGAATGGGTCGGGCGGAACTGGTAAACGGAGGTGGAGACGCTCTAAGGTACATAATCATGCTTGCTGATTCCTTCCCTAATAAAAGTCTCACTGTCAGGCCATCCCCACAGGTCGCGTCCCACTCCTCACCCTTCTATCGCTACCCTTATTCCTCGCAGTCCCTGGCACCGGAGATTCTCCTTCTCGGGGTAGCTCGGCTACTTCTCCGCGCTCGCGGATCAGCGCACCCACGTCATCGTCGACGAAAATGCAGATAGACTAACCGGGTCCGCGGGATGCAGGCCTACGCAGAGGAGGAGGAGGAGGAGGGCGAGGAGGAGGAGGAGGAGGTCCCGCGACACAGAGACTCTCGGCTGAGAGTCGGGACTCTTCTCCCGGTGTGCAAGAAGACAAAAGTAGCAGGGTGTATGCACCGCACCGCGCCCTACCCGACCCGGACCGGGGCAACGAGAATTACCGCGCAGAGATATACAGGTCAGAAATGCTTGCTCCAGCAGCATCTGAACTTGCAATTTTTTTCATCTCTTCCGATATCCACTCGAAGATTACGTATTCACTGTTCGTATTTGTCTTGTTCCGTGGCCTCTCTTTGTCCCGTTTGCTGGCTCCTATCCCGGCGCGCCCGTCTCGTCTCGTCTCGTCTCGTCTCGCCTCACGTTCTCGATACCTCGAGGACTTAAGCTGATGAGTGTGCGGTATCGACCAGAGACGGACGATCCTTTTCCGATCCGTATCAAGAACGATTTGCAAATTAATTTCCCTTTGTCGACGGACCATAGACGATCCGCCGATTTTCATGGTAAACAACGCGTCGTCCTCTCATGGTATTAATAGGCGTCCCATGCAACCCGGGATCGTTCGCGCACCTTCGCGACCTCATACGGCGCACTGCGACATTAGGAATTACAGAGAGCTTAAGATCTGCCGGCCATTGTCGGCCTCGCCAAAGTAACCGACCAGGGGGAGGCTGAAAGCTTCCCTTTACGCAGAAGTTTCTCTAAAATTAGAAACACCGAAAATATCACGACGGTGAATATGTTCTTACGATGGAACGTTCTATGATGGAAATGTTGCAAATTGCTTCATCCGCGTCATCTTTCAAGACAAATTGGCCAATCTTTTCATATTGTTTCCATGTACATTAAATTCTCTCTAATTGACACTCAGCTTGGAAGCAAACATGGACATTTTTGGGAACGGAAGGTACGATTATTCGAGCCTTGCGGCTATTTTATAGCTGCTGGCAATCGGTCACTATAAAAACGTGCTGCGAGGCTCGCGAATAATCGTACCTCTTTTTCCCAAATTGTCAATTTTTATTTCCAAGCCGAGTGTCAATTTACTGCAATTCAAATACTTTCGATATAGTAAATGCATTTTGACATCGATAAAAATCTGAACTCTGGATGATCGTGCAACTGCAGCACGTGAAAATGGAAAGATTTTTAGCTTACGTTGTTTTCGCGCCAGAAAGAATATATCAAAACTTAGCACCGAGATAATTGAACGAACGAGAGCGTTGTAAACATCGGGCTATAAAAGTACGTGAACATTTTAGCATGGAACAGATTTTGAATATAATTCAAGTAGCACATAATGGCCCATTGTGGACGCCAAAATGTCGGTCGTGTAACACGAATCCCGAGACGAATAGGTACATGATACAGATCATCTGTACAGAAGCAAGTTAACCGAAAACCAAAGAGAGCCGGACCATTCATGGTGCGGTTACCCTCAAGGTTGTTAAGGTGAGCCAGCAGGAGTAAGGGTACAGTCTCAGTGTCTTGGTTTCAGGGTCGATTTTTAAAGGGCCGAGCGTTCGAGGGTCCTCGTCCCAGACAGGTCTCAAGGTGCATGTCTCTGGTAGATTTAAAAGGCCCTCAAGGTGATCGTGTGTAGGGAAGGAACCAGATGGCTCGACTCGCCGCACCTTTCTCACCCTTCGGCCCCTTTCCACCCACGCGTCTAGAGGCCTCGTACCGATCTCAACATGAAAATGGATTTTCTTTTCTCTCTTTCTCTCTCGCTCTCCCAACGGCTTACTCCGTTTCTGGCTGCGCTGCCATAGTTTCCTCCACGAACGTGCCATGCCCCTTCCCCCCCGCGGCACGCGTTAATAACGCATCTCGATGCAGCCGAGGAAACTCCATCGTTCGACATATGTTCCAAAGTCATTGTGCGCCGCACGGGGATAGAAAGATGCAGTTGCGGCTTCTGGATCGTGAACGCATTAAATGCGGCTCTCGTTTTTAAGCTCCCGTTAGGAGAAGAACGCCCGCCCCGAAATTAAGGCCGGATATCGTCGAGAGGGCCCACCAATCTGTCACGATGACCCAACTTGGATAGATTGCGGGGGCGGCCGAATAAAAGATACGGAACGTTACCGAATTCTGTTTCCTCCTTTCGCTGGCGGCCCACTTTGTTCAGCAAACCGCTTCAGTCCTTGATGAGCCACGAGGAGCACGCGTCCCCCCGACTCGACACCGTAACGGGGTCCGACCTCGAAAAACGGTGTCTCGAAACGTTTCTTCGATTACTTTCCGAGCAGATGCGCTGCGAGACGATGGGCCTGATACCTTCGGTGGAATCGTCCGTGAATTTGACTCGCCTGAACAGCTTTTCTACTAATGGTTATCGGTTTGCTTGATACCGAAGTTTGAGGGAGTTGTTGATACTGATTCTGTGGAACTAATATATCTACCCCCGAGTTATTCCGTTGGATAATACATTGATATAATGGGAAGGAGTGCTGAATCTGTTAGCGTTTGCTAACTTGTATTATATTAATCCTTTAATGTTGAACTGGGTCAAAGTGTCTCACATATTTTTCTCAGTAAAGTGATATTGCTACGAGAAGAAAGAAATGAACAATTAATTAAATGTACTTGGAAGTGAGATAGCGAGTTCTAATAAAGGAAGCGATGTTCTAGAATGTTCAAATTATATTCTCAAATTTTAGGGTTTCGATGATATCGCTGGTTTTCGAGTGACAGCTTTTTGAAAACTGATCTAGACGTGACCCAGTATTGCATTCGCGTTTTTAGTTAGAAATTGTGACAGCGGAGGGTTAATTAATACCAGCAGTTACGTTTTTAGTAGCGCAATTCATTTTTAGAATACATTAAAATTTCAGATAAGATTTCTAACTATGATAATTCTAGTCCATATCAGATGAAATAAACGTAAAACGTATAAAAATAATACAGAAGAATGAACTTCTTTTTCAAAAGGCGATGCGAAACTGTTAAAATCACTGATAATTTTTAATTGACTTATTTAAATGTAGTACCGTTTGAATAGCATTAAAAAAAAACCAACGTTTATCTTCTTTTGCACCAGTAATATATAAAAATGTCGACAATCTAATGTCCCAAAAGGTGTGTATAGATGTCATCGCACAATTGCCAATTATTTTTATAAAATATGCTTCCCTTTCATATCAACGTGTCAAAAGATCGGCGCGATTACAAATAGCTGGCGATTCCGGCTTAAAATGTAAAACCGGCGTAGCCGATTTGGCCGACTTTCCAGGTATAGTGTTTAGAAAGGGCACACCTTCGGCACGCGTTTGCTGTAGGAAAAGCAAAGACAGTCGGACAAAAGATTCCGCAGGGCGGACATTATGTTTACCACACGGAACACCCCCGCAACGCCCAGCCGGAAGGCTGGATGTCTCGTGCTGAGAATTATCAGAACGGATTTACGAGCGGCGACAAATTGGCCTGTAGTTCTTCCCTTGTATCCGGGGCGTTGCAGCGGCCGAGTCTTTCTCGTTATTGGCCACTTTGGAACCGTTTAAGACGGCAAAGCCACTTTACCGGAATACGCCGGACAATGAGGAACTTCACTTCGCTCGCTTTTCTCGCTTTGTACACCTTTACGGGCCCCTTCCGCCATAATTACCTCGGATCTTTTCCTCGAGTCGAGGAAGCGGACGCTGGGGGTCGTGAACAGGAAATTTTCCTTAACATCCTCGGCCCCTTTGTGCGCCGTTAACAGAGCACACAGCTAGCCCCCGATTCAACGCGAAAGCACAATTACATTGTTAAAAGCTGCGAGACCTATGTCAATTTGCCTGCTGGAAAAGACGCTTTCTGAGCCTCGCAATAGAATTACAGCATCGGCGTTCTTCATCCCTGCGTCCACACCGAAAAGTGTGAAAGTCTCGAATCTTATTGCTACCAGGTCGTGATGATTTGTTGTTCCCAATTTTGTAAAGAAATGATCTATTTATGTCTTCGAAATTGGCATTCAAATAGTTGCCTGGTTTGGTGAAGATATTGTTAAGTATAAAAATATTATACTATAGTTTCAGTCATATAAAAGTGTTGGTCTAAATAGATCGATTTGCTACAAATTAGGGAATAATTAGACAACTAATATGAATTATTATAAATTAAAGAAATTCTACCATAAATGGTCATCAGTTAGCTGCTGTAATAACTTCGAAAAGTGTGCAAGTTACTGGAATTATGCTATCGTAAATGTTTCATTTTCTTTATATTTTCTTTGAATACAACATTTTCATAAAGTATATGTAACTTCATAAAGAGAATATATCCACATATCTTTCTTAAGCAGTTAGCTGTTTTTGACGAGTATACTCGCCATAACACAAAACGTTGCCATTTCCTCCTGACGCGCGCGCGCGCGAGTAAAATTTCACTAAAGTATGAAATCGTCCATATAATAACATGGTCACGAGTACGTCCAGGGATATTGACCAACGGTAGCCATTTTAAGGAAACGAAAATATGAGCGGAAAAGATTCAGAAAAACGATAATCGAATCTTGAAAAGTACAGAGAATGCGGACCTCCGATTCTGGCGAATCATTACTCAAAAATAAAATATTACCCCCGGGTGAGCAGTAGGAGGGCGCATCCTAATGGCGGAGCAAATCGATCGAAAGTTCGTCACCTTAATAATCACTTTTTCTCTTTCTCCCTGCCGGGCCCCCCTTCACGGTGTTGTACGCACCACGTGAGGAAGCAGCCGGGCGTCTGACCAGACGGAATTTCAATGGGGCACGCCACAGGCACCCCACAGCAGTTCCGTCCTCTAATGTGGAAGTAGCTCGTGCTACCTGAGCAGCTGCGCGTGTGTGCGAGGAAAGGGGACTCCCTTGGCAGGAGTATTTTTTATTTTATTTTGCTTTACCTTATGGGCCACCAGCCTAAGGGGAGCACGAGAGGGCGAAAGAAAGGGAGGGGACATGGGCCACAGGCTGCCGGGAGCATCGACGAGAGACGAGAGCGGAGAAAGAGAGAGAGAGAGAGGGGGGGGGAAGAAGGCCTCACGGATAGACGCCACCAGGTACGTGGGCCCAACGTCACGCTTGAGAGGGGGGCCATCTGCCCCCTAACGAGTATGTGACGTCAGGTGTGACGACGTGTGCCCCGCAGAAGAAGCGTCTTTTCTCCCCGCCGTTCCGCCACCTACCAAAATATTCGAGGCTGTGGAATAGAGAAGCCAATTACTGTGCCCTGTTGGTGGACTTCAGGAGTTTTCGCTAATAAAATCAACTTTAGCAATTCAATTGACATTTCTTATGAACTTAAAGGTAAATTTCAAAGTTTCTTTTATTGATATGAATTTTCCAATCAAACAAATGCTAAATATTCTTTGAATATTAGGAGACAGAAAAAAGAAGTTCTAGAGCCAGATACTGTGTGACTATGATCTACAAAAAATCAGTTGCTGTACTCGCTCCCTAAATACCGAGCCTCGATAACTATGCACAATAAAAATTGAATATCTTATTCTATAAAAAGAAATGTACTTTATAATAAGTCATTTAAAAGTACACGTTAGAGAAGACTGCTTTTTAATCAAATTTCATATTTACATTTCTTTTCTTAAAAAATTTAACATAGATAATTTGAGGAACGATTTATTTGACTGAATAAGCTTTTTCATAAGCTTTGCGGAGAACTTCGCGAATTTAGTATCAAAGAATTGAAATAATATTTGTGGTCCGTTAAGAAAACTTCCATGTTTTGTATATTTAATTTTAACAAACAAATATATAATTCTTATATAATTCAGAAAATTTAACCCTTTGCGCGCCAATGCGTTTTCTTCTTTTCACTTCAGCGGTTGCTGTAACGGAATCCAAACATACTCCCGTACGTAACTTTGCAACCTAATTGGTACTAGAAATACTACAATTATTCCACGTGCCACGTAATTGCGTAATTTTCAAAAAATTACGCAATTTTGAAAATAAGCTATTAATGCGAAAGTCGGCGTTGAGACTGATTCGTCGTAGAAGTCCGAAGGGTTAATGCTTATTTGATAAATATAAAGTTAATTATGTCTGAAAACAAACCAAGGGCACAGCGGTTGGTCGCACCACAGTAACCGGCTCCATTACCCTATCGCGATTTTAGTTTCGATTGGGTGCGTGTGGAAACATCGCCTCTCTGTAATTCATCGATACGAGGCTGCTGCGTTTCCGCGGCTTCCATTTGGCGCGATTGTGCCTAGCCGCAAAAATTGTCCCTTTCAATTTTGCGCCCAGCTCGGCGCGACTCGTCGCGGCTCGGCGCGCGCCGGCCAGTATAAAATATGAAGTTCGGTTTCACGGTTAATTGTATTGGCGTCTGAAGGGTCGCCTTTTCAATTCGCGAAATTAATTTCGCACGGGTTCGCATCGCGTCGTGTCGACTCGTCTCGTTCCCATATTGATTGAAAAGTTTACGTTCGCCGGATACCTGGCTATCGATCCACTTCGCGGGGAACTTTCTGTGCTGGCCGTCTCAAAGCGGTGCCCGAAATGGAAATGCGCGCCGCGCGCCCCGTTGCGCGACTAATTCTTCGGGCGCCATTAATTATTTCGAGTCGAACCATCTCGGCCGCCGATTGGAGAGAAAAAACCCAACGCCGAAACTCCTGGCCTGGAGATGCCGATGCTTTTCAAACCGCTACCGGAAGTGCTGGAAAGTCGCGAATATCAACGGGGCCGAGGGGAGCGGCGGCGTGCTCGAAGTCACGCGGCCCTTATGGTCGTTCAACGCTCCGCTACGTCGGGAAGTTCGGCGAAGTAAAAGGCCGGCCAAGGATAAGTGCTGGTTCCGAGTTTCTTGAATCGTACTTAAAAAATACGACTTGCTTTTCTTCGAATCCGAAAATAGCCCGCAATAAAGGAGACTTATTAGATCGAGTAATTAAAAGTTTCGTTATGCTCGGATGGCTCGCGAATTTCAACGGTTTATTGTACGTCTCTTGGCGGCGCGCCGTACGGATGTAATTGTTCATTCCGGTGAGAAATATCTATTCCTGGAAATACATTTCGTCGTGTTTAAATATAGAAAATTCGTAGTTATTACTCATGAATGCGAGTGATCGAAAAATTGTAACTGGAATTGATTAAATAATCGTTAAACAGAGAGGTAAGGGATGTTTCAATGTATTCATTCGTTAGACACCGTTCTGTGTAAATTACGAAATTAGAATTTATGATCGGTTTCTTGATTGAAACACAAATGGATACAATATTAACCGGCGCAATATGTTTTTATTGTAATATTGTTTCGACCAGATCGAATCGAACACTCGCTTCTTTTAATATATCAAATGCTTCCACTGTGTCGCGACTCACATTTATCGTAGTAGGCGTGTTTCGTATCTTTAACAAGACCGTTAAATTGTTCTTTATCACACAGCTCGTTGTTATCTTGCTGGGCGGCTTCTGGAGATATATGCACGCACACTGACTTATCCTCAGCACGCCCAGAAAGCCTGTATGTGACTTCTGCTCCGATTATTAAGACCAGTTCCATACATGAAACGAGACGAAAGCCAGACGTCTTCTGCGCGAACAGTCGTTCGAGGCTCGTTCAGCAAACGGTGACATGCCATGGAAATGCATGAAATGCATAAAATGCATTTGCGTTAATAAAATTCTTGTAGATTAATCATATTTGACGTTCGAGGATCAGCTTTGACATGAGCAACGTTGAAGAATCGTTTGGATATTATCAGCACTATTTGATCTTTCAAAAGTTAATAAGCCGCGAATCTTCAGGCAAAATAAAATTTCTGTTCATCTGTCATAACGAATAAAAAGTCGAAAAACCGCTTAAGAAATTAGCGACAGAATAGAATAACTTTGATACGATCGTTTTAAGGGAAATCTATATTTATTTGATACCATTGTTGTCGTCCACAGCAATTTCCGCGGGAAATCGATCGAAAATTCAATTATTCAGCAACAACAAAAATAAAGGTCGTATTTTCTTAGATATCGCGCAGCTCGGAAAAATCAATAGATAATAGTTGAATGACCATCCAGAAATAATGTGATCGCTGCGCTGCGGCGTGGTAGGGTTCGCGACAGATTCCTGGCCGGCGGAATCCCGACAGATGGATTCGGCGAAAGACTGCGGCAAGAACGCGCGTCTCCCGCGCAGAAAACGCGGGTTCGCGCGTGCACGGGGGGTTGGCTTGCATGCGTGCAATATATCAAAGAGTCAAGAGTCGGCCCTCCTTCAATCGGTGTTCGCATTCTTCGAGGCGCGCGTCGAGAATCGTGCATATGCATCGATCGATCGGTCGCGTGTTGCGCGCCTTGCACGGGCGAGCTCCAAGTATAAGTACGTAATACGCAGGAGCGAAGGGGCATGCGTTACGGAACATCTGCCGCGGGCGCGTGGCCCCCGTCCGTGCCCCAAAGAGCACCGACTGAAGAGAAGGGTCCTTTGAGACAAAGAAAAAGTATGACGTACCGGCAGCTGCCGCTCACGGTGACGTAGTGCCCCCCCCCTCTGTCTCGCAGGAGTCCCGATCACCTAAAGTGAGTCCTCGCCGAATCGAAGATTTATCATTCCTGAACCCTCCTGTACTCGTAACTACGGTCATAATTGACGTCCCATCCTCTGTGAAGTCCAATATCTCTCCAAAGATCTTCGACAATTTTTCCGATAGAATTTGCACAGAGGAAAATATAATAATATTGACTTTCTTTTTCGCAAAGTTTTTATCCAAATTCTTCCGGACGGAATCTTAATAAGTTGAACATAAAATAGCGTACTTGTGCTTGTTAGCAATGCACAGTATGCGCAGTGTTGTCCTGTTTCTTGGTGGAAGCGAGGGGTTGCAGCCTCCGCGTTCTCCTGATTCCCCTTTCTCGAAAATTCACGAGTCTCATGTTGCGTTCCATTCATAATTCTTTACTTGGTGGGTAAATACCGAAAAATCTGCTCCGCGGGAGAACGAGATACATAATTATTCTCTCCCCTGATGAAAACACGCGGATTCACGAAATTGATTACTCGCAGAAGTGCTTGCAGAATCTTGTGGTGAGATCGCGAATGAAAGTAAAAAATAGAGTTGTGATTTTTTACGAGTTCGAAAATTCATTTCCGTCTGTTTGCAATTTGTGTACTCGCTCGAGGCTCTGTCAATAAAAAGTTGCACAAGATGTTGCTCGAATGGAGAATGAATCGTTCGTAACGCGGTTGGTTCTCTTCTTCAAAGCGATTTACGGAATTATGTTTGCAACTTTGCAAAAATGGCGCGACACAGCTCGCGATCAAGGTATCCCGAAATACGGGAGAAGTGTTTAACCTGGACATTTCATAACTTGCGAAAATATCTCGGTCCAGTTGGATTCTCTCTATAAGCCTCGATCCGGCTTACTTTCACTCTGGCTCTCCCTTGCACAGCTCGGTAGAGACCGAGCAAAGTCCGAGAGTCCATCCTCAAAGCTGCGAGCCGCCGAGTGCATGTCTTTCTTCTCAAGAGGAAAACGAACGAGGAAAAGAGACAAAGACAGAGGTACGCGGTAAAGCGTACTAATCTCTCAAGTAGACACGCTAATGAAAGCCCGGATGCCACTGTCTTTCCCAATTTTTTTCAAGGCTCGTTCAGCTACGTACAGCTTTTATCTCGCTTTCAACTGAATATTACACTGAGGATACCGTCGCAATAAGTATTCGCGTTCGTTCTGTGCTGCCCTTTCGAAAATGCAGATCTTAAAATGTTAATTTTTTTTATCTCCGTGGCCAAAGCTACCTATTACTGCTGTGACAAGCTTTAGTTGCACCTTTTTTACATTACTTCTCTTGATTTCTTATAAAAAGAAAAACATTTATTTTTACGAAAAATTTCGAGGTATGAAAACGATTAGCGAAGTCTGGAAATGTAATCCAAGATAAGATAAATATCGAAAATCGGATAGATAGCATTTTGCAGGAATTACTGCGGGTGAGAAATAGTTGTCTATTAATGAATTTACACATATTGCGGAGTTAAATTTTATACATAAAGATTTTGTTACAGAGGGAAAAAATGTATAAAACTCACATAAAGGTAATGGAATGGAACGGTTTTTAGCTTTGTATGATAAATATAAAGTATATATAGTACAAATTTTATAATGGACAGAAATTATTTGTTGAAGCTTTTATATTCCTGTTAATTATTTATCACAGAATACTTTTCATGTTTACAACCGACATAAAATTATTTATCACATAAGATATGTTCTCGTTTATTACTCAATTGAGCTTCTTTTTTAAGGCCTCCATTTTCTTCAGTCTTTCTTCCTTTCTCTTACCTTATCGCTTTCTTTTCCTAATTTCAATTTCCCTTGCCTCATTGTGTCTTTTTACGGTAGAATTTCATTTCCTTAGAATTTTTCTACGTTTATGTTCATTCTCGCTTCTACATCCTCTTTCAATCGTCATTTAATTTCTTCCTCTCGTATTTTCAATGTATTCCCATTTTTCGCTGCTAATAACGAATAGGTATTATTAGATCAGGTTGGATCGATCCTACTTTACAGATTATTTTCAATAAACGGTATTATCGTAGTATTACTTATGTTCTCATTCAATTTTGTGCCGCAATAATATGCTTGTCCACCGATCGAATCCACGTAATGTTGAGGGTTGAATTTCTTAACTGAAAATACAAGGGGTTTCACATTTTTCTGTAATAAAGCAGATATTTAAATAATAGGAAAAACCTTATTCCGAATCAGTTTCGAGCAGTGTGTTTGATGCGGAATTATTCAAGTAATCTAATTCTTTTTATGAAGGTTGTTGTTTCAAATATTAATATATTAATAAGATATTCTTATCTAGTTATATAAATATTTTTTCAAGACAAGAAATTGATTTCTACGCATTTCAACCTGAATAGAAAAATGATATCTTTACCCTATTTTACACTGCGAGTAATTTCGAAGTTTTATTCTGAATTAGAATCGCGAGAAGTGAAATAATCGTGGCAAGAAAAGCATGGAAATGGAGTGGTTTTTGTTAAACGTTGCCTTTCGCACAAAATTTGCTGTTCGAAATTTCTTTCGGTAAAAAGTTTACATTCGTTGAACTGCACGCGTGCGCTAAGTGTTAGAATTTAGCGAGAAAACGTACATATCTTCACCATTTCGATGCTAGAAGCGAATGGGTATCCTCGAGCGACACGCTTGAAAACGAAATCATCGAGAGAATCTGAATAGGTAGACATTTGAATAAGTCACATTCGGGGTAAGATTCGCGTACTGGCCGAAAAATCGCGTTCGGGGATTCTTATTATTACCTGATGGTTCTTCTGTGCCCCTGACTAAGGGTGCTCCACCACTTCCAATCTCCTCGCATCTGTCAGGGCACGCGAATCGCTCTTACACTCGAAAGATGGGGCTCCGAATGGGAAAAATAACATATTCACAAACTACACTTCTCCTTCGGAAACAATCGATTATAGCATTCCAGCTAAATGGCACCGGGTCAATTCGTCTAGAATGAAGTGCGAAAAGAATTGTTCTAAAAGGAATAAATTCAAAACGTCAACCATCAATACTACTACAAAATCCAATGCAGTTAGTTGCTCGCACATATTATGATGGAAAAGTATTTCCAGATTATTTGCCTTTACAACATGACGCGAAGGCAAAATTCATTATTATAAAACAAGATAAACAATTTTGTTTCACTGTCTATAAGCAATGCATCAAGGCTTGCTGGTTTTTGCCTTATTTTTAACCCTTTGCAGTCGAATGGCCAGTCTCACTCACTATTAAAAATTATTATATCACGTTCAAAAATAACACACACATTATTAAATTTGTTGATATAAAAAAAAAGACTGTTAAAACCGTTGTGTCAGTGACAAGACTGAATTTCACATGTATAAATTGCGATAAATCACGAAAAACGAAAATATTGTAAATTACGAAAATACTATTTAGACTTGGAATGCCTTTAAATGCAAAGGGTTAATAGTATTATATTTGGGTAATTGTTTTCTCGGACAAACGAACGAATTAGTAAACAAAAAAAGGGTGGATAGATTAACTATCTCAGCTGCAAGAATTTTGTGTAAAATGTTTTGATGGCAAAATACAGTAGGAATCATTTTTTAAATACATTTGCTGGCTGAGGATATAATTTTTCACTAATTAAATTATAGCATTATAGTATAGAAATACACGTATTTCGTAAACAGATTAGAAAAACAGTCATTTTTCGGCAAACGACATTTTTGTTCTCAAGCATTAATCCTAGAACGGCCCCCTTCCATTTTTCGGCATAAGCAACATTGTGGGATTGCGGGAAATCCAAAAATAAAAGATCGTAATAATTAAAATACTATCTATTATTTTCAAAATATAAGAGAAACTTGTTAATAAAGTATTTGTTTTGTGTTCCTTCATAAAGTACGGGATCAATCAAGAATGTAAGGAAAAAATCTCGATGTTTTAGTATTTATTTACACAATGTTTTATTTATTTATTTGCAGGAATTCACGAATTTCGAGTTTTACGATTACACGTCGCAAAGGGATTTAATGCCAACGATTGGAAGTACCATCGTTGCGCACGCGATATATCCAAACTAAAAGAGTTGCACAAGTGGTAGCGAAGGGGTTCGTCTGTAAGACAGAATTCCGGGAGAGGCAGGAAGAGAAACAGAGAAGCGGGAGCACAATGACCGCGGCGAATCACGAGTGAATTTTAAGGGCGAAATCGCAGGATTATTGTTTGCGAGACAGATGCATCATATACGAGGAAAATGTGAGCTGGCCCGATGAAAAGGATTCGCAAAAGGCCCCAGCCGAGCAAAGCCGCAATTCCTTTCCATTCTTCCATCCGGGAGAAGAACCCTTTCATTTGCATCTGTCTCCAAAATGCAAAAAGGCCTTTTCCAAAATACAGATGTTGCCGGGTTAGGACGCGACCGCGCAGCCGCTCGAGTGGAATGGAAAATAGGATATTGTGCATTTATCGGGCTCTTCCAAGATTCTGAACGTAGCTGTCGTTTCCACCTTTAAGGATTCTTTCGATCCGCGGCCTCGCAACCCTCGCACCGGTCCAGGTGTACCCACGGATCACCTGCTTTCACCTCTTTCAAGACGGAAGATCACTTTTATCGGTCTACTTCTCGAACCGCGTTACATCCGCCCTCGTCTTCGCAAAACCATATTCGCTTGAACTTTCGTAACAAACTCTAATCGGCATTCTTCTATATTAATACTATTTAATTTACCAAACGGACCGGACCTTCGTCTTTTATTTTTATAGATATAATAGGCAAAATATTTGCTCGTAAAACGTGTAAAGATTCACAATCTGACAATAAAATACCATTCAGATCGAAATATTTCCTTGGGTAGATATTGATTAGGATTACACTCAAAAATACGATCTTAATTTTTACGAATCGTATATCTTGATACCAAATTCAGTCGACTTATCACTAAAATACGAGTTTCACATGTTTCTGTAGATTGCTTAGGGTAGTAGAAACATTCTTTCATTTTGTTCATTTTTTCATAGAAAAACTTGTATGTTTCATGCGGCAAATATAAAGTTAACTATGTCTGAAAAAAAGAAAGACAGCAATTAGTCACTCCATAGTAATCGGCTCGTCCGTCCTGCTGTTTTGTTCAAGAATCAACTTCCAAAATCTGGACTCGTACCAAATCCTTCCATTGATCATGATTTTCTTCTTGAACTGTTGGCTGATGCATGAACTCTCTGAAAGAAATTAAGCACTCCGAATCGTAAAATAGCGTGTGAATATGTTTTCCATAATAGTAAGGTACCGTAATCGGGTGAGTCAGGTGTTAAAGAGTCCAACGCGTGTCCATAAAGATCGCAAATGTCCTGCTTTGAAGCCGGCGTGAATGCGCTTCAAGCTGACTTTTGTATATAGATAATATTCATCATTAAAGCACGCACTGGCACCCAGCGAGGTGATTATCGCTGCCGCGTTTATCATCGTTAAAATATTCCGTATTGAGTGTAGATACACGCTAAACGTTGTTTACCACTCCGCGACCGTGATTAACGTCCGTCTGCTGGAACCGATCATTGAGAGCGAGAGAGAGAGAGATGGATAGACCATTCGCTGGTTGCCAAAAGAAAGCACGGGACAGAAAAAGTTTGAGTGAAGTGTCATAAAAGTCGGACGATAAGGTAACAAACGAACGGCCGGGGGCAATGCTTATCTAGCATTTTCCATTATCGAGATGAAAAAAGATTTCCAGTCGGGTACTTGGTAGGTAGGCGCGCGTATTAGCCGACAGTCCTGAAATTGCGAAAAACGAAGAAAAGCATATCGCGCACGCGTGAACCAAGGCTGGAGCTGATATGACGACATTCGGCCGGGCAGACACGTATGTGCCCGTCCAGAAAAAGAGAGCACGCGTTAGATCGAATTTGCTGATTTTCTGTCGTACGTAAATTCTTCGTACTTTTCGGACGTCTCTGCCGGCCGTCCACCCCCGAGCCCGGTCACAGCAGAGCACCTCCGCTAGATTCCATTCTGCAGAGCGATTGTGCTCTTAGGACACGCGAGGACGAGAGCGCGACGGGTTGGTGCGCGCACGTTTTTTCGCGGAGATTTTTCGCAACGCCCTTCGGCTGGTCCTCCACCTCCACCTGTGCTACTGGCAGAGAGCTCGCCACCCCCACCCTCCTAGCCTAGCAGCGTTTTTTATTTTAGCCCGCGCGTCGCCGCTCGGACCGTCGGGCGATCAATGAATTGAAGCGTTCGTCCTTTTTTTTGGTCAGTTCCTACCCCTTCTCGTTCGACGCACTACCGCCTGCATCGGCGTCTCTTTTCCGCGTAGTCCCGTCTTGCTTCAACTCCGCGGCCGCTCCGATCCCAGAGCAGCGAGAGCGTGCCTCTCTCCCTCTGTCCCTCTCCTCTGTCCACCCTTCCTCCACCCCCTCGTTTCTCTTGCACCCTCTGACTCTCCTCTTCCGTACCGAATGTTCTTTCTCTTTCGATCGGTCCGTCTCTCCCTCTCCCTCGATTCCCTCCTGAATTTCTCTCTACCCAACTAGCAGCCGGTGTGGTGCCCGTTCGTTCGGGACCACTCTATCTGCATATCTCATTCTATACCCCGGCATACCCTCCCTCTTTCGCCTCTCTGTGTTATCGTCCTTCCTCCACCTCCGGCGGCGCTCTCTCTAGTCCAGCTCCGATCCTTTTCGTGCCTCATCCGACTCACCCTTCCGTACTCGAGAGAAACGGACTGGAAGCTGTCCCGCTTGCACTCCGATCGGCCCCTGTCTTTCCTCTCTTCCTACGGCCGGCCTATCTGACCCTATCCTTTCCATCTCATTTCAATACTCGCCGGACACGCAGTCTCGCCCTCTCGCCACCCGCTCTCGCCCACACCTCCTCCTCCTCCTCTTCCTCCTCTTCCTCCTCCACCTCCTTCACCTCCTCCTCCTCCCTCTCTCCACCTCCTCCACTTCCCGTTCGTCCTTCTCCAACTCCTCTAACCCCCGGTTTTCTCTCCCTCGCTCGGTGGTCCGCCATTCTCCCCGCTCCGGGCGCGCACCACGCACCCACACACGGTCGACCGGTCACCCCGATGCATGTGCATCCTATATGCACCCGCACACGTGCAGCCCCCGCGTTTCGCGATCTGGCATCGCCAGATAAATCTCGCTTACATACGAGGAACAGAGAACAAGGGGAAAAGGGAGAGGACGTAACCGACGGAACGAGGAAAGAGGGAGAAATCGGTGCATGCGCCGTGAAGGGAATGCACCTCTTTCTCTCTCTCTCTCTCTCTCTCTCTCTCTCTCTGTGGCTTCCTTGCCGTGTGCAACGTACGAACGTTACCCGTCTTTCTCGATTCGCTCGTTCATCCCCCGCTCGCCCCCCCGAGCTCGCTCCGCTTTTGCCTTTTTTAACTCCTAATGTTGCACTTTTATTTCGACAAAGGCCTCCTGGGTTAATGCGAATTTCCACGTAAAGTGACGGACGCACCTTCGAGTAATATCGCGATCCACTGCGAGACGCGAGACCGTGAACAACCCAGCGGCCCAGGAAATGGACGCGTATCACCCCTCCGATGCGATACAGCGCGATGCGCCACGATCCGACACGGTACGTCCAAGCGCCAATCTTCCGCGCGGAGGAATTTTCGGGAGAAACGGTCGAAATCACCGCTTGAAAGCCGATCGATGACGGTTTTTGTTCGCGGCTACTTTTTTCCTCGGAGTTTCTCCGAAATCGCCGGTAAACAATTTTTATGCACGTGCAGCGGCCACGGAAAATGCCAAATATCGTCGCGGAGGTCTCCTTCGACGCTCGTAATTAAGCTGCGCCCGATGGACCGTGGTTCATCGGGGGCCGCTGGATTCGAGATGAATTTCTGTTGAACGGAAACGTTCGTTCAGAAGTATTCTTAGCTGTTTGATGACCGCGCTGAACGCCAAAACATTTCGTAAAAGTAAAATATTTGATTCGATTCAATTAAAATTGCAAAGCAAAGTTGTGTAACATGAATTACTTTTTCAGCATTCTTCCCTCTTGCGAATCTGAATAATATTAAGAAATTCTGATGGATTACTATAAAAATTAATTAAAAAGAATTAAATTTTAAATAGTTATGTCATTCGCGTAGGGGTGACGCGGCAGTCTAAGCGTTAATAGTGTAATTATAGTATATTATAGTATAGTAATTATAGCGTTAATAGTGCAATTATGGTACATTTTATTAATTATATTAATAGGACAAATATTGATAATAATATAATTATGATACATTTTTTTTTAATTGCACTGATTCGATTTTTATAATATAAATTTTTGCGAAGTCAAGTTTATAATCGTTCATAATCATATAATTAAATATTAATATAATCATATAATTATAATAATTATTCATTTTATAAATAACATTATGAATTAAAATGTGCAGTCCTTTATTATGAAGAAGTTTAAGGGGAATAGTTCTCTAACTGTCTCTTACGACACTTTTGATGATTACGTAATAATTGTACAATATAGAATGTGGAAACGACAGTAATTTACAATTATAGATGATCTTGATTAGCTTAATATAATTAGTATCTTCTGATTTTTTTCAAATAAAGTTCTCACGTTTGCTTTATTTTCTGTATCTTTAATTTCTGTTACTTTAAAGAACCATTCGCACTTTATTGCAGATTGTGAACATTTATAAAAATATAACAGATTTTTAGAAATACACAAAGCCAAAATATTGCTAAAATAGAAATCTGATTAACTATTTCTCACTCGAGTGGTGACTCTGTGGCACCATTAAAAATTCTTACGTCACGTTAGAATATCATTTTTACATTAACAAATTCGTTTACATTTAAAAAAGATGCTAAAAGTGTAAGAAACATCTCAATTTCACATAAACGATTCAGAAGCCAATCAGTGTGAATCTACTTCTTTTTGAGAATGAGTTACGCATTGCGAACATATGTTCATCATAGGATCAGTAAATTCAGTCAATAAATCAATATAGACGATTTCTTCCTAAATAGATAATAGATAACAGCACTTACATTGACCACGTAATGTCTAAAAAATATGTAAAAGATCATAAAAATATATAAAAATAAAAAAGCTAAACAAAGTAATTAAATATTAATATCAATTGTTTTTATTTAATTATAATAAAAATTATGTTCTGCATTATTACTGGAACTGTTATCTTTTTCACAGCAAATTTACAAAATCCTTATCTATCTCAATTTTAAGATTAATGAACTTACACTAATTAGCTTGTGCATACGCACGAAATGCCATAAGTTATACTAAATAGAAACACTATAGGTCAGAAAAACTATCATAAATCCGAAGTTAAAATCGCTTCGAGTGCAAGGAATTAAATGTTTCGCCACATTAACTTCTAACAAAATAATAGCTACTTAAAATTCGTAATACATTCATAAATCTGAAAATCGCGTTTCACGCAGCTCCTCTAACTTTGTCTGGCGCGCGTACGAGAAGACAAATCTCGTATTAAATTCTAACGTGCGCAGATACGAATGATCGGGCACTGTATAAAACATCGATATCGCGGAGTATCACCAGTCGGCGGACCCGGTACGCATTAGGATATACAGTCGGAAGATATGCAAATTCTTGCTAAATTATTACAGGCGTGCGCTCGTATCGGTGTTTCAATATTTTCAGAGATTCACTTATCTGCCCGGGGCATGCCGGTCCTGTTATTCTTCAGAATTTTGTGTCCGCCGCTTCTATATCATGCACGCAGCCGACGGTTCCACCGGCGCGGCGGGCACGGCCGACTTCCGTAAAAACCGTTCCCCTGGAAACCGTCGCAGCGGCGAGTGCAAAATTTATAACGCATTACGTGCTCGCGAATATCGCGACACGCTCGCGTCCGGTTAACATCTGAAAAGCGGAAAAATGAAAACAACAAAAATTTATAATTTTAGCCCCATCCCCTCGGCGCAATTTTCCCGTCTCTATGCCCCTCTGTTTCGCCGCTCCCACCGGCACCGCCCACCCCCGTCCCCCGTGTCTCTCTAAAAAAGACGTAAGTTTATTCATTATCCTGGACGCACAGTACTGGACAGTAGTCGGCTGGACAATTGGACTGCCAACCCCGGCGAGGATAGCCTGGAAGCTCCAGCGGCAAATAAAATCGTATTTCATCCCCTTGCCGGCAAAAATGTTGTCTCTCTTTCCTCGTTCCTCGGCGGGCTCGGCCGCTCGCTCCCTCTCTTTTCGCGACGCAAACTCGTACATCAAAGCTCGCCTGCGTCTATCTTCCTCCTCGAATGTTGCTGCTGCTGTTGCTGCCTCTGCCTCTATCTCTGTCTCTGTCTCTGCCTCTACCTCTACCACTGCCTCTGCCTCTGCCACTGCCTCTGCCTCTGCCACTACCTCTGTCTCTGCCTCTGCTTCCGCCTCTGCCTCTACCGCTGTTGCTGCCCTTCCTCCCCCGTTGCTACCCTGCCGAGCTCTCAGCTCGCGTTCCCCACCACTCACACCCCGCCGGCCTCCCGTGAACCACCACATTGCCCAACTACCCCCTTTCGCTGCCCTTCTGACCACCACCCACTCAACCCCATCCTGTGTACAACTCATAAACTTTTGTACCGAGCTTTAGTAGCTGCGAGCTAACTTCCGGTTTTCGCGACACGCTCCCGGTGTGTCGTAGGGACCGAGCGTGGGCGAATGCCAATCGGAAAGCTGCCTTCACGCTTGCACAGAGCCGCGCCGAGCCCGTTCAAACAGGCTGCGAG
Source organism: Megalopta genalis (assembly GCF_051020955.1). Classification (NCBI taxonomy): domain Eukaryota; kingdom Metazoa; phylum Arthropoda; class Insecta; order Hymenoptera; family Halictidae; genus Megalopta; species Megalopta genalis. The sequence continues at coordinate 7,147,809 of NC_135014.1, read as the reverse complement.
TCGCGCGCGGCTTTTCGACGATCGCGTTGATTGCGTACACATTTGCCAGTTTATTACCCGCCGCAAATATCGGTTGGGCCGCCCGGCCGATATTATTTCTTTCTCTGTTCTGCGGCGCTGTTTTTTTTTGTTTTTTTCGTCGGTTCATAGTCCGGAGTAATTACGGCCGATCACCGGGACCGCGAACGCAACAGGCGATCGCGATGGTTTGGGAAACGTCCAGACGGGAATCGTCGCCTGACGGTGAGACGTCGTCGCGGCCGATGTTTCTTGGCCGGTGCCTCGAAAAAACGAACGATCGCCCGTCGATTTATCTCGTTGTTACTTGCCGCGTGGAAACTGCGCGATACCGAGCGATTCCTTGTGAAAAAGTCGGACGGAAACGTCGAGGAACATTTCTGCGTATCCGGCTTCGTTTTCGAGTGATATGATTTTGAAGGTTGATTCGATGCGTTTGTATTTGCTTTAAGTAAGTTCGGGAGAAATAGGAGTCTTCATGATTCACTAGAAAAAGTATAGAGTTGTTTAACTATTTTGAGACTAATTTGTTTCTGAAAACCAATGCATATTTTCATTGGTTTAAGGAAAACTAAGAAAACAACGTTAATGCGCCGTTCCGTTCACGTTCGAAATGTCGATTATTCGAATCAGAACATCGTTGCAATCTTTGCAATCTTTTGCAATCTCGTCTTCTTTTCACAGCAAATCTACCGAGTTGGCTATAAAGACCGATTCCATATTTCGTCTCTTAAAATTCTTGAAATTATAAAGGCTCTCTTCCGTAGGAAATGATGGAATGGATATCTCAATCCAAGCGTACATGATAACAGAAATGGCGGGAAGTCTATACAAATTTAATCTTAAAATTGATAGGTGTAGCGTTAAATGTATTGTTTGTGTCAGAGTCTATTGCACTGCATGCTCGAAGTAAACCTGTTTATAACATAATGACAGTGCACTATCTCAGTAATGGATACAATATAAATAATATTTGCATTATTTGAAATAACAATAATACTTCAGATGAACGTAGTCGGTGGAGCACCCAAAACAGTAAATTCTCCCTAATTGATGCTCAGATTGTGCACAGAAATGGACAATTTGGGAAGAGAAGTTACGATTATTCGAGCCTTGAGGCTCGTTTGTTGTGGTTGTTACCAATCAGTAACTGTAAAAATGAGCCGCGAAGTTCGAATAATCGTGACTTCTCTTCCCAAATTGTCCATTTTGATGCACAATCTGAGCGTCAATTAGGGAGAATTTACTGTACATCGCATAGACGTTTAACAGTAGATTTACGACACCCATCAAAATGACAGGTCATTAAGTTTTTAATTTACAATTATTCATATCGTAAAGATACATTTATGAGTTATTTATTCAATTTATGTGTTACTTACGACAAATGTTACAATAACACTTGCTAAAAATCAGAATAAATGTCTTATTGTTACTTTTATAAACTAATATAAAACAGTTGCCTTTAGTGCTCCGTAAATGTAGTGTTAAATCGGTTTTACTCAAACACTGAACCGGATCTTAAAAAATTGTACTGTTGATGTTCGATATATTGGTTTGACAGGAAAGTAATTTCGGTATTTCAATGTGAAATAAAACTCAATTTTTTTATACAAAAAATGATTTTTAATCAGTCAAATATTTTCCATTCTGTTCGATGACCTTTTACCACCTTTCTGGTAACTTCGCGATTCCGCGCTGATAAAACTTCGCCTTAACATCGGCTTCTTAACAAGTCCAAAATATCTTAGGTGATATTCAATTGTTGCGTGTGATGCATTTAATCTGTTTGCAATCTCTCGTTCAGTTATATGTCGATTCGATTCAATTATGGCTTTGATTTTGTCATCGTTAACTTCAGAAGGTCGACTATAACGTTGCTCATCTTTAAGTGAAAAATTTTCAGGACGAAACTTTTTGAACCAATTCTGACACGTGCGTTCTGTTAAGCAATCGACGCCATAAGCTTCGCATATCTCTTTGTGAACCTCGGCCGCTTTCTTGCCTTTATGGAAATAAAAAAGGTGAAATGTGTCGAAAATGTTCATCTTTGCACTCCATGTTAAAATTGACAGCAAACTATCAGTTGTGAAGAAAATTGCACGCAATTTGTTTCTATAGTAACCTAAACGTGTCAACTACCAAAGCTGAAGACAAAAAATTATAAACTTAACAATAGAATGAGAATGCAAACATAATCTATTGGTGCATACCGAAATTACTTTCTTGCCAATATTGTTAAAGAAGGCACCACCCCTTATAATTATAAACTTAACAATAGAATGACAGTGCAAACATAATCTATTGGCGCTAACTATTGGTGCAAACCGAAATTACTTTCTTGCCAATATTGTTAAAGAAGGCACCACCCCTTATAATTATAAACTTAACAATAGAATGACAGTGCAAACATAATCTATTGGCGCTAGCTATTGGAGCAAACCGAAATTACTTTCTTGCCAATATTGTTAAAGAAGGCACCACCCCTTATAATTATAAACTTAACAATAGAATGAGAATGCAAACATAATCTATTGGTGCAAACCGAAATTACTTTCTTGCCAATATTGTTAAAGAAGGCACCACCCCTTGGCATGTAACATCGCCGATGTCGGCCCGCCCTGTACATAATGGTGTAAAACCGGCGTGTGGGAGCTGGAAATAAAACAGAATACGTGACTGTGCACAAAGTTAGCTCGAACGGGGCATCGCGATTTGTTTGAACCCTTCCGCGGCCCGGGCTTGCTTCGGGATACGAAGCACGAGCCCCGGTCGGAGCGGAGCAGAACGGAACGGTGGTATGCTAGCTGACCGTCAGTGGTTTTCATCATGTAACTCGATTAGCCCTGAAATCCCTCTCTTTTTCGATATAATTCGTCGCGAATGCAATTTGCAGTAATTGCAGCAGGCCGCCAGAAGCATCGGCCGACCCATCAAACCGGCGAAAGCCGATCCTTTAAATCGGGTTTGCGTTCCCGTCGACGAAGTCACCCGCGTGTACTCGAGTTTGCGAGAAGATACCACGCGGGTGAAAGGTTGTTGCCCACTTAGCAGCACAGCGCACGAATCAGATCACCGTGAAAATATTCGTAATATCGTGTCGTAATCGTCGATTGCGAGGTGACACTTGTGCAACGATGTGCGAATGATTTGTAGATTTGTTCAACAATTGTTTGGATACATGCATTCGATGTGTTTTTCGGGTTTCAAACTGCAATAACGCTCTCCGTTTCGTTTATTACAATTTCATACCGTACTGCAGACATATAAAAATATTCATCAAAAATTTTTCTCAGGTTTTCTCGATCGTAGACTCTTGCACTAACACCTTGCTATACTTCGACGAGTCTGACGCGTGATGGAAATTTCTAGTAATAATCTGCTAAGTATGAATGCTATTCCGTTCTTTTTAGTCGGAATAAAATTCTGATTTCTTGTCATCAATATTTAAACATTTAAGTAAATGAAGACACGCTATAAATATAAATTTTCTTTTCTCTTGACTTAGGAATGATTACAATCGACTATGAAGAAAATGGTTTACGAAATGGGAAAGGGATTACATTCATATTTGGCAAGTAGTACTTAACCCTTTGCAGTCGAAGCTATTCTAATTCGAAATCGAAAAGATATTCTCCGATCTACAGTATTTCCATTTCATATGATCCAATGCACTTTATGCATAGGAAATTGAGCCTATTGGAAAATACAATACTTGCAGTTTTAATAGTTTTCTTTTTTTAAATATAACAAGCCTGGTACTGTTACAATTATTTCGAAAAATGGTATAACAATTTTTAGTGGCGCCTCAGACTCGTCACTCGAATGCAAAGGGTTAAATCAATCTGTTAATATTAAACTTTAACACATACAGCGGCCCACAAAAATATTCGTACACTTCTTAAAACGCAACAACCTTTTGAAAACTGAACTAAATTACTTGAATTTTTTTTTAGATGACAAAAGATTTAGCCATCATCTATTAGATGATGGCTAAAATGCTTTTTTTTAAATTTTGCCATTACTTAGAATGAAAAGAAAAAATTAAAAACCCTCGTTTTTTAACTGTTTTATCTGAGCCGATAACGAAAATTTAAAAAATGCCTTTCGTAGATCTCGATAACTTATATGCGTGCTGAAAATTTGATCGAAATCGGTTAACCCAGAGTCGAGCTACATGCGTTGAAGGATTATAAAAACTGCAGATTTCTTACAGTTTTTCGTCAAAATCGTGATAAAACTGCGATTTTTGAGATCTTTAACTTGTGAACCGATTTCAATAAAACTATACGCGCGTAATTCAACATGCATATAAATTACCAAGATCTACATAGGACATTTTTCTAAATTTTCATTATAGGCTCAGATAAAAAGTTTAAAAAACGAGAGTTTCTTATATTTTTTTGTCATCCCAAGTAAGAGCAAAATTAAAAACAGGCATTTTAGTCATCGTCTAGTAGACTAATCCCTCTACCACCTAAAAACAATTCAAGTCACTTAGACCAGTTTTAAAAAAGTTATTGCATTTTAGTAGGTGTACGAACACTTTTGTGGTCCAGAATATACTTTTCTCTTTACGAACTGTCCCTAAAAATGCATAATTTGGGAAGAGAAGATACGATTATTCGAATATTACGAATTGTCAACATACAGGGTGTCCCAGGTTTTAATGTTCAAACTTTGTCAGTGTAGTCTATGGCACAAAGTAAGAAAAAAATGTTATGTAAACATAGGTCATATAGAGCTTTATTAAGAAGTTATAACAAAAATTCAGAATAGGGATAGTAATCAACTTGCTGTTACTGCGAGCATTGGCTTGAATAGATCAGTACATGCCGTGTGTTTATGTAAGCTGTGTTTATTAATACATTTCGAAATGTATTAATAACCGTTGTTGACAATACATGTTTGACATCGATCCAAGATTCTTTTTTATTTTTTATTTCTTTTTTTTAGTTGATTACTATTCCTATTCTGAATTTTTGTTATAACTTCTTAATAAAGCTCTGTATGACCTATGTTTACATAACATTTTTTTCTTACTTTGTGCCATAGAATATATTGACAAAGTCTGAAGATTAAAACCTGGGACACCCTGTATACAAAAATGAGTTGCAAGGCTCGAATAATCGTATCTCCTCTTCCCAAATTGTCCATTTTTGTGCACCATTTGAGCGTCAGTTAGGGACACATTACTGTACACCGCTAAGTTACTGACGCGATGCTGATGCATAAACGTCAATGCGTGTGCGTCAAACATTATCAACAGGACAGCAACTGGACGTCTGTGCAGCGGAGTGGGCGACAACCTTATTCGAAAACGATCCCGGGTCACCATGGTCGTACGATAACGGAAACATCTGGTTAATGAGGACGATTCTCGGTGACGTCTTGCGTGATAGTTCCCGTTTTGCCGTCGGGAAACTTGTTAAGTAACGTCGCGCTTCTACGCACGACTCAAACGGAACGTTGCACGCTCAAAGAGGGACGCCCGGAGAAAAACGGGACGAAATACAGAGCCGGAGCTGGAGATTCTTTCGGACCGTTAATAGAGCTTAGAAAAAAAGTCCGCTACTTGCGTGAAAGCAAGGCTTTACTTATTAACCTGAAATTACAGGAAACTAGGTTGTGGGCGGGGGGAGTCGCGGGAGGCGGTGGCCAAGAGGATGTCGGGAGAGCGCGTTTTTCAGCCTGCTTTATTCAACGGATGATTAAAAGTACAAGAAACTTCGCGGGTGCTAACACCCGAGATCGCGGCCGTGCTAGCGTGACTTACGCGCTTCCTCCTATCGCGGCCGTGCGTCGCCAATTAAAAACCTGACTTCTGCCAATGCGGTCTCGCCCGGCGGCCGCATTTGTGACTGGCAGCTTCCATCGGGACGTTTGCCGCCTGCCGCGTTACGAAAAAAAGAAGAAAAAAAAGTGAAACAGCAGAAAGAAAGCGCAGGAACGGGGGGGAAGAGGCCGTTTCCCGAAAAACCCTTTCGAGCGTGCAGATCAAAAGCATCAGTCGCGCGGCGGATGCAGAGAACGGTCTCTCTCTCTCTCTCTCTCTCTCTCTCTCGCTCGCTCACTCTCGCTGGCTGCCCTCTTCCAGCACACTCGAAGGCACGTCCTAATTACGTTATCCGTTTCGTGGCGGGAGAGGAGAGAGTCAAGGGAAAAACTGTTATAATTTTTAATTGGAAAACGCAACTGTCGTCCGTCAAATTGGACCATTTGCCACGTGGCCGCCACGCGAGAACTCCTGTTAAACACCCCATGAGGCTGCACGGTTAGGGGCGCCCGCGTCACGCTCTCCTCCTGGAACTATAATAACAGGTGCTATGTATAGTAATTATAGTGTACGATTCACGGCGGGTCGAACGATCATCGTCGGCATTAAGGAGAAGTACGCGTTCGAGAACGTCCTCCTGGGGGAAGGCCGGGCCGTTTTGCGGCGAACCTAGAGATGCATCCGATGATCCATATGGTGGGGAGCGTTGCATAGATTGCATTGTGACTTCTTAAATTATATCGAGCTACAAATTATTGACCGACGTCCCGGGATATTTGACAGTTCAGTAAACTGAGAAGGAGGAATTTTACGCACAGTGTCCATTAAACTTTTATCGAAAGAATTTTTATCGGGTATGGAATTCGGATTTGTAAACATCTAACATTTGTAAACACGAAGCTTTAGTATCTTGTTTAGATATGGGCTATTTTATGTAGATTCCGATTTCCTGAAACCTGCATAGTTACGCATTCGTTTATGTTGCAAAGTTACTAATGGTCGTAACACAGCTGCCCACGCTAAATTAGTATCACATTTATAATACTAACAGTAGTGTTGGAGGACAAGTATTGCAACAATAATGAAATTCCTCTTCCTTTTTCACCACAAATAGATTCCCTATAAGACTTGGTTCAAGTTCGATTCAAGTTCATGTATATTGAAACATATTTCTGATAAAAACCGATCGGATATAAATGAACGGTTCAACTGTGAGTTGATTAATATTGGCACGCGATCGAGCAAACTCTCTTTATAGTTCTGTAATTAAAATTTAAACAGTTTGATATATTTAAAAAAAAGTCTCTTCGATATTCTGTCTATACTTTTCGCCTGCTTTCTGTGTTCGGATTCCATTTTCCTCGACGACGATAAGTAGCGCAAAGCAACGATTCTTGAAAAAAAAGAGAAAAACTTATGTAATTTAGCACGTACTCATTTGGCACGGGGATTCATGAGCCGCGGGGAATTGAGAGTCATTTAATATCAACGAGCCGGCCGCAAGGCAGCGGTAAATGATTCAAAAAGCCGATAATGCATTTCCCTCTTCATCCGCCGTCTAATTTCTGTCGCATTTTTTATCCGAGGCTTTGCAGCGCGCAACAGACGCGGTCGACAGATTCTTTCCATTTGTTTCGATCGAACAACGATCGACGTCGACGCGCGTTCTCACGGCCGGATCCGGAATCGAGTCGTGAATTTTACATGCGGAGGGGCCGCACGCATTCACCCATGCCACATCGCAGGAAGTCTCCTCTCTCTTCGTTATCCCGGGAAAAAAAAAGCTTTTGTCGCGTTTGCAAATCGAATCCACCGTCAAGTGCTTGTTCATATTTCACGCGGCAATCTGCGATTTTCGTTCTCTTATCAAAGAAGCTCTTTTTATGCTCTATTGTTATTCGATAACGTTTACTATCATGCGAACATTTCGGGGACCCTTGAAAATTAACGGTGCCAAAAATTTATCGCACTTTTTATATCCTCAAATTAATACCGCGCCCGAATCTGTCATTTTGTACGGTTAAAAGAATAGGTCTATACGTAGTAAAAGGTTCCCACTTACGAACGTCATAGTTCATTCTTTAGGCTAAGAAAGAAGGGTCAAGATTCATTAGATCTAATTGAAGGTGGTAAAAGAACATTGTTGGTGTTTTAAAATATTGACGAGACATTATTCTCGTTACGGAAATGTCCATGGACAAAACTGAGGCACCGAAAAATTAAGTCAAGGTTAAAGCGTCATTTCTGTTAATAATTTGTTGATAACAATTACTGTTGCAAGATTTATATATAAATATAATTATTAATCTCCTTTGAATGAGTACAATTTTGTACATTCTATATATGGAAATGAAAACCACTTTGACAATTCTTCTTGTCGGACGTATAGTATTTCTTCCTTCAATTATCCTGTGGCAAGGATTCACGTACAACAAACGATTTGGTATAACACTTGCCGTACCTTTCTCCTCGCAGTTACTATGATTAGTTACAATGATTAGTAAGTACTGCGACTGATGCAGTACAATGATTAGTTACAATGATTGCAATTATTTCGTAGAAAAGAAGGAAATTTTTATATTTTTCGTGTGTTTACAATTTACTCGAGTGCTCAAATATTGATGTCAAAAGACAACAGAATATTAGACAACAGTTCATTACAGGTTATTATTAGATATCTTCGTCACGACTCGCACGCTTCAAGGGATGACAAGAAATCAACAGTAGAGCAATGAACTATTTTATCCAAACGTATCTAAAACCTCGTAATTCCCACAAAATATGAAAAATTAAAATCAAATTCGAATCGTCCGCTGCCAGAAATTGTACCAATCGAAGCAGCAGTTTCGATTTCCAACAAATGCTGTCTTGTTAGGTTCGGAAGAAGCGCGCTTTTAGCGGGCGCCGCGCACCGGTGATGAAATTGGCTTCCCCAGTAATTGATCGGCAAAGCCACGTGACGGGGGCCCGAAAAATGGAAGGCAACACCGCGATTCACATGGCGTAGCGATGGCACAACAAGCGGAGTGCCGCGATTACCCCGTTAGCCGTCAGGCGATTAAAATCGGTGCCGCTCGAGCGACTTCCATCCCCGCTCGCGGGCCATTCGTACTCGTAAGGAGTTGATCCGCGAGCGGTGCGCGCACACGCCGCCGCGGTTCTCCATAATTAAGAAACACCGTTTAAAGTATCCTCGGTCGGCTGCCCGGCCGGATTGCAGCGGGCTTCGCCGCATTCTTCCCATGATTTCGCGTCCGCTGATGCGTCCACGGCAGCAGACTTTTTCGACGAGGCTTCGCCGGGCCGAAACGCGCATCCGCACGCATCGAACCGCGCGCGCCTCGCCCGAATATCCCGGTGGCTACACGTACACGCGTACTTTGCCCGCGTCTGTATCTGCATCTCCATCTATATCACTATCTATATCTATATTTATATCAATATCGCAACACAGGCACACGTACATATATATATATATATATAAATATATATCTATATGTATACATTGGTATATTTGAAGCGGAGCCGCGAGTCGCAGAGCGCGCGCGCTTGCGCCCGCGAGCGCGCACACAGGGCTGCGTGCACATTTACATTTACGCGCTCGCGGAACCAGCCTGGAATTTCTCGTCGTCCTACCATCGTTGAATCCAGAATGCCGTCGTGAATTCTGCATAATGCACAGGCCACGCTCGGCCGAGCTTCCTGCATAAAATAATCTCTTTCCGCGATCGCGATTCGCAGCCCAAGCCGGCCAAGTGAAAGAGTGGCAGATGTCACGTTGCCGCGTATTTTTCACCGACCCTCTCTCGTCCTCCAGACTGCCGCCCCTGGTCCCTCTCCTTTTTACGTACCCTGCCTCTCTACCACCTCCTCCGTAACCCACCACCTCTGGCTCAATCTCTCTCTCTCTTCCTCTCTCTCTCTCTCTCTCTTTCTCTATCTCTCTCTCTCTTTCTCTATCTCGCGTTCCTCCTCTCCTCCACCCGTCGCATTTTCTATCTGTCGTCCCTCTTTTTTACGGTTGTCATCGGGTGGTACGAAGGGAGAGGAAATAGGAGAGGAGGACGTGGAGAAGAGGAAGTACAGGGATAGAGATGATGAAGGAGAGGGAGGAGAGAGGAAAAAGAGAGGGCAGAGGGCGGCGCGGCGCCAGGGCGAACGTGCGTACGTGTGTCCGTCTGTACGTGACAGAAGCTGAAATTATGGGAGAATAAAGAGGGAATTCGAAAGTAGTGATGAAAAATCATTTCGAGCGCGGACCCGGCCGAACCTGCGAGACGCGTTTATTATCGCTGTTAGCCGGGTGACAAGAGCCTCCGATGCCAGCTAGCATAGAACATGGTTGGGGGAGCACGTGTCCTAGCGCTGGGGCATAATCTGTTCACTGTGAGCGGCGGTAATGCTGACAAGGAAATTAGTCCAACTTTGATTAGGTCTCATCTTTTTTTTTTTAATACTGACATACGAGCTATTTTTGAATAAGTCGGAAATGCAATGATGGTCAATGACTATCTTTTAGCTTGAGATGGAGGCTCTTGGATCTGTTTCTTTTTTCTGACTATATGTTACGAAATCTTCGTCATACATGTCCTTCATCTTTTAATTTATTACTTAACCGATACTTGCTTGTATCAGAACAAATCGCGGCTGCAGATTTTCTGGTCAGAAAAGTATTACTACTTTTTACTAACACTAGATTTAAGGTGTACAAAAAGAACAGCTGTTTTATATTGATTTATGAAAGTAACAACAAGACATTTATCCTGATTTTTAACAAGTGTCGTTGTAACATTTGCCGTGAGTAAAATATAAATTGAACGAATAACTCATAAATATATCCTTCCGATATGAATAAAAAAAATAGTGATTTTTAGGGGTTCCGTAAATCTAGTGTTAATACACACGTTGTACCTTAGAAATCTTCGTGTGCCACAAGGACACAAAGTCCCGAAAATCTATGTCGCTAAAACGAAACTGCACTCGTGATAGTTTGAACCGTATCCGTTAAGTCAACACCAATTTTTCTTTTTACACATAACAGGCAATGCTAGCAATATAACTTTTGCGTATGGAAACAATAAAGCAACAACGAAGAGTAACAAAACTCAAGTTCTAAGATCTTGGAGTAACATTAGCTATCACGATAATGTCTAAAATAATGCGAGGGAATAGCGAGCCTAATTCTTAAAATAGTGACGGAATTTGTTAAACAGATGGACAAAATTGATCGATTAATAATCCGCAGCCTGGTAATCATTGTAAATTGCACAAAGAAGGTTTCAGTGTTCGAACGAAGCCGGCGAAGTACGGCGAGGGTTAGACACGAGCTGGTAGCGTTATGGGGAAAGTCGTGATGGCCAAAACTCGTCTGAGAAATGACAAAAACGCATGTCAGTCGCGGCCGGTCCCTGTGTCGGTGTTAATACCTTGTTTCCCGGCCGGCACTAGTTTCTAATTAATACTTGCTACATTTGTACGTACAGCGCGGGTGGCTGGTTCTTTCGCGCGCTGAAACGTGGATGATATGTTGTTTGCGCGCCGGGACAACGACGCCATGCGAACCGGCCGGGATTAATGGGAGACAGGCCGATGATGCAATTCCAGAAACGCTTGATATTTTGTTACACGGTGGGACAACGATTTTTTTTTTCGTCTCTCCCCCAGGAAATCAAAGACACGCCCAACGCGAAATATCGATCAGACCTAGACGGCGGCATTTAAGCGTCGGGTACGGGTGTTGAAAGATTGGTAATTTAAATTCGCCGAAAATAGTTGCTCCTCTATTACGAGAATTTCGGTGAAATATTCAATCACAAAGGAGGAATTTACCGGGGTAGAACGGTGAATTAATAAAAATACGCGGGGCCGACCATCTCTCCGGGAAAAATCAAATATTCTGAAAGATGGTAGCGAGCGAACGCAGGGTGTCAGAAACAAAGAGAGAGAGAGAGAGAGAGAGAGAGGGGGGGGCAGGGGAAGGTGGAAATAAAAAGAGCGAGAGAGGGAGAATGATGGATGGGTTATATGACGACGGCAGACAAATTAACCCCATACGCTGGCGAGTGCATATTTTTCTGAAATTAATAAAAAAATAACGGATGGCGGATGCTTGAAGCGTACGCGGAGATGTAACATCCGCGCGTAATATGCATAAAAAGTCGGGACGTCAGGCTCGTTTCAAAAAAATTCCGCGTATTCAGGTCTTCTTCCGGTACAATTGGACGATTCCCGGTGCTTAAAACGGGAAGACATTAACATCACGTTGGAACGAATATCACGGTGGAGCCGTTCGAATCAAACGTCCACAAAGAAAATGATTTTTAAGCGAACGGTCCCGCATTCTACGCGCGTTTCCGTTCCACGGGAGTCCGATATTTTTTCCCGGCGACTATAATTTTTCATGTCAAACGGGAACGCTGATGTCGCGCGCGCCGGAGCACCAGAACCGTGGTGTGCGGGGACATGGGACATGGGGTGGTGGTGGACACACGCAGAGGGTGCGGGGGTGGGCCGGATGGGCGAAGCGCGTAAGGAAAAAAATCGGATCGTCGCGAACAGCCACGATGAAAACGTATTCTTGATCACGCTCAACCATCCTCAAAGCTCAGAAGAGTGGCGTGGATTTATCCTAGATCGGTATTCTAATGAGAGGCGAACACGCTCAAGGACAGCGAGCGGAAAAACAACGGGATATGACTGGATGGACGGGGAAGGGCCGCGGTGGGACGAGCACGGCAAGAGAACGGAAGAGAGAAAGCGTGGGAGCGAGGAGGAGAGGCTGGGCGGAATAACGGCGGAGGACGAATTAGCCCAGCGGATTAGCGTCCGCATATTTTTGCAAAAACGAGATAATGCAAAAAAGCGCGCTGGCCGGTCCGGGCAGACTCGTACGGATGCTGCGTAGTAGAAAGGCAGGTGGAGGAAAAAGGGGTGGATGGGCGAGGATGGTTTGTGACGGACGGAGGGCAGGAGGCGGTGGAGGATGGTAGGGGTGCATCAGGGGTGGAGGGCGTGGCCAGGCGGCCTCTGGCAGGTTTCGAACGAGAAAGAGAAAGAGGAGCCGCGTTTCCGTGGTACCAGAACTCACGAGAGCAAGCCAGATAGAGGGAGACGGCCCGCCGGGAGGGAAAGAGAGCAAAGACAGAAGCAGAGATCGAGGGAAAAAGGGATGGAAAACAGAGAGCCGGAGAAGGACAGGCTACGTAGAGACAACGTGCAGCGGAAAGAGGAAGGAGAGTGGAGAAAGAGAGAGAGAGAGAGAGAGAGGGAGAGAGAGAGAGCGAGAGAGAAGGAGAGTGGCCGATGGAGAGAGAACGAAGAAGCGAAAAGGAGAGAGAGAGAGAGAGAGGGAGAGAGAGAGAGAGGAAGAGCGGCCGCGGAACAGAGAGGGATAACGAGAAAAAGTTATAGACGCGTAGCGTACATGTGGTGCACGTACGTGGCTTGACAAGACGGGAGTGTGCTGGTGCGTTGCATACGCGACACGTACGTACATGCCACGTATGCACCGGCACGCACGTACCGAACGGCTCTGTGTACGTTTAACTATAGCCAACGTGGCCCGTGGGGCAACCGGGGTGGAGGGGGAGGGGGGACAAAGGGGTAAAAATCATTGCGCGGTCCAGCCTCGAGGCTGATCGATGGTTGCTGCACTCACCCCTACATCTACTACCCTCTGCCTCTCTCTGTGCCCGTGCACTCCCCCCGACGTCTACCCTACGCCACCTACCTCCACCCACTCGGCCACCCAGCCCCCCTGTTCCCCCGCGCGCACATTCACTGATCCCTGGGACTCACTGACTGGCCAGACAAAAAATGGCCGGTTCGAAGCCCATCCGCCTCTGCCCAGGCTGACGTCGGGTGTTTGATGACCTCGGGGTGGCAAGAGAGGCCCGGGAGGTGAAGAGTGCAACTATGAGCCTGGGTGCAACCGACGGCGGGGACGACTGGTGCACCCGAGGGCCAACGGCCGGAAAACCGACACCCTCCTCTCACTATAACCCCCTGTACTGTCCTGCCCCCGCACAACACCCCCTCGCACCACCCACCCCCCTGTTTCGTCCACCTACAAAAGGGTGAGCACCGGGAGGGAATCGATGACGGTAGATGATTTTACGTATACTAGTTCGCCGGTCAGCTCTGCCCTCTTTTCGCGGGTTCGGTAGCCTCCCGATTGGTAGCCAACGTTTCTACGTATCCGACGCCGACGCCGTCGTCGCTTCAATGCTCTGTTTTTCATAATTCCTGTCACGTGCTCCTGGAGAGAGGATGAATATGAATCTCCCTCGACGATGGACGGAGAGGACTATATCATAGGTAAAGACCGACGGAAACAGGTTCAAGGACTTTTCTCAATTTTCCTTCTCTCCCTCTCTCTCTCTCTCTCTCTCTCTATCTATCTATCTATCTCGCTCTCCTTTCTCCGATTTTTGCATGTAACATGTTTGTTGACGTAGAGCTCCTCAATGGTCCCCCATTATCCGGCAGTTTCGCTCTATCAACAGCTACTAGCGCTACTTTTGAAATTCACGAAACTAGCTACCGTTTCGGATTAGGAAGCAATACTTCACGCGACTTAGAATACGTTTATTTTGGTACCACCACGATAAGGGAGATACATTCTATTATATCAAAGCATTTCCAGTGTGTGCCTATATACCCTAACAACCTAATTCTTTAAGGGAAGGTCCAACCCAATTTGAACCATCTATCTTGAGAAAGGAAACTATTTGCAGCGTTATTAATCGTACCAATTAATCACGATGTTCGGTTTGGTTTTATGTATACTTCGAGATGAAAAATACTATACTTGGAGATAAAAAAAAGTACATAATCTCTTAGAAGAATCACTTACTCGTCGCGTACAAGATACCATTAATCCCTAGCCACCGAGTAGCCGTACGGCGATGTTTAAATACCGGGTCGTAAATGACCCAAGCACCGTCGTCCATGCCCCGAACCCAGAAAGATCCCGTTCCGTAAGATTTCATCTCGTGCAAACAATCGCGTGCGTCGCATTTTATCTTGAAGATCGTTTGATAGTACGCGTCGCGACGAACAAAGTGTCGCGGTGTCAAAACCGCCCCTTGAGCGTAGCCTCTAGAAATTTCGAACCCCGTCGACTGTTCCCAGCCTCTCTAAAGTCGATCGGTGATAACCCTTGCCGAAGCATTCCGCGCCGGAGAGACCGGCGAAGTTCGACGCCAATGACACGTCGTCACGGTCGTTAATGATGCGCCCCTTCCTCCGCGGCAGATGCAGAGCAGAGGCAGAGTCAGAGGCAGAAGCAGAGGCAGAGGTAGAGGCAGAGGCAGAGGCAGAGGCAGAGGCAGAGTCAGAAGCAGAGGCAGAGCGGCAGCGGCGCCTACACTCGACTCGATCCTTAGGTTCACACCCCCAGAAACAAAACGCTCCCTCTGCACCGAGGCGTCCTAAACGGATGTGTGTATGATAGAATTTCTTCCGTCATTAAGAAAGCCTTACAATGTGTACGGGTTTCTAAGCGCGGCCGGATAACTGTCGTCCGAGTGTCGCCGTTTCTGGCGGCGTCGCGGTAGTTGTCGCAGTGGGACGAAACTTTCGCCGTCCTCAGGACGAAAGTACCGGGTCCATCCGTATCTGCCCCCCTACCTGTCGCTGCCGTCCCCGTCTCTGTGGTATATATTCGTCGTGTCTATTGAAGTGACGGTAAACGCGACTGGTGAAAATTTCTCGCACTTCGCGCTCCAGATCCGCCGGTTTCTTGTCTCTTCTTTCTTCCACCGGTACCCTTCCGCCCTCGGCTTCCTCGCAACCCCCAGCTGCCTCCTTTTCCGCTCCCGTCATCGCTTCTTCTTCGCGCTCGCGCTTTTTTCCCCCGCGAAACGGCTGGCTCAATGGTTACGTGCGTCCCGCGTCTATGCTCAGGTGACGATTCTACGGAAAGGGCTGGCAGATAGAGAACGCGCGCGCGCAAGAGAGAGAGAGAGACTGAGAGAGGGACGGGGGCTGGGCGGCTGCTGCCGGTATTATACTCCGAATTTTCCATGCGGGAGGGTAGAACGGAGATGTTCCTCGGTTCTTCGTGCCGCGAGAGGATGTTACGGTTTCATATTTTCTCTTTGTTCTTGGCGGCCTTTAGAGCCGCGCTCGTGTCGTCCTACCAACCCCACTTTTTCCCCCAAAGAAATGCTGTTATCCGTGCATATTCGTTTTTAGGGGTGTCAGGCGACCGGTCGCTCCCTTAAACAGGGAAGATCCGCGTGAGAAAAGCGTCCCTTTCATTTATTATAAGAACGTTGTACTCTTAACGCTTCGAGAAGGGTAAATTGTTTGTAAAATATAGGGAATGTTCCTTAAGCGATGCTCCGACTCTGCCTGCGCCCACGGATTGTCGACTCTTGGCCGCAAGGCGGCTAATTTTATACGATAACTCGTTGATCTAAGTATTTCTCATCTCCGCGAAAATTGTCCGTACGATTACCAAAAACATTTATAATCTTTATATAGCAAACGGTTTTCTGTTAAATCGACTTGAAATATTCGACATTTCGATTCCAGTTGAAACTACTTCAAATTGACAAAGGTTATTAACTTGTCGATTTCTTTCTGAAATTCTTCATTCCCCAAAAATGTTTTCTTGTCGCATTAACCAAACGCGGCCATTTGTGTTTTATTAATCCTTTAAAATTCAGATGCACGTTACTAACTAATTGCGCTGATTGTAGCTCGTCTCGCGCCCAGCGTAAACTGAACAATTTAAAAAATTCAAGACTCGATTGTCAAATAATATTGGTAAACGCCTGATAGGAAACAGCGTATGCGTCGAACGTCGATCCTTCAAGCTCGCGCTGACGCGTTGCTGGACGTCATAATTAAATCACGATCGAATTGAGAATCCGCGGTTCTTGCTCGATTCGATAACCCCGGAACTTCCGTGGACGTCTTCGACCGTGATAAGTCAAACAATTTCGGCGCCGACATTTTAACGATCCGCGCGCAACCTGTTTGGCCTAAGCTCGACGAGTCAACGCGGTGCCCTATCATGTTCAGATACCGATTTGAGCCTGCATGTAACTCTAACCAAAGCGAATCAATTCAGAAAGTAGCGTAGGAGTAAGAGAGGACAAGGGAAAGAGTATACAGATATAAAGCAGCTCGAGTGCAGCCGATAGAGAGGGAGAAGGGAGAAGGGTAGCTTGTACATGTTGGCGAGAAAGAGATCGGCAGATATCGAGGGAGAGAGAGAGGGGGGAGAGAGAGAGAGAGCGAGTGGGAAAATTGAGAGAAAGAAAGAGAGAGAGAGGAGAGAAGGTGGAAGGGGGAGGGAGAGGTAAAGAGAAAGAATTCCAGCCTGGCCTAACCTACCCCAATCGAGGGCTTACGTTGGAAAGCTTGCACGGCAACGTAGCGGCGTAGGCAACGGCGGAAGAATCATCGAAAAGCCCAGCGCTTTGCTGGGTGGTGTAGGATGAACGAGCTACCGGTGCGCGGTCATTGAATGGACAGAAAAGGGAGTAAAAATCATTGAAAAGCGATGACTGCGGCCCGACGCAGGCAGAGTGGATCATCAAATGACCAGAGGCCACCCCTGCCCGCTTCTACCAGTCGCCCTCGTGTGGACCCCGCTTTCATGATTTCTACTGGAAATTAGCCAACTGGCTAACGACCAAATAGGAACCTTTTGCCTTCTCCCTTCCTCCCTCCATGCGCCTCTTGTCTCTGATTCTGTCCGTCCTCCTCCCGCTACTCCTTTCTCCCGGCCACCAGTTCCTGCTCTGTTTCCCTTCCGAGAGTGCTCCGTGCCGATCGCTCGCTCTCCATCGAATTTGCGCCCTCCAACGGTGCACCCTGTCGCTCGATCGCCCGACCATGCTCGCGTTTTTCTGTCGCCAACTTTCCAACGGCGCACCAGCGTCCAGCATCCTTCCCGCCGCCATTTCCTACTATCGGCGTCACCGTCATCTTTTCATCGCCATCTCGAAATATTTTAAGATAGCAATTTATTTGTCTCTTATTTGTCACGCTCTCGCTTTACACACGATAAAGCGATAACCTTGTTATAAGTTGTTGTTGTTGTAATCGTTGGATATTAACGCGCTAGATACATTTCGTGGGACAAGATTGATTTATTTAACACGTTGAGCGCCACGTCGGTCACATATGGGTGACACTAATTTCTCACCAATTTTGAACATTCATTTTCATTGTAATATATTCGAACAAACTGAATTTGACTAGGATGTTTCGGATGCGAAAGAGTTCTAACGTCGTCCACTATGGTAAACATTAACTTTCTAGTTTCGGTTTAATTAACTAAATTGCTTTGATTTTGTGGGAATTTTCTAGTGGTCAATTGTCGGCGCCGAACGTGTCAATAGCTTCCAACAGATGTAACTTTATCATATTTTTGAGATAGGTGAGTTCGAACATTTTCGTTAGTGCCACTGTTGACAGACCAAGCAACCTTTGTCTGCCTTGATATCTTACATAGTCGCATTCTCTTTAAGACAGTCATCCTGACAGAAGGCTTTGATGTATCTCAAATAGAAACGGTTACTGGCCTGGCGACTTTGAATTGTTTTCGGCAACCAAATGAACGACATACAGTAATTTTAGGACAAATGTACCATCAGGAACGTGTCTTAAATTTCATCGACAGAAGAAACGCATGTCGTTGAAGTGTTTTTACTAGCCAATTTAACCGTAACAATCTTGGACAAATATTCTAACATGATCATTTAATGTACATTAATTAGAAAGAGAAACTGGTCAGGGGCGAATGTTAAATATTTTCACCAATTAACGTAAATGATAACGGTCTGAGACAGATGTTTTAACAGAACGATACATTTAATTTCAAATAGGAAAAGACAATGCTTGTCGGAGAATTCTGAAATGGCGAACGATCGGTCGGGTCCTGGTTTAAAGTTGATTCGATACGTGTGCGCACGGTTGTTCTAACCGGCGGGCGCGGGCGTTCTGAGGCGGGGTAAGAATATATCTCACCCGAAGGAAATATCGGATGATACGGGCCGATTCGCTTAGGCTAGAAACGCGGAAGGTGGGACGGGACACGGGAACAAAAGTTTCGCGGTTCGTGATAGAATGATAGACGTTTGTTCGGGAAAGAAAAATGCAAGATTCGCTGCAGTCACGAAATGGCAAATTGGAGTTGAAACTTCCCTCGTACGGGTTTGGGGTAGGTTGGGTTAAGGCGTGATGGCGAGAGGGTGCGCGGCGGGGGAGGTAGGGCGGTTGGTTCTCCTACGGAAAACACAGGTCGAGGGTGAAAGTTCTGGTTAATCGAGTTTCGTCTCCACGGGAATTACGAATTCGTGCGTATTGTTTAAAGCGCATCCTGCTATACTTACCAGCCGGTGAAATGTTAACCACGAACGTTCTGCGAATTTTTTTTCTACCCGATAGCATCGTCGATTCCTGAGCATCCATTTTCCCTGGGAGCACTCGCCCACTTTTCCGAAACATCCGATTTCATAACATTCTCGGCACGAATTCACAGGTTATTCGATCGCTACTCAGTTTACTAATAGCGTATTTAATGTTTCGTTAATTTTCTTTTTTATACAAATTTTAAGATACCCTTGAATATAAGGCGAATTAATTCATAAATTTACCTCTGGTCTCTATATTTCAATCGCTTCGACCCATATAAGGAACGTTTGTCAAGATTTATCAATGAATATGCGTCGCGTTAAGCGCACTTTTTGTCAAGAACGAGCAATTTTCGCGAGAAATATTGCCTCCTCGTTCCGCCGGGCACGCTTTGATTTCGTGGGATTTTTTGGGGTGCCGTGAACGCGTCGAAGTTCCGGCAGTCAACGATACATTCTAAAGGGATGATTCTGTTTGGCCGGGACAGCGAAATTAATTCACACACGCGACAGAGAAAGGGTGCAGTTGTTGCGCCGCCGATGGCGGGTCACGCCGGGTTATAGATTCTCCGGTAACCTTAAAAAAGTCTTAACAAAGCTTACGGGCCGGGCAGGGCAAAGTTTAAATTGAACCGGTGGCGGTGATTGGACGCGAGATGCCGGCAGACAGAGAAAGACGCAGGACTGAGAGAGGGTAGGAGGTTAGGGGCTTTGGAAGATATACAAGCGACGGCTCACGTGGCTCGAAGTAGGGGGTGTACCGTGTGTGCGAATCCCCGAACCGAACACATGCAAGCTTTGATAAGCTTTGGGAACACATATACGTGGTACTGAGCCATTCGAGCCTCTCGCCTCGCGGTTCGCATAATATTACGAAACGCGCGATTCACCGGATTCCTTTTTAACGCCACCGGGCTGCGTTATGAGAAAGACCCGTGAAAAAGGACATAATACGCGCGGGCGTCTGGCTCGCGATCGTCGGCAACCCGATCTAACTCTGATTTTCTATGGGAGGGGCATTGATGTTTCCAGTTGAACCTCGGGAAAAAACGCGAGCACTGGTCGATTGGAAAGGATTCGAGTGTCGCTGGGCTTTAAGGAACACAGACTGTGCGACTACAACGTTGCCATTCGAGTAGTATGGGATCGTTTGGATCAGACCGAAGTGACGGACACGTTGTTCCAAAATGTTGAGCAACGTTAACGCGTTCATTCGATACCGAAGATGTTTGTACGATTGGTTCAACAATGTAACATATGAATCCACGATCTATTAATTCTTTATCGTCGAACACAGTTCCGAACTTTTAAAATATTGTTTTATAGACGAAAGTTATACGTATGTTCACACAGTTTTAAGCACTGCCGTCTTTTATCATAGAATGTCTTTTGATTAGGAAACGTCATGTACAACTTTCCTACTGAATTTGGATCATCTAAATTTGATGGAAATGCAGATACTTGTCAATATTTCCACACAGCTACATGTAAATATGTAACTTCTAATTTTTATACAATATTGTTTTGTAATATATCAATTAATATCTCAATTCCTAATTTCCAATCTCAGTTTCATAATTTCTATACTCTAGACACGTATTAAGTGGACATAGCAGAAGATTCTAATTCTTGTCAGTTGTACTGATATTATAAATTTATACAGATTATATAGATTATATAGATTATATTGATTGATTGATTATATTGATTTGATAGATTACATAGATTATATAGGTATTATAAAATTGTTTTTGTCCATTATTTCAATCAATTGCCAAATGTTGTCACACATTCAAGTTCGATATTACTGTTTGTTTCAGAAACTCATTTGAAATGTCCAAGAATTAGTAAACCGAATGTTTTACAAGACTTCTGCTGAAATGAACTATATAGACAGCTTCACCAATGCACAGTCAGTGCTAGAAACTATAAAAACACTGAAGAGTATAAACTTCACAAGAACAAACAATTCGAAACGGATTAAATAAAACGACGACAAAGTGAGCTCAATAAGTGGTAAACTAGCCCACTATATGACTCTGAAAGAAATGCTATGACACGTAAACTTTATCAACACGATAGATGCCTTTTTATGTAAACCATACATTCGACTGCTGTTAATAATTTTTAAATTCTTTAAAAAGCACGGCATACATCCTTAAGCGTTAGATACAGTACTTGATAAGTTTCATGTATCCAAAGTAATGTGTAATAATATTGTACAATATATTGTATATGCAATAGTAATTTTATAATAATATTATTCAATATATTGCATATGCAGTAGTAATTTTGTAATAATATATTACAAAATATATTGCTAATAACCCGTAGAGGGTTTCATAGCTTAATAAAAGAAAAAAAAGATGGTAAACTACAGAGATTTCTAGGATACAAATAAAATGCAGTGAAAGCGACATCGAGGTCTCCTGCAGCAGTCCATTATCGTATCCGAATTAACGCGCCGCTGCGTCCGCAGAATTGCCCTCGGAAAAAGGATCCTCTATCCGGCAGGACGCGAGAGAGCGTCCTTCTTCATCGCCGGCGACACAGAGCGTGCGTCGTCGCCTCCGCGTATGTAAGAACGAAGAAACAAATCGGGGCTCCGTAACGACGGAACAAGATAATAAAATTCAAATGGAGAAATAAATAAGCAGTAGGGACCCTCCTTGAAGTATCCTCTCGTGGAGGGAGTGCGCCATCAGACTCCATTGGGGTGATATTCTGCCCTCTCTTGGTGCGCCTTACTTGTCCGCGATGCAACCCTTATTCTCGGCGACGACGGGGATCAGCCCTGTGCTGCCTCGCGAGAAACAGGGACCCGGAAACACGATCGGATAAAAACTACGTAAGAAGTACAAGCCCGGAGAAAACCTCGCGACTTTTAAATCCTCCTTCGACCGTCTCGAGAACGGCTTTTTAACTAAAACGAAAAATTTAAGAAATGTTCGAAATCGTAAAAATGAAATTCCCATAAAGTCAGTGCAATTTAATTAATCAAACCGAAACTAGAAAATTAAAATCGATCATAGTGGATGTCATCAGAACGCTTTCGCATCCGAAACATCCCAGTCAAATTCAGTTTGTTCGAATATATTACAATGAAAATGAATGTTCAAAATTGGTCAAAATTCAGCGTCATTACCAGAAAACTTGAAAATGTATGCCTCGTCTACGACATTGTACAAAAGTAACTTGTACAAAAAAAACTGATTGTTTCCCAGATAAATATAAATTCGCCGTGAGAGAACGTGACAATGTAATCTTTAACGTCTCGCGAGAATGATAAAAATGTTTGTATCGAGATTTTACTCGCAAAAGCACTCTTGCCATTTTAATAATCGTACAACAAGGAACAAGAAATCATAACAGAAGCATTTCGACTGATCCGATTACTTCTTCGCGATCCATAATTAAACCACTTCTAATTTCACAAATATTTATTCGGGATCAAGATATGAGTGATTGTCTGAACCGTGGTTGGCTGAAGAATCAGCAGTTCGTGCGTCGGTTCTGCTTCTTTTATCTAGCGTCTGTTACGTCTGCGAGAGATAATTCAGTTCAGAAACACTGGTTAAAATTGTAGGGCGGCCTTTCCGTCTTGAGGTTGGCGTCCCAGAAACTGCAAGTTCCGAGGCAATCGGAAAGGGTTAATGAATATAATCAAAGCACATTGTGCGGCCCAGGTCGAAGCTTGTTTATTCTTGGTTGCGAGGATGGGGATCGTGGAATATGCAGCCGCTAGTACATTAACTTGGAATAAGTTTTTTAACATGGCCATATTACGTTCCACGGAGCGTTTACACGCGTCACTAGCGAGAGAAAAAAGGCACCGGGCCGGGAGTAAAACATAAGTTTCGAAGGTCCTCGAAACCGGCGTTCGTGTGCACGTAGGTTTGCCAAATTGCCGTGTAGAAAAAGTTCTCTTTAAACGTCCCGGCTCTATCTGGCCGCTTTGAGTTGTCCCCGGTATACCTCTAGCCGTTCCGGCACATAGAAAACGTGTTCGCTATCGCGGACCGCTCAATCTGCCGAATGTTAGGTTTAAACGCGCATATACACGGCCGGCCCTCCGAGTTTTGTGGACCCTTCTGACCCTTCATTGCCTGCAAATTTGGGTTTATCGATCGCTGATGCAGCCCCATGCTACGCTGCAATTTCAATGTATTCGAAGAAACTCCCGCAATTGACCGATCCTTGTTGTATATACACTAAATCCGTTTTCTCTGCTGTTCGAGCCCTTCGCTGCCCTCCACGACTCCGACATATACTACCTATATCCTTTTCACATGTTTTTTTTCTTTTTAGATATCGTGTACTCACGTTAGATTACTTTAGACAATAAAAGTAACGTCAACATTTTCTTCGCTACTCGGATATTTTTACAGCCACGCAACTAATTCCAGAGTGATCTTTAAACTTGAATTCGACAAATTCTTTCATTCGTAACTTTACGTTTGGAAATCGAATCAAATGAATCGAATGTTCAAGCAAAATACAAATTCTTTGAAGCAATTGCAAGAAGCAGCAGTTGAATAAAAATTTAGAGTTCTCAAGCGTGTCCCTACATTTAATTATCTTCGAAATAAACCTAGCGTTTGTTGAACACACAAATTACATTCGCAACGCATGTATAGAACTTTTTATGAAAATTTTTTGGTCGAATTGTAAACGATTGCCACGTTTCTTAAATATTTATATAATTAGTATTGTTTAATGTTAACGTACTGACACGATAACGATGAAACCGAATGTCCGAATTCAAGATGCTTATGGATGCTTTAAAGTGTTTCGCGTTCGTTAACAGAGACTGGCACGCAGACTTCGTCTCTCGACGGGGCCAGAAAAACGTTTCCGTTGGCAAACGAAAATCAAAGTTCGACTAATGAACGACTAATCCTTCCCGCGAGATCGTTTCCTCGGGTCCCTCGATAGCGGAAACCAAATTGTACCTACCTTAACCTGGCTACGTTTGGGCACACTTTAATCTTTTTCGTTCGCTCAAACTCAGTTTTATCCTACTTACCTCCGACGCTGTTTCGGCTCTCGCGAGAGCCGGAGTAGAAGGAGGGTTCCAGTCTTTCTTCCCTCTCGACTGAATCCTTCCGGCTCCCTCTTTTGCCCTCCTTGCGAACATGACTTAAAGCTCGCCGTCCTTCAGCCGAATGGGGTTTCGATGGGGTGATTTCGACGATTCGCTCGCCGACTGCTTGCGAGTCTCTAACTTCGTCTCGAGTCGTGGCTAACTGTGGGGAAAGGGACCTCGCCTCCTTCGAAACTCGTTAGACTGACAAATTTATCGGGGCCCTGCCGATCCTTGAAAATGCATGCAATCCGAGCGTGTTACTCGATCATTTGACGTCGTCGTTTGCAGCGGTCATCGGGGCCAACAACTCTCAACATTGATCGCATTTTTCGAGAAGCACTCGAATCACATTCGTATCGATAATTAACTTTGTTACTTCTTAACGGTCAGTTTGACACAGTAAAGGAAAACAGTGAATAACTTTGAAAGACTATATAATTGGGATAAGAAGAACAGATCACGTTAAATTATAATGAAGAAATGGCATAAATTGAGCAGCATTTTTTTATTATATCACCCATAGCTGTATATCAATATTGTTTCGAAAATGTTCACAGTTTACGAATACTGGAACGCTTCGTTTACGTTTGGACTTTTACCATTCATGATACTTCGTTATTACGTTACTCATTCGATAGAGTAATTTTTCTATTGAAATACTCCGCAGATTATAAAATTTTGATCGCTCCAAATGTTCGTCAGGAGGAGAAAGGTCGAAGTATTGTGTTAATCAAAAAGTTTTGTCTCGTAATTTAAGAGTCAAGGACAACCTGAGTTAGTTAAATTTATAATAAATAATGTCCAGCTTATTAGAAAAACCTTAACCACCTTCCAGTGTATCTATTTGAATTACTTTCAATCAAATATCACTTTAATATTTTTCACACTAGCATTCGAGAAGAACGTACGACGATTAACATGTTTAATTCCGCGTCGATTACATATGGCTAATTTATTACTAATTTTACAAGTGACGCTAATTCTGAAGTAGTCGATGAAATTGAATGTTACTAGGTTTTTTATAACGAAAAGTACAGTAGTGACTGCCTCATCTGAGGATTTATTATTTTTGTCGTATCCTGGCACCAAAACATTCTGTCATCTAAAAATTTCATTCAAGTTCTCTACTAAGCGATAAAGCATCTAAATAATACAATGAATAAATAATGGAACGTTTCGATACCAGAATACTGTAAACATAAATGTTCGGATAAGGGAGTCTCTATTGTAGTTCAACTAATAGTCACTATAGTAAATTTTAACTATCCAATTTCGGTTTAATTAACTATTAAATGACTTTAACATTGTTAGAATTTCACGGTTGATGTTCGACGCTCGACATGTTAATCAGAACGGCGCGCATTAATTTAAGGAATTAATTTAATCGGCGTGCAGAGAGAGAAAGCGATTGCGGCAACGGTGAATCGCTAAAGTCGAATTAGATTGAGCCGATACACCGGTATTTTCGGGTTCCGGCGGGCCCTGGGAATCGATATTCGGTTCAGAAAGTTGAATTTTTCACGTAGAGCGCAGCGCCGCCGAGGAGGAAGAATCGAGAATCGTCCGGATACTCGAGACTCTTCTGAATAGGGAATCGCAATTTCGCTCGATACTCGGTCGAAAAACCGGCATACGTCACCAATACCGACGGCGATTCAAGATGTAACCCGTCCCTTGGAGGATTGTTATTTGGATCCGAGAAATTCAACCCTCCGGGGCATGCAGCGAGAACTTTAATAAGGGTCGTTCAAACTTCTCGGTTCTGGTTCGAACAAAAATCGCGGCTCGGTGTGCGCACGCGCGCCCGACCGAGCGAGCGAGCGAGCGAGCGGGCAAGCAAGCAAGCAAGCAAGCGAGCCGACGCTCTTCTGCGAGAGCGATCGGAGCAAGAAAAGCCGAGCCCTGGTTCGTCGTCTGCAGCAATTCCGGACCGTCTCGAACGCGTATCGGGAGTGGCGGAAGCTCCTCCGATATTCTCGGGAAGGCATTAAATCGGTCCGCGACGTGGAATTTTCTTAATAGCGAAAACGAGCACTGATTCGAAGGGTGGCTGAAGGGTAGAGGGGGTGTGGGTGAAAGGGATGCAAGGAAGAGGAGCGCGGCGACTGGAGAGGGACGGGGTGGGGCGAGTGCACGCGTAAAACAAGCCGTAAGAAACGGGCGAAGCGGTCGGCGACGTAGGAAGGAAAAACGAAAGAAGCGATGAAAGAAACGGGAGTAGATTCGGAAGAGGAGTAGGAGAGAAATCGAGAAACGGAGAAAGGGTGGGAGAGAAGCAGAGAGAGAGAGAGAAGGAGAGACGATGGAGTGGGGAGAGGAAAGAGAGAAGGTCTGAGGAGTCAGCTACCGACTCGACGACCTCCACCGACGATGAAAACCTTTTAAAGAGAGACGGAGAAGGAAAGAGTTAAGAGTCGGCTTGATGACGAGCGTAACGGAGGAGTAGAAGGAGAGGGCGAGGGGGATGGAAGGGAAGGAAAAGGTGGCGGGCGGCGTAGTCGGGAGGTGGAGTAGACTGGATGGAGGAGCCCACATTGCAATGATATCGATTCCAATGCTTCTTACTAGACGTGGTTGGTTAGGGTGGGCAACCCCTTACTTTTTATCCCTTTTCCTCCGCCTCACTTCCCTGCACGCGCCTCGACCACAGTTCTCTTCCTTCTCCCAGCCCCTCCAGCTCTCTCTCTTCCGATCCTCTTGCGATATTTTACTCGGTTATTTTTGCTAGCCTCCCTTTTACCCCTTCCTCCGCCGCGATCCCACCCGATTTCCCTCGATTTTTCCGCGCGCGTTCGTCTCCCTCGCCGATTTTTCCTTACCCGTCGTCGGTCACATAAGGAAGAACATTATATTCGCGTTGATCCGCCAGTCAGTCAGGGTCACAAGGGATCTCAGACAAATTTAATGAAGCGTTATCGCCAATTTCACGACGTCCCCTGTTGATAGGCTGACTCGATCGCGTGCCGAAGTATCCTTATTGTGGCGGGCGCTAATGAGTCGGCGGGTCTCCCGGTAATTAATGTCTCGACGACGAGTTATTTTTGCATCGTTTTCGAGCCAAGAGAACACCCCTCATTGTTCGAACGTGGAAAATGATTCGCATCTGTCCGAAGTTCTCACGAAATAGAATCCCGATCGCGTTTGGATACGAATCTGGAGACTGGGCGAACTCGTTGGTACGTTGCCGGTGCACGGCAACGAACGCGCGCACTCTTTCCGTCGCGTATTATTATTCTTTGGAGACCCCGAACTTCGGTATCCTCCTTAGTGGAACCTCTTGATGAACGGTTCAGACCGGAGGAAACGACGGGAGAGAGGTAGCTAAAAGAAACCGGAAGAATAGGGAAAGGGATAGGATTGCAGGCGACGAAATAGATGAGGAGAAAGCGAGGTGGTCGGCGGGAGGAGGGGGAAGAGAGTGTATATATATATATATGTATATCTGGATATCCCCTGATTACTGTGAATTCCGTCTTTTGCCGTCTGTCTTTTCGTCTTTCCCCGCTTCATCCACTTGTCAGAGTCGACCCTCCTCCTGCTCGCCCCACCACCTCTCTTCCACCTGGTGCTCCTCTCTCTTCCTCTCTCTCTCTCTCTCTCTCTCTCTCTCTATTTCTCTCGCTCCATCTCGATCCATCTCTCCCGCTCGTTCGTTCGCCCTTTTATATCTTCTTCTCCGTCATCCCTTAGCTGATTTCCCCTCTCGTCGCGGTGACCCCCCACCACGAGGCGAGCTCTCTTCGTTTAATTGATTTCTTAAGACCCGATGGGGTTCGCGGATGTGACTCGAACGGATGCAGTTTTTCCTGCTTCTCGCCCCCACTGTCCTCCAACCTTCATCCCCGAGCTCGGCTCTCCCGGATTTTCTTCTTTCTCTTTTTTTCTTCAACGACCTCGACCACGAACGCCTGCTCGTCCGCGTCGATGACGACGACGACGACGACGACGACGACAACGAATATGACTACGACGAGAAGGAGGACGACGACGACGACGACGACGCTGGAAACGCGGAGGAGAAGGACGACGTGAACGGACGTGGAGATGGACAGGTTGGTGGAAAAGGTGTAGCGGAACGGGGCGACGGAGAAGGGTGCAGCCCGAGGGAGGGAAATGCAAGATATTGCAGCCCCGCGGGACACACAGAGACGTAATCTCCACGACGGAGCCGGAGACGTATTACAATCCGCGCGGTCCTCCAACCACGAAGTCACTCGGTTTCCCGTGCATGAATGGCCCATTCTCCTTGGCCTGTCTCTAGGAAAGTCTTTATCTATTCCGATTACCGCTCCGTCGCCGAGCCCCTCTCCCCTCGAACCGTTCCGCCCCTCATCCAACAGTTCATCCGCGCTCGGTAGGAACATCAGCCGAGTTTTACCCCGGTTTTCCAACCAGCAGCCCGGCTTGACGGATTCGGAGAACAAAGATTCCATTTTTCGCCAGGCGCTTGGGACCAAGGTGGCGTCGGTGGCGACACGGGGCTGCGGGGGCGAGGAGGCGGGTTCGCGAGGAACGGACGTAGGAGCAACTCTTCTTGCGTTGCAGATTTCTTTCATTATTCCTCTTAATCACGCCTCGCTACGCTGACTGCGCCGTTCTCTCCTCGTTGAATTCTAACACGCGGAATCAGGACACCGGCTGGTAGGCTCTTTCAAGATGCTACCCGGCCTTATTTTTTAGATGATCCCCCAGAGATTGAATTCTCGATTCCTCGGCGAGATGTTTTCTTAGAGCCGCGAACCACGGCAGATTGAAGTGGGAATCATCCGTTTCTCTTTTCCACCCGTTCCCGTCGATACCCGTGTATGCTTCGAGAAATCGAAGAGGAGCTCGACGCTGAACACGGGCGTGTCCGGATTCTGAAAGATGATCATCGAAGGAAAAGAAAAAGCGTCGCAGCGAGTGGTAGCAGCAGCAGCAGCAGCGGCAAATAAAGCGTGGTTTCTGCGTGACAAAAAATAACGATTCCCTTCCCGAATCCACCTTCCTTAAAATATCCTTCTACCCCCTTCACAGAGACGGTAGCCCCCTTCGTCCTCGAGAATCCGCACACTCCTTTTTTCTCCCTGTCCTTCGAGCGTCTCCCTGACAGCCTCTGAAGCTTGTCTCTCCCGTCGTAGACGTACACACGAAGGGGTGCGAAGTCGTATGAGCGTGAACACGACGTAGGAATTGGAGGAGAACGAGGGCCAGGACGAGGGGGACCGCGAAGAACAAAGAGTGCAAGTATAAGGTTGGCCGGGGGTACGGGGAAGGGGTTGGCCCGGGTGGGTGGTGCATATAAGATGGGCGACGTACAATGCACGTACCCTCGGCGTACTCGAGGCTCCTCAAGCAATGCCCATGAAGGGCTGAAGGGTACAGAGGGAAGATTCCGAAAACTCGGCCGCTCAATACGTCCTTGCTGCGGACTCACCCTCGTATCTTCTTTCCTCCTCTCGCTCCTCTCGCTCCTCGGCCGGGCCGCGTCTTTCCTCGTCGCGACTCTTTCTGTATCCCATCGTCTGCGCCGCGTCTCACCCTCCCGCCGCCGGTCTATCCTTGATCGTTCTTACGACACGCCACCGCCGAAATATCGGCGGACACGAGCCGGAGCCGAGCCGGTTCGAGTGCCGTTAGAGACAACGCCGACGCCGGGACACGTAATTGCGTTTAACGGGGCCCCGAAAGGAACCACGTAACAGCCACGGAACTTTGACGTGTGCCCGGCGCGGTGCACCGACCTACCCTGTTTGCTTTTGTCGCGCAAGTGGTTTCGTTTCCCTGTTATCGGCTCATTTAAATTGCCGGCCTTCCGGCTTGGCCACCGGGCCACTATGTTTCTAATAGACTGTTTCGCGATTCCAGCCAGCCCCCGTCGACTCCACGCCCCCGTCGATTCCACGCCTCGGTTCCTCGCCGCGATTGACCGTCTGAAATTACGACGTTACTAGCGTAATTAACGCACCCTGTAAACACGATCTCCATGTTAAAATAACAACGCCCTTATCGCGCGCCAAACAAACAAACGCCAGCACGCCCAGCAGAATATTGCTGCCAGATCGCTGGGTTTTTGCAACGTTACAGATTGCGGGCCCCGATTCGGCCACTGTGTAACGCGGTTTCCTTGCAAGGGATTATTTGAGCACCCCTTGTAAGGTGGATACACCGGCGACACTCCAGCATTCCTTGCGCGTTCTCAGGGGTGGGCGGTTGAAGCTCAAGTGGAGTCATCGTTTGCGAGAGTGCTTACCAGCCCAACGTCATCCTCCGCCTCCATCTCCTCCTCTTCATCTTCCTCTTCCTCCAGTCGCCATCTCCGTCCTTCTTCCGGCGACGAAGAAGACTCGACGACGAATCCTCGAGCACCGAGCGTCGTCTACAACGAGAGCGACGTAAACCTTATTCTTACGCCACTTTACCTCAAGATGTTAGTCACGGAAGGGGGCACTCTCCGCTACACCGCCAGGCGTATGTATAATCCCTTCGTCGACGTAACGGTAACGAATTTTCGAGTGGACGGTCCCTCATCTCGTTCCCTTATCGTGTATTATTCCCGGTCTTCGTTCCGCCGCGTCGTCTTCGCCGTCTCTTCGTCTATCCGCTCCCGGTCTTTGATCGAGCCCCCATTTAGGCGCGCGGAGAGCAGACATTCAGGCCCCGGATTCTCTCCTCGGTAAGAAGTTCGCCGGTTGTAAAGTTGACTGCGTCTTCGACCTAGTTCGCGCCGACCTGGCCGTATCCGGTGGATCGCAGTGACCGACGTCGAGTATTATTTTCAAAGATTACTGGGTCATCTCATCTCTATTCAAGTCAGCGCTGCTGAGACTCTGTTTCCTTCGCGAGCCAGACGGTGTCGCGAGTCGCGTGCTTTTTCTTCTTCTTCACCGTCTTTCTCCTCTTCGGTATCTCCATGCACATCCAGACGATGAGCTTTAACGACGCGAGTAATTGTATTTTGCGTTCTATCGATAGTGAGATTACGCGTTCACTGTGACTTTTATTCTTCTTAATAAATAATCGATTTAATCCTGGCATTTAAGCATGTAATCATGAAGAATGTCCAAGGTTTAGTTTTAAGTACTTACGATTTTATAAAAGCTCAAGTATAGCAAAATTATGTTTTCACAACCAGAAGCGTTAAATGCAACATTTTATCAATCGTTACGCACACACACAAGAGTTCGTAGCCAATGTGCTTGTATTGTCTTTTATGTTTTGCTGTTCAGAAAATAAAACTTATTATGAATTTTCAACACAGTTTACATAAAAATATCAATTTAATTCTAGAATAATGATTGTAGAATTATGTATATTATAACGCTACTCCATAATGTTACTTATGTCAAAAAATAGAAGAGTTGATTGTTACATAATTAATTATGTAATATATATGATATATTACGTATTATAGGTTGTATAATATACGATCTCGATATTTTTGTATTTATTTACACGTTTCGCAGAGGCAAATTAAAAATTTTGCGGGTTCGCCGGCAACGTCGGGAAGTCGTTAGGAGGATAAACAATTTTCTTCGTTCGAGATAACGGAATTCAATATAAACTGTTTTATAAAACGTATTACTTGAATCAGGTATTTCAGAATATTTGAGTGTACTTGAAAGAAGAACTTTGTATATTTAGCTTTTCCGTGAATCAATATTTCCCATGAATTGCTTTTCACGAAAAGCACAGTAAATTCTCCCCAATTGACACTCGGATTGTGCACAAAACTGAACAATTTTTTACAGTTGTTGACAATCGGTAACTATAAAAACGAATCGCGAAGCTCGAATAATCGTATCTTCTCTTCCCAAATTGTCCACATTTTCGTGTACAATCTGAGCGTCGATCAGCGAGAATTTGCTGTACATGGTGAACATCTTCCTACCGAAACGTCTGTACCGAAATTAATTTCAAAGAATCCACGCGAAAACAACTATTAACTGTAACTCTATTTCCAAACAAAAATAACAGACCAGTAAAAAGTGCTTTACTATCTAAAACTGTAAAAAAAGCTTGCTAAGTCTGGTGCAGCACGCGTCCAACATAGAAAATGATCCAAGACGTTCCGTCAAAGTATTTGCTCAAAGCAATGCGCACGGCTGCGCGCTGAAACGCAGCTAGAATAGTTTAGCGAAGAAGACATGAATACGACGGACAAAAACTATCCCCAACCCTCGACGAGTTCCGGCACGGCGAGTTCCGCGCCGAGACGGAAAAGCCCGGGCAACCCGTGTGTCATTATCCAGGCTGTTCATCAAGTTAATCGTATCGTCAAATAAATACTCGCGTCAGGGATCCAGTTCGGTCGTTAGCTAAAATCCTCCATTCATCCGTGCCTTTTCCGCGAACAGAAGCACCGCTAATACAACGCACATGCAAGTAATCCCGGCACAAGTTCCAGGTACGGCACAAAGAACGTAGCCGGAGCCCGACGACGAGTGCAGGCAATTCCTATCGAAACACTTTCCTGTGTCGTTCCTCGTCTTTCTTCTTCCATTTTCTAAGGGAGGTCCGTTCCGGACTTAGAGCGAGCTCGGCCTACCGTCGTCGTCGTCGTCGTCGTCGTCGTCGTCGTCGTCGTCGTCGTAGTCGACGTCGCGGTCTCAGTTCCTCCTTTGTCGTTCTCTATCGACAGAGTGCTACTTACAGAAATCAGAGCACGGCTCTGTATACGGATCCTCGTGCTACTTACGTCATAAATAGAAGAAGACTAAGAGAAAAGAGGTATCCGGTGGGAGGAGGCAGCCCGTTGGAAGCCTCGAACTCCGACGGTAATGTCGAGTAGACGCTTACTCGTCGTCAGAAGAGCTTTTCTTGTTCTTGATGCGCGTTGGACAATGGCGAAAAAACACTCTCATGCTTTCTCGCTCGCTCGATCCCGTCCCGCTCGCCCCTGGCCCCTCGCTCTTGCTATCTTTCGGATCGTGGTCCTTCTCTATCTATCAGAGTTTCCTCGTTCCGACAACCCCTCAGCGGTCTTTTACCACTCCGACTGTTAGCTTCCGCGATGACACGAGGAGCTGGAGGAGGAAGTACCGCGGGGAAGGAGGAAGAGCAGCAGGAGCAGGAGGTAGAGAAGGAGGCGTAGGAGAGGGAGGAAGATGAGAGGACCACGGGAAAAGAGGAGTCCCCTGAATGTCCTCCACTCGTTCGCTTTTCTTCATTTCCTCGCTCGGCTCCTTCTCCTTTTCTGAGCGGAAGAAAAGACGCGTAGGTGGAGGAGGAACGGGGCCGTATGAAGGACAAAGTAACCCGTACACGCTCCGGAGACGTGCCACGACATTCGCAGAACTTCCTACGGTCCTCGTTTGATAAGAGGGCGGCGACGGCGGCAAAGGGGCGGGGGCGGAGGCCGCCTTCAGGAATTCAAGAAAGCTGCCGCCCGCCAACGTTGAATGCGTCGGGAAGGCACACTTTTCACCACTTCTTCCTCTTTCTTCGTTTTTCCTATACTTTTTTGCCTTCCGCCCGGAGGCGAGGGTCCGGGTGACAACCACGCGAACCAAGTACAAGAAGCCCGCTGGCTCGGGGATAAGGAGCGAGCAGGAAAGTGAGAGATACTGCGAGAAAGAGAGAAAGAGAAAGAGAGTGAGAGAGAGAGAGCCGACGTAAGAGAGGAAACGGCCGAGCGAGACAACACAAGCCAAAGAAAAGCTTAATATGCTCGAGTGCCGCGAAGTGAGGATTGTCTCTTTCTTCTCCGCACTGCCACCTTCAACGCCGTGTCGGCCGAGAAGCTTATTAGCCACTCCACTCCACGCCTCGTCCTGAACAACTTCTTATTCGACGCTCAGACGACCGGCAGGTGTTTTCATTTAAACGTCTTTTCACAGCTAAGGAAATTGTCGCCTGCGTGCTTTGGCCAATTAGGCCGAGGGTGATTACTGCTTAGGAATCACTTCTCACTTATGCGTACTATGAGCGCATTTTGCAGAACAGCGACACGAGAACAGCTATTTATCTTTTCTAATTACTAATTTGCCCGTTTATACTTGACGCAAATGATAGCTCGTCTTGTACGAGACTTGGAATTCTTCGACTCTTACGCGACCCCCATTTTTCCAACTTTTTGTATTCATTAAGCTGTGAAATAATAAAAAATATTATTACAAAATTACTATTACATATACAAAGTATTATACAATATTATTCCATATTACTTTGGATTCGTGAAACTTATCAAGTACTGTATGTCAAGTCAAGCTTAAGAATGTATATTGTACTTTTTAAGGAATTTAAAAATCATTAACAGTGGTTGAATGTACGGTTTATGGGAAAGCGATTACTGTATTCATTCGACATGTCTGTAAAAATGTAACATGTCTTTTCCCGCTCATGAAATTCATGTGTGTCAAATTGACACGAAACCCTTTTCGTAACAAATATTTTCGTAGCATCCTTACGTTATATGCTTTTTCACTGATAACAATATATACATACACTTCATGTTAGCAAAATAAAAGTCATAATGTTCGAGATAAGTTTACCTGAAAATAGGGTTGGGTTTAATAGACGGATGAGGGTCAATTTCTCTATCAAAAATTAATCGTTTCAACTTCGAATCTTGGACAAGATATTTCTAAAATACATTGGAAATAGATGCATCAATGTATTGGAAACAATTTAAATGTAGGATAGGACACTTTTCTAAACTGCTCAGCAGATAAACAATTACCAAGATAGAATGCACACAAGTGAAGATAACATTATTCTCCAAAACAATATTTTTAGAGATAGTAATTATTTAGACAATATAATTCTGAGAATAGCAGAATACTCTATTACCAGTTCACTTAAAAATTCCGCGATAATGCATGCACGAAGTGCAGCTTTAAAACGAACTGAAATAACGCAATTAGAACCGAATCTCCGAAACATTAGTAGCCGAACGGCTCGTGACACAATCTTCCACGGCCAATTAGGCGAGCCGGGGCACGAACGTTTTCCTGAATGGGCACCGTTTAAAATATGAAAGGAAGTAATCCGAAGGTTAATTACGACCGTGTCCGCCGGACAGTACGACGAGGTGTGTCACCGCCGTTCTGTTCCTCCGAACGACGAAAAAGCGATATAATTTTCTGCGATACGTAAAGTATCCGAAGCGCGACAAATAGGCGCAGGAAGTGCGTACCCACTGGACCAGGTATCCTTACTGGAAGCTTCCACTTCCATGGAGGAAATGAGTTCTCACTCCTTCCGCTCCAACTTTGATCAGACACCGATACGAGGGCATTGATGACAGTCGACAAAAACCGAATTTTCCTCCTCTCTCTCTTCTCTCTTTCTCTCTCTTTCTCTCTCTCTCTCTCTTTCTCTGTCTCCATATAATGTTTTCTACTTATTTTCACTGAACGAAATGCTCAGGGGCGGGGTGCGTCGACTCCTGGCGTGACCGTAACCGCGCGAAAACGGGGCGAAAAAATGATTTTCCATGGCGCCGTTCAATGTCCCTGGTCGGCGTATAACTTTTTATTACGCTACATTATATCAAATTTCTTTGGCCGGGCTGCCGGCTAGAAAACAGCGGATAATGGACCCTGAAAGAGCAACTCGCCGCCGCCTGCACCGGCGCGGTTTACGCGCGAGCGAGAGGAAACCGGCGCGAAAAAAATATTTATGTCGTGCTCCCTGTCCGCCGGGAAACGACAAAAAATGGTATTGGAAATCGGACAGTGTATGGCTGCAAAAGTGAATGTACAAATGTTTGAAAAACATTACTCGCGCGACGTCGGAACATCCAGATGGAGGGAAGGGGTGCGGAGGAGGAGTCGCATGGCGAGGGGAATCAAACGCGATCGAACGTACCCGAACAGTGGTAATTTGATAACGGGGTAACACGAGACGTGTATCAAGATCTACGATTCGTTCGGTCGCGGGGTAAAGTGGAAAGACGATCTTGTACTTTAAAATGTATTAAAAATTTACCACGGTAAATAGAGCAAAAAATACAGTGTCCGCGGCAGTCGGAACGCGCGATATTTTCAGTGCGGCCATGCAGATAGTGAAACATGATTCGCGAAGTTTTTTTTTTATTAATCACGGGCAAATAAAACGTGCGTTATTTTCTGTGTTCGATTTGTTAGAGGTACGGCCATCACGCGGCTCTGTATGAGGCGTTTCGGATATTATAGTTTACAGTTACCGATCTGTGAATAATTGTTAGCTTAGTTGTTTGCAGAAATTTTGCAAGGGAACTCTCGTTAAATTGTACTTTTATCATCCCTCCGTTAAAGGATCGTTGAGAAAAAAGCGCTGTTTATGCGTTTCTATTATAATTCGTAAAATTGTTTAGAAACAACGCGGTAAAAATTCACTCTCCTTCACTTGAAAACTGTCTACAAAAATATAAAGTTGGATATATGCATTCGCCCTAGTAATGGCATACCAATAACGTTGCAACACTATAGTAAATCCTGCCCAGTTGACGCTCAGATTGTATACAAAAAAGGATAATTTGGGAAAAAGAGATGCGATTACATGAGCCTCTATCGCCACTTTTTTTATAATTTTTGACAATCGGCAACTATCATTGGCTCGAATCATTGTATCTTCTCTTACCAAATTGTCCATTTTTGTGTACAATCTGAGCGTCAATTAGGAAGAATTTACAACATTCAGAAAATTCTTGAAAGAATGATCGAATATCACAGTTTTACCCAACGGTAATACACCAATCAGTAAATCAGATCTTTCTGGTCGATGAGTAACAAAACTAAATTATTTCCATCGTGTGTGTGGATTGTTGGGCGTGATCCAGTGAAATGACTTAATAAACAACACTATGATTCCAATTCAATAAGAAAACAGCAAAGCCCGGTGTCTCCTGGCCGATTCATTGACACCGTCGAACAAAGACCAACGCCGAGCCCGAGAGAGCTCGACTTCATTAATTGCCAGCCCGGTAATCCTGAAAAGAAGCGGGGGGGCCAATAATCCGGCGAAACACGATTCGAGATATCGGAAGGATCTCATCAGCGAGCCGAAAAATGGAAGGGAAAACCGACGACGGTTAAAAAGTAAAAAAGACGGGGGCCAAATAAAATTCGCGGCTACGCCCGAATCTGATAGGATCGAGTACGCGGCCGGGGCTCTCTTGTTATATAATCGATCAGTCGGAGGCCCCGCGGAAGGCTCGCCTCTGACTGCTACTAATTATTACCGCCGCCAATTACCAGCGATAAACCATTTCCGAAAATCCGAGCGGATCGCCAGGTCTGGCTGCTGGGTTAGGCGGCGCGGGAACCGGGGCGGGCAGAGCGGGGGGGCATCATCGACAAGATCCTCGGATGGCGTATTACGGAACGTGACCGGAAACTCGTGTGCGCTGGACCAGGTAACCTCGCCTGGAAGCCTCCACTTTCCCAGAGGAAACGGGGCCGTTGTTGGTTCCGTTCTCTATCGTCGCGTTCAAAGTGCGGGGCGGAGGAGAGAGAGAGAGAGAGCGGCCTGTGCCATAGAGAAAAAAAAGCAGCGCGCGGGCAGCGCGGGACAAAGAGGACAGGAGAGAGATCTGATCAGTGACTGTAGAAAGACTACAGACATCGGAGGGAGGAATCGAGAAACAATGGGTGGGAGCGAGGCGGATGAGACAGAACCGACGGGGCTGCTAGATGCGAGACGAGGCGACGCGAGGCGACGCGACGTGGCGCGCCGCAGAGAAAGCCGGAAAGAGGAAGGGAAAAGGAGAGACGGAACCAGCTAGCTGGCAGGTCTCACAGGAGCGAGCGAGCGAGCCGGCCAGAGCGTGAGAGGAGTGTCGTGCTAAGGGGACGTGGAACGATACCTGTGCGACTGTCTGTCGTCCGGACGTCCGTTGTTTTGTTACAATCACGTATCCGCAGGTTTACGCGGGTACGTATCGGCACGTTATAAACGCGGCATACCAACACGAGGAGTCGACGCGTCGCCAGGATGTGAGCTGTGCCTCCTGGCTCCTATCCACTCCGCGCCGCTGGGCACCGCTCCGATCGGCTAGAGTGGACGCAGCCTCGCGGCCGCTCGAAAGGTGCGGAATGCTATGCATGTTCCGGCCTTCGTAGAACGCGTCACTGTACCGCGGACCGGAAATGATGTCTTAATTGACTCCCTCTGTGCGGGCCGAAGCGGCGCGACGCGGAGCGGACCGGTCCGAAGCGGCAGCCAGCAGCGACCCGCGCACGACCCGCTCATTTTTCGTGTCGAATTGCAGCCCGGTCTGATATTCGCTCGACAGTTTCGCCACGGACCTTCCGACGGACAGTCTTTATCGGGCCGCGTTATCGGATTACTGGTTTGGACGTTGACGGAGAACCAGAAGGGACAGAAGTGGAAAATGACGGGTTATACCGACCCGCGCGATTTCGTGATGGAAGCGCCGCGAAGATTGTAGGGAAATTAAAAACGCTGTTACAATCTTCCGTGTTCACGCGTATCTCTTCTCTCATTTGCCCTCGCTCTGTTTTTTTTTTATCCCCCTTATCCCGATGTAATAGGGCTGCTTTAACTTGTTCCGCGCGTTAACCAGTTAGCTGTGTTGCAGCCTCTTTGAAAATGTACGCATCCGAAATGCATTGCAAGAAGTTAACGATGACGAGTGTATTACATAATCCAGATACACAGTTCCTCATAATAATTATTTATATCTTTGTTTATTTGTTTATTTGTATCTTCGTCTCCAAATATTCGAAACATCTTACAGTTTTAGAATATATTTTAGTTTTCGCTATAATTACAATCTAAAATGTGAATTTTTACGCATGACGAGTATATTCGTCGTAACACAAAATATTGTATACTCGCGAGAAATCGGTGCCTGGATAAATATCGAAAGTTGACCCGAAAAATTCTTATAAAATCGAAGTAATATAGCGTCACATTTATTTTGGTAATGGATGGAATTTTAACTCTTTTGCATTCTAAACATATATATTCGAATATATTGCAGCAGCTATTTAAATAATTGATTTTGCTAGGGGTTGGGTCAAACTAGTCTGAAATAGTTAATTTATTCTGGATGTTTCTCAGTCCTGAAAATTTTTGTACAGTAATTGCGTATTATTAACCAATTCATGCCTCATAGCATTTTATAGGCTGTAGATTGTATGCCAGAATTTGTAAGAACATTTTTTATTTTAGAGGAAATTTTGTACTCTAGCCATGACCTACCGAACATTTCCAGAAATATTTCCTATTATAAACAAAACCGTATCAAACAAATACGTTTGCTCTTCTGATCGAAAGATCTTCGTTCTAAATTGTTTCCCTTTGCACGTAATTGAAATCATCCTCAATTCGCATACTTCCTCCGATTTGTCGCATAATTACCATGGTCGCGCCGAGATTTTCACGAGCCTGTGAAATTTGTATCATTCGCGAAAGTAGATTCGACGCTGCCAACACTCTTCTCCGATGGAAGTCGCGCGACAACAGCCGTAAACTGTCCACGAGAAACTTGAAGGCAGTAAAGAGCAGTCGTAATACGGGCGAGGAGCATAACGATCACACTGACTACATAACAAAGTATTATAAAAACATTTTATTGTTCGCGGAAAACGCGGTTCGCGAGCGAATTTTACTCGTTTCCCACCGACTCGTCACTCGTTCCCGCCAGGATCGCAAGATATTTTTTTTCTCCTTTCCTGATCATTCGGAACGACTGAGTCGTCACCCTCTGTGTACAGCACTTCGCAGGGTTGTTAAAAAGGTCTGGCGATACTTATTGCTTAAACATTGTGGAGGACGCGCCGGATGAATTCGTCGCTAAAATTTGTAAGATCTTGTACATTCAAAAATCAGAACAATCATTTCGGAAAAGAATCTGACAGCTTTCAACTTCAGGACACGTCAGATTTTTGTAGATTTTGAATTTTAATCCTAAACCGGTCACCGTGATTTCTTACAACCTGTTCGGAGAACTTGTAATTATGTTATTATGTCATAAATATAAAAAGATCAAAGATCGCTTGGATTAAACACAAAGTTTTGTTATAAAATAATATATTCTAAAACTTGCTCCATTAACGTAATTTAATCAAGTATTTCTTATGACAGAATCTCAAAAGTGAACAGAGTCGTCAAATAAAAAACCCGTCATTTTGATCACGGTTGTTTCAGGGTTGATGATTAATTTACTACCGGTGCTTTAAATTCAGACGGCATCGCAAAATCTTCCGGTTTTCCGGATGGCACGTGACCAGTTAAGGACTGAAGGGGTGGTTTTTGAAGCGAGTTTCTCAATTGTTTATGCGGATCGTATACTGTTTTCGCGAAAACAATGGAGAAATAGAAAATCCACGCTCAGAACGGCACTCGTCGCGACAGATACGCGCGTGAATGCTCAACAAAGGG
This sequence comes from Megalopta genalis, assembly GCF_051020955.1. Lineage (NCBI taxonomy): Eukaryota > Metazoa > Arthropoda > Insecta > Hymenoptera > Halictidae > Megalopta > Megalopta genalis. The sequence goes on along the minus strand of NC_135014.1, from coordinate 7,107,245 downwards.
TTAAAGAAGTAGTATCAGCCACGCATAGCTGAGTCACGCGCGTGCATGCGTGCACGAGCGAGCGTGCAAGCCTCCCACATGCGACGATCTTCTCTTCGTCGTTGTGGTATGAGTCCGCAACAAGTTTGCTGCGCAACGGGTGCTCGCATATCGCTCACTGGGCGGGTCTAATGTAACGTGATTACGTATTTAGAACGACAAAACGCTCGAGAAAATGCTCTGGGACAGTCATCGTCGCTCGGCTATAAGTGAGCCTCGAAAAAAAGTCGTGGTTCCTTCGTATTCTCCCGGCTTTTCAAGGAGACCAGATATTTTCGAGGATCCTTGAACAGCTCCATCGTTCAGTTTCGTCGGTTTTGTCTCATTATGCTTTCGTCCAAATTAACCGGAACATTTTACACCGAATTTGTAACGTTAAATTTTTGACGATACGAAAGCGACGTATTCGCATTTTTATTGTCATCTTTGTTTCGAACACTTTTCAAATTTAAAAGTGCTTTAGAATTTAGAAATAGGATATAAAAAACTATTTAGAAATAGTCGCTGATGGAGATGCTTCGGAAACATTTTAGACGCTTTCGAGTTACATTTTCATTTAACCAGTTAGCTGTTTCTGACGACCATATTCGTCGTGAAGAAATGGCAATTATTTTGTATTATGTCAAGTATAGTTGTCACGCGTAAAAAGTTAGTTACAATTCGCTGCTTAAATTGCAATTTTAGTGAAAACTACGTACAGTGGCCCACAAAGGTGTTCGTACACGTTTTAAAACACAATAAGATTTTCAAAATTGAACCAAATACTTGAATTTTTTTAGATGCTAGACAATGACTAAAAAGCTTTTTTTCAATATCACTATTACATACTTGGAATGAAAAGAAAATTTTAATAACCTTCGTTCTTTAACTTTTTTTATTTGAGCCTATAACGAAAATTTAAAAAATGCCTTTTGTAGATCTCGGTAACTTATATGCGTGCTGAAAATTTGATCGAAACCAGTTAAACCAGAGTCGAGCTGCAGGCGTTGAAGGATATTAAAACTGCAGATTTCTTCCAGAGTTTTTGGTCAAAATCGTGATAAAACTGCGATTTTTGCGATCTTTAATTTGTTGTAACTCATAACGACGTGGACCGATTTCGATAAAATTTTCAACATGCACATAAGTTACGAGATCTATGAAAGACATTTTTTAAATTTTCGTTATAGGCTCAGACCAAAAGGTTAACAAACGAGGGATTTTTATTTTTGTCACTCCAAGTAATAGCAAAATTGAAAAAAGAAGCATTTCAGTCGTCGTCTAATAGACTAGTCCCTCTACCATCTAACAAAAATTCAAGTCATTTAGTTTAGTTTTGAAATAGTTATTGCGTTTTAATAAATTTTAAGATTCTTTGAATATTTGTAGGTCAAAGCGAAGTAAAACGGACAAATCAAGAAATCTAAATATTTATTATGGAAAGACTGTGTATAACGTGAACAAAGTATGTACTACGCTTCGTTAATTATCGCTGCATCGCTTACTCTTCGCGACACATTTTGTGTAAATATTTTTTAAATCGATCGCAACAGCTAAGTCTCGTTCATGATTACCCTCTTTCAAAGAATAGATCAATTTATAGGATAATTAGAAAGAATGAAACAATTTTTTCGAACTCGAAACACATTTATTTGGTTCCCGGTAAAGATTTCACGAAACTTGATTGGCAACTACCTACTTTCACAAAATTAATCAAATCAGCACCACACATCGACTTTGTCTAACCAACTCCGATCCCGTTGTCGAAGCCTTCTGCACGCGTGAGAAAATCCTCTCAGATTTGAGTTGCATTATGCAGCACGACGCAACGCGCCGCCGCGCGCATAAAGGGGTTAAGGACACCGCGCGACATAATCAACAAATTTGCATTGTTATTAGCTTGAATGGTCTGGCCGAAATCGCCGGTTGTCCAGGAAGAATATCGTCCGCGATGGTTGCCGTAAAGCGCGCGTTCCCGGGAACAATAGCAGTCTTGCCCGGGATCGAATCGGAACCAATTATGTATTCCGGTGACGGTTGTGCTAATTAAGCTCGCGCTTAACATAAATAAGCTGCGAGGCATGAGAGCGCGAGAACGTCATCAAAGGAACAGGGCAAAAGGCGCGCATGATAAAACGCGCTCTACGTACGACAGGCACTTAAACCGTTCAATTATCGATACGCACCGTGTCGGAAGGGGGAGGGGACAGTGTGGCGCGATTATTCAGCGCGTTTTCGCGCGAATCAATAGAGACGAGTCAGAGATAACCGGCAACGATACAGGCCGGATCAAAAGTCTTCGTTGGCCCCGCGGCTTTTGATCGTCCGCGCAACGATAATCAAGATCCTCGAGGTGTAAGGCAGTGTCCGCTAATGATATACGCAAATTAAGAATCCCCCGGATCGGCGCCGGTCCCAAAACGAAATAACGAACTAATTGTTAGAGAAGACGGAAATAATAATAATTACCGGAGCCAGCGGCGCGGAGATTCGAGTAGCGGGGTGTCTGGGCGGCTCGTATTGGAACGGAATCAATTAAGATCGATGGCTAACCGGAACAGCAGGTTGGTCAGGGCCACGACAAACGAGCGGATGCAATAGCCGGACGCAGTTTAACGGGGACATTCGGTGCACAGGGTGCGTCGGATTAATCGCGCACACTTACATTTCCTAATTATCATCGGAACTTCAAAGACGGGCCTCCATGGGCTACCGTCGAAGTGGTTTCATTAGCATAAAAGTTCAAAGGCCGTGGCTACAAAGCGACCGACCGGTAGCCCCTGCGAAGATACGCACCGAAGAGGCTTTTCCTTCCTCCGTCTCCCGCTCTCGGTCTCCTACTCTATCCGTCTCTCTTACTTTCTTTTGTTTTCTTTTTTCTTTTTTATATCCTAACCCGCAAGGCAAGTGTCTTGGCCAGAGAAGAAAAGGAGAGCTAAGGGAGCCGAGGAGAATCCGACAAGTGAGTTCTCCTCAAGGAGGGAAGTGATAGGGGTGAGAGAGCGGAGATCGGGAATGACGGGACCAAACCTGGAGAAGGAGAACGGGATTGGAAGCGAGAGAGCGGGAGAGAGACGGGGAGAGAAGGCGAGACGCGATTGGGACGAGAGAAAGAGACGCGTTGGACGAGATAGAAAGGGAAGGAGGGATTATGGTCGTGAGTTTGCCGAGGGACGATGGCCAGGGACGAAGAGGGGTAACTCAAGACGGGTCTAAGTGAGTCTTCCGGCCGACAGGCAATGATAGCCCTGAGAACTGACCTGACCTCCGGATATGTGTTGCGCATATACGTGGGGACACAGACACCAGCGTCACGAACGTGTCACAACATTGTCCGCCTCTATTCGGCCCGGCTGATCCGTAATAATGGCTTATTTCGTAAATCGGAGATTCGTAATGGGGAACGCACGCGCGCACGGATAGGTGAGCCAGTAGTATGCGGTCAATTCGGCATAAGCGGTTTGCATGATGCCGAAGAGTTTCGGCTGTTGAGGTTACGAGGTGAACACCGAAGACCAGGCCATTAGGGATGGGAAGATGAACGGCGTTCCCAAATGGAATTCGACCGCCTATAGCGATCAAGCGATTCTCCTGTTCGCAACCCTAGCGCGCAAAAGTACTCGATCACACGAATCAACCGTCCTGTCCTATTAATTATTTAACCCTTAATCCCCTTCGTTTCCCCCCCGGAGTTGGAATTATGTATCGATAGCTACGTTGTAACGTATTAATCTAGCATTTTACATCGGAATGTAAATCATTGATAAGACGTCGGATAAGTATAGACACCGATGTTCCTTTTCCTTCAAAGGGTAAAATATCGGACGAATTAAAAGCAGTAGTTCTGAAACGCATACAGCGTAAAAACATAAGTATTTTTAGTAAAACTCATAAACTTTGGAATAAAGAGAAATGTCATAAGTGTAAGATTTAGATATAACTAATTATTACATAAAAGCCATGATCGCGCCTAGATAAAATGTCAACCTATTATTAGTCATGCGACTATTCTTTTTTTCTTTTTTTTTTTATAGAAAAACAAAACTCTGATGAAGTTTCTCGATTGCGTGATTTTTTGCATTTTATTTTTTGCATTATTTCACTCTCGGTGATTACAGTAGATTAATTGATAAAAAAGAAAAGTTACGGGCTTTATTGATACTTTCTTAATGCATTGTCGGTTTTTCTGTTTCATTTGATTAATCCGCGCACGATATTATTTCCCGTTTTCAATATGGGCACAAATAATTCTTTCAGCGATCACGTTCACGATTTTGATCACTTTTCGCCAGGAGCGAACCTGATGGTGTCGAGAAATTATTAATTTTTCTTTGATCTTGATTCGCAATACTAAATGGACGAAATGAAAGATCGGGTTTTCATCGAGATAGCTATTCCATAAATGAGGATGGAAAAAGCTTGGTAATGAAAATTCGTATTCATACCTTTCCTGTAATAAAAAATGGTTATTAAAGCTTTCATTAATGGAGCTATCACAGTACAAAGTGCATAATTAGTGCACAATGTTCTTCCAGGCTGGTTATATATGTATTTGATTTATTATCTAAAACCGACTTTAATGATTAACCGCTTCCTGCGATATTACCACGTTCTTTGCAACAAATGGAGGATAATAGAATTGCTTTTAATTGTAGTCTTCGTTACAGAAATAAAGGATCGACTCGAAGAATTGTATACGGGAACAATACTCGGCTGGCCACGTGTTTGCTGACGAATGACGCGCCAGCAAAGCGCGCGCGCTTTAATTTGTGGAAATTATGGTTCTCGTCCCGGCTCGGCCAAGATACCTATAAGCAGAACACAAATTACTCGGTACATCAAATCACGGAATGATGACATAATGCCTCCTACGCGTGGCAGCAGCCTTGGCGTTGTCAGATAATTAACTGGACATGTGACCAGCTTCCGTAAGAACCCAGGGCTGCGCGATCGAGTTTACGACGGACGTCGCGATAAGTATCGCCTCGTCTTCCCTACTCATTATTATTTCCAGAAAATTAATGACTCGTTACCGGGAAATTGCGATACGGGCATCCACGCACCGGAGGTCTCTCTTGCTCTATGCTACCGTCGCGCTAAACGACGACACTACGTGGCCTAACTGCGACGAAGACGTCCCGGTTAGGTTGTCAGATTGAATTTCCGGACGCAGTTAAATCAGTTCGAAGGAGCACTATCCCCTCCTCCCTCTACGCCCGCTGGCATCCTCGCTTCTATTTAATCGTCTACTTCGTAATTTGAATTTCTGAAAACGTCGTGTCATTAACATCGGCCGACCATTTGCCGCGTCTTACTTATGTTCGACTTAAACCTTAATGAGAGCCATACGGTAAGTCCGTGCCGACGCGCTTAATGACGTCGAAGGTATCAGTTTAAAAGGAGCACGAGGGTGGGCGAATCGGGCTTAAGGTCGTAGGTCGATCGATGGCCGCGTGTACCCACACGGAGCTAAAGGAGCCATTTGTCTTCGTAGCTACTTCGCTTGTCAAACCGTGCGCCGGCCGACGATTATGGCCGCGCCGTTCAACGCCCAAGATTTAACACGCTTGTTTTAAGTTAATATCCTACGACGCCGCCGCGACTTCGCCGTTCGAGCATGGCTAACTCCTCTCTTCAAAGCGATGAAAAGGAACCCCCGAACGGATTCGCCCTCGCGCGGAACTTTGACATACTTGCCAACAATGACGCTGGATCGGTGACGATGTCTAACCCTCGTACGAGACAGCGGAATGTGTAAATATGTAAATAAGCATCAGGCTTTAATCTTCCGTATTGTTCCGTCCTCATTTCAGTTTTTATGCAATGATATATGGCCAGGAAAGTTTACATGAAAGTCCACAATATGGAGCGTCCCGCGAGTGTTGACCAGGGCGTTGTTGCGTGACTCGTTATTAATAAATTTTTGGCGAATTCAACCGTTTGGTAAGATAGTCGCGAAGGCCTCGGATTCTTAAGCGAATGATGCAAAATTTCTTGCGTAAAGCTTGCGAAGAATGCTTTAAACGAAGTGCTTAACAACACATAGAAGTTCCACCGGATTATGCAAGTTGAAGGATCCATCAAACGTGACCGGATCAGTAAAATAACCTGAGTGTACGAATTATAAATGCCCACCCATGTGATGATTCATACCTGAAATTAATAACGACACCAATATGATGCAGCAGCTTAGCCAGTAGAGCAAACTCGAGACTTCTTGATCCATGATTATTCTAAGAAAGCCTTTGATATCGACAAATTGCAATCCAAGAGGATTACATGTGTTTTAATAAGTCGGCAGTTGGATACGACAAGATTGAGGAAGGGGAAGAAGAAGAAAAGAGGATTGATTCACTCGTAGCGAGACGGAAACCCTAATGAAGACAGAAAGTGAGGAGAGTGTACCGAGAATTCAACACGATGTTAACCAGTCGATCACCCTTTCCCAAGCCCCTATGGATGCCACTCGATCCACCCGACAAATTCGGAGGAGAACGAAAGTGGGGAGTCGTTTGCATGAAGAATCTGTACTGAAAGTCTGGCTCCGACGATTATTCAAATAGCGTTTATAAACATTCGTTCAACCGCTACGGCTCGATAACGGTCGTAATTAACGAATCTAACATGCGAGCAGCTACAGAAAACGTAACATCTTAATTTCGATTTAAATCGCTTCGTAATAGAACCTTTGCAATCTTCGCAATAACCCTCAATTAAATAATCTCTCACGCTTACAATAATTTTGTTAAAATTAATTTAGGAACTTGAATTTGCGATGTAAAGACTGTCTTCATTTGTCATTTTAACGAGTTAACAATAATCCAATAATACCTTTCGCTGTTGTCGAAAGTGAATAAAATGCATATAGTCCAGTGATCGGAAACCTAAATACAAAAGATAAACGGACGAAACAAAACAAGTAATTCGATCATTTCGCGGATTCAGACTGTCGAGTCTTATCGGGAAGTTTTAATGGATGTACGTGTACACCGTGCGTTCGGAAAAATGATTTTCCTTCTGTCGAGCAACGGTGAGCGGTCCAACGACTAAATATACGAATCGTCCGCAAGATATTCCACGCGATATGGTTGCGCGTAGCTGCGCGCACGCACGTACAGATCGCTAATTAGCATTCTCATTGAAAAAGGCTTTTCTCCGGCGAGTGGGGAGATGGTGGGCTCTCCGAGTTAACGCGGGGAATCATGGTGCCTCGAAAAAAGAGGAGGCCAGCACAAAGGGTATAGCAAAGCTAGCTGCCTTGCGGAAAGAGGCGGTCACGGCGTGTTTCCGCGTCCCCCCCCCCCGCCCCCCACGCCGCGTTTCTCCGCGCGCACACCGTATCCCGTCGCGTCTGCTTATTTGCTAATTCGGAAGCAATGTAAATAATCGGGCGTGATCGCGGCCGGACGGCGCGAGCACGGCACGAATAAACCTAACCCCGGGACTGTTCTCCTGGAAGCCAGGAGACGGGCTTCACTGACCATGCGGCTGCCACGAGAAAGTATAGTCCGACCTCGGTAACGGCGCGCAGCAGGTGCGACGGGTCAATATATGTTCGATTCTCGCGGTCATCCAGGTGTATCGCCTTCCGTAGCATTGTCAACAAGTTCCGGATCTGAGATACCCGCCTACGTGTATCTCGGGGAAACACACGGGCGCGCGTGGGTCTTTTGTCGGATCCCCGTCGTGCGAGTCCGCGCGCGCGGGCGATCAATTCATTTTCCAACGGTACGGCAAGCGCGTGCATTCAATTTCTTAATGAGGTTTATTACACTCCAGTCCTTTCTGTGCCGTTGCCTCTCCCCTACGGTTCTTTCTCGTTCTCTTATATTCCCCTTTGTCCCGCGCACTCAAAACGTTGGCGTTTGATAATAATTTTATTTCCCTGTTATTCTCACGCCCCAGGTGTTTGTGCATTGTGCCTTCATTAACATTACCGCCACTCGATACACTTTGATTTCCTCGCCGCCCTCCCCGCGCCCACGCCGCTCGTTCATTCCTCGCATCGCGTCACGGTCCTCGGCGCGATCTCTCCCCAACGCGTCTAGACGACCGGTTCTCGAACGGATTTTCCTCGTCGCGAAATCGTTAGGTTCTTTCCGCTTTTTTCGTTTTTTTCTTTTCCTTTTTCTTTTTTTTTCGTGCGACGGTTTTCGGTTACCGCGGGACGAGCGAGATGATATCCACGGGTCGGCCGCATTATCTCTTCTGGACGCGTATCCACCTCGGCGGCGGAAACTTTTTCCTGTTCTTTCTGCACGTCCACCCTTTTCCTCGGCCCCGGCCGCGCGTCCGCCTCCTCCGGCTCCCTTTCTTTCATGTCCTGCCGCAAGGTTTCGTTTTATAACCACGTAAACTCTGTTTAATTAACGCGTGGACTGAAAGAGGAGGAATTTTCGATGTAAGCGGCGCATTGCACCGGCGCGGGTGCATAAGGTACGCGCGCGGCGAGCGGCGCGCATTGCGATGATCCTACGTCGGTGATGGAGTTGGTCGAGACGGTGGAGGAGTAAATGGTTAGAGGTCGGTCTGCAGGGGTTGCAACAGGGAGGACCGTAATACCCGGTGCCGGCGGTGGTCGTACCGTTGCCTTGATGGTGCTGGTGATGGCGAATGGTGGTAGTGGTGGGCACTTGAGAGAGCTCACCGTTTCCCTTATTCCTTCAATCAACGTCAGCTGGGGAGGCAAGTCTAGTGTGTACCCTGAGCAAATACTCGCGTTCTCCGCACTAGAGCAGCATAGAGCTCAATGACTACATCATCCACGAAGGTGGTGGTTAGCTAGACGCGCCTTTGCCCCATCCGGGCAGACAGTCATCGAAATCGATTCTTTCCGTGAAATAAACGGCTGGCTTGCAAATACTGGACGGCCGTATAGTAAATACGGCGTGCAACGGCTTCTGGAACCGTGAACCGTGCATGCGAAAAGATGCGGGGATTCTGCGCAACCGATTTCACCGTCATCGCGTCATCCGACCGATCAAACTTACGCAATCAGATATTCTTTAAATATTCTCTATCGATCGCTGTCGCGCTCTAACCCTTTCGGTATTCACATCGACACGTGGTACCGGCGAAACCATCTGATTTCCGGTATTTATGGAACATAACAATATGACATGAAATATTGTGCGAAGCATTATAAATCGTGCGAGAAGTAAATATTCGATTCTCATTAAGTATTGAGAATTTATTATTGTAAAACAGAGACTGAATATTTGATATCTTCTCATAATAATTTTAATTGGTTGATCAAGAGTGCTTGACAGTATTCGCTCATTTATTACGCTATCTTACCTGGTTCACGAATAAGATACAAGCCCACGAAATAACATCGACGATCTAAAAGCATTTGTAAGAAATGCTTCTAATCACCGAAAATCAATTTGAGATATTGTTTGTACAAACAATGTTCGAATGCTCGGCTTTCCTCTTCGAACTATTAACTCATTATCAATTTCTATCTAAAATGTCATATATTTCTGTTCACACGAAAATTCGTATAATAGAAATCACAGTTTCCCTCAAAAAATTCCAACGGTTTATAGTTTTTATCTTCGTCGGTTCCACACGAGTGCACGAAGACTAATTCCCTTCCAATTTCAGAACCGTCTGAAATGTTTAACAATACTTGACATTTCGTTGCGAGAGGGTTGTCGCCGTTCTCGAGAACGAAAGAGAAAGAAAACGAAGGTCGATTCCACGTGGCAAAAAGAAAAAAAGAACCGAACCCTCTGCGGTGGTTCTTCAGGACCCGACTTTTCTTCGTCGAACCGCAAGCCCAATTAGGGTGTCGATGTCTCGTATCTGGAAAGATCTTGTTAAAGTAGGTAGGAAGAGGGCCGGATATACGGCGGTAACGCATGTATCATGGGTCGTCTAAACAAGCTGTTTAGACGACTTCAAGTTAACCCAAATTGACTCAATTGGATTAACCGCGCCGTGGCTCATCCGACACTTGGGAACCGGCCTGTTCCGGCGTCACCGTATCCGCGAGAGAGCCAGTCCTTCGCTTCTCATGCAAATACGCATCGCGTTATTCCACCACTTCGGCCCCACCTCTTCCCTCCCCCCGGCCACCTCCCTCTCGAGTCTTTTCTAGACGTTTTTTCTCACCCGGTCTCCTGTCCCCAGCCCTCCTTGCCCTGTCCGCAAATTTAGCTGGTTAGCTAAATTGACGGCGTTTGGGAAAATTGGTTCGCCCACTCATCGCTCGTTCCATAATCGGCACACGTTCTCGCAAGAAGGCCCTTCATCTTCGTCGTCGTCAGGTGTTGCCGTTATCATTCGGTCGCTTAACTGTCGCTGATTAGTCCCTTTCCCATAAAAACCTGTGCCAGAACGACTAAAGTACTTAACACTATCGAACGAATAAGTATTATTCTTGATTGCGAACTTGCTCGACTTGTATCTCGAATTTGGAAGTGACATGGTTAGAGAAGTTCTCCGAAACTCTCCGTTTGGCATCGACCGACACAGAGTTCGCAGGAAGCTGTCGACTTTGTCGAAATTCACAGCGAACTTAAGGAAAGTCTGTTACAGTAGACTGTTAGATCAAGAGCCGGCCAAGACATTAGCAGACGTATAACATTCTAAGATTAGAACTCTATGGTTCTCCCATTGGCTGACGTATTCCCGCCGCTTCGAACGAGCCGCTACGGTTGTCGGAACGCCGCGAAGGAAACGCCGCATTTGAGTACACTTTTAGAAACGAAGCTAGCATGGCGACGCGGATGACAGAAGAGGGAAACGTTCGTAGACAGAGACAGACCTGCTTGAGATCGCGAAGCAGCGAGGATGAACGAAGAGATAGAAGTTCCAAGAAAGGATGGGTGCTAACTGGCGGACAGTTAAGCCCGGTAAAAAACGTGTCTATTAAGCGGGCAGGCCTGGTGTAATTCGATTCGCGCGCGGAGTCTGGGTGCCGTGAACGCGGACCACGACGAGCAGTCTTCCGCTCCTCAAGCCAGTTTCGCGTGCACACACGTGACTCGGTGACGCACGTCGTTCTCCTCTGCCCTGTCTCTCATGTCAATTTACCGGCGAGGGCCGCGGAAGGAAGAGACGACGGCGGCGGGGAAGAGGGGTCGGAGGAGGAGCGTGGAGGAAGCGCAGAAGAGGAGAGCCCGGAGAGGCTTACGCTAAATCGTAGGATCGGGGGAGTGTTGCATGGATTGGAGTGTCCGTTCCTTGACTAACCGTGGACCCTATGCGTAACCCATACACACGACTCGTCCTCCTCCTGCTCGATCGGGCCTCCTCGCCGCATCTCTGTTCCTCCTGATCCCCTCTGACCGATCACCGTGCTTATTATCGTTGCACCCGGCCGGGCTGTCTTTCTCTCTTGGCCGCTCTCCGCGATATATGGATCGTCGGAAGTCACCTTCCTCATTATCATACCAACAGGCTCACTCGCTCACTCGAGCACAGCCTTCATCCTGTGCCCTAGTCACTTACGGATCACGGGTGTTCAACCCAAGTGCGGACCGGCCCGATCGCCCGGCGATCGAAAGGGCGAGCACCGGATCGTTCCAGTAGCCGCGAGAACCACTGGCCTGGGGGACAAGACGCAAGTCCATTATACTCAATCACGCCGTGATTGGCTCAAACGATCAGACTACCGCTCGCCGCGCGTCGTTCCACGGAGATTCGCGCGGACGTGCCGCGTTCAACTTCGTAACGTCAAGAAGAAGAGATCCTGCTTTGCGCTCGTAGCCACTTCCCCTCGTTTCTTGAATTTCCTCTGGGGCATCGCGTTGTCTGGCCTCGGTCGCGCAAATGCACGACCTCCGTCAATCTCCGGCGAAGCTACAACACCGTATTGCGTCCACAAATCGGTCAGACTTTTTCAACAACCGATTCCATAAAAATTCATAAAAATCCGCTCCCGTTCGTTTGTGATACGTATCCACATTTAACGATCATCTTTTTCTAAAGTAATTAGGGGGGGGGAAATGACAAAACATTGTTAACTCGGTATTTGTGCGGCAAGCGTTCATGCAATCGTATCTACGAGCAAAATAGATAACTGTTAGTATCAGTTCGAAGAATCGCAACCAATGGGAAGGGTGCAACATCGGTAAAACATTCAATTATTTTTTCGTTGATGGAACACTCAATAACTGGCTGATTAAGCATAATTGTTCGCTTGTAACAGCATGGTTATGATATAAAATCGTTATCAGTTATACATCTCTTTTGGAGCAAACGTTATAAGAATAATTAGATTGAAAATATAATTAATAGCTGCTCAATATTCTCGCGTTGCTTTAGTAAAGGACAACACTAGCTAAATTAGCAGCAGGTTGTATATCGTGCGAGCCATTAGAAGTTAATTATGTATATGCGACGTGTACCCGAATTAGTCGATATCCGCTCGATAAATCGGTTCGTAGTAACCAGGTGTTTCGTGAACGATCCTGTGCATTCCGTTTCCAGCACCTAGAATGTAGACCAAGGTCCAGCTGCAACAAAAGCCGCGGCACGCTCTAAGCGGATCTCATTCCGTGTTTATCTGTTGCCGCATCTGTTCCGCTAGATCTGAAAGATGACTTTCCATCTCTGGCCAGATCTCTCGCTCTCTATCCTCCGCGTGATTCCTTTCTTTCTTTTCTTTTTTATTGCTGCTGTGCGTGCACGGCAGATAATCAGCAAACGATGCGACGCGGCGTTGGTTCGAGCTCGATACGTATCTCGCGCCCGGGATCGCGTCTAGCCGCAATACGATCGCCTTAATAACGTTGAACCGTGGCCCGCGCTCGTTTTTTCCTCCCCGGTTTCCCTGGACAATGGACTTTAGAATATTTGTGTGATCGGCGCGGTATCGGAGGCTTCCGTCATTCGGGGCGCAATGCGTCTTCGCTTTATTTCTGTTCCGCGGCACTTCCGCGGCTCGTGGTGATAAATCCGCGAATAACGGCGCGGAAGAACCGGTGCGATTTCGGTACCTGGCATACTTTTCGGGATCGCGACTTCCGGCCGGGCAGGATACCGGCCGTCTCGCGAGCCAAACGCGCGAGAGCCACCGAACTTTGGCAATTGAATATAATTAAGCAATCTCGGAACGGCCGGCAATAGTCGACGACGGGAAAAAACCGGCACAGCAAAAACGCTGGAGAGCACACGCTGGCCGGTTGCCATAAGGAGACCTCACCTCCAAATGCCAACGACAATAATGCCGATAATCCTGGCCGCTCCTGCTTGCCAATATGCTGCGGACGTATCTACATAACTACCACGGAAAGTAGCCCGTGGCCAATAAAAAGCAAACAGAGAAAGACTGGGGATCTGTCGTTAAGCCTCCTCGATCTGCTTCTCACTGATTACACGACTCCCAAATCTGGGACTCTTGCTTGGCACTGGCAAAGAAATAGTCTCTTACCCTATTATAGGCTGCTAATCTTCAAGTTCTGGAGTGATTGAACCGAACGTAATATTCGGACCTTAATTTTCGTTGATCAATCACAACGGCGATATTGTAGAAACAATTTGTAAGATTGTTCTATAAACTATATGTAACTGTGTAACAACATACACGCAGATACGAATTCTTTCCATTCAATTTACTACTTTTTGTCACGAGCATCGGATTACAGTAAATTCTCTCCAATTGTCCTTCAGCTTGTAAACAAAAGTGGACAATATGGGAAGAGGAGATACGATTGTTCGAGCCTCGCGGCTCGTTTGCAACTATGAAAACGAGCCGCAAAAGTCGAATAATCGTATCTCCTCTTCCCAAATTGTTTACAAGCTGAAAGACAATTGGATAGAATTTACTGTATCGGTATTGTCATACCGACAACGGTTTAAAGATTCGATTTTGCATCGTTCTCTAATTTTAACTGAAAATCAATCACACGCTCCGTGAATAAGTAATCTGTCTAACGGTTTTTGTCAGCGAATATGCGATGCTGCTTTTGGAATGGAGTAACTTTCTCACTTTCGTTTTTAACAATTTATCGAAATCGTGGTTAACACATCCGGTTTCGATTTCCGATTAACGACGCGACTGAGAGATTTCTAATAAAGGTTTTTAGTCACTGCTTACTAGTACGAATTTAAAGATCTTCCAAAGTAGAACCGTGTTTTCGATCGTGCTATTCGGTCATAGAAAATGTGACATCGATGTGTCGAGAACGAATTCACAGTCCGTCAAAATGACGGGTCACCAATTCTTTAATTCACGATTATTCATATTGTGAAGATACATTTATATGTTACTCACGGCAATTGTTACAATAACACTTGCTAGAAATCAGAATAAATGTCTTATTTTACTACTTTCGTAAACTAATATAAAACAGCTGTTTTTTGTGCTCCGTAAATCTGGTGTCAACGACATTTTACGATTACGATTTTCTGCATTTCATTAATGCGTTCGCAACTTGTTATGTTAATTATTCTACATGGATCGAAGCGAGTTACTACGATTAGTATGATTTGAACTAAGTTTTCAAAGCAATCTTAATTTGGTCATCAGACCGTTGACTTGTCCCCGTCCTGGTCTCGATAAAACCGTTGCGTGAAGAAATTGGCGATGTCGAAGAAAGGAAGCGGTTTGGCACGAGTCAACTGGCTGGCTCACGCGACTTTCAAGACGCTGGAGAAGTAGGGGACCTCGTGTGTGCTCCAAGACGTTGGAAAAGTAGGGGACCTCGTGTGTGCTCCAAGACGTTGGGGTCGACCTCGGCGGGGCTCCGACAATGGCAACAAGAAGCCGAAACGTCGGTTACGCCTTGCAACGGCAGCTGGCACGCGCTCCTCAGCTCCTAAGGAGACCTTTCTTCTACCTTCCTTGCCCTTCTCCTCCGTCTTGCGCGTTGGGGAACGGCCAAGAGGGGAGCTGTCTCGAGAAGTTACCTTACCTGAATGCTGCCGGGGGATACCTGGACATTTAAATCGGGGGACGCCACCCGGCAAAACCACCTGAATGCTAGCAAGGGGGCCTTCTTGATCTTGCAATGGTGTCGAACCCCGGAGACCCTTCCCGACGTGAATTTCGTTCGCGATGTTCGCAACGGCGAAGTCCTGAGAACGTTTTCGGTAGACTGTAGACCTCCAACGCAACGATTTTATCTGTATTTTACGAATATAACGTCAGATGCAAATGATCCGAATCATCATCTACTTTGAATTTGTTCGAAAGAAATTGTTCAATTAGAGAATCTATGAACGATAATCACGATGGTTAATGTTTTGTGATATTTGAAAAAGTGAGAAGAAAACATAATATTTATTTTGAGCCCTTAGCCATCGAAAACATTATTTCGGAAATCTTGCAATGTTTTAAACAAAAATGTAACTCGAAGAAACCTCGAAACGGTGTTGTCTGCAAAATATTTAGTTTTCGACGCAAAGTGCATACTTTGAGTTTACGCAGCTGAAGAATCGAACATCGAGGAATTAAAATGTGGAAAATACTAACAATATTAATAACAATATTGTGGATTGCGAATGAATCGTTTTATAAAAGGTATCGACGAGTTTAAATACCACGAAGATCCCCCTCGGGAAGTAACGTCTACGCCGCTGAGGGCAAGGACCGTTGTTCCTACTTCCTTTCGAGAAGGAGGACGAAGGGCGCCGCAGGATTTTTTGTAGGTTTCAATATTAGACGTTAGCGTTTCCCATAGAGAGAAGTCATGGGAACACGTTGAGAGGAAACCCGGCAAACGTCTCGTGAAAATTCTCCGAGGAGACGTGTGATCGTAGCTTGAAAACTTTTCCGGGCAGCCGTCGGATCCGCATAAAGGATAAGGAAACACGCGTTGAAATCCTCCTTCTCCCCCGATAAATGATCGTCCCCGGATTCTATGGCTCCCCTCTTCTTGCACATTTGGAAATGTTACTGTCAGAAATTCCGTTGAGAACCTGATCGAAGATAATGTTCCTGCCATTATGGTTCCTATGAACCATGCAAATCTGAACTGGTATCGTCACCTTTAAACTACCATTTCTTCGACCGATTTAACCCTAGAAAGATAACCATATGACAACGTACGTAAAAGATAACCATACGCTTCAGAGGCGCATGCTTTTCTAAGGCGTCAATTTTATACTAACAATGGATATTTATTTAAGTTAATCTAGTCATTTTAAAGGTTTGGCATTATTGTAAAAATAAAATGCATTTATATTATATTTTTTTATATTTTAAGTAATTTTAAACTTAAATTACTAGACCTCTATGAAAAATTAACAAAAATCAACAGTCTTCGCAGGCGCCTCTGCGACGTAGGTTATCTTTCTCGGGTTAAAACTGTTGGAACAATATAGATTTTCAAATGGCACCAGTTGCTGAAAAAGTCACATTTAGAAATTTGACATCGAGCGAAAATTAAAAATACATACCAAATGAAACGCGATGTGTATCATCAATAGATTGAGGATTTTTATGCAAAATAAAAATGATCTATGTCAATTGCAAGAAATAGAATCTACATTGAAAGCCCTTTCATTCTATAACAATTCTAATAGATTAATTCGTTGACATTTCAAGATTCTTCCAATATTTTTACTATTCCAAATTCCAGGTACTAAATTTTGTCACAAATACATAAAATCCGCAGTTCAATCGTTAAAAAACGGAAAAAGACTTCCTAAAGAGCCTTTTCTTCTTGCAGTGAAATATGATGTGTTTGAAAGTTAGTAACATTTCATAATGTCTCGTGATGATTTTGACCGCTAACTAAAGTTATTAACTTCAAAAACAAGCTATTAAAACTTACATGCAACTACCATTAGCGGCCTCACTGTCCGCTAATGTTTACCGCGTTATAATTGACATAAAACCGTTGAATAAAAAATCAAGATCAATTGTTCTCACTTTACCCTTAAGTTCGGTTGAATAGAAGTAAATTTACGAAAAACGCGCGCGTTCCTTTCATACGATTTTTCTTACAATCATGAATGAGAATGAATGATTAGTCTCACAGGCTGGCAATAGTAGTTAACGATTAAAGTCCCAGTCGAGTTATAAAAATGTTGATCGTCGGTGCCATTTTAAAACGAAAGTTCCGTGAAGTAGAATCAGTATTCAAATAATCAAGTGATCATCAGCGTGAAAAGAGATTCGCACGATACGCGGGCAATGTCAGGGTCATTTTCGGCCAGCATTTTCCATTCACATTGGTAAACCGAAAAATGTCGGGCTCGATCGAGCCACGAGCGCGCGGGCGCGCGGTCGCGGGTTCGCTTCCCTCATAAAAGTGACGCGATGCTCATTATCGTCGGTATTATCTGTAATACGGCATGAATGGCGACCGAAATCGAAATGAAAACGTAGGAAAGGTCACGCTCGCGTGCCAGGAATAACACGACCGTGGCGTTGACCCACATTGTTTTTGAAACGCGATTAAACTCATTGAAAACGGCCGAAGGTAGATTAATGGCCCCGGGTCGGCGTAATCGCAGAGAGTGAGGTAAAAAGCGAAACAAATTTAACGAGCTGTGAATTATGAAAATCGGTGACAGGCGGCCGCTTTTAAATGATCCCTCTCACCCCCCCTCCGCCCCCTCGCTGGTGGCGCTTGTCGGCCTCCCTCTGCCACCCCCGCGACCGCCGCGATCCCCTCTCGCGCTCGCGAAGTTTGGTTTGGGCGCGTGCCAGTGAATCGAAACGATTCGAATACAAAATAATAATAAAACAGTCGGTAGATTGTGGGCTGGCAGGCCGGCTGGGGGCGGGGGAGTCGAGCGGGGATGGCGTCGGCGAGCGGCGGGAGGCGGGGTTTGCAGCGCATTAACGCAATTAACCTCCAATTAATAACACATCAATTGACACCCGGTCAACTTGTTGCATCGGAGCAGCCCGATATTATGCAGAACGCGTATCAGCCCTGTGTGTATGTACACGAGCCAGCATGCCTCTGTCCTGTGTGTGCGTGCGTCATTATGTATATATGCAGCGCAACCCTGTCTCCTCCGACTGTATCCCGGTCTCTCTCTCTCTCTCTCTCTCTCTCTCTCTCTCGCTCTCGCTCTCGCTCTCGCTCTCCCTCTCTCTACATCTGACGTGTACGCGTGTATGTACCCACGATTAGGCGTCACGAAAGCGCGGTGTCCGTTTACTTGTCTGCCGATGCGTGCCGAGGCGAAGGATGCTCGGTCACTCTGCGGATAATAACGAAACGAATGTTACAAATAATTTTCTATCGAGGGGGAGAACGCGAGCGGCGCATAGCTATGCGTGCGGATCACCGGCGTACGTACACACGAAGGACATGGGCTGATGACCACAGTCGGGTTCCCATGCAACCCCCTGCGAACACTCGCCGCCACATGACACTTACGGGGGGTGGAATTCCAGTGCACATGCCGTCGTGGCGGTGCCTCGCGTACGCCATGTGGAACACAAGCACCATGTGATACCCGTCGTGTAGAAACCTGCTGATGCCTACTTGCGAGCCGCCCGGAAGGAAGTTGTTAGGGCTGCGATGCGAAAGTATTGTTTCGCTTTCGTTGCAGATTCGACCGGTCGCCGATTCTCGCCGATCGAAAATACTTGAGACGACCGTTTGATCGTTCGAGAGACGCGACGACGGGGCGCACGTTGAATTAATTCTAACCCCCGCAGTTAAGTATTCAGGCTCTAGCAACGTTTAGGTGGCAATCTATTTTAGTTATAGCTAGCCGTTCCTTGAAAACTTCAGCTTTTCATTTCTTCGTAATCACTATAATCCACACAGAAACTGCCAACTGTCTTCGGTTGCATAGAACAGTTCGAAACATTCTTTCTATCGTAATTTCTGCTGATCATAGTTAATACGTTCTACACTGACTCGCGCAGAAATTACAGGCAGAATATCGTCGGCGTAGAACTCCAGCAAGTTTTTATACGCATAACTTTTTCTGATCGACGCATACGATCTCTTTGCATATGTTTTTTTTTATCATAATTCAGGATATGAATCTTTACTGTATTTCTTTCTCAATAAAGTCTGTCGACGGTCAGTTATAGTTGTTAAACAAGTTAGGCAATTTATCTGTGGTGTCGTTCCAAGAATGTAGATCTGAACCAGATTTTGTCAGTGCACTTAACACAATACATAAAGAAAAGTAGCACAATTTGATCTTACACCCCCGGCCATAAGTCACCGGTCATTTACAGTAAATTTTTCCTAAATTGTCTAGATTCTCCCTAAATTCTCCCTAAACGTTCAGATTGCACCTAAAAATGGAATTGAGAATAGTTACCAATAGAAAAACGAGTCGCAAGGCTCGACTAATCGTATCTCCTTTTCCCAAATTGTCCATTTCTGTGCACAATCTGAGCGTCGATTAGGGAGAATTTACTACATTTATTTTCAAGAAAATGATTATTAGAACGCAGATGTAGTTGTCTGGAGTAATTTTATTGCTGAGATTTGTTGCATATATTTATCTGTTGAATTGTGCATCTGAAATTTATTGTTTTACCTGTAAAATCCGAGAAATACGTTCAAGTCATCGTATCTGCAGTGGAGAGTATATCGACGAAAAAAATAACGACGTGCAAAATAATAATTCTAAATATAGATATATCTATATAATATATATATATATATACTCTAATATAGATATATCTATATAATATATATATATATATATATATGTAATAAAATGAATCGAGAAAATTGCATCTGTTAGTTAATAATCATTCTTCTAAAAATAACTAACTGTCCGATGACTTATGGACGGGAGTGTACGTCTATGTCGAACGACTGTGCATCTTGAAAAAAAAGAAAAACAAATACTTGGAATATCAATCTTAATCGATCATAAATTATGCTTTAGGATTTATCTGCAGTGTGGGAGAAAAATATGTACAATGTACTAGGAATATTAACTGCCAATAAGTTGTAAATTCTAAAACGAGTATAAAATAATGTAAGAAGCAGAATGGTGAAATAGTAGAAATTGATGTCGAATTTTGCACCGGCAGACAGTCGAAGCGTCCAAGACTTGCCGAACGTAGAAAGAAAGAAATGTTGCGCGGCTATAGACCTTGTGGATAGAAATTTCATATCTTTTCTATCGATTTTCATACTTTCTGTCCTCGCGGCAGAGGAGGGTGGCGCGCGTCCGTCAAAAGAAGGGGATCAGAATGGCTACGAGATATACGTTTCTTTCTTTTCACTTGCGGATTCATTAAAAAATTTCGATTCGAAGTATTTCCCTTTGAAATCGCATACAAGGTTGATCTACCGATAGGAGCCGCGTGATCGATGGTAAGAGAATAACGAACGCTCTCCTCGCCTCGAGCTTCTCAGCGGCCAGGTCTTCCTTAATTACCCAGACCTATAGGTAGGAGTTATCAGCGTCGATAGCTCGAAACAATGGCCACCTTGGACCGTAACCCCTTAATGCTGGAATTCTCCGAGAAAAGTCGACAGAATTATGAGCCGGTCTTCCATTAACCCGCACTCGTAATCAACAGTTAATTTTTAAGGCTGCCCCCGACCACCCTCTTCTCGGTCTTAACTTTTTCCCCGCTGTACTTTGTTTCGCGTCTTTCTTCCTTTCTTTCTTTAATGTTTTTCCGATTTCCACCAAGCTCTCGTCGATGCCGGCCATTCATTTCGTTTCGTCTCGTTCCATTTCGTAGGAATTTCATGACCGCATTGAATACGTGGCACTCGATGAATCGGTCTCTCGACCGGTCGTTCTCTAATCTCGTGGCGGCAACCCCACCGGCATAACCTGTAATCACCCCTTCAAATCAAGTCACCTGCTTAAACGGTAAATATCGCATGACGCACAGGAAATGGCTGTTGGTAGTTCATCAGACTGTTTTCGCTTCGTTAAAGTGATCGATGCGACGTCATTAGTCTACACAACGCCCGATCGGCCACACCAAAAATCAACTTATTTACGAAGATTTGCTTGAAGCATAAGCTATATGAATACACTATAAATACACAGATGCACCCTTTGAAACTGTGTCAATATAACAGGTTCCACATTTTTTAATTTACGATCATCAAAATTCCAAAGATGCGTTTATTCAATTTTCTTTTATATATTTTTTCAAGCTACCTTCTCGAAACCAACTTGGATTTTCTTATTCGATCTGATACATAATTAACAATTTATCAAAGTAACTGTTGGAAAATCATATTTTAGTCCAAAGGCAAACCCTAACATTTTGCTCCAAAATCTTGCCCCAAATCGCAAACGATTTATTTCTACGCGTTCATCGCTAATGAACAAATACTGAAAGAGCACAAATTAATAACATGGATTTAGTAAGAGCGTTTTAGAGCCGCTATTGATTATTTCAAATTGATTTTGGGAGAACGGAGGGGCGCGGTGAAGTCGTTTGCTTTTCGCCGGACAGACATTGACGCACCACGAAGCGTTCCCCAGCGGTGTTCTTTGCGTGTAATTAGCCCAACGTGTCGACTTCCGAGTCGGGGCACCCAATGGGAGAGTTCCTAAAACCATTTCCGGCGGAGAACACCTTTTTATTCTACTCGCCCCACGCATGACGGCCCAAAAGGGAAATACCGATTAAAGGTAGGAAGTCCAGAAGTTCACGACCCCCCTCGAAGTGTTACGTTCTTCGAGGCAGATACGATTGTAGACGTTATCGAACCCGAGACCATATGTCACCGTTTTCAGGCGGCGAGTATACTCCCCGCACGTTGCGCCTAAGATAATTGCCAGGGAGCAGTATCTTGGGGCGAAATCATTCTGTCCGGCATAGAGGCTCGAAAACTTGGAAACATACTGAAATAGAAGAGTGATCGAACGATCATTGGAAATCGCTGAAAATTCTGGCCATCGTTAATACGAATTTATTAAAAAAAAAATTCATAATTAAAAGAAATTAATTTCCCAAGATATCTCGGCGAATCTCAGTCGATATTCCCGTGTTCCGGTATCTCCTGAATTTACATGCGACAAACGTATAAAAATTTGCAGTCAAGTTTAATAACTGCTCGCAGTTTGTAATTTTCACGCGCCACATAACAGTCAATTATTTCCTATTTTCCATTAAACAGTGCGCATACAGTACGGACGTATATACATATGCGCGCTCGGTTTCGCGAGCGATTCGTATCTTTTGGAAATATTTAATATCAGAATGCTTCTGGAATCGATGAATATATTCGGTAGCACGCCTGTTGGAAGCGAGCGGATAATAAACAAATTTCGAAGCCGGTTGCATCCCTTTTGCACGCGCGATCGCGTAAACGGCGGGGAACAGTGAGACTGAAAGCTCATGCGCGCAGCTCGAGGAAAAAAAGTACAACGATTCCGTGCTTCCACCAATTCGCCGCTTTTGCCACGTGTTGCTATATACGCATTTCTCTTTGAGCCTCCTTGTTGCTTCATGAGCCGCGCGTATACATACGTCTAGTCGCTCTGTCGATATATAGGGACGAGTACTCGTGTCCTCGAACGCAGGCGGCTCGTGCGTAGGCAAACTATGGAATATGTCGGCCTATTGAGCGCAGGTGCTTTAAGCTGCTCAGCTGTTGCTTCGGGATCTCATGCACATTCACGCAAACATATATCGCGGCGATATTGGTGCACACTAAGCAGCCGGCGCGGTCGTATCAAACTGCGTGCGTGCAAACGCAGAAGGTCGACTCGCGTGTACTCACGCACTTATGCGTATCGGCAATTGAATCGTGAAACGATCGAGCCTAGTCGTCGTTGAATGAATTTGTGGAACGGCTGGTCGATTATCCGTTCGTCGTTGCCGGCTCGTCGCGAGAAACTGAGACACCCACGCACCCAAAACGTCGACTTGTCCCCGATTAACCCCTTGTCGTATCGTTTCCTTGGCAAATTACAACGGTTCCGATTGTTCTTTGGTCGTGACAATTTCTCGGAATGAAAAGAATACGTATTTTCATTGTACATCTACATGTATACTCATTGGAAGGCTTAAAAGAACAGAACTGCATCATTAGTAACAACAGCAATGGTCCCCAATATGTGCGAAAGTAGAAATGGAAAAAGTAGAACGATCGACGTAATTTAATTTGTCTCGATGTCAAATCGATAGAAATCAACACACAATGGAAAGACGAATAATTATTCCTGGAGATTCTTTCAATTCGCGTCGTTGACAACTAATTGGGCGACGTGGAAAATGTGTGAAATTTACGTGAACTTATTTATCGGCTTGTAATGACAGTCGCAGAATAAAGAGGAGCTATTATTATCGCGAAGATGATATCGAATTCAATGACTGAACCGAGAAAGTTGCGGGGGACTGTTCGAAGATGAATATAGCCTGCTCAAGTTTGACCACGGCAGATGGTGTGTGCTGGTCTATGACCGAGGAATCACACTATCAATTACTTTTTTGCGCTCCCCTGCCGCCAATCGATCAACGACAGCGGTTCGAATAAGAAATTTAATGCAAAGTAATTTTCTTATGGTCTCTCCTCGGTCACCGGCTACTTTCTTCTTTAACCAATCCTATGTGGCCGGCCCCTACGCCGTCAGTGGTTACAGAAACACGCGGCAAGACAGTCGAAGTTCGAAGAGAATGTTCATATTCGAATCGAAGACGATTGCTCGCTTTGCTGTATTTTTAATGAACAGCGACCGGCATCTCCGTGTTTCTTGAGACAAGGTGGAACGTGCCGCTTTTACCGTACTTTTCTACGCGTTATTCCGCAAAATTTTTCGGAGCGAATGCACGTTCCTCGTAGACGTAAAATCAGAAATTTTCTAACGATGAAGCTAGCTTGAGAAAGCTCGATGAAAAATTGCAAGCTCCCTTGCAACGAGAAATAAATATATCTTTGCTCTAGAACTCGGACCGCATATAGCGCATTTCTGGACTTCGAAGAATTTCATAGCAAGCACGTGACGCATCAATACCGCATTGAATCGTTCTCTAAGGTAATAAAGTTACGTGTGGGAAAGTTATGTCACGGGGAAAAAGTCAACAATAGCGGCGCACGATGGCCGTAGACGTTTCTATCTACGGAAGTGAAGGAGCGTCTATATGCGGACCGGGTCTAAAATAAAAGAAAAAAAAAACGAGGAGACGGTCCGGTATAACTTTTCCGTCTAACATCGATTCCCTTTCATTGACCACGTAGGTGAGCCACTCTCGTACACGAACCAACTAAAGGGGGTTCAACGTTATTTCTGTTGCAGACGAATAAGAAGAACCGCGGTAACGAAAATCGAGGCGAGGGAGAGAGGGGCAGCCAGCCCTTTGGTGAGCTCGAAGGATGCAGCTCCCAGGCGGGAGCACGAGGATTCCACCCGCGAGATCACCGGCTTCGCTTCCCGTAATTATTAACGGGAGTAGTAACATTTCATCGACTGTCGCCAAGGAACGCAACAACGGTAGAGATTCAAATGGAAGCGGCGGTGCCGGCTTGATTTGCCATCGCAGCAAGATCGCAATAGTGACCAGAGGTTGCGGAAACGGTCCCCAGAACGTGTCCCGCGTCGCGAGAAGAAGTCGTCATTCCGAGACGAAGACGAATCGCCGACACCGAGTAATCGCGAAGCCCCAGTTGTTGGCGTCCACCCCACGACGGAAGGAGGGAGGCGAGGAATAGTGAAAAGGAGGCGCAGAAAAACCGAGAAACGACGGAAGAAGCGGAAGAGGTGGTGCGAGAAAAGGAGACGAGGAGGAAGCAAAAGTTCGTCGGGAAGGAGAAGGCTGCCGACGTCGTCGTCGTCACCGACGACAGCGGAGGAGGAGGCGGAGGAGGCGGAGGAGGAGGAGGAGGAGGAGGCGGCGGAGGAGGAGGAGGAGGAGGAGGAGGAGGAAGAAGAAGAAGAGGAGAAAGAAGAGGCGGCGGCGGCGGCATAGCAGCGGGAGGAGGAGGAAAAAGAAGTGGCGGCGGAGGCGGTGGCGACGGGCGGAGAAGGAGAAGGAAACGGTAAAGACGAAGAAAGTGGGGAGGGAAGAGTATCACCGGTCAGAGTGGGGAGCGTAAGGTAGAAGGAACGAGGAGGAAAGGCGGCCGTGGTAGGGGAAACTGCCGGAGAGTACGGAGCAGAGAAGCAGAGGCAGCGCGCTGAGCCACGAGGGGCTATTCAAGCGTGAAGGGGAGGGGTGACAAGGAATCCTGGCGGGGAGGGGACGCGGAGGCCTTCGGGGGGCCGACCAACCAGACGGCCGATGATGTCATCGGGGGAGGAGACCGAGTATTTCGCCCCCTACGGAGCAACCACGGAAAGCAAGCAACAGCAACTCCAGAAGAAGCAGAAGCGCACCAGACAGCGCGTGGACGCCGGCGAGCCGCGCAACAACTATTCGAGTATACCGCACTTCACCTCCCGGCCATCCTTCCACGGCGGCGGTATATACGGTTCGATCTTCGGTGGCAACGGGCCAACGCTTCCGCAACAACAACAACAACCGCCGTCGCAGCATCATCAATCACAATCGCAACAACAACAGCAACAACAACAGGCTGGAGCAGCTGGCAGTCAAGGTCACATAGGCACAGCTACGACGGGTCCCACCGCTCAGCAGCATTCCGCCCACGCGGCATTCGGTTTCTTCGGGGCACCGGGTTACGGCCCCACCAAGATGTTGAACGAGCTGCTCGGACGACAAGTCAAGCAGGCCAGTGACGCCGGTGGTTCACCGCCAGAGGGCGGCCACGGGATGACTGGCGCCGGCATGGATTCTGCCGCGAATTTGCAATCCGGTGCTGTGGTTAATTGCGACGATCCCGCCACCGCTGAGCTCACGCAGCACATGCTTCGCGACATACTGCAAGGGCGCAAGCTCACGGCGCTCTCGGTACCCGAACAGCCGAACAACAATAACAGTATACACAGTAACAACAACAACAACACGACGGATCTACTTAAGTCACAGCAGCAGCATCAACAGAGTCCTCAGCAACAAAATTGTGATAGTGCGCGTAGTGGAACAGTGCAGAGTGGGGGCGAGGAGAGTGTTGATGGAAATAATATGGTGAACAACGCGAATCACAGTGATCGTGATACCGTGATGCCGGGCGATGCCGAGGACAGCGCCGAGGACGCTGCCGCGGCTGCACGTGCTATGGAGGAGGCGTTCGCCGAAGCTGGTATGGAGCCTGGGGCCAATTTGGATGGGTCGGACTGCGAGCAAAGTTTACCGCCGAGTCCCACGCAGCCAAGGTCAGGATCGGTCTCGGTCAAGGAGGAGATACAGGACTCGATGAATATCAAACGGAGTCCGAGCAACTCGCCTTGCCCGATCGTACCGAAAACCGAGATCAGCTCGCCGACCACCGAGATCAAGCGTGCTCGCGTGGAGAACATTGTCAGCACGATGCGCAGCAGTCCCGCCCTCCAAACGACCACGGTGAACGGCTGCAAGAAACGGAAATTGTACCAGCCGCAACAGCAGACCGTGCACCATGTTCTCCAGCACAGTGTCAACGACACCATGATGGACTACGAGGAGGAGAGCGAGGAGGAGGAGGATCCTTCGACGATCAGGCAAAAACGCGAGGAGAAGGACAACCTGAAGAGTCAGTTGAAGTTGCTGCACGAGCAGCTGGCGGTAATGCAGCAAAAGTACAATGAGCTTTCGAGCAGAATGGAGCCAGACACGAGCGAAAGCGGCGATGCGCCCGCCAGTCCTCAGCATCAACCTCAACCACCACCACCGAGACCACCGCGACCTCATCCACCAGCGTACAATGGCCTCCCAGCCATACCAGCTGAACACACGCACGCTTCGGCAGCTATGTATCACATAGGACACAAAGCCTACCTCGAACAGCAACACGCTGCTCTAGAGAGAATAAAGCAGCATCAGGAGGCCGCTGCGAGGCAACATCAACAGCAGCAGCAGCAACAGCAGCAGCAACAGCAGCAACAACAACAGCAGCAGCAGCAACAGCAGCAGCAACAGCAGCAACAACAGCTTCAACGACAAACCTCTCCACCACCACCCCCTCCGAGTCAAGTACAACAACAGAGTCAAAGCAATACCGGCCCGTCCACGCCGCAGACGCCACAAATGCAATCGGCGAGCGCGCCTCTTCAACATAAGGATATCCAAGAGAGGTTAAGTGTTTTTAGAGGAGCCGCCGCGGTTGGCTCGTCCGGTCCACATATCACTGGTGCGGACCTCGAAGGCTTGGCGGATATCCTCAAAACGCAAATCACCTCGTCTTTGATAAATCTAGTCGACAGTGTAGTGGCGAGATTCGTGCAGCAGAAGGGGTTTCTTGGTAAACAGAGCGAGGCGGCACAGGTTGCCGCCGAACAATTAAACAAAGACCTCCTTCTGGCCAGCCAAATACTCGAAAGGAAATCACCTAGGACGAAAGTAGTCGATAGAGGAGCACCACAACCATCCGGTGGCCCAAACGGGCCACGGGGGCCCCACAATGGCGGGCCCCCTCCTACACAGTCTACGGGTTTCCCTCAAATCGGAATCATGGGTGGTGGGCCCCATGGTCCTCATTCTGGCCCCACGGAAAACAATCTTAATCAAATGAACCAGCTGCCACCCCATGTCAGGTCGAACGGCACGTTATTTCAGACGCCAAAACCGCCGACGATATACGCCATGACCTCCATGCAGGCGCAGCAACAACAACAACAGCACCAACAGCAACGCGAACACCAGCAGAGAGAACAGCAGCAACGCGACCAATACTGCAAGATGAGGAGCGACGAGAGGGAAAACAGGGATTCGGAACAGAACGAGGCCCTGTCCCTTGTTATGACGCCCAAGAAAAAACGTCATAAGGTAATTATCCACTGAACATTTCTTTAAACTATTCGTAGCAAATATTTCTTTTGCATCGCTAATTAAATGAATGAGTTTGCTCCTCGGCATTTCTACCCTCGATAAATGTCCAAGTCCACGATCATTTAGAACTTGAGCTATCACAATTTAATAATGTTCAATGAATACCAAATTTACTAAGAAAGTAATTAGTCTAGTAATTAGTAATCTTTTTTTCTAAAAATAAAATATCACGTTTTGGCAATATGTATATAAAATAGAAAGATCTGTTCATTCATTTCCTCGAAGGAATACAAAATTTATAGTACGCTATCGTTCATGTAGTATCACGCATGCTTATAGAGTTCAAGTGCTTATTAGTCTTTCGCTATGTTCCTTTGGCTGGCTTTTTACGTTAAGTATATCTATGTGTATAGGATAAGTATCTGAATTTCAGATTGTAAATCAAGGTATCAATTAGTATTTTCCTTCACAGGTGACGGACACGAGGATCACACCGAGGACCGTGTCCAGGATCCTGGCGCAGGAGGGCAGCTGTTCGCAAGGAGGCAGCGAGAGCCCGCCACCTCCACCTCCACCGAGACCTTACCACGCGCCACCACCAATGCTGCCAGTGTCTCTGCCAACCAGCGTAGCGATACCAAACCCCAGTCTCCATGAGAGTCAAGTGTTCTCGCCGTACTCGCCGTTCTTCAACCCTCACACGGGTCATCCGGGTCAGGTACCACCCCCGGGATCGCATCATCTACCTGCAAGTCCTCCAGGTGCAAGTGTAGAACTCAGGGATTCCCCACCGCTGCCTCATCCGCCGGCTATACTGCATCCTGCCTTATTGGCGGTTGCCCAGCATGGCAGTCCAGACTATGCGCATCTGAGGATGGACACCAATGACCGGAGCAGCGAATGCAACAATGGCGACATCGGCTACGATGGAGTGCAGCCTACAATATCCTTTTCTAATGGTACAGTTGACCAAAAAAAAAAAAAAAATGGGGGAACAAGAAATAGATACAAAACAGATTCGTTGGGCTAAAAGTTGGAGAACGTCCAGAACATGGTCTTCGCAAGCAGGGCACCGGGGGCTCGCTCATAGTAGTTACCGAATTGTCCAAGTTTACGATTCAGAATCGAAAGCCGGCCGGTAATCAGCGTCTCGAAAATTCGATGATACCGAGGGGGCGATATTGCGCCGCGGCGACGTGGTCTGGACGGTTCTCCAAAGAAAGTACCGCCGAACTTTCAATATTAAAACCGGGAAGAGTATATACACGGGCGAAGGCAGTCGGAAGAGCGTTAAAACGCGATAGTAAAAGCGAAAGAGTTGATGACGATACTTAGGAGAACGTATTCTCTCCCCTGCGCGGAAGGGAAACGCGAAGCTTGGTAACTTTGGAAAACAACCGTCGAGTTCTCCGGGAGAAAAAGCTGGCCGGCCAACAACCAGAAGGAAGTCGGGAGAATACCAGGAGGCGGGAGAGGAACCTCGGACGAATGTTAGATTAGTTTGCCACGGAGTTAGGCTAATGTTGGCTGCACCTACGAGTAGAGTTTGTCCGGCAACAACGCGCGAGGTCGAAAGTTCTTTGCCTACTCGGCCCACCCTCGACCTCGAGTCTCACCCAACTTCGCAAGCCAATAATCTGTCCCGCAATTTCGGAATTTAACCACGAAAAGGAGAGAGGAGGCGGTCTGTGAACTTCCTATCACGGAGCGTATACTCGACTTATCGTAGATAAGTCACTTCTACTACTTCCCCGAGCTGCACGGGAATCCACGAGACTCCTTTTCTGCGCGGTCAACTTCCCGCCAACTAGATTCCTTATACTTGACCGTCCGCATGGCTATGCTTTGCCCCCAGCATTGTGCTTCTCGCCGCGGATACCTTCCGCTTCCCTGCGCCGGCTAGTCCGTTCACATAAAGCCGAAACTCTTCGGGAACTGTTAATTAAAATCTGCTCGATCTTTGCATCCGAGGATCGAAGGGAATTGTTCCCGAAATTCTCAAAATCTGATCTTCCTAAACGAAAGAACGCGTCTTCCTGCTTTTTCGTCGCTGTCTGAGAATCTCGCAAATCTCTTCGGTCTAATGTTCAAAAAAAGTGAATCGACAAGAAAGCATTTTCAAAGTTCCCTAGAAACGTGTTCGTCGCTCCAATCGCTTTTTCCCAAATGGAAGAAAACTGTAGTCAACTTCTGGTCGGATGAAACAGAAACCGAGGAAATCGCGAGGTTCCTGCAGCAGTCTCGAAGCGTTGCGCACCAAACTTCGTCAGAAAAATATTAATTAAAGTCTCCTAAATCTCTGGGCCCGGGAAAAAAAGGAAACGCGGCGGCGCCGAAAGTTTACGAGCCGAAGGAAATAGAGAACGACGCCCGTCGAGTTTGTCGCAACAACCGGAAACCGAGGAAGTCGCGATGCTCGTCCCCCGCGGCAGTTCGAAAGCGTGGCGAGCAGGTGCGAGAAGTTGAGCAGTTCCGATTATCACGCATGACCCGGCCGTGGGGGTCAGTTCGTAGCGGCCTTCTCACTTACCGAAAGCGCTAGCAAATATCGGGCTCACAACCTGGAAAAAAAGACTTATGTCGCGGGTAGGCGGGGGCGTTTAGTGGACGTGTAAACGCGTCGGAAACGGTGCAACGTCGGGAACTGCAACGGTGTGTGTTGGTTCGGGTCGCTCGATCGGCCGCGCGGCGTTCTTTACCACCTTTTTAGCCGGCCTTTGATGTAAAATCAATGGCGCATTTTTTCACTCCCTCCTCTTGGGGTAGGTCGAGCGCATGGCCGCGGTACAACCTGTGCTGTTCACCATTCTCCTCTGGATTCACCCTCGTGTCTATCTCTCTCGGTACTCTCGTGCTGGGCCTTCGGCGTATCCGAATATGCTTTTCACGCTGTCCGAATTTCCTTCCCGGTACCACGCTGGCGGGAAACGTGCTCGTGCACGCGGCAAACGCACGACGAGGGGCTGCGACGACGCTCTCGATGCGTCGTTCTCGAAGAATTGCATTCCACGCTTTCGCGCGAACGTCGGGCTGGTCTTGGAGTCGTAATAAAATATTAATTGGTAATTTCTTGAACAATTTATAGTTATCAATCGTTTATAGTCAGATTTATAGTTACACATTCGAGAGAGCATTGAAAAGAATAAAATAACATTTCGCGATTTTACTTATATATTGAATGTTTTAAAAGGCTGCGAAACTCGTAAACAATGTACAGCATTATTTTTAAAACATTATGCTTTGAATGCATAAATAAAAAGCGCGAACTTTAGTAAAGTAGTAGAAATTGTTCTCCTCGTTTATCTATCTCGAGCGTTTCAGATTTGGGATTGTAATTGCGATTATTACATTTAGAAACGATCGCTTGGTTCTTGACAATCGATGCACACCTCCCGCTCGCGAAGCATAGAAGGCTGGTATAACGCGCATTACGAGTGTAGGAGGAAGGACCAGCTCGACAGCCGTGGGGCGGAATAATCCTTATTACAGTCGGGTATCTCGTTATCATCCATCGGCGGCACCGCGAGCGCAAAATGCGACGCGGGGGTGCGCGCACGTTTGATGGGAACGGCTACACTTGTCGACTCGTTCGCTTGTAAACGACAACTTCGCTTGTGCGCTGAGAGAGTTCGCACGCCCGACAGTAACACCAATAACGATAGGCGTTCGTGAAAAAATTGTAAACGCGCTCCCGCGTTTTACCCGTCCCGCGCTGAATTAGATGGCTTTACACGGATCAAGGGTCTAGGAGAAGGTTACGCAGATTTTCCGGGATTATTCGAGGCGGACAGTTCGGCAATAGTTTCCAAGCGATCGCGCAGCCACCGTTGTTTCCAAGTTTCTCTATCTGGAGACGGTTTCCGTTAAAACGAGAGGGCGCTGCTGCGCGTCGCTCGATCTTCGCGTTTCTCGAGGAGGAGTGACTTGAAAGCCAGTCGAAGGCACAGACGATCCGCAAGAGATTGAACACACGGATTAGCCAAATAAGAATGCGATGAAACCACATGAAGAGATCCCATTACCGATAAGGAGTCGGTAAGGCTTCCGCTGAGGATACGGCCAATCGTGGGCCAACCTCGCCGAGAACGTTAGACCCCTATTACCCTCGCGACATCCACAGCTTGTACGATTTCTAATCCAATTTGATACGAAGAAAACACGATTAAGTTTGAGATATTTGCGTACACAGAAACCGATTGTCGGATCGGACAGCCCCTCTTGCGACTGCCCTCTCGACGCTCGCTACGGTTCATACTCTTACCATCTTTGATATAAGAATAGCGGGATGATAAGTCCGTTGATCGGCGCTCGACGTAGCGCTGCTCAAACATCGGTTAACGATCACACAGCAACAGAGTATTTCCTTAACCACGGTGAACTCGTCAACGCTGACGCCGATGCATCTGAGGAAGGCGAAGCTAATGTTCTTCTGGGTCAGGTACCCGTCTTCGTCCATCCTCAAGATGTACTTCCCCGATATCAAGTTCAATAAGAACAACACAGCGCAGTTGGTTAAATGGTTCAGCAATTTCCGGTGAGTACCATCAAATTATTTATTCGTGTCGGTATTGGGGCTGTTTGCAGCCTGCAATCCGACACGGGGTGTCTCACTCGAAACAAGCCTCCTTATTAACGACGATAACATTTCTCCACTTGCTGATAATTGTGTTTATGAAGCATAAGAGGATGAAGATGATATCGAATCAGAGAAATTGCACCTGCTAGAGCATTTCGTTGTTACAAAATGTTTTCTCGTGTTTAAGTTCGAATGTGAAATTTCAAATAACACATCGATTCAGATTGGAAGAAACAATCGGCAGGCTTATTTCGTTTGAAACATTCTGCGTATGAAAAATAACGCGGGTACAGAATGTATTCAGCACGGATATGGTCATCGTTCTCTTCCGATCAAGTGCATGCTCGATTATCGTATCATTTCCGAAGGAGCGTAACAACGTACGGGTACGCGGAAATTTGCATTCAACGTT
The DNA here is from genome assembly GCF_051020955.1 of Megalopta genalis. Classification (NCBI taxonomy): domain Eukaryota; kingdom Metazoa; phylum Arthropoda; class Insecta; order Hymenoptera; family Halictidae; genus Megalopta; species Megalopta genalis. Next base: position 7,074,566 of record NC_135014.1, on the reverse strand, counting down.
CGCCACGATGTTCAGTAACGAGAACGCCTGTGTAACGTCCAGGAACATAGCTGATAGATCGTAGACGGAATAATCTTCCGATCGAACCGGGGCATTTTTTAATCACCGATCCCGAACGCGATGTCCCGTGTTCGTTTCCCGCGAAAAATAGAACAAGACCGCGGAAGACGTTCGGGTTACGCGCGATCCCATTCCGTGTATGCAAACGAAATCGAGCTTTCCAAGGGATCGACCACTCCCTACGCAGAGAAACGGTCAGAACCCAAGAGACGACAGTCACGATGGGTGTGTCCGAATCTTAATTACCCTCCCTTCGGCCGAGGATAAGTAACGCGGCTACATTGCCGCAGGTATAAAGCGTAGGAGGTGGTGGCTACCGACACATACCGGCCGGCAGGCATTAGCCTGATTATAATTAGCCTGAGTACAGTACAGATCCCAGATATAAGGTGGTCAAAGAGGCCGCACTTGGTCTCGCCGTTACATTATTGCCGTTTTCTTATCGCGAGAGACGCCCATCCTCCCGAAAACCATAAGTTTCCATCGCATCACAGTTCGACGAGTCCGCGGCTCCGCTTCTGCGGCGGGGCTTCGTTTATTCGGTTCGGGAAATTCGTAATCGACGTCTCGCTTGCCAACGATCGCGCGACGATCACGTTTCCATTATGATTTGGTTCGCCAGAAAGAAATGTCTGAATTTTCAGCAAGAAATTAATGTAACGTGGATTTCTCGCGTGAATTATTCTCAGCTGCGTATCTCTTGTTCTCGGTCAGTCTTTTATTCGCAGCAGTCGGATTAATATGTACAAACTGAAATAATTGAATCAAATGTACCGAATGTTTTTCAAATTGCACATTGACGGTCGATTTTTGGGTTACGGATGGAATCTATGAATTATGAACAGTCTCCCGTTTCAAAAACTGTTTTATTGGCAAGCCCGATATTGGTTTCGACTAAAAAATTGATTTCTTTCGCCGATGCATTGACAATGAGTACTCGAAGTTCAATTAGACTCTGCTAGCTGCAATTTCTATTTCGATGTTCTGAAATTATTGATAACGTTTCAAAAAGTAATCAACAATTAAAGGCTTCCTGAAAAAAGTCTCGGCGGCGATGGTAATTTTGGACGAGTAGCACGGTGTAATAATCTAGTCTAATAGACAATTAACGTGTTTTAATCCTGCCTTTGGAAACAGCACAGTCACGGAGGAGCCTATTAATAGTCTCCCGGTGGCGAAAGCGTTAAAGTAATTACAGTTTCGTTTAATCGGAACAACGGTCGACGTGTTCTAGCTTTGGATTTCTGGTTAGCGAAATTCTATCGTCTGGCTGGCAAGCAACGCTGTCAACTTACGGTTTCGCATACATTAGAAGCGTCGAAATGCACCGCGAACTTGACACCTCCGGCTACGATACTCAATTCCAGCATCGATTTTCAATACGTTCATCATGCCGGACCGCGCCGCGCCGGCCGATCTCGTACGAAATATTCGAAGCACTCGACCGACCCGCAGGAAAGCCAGCCACAAAAATTTAATTAACGCAGGGAAAGGTCCATTAAAAATTGTCGCATGTAAAAAATGAGGGAGTAGTAGGAGAACACTTAAAATTTCACCGGGACATGAGCAGGCTATTCCCGGTCGGTCGTGAAAATTTGTTGCGTGGAATGAAGTAGAGCTCTCGCTATCAGAATTATACAGAATCGTTTTCCGAATCAGGAGGACCGGAGGCTCGAGGAATTAGAAGGAAGCCGAGTTCGCGGCGGAAATAGGCGCGGCACGGAAATAAAAAAAAAAAACATATAAATATATGCATATACATATATGAATACACGCGTATATGCAACACGTTCACCGAGGACCGTGTATGTTGACGGGAAAGAAAAGGGTACGCGGATCAGTTGCGAGCAACTTGTCCCTCGTGCCGTTGCTCTCCGGCACTCGGCCCCCTTCTCCCCTGGCCCTGTTTCGCTCTCTCGAAACATTTTCCACCGTAGCCAACGAGAAAGAGAATCGGTTAGAGTGGTTGATAAGAGAGAACGGCCGTGGTGCGTGTTAGCGAAAGTTTGTAACGTCCAGCAAAAATTGCATCGGAGGCCAGGCTTCCGTCGTTAAGCACAAAGCTAATTACCGGCTGAATATATTTCGCTACATTTTGTCGTGTCGGCCGCGGGGCTCTTCGGTCTCTCTTCAACGACACACTCTCCCCCGCTCTTTTTCTTTCATCGTCCTTCGCTTTCTGACTTCTGTTAGCTTCGCGATCACGGTGACGAATCAGACGGAACCGACGCGAAACGCGAGGCTACTCCTCGAATTACTTACGATACCAATCACCACGAGGCTTGAGTGCGCTCAGATCTAGACTCGCGAATGTGTTAGTCACATTTACGAAAATGTTCGCTTGCGTCTTAAAACGTGATCTATACATGCCTGTTCGTTAAAAAGCCAAGTGAATTAAATTATGAAGTTACTATCAATTGACTTAACTCTAAATTATCCGAACAATAAATATGATCTGTAAACGATGCACGAGTTAGCAAAGAATATCACTCCATCCTCGAAATGAGGAAAACGTGACTTACGTCGCTACGATTCGAATTCACTTAAATGTTCCAGTGAAATTTCAATTTTCTGGTAACTAGTTGAAACCGTTAGTTATTCGTGCAGATGTTGATTAATAGGAAACAAAAATGAAATAACTATAGTTTTTGTTTTGGACACTGAACCTAACGAACGCTAAAAGCAGCTAACCGAATTTATTTAGACTTCTCGTTATTTTCGTTATAACGTATATTTTAATTAAGAAATTTATTCAATCGTTTCCTGCGAAAGACATTTTATTAGTTTAACAATTTTTGAAGAAAAATGTTTGAAAGAAAATCTCTTGTGTCAAAAATAGTCTGACAGTATTCTTAAATTGTTTTCATGTTTTGACAGCTTTGAATTCCACTTGCTTATTTTTGTCACAAATTCGTGCTCAGAATTAATACAGTTAAATATTAAAAACACTGATTAAGACGGCAAAGTTACAAAATCGGTGCAGACTGTCCGCAGTGTCTCATAAGAAAGGTTTTCCAACGGAGACCGCCGGACGTTTATAAGCTGTTTGCCATTTGAAACATTCTAAATTTAAGTATGTTCTATTTTAAAACAACTTGTCCTGCAGTTCTTATTGGAAATCTGTATGGCGGAAAAGGTACAACCTTTAATTTATCGCCTGAATCTTCTCCAATGAACGTCCAGTAGTCTGGTTACATTTATTTTTTAAGCGATGTTACAAAGATAAGCTGACTTCAATTGACTTTATTTATTCATTTTTGAAGTCACATTTCTTGTGATCGGGCCCTTTTAAGTTGGTCCTATTATTTCAATTGCTCTTGACATTAGATTTACGGAGCACAAAAAACAGCTGATTTATATTAGTTTATAAAAGTAATAATAAGCCATTTTTATTCTGATTTTTAACAAGTGTTATTGTATCATTTGCCGTAAGTAACGCATAAATTGAACAAATAACTCATAAATGTATATTTACGATATGAATAATCGTAAATTAAGAAATTAGTGACCCATCATTTTGACGAGTTCCGTAAACTTAGTATCAACTCTTGGACGACGCACCACATTCAACAATGTTGATGAAGATTCTCATCTTTTCTGTTGTTCCTAGTGTACAAATAGTTTGCTTCGTTCAATTGCCAAAAATGGAATAATTCAGTGATGATCGAAATACGCTGGGCAAAGATGACTGGTAATCGCAGTTCGAGGGTTAAAGTTTGTGGCTACGAACCGAGACAGCGAGCCATGTTTACGTACGGGAGCATATGTTTCAGTAGTTAGTAACTTCGAGAATATTACGAATTTTGGTTCAAGATGTCACTAAAGACATTTCCAAAGAGTCGAAATACAAGAAATAGTTTTCTTCACCAGAAGAAAAGAAAATTGTTCTTCCCGCACTCTATAATTACCAGACGGATAAAAAATGGCATCTTTCGGACTTTTTTCTTTCGCAAGTGCTGAAATTATAAAAAGATAACAAGCGATGAAAGATAAAAATGCATACATTCGTTGCGTCTAGAGCTCGTCGGTTCTAGAGCGATAGTTCAGCAATAATAAATTCTGAAACGACAAGAGACGACGAGTCGCGGGTTTAGCAGCACGTCCGCCGATTTAAGTAACTCACGGAGCGCACTTGTCCCTCCCTGTTAAACAAAGTGTGAAAAAAAGGATGTACCTGCGCCCGTCGTAAAATTAACATGTCCGAAGGGGACTGTTTGTACCAGTTAACCGTTGCCGTTGGTGAAGAATGAAGCACAGGGAAAAAAAGATCTCCCTTCGAGCGATGTCCGCTTATAATCTCAATGTTTCTAGCCGGCGGTGTCCATAAATAATTTTCACGTCTCCCCCGTTGGGGGCATCCTTACGGTCGCGAAAGGGAGAAACGGAAACTTTCCTCTTGACAATCCTTGCATACCAGTTTCGTACAAGTTTTCCCATGAAATGGCGATTAAAGGACGACACGAAGGTGCCAATATCGTGCCTCATTAGGCACACTTTCACCCTACGGGACCCTCTCCTTTGACGACTAATCACGTAAGGGTTTACCCCCCCGGACACTTTTTCCTCGTGGCTCTCCGGGCACAGTCGTTGTGTCGAGCGTGCTCGATCTGATAGCCTAATGCACGGCTTCCTATGCGGAAATGCCTCGCTACATTATTCTACGCTGGCTCGTGTACCTGCCGGACACCCTCCACCCTCTTTCCGACCGGCGATCGTCGTTGTACTTTTGTCACGAGCGGCCGTCCTGCTCCGTCACCATCGCATCGGCCCAATGCTTTTGCCAATCTTCCGCTGTGCCGAACGGTTCCCAGCCAAAGAAGATTCGACCGAATCGATCTCCAGATCTACTTTAACGTTCAAAGGGTTCCGTACGGGGCCTAGAAATTCCGCTGTCACAGGGAAAATCACAAAAGGCCGTTTCTCACGGGAAACTTTGTCACAATAGCGGATACTGTTATTATTTCCACGGTGTCTCGAACGCTTGGTTAAATGATTGTTATTACCGGTTTGTTGGTTCTTCGCCAGTCGAACCGACGTCGTTAAAATCGTGTGCAGATTTAAAGTGTTAGAGACGCACCGCGAATATCGATCTCCCGTATTTTAATCGACAGATCGCTAACGGCGATAGACAGTCTAGTACAGATTAAGATAAGAAGCTGTCAGGGGAGTGAATTTTCGGATTGATCGGGCAAATAGCGGGGAATCGTGCGGGGGCTCGATGCGATTGATAAGGGCCGATAAGACTAAAAAGTTTGTGAAGAAAACTTGAGATCACTGTCGTTATTGTTCGGCTGATCTCATTTTATTACGATTTTTACTCTACTATTTTATTTTGTTGCTCGGGTAAAAAAATACTGATTGTACTTCGCTCAATTTTCGGACATTTCAAGATTATTTCTACACGAAAACTGATACAATATTGTACAATACTATCGAGTAGGTCGCGAATTTTATGAATCCATGGGCACCAACGAGTAGATCAAATGCACAATAGTAAAAGTATTTAAAGAATTAGAAAATGCTGTTGCATTAACTTCAATCCACTTTATCCACTTAATGCACCAAAATGATTAAGTATCATACAATTAATCCAGGCAAATTTCAGCTTGCATACAAATCAGCAGTCTAATTATTACCTATAACCGGATTATATAAAAACATTCACAGTTTGAATAGAACAATAAATTATATAGTGTACTGAATCCGTCAATTTGAATTTTACATTTTCGGTGTGAAATTTGCTGCAATTTAAAACGATAGAAAAATGAAAATACGTTCACGACATCAACTAATATCTCCACCTCATAATATTATAAACACTAAAACACCTCTTCTTTCTTACAACAGGTGCAGATTTTGATCTTGCATGAAGACCTATGGTCTAATTATTACCGATCTCAAAGAAAAGTCCAATGAAATCTCGCGCCTTTGCGATACAATTTTCTTCGCAGACCTTTGTACAGTTTTAGGAAAAGCAATTCTTGATCATTTTCCGAGGATCGTAAAATCGTTTTCACATAGCTTGTTCCTGGTATCTTGGTAGCAAGAAAATCGGTCTCTAAGTGAAAACGCGAAACCGAAAAGGGACGGAGATGAGCGTCGACGTTCTGGGGTAGGGGGTTAGGGGTACGGAATGAACGAAAGAAGATCAGGTGCGGGAGAGAGAGAGAGAGAGAGAAAGAGAGAAAAAGATAGAGATAGAGACGGAGAGGGAAAGAGTAGGAGAGAGAGAGAGAGAGAGAGAGAGAAAGAGAGAAAAAGATAGAGATAGAGACGGAGAGGGAAAGAGTAGGAGAGAGAGAGAGAGAGAGAGAGAGAGAGAAAGAGAGAAAAAGATAGAGATAGAGACGGAGAGGGAAAGAGTAGGAGAGAGAGAGAGAGAGAGAGAGAAAGAGAGAAAAAGATAGAGATAGAGACGGAGAGGGAAAGAGTAGGAGAGAGAGAGAGAGAGAGAGAGAGAAAGAGAGAAAAAGATAGAGATAGAGACGGAGAGGGAAAGAGTAGGAGAGAGAGAGAGAGAAAGAGAGAAAAAGATAGAGATAGAGACGGAGAGGGAAAGAGTAGGAGAGAGGGAGAGAGAGAGAGAGAGAGAGAGAGAGAGCGGGACGAGCTTTCACAAAGCGATTCTTCACACCCTATTTTCTCACGCGCACGACGAATCGAAAACACGTCCGATATCTTACGGAGACTCGTTGACGTCGAGCGTACATCATCCGATCTGCTTATATCGACGACGATATTGACAGCCTTCATTCGATGAAGCTTGCCGGGGGGAATGATTGGGGTCGTCGATGACAGGGTTGCGACGACGCGACGCCTATGTACGGAGAGCCTTGTTCGCCTCCGTGTGTGCGTGTCTCTCTATCTGCCTGCATCTCCGCCTCCGTCCGTCCGTTTGTGCGCGAAATAAGGGAAAAAAGGGCGGCAGAGAGAAAAAGAAAGGGTGAGAATCGCGCACACGACTCGGGTTAGTTTGTTATCAGATCTCACGGTAGGACATGCGACACGGCCTAGCCGCGATCATATCTGCCGGATGGAAGGAATTTTATGTCGTATAATGGACAGTGGCCGAGCTCGACATGTACGATGGATTTGCGTTACGCGGAAACCCCGGTTTCTTCGTGACCAGCGAAAATCTAGCCGCGATTCTTCGACGCTTCGCTTCGCGTTCACCTTCGATTTTCCAAGCGAGTATAACGCACAGAGTCGTTTCTATTTTCATAGGCGCGGGATCTGTCCGAAAGAAGATTGCAAGAGGTGTCCTCTAATTCTTTGATTATTTAAAATCGCGTCGACCGTCGTGAATTTTGGTTGAATGCAGATTCTTTCGTTAAATAGAAATTTGTTCGTGGAGAAAATATTAATTTTTATTTTCATTTCTGAAATACAGAAATGAAAAATTACGGTTTATCATTTCTGGAAAACATTCTTCTATACAATTGAACAATTAGCGACCGAATGGTTTCTTGGTTGCAAGTCCTCAGGGATTTCGATCTGCTTACAAAATCAGAATAGCGGTGGTTCGAAAGATCGAGTTTAAAGAAAGCGGTAGGTTTCAGCATTATTTACGAAGCTTGAATGGCCAGTTCTTAAACGCTTTTGAATAGGAATGGATGCGATAAGTAGGAAGCGCGAGCCCCTCGATGTAAATGCTCATTCATTCGGCAACATTAATAATGTATATTGAGTAGATCGTCGGTGAATGGCAGAAGATACGTTTTAGTAGGCCACCAGGCACTGTTCTTCTCTCATTACTCGCTTAAAATATTCACGCCGCGTAATCGAGAGGGCTGAAATAAGACAGGGATTAATGTACCGTTCTTCTGGACCTCCGGAGAAATGGTTCGACGAACATGAAGAGCAAGATATTCGGACTGATTGCTAGAAATGTTCGAAGCGCGAGTAACGAAATGACAGCAAGAATAATCACGATGTAAATAAGGCGAAACCGAAAGCTGTCGAGCAAATAACGATGTCACTGAAGAATTCAGCAGGGGTTGAGAAGGGCGTCGCTGTATGCTCAATAATTCTCCGACGAAGGTGACCTCCTCGCGTCGCTATACCTAATTTCTTCTTTGCCTCGTGCTTATCGGCAAGGAAAATCTACATCGCACTGGACATTACGAGCTCCCCACTCCATTCCCGCCGCCCTCGGTGGTTAGGGTAATAACGTGGTAATTTTCTAAACTGGAATTTCCTTTCTCAACCCCCAGCTACCGGTCTCGCACGTGACCGATCGTTAGCGTCTACCGTCCTTTGCTTCCTTGCCATCCCTGGTGGCTTGTTTCGCGCGAAGTCCTTAGGGCTTCTGTTGTTGCCCTAAAATTCGGTAAAACATTCTAGCTAAAAACACTTCTATTCGATAATTCGATCAATTTTTATTCGACAATGCCTACAAATTTAGGGAAACTTGCTTAATTAGCGGATCTTTCATCTATGTCATAATCGGCGAAGTTAGTCGTTCGTTTGTTTAAATCGATTAACTCGGCAAGGGAAGATGTCTTCTTTTAAAATTCGAAATGTTTGGTTAATCGATGCAGTTTACAAATAACTCGTCTAACAGAATAACGGATATCAGATTTTATAAATGTCTCGACTAAATTATATATTTCAACAGTCAATTTAACATTAAACCCATCTACTGTTGTTGACCAGGATGACCGGACTATCATCTGTTCTTCTAAAATTGCTCTAAGTATAAAGACACTCTTTCACGGGAAGTAATTAGAACTTAACCCTTTGGAGCCTACCAGGACATATGTGTCCCACGTATGTATTTCGTACGTCTATTGGGAGAAATGAATCCCGTTTCTTCCACAATATACGAATATACTAGTCTTAGAATGCATATCACGCACATATTTGTTTACATATAACCAATGGTGCACACCTTTATCGTCTAAAAGGGATAACCGACACTAGTAAAATCAACATTTCTTGTTATTAGCATAAAAACTTGACATAAAACTTGACTTCAGATAAAACGCAAATCAACGAAAAATAAATCAGACTCCAAAGGGTTAATTCAAGCATACAGACATAAAAGTGGCAAGAAAGTCAATCTTGTTATTCCCATAAAGCGTTATTCACAATTAGTGCTGGGGAGATTCAGTGTCAAAATACATTTGGGAATTCAAATTGAGTCCAGTAAGACGATCAATGTTCGCCGCAGACATGTTCAAAAATATTGATTATCATAATCAATCATCCTCATTATCAAATATTGATTATCAAATATTAATCATCCTCGATCAAGCCTCCACCAATAGAAGCAACAGTCGCGCGTGCAAATTCCTGCGCCGCGTTCAAAAGAGAAGCTCAAAATCTGTACGAAAGAAAGGGCGGCAGAAAAAGCAGAGCACAGCAAAGTTGCAGTAGTTGTCGCCCGAGGTTCTACGAAATCTTGACTGGGGACGGGCCGAAGGGACTGCAGGCAATCTCCACGTATGGGACCGCGTGTGCTCGCTTTTCTACGGCGGTGACGGCGGCGGCTTGTATTTTAATCCCACAAGATTGTATACGCCTCGTAGGAGGAGAGAAGCAAAGAGAGAGAGAGAGAGAGAAAGAAGGAGAGAGAGGAGCACGTCGGTGTTGGCCAGGGGTAGGTTGGCAGTGGAAGGCGTGCGTAGGCGGCTGCGTGGTATACAGCTCGCAGGCGAGGGCCATTTAGCGAGAAGGCTAGACGCGAGCGTCGCGCGTGTACCCGGTTTGCACATGCACGAGCGTGCTAAACGTGAGCGTGCACCCATACGGGAACGATGACGACCGAGCCCCGGTTTTCTCTTATTGTGAGGAATAAGCTGACTGCAACCGAGGGAAAAGAAAGGGGGAGAGGGGGCGGTCGGAGAAAATTCGAGCCTTGAGGTAGTGCACGCACGGGCGCGAGCGAGAAGGGCAGAGAGAGAGAGAGAGAGAGAGAGAGAAATAGAAAAAGAGGGAGAGAGAGAGATGTTGACAGGAGGAGGCACCACGTATGCAGACGTCCGCAGGTGGGGCCGGAGGTGGAGGAGATGTGAACGCGTGCTTACGTTCATAGGTAGCGAACCGTTCTCCCGTAGAGTATGTGAGCTTCCGGAGTAGAGCCGGAAGAACGGGAACCTTGTAATTACTATGCTCTCGTAATCTTTTCTACTTCTCTATCCCCTGCCGCCGCTTCTTCCGGCCTGTTCTTCTTTCAGTTTTTTTGCTAGTTTTTGCCCGCTGTTCCCTTGTTTCACGAGTCTCCGGGCTCTTTCTCTGTCTCTCGCTCTCCCCGGTTCGTCTTTTTGCGCGCCGGTCGTGGGCGTCGTTCTGCTTTCCCTATTTTGCTCTCTCGTTTCGGCAAAACCGCCCGGCGAAACTATACGGATGTTGCGCGGCCCTAATTGGGGTCGTTTTCTAATGTAATGCAAGCCCTGAAAAGGGTTTGCCCGCTCTTCGGGGCATCAAGCATACCGCGAACAATTATCATATCTCTCTCGTATGGGTAACTTCGTTGTTCCACGTGGGACCCACGAGTGTCATTCGCTTCGGCTGGAATTCTCAGTATTTTTCCCTCGTTCCCCATGAAAATAGCAGTTTCGAAACGGAAACCCGCTAGACGCGAACTTTCATCGAACCTCTTCCTCTTCTCTCGTTCTCCTCATCCGCCCCCGGTTTCTGCTTCGAATATCCGTGTTCGGGTCTGAGGAAAGTCCTCTTTCGACTTTCTTCTCCTCCCACGCGGAATAGTCTGGCCCTCGGAAGGAAGAAAGGATCCTGCGCGAGATGAGCAAGCACGAGTTCTTTGAGACAAAAGCCGTCGGTGAAGGAGAGAGACGAGACGCGACGAGAGGAGAGGATGGTCGCTCTGCCGGTAGAGCCAGAGGTAATACATCGAACATGAAAAAGAGTTGGGGATAGCCCCGGAATACCGGTGCGCAAGGAGCGTTGGAGAGACGGAGTAAAAAAGAATACGGAGAAGCAGAAGACGATGAACCGGAGAGGGGTAGCGCGAAAAGAACGGAGAAGGGAAACAGGAGAAAATGTATCGCGGCGGTGGCCACCGTAGCCCAGGACCCTCTAATGAAAAGAAGAAAACTTTGGTCTTTGACATTCGGGCCGCGGCCTTGCTGGCGGTTATACCTGGTCCTCGTAGGGGACGAAGGAATGGAAAAGAAGAAGACGCCGGTGATCTCTTCAGCAGCCACCGAGACCCTTGAAATCCACAAAGGAGCGCCAAGCCCGCCCTCCCCCTCGCCCCAGACTCCCGCCGTGTTTCTCCAGCGTGTCTGTACACGGTTTGTCCCGCACACGGTGGGCCACGTGCAGACATGCACGCACGGACGTAAACGGCGAAAGCCGCGGTTCTCTATATAAGTACATAGGCAGCTCAGCGAGATCTCGAGAAATTCGCGCCCAGCTCCTTAATTAAAAACTCAATGCACGGCACAATGGAGTGGCAACTCTTTGGGCGCTGCTGCAGCTACCGCGGCTGCCATTGCTGGCGGAACTGCCAAGGCTGCTGACGGTGGTCTTCCGCAGACAGGTGTCTACAGTACCGACCTATCGTGCGAGCGGACTTTGCTTCTTTCCCCCGAGGAGGTCAGGGTGCCTCATTCCGAGAGCCTGATTTTCGTCGTTCAGCCTGGAACCCATGATTCCAATTATTCCGAGATTTGCAGATTTTTACCTGAAACCCCTGAATTGTTGGCCGACGCGATCGGCGTGTAATAATTCCAGCGTATCAATTGTCAATGTTGCACGCTGGATGTTGATATTCATCGATAAGCGGTAAATATTTTGCGGCAAGCGCGGCAGCAACGTTTCCGAGTGGATCGAAGGAACGCGGTTGCGCGCGTCCGCGAGAAACCGAATTTTTCGAAAGAAGGGTAATCTGACTTATGGTGGTGCAACCGGGATGAAGCACCCTGCATCGAGCGAGCTTACCCCACGTGGTGGTTGTGCGCGTAAACGGCAGTCACTTAATTAAAAATTACTTAATTACGTTCTTGGCACTAATTAGTGGCGCTTGGCTCTCTCTCGCCCGTGCGCCTCGACTGCCTAGGCACCGTTGCCACCTCTTCTTTCTCTCTCGGTCCGCCCACACTACGACCTCCTTCAACCCTCTTGCCCTCCTCGTCCGTTAGCTGCCTCCTTCATCTCCTCTTACACCCTCTTTCACTTCTACACTCCGTTCACAACCAGCCGGCAGCGAAATCTCTGTCTTGGTTTGCATTCTTCTTCTCTCTTCCGCCGCCGCAATGCCGCCAACCCCTTACACCCTCCACCAGCTCCACCACCGCCTCCTCCTCTGCCTCCTACTCCTCTTTCTCCACCTCCTTCACCTCCTCGCCATCGCCAACAATCCGCCCTACTCCCTCTTCCCCTTTTCTTTCCGTGCTCACCGGAAGTCAGACTAGCAACGAGTTACCCGAAGCGCCGTAAACTTCCGGTTAACGTCATTTTTCTTTTAATTCGGTTTTCTTCCTGGTTTTCACGCACCGTCGACCCTCCAGCCTTCCCGGCCCGATCCCCGGCATCCGTCGAGATTACCCTTTTGTTGCCGGGTACACCGTTGCGGAGTCATCTTTGAGACCCTCCGTACATCGTGCTTGAGAAACGACTATCTTCCCTCAATGACTGCATACCTTCGATTGTTCTATCCTTCGTCGGACAATATATTTACACCGATCATTGGCCCTATGGAGGCGCAAGAGTCCATATTAATCAGAATCGATCGATCGACGCACGCATCTTATACATATAGTTCAGTTGAACACTTTTCTAATCTCGACACGCGTCGTCGTCAACATCGTCTTCAAGGTGTCGAGAGTGTCGCTGTTCAAGTGTTCACCAAGAGCGATCAAATTGCTGATCCCGTAGACCCGAGAGTCGCGAAGATCCTAATCTCTGGAATTTCCTGACACCTCCGCCTCGCTCGAAAAGAACAAGAATCTTGATCAGGCAGAGGCTCGGAGGAGGACGAGCAAGAGCGAGCTCACCACCCTCGTGGAAATGTCAGTGCCGTAACATAAGGGGTTCCTGCTGGCGTTGCAGCAGGCAACCAGTCAGGCAGCAGAGCAGCATCGTTCCTTTTCGAATTTTTTGATAATGAACACAAGTACGAGAACCACGACTGGTATTGGCTGGGCGGCAGACAATGCGGTGGCCGCAGGGTTATCGCGGGAGGAACAACGAAGGAGGCGGGGGCTGGCTGACGGGGTTTCGATGGGAGCGAGTCTCCGCGCGGGGAGAGAGAGAGAGAGAGAGAGAGAGAGAGAGAGAGAGAGAGAGAAAAGGAGGACGAGGAACCGGCGCGGCGGAGCGGGGGGCAGCGGAGGGTGATACCAGGGGACTTTATAGGGGGATGTAAGCATCACCACTGCAAGGCTAATCCGCCACTATGAGCTGCTACTTGCAGCATGAGTACGGTACACTCCCTGCCAAAGACCTTTTTCCTGCCACCCCCGCCTCCTGCCTTCTGTCTCTCCCACCCTCCCCCTCCTACGGCTTCGCCCTCCGGGGAGTCTCCTTTCCGGTCGTCCTGTTGGTCGAACGGAACGGTTCGTTGACCCTGCCAAGGGAGAATGCAAGCCGAAGGACGAACGAAGATGTTGCTTCTTCGGCCCTTTCTTTCCGACCGAAAGGGTGTGCTCTCGGGGATCTCGAGTGATTTCGACTACGCCCGGCTGCGGAAACCACCGCCTGGTTGAAGTCTTCGTGCTCACCACAGAAAATATATCGGGGAGACTTTCGACAATTCTTTCTTTCTTTCGTGATCGCGATCTGTAATTCGTTTATTTGGAGGGGGCAGTTGTCTAGTTTGATCTAGCGCTCAGGTTTAACCACCCGTCCATCTCCTAGATAAAAAATATATTTAATGCGTCTGTCGTCGTGTCGACTCTGTGTTGCCACTCTGGGTTCTCTCGCGTACCCAACAAAATTTACTGCACAAAACCTTGACACGGCGACTGCCGCGAAACGTGAAAATAATTGAAAAAATAATTGATGGTGTACAATTTAGCTTTTCAATTTTTAATCGATTAAATAAAATCCTTCAGCTTTTTATGAAACGTTTAAGGCTGTTGACGCGGCAGTCAAGGTGTTAACCTGTTTTTCTTTCAGCCTTCAACCGTAATACCTAAAAATATTTTAGTTATCCTCGCGTGGTCTGCGAACAGGATATTATTACCGAATTCATCGCTTATAAATAGATCGCTGATATTTATGTACATACGGCATGTGCTTCTCTCTTGAGACATTTATAAAACAGCACGTGGAAATTAGAATTTACCACGCGCGTCCTAATCGTAAATAACGTTTCGAGTCGAGTTTCAGTAATTTGTCTCGTAGAAGGGAGACGCTTTTAGCGTCGTTAGAATCGACGATGATTTACAATAGTAGCGAATCGATTGGATCGTCGGGGATGCGATATAATGCACGGTGTCCCGATTCGGTGAGACCCGGTTGTTCCATCATACCGCGGGTATTTAATATCTGGAGAAAAATGCCGGTGTGGTTCTAAAGAATTTCATTGTCTTGGGTCGTGTATGAACAGCGGTCCGAGGGCTCGTTATCCGTCTTCCTATTGTTCGGCGAATGCATTCCTGCCAGACAGAAATTACACCGAAACATCTCCCGGGCCTAGCGTACAATATCCGGTTCTCCCTAAGAAATATTGGAAATAGTTGGTCGATCCGCGAAGGAAACAGTTGGCAAGCTGCCTAGTTCTCTCTCGCCGCGGCTTTGCTCTGGATGTGCTACTTGCGATGCATTACTTAGCCGGCAAGTGCAAGCACGAAGAGAGACCCAGAAAATTCATCGTCCGATGAATGCGCGCCGTCTGCGCGTCGGTTTTTTTCCTCGAGCCCCGCTCGCCCCCGTCGGCCCCCTCCGTGGCCGCCCTCGTGCCCACTCTCGTGCCCCTACGCCCCCGCGAGAGATCGCCCGGCGTCGCGGGGCATAAAAGGTACGCGGGCCGGCCGACCGCCGCCGACGCGGCTCTCTTGTTCGTTACGGAATTAAAATGCGATATTGACCACGGAGAGGACTCCGCTGCCGAGTAACTAAATATTGATCGTTCTCCTTTGCGGTCCTCTTTGTCTCATTTGCAACGGGAGAGGCCAACTGACACGAATATCTTCTTTTCTGCCTTAAGACGAGAGCACCAGCTATTACCGGGGCCGGGCTCGGTTTTCTCGCGACACTGATTCCACTCCTTGAACCCCTTCGCCCCCTTTCTTCCGTTGTTAAGTACACGCGGACTCGCCGGCTTTGAGTAATTGTTTCCCGTGGAACCGGCAGTCGTGTACTTTTCAGACGTTGCGAGAGAAAAAAAAGAGAGTTTCTAGAACCCCCGGGACTAGAGTTTTCTAGCTGGTGCGCCTCGGAAGGCGTACTTTTCCCGGAATTAATTAACACCGCCAGACGCCGGGACCGTCGACGGTAATTTAGAATATAATCGTTCCAAAATGATCGGCTCGCGCCGCGGTTCCTCGTTTTGTTTCCGCATTGTTTCGCTTCATTTCCGAACGTTCCTTCTATTTCGACTAGAAAGAAACGAATAACATTCGTGTTTAGAACATTTTATTCGAAACGATTACAACGAGTCTGCTGCATTATGGAACAGAAAAGATTTTATTTCGGATGAGAATAATATCGCTTATGTACAATTCATTTCCGCTAAATATTTTACCCCGTTCATGGTTTCAATTTAAATACATTTAAGGACATTATTATTAAACTGCGGATCTAATGCAATTACATACTTCGGATGATTTAAAATCCGATAGAATAAACTGTTCAAAGAGGTGCGATCAAATCCTTACCGCCGTGAGAATATAGTTCTATAAACAAATGTATACGGAGAAATAAAATATTTTCACTCGGTAATTCGAAAATAGCACCCGAATTTTCTCGAGCTGGTCCCCGCTGCACCGAGTCTACTAAAATAAGTAGTTGCAAGGGCCTCGAATAAATTTGATAATAGTGCCGCGCAATCTATTATTGCAGCTCCGTCTCTCTCTCTCTCTTTCTCTCTCTTTCTCTCTGTAGCCCTCTCCCGGACGTACCTGCTGTCGGCCGTCATTTTTCATCCCGGTTCGAAGGATTTTCGCGGAAAAAGCGTGCCCGCCCGGCTAACTGACGTGTATCCCTTGCTCCGCGCAAAATCTCGTGAACACGAACGCACACGAGCGCACCGGCAAAGGCCCGTTATCCGCGAGATAACGGAGACTCCGCACGAAAAATGTGAAATGATAATGTACTCGGTATCCCGCCCTAATCGGCTTTGTATCCGCCGTGATGGCTGCTGGACCGGGGGACTGCAAACCAAGCGAGGACGTCGACGGCGCGGGGGCGGAAGGCTGGCAGCGCAGGGTTGGCCAGGGGACGGGGAACAGGGGAACGGGGCGGGAGGGCAGGGGGCGGGGGTGGAGGGACGGCGGTGTCGGGTCCTGGGGGCAGCTGGGAGATGCAAGTCTCCTCCGGCCTCCATGGAGGATTTAATTTACATCCACCGGCGAAAAACGCGGAAAACAGTTTATCAAAAAAGTTACTGCGCAGGCTCCGACAGCAAAGAGGCAGATAGATAGATAGATAGAAAGAGGAAGAGGCAGAGGGACGGAGAGAGATAGAGAGAAAGAGAGAAGTGGGGAGGTGGACGAGGAAGATGTAGAGGAGAACGAGATGCCGGAGGGAAAGGGAGGGGGAGTGAGGGATAGAAAGAGGGTTCACGACGGCAGAAATGAAATTGTCCGTGCATGGATTACCGTCGACTTCGTTATACCCTCGAATTAGTCTCCCTCTCTGCCCTCCGACGTCCCTCTTTCTCCCGGTTCTACATGTCCATTCTTCCACCTCTGCCGTGCGCGCGCGGGTGCATCATTTATTCACCGCTCCTAAAAAAACACTTAAGTATTTTTTAATAAAACCTCTTAACCCGCGCGAACGCTTACACCTCCGCCGTTTATCGCGCCGCGACTTCCGCCGGCCGGCTTCTTTTAACATTCCTCGAAACGTAAAACGATTCCGTTTACGACACCCCTCTCCAGCTCGCCCATTATTTCGCCCCGACACCTCACGAGCAGCCGCGCGAGCGTTTCCTGGACATTGCCGACCAGACGCGGGATCGTCGTCCACTAGGAACGGCTAGTATTTTTTACGCCGGCGTCTCGCACCTGCAATGCGTCGGTCCTCTTTCAACGTATCGGGCGGGTGAAACGGCGAAAAAAAAAGCGGAAAACAAAAAAACCCCCAACCGGGGACCGTTTAAGTGAGAAGAATGCTCGCGCGTGACCCCTGACGCGGAAAACGTTCATGAAACGGGCTCGTCGAGCGTAACTTTAAATTTCCCGCTAATCCCACGGGGAATCGGTTCGATTTCTCTTGTGACGTTTCGCGGCAAAACGTCGGGATTCGAAATCGGCGTGGACCGAGCGTAAAATTACTGTTTCGGCCAACATTTACCCTGGTACTCGGGGGGTAACGTTCGACTGGACAGCGACTCTGAATTGATTTCGTTTGAAATCCCACCCCCGCCGTCCCTCCTGCCTCTTCTGCGTCCGCCGTTCCACCCTTCTTCTTCTCCCTCTCTTTCCTTCTCTCTTTCCCTCCCTCTCTCTCTCTCCCTCCCTCTCTCTCTCTCTCTCTCTCTCTCTCTCTCGTTCTCTCTGCCCGGATCGTTGTTCGCCACCCTCGATTTTCTGCTCTCGCTCTTACACCGGCTCTCTCCTCCCCTCTCGTTCGCTCCACCTGGGCTCCTGTCCCTCTCTCGCGACCGTCGCCCACCCCCGTGCAGCCCACCCCCGCGCCGCTCCTCTCCGCTTTCAAATCTCGTCCGGGTCTGCGACGTCTACGTACAGGCTGGGCAAAATGCATTTCATTCCGCGCCATTTTCTATCGGTCGCATCGCGCGAGCGGGCTTGCCCGGAAACGCGAAAAACGACGGACACATTAGTCGGGCACACCGGCTCGCGCGATATACGCGACCGGCGAAAGTGATTCCGCAATCAATAACCGGCAACGGCGGTTTCCACGGTGCGTGGCCCCGTCGAAATTTCTGCAATTTAGCCGGCGATCGCGGGAACAATGCGAGCTCGTGGCCGCCCGGCCATAGGCGTGATACGAGCCTACGAGGCCCTCCCTCCGCGTCCGCGCTTTGTTTTTCCGCTCGACACCCGGCGCATCCCCTCCTTGTCTAAACACTCCTCGGCTCGAAACAACGCTACTTTTCGCCGATAGGTCCCGTTCGCTTCTTCTTCCTGTTCCGGATCGCGACGAGCACGTAAAGAGTTCGCGGTTTTTTCAAATTTGAACGTGATCGCGAAATGGTCAGACTTCGACAGGCTGAAGGGGTCACTTTATTCGACACGTGACCGACTCGTTGCTATGTTTTACAAGGCGCGTTTTTCTCGTCGTGTAAACACTTTCCGTTTCTTGACGGAGTGTTACAAGAATCGTTAGAACTTACGCGATCCTCGTGCAATCCAGCTGTGTACAGTATGTTCTCTCCAATTGACGCTTAGATTGTGCAGAAAATTAGACAATTTGAGATACGGTAGATACGATTATTCGCGCCTTGCGGCTCGTTTTTATGGTTGTGACAATCGGTAACTATAAAAATGAGCTGCAAGGCTCGAATAATCGTATCTTCTCTCTCTAAATTGTCCACTTTTGTGCACGATCTGAGTGTCAATTAGGGAGAATTTATTGCACTTCGCATAAGTAGTTTAAATAATCTGCATGTTTCTTGCATATTACGAATTTTATTAAATAATAACTGGAACTTTTGTTAAGCACAAAGTGGATCGTCCATTCGTGACCAAATTTTTGAGTCTTTCCAGTAAAACTTGCGAACTTGTAAAGAGAGAGAGAGAGAGAGATCCACTACTTCTTACTTTACCTAGAGATTTGAGTATTTCATGACGCGAATAGATGATAACCTGATAGAATGCGGGTCTCATCGGCAGCGATTGCATTTTTCGTGAAATTCATGTACCGTACCGGCTTGGAAAATTTGTATGTCGCAGAGAGATCCTTCGACAACAATAAGTAGCGGAGAGACACGGCAGAGTTATGGTCGCGAACGTCGCGGCGATCGCGCGTAACGCGACCGGTTACGGCTGACGATGCATGAAAAGAGGGAAACCGCGAAATAATACGATGGCGCGATCAGTTCAAAATTCAACCGTTCGCTGCTGACGGACTCTAGTAATCAATGAACCTTATGCGAGCCAAAGCGAGATCAATGGACGTGAATGACTCGATGACACCGATAGGAGCAAAATGAACTCGATGATCGTCAAGCGGCGCGCGAGATTAAATGAAAGGGTTAGTTGAAAAAAGAGGAGAAAGATTTGTAGGAGAGATCCAACAACTACCCCGGCCCAACCGATAATATCCGTCGTCCATTCAAAGATGAGGGAGAGAGGGTCGATGTCACTGGTCCCGGAGCCACGTCATTCGATATTTTTGTCAGTAAAACGATATCAGGCAAATTGCATCTGTCCTTTACACCGTGGCTCCAAGCCAGATCAAACGGTATTCGTCCTGGGATATTACTCTTCCCCGGTCCCAGACTGCACTTTCTCGCTCCCATCCGGCAGCAGCGGACGTCGATCGAGTGTCTTTCGGCGCTAGAAAGGGCGCGCGGAGAGGTACGAGGCGAGGACGGGCAATAAATTTATAGGCGCTCCGGACTCAGATTTATCGAACAATCTACTCTATGTTTTCGCGTTCCGAATCGTCGAATTGATAGCGAGCTTCTAAAAACTTCTGCTCCATCCGCCTCTCGCCGTTCTCTTCCATTTCCCACGTAGCGCGGGTCTCGGCATGGAATCCTAGCCGAGATGGATGTTGATAATTTGTCACGGCTACGCGAGGCCGCTTGATTTTCTTCGCGTTTGGTGCCCCTCCAAAACAACCGACTCGGACGGGCGCGGAGAGGCCACCGTGCCCTGGGCAATGGCCGTCGAACGGGACTCTTATTGGCGTCGTATGTAAATCGCCCATATGCCGAGTCGACTCTTGAGCACATCGCAAGCATGCGGGCAAACGAAATACCCAAAGCACGACTATCTTACGACACGGCATACGGGCGACAAGTAGGCCGACGTCGTTAAAGGAGTAGCAACCTCGGACGTGTCCGTCGAGAAAACTCTTGGTGGGGACCTTTTTCGAACCGTGATAACGTTCTCCGCCACTTGGAGGCTCGATCGGTCGAGAAATGAGGGGAGGGAGCAGTGGGTGCTTAGAAATACGTGTAGTTTCCTTTTAGACAGGCTTCTTACAGAAGCCACATTAGATTGTAGCGAATATTCCTAAATTAAACATTTCTAGCCACATCTCTAGATTAATGTGGCTAAATAGTCTAATATTTCGGCTCACTCCTATCGTCATTTCTCCAGTTTGAGCTCTTGAATGCCAAAGTGATCTCCCGGTTTTTTTTTACTTCTACACAACAAACAGTATAGCAAGCAAACATATATGGACATAAAATTGGATCCCTTGGAGCAAAGTATTGCAGATACTGCTTACATGATCAATCAAAATTTCTGTAGATTTTTGTGGATCTATTATTTATCTCTGGAAATGGTACCCGAGGAAATGGCACATTGTGTGAAAATGTAAAGTACTTCTAGCTAAACAGTTTAAGACTAGAGCTAATAAAAAGCTGAAAAAATTTCACATTGGTGCATGAAGTTAGCGGCAAACCATGCTCCGATAGCTCTCGAAAGAGGTGATGACGTATGACTGACGGAGTCAATTAATTCTAGCGTCAGTAGCATCGTGCGCAAAATCCTCGGACGTTCATTTCATGGCTTCGGAAATAAGGGCCCGGTCTACCTGGTCCCGATGCGCCGGGATCGTTTTCGTGGCATAAACGTAAGTCGGTCAAATATTTACGGGAGCCTCGGTTCATCCCCAGTGGTCGACAGTTGTCTAGCAAATCCTATTTACTGTTACCCAACCGACTATGTGCACTAGAGATGCTGGGGGATGCCTATCGCCCCTAGCTAACCTACTGCCCTACTGCCATCAGTCTCACCCCTGAAAGAGTCCCTCGTATCTTTCTTTCTTTCACGAGCTTTCGCATGTTTTTCGTCTCCCTCGTTCTCACATGCCGCAGTCGGGCTCTTGCTTTTTTCCCTTGGACCCCTCGTTCCCCCGACGTCACCATCTTTCATCGAACGCGTAACGGTCCCTCGGTAGATCGGATCACGCGATGATTTCACGATTTCCGTTTTCTGTGGGACTGTTGCAGGGAGACTATGTTTTTCAAGGCAGCTCGGCTTGGGGAAACCAATCCTCCGTTCGGGTGCGTTTTACGCCGCCTCCCCCCCCTTCCTTATATTCTTCCAGTAATCCTTTGGAAATTCCTGGAACAAATGTGAAGCATGATTCAGCGGATCTATCGGGGATGAGCAAACGTCGAATTTGTTTCTCGAACACGAGTGTCGCATGAAGTTCTCTCCGCGAGTAACGTGGATATGCAACCTGTGACGGCGGTTTCGAAAGAATTGGCGAACCATTACGGCGCGAAATGTACGCGTGACGAATGATGAACGCGTCCTCTGATCGGCCAGCAGAGGTTCCCTTAAAAAATGCGACCTAGACCCGCGTCTCTGTTTCGCCTTGCAGTTCTTTCAAGCTGCAGGCTGCGCTCGTAATGTGGTTTAGCGTGGCATGACAGGAGGTAAACTTGACGACAAAGAATTATTGATTTTTTCTGAGCGAGTTGAACGAGTTGCTGGGCGGTTGAGCGGTCCCGGTAGGGTATTCGACAAAGGATGTTTTCCGAGTCCCTAACCTAGGTAACCCTTCTCCTACGCGTCTCTCCGATGTGTACGTGTTAATGCGAGCTACCCGGAGAGTCCGTGGGTGTACTTGCCCCTGCGTCGACGTGTGTGCCGGGGGTTCGTCCTACTCGTTTTCTCTCTCCTTCTCCCTTTCGCTTGTCCTCTTTCCCCTCTTTTTTTTCGTCTCCGGCTGCCCGCACGCCGCGCCGTGTGTACTCAGCCGATGCACCAAGGACTTAACTGCCTCATTGTCGTCCCAGCAGGCATCGGAGCTTCGGGACAGATGTGCAAAATTTAAGGTTAGAGTACCCAGAGAAATCGCCGGTGACGTCGAGACCCCGAGCTCTTTCATCGTCCTCGCAGCAACGGTCCCCATCGCTGAGACCGGTGAATGGGAGAGTCGATGACCGACGCGTTTCCTACGATTCGATCGCGGCGAACGGCGTAAGGATCCGTTAGCCGCGTCTTTCGTCGGCGCTTTGCGAACCCTTTTAATCGTCGGAAATCCGTGGCCGCAGCCGTAGATGATGCACGTTCGATAAAAGAAATACTAAAACGGCGGCTGGACATTTAAGAGTGACTGCCTGGTTCAACGGTCAACTAAGACGACCACAATTGCGAATGCATCGTGCCCGGAGCCCGGTAATTGAACCATTAAAAATTCGTTCGATCCAGCGGACCCGCCGTAATCGCAGAATACTTTTAAAGCAAAGTGATCGGGGCACTTTGGTTGCCCCGCGTCTGACATTCTCCGGCGCGGTGCGGAGCGGTGCAGCGTTGCATCGGCAGCAGATACTGGTGCCGGTGCCGCCGCTGAAAGTGCATCCACGTTAGAGCTCGGTCTTTTTGGAGCAGCATACACCCAAATAGTCTAGTCCAGCTTTCGCACCTTATGCACGCGAGGTTGCACATGCATAGTGCAACACGGTCGGTGCACTGGCTCGGCCGCTAGGGAAAAAATCGATCGAATAAAAAAATGCTTGACCGATGCCGACGTGTGACGAGGACGCGAATCGCGACCAATAGGTGGTGGTGGAGGAGGAGGACGAGGACGCCAGCGGGGTTAAAGGAGGGGTGGAAGGCGGACGAGGGCTTAGTACGCCAGCAGAAGGAGGGATAGTCCGGGACCATTGAAGAGTGAAACCGCTCAAAGCAGCTGCCCCCACCCCCTCCCTCTCTCTCTCTCTCTCTCACTCACTCACTCACTCACTCACTCTCGTCCAACCTTTCACCCTCTCCGCCTCGCCTCTGATCCTCGCCTGCTTCGGCTTGTGCGCCCACCGACCCCAGAACCTCGACTCTCTCTTACTCCTCGTAGCTTTGAAAACCACCCCTCTCTACTTGGACGTATCATGCAGTCCTGCATTACCCCCCTCCCCCTCCACAGTTTTCTTTTCTCCACCTCTCACTGTATCGTTCCCTTAAGGGAGCCGAAAATCCCGCAGTAAGAGATTTCCATGTGGATGCGGCCAAGAAACCGGGTTATGCTTCTGCGATTGATCTCTCTCTCTCTCTCTCTCTCTCTCTCTCTCTCTCTTGCTCTCTCTTTCTCTCGTCACGTGCTCCTAGAATCGGGTCTATTCGCCGGCTGACTAGCTATCAGAAAAAATTGCTACTCGGATATCGGAAGCATTTGGAGGAAGCTGAATGAAACAGAAACTTCGAAACTTATCGCTTTGCTTCCGCCGTCTTTGTATATTTGAAGACCACGTTTTAGCGATTTTGTACTAGACCCGTATCACGATCACGCAACCTTCGGCGTCTTCGATTTCCGTAACGAGATTGTGGATCTATCGAATCGAACAGGAAAAGAATTGTGGGGACCGGTATCCGTGAATGAACATTGCACAGGGCGGGAAGTCTGCCGAAATGAAAAGGTGCTATCGCTTACAGCGACGCATCGGTCGAG
This sequence comes from Megalopta genalis, assembly GCF_051020955.1. Taxonomy (NCBI): domain Eukaryota; kingdom Metazoa; phylum Arthropoda; class Insecta; order Hymenoptera; family Halictidae; genus Megalopta; species Megalopta genalis. The sequence continues at coordinate 7,050,839 of NC_135014.1, read as the reverse complement.
GAGGTATGCAAATGGCGATTTTCAATGAATACCGGCTCACCCGCAGACAAGTTTTCTCAGTCGGTTGCGGGTCTAATGCTCTTTGCATAATAAATTCGGCCGATGATTTGCATCGGGCAAGCGCGCGCGCGCGCGCGCGTGTCATGGTCGGTGAAATAATTCGTCCGTCTGACTCCCGAGAGAGCATCGATGTTCCCCGATCGATGGCTGAAAGAATGGAAACGAGTTAGAGAGAAGAAAAAGAGAGGATCAACGAGGGGCGACGGGCGAGAGGGGGCCGGACGAGGGGGTTAGCGCGTGTGTCTAAGGCAGCCAGATGCAGGAGAGAAAAAAAAAGAGAGAGAGAGAAAGACAAGGGCGGCAAGGGGAGTCGAAAAGTAAGGGACACACGAGGAGCGTATTGTAAGATCGGCGCGTGCGGCACACGGAACCTTCGTTGGCTAAGTCTATGCCCTGTCGTAGAACCCCCGTGTTCAAGCTGGGCCCCCTTTCCCCTTCCACATTTTCGTGCCACCGTTTCTCGAGTTCCCTCTATTATGAAGGGCGAGGGCCCAGGAGCTCATTGTCGGGGGCACATCTGCTGCGCGATTGCCGAACGATTGTCTCGCAAGCTTAGGAAACTCGCTCGTGGAAAAGAGGGTAGTTTAGCAGCGGGTCGAGGAACCACGCCGGTCGAGACATGGACACGCGTGTGTCTCTTTTGTGAAGATGGCCGGAGGGACGGCTGTTTTCGAACTGGTGAAGTAACTTTCGCGCGATGCTTATCTGCTTGTTAATGATTCGGCTCTTGTTCTGGCCGGTTCAACGAACGCGTTCCGCTCGCTGGCGTACCCGATTTTCGGCAAGTATGCTTCGGTGTCTTTCTTTAGTAGGACGGATTATCGACTACGATCTATTAGCGGCAGCGATATTATTACGTAATATACGATCCACAGTGACTTGAAAAGTTCAACTGATAGCTGTTAATGCACTGATGCACTAAAAATTAAGGGGGTGAGTAAATGTGGATTCACACGTAGATTTAGATACTGTTGACGATATAGTTGTTTGGACGACTGTTTTCTGATGATCGTGTTAACCTTTTAATCTTTTAACGTCTTTTGGAGAACGGGGGAATATAATAAAATTTTGTCATAATTGAGCCGTTTATTTTGAAAGTGGCATAAGTCACTTTGTTTTTATGTCGATATATTTAAATTAAGTCGAATAATTAAAAATATGGATGCTAACTTTCGAGAAGATTTACTTGTATTTGTTATCTCAGGATACTGATATTTTTCTCAGTATAAATAATTTCGTATAAACATTAAAAAATCACCACTTTTCATTACGGTAAAGTGACTTATGCCAATTTCAAAATAAACGGCTCAATTATAGGACATAGCTTATCTATAGTTGAAATTATGGCAACACCGTTTAACCATTCAACTGGCAGCTGTTAATCTACTAGGTGCACTAAAAATTGAGAGGATCAGTAAACAAGAATTCACGTAGATTTAGACACTGTTGACGATATAGTTATTTGGACGACTGTTTTCTGATGATCGTATTAACATTTTAATATTTCAACGTCTTTTGGGTAACGGGAGAATATAATAAAATTTTGTCATAATTATACGACATAGCTTATCTACAGTGGAAATTATGGCAACATAGTTTAACTATTTAACTGCTAAGAGTTAAATTCACCTGGTAGCTGTTAATCCACTAGGTGCACTAAAAATTGAGTATCAGTAAACAAGGATTCACGTAGATTTAGACACTGTTGACGATGTAGTTGCTTGGACGACCGTTTTCTGATGGTCGTGTTAACCTCTTAACCTTTTAACGATTTTTGGGTAACGGGAGAATATAATAAAATTTTGTCATAATTATACGAGATTATGGAACGATAAGATGAAAGGACCGTTTCTTGACGCAAGACAGAATCTTAAACACGAAAGACAAATTATCCTCGTCATCTTCGTATAAAAGGTAACTAGTACATTAGGGACGACGAATACGTCAAATTAGAAACAAATCGTGTGTGCATCGAAAACGCGAAAAATCGATAAATCTCGTCGGTTCGGCGTGCATCGCGAAGAGCGTCTGCTTCGCCACAGCTGTCCTCCCGGTTTGCCAGTGTCCTGAAAGAGATTCCAATTACGTTCCCCCGGCGATGTAAACGCGAGTGGCGCGCAACTCCGAGAAAATCATCTAATTCGCGTATCCATTCGCCCCGGATACCCTCAGATGTTCCGCGGAAAAGTTCATCGTTCACGAGCGAGGAGCCACGAGCCGTCACCCCCTACCGAAAGGCGTCACAGCGGATATCGCTAGGTTCCCCTGAGCCGCCCTTCGTTCTTCGCCGAGTCCAACGCACCGCTCCGCCGGTCGCAATCAACAACGCGTCGCAGCCCTTATACTCGCCGGTAACCGTTGCGGCGCGGCGCGGAGCAGTGCGGCGCGGCGCGGGTGCGTCGGTGCCGCAGAATGCATCGTACTTGGCTGAGTGGCCGTGACGGAAAAGAATGAAGTAATCACTTGTTAACTTGTATTTTAATTACTTGATTTTCCGGGCCGCGGTTGCACCAGCGTCGACAACAGCGACGAGGAGGACGATGTGTAGCCGGGCGAGTCGGACGCGGCGCCGCGGATGGAACGGGTGGCAACCGCGTGACGACGAGCGTCGTCGCGTTTGCCGCCTGAAAATCCGAGTGCAGATGGCGTTAAAGTGTTAATTACCAATTAAGAAGGGTGCACAGGGTGCAGCATCAAGACCCTGCGCGACACCTTTTTGAACGCGCCCTCTGAATGGACGTTTACGCCCTGACGGGCAAACGCGTGTACTCACCCATCCATCCGCGCTCATGTGCCACGCAACCACACGCGTCTACGTGCAACCGACACACCGATGGACAAGGACAGCCGACGTGCACGCGTGCACACTGGCGCACACGCTGCGCTCGCGACCACGATTTGCCCGCAGAGAGAAGACGCGCGTCTGTGCAAGGTCTACTCGGTTGCACGCGCGCGAGACGCGAAGGGACGCAACGAGACGCGGCGAGACGCGCAGCGACGCCGAGCGTCGCCGAGCGAGACCGCACACCTACACCGAGCCGCGACCTGATCCGCGCGAGCGAGCGAGACGCCGAGTACAAGCGCAAACATGTAAACATGCTCGCGCGGATGCTTAATGTTCTCTCGTTACATGCACTTTCACGCCTCGTGCCCGTTACCCGTGAGGATAAAGTAGAGCGCGACACGACGTTCCTCTCGAATTCTTTGCTAGCTTCTTCTTCCGCACCCTCGCCGCAACCGCGACCGCTGCCGCCGCCGCCACCACCACCTCCGCCACCTTCACCACCTCTGCCTCCGCCTCCGCCACCGTCTCTACCGCCTCCACGGTTTTTCCAGCTGGCTGTGACACCATCGGTCGCGTGCACAAAGCGGCTACGCGTGAATTTATCTCCGGTGATGGCGGCTGAATGCGCTGGTAAACGTCGCCAGCGCGCGATGCCTTTCTGTTAATCGCGCTGAACGCGCTCCCATTCTCCGGACGGACTTGTTCCTGCCCAACGATAATTACAACGTAACGGAAGCCAACCGAGCCAATAAAGGAACCCGCGACGACCCGTTGTCCCCGCGCTCCTTTCACTACTAATTAAACGACTCCTTGAGGGGTCGCCTCCTGGTCTTGACACGTGGTTTTAGGCGGTTTCGGCCGTTACGTCGCGGAACCAGTTACGCACCGCGAAAATACGTTCATCGATGCGCTGACACAAATTTTTCTTCTTTTCGTTATTTTATACGTGCTTCAAGTACCTTTTATGTTCGTCGAATTTGCAGCCTAATAACCATACTGACAAAAATATATTTTCATGTTCGTAGTTTTCATTTGAAATTTCTTTCATAATTAAGTCTATACACGGTAGGTACTGAAAATGTTCGAAAGTTTTCTTGCTAAACCAGAGATTATTACGCGAAACAATGTGGTGCATCGATTACAAGAATACAATAGAAATTATTATAATATATATTATAATATATTATTATATTATAGTATATAATATATATTATTATAGTATTCAAGTGGAAATTTTTCTTTTCTCGTGTGATTATTGGACAGTAGATTTTATGTATTTATGAAAAAAATTTATAGGTAAAATACTGAAAGATGAAAACAGTTGAAATATAACGAATGAAATATATAACAGTTGAATACAGAATGATGAAAACAGTTGAAAACTTTTAAATTATTGTTATATTAGCTCCGTTTCCAATTTACTAAATTTATTAACAAAATATGTCTTTATGTCTTCGACTCGTGCTTCTCACGATCGAGGTAGACAACTTTTAGATCACATAGAGATCCGCTGTCTGTTCATTATCGAAATTAGTATTTCTGTATTTGTACCTCGTTATCAAATTTGTTTCTTTTCGCCGTTACAAAAGATACGTTTGCACAGAACGATCTCACCGTTCGGCGAGTCTATGAAACGATTCAGCAATTTACGAACGTCAATGGCTTTCCACGGGGAGACGTTTAAAGGAAAAATAAAAGGTTGTCCCCGGCGTTCGGTCCCAGCTGTTTCGTGCTGTGGGGAACAAAGCTTTCAAGGTGATCGACACCGGAGCCGACACTTTGCGAATCTTAGCAGATTGTCGGCTGTTCCTTGAGCGTCCGCTCCCCTTCTCGATGGAGTCGTCCGTGGGAAAGTTCCGCCAAGAAAGCCGGGCGAGGGATTGAGATTTTAAGGGTCAGCCCCGGTCTTGGGGAACCGAGGTGTTCTATATTGTCGAAGGTCGACCGACTTGGTATAACCGTTAAAAGGGAGCCGGTTCGTTGGCTTAAGAAGCACGATTGAGAATCTTTGAATGGGGGGGTCCGTGGAAGGGGCGAGTGTAAGGCGGGAAGACGCGAGTCGACGTTACACGCCCAGTGTCACTTCGCGGCTTAGAAATCAACACGATTGCCTGTCGTGTCGCGCCCGTGTTCCCAGTCGTCGACGTTCCGCCACGCCTTGTTTGCCAAGTAGAAACGCAAGTCAAAATGCAAGTCGACCGACTTCATAGCGGGGAACAGCCGTCGCGTTCGAAGGTCGAGGAACCAAAGGGATCGTCTCGCGATCGGCGAAGACGTTGAAATTCCGCGCTTTCGCGCGAATCGAACCGGAAGAGCGGTGGAGTAGCGCAAAATTTAAAAAAAAAGAAGAAAACGCGCACACAGAACCGGGTGGCGTGTCGTCCCCCTTTTAATTGGTACTCTCGCCTATACCGCGTGTAATCCATTACAAAAGCGACGCGTCGAAACTGCAACTCGCAACGATAAAGATCACGTATGAAGGAGGCGTCACGTCGACAACCATCACCGCCATTAAACGCTTCAATACACGGCACCTCTAAAGCTCTCGCATTGTTGCCTCACCTGCGTCGCAGTACGCATCGCTGTCACAAAAGAGGAATTCACGAATTCGCGGGAGTCGCGGCTCTGTTCGCGGGCCTTTTGTGCCCGGAGCCGAATGAGAGGAAGAATGAAAATTTAAGAAACCCTCGCGCCGAAGGAAGAATCGCGACGAGGCGCGAGCCGCGGCGGAGTGAAAAATGCCAAAGCGGCGGAAAATTATTAAAGAAAACGTTTAAATGGGGATCGCCGAGTGCCCAGCTCGAGTTGAGCTACGCGGTAGCAAAGGCAACACCATTAAGATCGAAACAAATCGCGGGAAAGAAGGATGCGCGGCTATCACCTTGGTCATTCACCGCGCGCCTTCTTCTCAGGAAGGAATCTCTCCTCTGGGCGGTTGACGAGGATCGCGAAAAAACGCGAGGTAACGATTTCCGTTCACGGCGAGAGCTAATTATTCCCTCCTCGAAGACACCCCGCATCTTCATTTCCTTTCTAACCACCACCTCCCTCACTGTCTCTCTTTTTTCGGTGGCAAAAGCAGGTCGTAATTAGATGCTAATAATCAGCACCCTCCAGGAGGATCACACTCTTTTCCTCTGTTTCTGCTGGCCTCTCTCTGTCGCGGCCTCGCTCGCTCTCTCTCTCTCTCTCTCTCTCTCTCTCTCTCTCTCTCTCTCCCGTCTCTGTCGACGTCGCCCCGTTGCAACGGGGCGCAAGAAATCCCAAGCCCCTGAAGAGCTTATTATTATCCTAATTATACAATACTATAATGAATGACTTCGTGGCTCACCCTCTAGCCCTTACTCTCACTATCTTCCTCCCGGTCGCGCGCGCGTTCTCACTCTTTCTCTTTCTCTTTCTCTGTTTCTCTCCTCCTCCTCCTCCTCCGCCTCCTCCTCCTCCACCTGCTCCTCCTCCTTCCTCGCTCTACTCCCTCTCACTCCTTCTCCTTTCTTCTCGTTCACCGTTGCTCTTCTCCGCTGCACTTGGTGGTCGAAGAGTGGCAATTCTAGCACTCGGGCTTTTTGTCAAACCGACTACGGAACTAGTGCCATCTCCCTCGCGCCCTTACACCCTATTATGCGACCAACCTCGTCTCTCGTCCCGTTTTCTCTCTGTCTCCTGGTGTCTGTTTTAATTAGGCACTTCGCAGATATATATACGTATCTACCATGCAGTATTACGTAGGTACATAACCCAGCCAAGCGCAGCCCAGCCCAGCCCAGCCCAGACCTAGCCCAGTCTCTGCCTACCATATTCCGCCTATACTCGGCGATCCGACGAGCTTGAATGCGGTTGATGGGTGGTTGAGTAAGGATTATAGACGCAGGTGACACATACACGTTACCTCCGAGAGGCTGAAGTCGGGGGTGGCTCGGTCCTGATGGGTGGGTGCCGGTGACGGTTCAAGGAGACGTTGGAATAGAGAGACGAACAGAGAAAGAGAGCCGGAGAGAAGTGGAGAAAGAAGGAGAGAACGAAAGAGAGAGAGCGAGAGAGAGGGAAAGAGAGAGAGAGAGAGAGAGAGAGGAGACGCGCGCGAAAGGGAGAGCAGAACGGGAGAAAGTGAACGCGCAACGCGCCCCGAGACCAAGAGGGAGAGAGAAAGGGCGCGGGACACGATTCCGCAGAGACACACTCCTCTCTTTCAATTCTCCTCTCGTGTGCATAACCTTCTCTGACTGACTGCTGATAAGAGCACGTGAAATTGTCTTAATTGGCGAGAGAGCCAATCTGGAGTGATCGAATGAGAAGAGCCTCTCGCGTTTCTGCCACCTGACTCCTCCTCTCGCCCTTTCTTCTGGTCGCCACGTATAGATCGGGACGCGACGCACGAAAGATCACATTGTTTTCTTCCGCTGGTTCCAGTGGCTTCGATCCACGAGTGCCATTCGGCCACCAAATCTCGAGCCCGCCGTCCTCTATCTTCGCGATCTTACTCGTTATCGAAACCATCGATGCTACCCACTACCGTCGATGCCAAACTTATCGTCGGGAGCCTGGCAATTTTCACTCTCCAATCGACTCCAAATATTAACCCTTTGCGGTCTACGGTTTTCCCTCTCCTTTATTCCGCAACACGCTGCAACGTCAGCTAAGTCGACCAACAAGTTGATTCGCATGGATGTTACTCTCTTCGGAAAAAAACGTTGTTTCAGACCGTTGTTCATTTTAGCTGCTACTAATTAGAAATCGTCGGTTCGCTCAGATCATTGCACGAATTTCAAGCGTTCAGAGACAAGCGGGAGGAATTTTCTGTCCCCATGGCGTTCCTTCGGACTTCCTTCGGGAGGAAACTGTCGAAGAAATAAGATATACGACTCGCGATGTATGAACACGGTGAGGAGATTTTTAGCGAACATACGTTTCAAACGACTGCCTGTTCCACGCCTTCGTTCTACTCATTATCGACGAACGTAATGCGAATTTCGGTCGGCGACGATTCCCGGCGACTCGGGGTAACAAGATCGTCCTCGCGTGCAACATGTGCATGAATAGACGCCGGGGCGAACGGGAACGTCTGTTGAGAACGGAGGTAGAGAGGGAGGGGGTGTAGGTGGATGAAGCTTCTTAATAGAATGTTCCGTCGTCGACGGTACATCTCGGTTCACTCGGCAGACAACGATGAATATGGAAACGTTCGTCGATTCTGCGACGAGTTCTGCCGCGAGTTCGCCAGGCGGAAGCAATCTTAAAAATTGCTCCCAACGGCACCGAGCGAAGGCCAAGACTCGAAGGTTGAACTGGTTGCCTCACATTGTCGAGCATTCAGGGATCTCGAGTTATACAAGCCGCAGTGGCACTACCGGTTTCCCGCTGAACCGTACTTCTTTCCATCCCCTCGGGATCCAAAGTGCAAGATCAACCTGACTGCCATTCTCACTGCCATTCTGGCTTGCTACTCTAGGATACTTCCACCAGTACGGGTCAGGCATCGGTGTGCGTTTAAGGGTGAGCAGGATAGGGACCCGGAACGAAAGATTAAGAGAAGAATGGAAAAATATCCGGGCATGTAACAGACGCCGTTTACCGGCTCTCTCTCTCTCTCTCTCTCACTCACTCACTCACTCTCATTCCTTCTATCGCGAAACCCCTCTTACATCTCTCTCTCTCCCTCTCTCTCTTTTACTCTCGGTTTCGCGTTAAGTCGTTCGCGTGTTTACTTCGCTCGACTTGCTCTCTCGCGGTACCGAAGAATACAAGGACCGTCCTCTGCTTCGTCGTCGTCTTTCCGTGTCTTTTACCCCTTCCACCAAGCCTTCCGCTCGAGCGGGCTCGAGCTGGGCTCGAAGGAAACTAGAGTAGTATGCATATTTACCTCCATCTAGATCTTGCCGTTAATATTCCGTGAAAATATTCTGCGGTTCTATGCGTACAATCTTCGCACATTTCAATGCGAAGCCGGCTCGTATGTCCGCGCAGAGAGATCTGCGGCTGGCACTATGCAGCATCACCTTCGCTGCACCTGGTCTGCCGCATCTTCTCCTCCTGTCCAACTTTTTGGGATTTCTTGAGTGGTAACTACTTCAGCGTGGCCTTACAACCGTCTGCGTCGACTGTGAAAAAGCTTCTTTCACTCCTGTCTGGAATTTTTAATAATGCGGAGGCATTGTAATTATTTATTTACATGGGATATTTTTTATCGGAACTGATACCGTTCATAACCTTGTCACAAATGTTAGCTAGAATTATTTACTCCTCGGATATTTTTAAAAAATTTGTCTTTAGCAATTTCGATAAACTGAGAATGATGCACCGATGTTCGTAACTTGTTTGAAGCTGTATTGTTCTCAGCTTATGAAAATTATTTGAAAAACTTGATGCTTACGTAACCCCTCTATCATACAATTAATGCAAACAGCTAGAATGATTGAATACACCAACACATTTACAAACGCATTATAATAAACGTTGCATCTCCACGAATACCCTTGCAGTTTTTACAAAGGACTGGAACCCAAGCAGAATTCGACACATGTCGACCATTTTCTCGGTCGACAGTCGAAACATAAAAAGTGACGTTTGGCGATCTGTCCCGGTGAATTTCAGCGGCGTCTCGAGTGAAACGTCGCGGCCAGGATTATAACGTTTCAATTAAAAGGAAAATAATTAATTTCTTAATCAGTGGCAGTTGCATTGAGGTCTCGCCCACAAAGACGCTGTACAAAGAACAGCGACGCTCAAAGTGCTCGCTCCTCTCGCAGTTGCGGCGCGTAACTGCGAGGAGCGGTGCACGCTCCTTTCCTCAGTTTTCGGTGAGATCCACCGAAGCGGAGCCACCCCTTCGAGCTGCCCCCTTTCGGCGGTCTGTATGAAGTCGCGGGTCACTATTACTATATAAATTACCCGCCAATTAGTGATTTGCGCTTGTTTTAACTGCGTTAATTAATGAACGCGAACGGCAAACTTGACGGGAGCCCGATTTTTTCCTTTGCCAGGCAAGGCAAGGAAACGAGAGAGGAGAGAGAGAAAAGCGTAACGCACGCGATTCCCGCGATGTTTTGGGCGAGTGCGCGCACACACGCTCCCAACACACACACACACACTCTCTCTCTCTCTCGCTCTCTCTCTCTCTCTCTCTCTCGCACGTACCGGCAATGTTGCCACCACCCTGTGAAAGTCGACAGAGTTCGCCTACCCCCTGCGACGAGGGCGTTGAGATCTTCTTGGACGATACACTGTAACACGTTCTTAATAGTCTCTTTGAACCGCGTCGCTTGCCATCCGACGAGGAGATGTACACACCTCTTTGCGACTCTCGCCCCTTCTTCCTTCTTCATCTTCTCCCGCCTGCGTCAGACCACTTTCAATATCGACCCTTAATTAATTATCGGTAGTGCATTAGCATTCTCCGATCCGCGAGAATTAACGTCGGAGGGCACGTACACTGCCGGCCCCGTTAACTCCGAAGGAAAAAATTATTTTTGCCCTTTCGCGGTCGCAACCCCTAAGCCGCTCCGGCAGCTTCTTTCTTTTTGTGTTTTTGCGCCGCGCTCTCCTCGTTTCGGATGCCGGGGGAACGGCTTTCTCGATGTCGCCGTGATCCTCTATCGCCCGCGTACTAATTAACGTCTGCTCGCGGAATCTCGCGGCGAAGCAGCACCAAATCGGTTTGTTTCTTCTTATTTCGAGAACGTTGACTGTCGCCGTCCGAGACGCCTAAGCTCGCCGCGGCCTTTTTTTTCCACGGGGACGACAGCGCCCGCTCATTAATTCGCGCTTTTCGCTTTCCAGAGAGTTTTACTACATCCAGATGGAGAAGTACGCGAGGCAAGCGGTTTCGGAAGGAATGAAGAACGTCGATGACCTTCGGGTCTGTGGTGATTCGGAAATCTATCGGGTTCTCAACCTCCATTACAACCGAAACAATCACCTCGAGGTAAGAGTCCAAAATGTATGTACTATTGTTCTAGCAGGGACCTATACAGTTTTATTGTGTCGCATGCATCGATAGAAGCGAACGGCGAATATTATTTCATGCAGGAAGCATCTTGGTAAAATGGCAGGATTTCGTCGAAATGCGATATTCGAAAAGGTTTCGAAACATTCAAGAATGATGCAGTGAAATTACCGAGAAGCTTTCTAATCTTACGTACAGTGCAGCGAATTATTGGCACAGGAATACTTTACGAAAAATTAAGCGCTAATTTTCTTTTCCTTTTTTTAAGCGATGGCACATTAAAAAATACAAAGGAATAACGATGTTTGTTGTTGATAGTTAAAAATAATAATGACAATTAGATCTAATTCACTTGGGAAGACATTTGTGCTCTATAATTTTCAAAGAGGATTATTTCTTCGTGCATTTCGTTCTGAAATTAGGAAAGCAATTGTAATCAAATTCGATAAAAACATGCGACAATGTTGTGTATTGTTTTTCACTTGATTCGTTGTACAATACGAATCGTTAAAAGTACTTTTGGAAATCCCTCGATAGACAGTTTGCTCTTTAAACATACGCTTGTGCCAATCATTTTGCCACTCATTGTACGTATTGTTATCTCGTGGCAATTTTCTGTTTGCTTGCTTCGTTTCCTAAGTTTCGCAAACCAGCATCCGAACGAAATTGTCTCGGTGATGGGCGCGGACAATGGCGGCAAAATTGGAAAATTCGAGCCGAAATCGTGTAATTACTCGCTGACTAAACCGATCCTGCCGCGTCTCGTTCTTCTGCCGGTCGAAACCGCGACGAATTTCGAATGCATCCGGTTTTCACGCCGGCAGCCGATTACGTTTCCTCGCAAATCACTCGTACATCTCTGTTTTCCATTGTGGGTGCAATTTACTTTCGCCACGGGTAATGACGCTGATTGTATTTCCAGCGACAGCGCGTTGCCGCGGCTGTGTGCGCGCCCGTAAAGCAGCTATTTAATATTATTTAACGAGTCTCCGGTGAAACCTGGAGGCCCCATTCTTTCTCGACGCGGCTACAATCGCAACCTGCTTGACGTGTAATTAATTACTCGTGTTCGTTAATAACCCGAACGTACTAATTATAAGTGGAAACTCTTAGCGCGCGCTCGTGCTCGCGCTCGCGTCTCTCGTTAAGCGATACGTAACATCGCTATTAACTCCGCGGATTCACGGCTCCTTCGTTGAACTGTAATGAACGCGGAGAAGTAATCTTTCTCGTTTGTGCGACGCGTTCACGCAACCTCGGCGCCCGGACTATATGCCGATTAAATTATACGCTTGTTACAGAAATGTCTAAATTAATTTAAAACGCGAGTTTACGTACGCGCCCCGTTAATATTCGACGCACAAAGCAATTATAGAACATTCTTAGCAATTTGTATATTTCAGTTACCGTCCGGTTTCTCTCGATTGGACGTCGAAATTCGTTCGGTTTAACGCGCGTTTCATTCGCGCAGTGCACAAGTATCAGTCTATTCATTAGCAAATATATTTATCGCTTCACTTTATTATTGCTTTCGCAGCGTTGCTTTAATACGTTCACGTAGATGTTCTGTATATAAACGTTCGTAAGTTAAGCGAAAAGAGAAAACGAATGCTTTAAGAATATTCAGCAATGTCGAATCATCATTGAAATTGTTTAGTGATCTTGTTAAAATTTAATCGACTTACTTACCGCTTGAAGTAACTGCAAAGAAAAGATTTATAATTAAAGTACTCTGCAATAATTTATATTTAATTGTTTAAATATATGAAAATAGAGAAAATCTGCTTGCTTGGTTGAGATTATCCGGTTATAACTGGACTGAGGAACTTTATGCATTCGTAACGTATCAAAATGGAAGGAAACTATGAAAGTTTCAGATAAATAGAATAGATTCGCGACGATTCAAATAAAATGGAAATATTAAATTGCATAAATTTCCACGGTACAAGTATCTCGCGCAGTCTAATGCTTAGAATAATATATAATATAATATAAGGGCATCATATATAGTTGCCCACAAAAGTGTTCGTACACCTTTCAAAACGCAATAACTTTTTTTTTAGATGATAGAGGAACTAGCATACTAGACGATGACCAAAATGTCTTTTTTAAATTTTGTTATTATTTGGAGTGACAGGAAAAAATAAAAAACTCTCGTTTTTAAACCTTTTTATCTGATCTTGTAACGAAAATTTAAAAAAAATGCCTCTCGTAGATCTCGGTAACTTATATGCGTACTAAAAATTTGATCGAAATCGGTTAACCGAGAGTCGAGCTGCAGTCGAAAGATTGAAAAAACTGCAGACTTCTTGCAGTTTTTGTTCAAAATCGTGAGAAAACTGCGATTTTTGCCATCATTAATTTGTTGTAACTCGTGACAACGTCAACTGATTGCGATAACATTTTCAACATGCATTTACGTTACCGTGATCTACGAAAGACATGTTTCTAATTTTCGTTATAGGCTCAGACAAAATAGTTAAAAAACGAGAGTTTCCTATTTCTTTTTTTTTGTCATTCCAAATGATAGCAAAATTTAAAGAAAAAACATTTCGATCATTGTCTAGTGTACCAGTCCCTCTACCATCTAAAAAAGAAATTCAAGTCACTCAGTTCAGTTCGAGAAAAGTTATTATGTTCTAAAAGGTGTACGAATACTTTTATGGGCCACTGTATACAGCAAACGCGGAAAGAATGCGAACCAGTCTCTAACGATTGCGGTAACGATTCCAGGTGCCGAGCAACTTCATGTATGTCGTCGAGCAGACGTTAAAAGAATTCTTCAAGGCAATCCAGAGCGGCAAGGACTCCGAGCAGAGCTGGAAAAAGTCGATCTACAAGGTGATCTCAAGGCTGGATGATCCGGTGCCGGAGTACTTCAAGACCCCGAACTTCCTGGAGCAACTTGAATGAATCAGGAGGTCGTGTGGCTCTTGCTCTTCGTGGTGCACGGGCTCGGCAGCGCTCGTCGGCTCCCGGTAGAAACCAAGAATCAGTAAGAGAGTGAAGAAGACGAAGAGAGAAGAAAACGGAACGGCCAGCGAGGAAGGATCGCATCCGCCAGGAGGTACACGTCCTTCGCGTAAAGCGCGTTCAGGTATCCTTAAACTAACATATCGCAGAACGAACGTGAGAGATAGGTAGAGAGGGAGAGAAAGAGAGAGAGAGAGAGAGAGAGCGAGAGAACGTGGGAGAGAGCTTACGTTAGGGAGAATATTGCGTCAAGGAAGAAGGAGAACACGAATGACACACGCAGCGTTTTCGGATGTGTAATCGAACGACGAAAAGAGTAAACAAGGTACGCGTATCGAAGGGATAGAGAAAATGAGTACGCGGCTAACGGAGGCATCGATCATCAACCAGAGAGACGATGAGGAGTGCCGACAGAGGATCAGGCTGTGACCTAATCGCGAGACGACGTCCGCGCGCGAGACAGGCTTGCGGGACACACCTTTCGGCTGTCCGTGTTTTCGGATTCGATCCATGGCCGAGCGCTCGTCTTCGGCGAGGCCTCGGCACCTCGAGCTACCTAATTAGCGGTGCCTGTGCTCGCCGCGCGGCGTGCGACGCCAGAACACACACCCACACTCACACACCGAATATCAAATTAGAACGGACTTCGGAGAAAATCACGAAGGACAAACAGGACGAGAGAGCGTGGTCAATGAATGGCAAGGATTCACATTGTTCGCTAAGAGACTACTGCTTCGAGCGTCGAGTATTGTTTCGATTTGTTGCGTACAGTACACGATCAACCGCCTAATTTTAAGACGGAATAGCAGCGGAACAAATCGCTGTCCTCGGCGACGACCGACCGGGCGGGTGTTTGTCTCTCGTTTTCGAAATGGTCGACACACACAAACGCATACACACACACGTACGTAGGACACAGAAACGCACGAGGCGCGCGGTAACGCTGTTTTGTCCATGTTTATCGTCTTCTGAATGAAGAAAACCAATCGTACCGTTAATTGTCTAATCGTGGAGCGAGATCCGCTGGACGGATCCTCCGCAGCTTCCCTGTTGAGAGGCGGAAGAGGAGCCCTTCTCGTGGATCTTCGGGAATGACCCGGAACGGATGCGTCGTCCTCCGTTCCGAGCCGTTTCGTGCGCATCGAAACAACGACCGTCGGTTTCGCAAGCGGGCAATCTCGTCAGGCTGCGCGCCTCGTGCCGCCTACATGGCGGTTCTTTCGCAACGACCGTTCGATCGCCGCCGGTCGTGGATCTGATCGAACAGCGCGTCGAGCCGCGGCGCTCGAACGGTTCTCGGCGGACCCGGTGTTTCGTCGTCGAGCATACATACACACACACACACGCACACACACGCGCGCACCTCCGTCGGTCGTCGTCGTCGTCGTCGTCCAGACAGTAATTTCATTTCTAGAACGATCACCGCTGCGAAACGTCGCTCGCCCGAAAGCGAGCCTCGATTCGTTGACACGATGAAGAAGAAAAAGAACAACGTCGAACGTTAAATAGACACGGGCGGTTCGTGAATTATCGAATCGACGGAAACAGCTTAGACGGACACTTCTTAGGTACGATTCATTTATGTCCCCCTGTAAACGGAATGAGGCAAACATCGGTTCGATGAAAAAGAATACGTATATATTGATATATATATAAATATATAGATATATATGGTATGTATGTCAGACCGCCGGGCAATCATATGCCGTCTGATAGGATCTCGATCCTTTCTTCTTAAGTTGTACATAATTATGTTAGCGATCGAATTCTCGTGTAAAGTGTCGAGGCGGGAGGCGGATCGGTTCGAGATGTCGCCTCGATTTGAACGGAAATAGATGTTGTATATCCTACGGTACGAACATTCCTAACGATACCGCGGCGCACAGCCACGGATTCCAGCAAGCGGACGAGCGTGACGCCGGAAACATCGAAAACGTTGATCAAGCCCGCGATCCAGGCTTGTCGTTGCGTGGATCGCGATCACGCGAAAACCCGGGAGGAGTATATAGCACAGTTTAGGTTTTTTCTCGCGGTCGAGGGAACGATTCCTTGTCGTTGATAATATTATATTTTCTTGGTCCGTAGTTACCTCGGCGACGACGGGAGAACGAAATGAGTGTTTAAAGTGATAGAGAGGAGGATTCTTCGACGAAAAAAAAAGAAATGAAAAAACGGCGGGTGATTAATTAACGATTAATTCATTTTCGCGGCGTAAGCATTTTAGGATAACGAGGATGCAAAACAAGACGTAGAGTTGTTTTTATTGAGAATGGTTGATTGATAGGGGAAGAAAAACGAGATTAGGCTAGTCGCGGTGACAGGAGTACTAGTAGCAGGGACGACAAAAGGGATTATGGGCAAAACGATATTTAGGGAAAAAAAGGGGGGGAAAGAAACGACGGGATGCAGCATCGGCGGCTTTCGAGAGCGTTAGATTTTTTTTGGAAAGAAAGAAAAGAAGGTTGGAAGACGACGAGAGAAATTACGGGAATTATGATAATAAGTGTAACGAGAAATTGACTAGGTGATGGAGAGGAGATTAATGGAGAGAAAAAAAAACGTAAAAATACCGCGAGCCGGTGCGTAACTATATACAAAGTAGATTATTTTAAAAACTTATATATACACATATATATAGAAATATATATATGAAGAAATTTTTGGGGAATGTATGTGTACATGTAATTGCATGTCCTAGATTATATGTATACATACGTGGAAGACTTATGAAACAAAAAAAAAAGAAGACGGATGTTGGCGCGATTAAAATTGCGTTAAAGAATGTGTAACAAAGAGTTAGACGCCTCCCTCATTCCTCTTGTACCCGATCTATTACTCACACGCGCATGCACACGGACATACACACAGGTACAGATCCGTACACGAACAACACACGTACACGTACACACTTTGAACGATGTAGAAAAAGATAAACCACCCGCGATCCGTACATTGTACAAGGGAAGAAAGCGCAATGTTTAACGCCTGTGTGCGTTTACTATATCCCCCCAACGAGGAATTTCGTTTCCGCCAGACGGTTTGTAGATAATTTATCGTAAACGGTATAATGATTATGATTATAAAATATATCTTTGGATGGTAGCCAGCCCCTCTTAAACTTAACCTACATTTTTCCTTTGATTTCGTTCTGTTTTCTTTTCCCTAATTATCACTACCACTATTATTCACGCTATTACGTGCACTATTGTTATGAATAATTATTACCCTTTTTATTATTATCAAATATTAACGTCATCATTATTAAAATTATTATTACGATTATTAGTACTATTATTGTCACCATTATTATTATTATTATCATTATTACTATTATTATCATTATTATTATTATTTTTTATTATTATTATTATTATTATTATTATTATTATTATTATTATTATTACTACGTTCCGAGTAACCAATGGAAACGCGACGATTCGTAATTATGATTGGTACGCGTCCGATGACAATTGATAATTGTCATTGATTTAGTTTACGTCCAAATATTGGCTCATCCCTTTTATGTCGCAGGAACACATGTTGCCGAACCAAACGGTCGATGTTCCCTGTCCTCGAAGTCCTGTCCCCATTTTCTGTGTCTGTTGGTCCTTAGATTTCACGATCAACCCTCGATAAAAATAAAACCATGTCCTTGCCACAACGTTTTCGACGTCGTTACGTCCACGCTCTGGCATTTAGTTATTATTATTACTATTATTATTGTATTTAGTTATTTTATTATGCCGATGTCAATGATTATTATTATTATTATTATTATTATCTTTATTATTATTATTATTAAGCATGTATTATGCAGTGTACACAGCAGAGAAAAGCAAAAAAGGAATACCACACAAAAACACACACGTTTTTTGTAAGCGGTGAGTCTTAACCTAGTCACGAGTCACTATTTTTTAATTTTAACAATCAATTTATCGATTATTATTTTATTTATTATTTACGACAATAAAAGCGAGACCATTAGACTATGAGTTGTCTTTATTTTCGTTCGTTCTGTTCTTTCTTCCTTACGTTAATAAAAGCTCGCAACACCCCTTGACAAACAACCCTCGAAACATCATATTATATTCCTAAGACTTGTTTTGAAATGGAAAACTTGATATTCATGCGGCAAATCCTCGCGAAATTTGCCATAATCGGCTGACCTGGCCTACCTTCTATTCGAAATGAGCGAAGAAAACGACAAAGAGACTACCTGGGCTGGAAACCGTACTATCGTCGAGTCGAATCGCAATCGCGAGACACAATTACAGTGTCTTTTTAGTACGAAACGGGGGGGGGGAGGGAGGATAAGAGATGTTTCGGGAAATATGTAGGAAAATTTTCGGAAAATTTCAACTCTCTTAGATAAATAGACAGTGGCCTAAAATTAGTGATCTCCTTCGGCGCTGGCCTAAGATTTTGGTCTAAACGTTTTACGGGGAGAAATAGAAAATGATAGAGAACAAAAAAACAAGGAGTAAGCGTACGACGCGAGCGTATTAGCTGGGGGGAAAAACCGTAGGAAATTTTTGGGGGAAAAACGACGTTGAGGAACGTAGCAGTCGTAGTACCTAGGGTCGCGTCGAGGCTCGACGATTCGATACCGCGATTTCTAGCCTGATCACGTCGTGTCGTATTCGCGAATTCTTCCTTTCGTTCGACTATTTAATTGCCACCGTAAACTTCCGCACCCATTGAAAAAAAAATAAAAGATAAAAGCACACTACACGCCGGGGGGAAAAAGTGTTTATTGAACGAATCTCGAAGGAAATTTAATCTACCAATGCAGGATGTGATTAGCATACTCGTCGCGTTCGACAAATTGCGCTCGTTTGTGCCGCAAATATTTGCCGGTACGACTCCAATCTGGCCGAGGGAAAAAAAATGAAAGAGTTCGACCGCTTTCGATTTGTTTATCGGACGCTATGAGCAACCGATCGATTTACGCACAACAACAAAAAAAATAGGAAAGAAACAAATAAACGAGTCCTTATCGTTCTCGATGAATTAGCGATAAATCGTGTAGCAACGTTATTTTCGGCGAATTAGTTTAACGTTCGGATCAACGATTACCTTAATCTTTCAGACCTTGACATAACGCTACAACAGAAACGCATTCGTGGATTAAACAGCGCTCGTATCGCGGAACTTTCGATATCACTTTACGCGTCAACATCTTTTTCAAAGGAACCAAGCATCCTCTTCACACCGCTGAGAAATATATCTAATCGTCAACCACTGAAATAAGATTC
The DNA here is from genome assembly GCF_051020955.1 of Megalopta genalis. Classification (NCBI taxonomy): domain Eukaryota; kingdom Metazoa; phylum Arthropoda; class Insecta; order Hymenoptera; family Halictidae; genus Megalopta; species Megalopta genalis. The sequence continues at coordinate 7,031,824 of NC_135014.1, read as the reverse complement.
GCAACTTAGGTTATTCAACGACAGAACATATACGGAATTTAGCGAGAGACTCCACCGGCGCGACAAAAACCAGAAAGAACCGGAAAATTGCCGTCAGAAACGCCAACCGACAAACAGCTGGAATACAATCAAGGATAGCATCAACGCGACAGTGCCAATACGTTCAAACGATTCAAAACCGAATCGAGCACGCTTTATCAGCAACAGAAGCACGCCAGCAAGCCAAGAACAAATTTCAGTTTCCCAGTTCGATCGACGAACGTCCGAGATCGAAATCCATTTCCGAATAATCCCGGCTCGTATTTCTCATCGCGGACTTGTCCGCAACTGGGAAAGAGAGAGAGAGAGAGAGAGAGAGAGAGAGAGAGAGAGAGAGAGAGAGCGTAAGAGAGAGACAGAGAGAAGATGAGGAAGAAGAAGAAACCAAGCCGTTATTTTCAACGAAATCGAGAAGGAAAGAGTGTTCGTCGAAGCAGACAGATTCCAAGCAGAGAAAAGAATACTTTCGATTTCTTTCTCCGTCGATCGAGGTTCGATTAGCGAAGGTCCCGTCGAGGCGAAGGACGAGTCGTCAACGGATCGAGACGTGTCGCGGACGGAACCGAGAAACCCGCGTCCTGCTCCCTGTCGTCCCACTCGAGGATCTATCTTAAATCGATCTTCGGTCTCAGTGGCATGGATCCGAGGCTCCGAAAGTGGCCCGGGCGAGGACAGGGCGGAAGGGAAGCCGGGGCTGCGGAGAACGAACAAATTAGGGACTTCCTGTGCCGGCGATTAGTTTTGTCAACTTTCACGGATAACAGACGAGTCCGCGCGATGCTGTTCGAGGTACGGAGAGGGACGATTGTGGATGAAAACGAAAAACGGGACGAAGGATAAGACGAACAATAGCCGATTAACTTCGCCGTTATCACTCGTTTTGCGAAGGCCGCGGCGCACGTAGAACGGGATAACGCGGGATTATAAAAGCGAAAAGAGTGACGAAGATGATGATTATGATTATGATAATGATGATGATGATGATGATGACGACGATGATGATGATGATGATGATGATGATGATGATGATGATGATGATGATGATTCGATGAGCATGGACAGAAGGAGAAAATCGAATGAAACGCGGAATCGAGAGATTTAACGAAAACCGAACACGAGAATTGGGATAAATAAATAAAAAAAAAATCATCAAAGCTAAATAAGCACACATTACGTACATACCTAAACGCGTAAGTCTTAAGGAACGCAACATCTGTAAGCAGAATTAGTTAATAGTATTTAACGTTAAACACTTGCAAGCTATTAATTATTATATAAATGATTAAACTCGAGGTAATTAAACCAAAAAAAGTATAAATACTAATGAAAACCGAGCGGAAGGTCGTATCACGCTGCAGAGAGGACGATGAGATTATACAGTATGCCTACCCCCGATTCAAACGACGGCGGCGTAGAGGGAAAATTAAACGGGAAAGAGTAAACAGACACACACACACGCTAATTAAACTAATTATTACTGTACGATTATATATTATTACTACGATTATTACCTATCGAGTTCGAGAATCGTCGTGATAAAAGGGAAGAAAAAATTGATTAAAAGCCGTGTCGACGTAGGATATTTAAGACGGTGAGAGAGCGAATGCTAAATGGGATTTACTCGAGGTTAGAATGAGAAATATTAACGAGGAAGTGTGTGTGTGTTCGCGCGAGTTTTACGAGAGAACGGGAGAGAGAGCGTGAATAAGAGTGTGAAAGAGCCGGAGAGATAGAGAGACAAGAGAAAGAGAGCGAGAGAAAGCGAGAGAGAGAGAGGAAGAGAAAGAGAGCGAGCGAGCGAGATGACAAGCAAGGTGAGAATACTTCGAAGTACGTTCATCGAGATTAATCATTCCTCAAACTATTAGAAACGTAATTAGGATATACATATTAATGACGAAACGCTGCGCGATCACGTTGGATCGACGCACACGCGACACGTCGTAATCGCGGACGCGCGCGATAGAGAAAGTTTAAGCAAAGAGGGTCAGAGAGGGAGAGAGAAAACAAGGGAGGATGATAATATAGTAAATGATTTTTTTCTGCGTAGTGTCTGATCGTGAAACGGGAAAGAAAATAATCGTGCGCCTTTCGGATCGGGCGCGAGCGAGCGAGCGCGCACGCGACACGTTAGTCTTTATAGTTATAGGGACACAAGGGAGAAGAAATTCGAGTGTGATTCAGAAATAGTATGACTGCGACGAGGAGAGTACCGAGCACGTGAGAGGGAGCGAGATTGTACAGTGAACGAGAGTGAGAGAGCGACAGAGAGAAAGAAAGAAAGAGAGAGAGAGAGGGGGATGAATGTGTGTGTAGAGAGAAAGAGAGAGAGAAAGAGAGAGAGAGAAGAGAAGTTATGTTTTTATGTGAGGATAGCGCGTGCGTATGCGAAGAAATTAAAGAGATGATTAAACAAAAATGATGAAGATAGAGGCGCGAAGCAGGTGATTAGGGGAAGGAGAAACGGGAGTAATTACTGATTGTTGACACCGAGTGAGCAAACTTTCTGTGTGATAATCTCGTAGTACACGTAGCACGTTAAGTCTACAATAAGTTTCGGTAGGAGATTTTTAGGTGAGAGCGACTAAAAAACTTTTTAAAGAAAACGGAGAAAAGAATAAGACGAACGGAGGTGATTAGGGCGAGCGCGAAATTTTTGCGGTGTCCTCCGGCCCGTGACCACGAGAGGCGTTCATGTTTGTAGATTTTACGGAGTTTTTTCCAAAGAGCAGAAGATGAAGAAGAAGAAAATCTCTGGTGTTCGGTCCACCGATCGTCCGTCTACATATCACCGCGTTTGTCTTAACGTTGATTCGTGAGTCGATCAGTTACAGGGGACTCGACGTAACCGTAGATCACTCCGGCCCGTCGAATCGATCCACGAGATTCGGTTCTTTGCGTTTGAATCTTGATCGCGTCGCGCTAGAGAATCTTTCGCTCCCGATCGCGATACTCGAGACGCTCCCCTAACCTATAGTTTACAGCACAACAACAGGCAGTCGATACTCCTGCCTCGATTACAGAAGTCGGCACTCTGCAGGCTGCGATGTTTCAACCGGATTGATTTCCCTTCGCTCTTATCGTTTCGTATTTTTCCTTTAATCGTTTCGACCGTTGATTCTGCAATAAATTTCGTTACCCGCAGAAGACGTCGCGTTCGGTTCGAAGCCGGGGTTGTTTGCTCGAAACGTGAATAAACAAATATTCAGTCTGAAATTTCGCAAAATGAAGGGACTAAGAGTCGAGAGAATTAGTTTAAGTAACGTCTTTGGCTGCTTTCCGAGGTCTATTTCGTGACGAACGTGTGAGAGAGCGAATGAACGGGAAGAAGAATGAGTGCGCGCGCGTGACAAGCGAGAATGTGATGAAGAAAAAGAAAGAAAATAATAAAACTTTAATAGAGGTAGCGAAAATTCTAAATTAAAGTTCCTATCGCTTAGCCTTCTAGCTGAACTTCGGCGACCAGTTTCGACTAAACAACCCCTAGTGTTCCTGCATGAGTACATTGATCGCCGTTCAACTACCTCGAATTAGAAAAACCACTGACGGCAGCCCGCAAACGCCGAAAACAGCCTGCAAAGAACCGACGCGCGCGCAAACACACACAGTTTCCAATCAATTTTCACGCGACAGCCGACAGAACGAGAGGTGCCTGATACTCGGACTCTCGCGCGATTTTTACTGGACCCCGAGGTCCCACGATCCCTGACATTTTCGTCTCGCGTTTCGATCGGAAAGAAAGATTCTCGCGGCCCGAAGAAACGCCGCCTCTCGGGGTCCGTGAGCCACGACGGAGGAGGACCCGTTCAGGTCGGAAGTCTGAGGGGTGGGTGGATGTTCACGGGGATAGAGAGGCGAGGACCGACGAAATTGGGAATGGTATAGAGAGGAGCGTGTAGGGAGCCAAGTGTCCTTGATGCGACCGTCGTTGAAGCCACGAAACCTCGCGATCTCAACAGGTGATTTTTTTGGTTCGATGAGAAGAGAACAATCGGGGACGGTGTTCGATGATAGTAGGTTGGTAGCGGCGGTAACAGTTGTAGGAAGAGAGAGAGAGAGAGAGAGAGAGAGAGAAAATAAAGGGGAACATCAAGGGAGACAGTTTAGAGAAGGGGATAGTAGAGAAAGGAACGGAAAAAAGTCACGACTGAAAAGAAATCCATGCAAATTGTGATTTCGGAACTGAGTTCGGAGCCACGGGCGATAGACGTTCGGCGCAAACCGATCCTAGCTGAGAGAAAAAAAAGTGAAGACTAGGGTGAGATTGAGTGAGAAAGGTAGAGCGAGAGAGAGAGAGAGAAAACGAGTGAGAGAAAGAGAGAGAGAGAGAGGTGATACGACTGAAGAACGAGCGGATGGGAATCGGTCGAATGACAGATCGAGCATGTGCGCGGAGCAATAGAGACAACGAACGAATGCTTTGAGGAAAAATTTGAAAAGAGGAAAAAAATTGTGAAAAATTATACAGAGATAGCCGACCTCCTTGCCTACCGGGAGGTCCGCATATATGTATTGTAAAGAAACAAGACTAGTAAATGATAAAAAAAAATACTGTGTGCATGGAAGAGCAGAGCGAAAGGGCGACAGACAGAGAGGGAGCGATTGCGAGAGAAAACGGAGAAATTATTAGACCAGTTGTAAATGTAAGTTAACGAGGAATTTTCTCCCCATCCTTTTCGTGCACGATACTTTCGGCCAAACTTTCGCGAGCGTGAATGCGAATCGAGAAATGCGAGGTGTTCTGTGCGTGATGGTTAAGCGTATGAGTAAGGGAGGAGTGAGAAAGAGAGAAACGTGAGACGTGGGAAGGTTTTCTTTATTTCCGAGAAGGTCAATAAAAATCAGAGTAAGGAGAAGGACGGAAAATTATGTGGCCGATATCATGTCCGTCATCCAACTCGGTAGCATCATGTTCGAGCAGGATCGAATCGATTGCAGAAGAGCAGGCAATACGGGTAGAGGACAAATATGACAGAAATATTCAGATGTGTCGCAATCTATCTAACCCCCAGCCACCGATTGTGAAAGCAACGAATGCCCAGCCGGAAATGTTACAAGCTGAATAAGAACATGCTTGCCCGCTCCCATTTTCGTTTCACTGATATCGAACATTTGATAATCTTCGCCCGAAATACACGTATCAACGTCCACCTGTTTACTGTCCCATGGACTCTGAATATTGTTGTTAATGAAAGGAAAGCAACGTAGTAGCTAGCCCATCGCGTCGACTGTTCGATTTCAACGAGGTTAAATTGAAATCGGATGCAACGTCCTTAGAAATTGGTTGCGTTCGCGGGATCTTCGCGCGCAACTTTCCCAAACTTTCATCACTCTCATCTAGCGATCTTACAGCAGGGATAAAACGGAAAGATAAAATATAGCGAGTGAAAGCGAGAGAAAGAGAGAGAGAGAGAGAGAGAGAGAGTGAAAGAGAGAAAGAGCGAGAGAGAGAGAGAGAAAGAAAACGCAGCCAGCCCCACGTTGCGCGCTTTGCAACGAAAAAATCTTTTTGATTGGCCATTGGAAATATTCCTGCTTCTATGAGTGAGTCGAAGAGCCCGAGGAGAAATTGATGAATGTACTTGCGTGTACCCGAGAAGAGCACACACAAGATGGGAATGGGGACGATGATGATGATGATGATGATGTTTAAAATATCTGAAAATGTATTTCTTGCGCATACGTCTCAGCCAGCGAAACTCGTGCTAGGTTATACACGTATTATCGTATGTAGGGAATCGTAGGTGTATTAAGGTTTAACGATACATTACAAAAATAACAAAACAAAATGATAACAGAGGATACTGTGGATGAAGTGAGAATGAGAGAGAGAGAGAAAGAGAGCGAACGAGATGAAGAGAGAAAGAAAGAGAGAGAGAAAGAGAGAGAGAGAAAGAGATACTTATTTAGCGAACGAGATATGGAGAGAGAGAGAGAGAGAAGAAAAATAAAGAAAAGTAAAAATAAAAGAAAACAATTTAGCAGAACAGACAAAGCAGTAAACAAAGCAAAATACCTACGTTGATGTGTGAGGATGTGAGCTAGATCGCCACGTTGAGTCCGATGAAGTCCTCAGAGATAATATACAAGCGCAGACCCTCCGCAGATTGAGGTGAAAAGGAGACGCGAGCCTGGGCACCGAGGTCGGTCATCTTCGTCGCTCCGGGACAAAAGTGTCAGGGGTTTTATAATAGTTTGAAAAAAAAAAGAAAAGAAAGAAACGAAAGAAATATCTCACGCCAAAAGCCAGACAATACTTTGATAAAATAAATGTTAGTCGTTAAAACGGGGATGAACAAAGATTTTTCGAACAGGAATATTTTTTTCGAAAAGTACGCCGAGACGAGGCTTGGGGGTGAAACGAACACGGTGCGACGAACGATGGCGCTGACTTTGCCCGGTCAGCTGGAACGTCTTGTAAGAATATTGTGGGAATTGTTTTTCTGCGCTCCGACCGGTTCGAAATGATCGAGCCGAGCCGGGGCAACCTACACAAGCAAGTACATCTTCGACTCGGCGCCTCTGTCTCCACGTTCGCCAGACATTAGCACGCGCATCCGCGTCCATGAACAGTGGTCTCTAGGATCCCAGCTCTCTCGCTGACTAGAGCCATCACCCAATGGGTTCCTTTCGACTACGAGCGGCGCGAACGCAAAACGATCCACCGTCGTTAGATCTCGTAGCAACGGCGATTAAATTTTATACCAGCTAAAAATTCTATTTTTCATTATTCCGACGAGCTATCGAAGAAATTAATGATCTCTAGAAAGTGCAGCGGCCGAACGATCAATAACGACCAAATACCGATTAGATGATAGACGATGCGCCGCGGTGGTAAAGTTTTCGTGCGCGCCGATCGACGACAGTCGCGACAACCAGTTTCCGTTGCAATAGCGATCGGCGCGGGTCGTGCAGACTCCGACCCCCCGATCAATCAGCCCCCGTTAATCCTTTCGAATCAGCCTGGAACGTGAGACAGAGGTACCAACTCGACAACCTGCCTACTTTTCACGCAATACGATATTTAATAACTATACCACTTTCAACATATGGACATTCCTTTCGTACGTTCTACCGGCATTTTATTGAGTTCGCTTTCGACACGAGAAGTTTTTGGATCGATTCATTGCTGTCCTAGGTTGCGCACAAGACGACACACAGAGATGTAGTGCGGGGGAGTCGTCCTCGATCGTTCCGTGGCCGCGGTCCGGAGGATCGAGCGTCCGCGGAACGGGAAAGCGACGGTTCCTCGGCAACGGAGACTGAAAAAAAAATTCCGTGTTTCGGCAAACACCAAAAAGAAAAACTCAGCTCGGATGGCGGGCGGGAACGTGCTCGCGCGTACGATCATCGCGTGGCAGTGTTCCCGTTTGTCAGCAGAACACACAACAAGTCAGTGCTCGGCAAGGCGAAGTGCATCAGTCGCCTAGCAGCACACCCACACACACGCGTACAACGACACGGGGACACGTGCACACGTGTGTAGAAGGGTCGCACACGTTGCACAGGCTGTCCCGCAGACACGTTCGCACACGCACGAACATCTACGCGCACCTCACACCAGAGACACGCTCGCACACGCACACTGACACCCGACACAGGTACACGCAGTTTCGGCCAGAATCCAAAAGACACATCAAGGAAAAAAGTACAAGTTTATCACGTTGCGCCTTAATGTTAAAAAATAAAAGTTGATCAAAAGAGTGGAAGATGAGAAAAAAAAAATAAATGCGAAGCGTATTCTTAACCAAAATCGGCCTTAGTATATACTTTTCCAGGGCCGAACGGTGATAGACGACCAGCGACCTTCCGCGCTCTCGACCATCCCCCGCTCCCCGAAAGCCCCGGAGAGAAAAAAGCTCCCTCTTCTCTAGATTGTATAAATGATATATTATAAATATATGTATACATATAGCGGTTGGTATCCGCCGGCGGTGGGACGTTTCGAAACCTCGCAGCTAACTCAGCAAATCACCGAACCATCGAACGATTTAGGGAAAAAAATTTTCGCGGACTTGGACGGGCGAAGACGACGGAAAGAGAGAATGAGAGATAGAGAGAGAGAGAGAGAGAGGAAAGGAAGGAGGAGGACGAAAAGGAATAAAGACGAAAAGAGGAGCAAAATAGTTTTCTCGGTTCCCACCGCGTCCGGCCGGATTCGAAATTCTTATGGTCCGCGTGCATGTTGGACGAGGAGCGAGAAAATCGGTGGCAACGCGAGTCGCCCTCACCCCCGTGTACGACGTGGACGCGAGATCTGTCTTTCAAAGCCCCATCTCGATCGCCGGAAGGTCTCCAGTCGATCATCGCGCGGCCCGAATACTCTACTCCCGCAACCTCATCGCGATTTGCCCCCCCCCCCCGAATACCTCCCAGCCCAAAAACCCTCTTCCGCCCCCCCCTCCTCCCACGCCTCAACCCCACCGAATCCTAATCTGCTCGAGAACGAAACGGGCAGCCAGAGATCTAGAATGAGGATTAAAGAAAAAAAAAAAGAAGTAAACGGAAACACAGTGAACACTCATCCGTCAGGCGAGAAAAAGACAAGGAACGGAGGCGTTTCCTTTCTCGCGTCAGCGAAGAAAAACAGTTCCTGCATCTGAAAAATTAAGCGACACCGCGAGTGGACGGGTCACCCGGAATTATTCCAACGACCTTTCGTCTTCGGATCGATCAAGATCGAGGTTCCGTGGTGGAAGAAGGCGATTCGGAGGAACACGGTCGGAAGACTGGAGGATGTGGAATAGTGACGAACGGGGATATGAAAGAGAAAGAATGTGCACAGGACTCGACTGTGGGCTCGCTGTTCCCCGCGGCCGGGACGAAGGAAAATTTGCCAAAAATCCGAGAGTAATGTCGGATAAACCTGCAGTCAACAGCGAGAGAAAGGAAGAAAGGATGCGAGAGAGAAAGAGAGAGAGAGAGAGAGAGAGAGCGATAGAGAACGAGAGAAAGGGTATTAAGGAGGGATTAACCATGTATTATCTCGTCACGTAGATCTGCGGTATTATTTAACATCCGTTTTTTGAACCTGTATCTGCGAGAGACCCGACTTAGGACTCGAGAACGGAGACGGGTCTTCATTGACCCCGCTGCTCGCTCCAAGTTCGAATTCAACAGACACGATCTACGCTTCGGTCGGATGGCTGCGATCGCGACACGGAAAACGCTTAATTCGGCACATCTATCTGCAACTTTCACGTTTTGATACATTATTATACATTTTTTACCTATTGGTAATTACAGTACGATGGTTCATTAACTTTTAGAAATATTTTCTTCGGAAATTTCGTTCTGCTTCTGTTCGAAACATTATCTATACGAGTTCTATTTAATATTAATTAATAATGCCATATTGACGTTTGCATTATTAATTTCTGTAAAACAAAAGAGCACTACTTAGCAATTATTCTGCTTTTTAAATTCAATTATAAATTCAATATTGACATTTTGCTTATTAAAGCTTAAAGTTGAAAATTGCATTGCAAGATAAGTTCTATCCGAAAATCTGCCAATTATAGGTGAACATTGTGGACGAAAATTAGGCGTCTTAACGTGTCCGCGTGTCCAGTCGCCGACTCCGCTACGGACGAAGGCGCAGTTGGGCCAGCTCGTCTGCTCACGTGCCCATTATCTTGTTCACGAGAGTCAACGAGCCACAGGACGAAAAGAAGAAAAAGGAAGCAGCGTGTCAAAGAGCGATCGTTTCGGCAGGCCTTCTAGTAAAACGTTTGAAATTGGTCACGGACGCGAGGTACGCGCCGATCCGCGGACGCGCGCGTGCCGATCGCACAGGATCCCATATAAACCCGCTTCAAACCCTCTGAATAGCACGCGACGATCCAACTGACCCGGCCCAATCCGACAGCTATGCAAACAGAACCGTTCGTACGAACTAACGCTGGACACACGAGACAATATACCGCAGCAGAGCGACATCGGTGACTACGCGACAACGCGATGCACCCGCATTCATCGCAAACAGCGTCCACGCATTTAGAAGAAAGAGAGACACGCGCCGCAATCCGACCGTGACAATGCAAAAACGTACTAGAAAAGAGAGAAAGAGCGAGAGCGAGAGAGAAATAGAAAGAAAGAAGGAAAGAAAGAGAGCGAGAAAGGGAGAGAGAGAGAGAGAGAGAGAGAGAGAGAGCGAGAAAAAGAGAGAAAGAGTGAGTGAGAGAACCGAATGCGATCAAGCCTCAACGAGGCGTAATGCCCCGAAAGAAGACCGTAGAGCGTCTCGGGATCTCCCTTCGAGTAAAACAACAGCAACCAGTAACAACCGAACGAAATGAAAAATAAAAGAATAATACTGTACAGAGAAAATGGAAAGACGGTGGAAACTCGGTCTTTCTCCGATTAGTCTTCAGTGTACATAGAGTAACGATATCACCAATAGATAATAATAATAATCATCCCGGCAAGCAATAATCACTGGTACAATTATTGCTCGTTCGTCCAATTCGTCGAATAATGTGGATAGGTAAACCATAAATACCCGTTTTAAGGAGCGATAATAAAACGGCGTGCCGACGGCAATCACGATCGCGAGACAGCGTCGGGCACAGCCGCGCCGACGACGCTGATCGGATAGAAAAGGTGGCTCGATATATTTTGCCGATACCTTGTAACCAGTTCTCGAGAAACGTTATTTTTTCTATGTTCAAGGACAAAGCGTTGCAGAAGCGGCGCCCCGCAACGATACATATACATATATAAATATTATTTACAGGCAGACGTACACGTCGAACGAATCGACGCCGGTTTTCATTTCGCGCAACGCACGCACCGCCGGGATCGGTCGGAAACGATCTAGCACAGCGGAACGATAATAGATAGTAACGACTTAATTGCCTCACAATGCCATACCTCGGTTTATTTTTAATAACATAAGCTCGTTTACAGGCAGACACGTCGAATCCAGGGGTTCGACGACCGGTTTTCCTTAACTACCTCAAACGCCGATCACCGTAACCCTCCCGTTCCGAGGGGCCGGATCGGCACCTTAAGACTTACGTAATTAGTTAAACGGTAACGCAGGTCTTCATTTCGAACGGAACGTATCGGGCAACATCCTTCGCGAAATTAGATATGTCCAATCAAATTGAATCCAATCGTAGACACCGGGGATTAGGGTCGCAGTGGACACCGGACTTCTCAACGATCCTAATCCCTGCGGACAACGCGCCCCACACCTCTAAACCCCCCGCTCCACTCAATAACCGCAGCGATATGTAAAAAAAGGAAGGAAAGAAACAATGAAAAAGTAAAACGAAACGATGGAAACAAAAAGACAAAGGTATTTCTCACGACTCACTAACGGGACAAGCATTACGAATCGAAGCGGCGAGTATCGTACTTCCGGCGATCGATCCACGATCGGGAAGCCGAGAAAGCTGGACGAGGAACGCCTGCGAAGCCAGATTCTTCGGGACGAAGAGTTGGAGCCACGTGGAAGAGGAGAAAACACGATATCGTTAGCCCACGAACCGCCGGGGCGACGCGGAATGATATAACCGAATTCTCTCAATGAAGCCATGAAGCGAAACGTAATCGGGAAAAAATAATCGCGCCACACTGAACCGAAAACTGCAGAGAGCGTAAACGAGATGATGAACGAGAGAGAGAGAGAGAGAAAGAGAGCGAGCGAAAGAATGAGAGAGAGAGAGAAAGAGAGCGCGCGAAAGAGAGAGAAAGACAGAGATCGGACGATAGAGGATAGGCGAAGCACCGATAACCGATTCACATAATCCAAAAAGCCAGAAAATGTAATAATAAATGTGTACATGTGTCGTACGATGGGAAACGTAATAATTGAGGAAACAATACCGATCTCGCGGGGGTGTTGAGAGATGTTTGCTAACCCACGCGGATCGGGTCCATAGCTTTTAGAGAGAAATCTCGCCTGCTTCGTAATAAAAAGCGATTCGCATGGCGTGCAAACGAAACCACAAACGAGTGCGTGTGTTTGAGAAGGAAAGAAAGGAATAGCGAGAAAGAGAGGGAACCCTGAGTGAGAGTAAAGAGTGAAAGAAAGCGTGAGAGAAAGAGAGCATTTCTAATCAAAGGAGACCCACGATGGAATGGAGATGATTGTGTGAACGGGAAGGAGTTTTCTTTCGATAGGTGGTCAACGAGAGAGGTGGTAGAAAGAAAGGGCAAGAGAGAACGAAGAAACGGAATGAGTGATTTTTTTTTGAAGAGCACACGAAACGAAAGCAACAGAAAGAATGCAAATAGACATAACCGAACAACAAACGCAAACGTAAAAGCATACGATAACGGTGAAACATGTTAAAAAGACAAAAAAAACAACCGAGATAAAAGCAACAGAAAACAAAACAGCGAAACTTCATGGAATCACTGGAGATTCGTTATTCGACTTTCTGATTTTTCGCAGATTTTCGCGCGGGACTACAGGTGCGTCCCCTCCGAGATCCCATCCCGCCCCCCGTAACCACCGCTAAAATGCAAAAAAAGATAAACGATAAGAAACCACCACCTTCCAACCCCTCGGTAAATCCTTCCCAAAAAACGACAGGAAATAAGGTTTGCTTCCAGAGAAAGAGTAAAATAATACTAATAATAATTAATAATAATAATCCATACACGCGTTATCGAAACCTAATAAAATAAAAAAACTATAAACTACCTAACAATAATTATTAAACGATAAAAGGGTTAAGAGTATTGATTAATTGAATTATACCTAACGATTAATTAAAAGGTAATTAATTACTAATAAACACACATATAACGATAATACGATTAATGATATATAGTATAAAAACGGTACGAGGACGATCCGGTAAAAGATAAAAAAGAACATGACGGCTAACAAATAATCCACCGAGACGAAGCGATATCCGGCCTAGATGGGAAATCGGTTTGCCCGAGCATAGCAGAACGGGGCGGTGCCGATCTCGAGCGTGACGTTCGATCTTTCCTCCGAAAAACAGTCGCGCTCGAGCTCCCTCCTTCGAAAGTTCACGGTTATTTCGACTCAGAGGCTAAACGAAGGCCAATCCACCGCGACGTCCGCGCCGACGCCGACGTCGCGACGCGTTTTCCGTTCGTCGGATTCCTTCTCGTCGAGGTGGTCGTTTCTTACCCATCATTTATACGCTAGTTTGTAACTTGAGACTTAAGTATAATGAACAGAGAAAAATGAGAGAAAGAGAGATGAAAGAAGAAAGAGAGAGAAATACACACTACGCGATATACACACGGGGATTCATGCCCACACAACATTACAAACCCACTAATGATACATAATGATATAATTATATTATTGATATAACTTACGATTATGAACTATCCTAGTGGTATTATATGACGACATAGTTGATTGATCTGTTTAATATTGAATGTCTGTAGATCACAGAGCGTTTGGAACTCTATGCTACACACGCGAACGACCTAGCTTTGCTCCCTCTTTCCAGGCCCACCTCCGATCCATCCAAACCCTCCCCCCTCCCCCCACTCAAATCCTCACCGTCCTTCATAACCCTCACCCACCCCCAACGCCATGCAAATAATCACTATCTACATACAAATGTAAAAAAATGAGGAAAAATGTATGAAAACCGCGTGTCACTTGAAACAATCGTCGACTGAATTGTATAAGTTTGTACAGTGAAATTGCGCCCGATCGGGGCGCCACCATGGGAATCAATTGAACCGCTAAATTCTTCGGGAACTCTTGACAAAAGTGAAACATTGAATTGGATGATTCGATATTGAAACTTTCGGATGTACGCGCGAAGGAAAATTCTCGTCCAAGAAACGGGCAAGGAAGCCTGGAGCTGCCGATCGCGCGTACACAGGGACACCTGGATCGTTCGATTGTACGCGAACGTGAAAAAAGAAATAAAACGAGATAAAAACATGTGCTCGAACCCTTCGAGGCCGCCACGGGAAGGATTCAATGTAACGAAAAATTAATCTTCAATTGATCTCGCTGAGGGTGCGAATGTTTCATGGAAGGATGCGCAGAAGGCACACACAGCTTGCTCTGTTTTACAACCGGATTTCAGTTTTGCAGACCTTTCTCAACCGACTCGGTGCGCGAGCACCGCAGCACCTCCAAGCCCAAGCAAACACTACTCGAGGACAACTGGTTTTAAGTTTCGAATCGAACTGGACGACGCAAATAGCACACGAACGCAATAGCAACTGAGGGCGGCATCCACGCAGGCATGCCCCCGCCCACCCACATAGCCTTCGGATAGAGCACATCCACGTGGAAATCATGGACTCAGCGGCTGAACGAGCCGGAACGGACCGCAGCTATAGTATAATTAAATAGAATCGTTTAAATCAGGTGGAAATTAGAAGAACGCGGAAAGCAGAAGAACGCGAGAGGCCTAGAAAGGGAAAAGCGATTCCGCGAGAAACTCCTCGAAGCCCTCTGCCTCTGTTTTGTAGAAACACGCCTGCCAGAGCGATGTCCATCGATAAGAGCCGCGAATCCATCGATCACGGTTTTAAAAAAAAACCGTCTCGACGCGGTTTTCGTCTTCTCGATCGACGTCTCCGACTAATAGGATTGTTGAGTTTACGTTTTTTCTAGCGAGTAAAATTCTTTGCTCAGGCGACCGAGCTGCCGGACGCGTTGTTCGCGGATTCACGACCGATCCGGTTCGCCGACCCGGTCGTGTCCCGTGAAAACGCGGCCGATCTCTCGGCCGTCACGATTCTTTGTACATTCACCGGTATGTTAGCATTTCGATGATCGGACGTGTTTTTTCTTATTGACGCTGTTTTATTGCTAGTAAGTCTCTCAGACGTTTGTCGCGCCTCCGCTCCACACGCGCCTGAACAGAACACGCTCGGCGACCCGCCGCGACCAGCCTCGGTAATGTATGTGATAAAATGGTTACGTTCTGCTGTTTATCTCGATTGATTAGTTCGTCTGTTGTCTCGTTGAACCGATACGAAGGCGAGGCTGGGCCCGCGGACCACGAGCCGCTCGAGGGACGTCCGCATTCTGTCAAATGTCGATGTCGATGTTCAGGGAACGGGGAGCGGTCGCTGCCGACGACACTGACCCCGGCTTGGAGACGCTCCAGCCGGATGTTATTACGTAGATTTTTACCGTTATCAGAGGGTGACACGGACAGTTCAGGGATGACGATGAGATATCGAAGTTAGGGACCTCTAGGAGCCGCGCTACGTTATTCGTGGAACCGTCTCGCGAGACGCGTCGATCGTTCGTGCATTGCCGGCCGTTCGACGAGCCAGCAACCGCCGCCGATCGTTGTTAATTGATTCGATACAAACGAGCGACACTTTGGCCACGGTAACGAGAGAGACTTTCGATCACGAGCGATCATAGAGCGCGCGCCGACAGCGCGCTCCGTATTCTAGACCGATCGAAGGGTTCCTGTCGGTTCTATGTGCTTCCGCACTTGTGAGCAATGTTTCCCTCTCCGACGAAATTCTGTCAAGTTCAAAGGACGAATGAAACACACTTACACACACGGGCCATGCCACGCGTGTCCCGGCACATACACACGCGATTACACGCAGACTCTTCTCGTTATGAACCCGGTGCTCGAAGTCCATGTTAGAACGGCCTGTTCCTGCTATCCAGCGCAGACCACGCCGACGATTTCGTTCGTTCGTTTTCGTAAAATGATGCCACACGCGCGTCCAAGGATCGCCGGAACCGGGAACATTGTCCAGTACAGCCGCCAGACCGACGTCGATACTCCGTCGAGTCGCGCGAACTTGAATTCACGATGTACAAAATTACCACGCGATATATTCTTTCACGACCCTTCAGGCACTTTACCGCAACAGTTGCTTTGACGAACCTTCGATCCGACGGTTTTTGGACGACGATATTTCAGATTTATCCGCGAAACTCCATAGCGAGGGCCCTCGATCCAGAGCAGGCCCGTGTACGGCGTTCGACCATCGGTTTTCGGTTCGAAAAATGAAGCACACTGTTGTCTCCGCTAGGATCGCGGACGCAGGCCGTACCACATGAGACTTGAAGCACAAACGACCCCTGACGAAGGTTGAGTTCGCCCCTGGGTAATGTCAGGCGAGCGTCGGGCCGGCTCTCAATTTTGAAATAGCCATTTCGACGAAAAGCGAAAAAAGTGAACAGACCCCCAAAACCCGACGCAATAGAGGAAGGCAACCGGATCAAAATACCGCCACACGAATCAACAGTTTCTCGCGCGGGGCCCGGCCGCGGCTGCCGACAGATATTTCTGCTTTAGGGGAATAATGAAGAAAATTAAGGTTATCCTTGACCTCCCTGTTCCCGTCCCCCGTCCTCCTCCGGCACCCCCGGATGATCACGGTCCGGGGTGCTCCACGAGCCGCGAACTCCCCAGAGGATATCCAGATAATTTTATTAGGTGCGGCAGCCCGCTAGTTTAAGGGCCGGGTGCATAATGCTCGTCCTTCGGGTCCGCGAAAAAATCGCCAGGTGAGCCGCGGCCACGTGAGCACGTGGAAGCGGGTCCCGCGCCCAATCTCACTCACAGCACACACTGGGCCGACTCGTCCGATAGAATGTGCCTTCAGTGTTGATTTTATACGAAAAAAATACTAAAATTATACAAAGGGGCCCGACATAGACCGAACGCCCACCCAAAGCCTGACTGGCGCTCGCCCGATACCCGTTTTTCATCCTGCACCGGTCTCAAGCATACATTCACAGGAACAGGCACAACCACGCACAGAAATACGCTCCGAGAGACGTTGTCAGCGAAACCTGCGCTCGCACGACGTTCCCGTCGGTCGATGAACAATCGGAACTCTCTCCAAATTCGAGGATCGCACTCGCGCTATCGATCGAACAACGGTACTCGGACTCACGAATCGTTCAAACTGCCTGGCGATGCGACCCCGAGTCGGCCGAGCTCGAGAACGTCGTCGCCTCTTTCCACGTTTCAATGATTTAGAATCATACTCGCGTCTGGGACCATGTTTACAAAAAAAAAACAAACAAAGACAAAGTAAGAAGAAACGTTACGTATTCCTGTAGCATTAAATTGAGAAATCGTTCACGAGGCGTAGAACGCGTTTAGGACTTTATATATCGCTCGCCGTTGAAACAACGCAAAACCGATCCTCCGTACGTGTTATTTTATATTTTTTTATCGAAAAGATATCGGTTACCCGTGGAGGATTCACGAGTCTGAGGCGAAAGGCGTTTTCGGCAATGTTGAAGTCGCGGAGTGCAAGGTGTCGGCGCGACCGAGGTTTACGGCGCGAGGTCGCTGAAGTCCTCCGGGACCTCCGTCACCTCTTTCCGCGCGTCCGCGCCGAAGATCTTGCGTCCGAGATTCGAACTTGGGCGATAACTAAAAGCTCCGTGGCATCGATGAAGCGCGAACGTCGAGAGAGACGCAGGCAGGAGACGCGTCTTTCGGATGCAATCCGAATTCATTCGAAAAGTAAAGAGACACCCTGTCGCACATGCACGCGGAACGACAAGCACACACACGAACATGTGGTACCGTGCGCAGGGAGCATTCGAAAGCATACGAACACTCGGCCACACGCGCATACACACACACACACACGTACACGCTCTAAAATCTATCCAACCACACCCCAAAAATGTAATTTTGGTTGATGCAAGGAGTTCGGAACGCTGCTATGCACCGATAACACACACGTATATTGATTAAATGCAATTACTATGCGATAAGTATACTTACATAATATATATGTGTACTATGGTCTCTCCCACTTTCCAGTCAGAAAATCCCAAGCCGTCGCGCGCGGATCGAGCGGGCAACCGTTGACCCGCGAACGCACGCATGACCTCGGATCGACGATCGAACACGAACGATGATCACGAAGCGGTGATCCAATAATGGCCGCCTAGACGCGATCGGCAGCGTCGTTCGCGATCGCTCGCCAACTAACCCGGATCTGCGTGCGACGCCACCCACACTCTCCAACAACCCTGGGATTCCCGACGTGCCACCGGTCCACCAGTTCCCCAAGATCCTCCGACCCCCGGACCCACACAAGCCCCCATGAAAACCCCCAACGTCCCTGGCCCACCAAAATACAAGCATAGAATTTAACCACATTAACTATGAATGACAAGAAGCTACGTAAGAAGCTAACTAACTAAATAACTACAATTAAACTTACTTAATTATTAACAATTAAACAAGCAGTAAAGCAGTATAAACAGTAAATGCCCAGTAATCATTGAATTGTGTGTCGACAACTACATACTAACTACCTACCGTATATCGAAGTAATAGCCGTATGTAAAACGAAAGAAAAAAAACTTGTATTCTACCAGTTGTATCAGCCAGTCCAGTTCTAATAAGCAAACGATTAAAAGTAACCCAACGCCCGGTTTTAATGATCCCCCATTCCCCTCCGCCGACTCTACCACCGTCAACCCTCCCTCCCCCCGCCCAGTCCCAACCCCCGAGGCCTCCACTGTATCCCTCTTACACCCTTCACTGGATCATCCAATTACTTAACTCGTTCCTCCGATAATTGTCCCGACCTAATTACTAATCTATCCGTCTCCTTCGACGTAAGTAACCCGCAG
The DNA here is from genome assembly GCF_051020955.1 of Megalopta genalis. NCBI lineage: Eukaryota > Metazoa > Arthropoda > Insecta > Hymenoptera > Halictidae > Megalopta > Megalopta genalis. Next base: position 7,013,238 of record NC_135014.1, on the reverse strand, counting down.
AATGTACCCGACGGCCCCTCCACCACCCTCCCACCACCGAGCACCCCAGCCCAACGACATTCCGCCACATCCCCTATCCCGACAGCCTCGTTCACCACCTCCGGTAATCCACAGAGTAAAATACCGCGCAGTATAACCCAGCCAGTATAAACACAAAATGATCCGCCGGATAAAAAAAACATGATATTTACCATTAGTGTTTTTTCGTAGACAGACGTAATAAAGAAATGGAAAACAATGGACTTCGTTTACGATTATACGCACACGTGTGGGGAGACCATGTAACTTTAGCTCCGCCGCTCATCGAGCCGTCCGCGCGGCGCGATCGGATGGCGCGTGAACGGGAGGATCGAGCGGGTCGCGTCCCGATCCGGCACGGGGACCGGGGAGGATCGACGGGATCGTCGTCGTCGTCGAGCAGGTGATCGATCCATCGAATAAAACGGTCCCGCGATCGGGGCGCAACGGCCGCGCGTTGTCCCCCGTCCACAGCCACGCGCGAATCGCGAGCGCGGACGCGCGACTCGTCCCGAGACAACACAGCTGATATTAGCAGCTAGCGCCCTTTTCGATTCCCCAATTAACCAGTGTCCCTCGACATCCCTCTTCTCCACTCCCTCTATACTCCAACCGAAACCACCCCCGACCCCCGTAACTAACACACTATCGGCCCTCAAGCCCGAAACCCCTGACTCGATACGAGACTCATGAAGACACCAAACCACCTACCCCGCCCCCCCCCCACCCATATGCCTCCGCAACCCTCGATTCCCTACGTGTTGTATTATCCGTTATTTTCGATATAATATTATATATAGTATACTAATGATATTTAATGATAATACGACGACGATAAGGTATGGGAGACGTTTGGTCACACACAGAAAAAATTTTAAAAATGTAGGACACTACACGGATTACGTCATTCTCACACGACTATTCCGATCGACACAGCGACGAAAAAAGAAACTCGTATTATTCGGTTACAGAGTTACACACAGGGAATACGTTGCATTTCACGTCTATAATACGATACGTATACGTACATATACATATTAAATACAGACACGATGGATGCTACTATACAGGTACACACGGTGATCGACACGCACACATTGGACCATATGGAACCGTATGAACCACGTACACGATTCGACACAACGATTACACGCGACACGATCTACTAAACACGCAGCCACACACACACGCAAACACGCACGCACACATGCATACACACGCGCCACACACAAACACAAACACAATGTATACGCGCGTACATTATACATAAGAAGACACACGTACACACGCATCTACCGCCACAGAAACAGATCTACAGATACCAGCTGAAATAGACAGACGTAACAGGATACAAAAGAAACAACAACAATAACAAAAACAACAACAAAACAAAAAGCTAACAAACGTAAGGAAAATTGATCACATGAAAACAAACACTAGTTGCCGTGCAGTTTGTGAACAAAATAAAATAAAAAAAACATGCAGTAATGATAACCACCGACCTACCCGCGGGTCCGCTTCGTTCTTGCCCCGCGAGACTGAGCCGCGCGTTCTCGTGGACGCGAGACGCGAGACGCGAGACGCGACATGATCCCAAAGAAAAAGCGCAGAGAACAGGCGGTCCGGGGATCTCTCCTGGTTTCACCTGGTGGAACCGATTCGCTGACGAGGTACCGTCCTCACCGCTTACTACCTTCGTGGCGTCCCTCCTGAACGTCACGCGAACCGATCCCAAAGGTTGGTCCCGTTCGACGAGACGCAAAAGAACGAAAAGAGAGAAAACGCGACGCGCGGCTCAAGCTCCGCGATCGGGGCCGAAATCTGCCTCAAGCGTAGCTAAACGTTTTTGTACAGAATTTAAACGATGAATGCATAAACTGGATATAAAATCTTGAGTTACAGAGCAGCACTATACATACCACACAGATGATGTATATATTTTTACGTTACAGAATATGCCTGCGCTACAGTCAGGCGCCATAAGACTGGTTCTCATTTCCCACGAATACAATGCGTATATACATGCCACATAAACTTTAACCGAAGATGAACAAGATGAAAAAAAAAATGAAATGAATCGTGAATGAACAAATGACCGAATATATTGTAATGATAAAACTTAATGATATTTGTATACAGTGTGTATGCCCGAGACACGGGTATCGCAACACGGGGGTTCAAACATAACACGCCATGGTCAAACGAGACTGGGGCTGCCCGCTCGCAACGACACGGATTTATCGGTCGGGGAACCGAGTGGTCCGAGAGGTCGATTCCGGGAACGTCGACTATCGAACGTGCGTGAAAACGAGAGAGAGAGAGAGAGAGAGAGAGAGAGTGAGAGAGAGAGAGAGAGAAAGAGAGAAAATATCTATCCCTTCATCTATCACGGACGAAGGTTTCTACGCGTGAAGGACACGATACTCGATGGCAAGTTAGGAGGAACGATAGTCGCGCGTGGAATCGGTTCACCTCTCGTGCCAACCAGAAAATGGGTAGGGACGCCGTCACGGCAGAAAACCGAAGGTGAACTGAATTGGCTAAACGAATTCGCGAGATGTAACTAGACCCGTAACGTTTTAAACACCATGGAAATTAACATCCTGAGTTTCGCATTAGGCCGTTATACCCACCGAGCTCCATTGAAAACTCGTGTACCAAAAACGAAATGGGAAACGATTCAAATGATACGATCACGAACAAAATGAGAACACAGACCGAACGACAGACCGAGAAATTGAGGATGTTCGAGATGTAGAGAGTGACAACACCCAGATCCGTCGTCTAACTGCGATCAGCGTGAAAAGACGATCGCAGAAGGAACGAGCGTTCTCGTTCGTTCTTGAGGGGTCGTGTTGCTTGCGGGTACCCCGATAGAAGCATAACGCGGGTAGGAGTTTCTAATCAAGAATTCCCGTGGCACTCGAGCGGCGGCCAGCCGTCGTTCGAGACGCGGGAAGGTCCTAATTTTCCGAAAATAAAAAATTAATAATAATCAAACACTAAATCCGCGCTCGTGGCCCGATGGTCGCGCGCGGCCTTCGATCGATCCGTGGACGTGCTCGCGATATCCGTCGGCATCATCGACACGGACGGCTATCTAGGAAGGAGAACGGCGGACGAATGGGCCTAAAAACAAAGGGGTGGAGAGCGGGAGAGTAGCAGCGGAACACCACGCGGAAACGATGCATCGTCTCGGGATCGATCGAACGGCTCGCGACGCCACTGCCGGGCCAGGACACATTCATGACACACAGTTTGAGTTGCAGTGCAAGCGAACATCTGTAGAGCCATATACGTATAGTATGTTATTGTATCTTTAAAAAATAAAAAAAGTAAAAAACCGGAAACAGAAGCCAAAACAAACAAACAGAAAAGAAAGATGAATGAAACGGAAACGAACAATTGATGACAAACTTAAGCGTAGCAAATGTACATTTTTATAAAAACGGGAGAAAAGAAAAATGTTAAAGGGAACGATGAATGGTCGCGATTGCATTTCGATGAAACCACTTTCGATGCTTCGGAACAAGGGAAATATAAAATGAGATGCGAACGAAAAAAGTGTTTTTTTTTTTGGAAGAAACATGAAAAAAACGGGGAAAAGATAGGGAAAAAACGACGCGGCGGATTCGTCGCGAGGAATCCACGTTAATAAGCGAATGAGTTGAAAATTCGAGAAATAACTGCGGGAAGCGTAGAAGAAGAAGCGAAAGATTACACGGCGTGCGAGTTGATGAACGAGAAGACAGCGGATAATGCGAGCGAGCGAGCGAGCGAGAGAGAGAGAGAGAGAGAGAGAGAGAGAGAACGAGAGAGAGAGAGCGAGAGAGAAAGAGGGAGAATGTATGTTCGGAGAGCGATCCGAGTGTGCGAGCATACGAAAAAAAAAACAAATTGCGTGAGAGTGGTATAGCGTGAGGGACAACTAAATCGAAGAAATGCAAAAAAAGCGAACACAAAAGAGACAAAACTGACACAAATGCGAATGGAAAAGACGATGATACTCTGACGAAAGGTTGCATCTGGAATCGCGATTCGCGGCTCGGTCACCGGCGGCCCCGTCCGAAACGGGTGCAAGTAACTTTCAGGTGTATAAAACATGAAAAACGAAACGCAAAGGGAGAAGAGAAAACGATACCGGTTTTACCTTATCCTTTCGTCGGTTTTCGGATGTTCTAAAGAGATTATTGTAAAAAGGAGAGACAGAGAGGGAGGAGAAGCGAAGCGATGCGGATGAGAGAAAGGGATATAGAATGAAAGCGAGAAAGATCTATTGTATCGGTGCGCGAAATCGCGCGAACGTTTAGCGTGCGCAGCAACCAAGATTTGTGCGCGCGAACCGGCCGTTCGCGAGACGAACGCATGCGAGCGAGTGCGTGAGTGACGATGGAAGTGTGCGACAAAAGCGGAGAACAAAAATTTATTGTAAATTCTTGGGGGTGATTCGGTCGCCCGGTGACCGCGCCTCGATCCCGATGCGAGCTCGAAATTTCATGGGCGCCGGATAATGAGATGCACGCGGACGAAACTATGAGCGACGACCGGCCACGATCGGAGGAGCCCTCTTCGCCCATACTTTTGTCCGGGTTTCGCGTTCGACGACTGTAAAGAAAAAAAAAAACGTAACAAAATAATAACACTTTCCTTCTTCCTGGCCCTAAGGGATGCTCCCGAAGGAAACGACTAAGAACAAAAGAGAAAAAAAAACGGTATATATAAATACATATATATATATTTTGGACGGATTTCGGCTCTAAACAGTGCGAACGAGAAATGAAAAAAAAGACGCAAGCCTAAAAATAAGAAAAAAAAAGTAACTAAAGATAAAGAGAAACGTGAAATGGTTAGGGAAAATAATGAAACCGTTTTCCGAGATCAATGCGATTCGGCGTCCTTGCCTATTTCGAATGGAGCACGCTTGTTTCGATTTCGAAAATCGATTATGGGTTTTTTATATATTTTTGGCAACGATATCTCGATACTATTTAAGGTTATAAGCTTAAACGAACAAAAAATGATAAATGGGGGGAAACGAGGTGGATCGTGGGGAGAGAGAGAGAGATTGATACGATTGAAGGGAACGGCAGAGACAGGAGGCGCATCGCTGTCTTGTTTTGTAAAAATTTTTCGACAGGTCGAAAGAAGACAATGATACCGTGCGAACGAGTATCAGACCGCGTGTGCGTGGGCGGCGAGCGAAAATGTATTCTGTGTGCGTGTGGAAACGTTAGCGAAAACGGGAAGAGATCGTAGCGTGTATGAGAGCGACGAAGCAAATGCGAGCGAGCGTGCGAAATACAAGACAAGTGTAAACGCGTGTATAAGAAATAGAATGAGAGTGTGTGTGTGTGTGTGAGAGAGAGAGAGTGAGTGAGAGAGAAAGAGAGAGAACAACAGAGAAAGAGCGAGCGAGAAAGAGAGAGAGAGAGAGATAGAGAGAGAGAGAGGAAAGCGATGGTAAAGTAATATTTAAATATTCGTATCAAAAGAAAGAAAAATATTGTAGGGCCTCGGAAAGAATACACTGGCGACCGAATGGAACAAGGGAGATAAAGAAAACGTTTTGAGGAAAAATGAAAAAAGATAACTAACTTGGCGACGGCGAGTAAGAGAAAAAAAAAGAGAGGCCGAGAACTACTAAAAATATTTATAGTATATGGCTACAAGTACAAATTACTTCGACTACAGAGCGTAGGTGTATTGATGTGTGAACAAAATTTGGTTGGCCGATGACCGTTTTTGAAACCATCATACTGCGTATCAAAGTATGTAAAATTTATTGAATAAACGCTAGCGTATTATGATATAATGTAATCTAATAATGTAATATTATAATGACGAGTCTAAATGATGATGTTAACTTGAAGTTTAGAAAGCGCGCGTGAGAAATTGTGCACGTGAATGAGATTTAAGAGATGAAAAGACAAAGAGAATAAGAGATGAGAGAGAGGACAAAAGAGAAAAAAAAAGTTATTGTGCATACGAAAACAAAAAAAAGAGAGAAGATAAAGATGAATGACAAAGAGAAAAAGAAAAGAAATCGCATCTTTATAAACGATTATCGGTACGATTACTATTATTATTGTAATTAACGATTGTCAGTCATCCCGTCACTTGTCATTATTGCGACGAAAGAACAAAAAAACGAAAATCGCGGAAGAAAACGGCCGCCCCCCTTTTTCGACGGAGGGGTGGCGGCTCTACCCCCTAGTAAAGTTCGTTTCTTATGATTCTGATCCACTCGCGAAAATGCAAAAACACGTGGAAACCCCCAAAAATGAACAGAAAAGTGAAACAAGTGCGACTATTGTAAACGTTCCGTATTATTATTATTATGATTGTCATTACTATGATTATCATTCTTATCATTATTATTACGTCTTCTTGGATTGACATTATGATGATTGTAAAGAAACCTGCGACGATTAATGGTACTTCTGATTGTCACTATTATCATTGTTGTACTGTACATTGTAAACGACAGCGAGAAACCGAATCAGTTGTTCACAATTTTGAGACACATATATACGTTTCTGGGAAAACTCTAACAAAACTGGGAAAAAGATAGAGAAAGAACGAGAGAAGATCGACTCGAGCGCTTACAGTATGAATATCGTGGTGAATGATTGTTGGACGCGAATGAGGAGAGATCGTTCGACTGACTTACTAGCGTGATCACATTTAGCATGAACGTAAATGAGTGCGATTTTGCGCGCGAACGTCTGTGCAACCGGTGCGAAAGGGAACGGGAATGCGAGACAGAGAAACGAGAAGGACGAATGGGCGTGTGCGCGGGCATGTGACAAAAACTGTGAGAATGCTGATAGTCCATTTAGAGAGCGTGCGTGCGAATGAGGAGAATTATAATTAGCGAGGGAGAAAATTCAGGCGTTAAATTACTTTGCACGGGGACAGAGACGAGCGGCGATCGGCGCGACGATGAACGACGATGGGACAAAATGACGTTTCGCGGTTTCTGGCAAAGAAAATTTTCGGGGTTTAGTGCATGTGTGTGTATGTGTACGCTGAGGGGGAGGGGGGTTGGACCAGACGCCGGTGAAAAGGGAAACATTTCCACGAACAGATCGAAAAAACCACAGAGCAAAGGCGAAACGTTTTTGGCAATGGAAAGACATGAGAAAGAGAGAGGATAGAGCAGATGGATAGAGCAGAGAATCGCGCGCAGCAGATACTTTCTTTCGGAACCGTTCGGATACGCTATATACATGAAACGAATAAAAGTTAAAAAGAAACGGAAAAGAAATAATGAAAACGAAAGCGACGAAGAAAATGCGAAAAATTCCTAATAAACTCGCCCGCACCCGGCAGCGACGCGCTTTCGGCGCCTCGCAAAATTCTATTTTTGTAAGCATATTTCTATAAAAGTATACTAACGATACGGCAAAATTTATTATTCCTAGTGTGGTGAAAATGAAAATTGAACGTTTAGATTTCGTTAGTATAGTGTAAAGATGATGACGGGGAAAAAGAAAATTAACGATGTCTAGGTCCTATTCGTGTATTTAAAGGCGAACTATTAAGGGGATAAAAAAATTATATCGTCGGCGGCGTCGTAGGTTGTAAAATTGTACATAAATTATTGCAAGAGGAGGCGCAGAGGGTTGCATCGCTGATACCGCGGCACGTGGCTAGTTTTCCTCATATATATGTATGTATGTATGTATGTATGTATATCTTTGGCACTGTATAAAGAGAGCGAGAGAGAGAGAGAGAGAGAGAGAGAGAGATAGAGAGAGATAGAAACGATGATACGACGACGAGGCGTGAATAGGTGGGAATAGGTATGGCGTTTTTTGGGGAGGGGGAGGGGCGAAAACTTGTAGATTAAGGGGGCAGCTCTTTCGGCACCGGAGTCAAAATTCGTGTCTCCCGGGGTTAGTAGCATCGCGCGCGCCATCGCCGATCGTAAAACCCTCGTACGTTCCTAAAAAGTGTGTCACTACACTTCGAAAAAAGAAAAATAAGAAAGAGTGAGAGAAAGAGAGAGAAAGAAAGAGAGCGAGAGAGAGAGAGAGAAAGAAGGAAAGAGAGAAAGAAGGTGTGAGAGAGCGAGAGCAAGGGAAAGAGAAAAGAAAACGCAAAGAAAATCGAAAGGAAACGTTGAAATTTTTAATATGAATTAAACCGGGGAGTGTATTTGGGCTGTCTCGTCGCGAAACGATACTGAAAAAAAGAGAAGCTGAAAAAAACAAAAAGTCGATAAGGAAAATTAATTATGAAAAGAAAGAAAAAAACGATCGCCCTCCCTTCTCATAGCCCGAGAGTGAATTCGACGACGATGCACTGCCGCTTTTTGAAGTAAAAAAAGAAACAAAATAATATATATAAATATATAAATATATTATATATATATATAGATAGATAGATAGGTAGATAGAGGCACCAAAAATGGCAGAACGGAAATCGTGCGAAATTCCGCCGTGCGGCTGGCTGAATCACGGAGGGCGCCTCGTGCGAGTCTCTTTCGTTTTACTCTCGGCGTAACGAAGTTATGTTTTCGACCGGTGCACATGTGACTGTCTTTTCCTTACCTAATTGACCCGCGTTTTCCGATTTCGGTGTTACGTTCAGTTCAATCGTTTCACGTTTGCCGAACGACGAACGCCGCCTATTTCTCTAGACGTCACATCGCGGTTACATAGAAAAGGAACGAAGCAAAATAATATATATCTATACGTATACAAGTAATACGTTCTTTCGTTTTCCGTTTTGAGTTTTCCGCTCACGGCATTTTTCAACATTAGGTATTTCCGGAGGCGATTCACGACAAGAGAGAAAGAGAGAGAGAGAGTGAGAGAGAGAGAGAGAGAGGAAGAGAGTGTGAGTGAGAGAGAGATTGTTCGAATAAGATGGAGCGATTGACAAATTTTCGGGAATACGAGCTGAAAGAGAGAGAAAGAGAGAGAGAGAGAGAGAGAGTGTGTATAGAAATGAGAACGCAGGGAGAAGAGTGGATAAATGGTATCGAAACTGGAAAATCGTGACGACTCGAACGAAACCCGATCGAGAGATAAGTGTTTCGTTCGGCGTCGCAGCTTCCGGAACGGTCACGCGTCGCGCGCCGGTTTTTCGAGGTGTTTTCTGAGACCTCGAAGCACCGAGTCGCACTGAGTTGTCATCAGAACTCCGCGAGGGTTGGGAACGTTCAATGTTTTCTTTTTCTGTTTTTCCTTTTCGTGTTTTTTCGGTACGTCGATCTGACGAAGGAAGTTGTGCGCGCGAAATGTGAGAATGCGACTGAAAGACGGCGTGAGTGAATGCGTGGGAGCGAGAGAGAGAGAGAGAGAGAGAGAGAGAGAGAGAAACAGAGACAGACAGAGTGAGAGAGAAAGAGAGAGAGAGACAGGGAGAACGAAAGAAACCGGACAAAAGGCTGGAGAGAAAGATCGTGAGGAAGAAAAGAGCGAACGAGCGAAAGAAAGTAGACGAGAGTGAAGACACACAGAGTATCGTAGTACAAGGAGACACGGATACTGATACACACACATACGCACATACATCCTCACATACATATTGCATACACTCGGTGATACATACAAATGCAACCCACACACGTATACATGCACGGACTCGTACATTCGACAACGTACATCCACATGACATACGACCACACAGGGACACGCAATATTATATATATACGACTCCATAGATGATGGCGCGGCACACTCACATAGTGTCTCTCGGATTGTTCCACAAAACTTTTCATTCAAGTTTGCTTCAAGAAACCTTCTGTTTTCTAATGTATGACGTGTTGTTGTCGATATATAAAATAAACTTAATAAAAAAATACATCGTGCGGTATAAGTTTATTGCCCTTCATTCCATCCTGAAAACCCTTCGCTGGTCTACTCGACTGGTGGATCCTTGTGCGAAACACACACAAAGCGAACAAACAATCAATCAAGTGAGTATCATCCGGTTTGAATATTGTCCGAGATGCAAGAAAATTAAGGTGAGTACAAGATTTTAGAGAATGGAATGACAGTAAATATGTAGATCGAATATAAAATGAAATTTAACTTGAATTATATTGAATTACCATCTTTTTTATTATTTGGTGTTTACTTTCTGGTACTGAAAATAATAGCATAAATTATTACTACATACTAAATTCATCTGAAACAAACAACCCTTGGAACACCTTTTAAATTAAATTTTATTAATTTCTTCTAAATTAACGAAACCTCTTTTCTAAATATCAGAATCAGTCCGAATTTATCCAAATTTATTTTTTCTTTTCTTATCTAGTGATCGTTTTATCGGAGTAAATTTATTAGAATAAAAATACGATTAAACCAGGAAAAATTGGAAAAATGAATCCGTAGATTGAAGATGGGTTAATAAGATAGGATTAACTTTACTTATAAAATTTATATAGAATCGATTCTATACATCCAAATAAAATATTCTCTACGCACGTGTTCAGTTACCTTGAATTGCCCAATCATTTCAGTTGACCGTTGTTTTACGAAATAACCATAAAATGAGTAACAATTAACCTACAGTGATTTACCATTTCTATATCATGACCGACCTTTTCGACAATTTGCAAAATTATTTACTGTAGATGTCAATAAAAATGTAATCTAGCACTTTAATTTACTAACTGTCCTATTATACGAACATTAATGTCATTCTGCTTAATTGCTAAAATATAATGACGACAACTGAATTTTTATATGTACATCTCAACAAATATGTGTAATAAATAAATATAAATAAATGAAAATTGTTAATTTCTCGTAAGTATAAATCAAACGGAGATGAGTATCCATCATTCCTGTTTCTTACCGTCATTTCACGCGTGTATAACCGGTTGTCTACATTCAGGCGTACATTCCATTCAAATCCATACTGTATAATATTCAATAAATACTAATTACTAAATTATTATTAAATATCAGTTTCTCGAATTAATATTCTCCAGTTCAACTAGCATTGGATACAATAAAATATAACTGCGTATAACAAATATCGAAATTGCAATCGCAGGTTTGCAATCAAAGTTTCGGAAATATCATTGTACTGTCGACAGTCGTGCAATAAAGAACGATGTTAAAACACTAAGTATATATATATATTGAACTATTGTATCTTACGAAAAAAAAACAGTTGTTCAATTTACTGCAAACGAGGTCTACCAAGCGACCAATCGCGGCGTTTCCTTCGGCCGCGACAAGCAACCAGTTTATTTCCACGAATGTTTCAGAAACGGCATTCGAATGCCGCAGTAATTGCTTTTTTAACGCATAAAACATTGAAAGGCGCAGCGAAACGAAGAATTCGCGGAAACTAATAAAGTGCAACAACGGAACGGATCATTATTATAGAGGCGGCAGCGCCGAGGAAACCCTCGACAACGTTTCACGGAGCAGGCCGCAAAAAGGGAATGCAGTTTATTTCTCGCGATCGCGTTACAATCTTATTCAGGCCTCGCAGCAATTAATGTTCATTAGTGTTGAAGTCCGTATTCTTCTATTCACCGCGGCCCGGGTTCTTAAGTTGCCCGCGCGCTCATTCGGGGCGCGTGAACTCGACGAAATTAAATTTCCATTTTTCCCCGGCGCCCTCCATCGGGGCCAGGGAAGGTTAACGAGTGGTAACGGGCGAAAAGTAGGGTGGTAGTGCTTAGAAAAGCCGTTGGGAACGAGAAGAGTCTCAGGCGGCTAAGGCCGCTAAATCAGCGTCGGACGTCCAGGAAAACGGCGCGGCGGCGAGCGTCGAGCGTCGAGCGTCGAGCGCGCCGAATGAACGGCGCTCGGCGCCGCGCCCCTTCACGGGGGCAACGACGCGTGAAGCTCAATACAAAAACTTCTGAAAGTGTAATTAGAGCGGCAGTACATCTTAGATCGTTATTTTGAGAATATGTTAATGGCGTAAAGTTAATGAAACGAATGAATAGGGTCTCTTTCTCTTTCCGCACGGAACGAAAAGGACGATCTGACTGAAACCCCATGGAGCATGGCTCCGATTTTCCAAGTGACGGCGTACAGAAGAACCACCCTGAAGCATGTAAATTCGCTTACGCATCTCTAAGGGCCATCCACCCTCGAACAAACATCCAGTGCGAGAGTGACGATCCGAGAGTCGGAGAGAGTGCCGGAGAGACCTTACGCGATGTGCTTCATTAGACCCTTAATGAAATTTCAACACTTTAACGCCCCGGCGCCTCGGGAAATATATAACCAATGAACTCGTTTTCACACCAGACTGCCCCGCATCTTCGTCGCCGCCAGTCAGGTCCTTCTAGTTCTCCTACCCTCCTCGGGGGCGCACCTCGAAAGGAAAACAAGGGTAGGATTCACCCTTGGAAAAGACGCTCGAGTGTACCCACGATACCGAGGCGCGTCTGTTATTTTCGCAACGCGAACCTGCAGTCAGGTGCTCGAAACCACTCGTCGGATATTGTATCATCGGTAAACTGGACTCCTGTTTGACCGATTGTATTTTAGAAACCACGTGCCGGATGGAAAAGTACAGTAGAAATCGCATAGAACTGCGGAGCTCGAACCAACTATGGCGTCAACCAAGAAATTCTAGAAAGACTTGCCAGAAATACGGATGAAGTATAAGAATCGATAAAATGTCGAAGAAAATGTTCGAACTCGTGAATTTATGGCTTTGGAAGCCTTGTATCAGTTTCAATGTGGGAAGCAACATTTATTAATGAATTAATGAATTTAAACCTACTAGCACGAATCGAACATAGTATATACTACATTTCTATTGGAAAGACGGATAAAGTATTTTTCTGTCGCATAAAAATAAGGTCAGAGACTGTTTCTAAATCTAAGCCTAATGAGTTTCTAAGTTCCTATAAGCTTCGTTATCATTTCCATGTCGTACTCGTCGTCGTTGCAGATATTTCTGAAAATTAAGCTTCTTACTTTTAGTGAAAATCGCGTGGGCCTGTATAACTCATTCGTATTGACGTCAATGTTATTTATTTACCTGCTTGCAGAAATATAAAGTACACAATAGAATTTTAATAAATTCGATTCAATGAACCAAGGAGGGGATAATAACATAATTTACGATTAGGAAAGAGTAAGACGGAAAAAGATGTTTATAAATTCTCACGCTTTAGTTAAAAATCATTCGATACATTTGTTGCAGACTTATATTCCACTTCTCGACTGATAATATCTTACAGTTTATTTGTAACATTTTCTGAACCGAGGATTATTCCGATTACACAACATTCACCAGGAGGGAGGATTGGGTCTGATTCACAGACCCAAAAGGAAGTCAGAACGTAATGTGTGTTCCATCTGACTTCCTTTTTTACTACAATGTTTTACTAATTAAGTGCCACACAATTATCAACACGTAATTATTACGTTACGGCCCTCTATGGGCCGAATTTTTTTCTTAAATATAAAAAGATTTATGCAACGGAAAATCTATTATTATAAACCTAAATATGCTAATTAAAAAAATATTTAACAATTTAAACAACTTTATTATAATTAATTCAATTTGTAACTTTCAAGTAACAAAGGCTTACAATGTTTCCACTTCTGTGCATAAATGTTTAAGCGTGAAATTCCATAAAACAGTTTGAATTTGGCGTTAAACATAGATGTACGTTGCATTTGGAACATTTTATTTTTGGAACTCCTTTACACCCCGGCTTTTTGGAGCGCCCTCTGTTGTCTGAAAAAATTGACCAATGTGCTACTTCATCTTTTCGCACGTGTTGTCATCACTGTGAATAATATTTATGCGTCGTCTGGTAAATGCTACTGAATGATCTTCATCGCACTCAGAATCTAATAATCTTCGGACCGCTAATGCGTCTAATTCTAATTCCTCTTTTATTTTTATATGATTCTGTATCCACATTTTGGGGGTATTTGATATATAAATTTGAAAATAGAAGAAAGCACAACTATTATCCTAAATACACTCAAATTTACTACAATATCCCAATGTAACCTGAAAGTTACAAAACTGTATCATATACAAATAATAACAAAATGATTATTGAAATGCAAATAAATAAATTGTTATTGATATACGAACCCAGAGCTATTGTATACGCTTTTTTTTATTTAGTAAGCACCGAAAGAAGTACAAATAATCTTTGGTTTCTATCTGCAGACAACCTGCAAGATATTTATTTTGACATTTCAGATTGATGGTGCTACCAACCGTCGTCAATATTGTTATTGGTTATTTTAGATGTGAAAAAAACTGAAACTATTTGGTAAAATGTCGATATATTAGCTTGTGACTTGAAAGTTACATGGGCCCATAGAGGGTTAATATTAGGTTGGCAACTAAGTAATTGCCGATTTCAGTTATAGATGTCTCTCACTCCCATTTTTATGATATCCGTAAATGTTATATTATAAAATTATTATTATTATTATTATTATTATTATTATGTTATTTTTTATTATCTGTGAATGTTAGCAACTGGACAAATTGAATGCAGCAGTCAAGGAAAACCGACCAGAATTGGTCACTCGTAAAGGTGTCATTTTCCAGCAGGGCAATGCTAGGCCGCACACGTCTTTGTCCACTCGGCAAAAATTGATGCATATTGGTTGGGAATTGATGTTACACCCACCATATAGCCCTGATCTCGCGCCATCGGATTACCACTTATTTCGATCCCTGGACAACTCCCTTCGTGGTAAAACTTTTAATGATGACGACGCTGTAAAATCTCACTTAACTCAGTTTTTGGCCGAAAAGGATCAGACTTTCTACGAGCGTGGAATGTTCAAGTTGTCAGAGAGATGGCAAAAGGTCATTGAACAAAATGGAAAATACATTACAGATTAAACTTCATTCCAAGTAAAAAAACATTTTTTATTTCATTGAACAAATCGGCAATTACTTAGTTGCCAACCCAATAGTATATGCTGAAATATTTGCGAAATAATTGCGAACCAAAAATATATCAGAGAAGAATTGCGTCGATCAGAGAAGATCTCTGATCCACGGGGATCGAAACGAATCAGAGCTGATGGCTCTGATGGCTCTCTCGAAAGTGACGCGACGCGTACAATGCTTGACAAGCTCTCAAAGCCAAACGATCGTTCCGAACAACGTCTTCATCTCGATGCACATCCCTTGCATCCCGCCTCTAGCAACGGAATTTAATCCCGTTGAGAAGACAAAGGACATTTTATAATACATACCCGGTGCGTTAAAAAAGACTTACTCAGGAGATGAATGTCATCCTCTCCCCCTCCAAACAACCGTCACAAAGGTTGCATACCAAACATCAAGATCAGTTCGGACTTAACCAAGAACTAACCCTGAGGGACATTCGATCGGAGGAATACCAATTTGTAATAAAAAACGATAATTTAAGATCCTAATTGTTGAACAGTTACTCCAAAAGAAAAATGATGAATCGATGTTAGCTGGTAATAAGTTTGACATGTAATTAATACATTAGTGGGGTAGATCTTTTGGTTAAATTATTGTAATGATTACGTAATGAATAAATAAATAAATAAATAATTTATTTCTCGATACTAATTCTAATGTTTCTAATAATTTTTTTTGGAAGCAATATCGTGAAGCATCTCCTCGGCTATTACACCATTTAATTTGCTATTCAAAATAACTGATGAAGAAAAAAACAGATGAGAAAAAAGTACTTAGTAACTGTTGCGGCATGAATATGCTGCACCTCTCACCTGTTTTACAATCTGATGTTTAAATAAGGATAACTGGTAGAATTCGGGGTGTAGAGAAACTTCTCTAAAGCCCAAATATTTCGAATTACAGTAAATTCTCCCTAATCGACGCTCAGATTGTGTATAAAAATGGACAATTTATAGTCGCCGATTGTCAACAACGATAAAAAAACAAACCACGAGGCTCGAATAATCGCATCTCCTCTTCCTAAATTGTCCATTTTTGTTTACTAGCTGAGCGACAATTGGAGAGAATTTACTGTATTTCAGTTAGTATCCTCTATTCTTACATTTTTGAATTTATAAAGCTTCAGATTCATAGAAACCTTATCTTTTTAATAACATTGTTCATTAAAATTTTTGCGATACCTTTTATATTTATATTTATATTTAGAAAAAACGCATGCAAAATGGAGTTTTTTTAATTTTATGGGCGTATAAAGATTCCTTAGTTTGATATAATGATTGTGATATCCTTTGTTTTTAATGGAATAATTAATCTTCTGTAGTCCATTAAGATTTTTTACAGGTACCCTTGCGCCATACGTGTTACATTAAATAATGTGCAGATGTTAATAAAATGTGAATAAAAAATAATGAAACACCACTAAAAAATACAATGCGTTTTCCATAATATTGAGTTGGCAACTAAGTTCCCGCCGTTTTTTTTTTAAATTTTAATATTCGGCATGTCATTAAATGTTTTTGACATAATGTTTGAAATCATTCGAAAGAGGATGTTTTGTTCCACCGGAATTTATGTTTTGTTTTTTTGTTCGAGTTAATTTATGTTAATTTTCAGATCATTAGAATGGAATGTCAAGTTGAGAAGACTGAGCATCTTCGATAGCTCCTTCTTTTTACTTTTAATCAAGGTTCTAAGGCCGCGGAAGCTGCTCGCGACATTTGTACTGTGTATGAGGAGGGTGCCACAGCTGAAAGAACCGCCCGTGATTGGTATGCCAAGTTCAAAAATGGAAGTTTTGACCTCAAAAACACACCTCGTTCTGGCCGTCCAGTTGAGTTCGATGATGAAAAGCGATTAAACCATTGCACGAAAATTCGCGACAAACGACAGGGGAACTGGCAGAGAAAATGGAATGGTCCCACACTGCTGTACAGGGTGTTCCATAATTACTTTCACAGCCGAAAATGGGGGGTACCTGAGGTCGTTTGAAGTAACTTTTTCCTTAGCGGAAATGCAATCCGCAGCTTTGTTTACGAGTTATTAACGAAAAACAGTGACCAATGCGAGGCGAGCGCGCGAATTACAAAGTGGTCGATCGAACGAGTGCAACGTGCTTCGACTGTAGACCGTGACAGAAGCAGAAAGCTACATACATGCTGCGTTCGAATCAATGAACAAGTCCCGGATCGTGAACTTCCGAATTTTTTTAACTATGTGACAATGATAATTTTAAGAAAAACGCTATTCATCCTTATTTCAGAATATCTGAAGAATATTTACTAATTTTTCGAACCCGAAATAATAAGTAATTTAACCGTGACAACCGCTTTAATTTTCTAATGTGCATGACACCTCAAGTGTATCATATGAAATCATTAAACAAGGTGTACAGTGAAGATTAACAAAGTACGTAAATGATATTTTAATTTCTAAATAATTCCGTGTCCGAATAGAATTCAACGAACGATTCGCAAAGCTAATTTAACGATAAATAATCGCGTTAAAGGACGTAAAGAATTTGTTCGTTAGAGAAATATGAAAAATATTATCAACAAGAGACTCACTCATTTAGTTGTAAATCCACTTTATGCTCGGAAATGTGTGTCGGAGGATAGTGCATTCACCTCGTACAATGTATGATGAACTGCACAGCTGACCTGTATCCGACAGTGACGAACAGAAGGATATCTCCGGGCAGGATATTCCAACGTTAACTGCTTACTAATATCAACCGTGAGAAAAAGGTCAAAACGGCGAAGACATGAATTGCGAATGTATCGACACCAATTTGATCCAAGACGTACAGTAAAGTCTCCCTAATTCACGCTCAGATTGTGCGTGAACAAAAAATATTCATTTTATTCTGAATTTGTTCGAATTTTATTTAAATTATAACGATAATACGATCATGAATAAATAATCATTTTCAAAACGTTAAACTTCTTGAAACATATTGTTAAGTATATATTTAAATATTTATTTAATTATATGGCGTAGAAGTCAACATTATACTAGTGTTAGAATACTTTCGTTACCAACTCCAAATACTCTGGTGTGATTTTTTGTGTGAAATATATCACAGTTCAGTGATTATTATCCACAGAAATATGTAAAAAAAAAACAGAACATTGAAGTACTAAAAAAAAATCAAATATTATTTACGAAAAGTGGGTGCCCCATTGGATCCCTCCATCGGTGTTGATTACGCGTAGCTTCGGCCCTGTCGGACAGAGAAAAGCGAGCAGCGAAGCTCATGGCGGCAAAACGTCGTGTACATGTTGCCGTCGAACATTTTCTCGATCTACTCGAAATGTATATCGTCCCGATACTTTTACCGGGCCGTTTCTTCTTCAGAAATGTCTACAGAATCCGATCCTGGGTAGAGTTTTCGTGCCGAACAAAAAGCTTTTCGCAAAAACACAAAAATATTGCGCAGAAACTGCTCACGTCGACACTTTTTTAAACTTTGACATCAATTTATTGCTATTTAGGACCAAAAACAATTAATAAATTGTATGCCACTATATTCGGGAAACTCTCCTCTATCTTTTAACACCGATTAGAACTTTCTAACGTTTGTACTTTTCATGCAATACCTCATTTTTGTCGAAAATTTTGGATTTTTACAAAAGTTCGTTTATTTAAAAAACTGAGGGTGATGGAGCCATTCGGTTTTCGGATTCTTGTTCAGGGAGTGAAGCTCTACTAGAATTTCATAGTGGCTATAGGAACCCAAAAATCGTGTCGGACAGTGTTATTCGAGCCTATTTTGCAAGTATTCCAACAGTTCTGCTCTAGAGCCCTCCGAAGCTGAGGCAGAAAAGCCCATAAAATGCAATGTCTACACGGATCCTAAGTCTATGATCAAGCACTCGTAGTAGAAATGGAATATATAATATACTCACTTCTTGCTAACGTGTCTAAATCCGTGAACCATCGGTAACACTGAGCGCGACACGAAATGGTAAGGAGTCTTTAGAGGCCCCCAAAGCTGAAGCTTTAGAATGGCCATAAGGTGTAATGCACAGATTTAGGATCCTAAGTATGTGTGCAATGCCTGCATGTATTCTATGCCCATGCCTCTGGTTTTTAGCGATGTCGGTATTTCAGAACATGTGACACAAAATCCCTGGTCTACTCTGATACCTCATTTGTGTCAGGACCCCCCTAACCGTAGACAGAAAAGCCCGTAAAATGCGATGTTGGTACGGATCCTAAGTCCGCGGTGATACTATTTCTGATTATCCACTGCAAAGCATTAATATTTCAAGTTCAAACTACGTTACCGACTAAAGAAACACAAATCACAGAAATCCCGTTCGAGAACAAACATTCGCAGAACTTTTATCGACTGGTTCGTACACTGTTGACGCAAGAATACGCAGAGAGCGCTTACATATCATTTGTACTTTGTACTCGAACAAATTTAAAAATTGCATACCACATCTATTTGAAAATATGCGAATAGCAATTTTTTATACTATACTTTGTATCGCCTTGTTGCGATCGCCGCAATTCTCACCGCGAGCGTGTATCACTTTTAAAATTAAAGCTATTGTCCACGAAGAAATGGCACAGAGAAAATTGTGAGGATCTATTCCCTCGCCACTTGGATATCCCATGTACTAACTATACACAAACTATACCTAAGAATGAATCCTCTCGCACCCTACTGTCGAAATCTGTATCATCTTTTATCGTGGACAGTTTATCAAAATAAAATCAGAATCAACGGAGAGCAATATATATTAAAATTATTTCTCGATTGAGAAATTCTGATTTCATTTTGAGACAACGATTTTCAAGGAATGAAACACGTTGACTACAACATATGCAGTTAGTTTTAATCCGATCTACTGACTTACTTTTTTTGCACGATTATTCACGCTGATATAAATAATTTGGATGCAAAGTGGTGATAGTTTTAGCTCCGATAAGGATCAGTTACAGACTCGGGAACGTGAATATGAAAATTGCTAGCGTACCGCAAGCGGCTCAGCTTCTTGGCGACGTTCTCAGGTCACCTGAGGACAAGTCTTTTCTTTACATTCCATTCTTTACGATCAGCCGACGAATATCACAATGTTTGTCAGATTCGGTTTCTTACCTCTTAAACGCCATCCGCTCTCGTTTACATTCCACATTTTACGATCGGACCAAATATATAATGTCGCCAAATTTATTACGATTACCGTCTGAAGTTCCGACATCGAACGTTAATCGAGACACAAAAGATATCTCTAATCGGGGGCCCGGGACGTTCGATGACGACTTGAAAAAATCAAATCAAATCGGGGCATCGTCGGGGAAAAAACGACCAGAACCTTTACGACTCTAGCAAGAATGTGTCAGTTATCTTCGGCTCGAGACGAAACTGGTTGCCGCGGTACGAAACAGTTTGGGCAAAAATATTTGCATGATATTCCCACACAAAAAGCGTCCCATTGTTGTTTATATTTTTCTCTTTATCGCTGATTTGTTGCCCTGGGGGCGGGCCGAGTGTTTACTACATTAATTTTTTCGCGGCACAACGTGCCGTTTTCGAACTTCTCTCCACGAGAATTTTTACCTTTTCCTTCAGTTTTTTTGGTTTCATAATTCTCCGGCATCTTAGCTTCCTGAATTCCTTAATTTCACCATTATTTCCTATACAAATTTGTTTGGACGAGGTAATATATAATTTTGAGTGTTTTAACAATCCCTGTGCTATCTGCTTGAATTATTTTACGTGCCAAGATAACATTTCGTCCAATAAATATAATGAATTCTTTGTATTTGTACATCAAATATGCTTGTTTGCGTATATTATCAGTTTTATGCCAGAACAGTGTAGTTTCTGCTGTAAATGTTTTGAATGTACACAGCATACATCTACGGAAACAGGTGTAACCAGAGGTAATCGAACTCATTTTCAAAGATCAATGTAGTTTTCTGTTAAAACACTTTTCCGCAGTAAGACCATCGTAACGAAGACTATACACATAGTGATGGAA
This sequence comes from Megalopta genalis, assembly GCF_051020955.1. Taxonomy (NCBI): domain Eukaryota; kingdom Metazoa; phylum Arthropoda; class Insecta; order Hymenoptera; family Halictidae; genus Megalopta; species Megalopta genalis. The sequence goes on along the minus strand of NC_135014.1, from coordinate 6,992,356 downwards.
ATAGAAGTCTCTCGGTCCTCGATACACCTGAGAACTATATCGAAACGTCTGTTGTAGGGTTATTGAAACCAGCAATCTGCATTATAATCTGCCAAGCGCGGCTGCAAAGTAGGCACTCCATCATCAGGTGGAACCGGTTTTTTCGGCCTCGGTCCTGCAACCGTTCAAACTGCTACTCATTGCGTATTCGTAATCTTGGATCGGTGATCTCCAATTGATTCCTATCATTTTTTGTTATCTCGTCATTATCAGTGCGCATCCTGTCGCGGTTTTTACAAGCTCGAGCTTTCTTAAGTGTACCAAACGTGTGCGCTCGCGTTCGAACCGCACAACCGAAAATCAGCGTGCATTTTTTAAATGTAAAACGCAGTTACGTATTTTTCTGTTCTCGCAGGAATATTTTACGATGCCTTGATTATAAAACTTCAGAAGTCCGCCCTCGGATCGTGGTCTTGTGAAAACATGCATCTTCGTATGATTGCATATGAATTTTAATTTTACAAAATTGATGCTATATAAATGGGAGTGGTACAATATAATTATTAAGTGAAATCGTATACTGTTACAACAAATTTATTTCGACAAATAAATAACGATCACACTATCTCAAATTTATTTTGTATTTTCAGACAACAGAACATGTTCATTTCATTCAAATTATACTAACAAGAAGATCTTAACTTTTCTGACGCAAAATCGCGAGTTTATTTATTGTAATATGTTATTTCAATCCATTGGCCACCAATCTCAGACATCTATAAGAAACTAACAATACTATAATATTGTCAATTTTATTACCATTAATTCTAACATAGCCAAACCTGAGGTAAAAAATTCGGTACAATAAAATCCGATATTTTTTCGACATTTTTTCGACATTCTAAAATATGGAATTATAAGTGAAACATAATCGGTTGAATCAAAGTATAAATCGAAACTGAAAGAATACAAACCAAGTATTATATCTTCGTCCAAACTATATTCTCGAGTAATATATGAGCCGTTTATTTTGAAAGCGGCATAAGTCACTTTACCGTAATGAAAAGTGGTGATTTTTTTAATGTTTATACGAAATTATTTATACTGAGAAAAATATCAGTATCCTGAGATAACAAATACAAGTAAATCTTCTCGAAAGTTAGCATCCATATTTTTAAACGTGTTAAAACGCAAACCCTTAAATATATCGGCCTAAAAACAAAGTGACTTATGCCACTTTCAAAATAAACGGCTCACATGGAGATTGAAGAACACAGGAACGCTAATTAAACGAGAATAATGAAAACGACAGAAGAAAACAATTTTTGATGGATGTCGAATGAAAAGACAAGTCGAAGAATTGGTTCAAGTGTCTGGACGGTCCTCTTTTGCCGTGGACTTAGGCTTAGGCTACGTTTTTCCGTGAACAGACCAAACTGTCCGTCGGCGTCTAATTTGTTGCATTTAAATAAACCGTAGCACGCACAGGAGCCAGGGTCGTGTGCGAGTAATCGCGTGGGTATCCGCGTGCACGAAAAAGACGGGGCCTCGGCCTTATGAGGAATAGGGTTTTGCTTTCGAGAAAACGAACTGAGAAGAATCGATCGTTCGCCATAATAACGGGTGCGATTCTCTGACGGAAACGAGTCTGCGAAGCATACGGAGCTCCGCGCGCCGTTTCTCGAGCGTGGCACCACTCATTCCGAAAATGAGAACGTCTACAGATTCTACCTGCAAAACTGGAATAACTGGTGCGTCCCGGTATACCATCGATGCTCTCAGGGAAATTATGTTGGTTAGCCTGTGAGAACGTTACATGATCGTTTGCGCGAAAGTTCGGAATGGCACAAATGCAGAAAATATCAGTCACTAATGCAGGGTGAACGGAACCGGGATGGATTTCGTTTTCTTGTTAAGTCAATCGCAAGCCTGTCGCATTAAACAACACGTACCGCGAGTGTGTTTTAATAGATAGGACGCATTTACGCCGTGGATGTTTACGGATAAATTCGATTTTATGGCTCCGTATATTAGCATCGTGTTACAGCTTTTAGCTAAGTTTCTATCGCGATTCGGATCAAATAGAAATCGCGTTAAATCGCCGCCGATTTAACACTCTACAAAAAACGGAAGCATGTATGGAATTCCGTGAAATCACGAGATCCGTAGTCACAATTGTATTTTCTCGAGCGCGGTCTTAACACGCGTTAGAAGTAACGCGACAACCATTGACAATGAAAGAAAATCGACTAAATAGTAGCGAGAATGAAATTTGTTCGATTGGATTCTGGATGTGGATTTTTAGATTCCGATGGTATCGGTGGTAGTACACACAGAGAAATAGTAGAATATGTAAATTAAAATGGATAAATGGATGAACATCATTCTATCACAATATATATTTTCAGACTGTAATAATAACTTTTGATTCTCAATATTTACTACTTAAGACAGTATAATAAGCCTGAACAATTAAAAATTACTGTTTAAACTCTACGGCAATGAATCAACTAAATTAAGAGACAGATGTAACACAAAATTGTCTCTCTATATCGACAAGCACGAAGAAATATGATGGAAAGTGCGTAGCGTTTCTTCTCATCCACATTTGCATATCACAATAATGTTTATGATCAATGAGTCTTGCTTACCGGACGATATTAAATTCAATATACCTTACAAGTTCAATAAAAATTTCTCACAGAATTAAGAGAAGTTCCTTATTCCTGCTGCATTATTCGAATTTGCAAGAGGAGTAAATAATGACTCAACACCACCAATGTCTGACTTTAAGAACAGTTGACAGCTGGCGAGCAAGTGGCCGATTGAAGAGAGATGTGTTCCCAGTTTATTTAGAATTATATTATTTTGGCCGGAGGTGTGTAGTTTGTACCGTGCAATCAGCATAAGTTATACAATCGCGTAATATTCTGCAGTCTGCTCAATAATGAAATGCAACCGATGTGCACTATACCCCTTCTCTTCTCCGGGCCTCGCTTCGTTCCCCTTCTTTCAAAGAGCCGCATACAAATGTAGTACAGTTGTTTGCGACACATCGTTTCAATATTTGCCTCTTGGATATTTCTTCCACATTTTCGAAATGTTTTCATCGCAAGGAATTGCAACTCTACTAGAAATTGGAACACCAAAAACCGGGCATGATTTCAAACAATTGATATTTCGTTTCCAGTTTTAGAACAAAGTTCATAATAACATACTGTAAACTAACATACTGTTGACTAAACTAACAATTAAACAGTATCACCGCCAATTTTCTTCGCCAAATTTCTTTGGCAAAATAATTTCTAATTATCACAGGAATTGTGTATCTTCGGATATCGGTCACGGTTACCAAGGGAAATAAAAAAAATTCGTACGCAGAATAAATCCAATTAAAACTCTGGTTGCGTCCTTTTAGTTGGCGAAAAACGAATGCGTTAAAATTTTCTCACACAACAATCAACAATTTTCATCGGTATCAATATAACCTTTCCCACGATCTTGGCCATGTATGGACGCGCACTGCAGGTCTACTTTCGAAACCGTCTCGAGGTCATTTGTCATAATTGTTTAGGTATCTGCAGTGTCATTATGACGAGACTCTTTTATCATAGCATCGAGATTTGCCAATAAAAACGAATTAATGGAAGTCAAGCCGTGTAAGAACGGTGAGCGTGAAGTACTATACTCTGCTGGCAAAGACATTCAAATAAAATCATGACATGGCGTGCAGCTGCATCGTGGTGCCGAAGAATTTTGTATATATATCTCGAGTTATGTATATTATAAAACGAATGGTTCTTGCGTCACTTGGTCTAAGAGAGTTATTAAAATATTTTACTTTAGTTGCCAAATTTCATTCTAGAAAGAGATATAGAATTTTAAAAATTCAATTCAATTTTTTTCAATTCAATTCGATCGATCAGTTTATCAACTTATTTGCACTAGAAATTTGAAGCTACAGGAACAGCTACTGGTCAGAAACAATGCAGAATCTACTGTGCTTATTATTCTAACAAATTGATTCCATGTTACTTCTGAACTGTTTAACTTTCCCTCTGTATTGTCTTTCAGCAGTAAAGTCTTTTGTTTTCCAAAAGCTGGACACCAAACGCGACAGGATATGGGAAAGTGCTTGTTCGTGCGTGTAACATAACTCATTCGAAAGCACCTTCTCGGCCATCGAGCGCGCCTCGCGTTTTATTTATTTATCGCCGAGGGAACAAAAACAACAACAACATAATTGATCGATACAAGTCGTGAAGTCACATAAATTGGTGGCAACATGGTTCTCCGTCCTCTTCTTGCTGTTCCATTCTCGCCTCGATTTTTACTTCGCTTCGTGTCTTCTTTTCGAGGTCTCGTTAGCGTTAGGGTCACTTTTATGCGAGACCTTACAAGCTGTAAAAAACGAAACTGTCGCCGAACACAGGGCTGTAAAGTCGTCGTTATGTGCATCCACGCGTGCGTGTCATCGTTTACATCCACGTAAACACCGTGGACTAGAGGGCTGCGGTGACGGGGAGAATGTAACCGAATACGACACCGAATCAACGCCCGTACGCCATTTTCAAACTCACGGTGCAATTTCGATCTTCCTCTAAATGTTTAATAATTCGACAGGCAAATGTATGTAGAGTGAGAAGCTTGATAATCGGGAATCTGATTTCGCAAGCCCGCCAAAAATAGAGGAACTGTTTTTCCTTCGCCAAATTGCGAAGTTTACGAAGTCTCTATAAGGACTTCCTCTTTCGTGTAGAACGAAATAATTCTTACTTCCTCCTAATTTGTCCTTTTGCGAACACTTGTTTCCATCGTCGACTTGATCATCAGTCTACCTACACAGAATCAAAAAGACAGAATGAAGATATTAACGCTTTGCACTCGAATGACAATTCTCGGGCGCCACTAAAACTTGTTACATCATTTTTGGAAATAATTGTAACAATATCAGATTCGTTTATACTGAAAAAAACTGTTAAAATTGCAATTAACCACTTGACATACGAATAAAATGTGCATCGACGCGTCCGAAGAATACTATTTAATTTGGCTCAACTGGACACTCATGTACAAGCTCAGAAACAGGGCCTTTTCTTTTTAAAGTTACATTGCTATATAACATTCAATAGGGTTGAAGTATAGTGTTAGTGTACAACAATTAAGTAATAGTATAAAATAATAATTTAATAATTTTGTAATGTGTGATACATCTCAAAGCATTTAGTAATATGTAGCGGAACGAGGCATATTTTACACTGCCAAATTGTTTCACTTCTTATATTATGTTTTACGCAAACATGGCATCTTTTTGCAGGATGTTGCTTTTTATTTGTCGCGGGTATATGTTCAGGAAAATGTGTCCAATATTTTGCTCGTAACCGAGTTGGGCATTCACTTTGCGACCGTCTGCCGCGTGTCGGTTAGTCCGGCAGGGACAAATTACAAAGCATGTCTTCTGCAATATTCAATCGAAAATTCACAATCGATTGCTTTTGTGAAGTAGGCAATTTGGAATATAAAACATAAGCATTATAAATAGCTACATCAAACATATAAAAAAATATTTTTTTATATCCTTTTGCACATTTTCTCATGAGGGGGAAGCATGCAAGAGATTGGTCCTGCTTGTCTACACCTCCCATTCCACGATTATACTCCAGAACACAGGTCGGTTTTATTTGTCGATGCAATTTTGTTTATCGGTACTGTTAGGAGGGGGAAAGCATCTCCAACAGTCTAAACAAAACAGCATCAATGCACGACCGAAACAATTAAAGAATCTAATAATGAAATGCACGGCGTTCGCCGAATACAGTTCTTGACGTCTTGGAGACGTCAAAGTCTACAATGGCACATGAAGTAAATGACGTCTCCCAGACGTCATTGTATGTCAAGTGGTTAATGTACTTGCCAACAGGCACAATTTCGTACGCGAGAATCGCAATAGATCGTATAAAACGGAAATACCCTAGATCGGAAGAAATGTTTCGGATTTCGAATTAAAATAGCTTCGACCGCAAAGGATTAACTTTCGTTTGAACTATACAGAGTAGGCTGGAATTCGTTGCAAAACAGGGTTTCTATCAGGCCCTGTATACTAATTTTTAAGATACTTCCAAATAGATTGCTGATTTTTATGCAACCTGAAAATGGTCCAAGTTGGTTGTAAGAAACGTGAATTGGATGATAATTTCTCTTTTAATAATTTTAATAAGTTGTAGATAATGTACAAATATTCTCAACTACTTCGTAATGTCCCTACGATTTTGTTTTCCATAGGAATGCATAAAATTCGCAGTCTGTTTATCGATGTCTGTAACACTTACAATACGTTTTCCAAACCGTTCGATGTTAAATAAAGTAAAGCATAGCATTCTATTTAGAAAAATAGAGTTGACGATTTAAGATCAAGTATAATAATTATTATTATACGATGGCGCCATTAAAACGATCCAACTTTTCTAGGTGGCATTTTAATTGCAATAGAAATCATTCGAATAAAATGAAATGGTTAATCTTGCACATTTGAATTCTTCGAAACTTGTAAATAAACGCGGATGATAAAAATTTGAATTATACATATATATATATATGTATAATTATAATTTTAATATACAATTTAATTAATTATAATATTAATATATATATATATATATATATATTATATTATATATATATATTATATATTATATATATATATATATATATATATAAATATTATAATTGTACATATATATATGTATAATTATATATTAAAATTATAATTATATATATATATATATATATATATATATATATATATATATATATATATATGTACAATTCAAATTTTTATGATCCGCGTTTATTTACAAGTTTCGAAGAATTCAAATGTGCAAGATTAACCATATATATATATATATATATATAATGAGTGATAAATATTATTTTCTACGTCGCACTTATAGGTAGCTATGAGGAAGTATGTAAACAGTGTGTATGGCGCACACAGTACTTAAGTGAGGAATTCACAGAGACAGCTATTTGAGGAAGTAGACTTGCGTAGCTACTTATATGCGGTCGTTAGACGGCGAAAATCACTTAACCGACTAAGCGCTGTTGGCTCATTTTATTAGCAAATAACTTTCCATAGTAGGGTGCAAATTAGATGCAAAACAATAACACGCTTCTTGGGCTTCTACTCGTTCTCCTCGGTAGTTCTTCTGCAAAATAATTTTTCTTATGCTCGTCGTAACATCCTATTTTTAACCGAAATAAAAAGTAACGACACGGTGCGAAGTGTCTAACTCAATTTACGCATTTAATGTCTTAGTTTCAAATACGAAACAATTAGTTCAACACATCCGCGTGTAAATTTCATCAAAAATAATTTTGTTCAAACGACAATTTGGTATCAATAACATTCGGCTTCGTCTTTATTGCATCATCTACAACGCTATTTTACGTAAGCGTTCTTAAATTTCTGATGGACGCTAAAAGATTTCAGCTTTAGTAACAAATAAAAGCCGTGAGAGACAAATTGAACAGCGTTACAGTAATACCGGCAGATTAATGTGTGTGTTAACTTTTACTATACATCTAGAGTGAACGACTTCCCAATGAAATTTTGTTATTACAAAAATCACTTTTCGCGTTCCTACTCGCGTAGTTTTTTACTACGTGTGAGTTATACATAATGTTAACCCTTCGCACTCAAAGCCATATTAACTATAAATTTAAATTAACCTTCCCGACTTATGGTATTTCCATTTTAATGACAAAGTGCACTTTATGCATATGAAATTGAGCCTTGCGACTCGTACAACAGTTAGACTTTTAACAATTCTTAAAAATCATCTTGGAACGTGGTGTAACAATTTTCGCGGTGCCTCGGAGTCACCACTCGAGTGCAAAGGGTTGAGAAACACGCTGTTGATCACTATTTTCGAACGTCCGAATACACGGTCATTTTCGGGAACCGAAATAATAAGTAGTTGAAATAGTTTAAAGCCGTTTGAAGTTGTCGGGATGCGTATGAAATTTGTACGCGACGTATCAAATAAAAGTTGCAAATTATTCGATATAAACTCTGACGTGCGCACAGGGTTACTTCGAAATCAACGACAACCACTTCATCGATTGTGTTTTCTCCTGGACACGAGTTCATCGACATTGAATTTCGTCGACAGCATGCATTTACCGAAACTATGAGGTCATCGACGAATATCATCGACGCACTCGTATCGACACCGAGTTCCGTCGAGCGTGCTCACCGACAATGATTCCGTTGACTTCGAATTTCCTTGACACGAAGTCACACTGTATTTCTATCGACACGCGTTCAGAGCATCAACAGTTTCTTCAATCATGCTCGTTCAAGCCATACCTAACCCGACCTAACACAGAACGAGCGCCGATGATAATATTCGTCGATGATTTCGTAGTATCGGAAAATGCATGCCGCAGATAAAACTCGATGTCGGTGAACTCGTGTCGAGGTAAACACAGTCGGCGAAGTGATTGCCGAGACGATTTCAACGGGTCCCGTGCGTACGCACCTCGTGACCTCTTCTGCTCGAGGCAAAACGGCGGGAGAAATCATCGGCATCTCGTGTTTCATGTTATACGTGTACTTTATTCACACAAAAAATTGCGTCCATACAAATATTTAATATTTTGCATGAATTAAACAATTTGAAAAATACATGCTTCCGATTCCCAGAGACAGATCAAGCACGAACATCGAACATCGATGCCCCCAACGCGAATCGATTAGTCCGGTTAAGCTTTCGAATGCTGGTACAGCACGGGTTCGTTGAAACGCAGGTGCAACCAGATATTTCGCGGGTAATCTTATCGACCGCGATTCGTCTCCAGGAATACGGAATTTTTCATATAACCGTACGATATTAGGAACATGTTCATATTACAAATGTCGAATTTGCTTTCTCTTTGCTAGCAGATCACATTATAGAACCCGATTTCGCCTTATCTCCGAGCTACGAATTCACGATTCTATTGTTAACCTATTTGAACTCCCTATCCCCCCTTCATGTATACACTTAACACAATAAGGTACAATACGGATAAGAAATAGTAAAAAGAATCAACGATATGGCGAAGATAAGTAAAGGTTTGCGCGATTAACAGGATGTAGTTCGTTTATGCAAATGTCTGCTATCTCTCAAGACTAAAAGTTACATTCACTGCGGGATCGTATTTACAAAACCGGAGTTCCGATCTATCGTCCGTGTGCTGGATCGATGATCCACTGTCGGTCGATCTCGTCGCACGAGAGGACACCTTCCGCTCCCGAAATAAGCACACTTCCGATAAACTCGTCGCTCCGGTCTTCGAAATTGATAGTTTATATGTAACTACAAATCGTGTCCTTGCAGAATAATCCGCGACGAGGATTTTTATTAGGTTTACGAAATTCTCGTATTCTCTCGCGAGAACGGACACAACGAGTTGAGTCAGACAACTTCGAATAACATCACATATAGTACATACTGTATATACAGGGTGTTCGCAAAGTCATGGTACAAGTAACGTAGAGGTCTATAAGTACGCAACAGTTGGTTCGAAGTTAATTGGCCGTTCTTTTTTTTCTCCGTACATATCACTTATATGCTTTGCTGACACGTTTTAAAGTACGCTGCTCGACCAAATAATTTTACTCCGATTGTGGTGGAATAGTTTCCGAGAGTTCCGAGCGAATTTCGATCGTGTTTCACGCCGTCGATGGTTTCGTTAGCTCTCTACATGAATCGATTACAAAACCGGAAGACGAAAGTCGTCCGTCGTCGGTGTACAAGGAAACAAGGTGGAAAAACGTTGCCAATGAGAACAGGTCTAACTTGGAATCCAAGAACCATCGATTTAGAAATCACTTTTTACGAACGCTCCGTTATTAGGTCCCGATAAACCTTATTATATGTGTCAATCAGTTTTTCAATTCGTTATGGAAAACTCGGCTCTCGCTTAACACGCTCATAGATTTACAACTTGATGCATTTATAACGTACGGAAGTCTGCAAAACGATTCTACAACACGTTGATTGCCGCATTTATCGTACATATTAGAAGCACAACAATTTATTCAAGTTTAGAAATGCGCTTATGTTGTGATATGTATGGACAAATAATTTTTCATTACGAACCGTTAGTTGCTACAGAAATAATGTCTAGGAGAAACTCTATTGTTCCAATTTCGATATCATTATGAAAATTTTTTTAATTTTCTCAGGTAATCTGACTAACAGTTCGGCAGTCAAGGTGTCAATAGAATTATAGATAAATTAATTACTAGAATACGTTAATGAGATTGACTTGTTGGTTCGCCATCAAAACGGCAGATGCTATTAAACAGTTTATTAATCTTCTCTCTCTCTCTCTCTCTCTCACACACACACACGCACACAATATGAGATTACGAGTGAAACATAATTGAGGATTCGGAAATCCGAAGCTGTGAATCCATACATTCATTTAACTAATAAATAACGTTTAGCAAATAACTTTCGGAATCTCATGTGACTACAATGTCTGTAAACTTGCCTCGAAGAAATGTGAATTTGCATAAAGAAATTTGTTGTATATCGTAAGTCAGCGTGCGAAGCGAGGCCGTTGTTTCGCGATGAATTTACGGGGGATGGCGATCGGTTTCGTAGATCTGCCGAAATTCAGCAAGCTCGACCGGCGCTGAAATGCGCGACGCTTTAGTAAATAGTTGGTCGGCCCGGCCCGCGAAACAACGTTCGTCTCGGATGCACAATGCACGTGTTCGGATGCGTAAACGAGCGCGAGCATCGTAGCGGATGCATATATCATGAGAGAAAATAGGTACGGCGGCGTGCAGCTGTGACACCATGCTTGATTTGCGGCGACGATTAAGCGGATCCTTTGAAAATAGGTTTCTGTTGACGGAAAATGTTTTTAACGAGATTAGGAACCCGAACGAATGTCGGCTTACTTAAAGGTGTAACAGGCGACAGAAATGGCAACGATCGCTTAACGATGCAATCGCTTTACGATACATTCGCTTTCTCGTAAGACGCCCCCAAGCAATTTAATTCTAAACGGTTCCAGAAGCTTATTCGTAATTAAACATGCTTGCCACGTATTCCGTACGACTATGTATTAGCTGTTAGTGAACTCTATAGGAATCTGGATATACTTGCGAAATTAAACAAATCATTTTATTCCTTATTACATTATTCGATATCTGGCGGTAAGCGAAGAATCGAAAAGGCGTCACCGGTAATCGTAATTAACAACTATCAATGGTAATGATTAGACTGCGGATTTAATGCGGTTGGGATACAGAAACGAGCAGACGAAATTCGTAACGATAGAAATATAGAGTAAGGGAAATTTCAATTCCGCATGAGGATCCGCAGTCTAGCAACGATTCACCGAAAATGAAGAGAATGTGGTATTGATCGTCGATTATTATTATTATTATTATTCGCTCTGTAAAACTCTGTAATGTTACGAGAAACATACATACAATGCCTATCCTTGTAAGTTTCTATTTATATTTGCATTCGTAACAGTTGGGACAGCTTATATCGTATAGTACAATGCGTACGTGGTCAGATACTCTCATAATGCAACGCAGACGAATAAATAACATAAAGAACGAAATAAACGTTAACTGATGGAATACGTGTATACGGAGGATATTAAAAGTCTTTTGCGACAAAGAAAGTACATGATGCACTTAAAAAAAAAAACAAAAAGAGAACATACAAACGGTTGTACAATCGAAGGTACTTATTACAATAGACACACACCTTGCACCTCATTCGGATGGAACCATAAACCAATGTTGGTAACATGACCGCTCCAATTCCCAAACTCAGTACGGTATTCTTGTCTACGCAAATTTATAGTTCCGCAACCGAGCGTCGAGATCCTGTGGAACAGAATTTTCATTCCTGCGACTGACTATGATTAACATTTTGCTTCTCATCGAGGTCTCCGCAAGCTGCAGAACCTATCCGAAATTCTCGCAGAAGCTTACACGACTCGCTGGACTTTTCTTCGTGCCGTTTACGGATAATTATATACAGGGGAATCGCCGAAGCAATATTTGGCGCTCGCGTTACGAGTACGGAGCTGAAATCTTCAAGGGAAGAGGGAAAACAGTCGAAAGCTTTCACTGTGATCTACGTTTTCAGGAACTACATAATGGCGTGTTCGAAACCGAATCGCCTTGAAGCGTCGTCGCGTCGCGTCGCATCCGTGTGCAGAAATCGTTCGGCACGGATCAAAATGATTTTACCGATTGCGAGAGATGGTTTCATTGAATGAATTCCCTTCGACGAAAAGCCCAGAAGGGAGAGACGGAACTTCCGAGCCGGAGGTACGAACACCTCGGACTCGGTCGCGAGTTTCCTGGGTTCTTTTTACACTTGAATGCCAGGGCCGAATCGTCTCTAAGTGAACAACTTCCGTTGCGCGCTTCTCACCATCTGCAACCACAACGAGATTAAAGGCTTTACGTTAAATAGACGGTTTGCGTAATCGGCAACCAGAAGCGTGAAATTGCGAGACCATTGACGTGCCCCGACGCTTTGGTGTCGCGTCATTTTACGTGCGCGGAACACCGTTTTATGTTAAACATTCACCACCGTGTTCCGTTACATGCGAAACACCTGACACGCTATTAAACACAAAAAGGTCTCGCGAGCGACAAAATAGCAGGTTGCATTTCGGCCAGTGTCGTGCGAGGCATCAGTCTGCGGTCTCTCCGCCATTCAGAACTTCTTCGGGAGCTCGTCGAGAATGATTCAGATCGATCCCGCTGATGAAATCGTTTCATATCAACGGAAACGTTTTCTTCCGACTTGCTTTGTGACAATTCAATCGGCTGCAGCCTGGAGTTTCAACGTTCGTCATAGACCGTGCGTCTCTTTATACATTTATGCAAATACGTGGAGTATAACTATGATTTTTACGTGGAATATAAATATTCTTTTATAACTTATTTCACCATATGGAATCTTCTAACCGGTGTACGGTTTCTATTGTGATACGGTAATGTGTGAAAACAGAAACTTGCATAAATGTCAGTAGTAAATAGCCGGTAGTAAGAGATTGTTGAGGGTAGAAACGAGTTGACTGACATTGTTTATTAACATTATTAATGTCCTTCCGTGAGAACATAATGTTTTTCGAACATGCAAAGCCGTGTGCGGTCAATGTAATTCAACGAAAGAATATCGCGAACAAGTTTTCGTCTCTGAAAGCGCTGTATCAGAAGCTTCGCTATACAAATTTCTCGGCGTTAGACTATTATGATACAAGCCTAATATCTGGTAGTGCGGCATCAATTTGCACTTATGGGCTTCCGATCGTTGTTCTGTTTCGTTCACACGCAAATACGGCGAAAGACTGGAATCTAACATGAATATCAATTTCTATTATTGGTTCTCGAAAGAGCACACCTGAATTACGTTCTACCCGCCGACTTCTACCACTCCAAGCTTTCATCGTGTTGATAGAGCGAAGATTGATAGCCATGAACGTACTTCAGGTGAGTGTCTCATTTTGAAAAGTACACCACAATTATTTCGTTTCCATTGTAACTTTGAAAGAACCCTCAGATAGCACGCACACAGCTGCACACGGGGAATTTTTATCGTGTTAAAGGATCATTCGCAAACAAAGTGTTCGCCCTGTAATTCGTGTTTGACTTCGTTACGAAAATTTCGAACACAATCTGCGAAATATCTGCGCGTTACCTGTTCCTTCAAACGGAATTTTAAGCGCGCGATAAACGAAGATTTTCTTTTGCTCGCGGAAAATTCTTGGCGTTAACGAAATGCTAAACAGCTGTGAATGAAATCATCGGTCGAAAGGTCGGGGAAGCTCTGTGCGCGTGTGTGTGCGTGTCAGAAGATGTTGACGAACCTATTGCGCGCGCTATCGAATGATTCGCAACGCTAGCCTCGCGACAAGGACCGCGACGATCCGAGAGACAATAGATCGCGGCGCCAAGTGTGTTCTCATTACCGCAAATTAGACACCGGAAGCTCGGGCTCTGACGAACAATAAATATTCGATGGTCCGCGCGTGCTCGTTACCGAAATGCAAATTCATTTAAACCGGGCGAGTCATTAAGCTCTGTACGGTAATAACCAATCGAGCTTCGCATCAGATTGTTACTCAGGAACGTGTTCCCGCAGCAAGAGAACGACGAAAACAGGGTGGGATGGGACGGTTAAGAGGGTTGGAAAGAGAGGAGAGAAGAGTGAAAAGGGAAAGACGGCGAGGGGGCAGGAGGAGGGAAGGGCGACGGGGTTCGTGACAGAAAAAAGAGGAGGAGCCAGCGAGCAGGGGGGAAAAAACGACGAAAGAATGAAACAGCATATCGAAGAGACAGCCCTCGGTGTTCTTATTTGAAAATTAATTTGCCGCGAGATGGAACGACCAGTTTTTGAGCGGCCGTTTTATTGCATCGTGTTGTGCAACTGACACATCCGTCGACTCCTTGATTGCGCGCGCGAGCGCGCCCGCAGTTCATCGATGCAGATCGCCTCGCGAGGCTGCGAATATTCGAACCTGTATCGGATATTCTTCTGTGGGAATCAACGGCCATTGTTCCGTGGAGCCGGCGACATTGGCACGTTCGATTAATTTCTTGTCCAACGCTAGAACAGACATGCCACCGCGAGTGACAACGTCGAAATTACTAGAGTGCTTTTTTTACGCGGCCTCGGCCATAATACGCGAGCAATGAAAATTAGTCGTTTCTCACGAAAGTGTCATCAGAATTTTATTAATCACGCAATAGAAGATCGGTCATGTTTGCTATGACTCGCTGTTCACAGGAAGCGCGGAATTCTCTCAAACTTGTGCGAGCTTCCGATCTGTCCGCATGTTAAAATCAGAAGTCCATGAGAACCTTGCAGATGCGTTTGCTTGGATGTTTTCTATTTCTTTTTTCGTAGCGAAATTTGATTGATTTTAGAATCGAGCATGCCGTGAGAATGCAACTGAGAGCGTTGCACCTCTTGCCGCAGTGTTCGCATGCTTGTTCAGATGAGAGTTCAATGTACCAAACGACCCAGCAGTGAAAATTGAAGTTTCGACGATGTCCGAAGTACGTTACGCATTTATAGCACACACTATTCTCTGACCTTACAGCATAATTCAGAGAAATAAAACATACTAATGTTTTCTGTTATTGCAATAGAACTCTTGGTAACATATGTTTTCGATCGACAAATGAATATTAAATTTTCGCGATTATCGCAGAAAAAGTTGTACGTCCAAGATTCATGTAATTTGCATAAACATGCACAGTCTGGCGATACTCCACGTCACACGACGGAACAACTTCGTTTGCTGGGTATACATGACGCAACTACCGTTTTCATTGGGGATAGGTAATACAAGATTTTCTAAAAATTCGGAACCTCCGGTGTCCTTAATTCGAAGTACGCGGGATCCGTTGAAATCGTAATGAAAATAACGTTTGTAAAACGCAACATAGAAGTAAAAAGAATATATCAGGGAAGAAATCGGTGCATACCAATGAAGCAGATAACTCAAAATTATCTTCGATGCAGATTATGTTCCATTCGCGTTAACTTTACAACGCGTCAGATTCGATGCACGACTTTATCGATTCCAGATTTCTGCGAACGATCGAGATCCGATTAAACGGGGTTCCGGAAGCGCAAGATCCTTACAAGATTTTATGGGATTTCCGCTCTTGAACGATCCCCGGAGAACTTCTAATATTAATAGTGTATGTGTTTCACATCGCTGCTAATGTTGCACCATGAAAGTTTAGTTGTACACCGACGACTGCACCATAAACGGGTTCAATTGATTCGCGTAGCTCAAGTAACACGCCCCTTGAATCCCGAATACACGAAGAACGGAACGTTCGATCAAATGAGACAAATAACCTAATTACCGTTCCAAGCTGCATTCGCCATGGATCGATTCTCCTCGAGAAAACCAACCGTCCTTTACAACAATAGAAATGAATTTTGGCGAACGTCTATCCAGTTCAAGTGTCGAGCCAATTAAACGATTATTAATGGCCAATTTACACGCGGCGGTGCGGCAACGGCGGGCGGTTCACACGCGGAGAGAAAATCCTAGTTCGCAGACATGTCACAGAACCCGGAGTCGCAAACTCACCAACACACGCTTCCACCAAATTCAGAAGTATATCACCGGCCACTCGTGTGTATGTCCCGATTCGATCGCGGCGCGTTTTTCACCCCGTCGTTAATGCGTTAATGCACTCATTTACGCCTGGCACTGTCGTTCGCCGGTTTCCTCTGATCGCCTCTTTTTGCCATCGGTCTCTTTGCCTGTTCGACTGATTGCTTGCGCGGAACGCTCGCGCGGCCGTCGACTATCGTGAGAGAACCAATTCATTACGCTACGCGATGTATACCCAAGATTGTCATCTTGGTTGGCGATATCTTGATCCCGAGCGTCGTACCGTGAGTTTCCTTTCTTTTTCTGTACTCGTTTTCCTACCTTTCCCGGTCTGGGACAGAGGGAGAGGGGAGGGGGCGCATCACGGTTCGGTTCCGTTCGGTCTCGAGCATTTTAATCGCCTAATAAGGAGTGTCCTCGGGCATCTGTACGTCCGCGACGACTCCGGCAAGCCTGGTCGCAAAACCGCGAGTAGAACCGAGCTCGATTGATTTACAAAGTACCTAAGCCAGAGAACTTGGCGCGGTCATGCATGCGAGGTATACCGCACGCGACGACACTTGATCATCGGGGAAGACCGTCCCGAGCGATCATGTTCACGGGCGACTGAATTTCAGCAACTGGTCGACGACGTCAGTCATCTCTGATGATCGTGCGAGAGCGAGCTTGTCTCTCCGTTCGCCTGGATCACGCTCTCCGTCCACCGGGAGGCTCGTTTAACGAAAACCATCGAGGAGAGACGGAAACAGAGAGACAGACAGAGAAAGGATGAGAAAGAGAGAGAGTGAGAGTAAGAGAGAGAGAGAGAGAGAGAGAGAGAGAGAGAGAAAGAGAGAAGGATAATAATAAAATAAAAGCGGGGTGAGGGAAACGGAGTGAGCCGAATAAAAAGCCGAAAAACAAAAGAAAAAGACAAGGAGGGGGAGGAGGGAGAACGAAGCGAACGACGGGGCGGATTCGATCAACGAACCGAAGGACGCTCAAGGATGAGGGATGCCCGAGGTGTACATTGTCCGTGAACTCCGGCATCCCACGAACCACTCACAAAAGCGTTCATGATTTTCTTGTTCTCTCGATCAGCAGACAAAGAAACGTGTAAAAAATACGAGAAGAAACAGAAAAATAAGACGGAAAACAAGAAAAGATAAAACTAGCGAAGAAGGAGAAGAAGAGGAAGAAGAAGAAGAAGGAGAACAAGAAGAAGAAGAAGAAGAAGAAGAAGAAGGAGAACAAGTGTTCGGGACACAACACACTCTTAATTTGTTTGCGGCTACAATCGCTCTCCCTATTGTGTCTTGAACGTGGGCCCTCGGTTCGCGACGGTGCTGTTGTTTCCTGGCGAAACCTTGACGCAGCGTTCTATCGCGGTGGTTGTCGGCCACCTCGTGAACCGGCGCGGCAACCAGCAGCGAGCTCGATTTCCGAGGCAATCTCGATCGGGAGGATGAAGATGAAGTAGCGAGTTTCATCGGGTCTCCCATCAATGCAGTCGCCGCGACGTTTCGTAACGGCTCGGCTCGGCTCTCCAATCCAGTTCGCTTCGGAATTGAACATCTCCACCGGCAGGTATTACTCTAGGTAGAGCCGGGAAACTGTAGCCCCGGGCCGTTTCCCAGAAGTACAATGTTCTAGTTAATTGCAAATTTCGTGGCTTTCCTGCACGGTAGGCCGCGAGCCGGTACAATGCCAATTGAAAACATTCTCGAAACGTTGACCAGGTCGAGCGAAGAAGAACGCCGATCGTGGTGGTGCTGCTCTCGCTGCTGATGCTGCTTCTGCTGCTGCCGTTGTTACTAATGCTGCTGTTGCTGTTGATGCTGGCGTTGTTGTTTCTTTCTCCGCCGTTTTCTTCTGCTGGTCCACTTCTCTGGCGTTAACACGGCGTCGTTTCTCTTTGGATTCGACCTGTTCTTCCAGTCGCTTTACTTCACCGACTGGTCGGTAATCGATCTGAAATCAGAAAAAAGTTTGGCCTGCGGTTAGCGATGTTTTACATTCGGCGCACCGGTCTTGGGAATCGCGTGGAAGAACACCGCTCGATTTGGACGAGTTTCTTGGGCGGCCTCTCGCCGCGTCTCTTTCTCTCGCGCCTGTTCCCTTCTTCTCTTCAGGCGAGCAATCGCTGCATACCGAAAGCCAGGCGGCTGGTGTGTTCGTGACGGGAATGTTTTAATTATTGGCATCACGCGCGCTCGATACGGGAGCGATCGTATTTAATATTTGCATGTCTGATTGAAACGTAGAGACGAAATTGATTTATTGGGCAACTTTAAATTGAACATACATTGGATAAATACATGAATAATTCACATTTTAGTTCATTTTCTTGACAAATACACGGTAGAAAAGTATACTGGGAGAACAGTATTTGGTCATTCAAATTTTCATATAGAAGCGAACAATAATTTCCTTTATCTTCGCGGTATCAATATTTTAGAACGTTTGTACGTCTGTACGTGACTGTTTGAACGAGTGTTGATGCTGATTTTAGAAAATTTTCCACTTTATTGATGAAATTTTTCCTCATGATCCATTGTCTCGCTATTTTTATTCTCATTATCCGTTTTTGTTTTAGAGTATCGGTTTCTCTGCGTTGTTCACAGAAGATAATGGGAGAAATTGACCAATTTTGGTCTTAACTATGGCAATGATGAGTTCAAAACGAATGATTATAAAAAATAAACGTAAACTAAAGAGTTTCGTCGTTCGCAAATCACTGATTAGTAGTAGTTAGGTATCTTCTTCGGAAGATGATCCATCGGTAAAGCAATGATAGAAAACTCAGCTGGTAAATCGACCGTATATTGGTTTCGAACATAGCCAAAAAACTATAAAATTGTTGTTACACGAGAAAAACAACCGAGAACTCGTTCATCAATATTTACGTCCGCACGTATGCCCAATTATTCCGTCTAGTCCACTTTTAGTTTTGTCCACTAGCACACATACAGAAAATATTTTACAATCTTTGAATATATTTGGGTCTTGATTAGAACAATAATAGAATGATCAATGTCAATATGACCGTTCCGGTAATTAATAGACGAAGATGTTGATGCTATTTGAAAATCAAAATCGTTTTGTTCGCTTATGTGTCAGTCAACAATGTGTTAATTCTAAAATCCAAATGGTACCTTTTTGAACATTATTTCAATATCACTTTTTCATGATAGATCATTGTCCAAAGAAAAGAATCGGATTATTTTCGAATGACGAAACTCTGAAGTTTACGTTTATTCCTCATAACTTTCCTCATCACTTCCAGAGTAAATAATTATGCACTTCGTACTCCTCAGGATATATCCTATACAAAACATTCATTACCATGGTCAATTTCTACCATTATATTCTGTGCATAATGTAGAGAAATTAATGTTCTAAAAATTTCATCCAATAAAATGGAAAATTCTATAAAATATTGAATACTATGAATACAAAACAAATTATTGTTCGCCTCTATGCAAATTTGAATGGCCAAATACATTTTTTCTAAAATCTCGTTTGACCAAATACTTTTTCCTCAGCATAGTGTTCTATGTTCACTGTATTTTTCACGAAAATGAACTAAAATGTTAATTATGCGTCGCGTATTTATTCAATCTCGTTTTTAAAATTACTTCGTTACTATTGCTTCTAGCCAAATACCAAATACTTATTGCCAAGGGTTGTAGACTATACAGACTTTTATAGACGAATTTAAAAACCCCGAACCTAATCATTTCCATGGAATAAAAATATTATAAGGCCATACAATTTCGTCGGAATTACCCTGTATTACTCTCTTGCATTTTCTACTTTACAATTCACTATACTCGCATAAAATCCGCACTCTATTCGTTGGCCATATTATTAAAACAGTACAGTGTACATTTAATTGCATAATTGCTGTAATTGCATAAAACAAGTGCAGTCTACTCGTTAGCCATATTATTAAAAGAGTTTGCTGTATATTTAATTGCATAATTGCTTTAATTGCACAAAACGTGATGTCTACTCATTAACCACATATTATTAAAACAGTTCACCATATATTTCAGTCTTTTATTATGTCCCGTAAAATTTCCCTTATTGCAACGTTGGCGTCACTCTTTCCCAAAATACATTTCAAAACAAGAACAAAAGGAAATGAACCTTGACGCTGAAGTGCACTTAAATGGCGGCAATCAGGTAAAGGAGGGGCGATCCATGGGGCTGTATTGGAGAGAACCTAACCTACTAGACGAAGCGGGTGGAAACGAGAGTTTCAACAATTTATATCGTTTTCCAAATGTTTATCAGTTTTGAAAATAGTTGCTTTTTTCCCACGTTACGCAATATTTTCTGTTTACTTTCTTTAAAAAAAAAAAAAACCGTTCTTCGGTGCTGAAGTCTCACTGCTTAAAGCAGAAAGTAATGCTTCCAATTTTCGTTGAAAAATATAAACGATAATTTCAATTTTCAGAACACTCGAAGCAGTTTCATTGCATCCTCGAAGCAATTAAATTGTCATCGTATTATACTTGATCAAATAACATCATAACGATTGAATCGGATTTTTCTTGAAATGGTATTCGGTGCACGTGTACTCGTTCCATTAAGCGGCCCGATTATTTTTCAAAGTTTCGCTCGAATAACCCTTACGGCGCTGGCGTGCCGGGCTTATCCGGTGGATATTAAATCTGGTAGCGAGACATTTCTCATGAGAAAAGTTTACACCGGTCTCTGGTCGGAAACTTACCGCAGGGGCTGGTTTAAGGACTTGTAGCTGGCAGATTGACGAAAGCGGAAGGCGAAAACTGTACGAACGTGATGGGAAAAGAGAGTCTGGGGGGAGAGTTCGCGTCGAGTCGCGGCGATGACGATGACGACGGAGGTGCGCCGCGGAAAAAGAGAGTGGGGACAAGGAGAAAGACGGGGAGAAAGACGGGGAGAAAGACGGGGAGGAAGAGAAGAAAGCCGAGGGGGTATATTATGCTCGCTAAAGTAATGTTACCAACTCGAGAACTGGCGAACTAGCCGACAGTAAAATCCATTTTATGTCTGCCTCGTAAAGCCAGTCAAATGAAACCCGGGGACTTAGTTTTCATACGTGCATCCACACCCCATTCGCCCGGCCAGGCCAGACCCGGTTTCCTGCTCTCCACCACAGCAGGGAGGATCGTCACTGACTTTTTCGAAAGTCTAGACACGCTGGTTCCTCTTCACGGTGATACTGCGACGGTTTCGCTGATCTTTCCGGACTATTTCACCTACGGCTCCCTCCGCGACCTCGTCCCCGCTTTTAGGACCCTCCGATGAATAAGCTCCGATACGTCCGCGTAATAACAAAAAGATTTTCCAGAAATTCCCGGGATGCAAGGATACCAATTGAATTTTCACGCGACGCCCCGATGAACTCGCGCGACCGCCACGCTCCGCCGCGCATTGGGGTGGAATAACAAAGTTGCGAGAAAATCAAAGAATTTTTGAAGCCGAGACGTTGGAGAATGAAAGGAAAAGTAGAAGGAATATAGTATGAATATTTTTTAACCTTGAAGATTTTTGTGTCAAACTTGCAGTACTCTAACAAAATTATGATTTAATGATCGCTTAACGTAAATTGTAATCCGAAAGTTGTTCTTTACATCGATCTGTTTCACGCGGGGTTGACGTTAGAATACTATTACTATTTCACTATTATGTATTATATTACGTTATATTATATTATATTATATTGTATTGTATTGTATTGTATTGTATTGTATTGTATTGTATTGTATTGTATTGTATTGTATTGTATTGTATTGTATTGTATTGTATTGTATTGTATTGTATTGTATTGTATTGTATTGTATTGTATTATATTATATTATATTATATTATATTATATTATATTATATTATATTATATTATATTATATTATATTATATTATATTATATTATATTATATTATATTTTTATTGAAGTTATATTTTATTTTGCATAAAAATCCACTGACCATTAATAATATTCAACTAGATTTTGCTAACTAAATTATTGTGAATCTATTGACATTTTTATGAACCAACGTGTTACTTCGTAGATTTCACTGAACCTTGCCTGATTTTTAACACTGCTTGAAACCTTAACTTTCAATTGCTTAATTCAAACTGAAGCTCCAACAGCCGAAAGCAAAGCAGCGTCTCACTTGCGGCAGCGATTTCGATTGTCAAAAATCTGCTTGCCGATAAATTGTACAGCCGACAGCTGCGTCCATCGCAGTTTAATAATAATTTTATACAGAATTGCGTGTATTGAAAAGAACTCTAATGAAATGCGAAAGAATAGACGGCCGCCATTAAGGAAAGCGTGTCGAGGATCGAAGGAGAGGAAAACGCCGGGGGAAAAGGAAGCCGGTTAATGGGTCTCGTAACGAGTCCCGTAACGCTTATGCGAGACGACCCCATCAAATGTTACACATATTTAACCCACCGACGTTGCGCGGATTATTATTTCCACTCGTAAAGCGAACCGGTCGAACGATTGACTGTTACTTTGACGCCGCTTTCGTTTAGCGGGAGGAGGACTATTGGCATTATTCCTCCGTGGAATATACCGATGCACAGAGAAAACAAGCGTATACGTGTACACAGATACATATATTTACATTGCGCATTCTTCGAATCCCGTTCTGGTTCACCGACTTGTCCCGCGGCTTTACGATTCGTCCCGTTTTCATGACTTTCCAACTATCGTCGGAGGTACAGAACAACCGCTGCCATCTTTCTTTTCTTTTTTCATTTCATTTCATTTCTTTGCGACGACAACGTCGCACAGTGATCTGCGAATTCGCTTTCTGCGGCTTAAGTTATTTTAGCGTTGTTTCAAAGTTTAGGGTTCTAGTACAATAGGTCGTTAAATTCGTCTCGATGCCAGTTTCAATAATCGAGATAATCAGCACTTTTATAAAATAAAATATTTTCTCCAAGTTTTTATATCTTAACTCGTAGAGAAGCGAATACCGACCAATTATTGTTGGAAACATTTTCCTCGCCAGGAGGCGAGATTTCCATCGGAAATGTCTGAAAAATCGTGGTTTGTTTTACAATTGGTTACGAGGGAAATAGCAATTGGTAGAACTATTCACTTTCCTCATAACAATTTGGACTTTCACGTTGAAGAATTGCCAAATTCAACATTTTTTTATAAACCTTCTTAACGTTACAATTATCATGAACTTTACTTTGTTTCTAAATACGTTGAAATTTATTGAACACAATTAAATAATTGAAACACATACGCATATAGTTAGCAACGGGAATCGAAGTATAATGGAAACCTGCTTTTTGATATTTTATAATGAGTTATGAAAGTAATTAGTTTCATCGTCAATTGCATAATTTGGTTTTCAAGAGAAGTATTTCTCATCGTATTATAATATAATGTAAAAAGAGTGATATACAGTAATTTCTCTTTAATTTGCGCCCAGATTGCGCACAAAAACAGACAATTTGAGAAAAGGATTTTTATAGTTGTTGACAATCGACAACCATAAAAACGAGCCGCAATTGTCTGAACGCTGAAGTTCAAAAATTGGATTTTTGCCACAGAGTCCCGTTTGCCCGACCGCTGTGCGGCGTAACAAAAAACGTTCGCTTCCATACGTGATTTTACGCCCTGTTTTTACGTCTTCCCGATGCCCTGAAAATGATTACTTTTTGTTTTTTTTATTGTTTTCGCCGCATCTTTATGGAAGCTTCGCCCCGTTTCGTAGCAGAGCCAAGGAATGGATAGAGAGCAAGAGGGGCCGAGAGAGAAAAAAGGCTGTCGCGATTTTCTCTTCTCCGCAGGACAAGTGGTTTTTATTGCGATCGTAAAGGTATGCATATGTAGAACTAAATATTGGCGAGTTTGTGCGGCCGAATCGTGAGAGCAACGGAATGCTACAAATGCATTTCCCTACCGCATTTGCAGCCCGCGTACAGAATCTCTCGCTTTATCGTATACGAAATGTTTATATCCCAATTATGTATACTTGCGCCACTGTTCGAATACCTACTGGATTTCAGTTTTAGTGCCGAGCTATTAGCCGAATACTACTATTTAATACCGTAATTAACTTCTTACTCCGGGTGGAAGAAATCGTTCACAGAAATTGGATTTTAGGAAATAAAAGTAATTTTAATCAACCGGACGATAAACACTTTCACTTATCCGTTAAATAAGAAAAGACAAAAAAGAAATGGCGCCAGCGAACGATCGTAAAATATCCCGGCAAAAATATTTTAATATTTAATAATACGTTTCCAGAACTCATTTTTGATGGTAACATGAAATAATAATCAAACTAGTCTAACTCGTCTTCGAGCCTGTTATCTCGGACGACTTTCCGCATAACAATACTAGCATATATGATACATTATATAATTATATCGATCGGTTCAATTAATATGCATCAAGAATCATTTCTTCACTGGTTTATCTCCTGCGCCAATAAACCAGCGCAGCAATTATCGGTAATTGTTATTGCATGTAGCGAAAAGAGGTTTGCTCTGTACGCAAACTATTACAAGCGGCCGATTATAGGAGCGCCTAATTAATATTTTCTCGGCGATCAAACCAGAGTAATAGATAAAATTGATTATGGATGCAGGACTTCTAGTTCTCCAATCGTAAACACGTCTCTATTAGCTGATAGTCGCTCGAAGAGCAGAAAAACAGTGTGTCTATTAAAACTTATACTTGGAAGCAGTATAACGATTTATGAGCGGAAATCCGATTATTTTACGACTTGAAAGACAGTTATACTTTTTCATCGTGTTTTCGTGAACTTCCACCATAATCCAAAGAATCGACCTGAAAACTTATGATAATCCTAAAGGAAACAAGAGGAATTATTTATGGCAACAGTAATTTTGCAATCGAAATATTTTAGCTGCTACAGCAAAAAAATGGTAACACACAATTACAAGGCGTATTTTTTTAATATACTGACCAACGCAGTTCATGATTCATGCCGTAAGGCCATAGTAATATCGATATCTGCTACGCATACATTTTAAGAAACTACAAGTAGTATTGACAGCACTATCGTACAAGATTAGAGTTGGTATACCTCATGCCTGCTAAGCGTACCTTATCAAGAGCTCTACCGCGATCAGAACAGCTACATACATATGTATATTCAATTCATATTCTATTCTTCGAAAGCGGTCTTTTCCCGATTGACTATGACGTGATCCATAAAATCGCCATTTATAAGTATACCGCGAATTTTATGAATTTATTACAAAAGCGTGTAGGTTGAGATATAAATCTGCGAACAGGTAAGAAGAATTTGATAATACGGTTATACCATTTTCAGTTTATTGTAACGATTAAATGAAATAATTTATTTTTATTTCATTTCTGTTCTCCCCGCAATCGTTTTAGAACATTTTTGTTTTGCACAAAGATCCGCTTTTTATTACGTGTTCGATGTTTCAATGACAAACTTCTTGATGCTGCGCGCTAACTACTAGTAAAAAAAGGAAACGGAAATATTCAAATTATTAACTTCCGCGGTATCGATACTATTTATTAATTCCTATATTTTCAACGAAACGACAAGAAATATGCTTCGAGATGGATAAGACACGGTTAATCGACGTTTAACTAAACAACATGTGTTTAGAAAATGCAACCGAGTGATATTTTTTATGCACTTTCTACTGAAATCTTTACATTTTTCCAACAGATTTCTTTCATCTTACAAATACACATTTTTCCAAATTACTGTACAATTTTTATGTATCAATTCTCAGCTTCGATTTTTCTGCAGGTGCTATGCTACGACGTACAAGGAAGCTTTAAATTATTGAAAAATCATGACAATTTTAGTTTCGTTTAAAATTAACCCTCTGCACTCGAAACTATTTTAACTGTAAATCTAAAATAATTTTTCTGACTTATAGTATTCTCATTTTATATGACAAAGTGCATTTTATGTATATGAAATTGAGTCTTGTGACTCACGCAAAAGTTACATTTTTAACAATTTTTTAAATCTAAACTTTGTTAATATAAAGATTAGCTTAGAACGTGACGCAACAAATTTTAAATGGTGTCTCAGAGTCACCAACTCGGATTTCAAAGAGTTAACATTACAATTAATCTTCTAGTCGGTGAGTAAAATTATTCGGTTTCTAAAATATAAATATTTGCAAGTCAATATAACAAATCGAGTATTCATTAAATCATTAACAAGATTCTCTTACTGTACGTTTACCACCACAGAGAAATAAATAAAAATTAATTTCAAACAATACCAATTTAAATTCAAGAAAAGTATAATAAAATATCCCATTCGTAGCTAGCCATTTTTCAAACAGAATTCGAAGCACTGTTTTATTTAAACGATGCTGAAAAATAGTGGAACTCCAAGCATATTTTAAGAACAAAGATGTCCAATTCGTTACACAAAAATCTCCTTCGAAGATCGACGCGATCCTCGAATCGTTCTAACAGCGCAAGAACGTTCTTCGATAGAAAAGACTGAGGATGCAGTTTTTCGTCCGGTAAGAAAAGATCGCGAATTCATTCAGCTGCCAGTCACCTACCAGCCGGACGTTAAGAAAGACGCAAGGATCGCGTGCAATTTACAAGGGAATCAACTGGTCGCGAGTGCCCTCTCGCGATAAGTAATCTCGTAGCGTTCAACCTTCTCCCCACTTTCAGATCGGACGAGATAAAGAAATTGTTTCGGTGCTGTTCACGCGATGAATTCATTGTCGAGCAATTGCTTTTCAATCTGAAAGGGAAAAATCGCGGCACCCCTGCGACTCGAGCGAAGATCTGGTCAACCATTGACCGTTTTCTCGACGGAAATTTTCATACGGCGGATGATCTAGGCAGGACCCGAGACAGCTCGAAAAGCCGTAAAAGAAGGTCTAAAGAGAAGTAGACACATTCAGGCACGTAGCTAAAATGGAAACGGCCACGGTCGTTGCGGACATGGTGGGTGGAAGTTTATCGTCCGTCAGTAAGTGCTTCGCAGGTTCTCACTTCTACCCTGTCCGTGTTTCCATCTAGGGGAGGGTTGGGAGGCCCGTAAAATCACTGCGAATACTTCAAATAATACCTATCCGGCGAGCACACCAGGCAAAGGTAAGATCGCTTCATCCGGGGGTTTATCTTTTCGGCGTTATCCGTTTATTTTCCCGTAATGTAATGTGCATCTTTGAAAGCACGGTCCTCCATCCTTCTATCTTAAGCCAAAGTTACAACTTTCCGCTTCGGATCGACGACGCGAATGAATCATCCGGATGCAAACTATGTTTTCCGATGAAAGGAAATCCGAAGAATTTCTTCGCGCAAAGATTTCTTGTCTGTTTACTTTAATCTGGCTTCAAGCTAAACTACCTCCAAGGAGATCGAACAGACAAAAAGAGACAAAATTATGGTGTAACAAGAGTGTATTGTTCACTAAGCAAATTTACAGTTAAATTAATTTACAGCGAAGTTCATTTAGGCTTGATGTAATTTATACTTATAAGTCGTAACTTATTTCACTTGGTTTTTCTTTAACATTTCGGCATGTGTAGATTGCATTTCAGCATTAAATCAACGTTTACGAGAATTTGACTTGCACACCGCTATGATTTTAACTCCTTCGTGAAAGTTCAATTTCTATTGGAAAATAGAGTATATAGTATAATTGCAGTAACTACTGTTTCCATTTTATGCTCGTTGTTTTTTTCTTTCTCTTTTTTTTAAATAATTTAGGTTTAATTCTAAAACATTCTAACAACGCCCACAGGTTTTTGAACACCGTACGGCGAAGTTGAGTAAAATTGTGCAATAAAAATGACAAGGGTTTAATATTCTATAAGAATTAGATAGGATCGACAAATTGAACGCTGTGTAGAATACGAATATGAATAACGCATAAAATCCGTAATTAATAACGAAAGTTCAATTACCTGAAAGTAATCGAACATCGTTTATTCTAATCCAAAGTAGATCCATAACAACCGTTTCATTTTCTTCGAAGTCAGATTTGCAAGTGTAAGAGAGTTTTAATTGTATTTATAATGAATGAAAATTTTCTGTCTCCTGCTCGGGTAACGAGAAAGGCTCTGAAAGAAATTAAGGCACTAATGAAGATACTAATTTTCTTGTTCTCCATGAAGAGAGATTGTTCGAGCATTTTCTTCCTCGAACAGTTCTATATAATCTGAGTCAGCTCAAGTAGAAATACGCCTATCGTTGTTTTAAATCACTTCGAACTACATTTAATTTCAGATGCGCGAAATAATGTCGCATTTAGACCGCGTTTCGACAGAAATCAATCATAGTTCTCACGAAAATTCATAAGGATGATCGTTTATTCGCTATACGTTCCAAGTTGTTTAAATCTCTGGAATCTGAATAAATTTTCGGCGAGAACGATACGAGTCATCGTTCCTTAAAAAAAGATGAAGGATATTCTATAAATCGAAAATAACATACATTTCACATGTCCGGTAAGCAGAAACATATGTCACCGACTTTTATGTCGAAAAGCCAACACCTGATCCCATACAGTAGACGCTTTAACTGTGCATTTCTGTCTGCCTACCAGAGAAACAGAGTCTTATTATTTTTATGAAGTAGTCACTTTTATGGCACCATAACTCGAACGTTAACCATTTTACACAAGCGAGATGCGCCAGTGGCGGAGCCAAGTAAAATGCGAACTATGCTGTTTCCCATAATGATTGTGTATTTGCAGATGCGCCGAAGGAATTCGAAAGCGAAGGTAACATTATTCAGAGGCAGCAACGATGGAACGAACAAACAAGCAGAACAAGGATATCGTACAATGTCCGCTCCGTTGAAAACAGCGGCCGGATCAATAAATGTCGGCTAATTTCGCTGATGCTCGTCCTTCTTCCACGTCGTAGATCGCTTGTGAGGCAAACAAGCCCGTGACGACCAATCCGCGGAGCGAATGTATTCCTTCTAGTTTATGTTTCCCTCGTTTATCGTCATGGCTCACGTTCGATCGGCGACGGGCCATCGGCCGGAGCCGAGCAGAGCGGAGCGGAGCGAAAGAACCGTGAACGACGGACGAGGAAAATCGAGGCGATTCCTTGAACGCGGGTGGCCGTTCTTTTTGGTCGGTCATGGAACTCGATTATAGTCCATGAGGAGAGATCAGTAGGAGGCGGGGTTCTTTTCATTAACGAGAAAGAGACGCGTACCCTGGCTCTCTCGGACCCCAGTGGCTTAGCTCGCCAGAGGTAGGTGCTCGACAGACGTCGTATTTCATAGAGGCCCCGACTGTATTTTCGCGCATATGACTTTAACTGTCGATGCGGACTTCGCTTGTATTTCTTCTCAAGTTTTACTGGCGCTAGGTCGGCCGCTCTGAGCCGTAAACGTCAGTCCCCGGCTAAAGCCCTGCACGCCTGCTTGTCAGGTTCCTTCTTCAACCTCCTCTTCTCCTTTGCCTGCGCCGTCTCTCCCTCGTCTACTTCGGGAACGCCGCGCCACGCCGCACCACGCCGCGCCGAGCAGCGCCAAGCCGAGCCGCTTCGAGCCGCTTCGAGCAACTTCGAGCAACTTCGAGCCATGCCGGGCCAATGTCAAGAATCATCCGATGGTTTAGCGACTAAACTGTACCCTGTGGCCAGAGGGCCGTGGCAACGAATGTTCCACGACCGAATCGGCACTCGATCCCTCAGAAAACAGCTCGGTCTAACACTTTGAACGCATTCGCCTGTCGACGGGCGCTCTTCGATAATCAATAATATCGACGATCCTTCAAGATTCTCGGCGTCGTTGCGGCTCGACGATAAATACTGCCGGCGATAGATACTTTCGATACTTTCGACGCGATTTTAAACGTTATGCAAACTTAACGAATGTACTTGGGTTGCATACAGTGGGACCAAAACTGTTGATAACAAAATATTTGATGCGCGCAAAAAGTATTGTGCAAACATGCATGTGCATTTTGCAGCAGTGCCAGTTTCTTAAGTAGATACTCTCCTATTGTATGCCAATACCGTCGATACATGATTAGCTTGAAAGAGCATGATTAGCTTCCCTTTTACCTATACAAAATTCAGGCAAAAATGTTCTCGAACCAGTCATTTTTCATTCGCAATGTTTTAATATTACTTTTATGCATCTTTGAGTGTTTCAAATTTTGTTGAATCTTTAAAAACGCATTATTGCGACCGCACAGGCCTGCATCGATCCATTCACTTTTTCCCCGTAGTATTTCTCAACGATCCAAGTTGTCCAAAATATAATTACCAACGAACACTCTAACGCGGCGAGTTATTTATTTTGATTAGTCTATATGTATCTATAATGCATAGTTCCATAGACATTTTAACAGTTCGAAAACAAGGTACAGAGAAACAATATTTTGAGCTACTCATTTCAAAGTGCCGCCTTATTAAGACAGTAATCGTCCGGCAAATGATCAAAGATGCGATGAACATTACACAAGCGTCATTAAAACGATAGTTTGGTCGAGTCAGCGGGAGCAAAGCAGAAAAACGTCTATCCAGGAATATTGCAACCGCGACAAGGGAAGACGAGACGAATACGGGATAGATGAAACAAAGGAGCCCCTCAAGTCACATTCGGATTCTCCGATGGCCGGGCAAAAAACACAGAGCGCCGAAAATAAGCGTTTTCAAGAAATTCTGTTCTCAGTGGGCAATAAGGTCAGAACGAGAGAGGGGAGGGCTTAGAATCGACCGGAAGACGTCGGTACCCGTAACGTCTCGGGACTTCATTAGAGATGCAATATGGTACGGTTTTTGCCGGGCAAATGAAGGGAACTGGCTACGTGCGAGAGAGCGGTCGGTTGCTTTCAAAAAAGTTACGACGAGGTTTTATGGGGGTTTAATTGTAGCCCGCGACTGTGGTTAGAAAGTAGTAAAACTTCGTTTGCCAGGAGAGCCGGATCTGTTACACTGCTTAACGCTCTCCGGTTCTTGGTTACGTACGGGGAAGACACGATGATGATGATGAGGAGGAGGAGAGGATGAAGAGGAGCCGGCCGCGGCGTCGACTCACGCACTTCGCTGCTGTTAATTATTGCTTTGTCTTGAAAATTGCGCCTCCATTCTTAGAGAATAGAGGAGACGATCGCCGCCAAGGCCGACCGGACATTCGTACAATATTTTCCACCCTGTCGTCATAGACGTCCTCGGGTTTCTCTAACTAACCGGAGGACATAGTTAGACCACTCGACAGAATTTTCGCGGGAATTTCGACGTGGGAAACTTTCAAAATATCGTTATACGCGTTTGCTTTGATACTGTTTGGAGTGGTTTTCAATCGTCTGTTCATCGTATTTTTGGATAATTAGTAGACTGCATTTATGATAATATTGTCCATATCAAACAACGACGAATTGAAGATTACTAACAGAAGAAAAATATTGTTATTTACTTTCTGTATCTTACAATTGCATCAGAAAACGAAAGATGTGATATCAGTTAAATTGATTTAAACAGGTTCTCGAAGTGGGGATTTTAAACAATGTGTAAACAATGTGTACGTAGATGTTAAGTGAAACTTTGATTAGTTTAATATATTTAAAAGAAACGTATGAGATGGTAAATAAGAAAATGAGATATCGACTACAATCGCACAGTGAAATCTCCTTTTTAAGTGTCCGTGCTACAATGAACGTTGACCGAGCGTAGCACGTAGTTTTTATAGTCATCATTATGTTAGGGGAAACTACCCTTCGAGTATCAGGGTGGAGTAAACATTTAATTATGTCCCATTAGAAATTAACATGGTGCTAGTAGATGGTGAAAAAGATTAACGCCGGCAATTACTCTGACATGCAGGTAGTACGGCTTTGCAAAGAAATAAATCTATCTGCTAGAAAATTCAAGAACGCGTAATGTCAAATTCATATGCTTAATTCATAGGCGCACGCGTTTACGGGGCTGCTAGTCAACGTGTCTGCGTTGTTTTCTACTTAAAGGCGCGCAATTGTGCTTACATGGCAAATTGTGTTGCAACTGGTTCTGCGTTTGAAACTATCAAACAAACAACCATCACTAACCGTAGAAGAGCTTTTATGAGAATAATAAAATTATTCATTTACAGATACGCGTTGCAATAAAAACCAATCGAAACCAGAATAAAGGCATTTTTGTAATTCCATACCGTGGACTATAATTTTCGAAGAAATTGTTCTTCTCTAGTTCACTTTGTGTATGTCTCTACATATATTCGCTTTCCATGTAAAGAAACACAAATATTAACGCATAAACGATTTCGACGAAATCTTCATTATGATTCATGCGTTCACGCATGCGTACATACGATTTCTATTCTCGTGAGGCATTTGTTTGCACATTGCCTAGTAAACTAGACTTTCGAACATCTAAAAAATATTCTTTTAAAAACGTTACTCCCATTAAAAGATGCCCACATATATTTATCCACGACTGACTGTTAATTTCGATACCGAATGAATACATTCCATTAACTGATTTCAACGATTCCGCTCGATTGTCGTAGTTCTGTTTGCTCTCAGACACTTTTCGTGCAATCCGGTGATCGAGATAGCGATTAGAAGGGCCGTGACCAAGAATAAAGAAGGCAAGGAACGACGAAGACGGAGGAGCCGATCGAAGTGCACGGTGAAACAATCCGGCGGATCAGCCGGAGGGGTGGTTTTGCTTTTCGCCAGCGAAAGCAACATCAATGTAATCAGGCAGGTCGCTTAGAGCAGACTGAACGACGATCGTAAACGTGGTTCGCTTTACAGCTCGCGGTATTCCTTTTTTTTTCTCCCCTTTCTGCGCAGCGTTCCACCGTTCCTTGGGTTCTTTTGCACGTCTTCCTGTTCTCCTTCTCCCCGTGTCCCCGGTTTACTCAACCGCTTTCGCCGGAGCGGAGCGGAGCAGAGCGGCGTCATCGCGAAGTCGTAAGTGAGACGCACCCCAGACTTTAGCTTATTTTACTCCAACCGTAGTAAACTAGCCGACTTTATGTGACAGACACTACCGAAGTCGAAACCGTCTCATGGACTGTGATCCCACGAGAACACGCCGGAACTGGCGGGCTCATCTTTGTCCTGGTCGTAAACGTTTCGAATACCGTGCGGGAAGAAGAAACGCTGTCCGAACGGAAGGACATCGAGACGTTCCCCATTAAAACCGATCGACCATCCCAATCTACCCGTATCTATATTGTCTGTCGCGACAAAGTATTCGTTTCTGTTCAACCAATTAAATTTTTATCATAACCGGCCTCGTTCTCGGGCTCTTCGGGCCCTGAATTATGTACTCGTTACTTTTTAACACTTCGACTGTCCTGCCAATAATCTCGAAATCTTCATGAAATCAAAGTGTTCGTTTTTTTTTTCTTTAACCATAATAAAATTGACAAGTTAAATCGTGTAACAGCCATTACAGTTTCAAAATTTTAAACATCCTCATCAAATTGGAAAGATATCACAGAATAGAGCGAACATTAATTTCCTATTCTAAGCAAATAATTCCGTCAATAATTCAGTCAAAATTTTAATCAAATTTATACTATACTGGATTATATTTGCGAGTGTTCGGGCAATGAAGCGCTTTTGACACTGCTACGCTCTTTCGATTGTCTAAAAAAATTGTAGTTTTAAAAGTGAAGTCCACCGGTGAAAACAAGATTGCTTTTTTTTCAATCGAGTGAACACATCTTTAATTCGCATATACAAAGTGATAAAATATTTAAAAAGCAAATGATTTATTCAATACGATTTGAAGTCTGTAGGTATATGTTCTGTTAAGAGGTATTTGTAATTATGTTAAGCGTAATTAAGAAACGTGCATTTGATAAACCATAACAATTCAAATTCAGACTTCTCATTATAAAAATAACTATTGATAAAAAGCAAAGTGGAGAAGATAATGTCGATTCATATTTTATTTGAAATTATATTTTCTGCGTCTATTATAATTCAAACACGTAGTCGTAACTGACTACAACTTGGCTTTAAAATGTGAAATAAATGCGTAGTGAAATGTTAATTATCAGTAGACTGTCGCTATTACGCATATCAAGTAGTATTATTGACCGAGTAGGTATTTATGTGACCGAACAAAATTCAGCGATATGAAAACTATCGGCAATTAATATCTTTAAAGTTTCGACATTTTTACATGAATCAATTGTATTATGTTCCTAGCATCTCTCATTGTCGCCAGTTGATCATTAAAAATTCGACCGGCGCTTATCTTAGTAAAACTACTGCAACCGCTGTTTAATTGTAATCGTAGTTGCGTCAGACAATTCAATGTTCTCGAATTGTTAACATATTGTTGACCGGAGGATTTTCGTAAAAACTAACGCGTTTCTTTTCTAAAAATGACTAAGAAAGAAGCCTCGTATGCTAAGGTATAAACAACTTTTCCATCGCGTAAGTTATTTACTCCAAACTTTTCACATATGTTGACAAAGTATTTTAACATTCTTTAAAAGTATGATAGGGTGTACAGTAGGCACCCTTGTGGGGTGAATGCAACATTCATTTCAAACGAGTTGTCAAAAGACGTCGCATGACGTCATCGGTCAATAATATGCAATGAACAATGACGATCACTGCATTACCACCAATCCACTGATCACGAGCCACTAATCGCTACATTATCACTACCGCTAATCACGATGACTTCTGCTCCAACAACTAATCGTATATTGTTCCGATTGTATTTTCTTTTTTAGATCGATTTATCGTTTGTTAGTTCATTTGTAAAGACTGCGAACAGATAAACGTCCAGTAGAACGTGAAAACGTATTAACGTCATCCTTCGCAGTATACCATTAAAGTGTATTACTTTATTCAGTTAATAACAAAGAGGAACAAAATAGAACATCTGTTCCTCCGGCAGAACCGACAGACGATTAAAGAAAATTACCTTTGCTCCTTTAGACAAACGGTTGCGGTAGCTCAGTTTCCTCTGGCTCGCTCTGTCTCATGCCTTGCTCGTGAAGGAAAAATGCCAGCGCGGCAACATCCTTTACGGCCGGAGATTTACGAACTCTTTTCCCTCTTTAAACAGGGCATCAATGTCGTCTATAAACGAGATGAGATTGACCTATCGTATCTCTCAGCAGAATCTTTCGGCAGGCCAGTACTGTTGGGGCTTTAAACTTGGCCGCAGTCCAACAATACCCCCGTCGCGTACCACGCATACGTGATTCATTGTTCTTCTGTCAAATCGAACCGCTTAATGCGATCCGTTTATAATTTCGCAACGAAACTAACTACTGAACAATACATCGAGTCACAATTGTTTGTCGCGGAACTCCGAATTTTCACCAACTTTCCGGACAGATATCTCAAGCTACAGGTAGAATGTGTGTGTGCGGAATATAATATTTAAAATAAAAATTTTTATCCTCTGTTACAATCGCTCTGTATAATATGAAATAATGACACGATTCATTTTTCCGCAGAAAGATGTTCAAGTCCCAGATGTGTACGAACTTTCTCGTGAAATGTGCAAGACATAATTTCAATTGAACATATTTAAAACTGTTATCGTTTATTATTATCACAAGCTACATTAGTCCACGATACATCTCATTGTTTGTAGGAAGTTACTGTAGGTTATTGTCGCAATAAATGGTTCTATATATAGGAGAAAGAAGAAGACAAATACCCACAATTTCCACGTAAACGAATTTCGAATAATTGAGCTGACAGTGGGCCCAAAGAAACGATTTCCAACTCAAAGGAATCACGAACCTTGATTTAATGAAATTCTCTGGGCTAGATCGAATAAAACTCGAGACCCCTTAGCACAGAGACAGAAGTGGGATAATCATCCGAAATTTTCGGGAGATCTGTGGAAGAACTAGCCCCCGACACCGAGAAACAAAACACGTTCCCTTTGAAGCAAAGTATTCCGAACCAGAACGACATTCGCTACTAACTTCCTCAAAGCTGCCGCTAGCCACGAGGTTGATGCACAAAGCAACTCGAGGAGATAAATACGGTCTCGACTTTAACGATGACAACGCTATAAAGAAAGAATCGAATCCCCAAGTGCTTGAGCACCCTTCGTGCCGGCTTCGTTCGTGTTCCCCGTTGATTAGCTCCTTCGTCGAGCGTTCCCGAGGATTTACATCCACGAATAAACGAAATGCAGCTTCTCTGCTGGCGACAATTTGCCGATTACTAGAGATAAATGGCGGTTCTTAAAACTTTCGTATACGATTCGTTCAAATCATATTCAGCAAAACAATAATATTTTCCGAGTCAAACGTAGGAAATGGATGTTAACCCTTTACGGCTGGAATTCATTGGTTGAAACTTGCCTTGCGGCGAAACCAAGACAGCTCTAAATCTATCACCACGATCTGATTTACTCCAGATATTTAGTTTGATTAAATCGAACTACATATTAGGTTGGTGCATATGAGATGTCGGATTTTTAAGTGAATATTTTATATATTACTAGAGATAAATGGCTGTTCTTAAAACTTTCGTACACGATTCCTTCAAATCATATTCAGCAAAACAATAATATCAGAATATTATTCTGATATTATTGTTATTATTGTTATTCAAACGTAGGAAATGGATGTTAACTCTTTACGGCTGGAATTTTTCACACTAAACTTAACGAGCTCTAAAAGTGACTGACGAGTGACGCTTCACAAGAATAACAAGACCGAATTCATTTAAACATCTCACAGTTTTTATATTATAATGTACGCTTCATTTAACGAATTTATTCAGTTATTTCCTACGAAAGTAACACTATAATTCCAACAATTTTAAACTACAAAATATGAAATTGGTAGATTTAGTGTTAACATTGGTACACGAAAATTTATATTATTAGAAATTAACTGGTATTAATCATTTGAAATGGATTAACAACGGATTCACAAAAGATATTATTAGGTTGATGCGTATGAAATGTCGAATTTTTAAGCGAATATATAAAATTGCATATCTTTTTTCAGAAGCTGTTTATTTAATCAAAATATGCTCTATTTGCTTCAATAGCTTTTCTCAACGAGATTTGAATGTATACATGTCTCTTTTAAAGAAATGTTGATCTTTAGAATCAATAAACTCTGATACGTAATTTTTCAGACTGTCTTCATTTTCATACTGTTTAGCCCGTAAAAACTGTTCTAAATGTTTAAAAAGATGGAAGTTGGTTGGCGAAAGATCCGGCGAATAAGCTGGGTGGTGTAAAATTTCATATTTTAATCGGTTTAATTTCGCAATTGTTTTGTACGACGTATGCGGCCGTGCGTTGTCGCGGAGAAGTATTGGGCCATGCTGATTAACAAGTGATGGGCATATAATTTTCAATTTTTCATGCATTTCATCAACGTACTGGCAGTACTTTTCGGCTGTAATTGTCTCCCCAGTTCGAAGGAATGAGTAGTGAATTACTCCAGTCACATTCGTTTCCACCAATGCTTTCAGAGCATCATTTTTCACAGACGTTATGGATTTCCACGCGGTTCATTTTGTAGGGAAAAGTCACCAGACTAAAAATTTTCAAATCAATGCTGCACTTTTCGATTGTTAACAGTATTCTGCTCAAACACCTGGTTTATACTGCGTGCAGCTTTTGCAGTGTTAATACCAAGTTTATACTCATATGAAAAAAATTACACACACACACACGAATATCGGTTGAATTCACATCCTTACGAAATTCAAAACAAATAACAAAAGGGAACACTTTTGCAAAAATCTTCTTTGTTGAAATGTGACTCTGGCAAAGGACTCGACTATAAACGAGGTTATGGCAAAAACGAAAGCATAACAAAAACAGGGAGGCAAACGTTCACATGTAAAGAAAATCCGGCATTTCATATGCACCATCCTAATAAAACTCTGATGTGTGAAGTGAGAATTAAAAATCATGATTATATATATATATATATATATATATATATATATATATATATATATATATACGAAGGAAAAGTCTCGTTGATTACGAAGGACAAACACACCAGAAATTATTCTTGCCACATTGTGACTGAAAGTGCCAGTAGATTTAAAAACATGATAAAACGATAAACAACAACAACAAAATTAGACTTCTCTAGGTGATTTTAACGAATTGAATGGAATATGACAACTATAAGACTGCTAATGTCTTTACAGTTTGGTGCTTCGTCTAATTATTTGTATTGCAAACGCAGGAAATCTACAGTTGAAAATTAAGTAGCCGAAATTTTTCATTTATTATAATATCGATCACCAACCACAACGCATCAGTGTTTTTATTCTGGTGAAAAAAACATTCTCGAATCGGTTTTCGCATGACCGGGAACAATGTATACTATCGTGGAGTCGTTAATATTGCTAATACGCCTGCCGTTTGACTGCTGGCATACTCGAATGTGCATATTGCGGTTATTAACAGCACCATTTATACGAAAACAGCATTTAAAAAACAACTACTGACGTATTACATCAGCGCCAGTTTATTATGTCTACATTAACCAGTCATTAGGCGCAGGTCACTCGTATGACGCTGGTTATTTGCATGTTTGCGAGAAGTTTCTGCGACCACGTAACAGTAGAATCCGCATTAAGTATTTTCGTCTGAAATTATATATTTCTGTTACGTGTGCGCCGGCCAGATTTAATTTACCCTTGCGTACGGTTGGCGATCTTGATTTGACGGTTCGCGCGAAAAGTCAAGTCCTGTTTATTATTGGAACGTACATGCAATAGAATAACAGCATAGACCTGCTGCAATTAATATTACGTAGAAATCCCATTTTAACGACTAGTGTAAGAATTTTACGCTTTTCCTCGTTGTTATATCAAACTGTTTTTTATTTTTAACACGTTAAACGCCGAGCTTAGCCCATGTTATAACATTCTGCGAAATCAGCGAATTACCGTGTTTTAATAATACTCATTAAAATTTAATATTTAGATATATCCTCTAATGATCTCGAAATTATTTAATATTGATTTATATAGAAGAATGTCATCTTTTAAATTGTATACCATCAGTCACCGGTTACTGATATGGCGCTTTACGTGTTAACAGAGTATTTATAGCAGAGTTTATATGCTGGTGAGAATATTATGTTCGATTTTATTTGTCCACTATCATTTGATTTATTATCAAGATATCTAATTAATACATTTAACACTATATTTACGCAGCACAAAAAACAGCTGTTTTATATATTATTATAATTATAATATATATTATAATTCTGATTTTTAGCAAATATTATTGTAACATTTGCCGAAAGTAACATATAAATTGAATACACGACTCATAAATGTATCTTTACGATATGAATGATCGTAAATTAAAAAATTAGTGACCCGATATTTTGACGGGTTCAGTAAATCTAGCGTTAAACGCGGTGAATTAAAAATTGTGCGAATTAAAAATATGGATTGATTTGTGGTACTTTATTTAGTCATTGTTTAATACGCTTTTTTTATTTGATCGACGAAATCATAGACGACATTGTGATGTAAATTGTAAGAGAATCTTCGGTGACAATAGCAATGGTCACAATAAAAAGAACGCCATAAAAGCGAACAGTTAAAATTGGAATCAGTAAAGAAAGAAACGGAAGAAGGGGATAAACGGAAGTTGAGGAACAGTTTGCTAGTCCGAACGGCACGGTCTGGTTGGCTCTTGAAAGGAAGAGCATTTTATAGGTTAGAATCTGTTTTATGTGTGCCAGATTTCCTATTACGGCCCCCAACTTCGGGCGTTCCAGACGACAGAAGAGCGTCTAGAGAGAGAACTTTATGTCCTAAAACGAAAACTAATCCTTCAGCCGTATTTCTCCGAAGAATCATAATCGTCTCGCCCGTCAATCGACTTCCGATTCGAGCTCAAGGACTTCTGCACGCCAACAGGAGATCGGCCACATTTAAAAATAATTCTAGCAATGAAACCTAATGAATTTCCTTCTAGAAAAATTAGATACTCGACGAAAACATTCTTAACTTGAGAGGAACATTTTTAAACGAACAAATCGAGTCTTAAAAATCGAATATCATCCTTTGTCAACGCGTTTTTAAATGTTTCAAAGACTATATTTTGTGTTCGTCTTGCCACATCTCGATCTGGACACTAGTTCACGAAGAATCATTAACTATCAAAGTAGATTCCGGTCAATTAAATTCCTTTCAGTATTCGGATCAATTTCAATGCTTCAATTAATCATAAATAGTTATATGAAAATTTAAACTTCGTCGAGTCATCGCGACGTTATCTCGTCAGTTTGTAGTCGAAACACTGCTGCGATCATTTCAAAGTATTGCAATTACATAATCGTGTAAATCACGATTAATTGTTGACTTCATTAGACTGTAATTATACAGTTTCCTCGTGTCTCGTTTTAATCTGATCCTCGTAATACTAACGTCACAATGTTCGCAACTGGGTGAACGTTTCGAGCTGAGTTACCGTCATTAGGATAACAAATTTCGAACAATTCTGTTCCGCTCTTTTGACAATCGAGACAAAGCATTCTTCCAGAAACTTGAAGCCGAGTGTAAGCCCGGTTTGTCAAACAGGTCCAATTCGCAAGAATCAATCACGGATTACCTTACCATGAGGAGACCTCTGCTGTTATGTTGTGAGCGTAACTTGCGTGCAATTGGTCGGTTTCTGTCTCTTCGCTCGCTGAAAATGGATTGCGCGTCGAACGGATCGGACATCACTGATTGAAAAGTATTTTGCTCAAATAAAATGATCCCTCAGCTCATTGAATATTATAGAAAAGTCGAACGAGTATTCTAAATATTTCTCTTGTTAAACATTATACAATCATGGAAGTTGAGATGCTGTTGTTGCCAATAGACCGCCGATTTTTATGCATTTGTGAAATTTTTTTAAGTTACGATCATTGAGATTGAAAAGGTACACTAACGTGTATATTGTAATAAAGATTGCTAAAAGTCTAAATACATCATTGTCATTTGTATATAATAATGTAAAACAGTTGCAAACGTACTCGTAAATCTACAGTTAAAGACATTTATGCTCCACTTTTTCCCTAAAGAATTTTCTAATTTTCTAATAAATTTCATTTATTTTTCACACTGTTGAATTTACATAAGATTTCGACGAAATCAAAGACGTAGCAGTGTATGCAAATCTAGCGGAAATTTTTTATAATTTATTACAATATTTTTATAAATAATGTATCTCTTTTCTGCACATATCCATAAATTAAAACTGTAAAGATCACGTGTTAATAGTGCGAGCCTATTATGATGGTACCTACTAAATAAAATTCATTTGTTTAATGTGGCAACTGTTGCCAGTTACGAATAATTTAATTCGTCCACGTAGAAGAAAAGTATGACTGTACGTTGAAACTGTTAGAATGGTTGGATGAATTATGACTGGCACAAAGTGTATGCGTGCAAGAAATCTGGGTAAGGAAACAGTTATCAGATGCGCATGGGAATAATACGAATTAAGAACTCATTACAAACGCGTTATTAATGCGAGATTCCTATCAATTAAATTGAGAATAATCTTTTATTCCAGTATCTTCAAGCCAAACTTTTTTGCGCGAACTTAGGAGAAATTGTGCAAACGTTCTATTTTTGAAGATCGATATTATTTGAAACTAGGAATACTCGCGTAATTTTGTCAGATTGCAATTTTCAGAATATCTCAGTGGTACAAAATAATTTCTTTCAACACTAGATTTACGAAACCCGTCAAAATGACGGGTTTTTAAAATTTTTTAATTTACGATTATTCATATCGTAAAGATACATTTATGAGTTGTTTATTCTATTTATATGTTACTTACGGCAAATGTTATAATAAAACTTGTTACAAACCAGAATATAAATGTCTTATTGTTACTTTTGTAAATTAATATATGTTTTTTGTGTTCCGTAAATCTAGTGTTAAAGATTGTAGACTAAAGAAGTAGTAGGGGAGAATAGTGTAATGGTAATCAACGGGCAATGATGGTCAGCATCGTTATTACGAAATGGTATTTCCAAAAATAGCTAATATTTTTGTAACGTATCCAAACATCACCTCTCAAATCCTGAAGAACCCATCACTTAAATGTTAGTACGTTGCCGTGAGATACATTCCCAAAAACTTTCCCTACAGTGCGGCTGTACAGAACTATAGTTTTGTCATACAATTAAAGGATTACATCACAATTCAATAAAAATATAGTTGATTTCTGTTTTTTATATTCAGTTTTAATAAATAATACATATGCGGTCATGGTGGTCACTTTGAAGAATACTTAATAAAAAAAGGAAAAAACAGAAAAAAATTAAGAAATTAAGAAAAAATTAAAACCAACGTTAAAAAGAAAAGAAAATTAGATGCGAAGCGACCAAAGAATTCTTCTGTGGAATCATACGGATTCCCCCAAAAAGATACGATAATTATATAGCATGCTGATCACAATTACCTGCAACGCAACTGCCACTGGTGCGAGCAATAAGGGTTAAAACTATTTTTTTTATAACGATAATTTCACCAAAATAAATCATTACGGATTATTATTATTATTATTCATATTTTTTACTTTTTTTTTTTCGTTTATTACCTCAAATTTATAAAAACTTACTTGAAATAATTTGATTGTATTGAAATTCTTGCTCAAGTGACCATCGCTACCACATTCTCTCTTATGTGTTTA
Source organism: Megalopta genalis (assembly GCF_051020955.1). NCBI lineage: Eukaryota > Metazoa > Arthropoda > Insecta > Hymenoptera > Halictidae > Megalopta > Megalopta genalis. Next base: position 6,949,615 of record NC_135014.1, on the reverse strand, counting down.
CTTAATAAAATTCTTGGTGTCTCTAAAGTCACTGTACAATCCTAATGTAGTAGAATGCACAACCATAATTTACCCAGAAAATTCTAAAATCCCTCTTATTGGCTACAGCCACAGCTACAGACATACACGTACAAGCTACAAAACTATATCGGACACATTTCAATTAAATAGTAGGTTGGCAATCAAGTTTCCGCCTTTTTGTTTAAATTTTAACATTCCGCATGTCATTAAATGTTTTTGACATAATGTTTTAAATCATTCGAAAGAGGATGTTTTGTTCTACCGGAATCTATGTTTCGTTTTTTTGTTCGAGTTAATTTCTGTTAATTTTCATAACATTAGAACGTAATGTCAAGTTGAGAAAAATGAGCATTTTCGACACCTTCTTTTTGCTTTTAATCAAGGTTCTAAGGCCGCAAAAGCTGCTCGCGGCATTTGTGCTGTGTATGGAGAGGATGCCATAGCTGAAAGAACCGCTCGTGATTGGTAGGTCAAGTTCAAAAATGGAAATTTTAACCTCGACGACGCACCTAATTCTGGCCAGTTCTCTTGTCGTTTGACGCGAAATTTCATGCAAAAGTTGGTTCAATTGCTCTTCATCGAACTCAACTGCACGACCAGAAACAAAACATCCTGTTTCGAATGATTTAAAACATTATATCGAAAACATCGAATGACACGCGGAATGTTAAAATTGATGGAAACGGCGAGAACTTAGTTGTCAACCCAATATAGTACAGCAAGGGACAGTCATTTATCGATAAAACGCTTTAAGTAAATGCAATTCACATCGGTAAGGGAGCTATTTGAAAAAATCAGTTAGGCGTGAAAAATGTAGCGGTTATTCTTGGAAAAGTTCCTCGCGCATAAAGCAACCAACCGCCTGCGTGATTGGCGGTACGCTGTGTGATTGAAAATAAAATTAAAAGCCGCGGCAGTACTTACCAAGGCTACGTAGCAGAACGTTCCGGAGGGGTGTCAGATTCGAAGGGTACACTAGTGGCAGGTATATGAGAATTCAATGTATGAGGAAGGGGCCCTAGGTCGATAGCACTCGGAGGTGGTGCACCTCCTATGTAGGGCACCTGTCCCTCGTAAGTTGGCGCCCCAGTAGGACCAGTGCATCCGGTACAATAATACCGACTAGGTAGAAACATCCCGAAATCATTCCAAAAACGCATTGTGCGAATTTCGTGGTTAGCTGCAACCAAAAGAAACGTCAAATTACAATCCTGGAGATCGACGCGTGCCATTAATGAGCTACTAAACTACAATCTTACGGATTTATAAATTTTCAGCTCACTTTCACTTACATAATGGACCCTTAACCGCTTGCACTACGATTTCATTCACGCTTACGTTGATTAGCATTTCCTCGTTCTTAATAGTTTCTCTAATAGAACGGAACAACTTTTGCTTCTTGTAAGAACCAAATTTTGTTTCGATTCGGAAGAAGTTCAATCTAGTATATAGTGTGCAAATTATTCCTCGGCCCTAAAACTGAATCAGTTGTAAGTTTGATTCAAACAAACCAAACTGTAACCACGATATACCAACGTTAAAACGATAAAGCTCGACTAGCATAACATAAAAAAATAGGTACCAACAAACAGTGCATCAGGCATTGCATACTTTTTGCATTTCAATTGAAAGAAAAAATGCCGCTGGAGCTAAAGAAATGATCTGTTCGGCCTTAGGCGAAGCTGCCGCGTCTCGCAGTACTTGCAAGAAATTGTCCTATCTTGTATTATACGGCGAAAGAAGGAAATTTATCGTTACGTGCGACTGGAGGCGAGCGCGTCACGTAACTTTCAGTGTTATACCTGCTAAAGATTTGCGATTCAAAATATATAAGAGGTGTTACCGTTTTACTTTGGTAAAAAAACTTTTTCAATTACATATGAAGTTTTTACGCAGAGTAGACTAGTTCCCACAAATAGTTTGATAAGAGTTAATTTGATAGTTAACACATTAAAGGCGGGAGTCGTAGTACTACGATTTATCTCGACTTCTCATAAATACTACTGTGATCAAAAAGTAAGGTGAATTTGTTTATAAAATGTAAATTCTTTATTTATTCTTCCAAATCAATTTCATCCCCTTCAAAGTAATCCCCGTCCGATAAAACGCACTGTTTCCGACGCTTTTTCCAGTCCTCGAAACAGTCGGAATAGTCTTTTTCCTGTATAGCCTTCAAGACCTTCTTCGATTCGGTTTTTATCTCCTCAATCGTGTCAAAACGGCGTCCCCGCATTGGCTTTTTGAGTTTGCTGAATAACCAGAAGTCGCACGGAGCCAAATCAGGTGAATACGGTGGTTGCGGAACGATATGAGTCGAGTTTTTGGCAAAAAAGTCGCGAAGAACCAATGCAGTATGACATGGCACCAATCGAGACTTAACGCGTTTGAGACACAAAACATCCTTCAAAATGGTTTGGACTGAGCCAAATGATATTCCAACACTATCAGCGAGGTCTCTCATTGTCAGTCGACGATTTTCAAGCACCAAATCTTCGATTTTTTGGACGTGGCCCTCGTCGGTAGACGTTGATGGTCGTCCAGAGCGCGGTTCGTCTTCAACGCGTTCTCGGCCCGCTTTGAACTCGTTGTACCACTTATAAACGTTTTTTTGTGCCATAGTTTGATCACCAAAGGCCTTCCGCAACATTTTCAACGTGTCCGCACAAGAATATTCGTTCCGCAAACAAAATTTGATGCAAGTTCTTTGCTCAACAAAATCACCCATTGTAAAAATCGAAAAATTCACTTTTGGTCGTTTACTAAAACACGTGTAACTCGGAGATAATTAAACCTTTTAACAAACAGACGCTTGGCAATTGTTATAGACAGTCCTACCAACCTAGGAAAAAAACAATTGCCTGCCTTCCTAATGTCCGGGAGTTTTAAATGACAATTTCACCTTACTTTTTGATCACAGTAGTAGTATGTACTTCAAAACATTTTTTGTAATTAGTGTTTAGTTCTTTTTTAATATTTCTTTTAGTTTTAAGAGTTTAAATAAACTTTTTTAAGTCTAAATTTTTTTATGATTACACAAAATATCGCCCGCTCTAGGACGAAAAACAAGGCGGGGCGGTCGCCGCGTTACCTAGCATACTTTCGTCAAGATCCCCTGCCTTTAATGTGTTAATAACGATTCTAGATTCCATCCGACATAATGGCCACAAATCGAGCATCATCGACGGGGATTCCTAGAACGGTGCACCCAGAATTCACGTGGTTCATAGCCAATAGAAATTCACCCATTCAGGCATCAAGATGGCCGACCCCTCGAGGCGTGGTTTTCACAAGGCCGTACATATAAACGGCAGAACCTGTTGGATCTACCACCCTGTCGCAACCCATAACCACGGGTTCGCTTGTCGATCGAGCTTTGGCTTCCCATCGTTTTAATCGTCGCTGACCTTTTCTTTCTAATTGCCAATCCTGTGCGAGGAAAGCTAATTAATGAAGGCCATTAACACGTTGACTGCCAAGCCTATTTTCAAGAAATCTGGTTTAGACACTAACATTTCTTGTTTTTAAATAAATAAATAATAATAAGTAAAAATTAATAAATAAGTCCTTTCCTCATGTCGGTAATGAACCTCCAACAGACGCATCCTGGTGAGCGTCTACTACGAGATGTCTCGTAGTTGGCAGTGATTGGGTTAATGAAGATCAAACAGCTAATTAATGAAGACCGAGTCAAAATGACAACGTCGACCGACAAAATGGACAAAGTAGAAAGAAGACTCTTTGAATAGTGGTTTCATAGTTAGCAGTAAAGATATATATAAGATATTATATAAAGATTATCTTATATTAAGATATTATCTTATATTAAAGATTATTTTATAATAAGATATAAGATATATATAAAGATTGTGTATATATAAGTTTTGAGAGACGGTCGGAATTGGTTTTCTCGTATCTCTTTGTTCATAAGTAAAACTTAACAAATCATGGGAATTTATGGCGCAAATTCATGTCACCGTGGCGCTGATAGTCTTTAAACATTCGCAGTTGGCTGAACTGTATGCGGGTCAGGGTTGGTTCGACTGTATAGGCGGTAAGTCATACATTCTTTACGAAGAAATAATGCGATCCTGGTGTACCGGAAGAACTGTATAGTACCCATTGTCGGTACAACGAGCAACAATTTGCTTAGACGACACTCTTTACGAACGTTGGATTTTCCTCTAATAATTACACACAATTTTTGCGCGGTTACTCCGTACGAGGAAGATAGTTTAAAAAATCAAAATATATATAGGTAGATAAATGGAATTCGCCTATGAACGGAAAAGACAAATTATGATCGCATGTGTGTTATAAATCGTTTCGAATGAAGAAGGAGAAATGATACACAGATCGGGCAACTTTCACTTCCACAAAAAGAAATGGTAACGTGTTTACTCGGAACTGTCATTTATCGAGCACGCACCTTTACAATGTATTCCGCAACATCTTATTCTCACTTCCACGCCGGTTCTCGATCTATTAGGATGTGGTCGCCATAAATGGGGCCAATTCAGAACGGAGCGTACCTCACGAAATACGCCCAAAGTATAAGAACGAAACAATTCGCTTTTTGCTCTTTTACAGTTCGCGGTTACCGGTGCATCCCGGCAACATTTATTTTCTGTTGTTTTTTTTTTATAATATTATATTCAGGATTACGGAACAGTCGATCTTGTATCGTCTTTCATCGAATTTGTAGACCCATTGCTCCCTTCTCGCTAAATTATCTCACGTTTTCAAAAGGACGATTATGTTCAAATTATATTCCACTTGAGCGCAACTTCGTTTGCTCTGTTTGCGGTCCTGACAGAGATCATGTCGTCAACTAAATGTCGACAACATCGGAATTTATGTCGGTTAATAATGTAAGCGAGTTTACATGCTGACATGCGCAATTTGCTTCGAATTCATCGAATTTTGCAAAAACGCGGGAAAAAGTGACCTTGCACCAGAGGTTTGCGGGTTATTATAATATATATTATATTATATCATATCATATCATATCATATTATATTATATTTATATTATATGAATGTCGAGTACGGCATTTCGGGTTTGGGTCGGGTCGGCTATATTCTTCAAGCTCGGATAGAGATCCGAAACTTTTGGGTACCCGAAATAATTTTGTGACCTATGATATGTTATTAAATCTAATATGTCCGAGTCTTTCTGACTCGGATATGTGTTATTTAATTTCAATGAAATTTATACAAGTTATCCTCACTTATTCCCCATACGCGATGTACACGACAATTTCCAAATATTTATTATACTGTACGGTGTCATGGGCGAGTCATTTCGGCCGCGGCCACAAGTTCCATTACTACTCTATGCACATACATGGATAGCCCTACGTGGAATACAGAAGAAGCAATGTCATATCGTTTCTCATGTCGCGTAAATGTGTTTCAGACACTGAAGGTGTATAGTGGGACGCATTAGTCGCGATTCGCTTATGCCTGCTATACAGTTTATGTAAATTTCAATTAGGAATATGTCATCATACGAATACTTTCGCAAGCCTGTCTATAGTTTCACCATTATCAATATCTGGCTATTATATGGCACAACATTCCAGTCGCCATGTACGGAAGCCAATAGATGCAGTGGAATCTGCTCTCAATCCATTCAAAGCAGCGATAGATTTTAATGTGTCCCTCTATACAGAATGTTTAAAAAAGTGGTTTAAGACTTTAAGGATTTATAGTACTCGCCGAGAGTAGCAAGAAATGTCCAATCAACATGGCTCCAAAAGTCAATTCTTTCGACAGAAAATAGATTTTAGTATCTAACAAAGAGAGGTCCCAAGACTTGAAGCTGACTTTTCGATGAGATTTTGCACAGTAGTAGAGCTTGTGAAAGACGGTTTATAATTTTTGAGATATTTAATGTTAAAATTGTTAGTAACAAAACCAGAGAAATAAACTGATAAAGGGGTCGAGATGTGCTCACAAGTGGTGGAGTGAGAGAGAAATACCTATGGGAAAACTCACTCACTCCCATTCCTAATGTTCCTTCTCTACTATTCCAGCATCACTGACGAGCACTTCCCTGACATGCCTGAACGCGATGCAGCTTATCCTTCTGTTTTTTCTTTTTTTTACTAACAACTTCAACGTTAAATATCTCGAAAACTATAAGTCGTCTGCATTCGAAAACCAGATATCATTAAATTCAGTTTTACCAGTTCTATCACAGTGCGAAATCTCATCAAAAAGTTATCGTCAGGCCTGGAACCTCTCCCTGTAAGTATAATATAATCGATAATGGGAGTGAATTTCTCTCTCTGTGCGACGTATTGAATGTGAATAGAGAAATTTGTTCGAAGGTAGGGGACACATAGGATATCATGAATGAATTACATTGAAACACTTATTGAATAGGACATTACCATTACCTTTTTATAATGTTATACATATCTAATCACGCGTAATTTGAAGCCGCTACCAGTTAATACGTAATTATGGGAGACAATTCATTTTTGTCATGCTTAAAGGTAATAGTTTCTCCTTCTTTCTCGTAACGTTCATGAAGTACTGTTACTTTCGACTGTTTCTTGTTTACTGCATTTGATCAGGTATTACTTCAAGAATATTCACATGTAACATCGTATAGTGTTTTTTTATCATAGTACTTGAAACAAGTTAACGTTTTAATGTTGTTGACAAATTTATGAATGAGACACATCATGCAATGAGCAATAACAAAAGTTTAAGATATATTAGATATGTTTTTGAAGATAATTTGGTTAAGAAACAAGAAATTAAAAGAAACAAACTTTGTTGAAGGATGCACAGAAAAAAAGTAAAAAAGAAGAAGGAAGTATATACACTCTATGAAAAATAGAAGCATAAATTTGTTAAATGTTACAGAAACCGAATCAGATGGGGCAACTATTATCAAACGTAAATGTAATGCGAGAAGAGGAGCAAAAGATGATGACGAATGTCAAGATTGTAAGAAAAAAATTTGCAAAACAATGCAGACGGGTATCAGTGCACGGTCTATAGTAAATGGATAAATAAAACATTTGGCGTAGAAGACGCTCCAAGCATTTTTGCTTATTATTCCATTAATTTTTAGAATATATGTTGCGATAAGTTTTAAGATATTTTTATCCAAAAATTTTTGTTAATTTTGTTCAGTTTCTTTTCATTAGAAGGATTATTTCTTGACATAAAATACTAGAATGTGATATTAACCAAAGATGCAGGAAAAGATTTATGTAATTTAAGATCATTATATAATATTATATATGTTGTACTTACGATCAATAAGAAAACAGTGCTTATAAGATTAACACAAAGATCACTTTATTTTGTTACACTATCCCAATCATGAATGTATAATATAATGCGAATAAAATAATGCACATGCTAAAAAAAAATTTTTTAAATAGAACAAATAAACGTAGGTGAAACTCATTGGCACTTATAGTAAAATAACTGATCTGATCGTTTAGGTTTTGTTATCTCGTTCTAAACAAAAGTATCTCATTCATGGTAGTTCTCACCTAAATTCAAGGTTTTCAACGCAAGATTATTGTTGTGACCTATACTTTTTATCGTGGGAAAGATGTCATTTTCTAGGATACTAGTAAATCTTTTTCGTGAAGGCACCTCGTGGGCGACTGAACTCGAGTGTAGGCAATAAAAGTGACGATTGCCAGAGCTTCAGTCGTGACAGGACTGCAATCTACGTTTTTCTTGAAAAGGATTTTCCCTCAATATCCTTGAGAAGCATAGTTTCTTGGGCTGTTTGGTTTTTGGATCGACATTAGCGCATCTCCACATACACTGTTCACTTCGACATTTTATAATACGACAATTCTAAATCGTGTGATCGAATATTTCGGCATCATTTTACACATTATTTCTACGCCTATACGGTGTTAACTCGTGTTTTATTGTCACTGTTATTGCTATTATTATCATCGTTATCGTCATCGTTTTCGAATTAAGATTTATTACAAGTTATACGTGAGTTATTAACTTTCGATATATTCTCTCAATACAATACATCCAAAACATCAGCAAGAATTCTTTCGTAAATGCAAATTTAATACAAACCTACTTTGTCATAGTAAATTTTGTAGTAGGTAGTAGATTGGTGGATAGAGCGAAGAGGTCAAGTAACTTTAGTCTAGTTTTTTTCTGGGGACACTTAAAAACTGTGATCTATTCACATGGAAAACTTATCGTGAAAAAGAAGGCTTGCATTCAATCTGCACTTATGAAAGAATCTTTGTTGATGCTAGTCTAAAGACATTATCACGTTATCGATCATTCTTAGATACTAAAAGTCGATTTCTTTTAACACCTTGTATATTAGCTTATTTGAACAACATTTGTAACTTCTATTGTGCTGAAAATTATACAATACCGAGAATTACGTTGATTTACTTTGATATACACAATACGAATTCTATTTTGATCTATGCTTTTTAATAATAGTACATGGAAATAACAATTCCCGCTTTATAGCATTGTTGAATAATTCACAAAGTCCAAGTAATAAAACTGTACTAAATTCTATAATAATTGGTGACACCTGTAATCTGTGTGGATGGCCACAGTAGTAAAATTAGCACGCTCCGCGCAGGGTTAAAGGTGTGCCTAATGAAGATTAATACATGCATAGCATGCATTGCTTATATCGTATCTTGCACATTACGGTGTTCAAATAAATTACCATCGACTTCGTGTCATCATTCTTGCTTTCAACAAAACCTGCGGTATATACTTCGACGAATTTCTTATTCCCCGAACGCCGGGGCACTGTGTTCCGATGGTTCAATAATTCATGTAGACCCTCGATATGCATGCTTTCAAGACAAACTATCGATGGAGGAAATTTGACAAATGCGTACTTGATTAAGTCTCATCTCGAATTACCGCGCCGCAAGAGAAAGCGAGCTGTGCATTGATTTATTGTGTTAATATCTCATCAAGACCAACTGACGTTACTTACTTACATTTACGTTTTCATTTTATGCGTGCAGCGTTATTGCTAGACCGAGAAATGTCTCAAAATTTGGTAATTACGATGTAAAACAGTGTAAAGATTAAAAGCATTTCGAAACGTCAATGTATTATTTTTAATTTATTAACACACGGTCCGTACCGAGTGGTTTTCGACTTTTCACTTAGGTCATTTGGTGTTTTTGCTAAAAATTGATATATTGCATGCAATTATTAATTCTTGTATTAAACAAGCTTATTTGCTTTGTTCTATACCGTATTGTTGCAACGTCTCATTTTTTTTTAACATATTCATCAGCGTTAAATGTATTATAAGTATATCTTTTCAGAGCGTTAAATAAATACGTAAACGTGTACCATCGATAGTACACGTGGCACAGGACGTGTTAAAATGATTAAAGGAAAAATGAACTTGTTACCTTGTTTCTACTCCTCGCGATTGATGTAGGCAATTTTTATTTGGCCCAAAAATCCGCGTCCAGTTATTACATTTTAATGAATATATTATGCTATTTCTTATCGTTTCTTATCCATTACCCGCCGCAATTGAAAAATAGAAAAAAATAGAGATTATTGGTATCAACCTGAAGTTTTTACAATGACTTAAAGCAAAATAGCGGGAATTCTTAATACTTTCATTAAGCACGTGATATGTTTTCACTATTTTAATGCCTGTATTTTATTCAGAAGTTGCAGTTTTTAAAAGAAAAACATTTGAAAAAGTGTCCCAATTGCTCATAAAATTCTATGGAATCTTGTCAAGCATTTGACTGGAAGTTCCGATTTTCAGAATGCACTTAAATTCGTAGGGTGAACGATTGCAAAGTGTTAAACATATAATGATACTTGTACTCGATCTTTACTACGATGGACATCATCCAAGAAAACGGTGAAACTAGGAAAATACTACATAAACTACATGATTATAATCACGCCAACACAAATAAGCTTGGTCAAACATTTTACTGCATCTTGAAACGCGTTAATATATAGAATATCAAAAGCAGCTTGCTTAAATAAACAAACCGTTTCATCCGTATTCCTGTTACAAAAGACTCTTTCGAAGAAACAATTTCGTTTCATTAAGAAAGATTGAAAGACGACTTCCTAATATTTAGGATAATTCTATCGCAGGATGTATTCTAGCAAAAAGTATTCGAACACCTTTCCAAACTTTTTAAAAACTGGACTCGAATTTTTTTCCATGTTAAAGACGTTCAATGAAATTTTCAGTATGCATATGAACTACCGAGATCTATGAAATGCATTTTTTAAATTTTCGTTCCAGTTCGGATAAAAAAAAAGATAAAAAAACGAGAATTTTCTATTATTTTTGTTTCGATCATTTAACAGTAAAATTAGAAAAATTTAATTTAGTCATTGTACAGTCAACATTGTACATTTAAAAGTAGTTCAAGTCGTTTAGACAAGTTTTAAAAATGTTATTGCGTTTTAAAAGGCGTTTGAGTTGTTTTTGCCAGGGATTGTACAACCTGTAGTCATATCTTTCCCGTATCTTCGAAATCCCATGCTGGTCGAAATCGTGATTCTTTCGCCTGCATTCCGAATTCGCACGATCGCCACGTTTAGCGTTGCACGGAAGGGAAACGAAGGGGACGAGAAAATTGAAGTGGAACTAACAAGAAGCAAAACGCGCGAAAAAGCAAGGGAGAAGAAATGTTCTTTCCAAAACTGTGCGCCGAGAGTTTTCGGTTAAGCGTTGCGAACACCGGCCGATACCGAAATGATTTATTTGTGGTTCAAATCGAGCAGATGAATCCAGCGAGTGGAACACACTCGAAAACCGGACGTAAAAACGCTGCACGACTCGTAAATTATATTTAATGGTGTGGCTTCGCATGCAGAGGCACCGTCACACCGCTCCGTTCGACTTTGCTTGCCGGAGGATCCTGCTTTCGCAGGGCCCTCGCCAATTGCCGGCTTCTGGTGCCACGATTGTCGTATTCATCGTTGGTAATTTGATTCGAACCATACACTTGCTACACCGCGCGATAATTCATAATCTAGATCGCATCGAAGAATTATCTTGTCTGTGCGGTATGTGTGCATGATTCAGTGTCAGCGGCAGGAATTATAATTTCACCGCCGCAGCTTTGATTACTCGCGGCTCGCGTTCCAGTTTCGAGCACTTGCATCGATTTTATTCTCGTGCAATTATTTTCTTCGTAACAATTTCACATGCAATCATGTTCCTACAAAATAAGCAGCTGATTTCGAGACGCAACGATGACTGTAAGAACCATTCTTTTCTCGCACGCCGTCGTTCGATTCGCGGGCAGACTAATTGATCACGAAGATCAGCGTTCGCTATTCTCGTTTCTATTTTAGTCTATTAGATTTCTACGAATTTCGTATGACTGAAAGACTCATACATTTTAATGATCCCACCATTTTATTGCATATTTTATCGCGCATCCTGTGCAGTCCTAATTAGAGTATAAAAACCTCTCTTTGGATTCAACCGCTTTAAATTCCGAATTTCTGAATTTATAGTTTGCGCGGTGTTACACGCGAATCTACATTTTGTTCACGCATACAAAATGTTCGTGAATTCAAGAACATAAGAAACAGACGAAACTGTGTAACGTTTCATTAGGTATTACATCTTTCATGTCTCTCCAAACAATAATATACAATATTCAGTCATTTTTAATACCGTTGTGAAATCATTTAAATCTATCGAAGCTCTCATTACAGACAAATTAAATTTTACTCGTCTTGACCTAACTTATTCATAAAAATGGGTATTCTCTCTCATGTTTTCTTCCCCATAGTCATTCACTTGAGTTTTCAGCATCGCGCGAAGTTGTGATCACCGTAGCTGATAAATACTTAAATTAAAAAAATCATCATTTTTTTGGAAACTGAGAAATTGAACATGTCTTTACTTCCGATCAACGCGTTGTCAAAAATGAAATTGAAGAATAAGTTCTTAATATAAGATCCAGCTTAGCTTTTTCAAATCCTGCGGCATAATTTTCTTCAGAATCGCATTCATCATTTAAAATAATTTCTTCTTCATAATCTGCCCAGCTATCACTTTCATGACATAATTGACACTTTCATTGACATAACATGTCAAATATTAAGGAATTTCGAGAATAACACTTCAACATTTAGTGATATATAACTAGCAAATTTTAAACTTCATTGAATGCACTATACAATAGTATTTATGAAAATAATTATGTACTTACCATTTTTAACCCTTTTCACTCGAAGCTATTTTCATTATATTTTAAACATATTTTCCGATCTACGGTGTTTCTATTTTATATGATTTATTGCGATTCATGCATATATGAAAGCCTATTGGCAAGTACAATAACTTGAAATTTTAAGAGTGTTTTAGATATAAACGAGTCTGATGCTATTGCAATTATTTTGACAAAAAGTATAGCAATTTTTAGTGGCGCCTCATAGTCGCCATTCGAGTGCAAAGGGTTAAGATACTTATAATGTAATCGAACTCCTACGAAAACTTTTCGCTACGTATTTTACAAATGACACCCGTACGCCAACAATGCGCTTTTGCGTTGATACGCAACAAAGAAGTTTTTCAAAACGCAATAACTTTTTTAGTACTGGACTAAACGACTTCAATTTTTTTTAGATGATAGAACATCCAGTCTGCCAGACCATAGCTAGAATGCTGTTTTAAATTTTGCTACTGCTTAGAATGATAAAAGACAATAAAAAAACTCTCGCTTTTTAACTTTTTTATCTGAGCCTACAACGAAAATTTAAGATATGTGTTTTGTATTAGGTTTGCAACTATATTCCGGCCGTTTTTTTTTAAATTTTAACATTCCGCATGTTATTAAATGTTTTTGGCATGATACCGTAAATTTAAAGTTAATTTTTTCTGTTAATTTTCAGATCATTAAAATGGAATGTCAAGTTGAGAAAAATGAGCATTTTCGACATCTCCTACCTTTTGCCTTTGATCAAGCATTTTACTTTAATCAATTTTTTAAAAGTTTATTTTTCAATAAAAATTTAATTTTCAACAAAACATTATGCCAAAAACATTTAATGACATGCGGAATGTTAACATTTAAAAAAACGGCGGCAACTTAGTTACCAACCTAATAGGTCACGATAAATTATATGCATGTTAAAAATGACACTGAAATCGGTTGGCCTCCGTACGAGCCGTAAACTATGAAAGATCGCAAAAATCGCAGTTTTGTCCCGATTTTTGACACTTTCGACCAATAAGTGTAAGAAATTTGCACTTTTCAAAATCTTTCAATGCTTGCATTTTGACTTTGCGTTAATCGATTTCGATGAAGTTTTCAGCATGCGTATAAAATGCATTTTTTAAATTTTCGTCACAAGCTCAGATAAAAAAGTTAAAAAAACATTAAAATTTTGTTATTCCAAGTAATAGCAAAATTGTAACAAAGCAGTTTAGTCATTGTTTAGTATGCTAGTCCATCTATCATTTAAAAGTAATTTCAAGCACTTAATCTAGTTTTTAAAAAGTTCTTGCGTTTTAAAAGAGTGTCCGTATATTAACCCTAGAAAGATAACCATATGACAACGTACGTAAAAGATAACCATACGCTTCAGAGGCGCATGCTTTTCTAAGGCGTCAATTTTATACTAACAATGGATATTTATTTAAGTTAATCTAGTCATTTTAAAGGTTTGGCATTATTGTAAAAATAAAATGCATTTATATTATATTTTTTTATATTTTAAGTAATTTTAAACTTAAATCACTAGACCTCTATGAAAAATTAACAAAAATCAACAGTCTTTCGCAGGCGCCTCTGCGACGTAGGTTATCTTTCTCGGGTTAATGGAGGTCACTGTACGTACATAACGAAAATACATAATAGGGTCTCGTATTAGAAAAGGTCCTCGTAGTAGAGACAACGTTATCCTATCTTTCTTTCGTATTGTTCAAGAGAAACTTTGTAGTAAACTAAGCAAAATTTTCCGTTGTCCCGATATTTATACCCGATTATTGCCTTATAAAAGTTGGAATGTGCATAAAGATCCGCAGTTCGGCTGCCATAAATAATGCATAAATTGCGTCGTCACCTAACAGGAAATGAAAATGCTCGGTCAATAAATCTCATATACAGTACGTATACGTTCGAAAGCACGTTGATCTCACGACGAATATGCTGCTGCACTTTCAAAAAGGATCGAAGTATCGCCAAGGGCATTCAAAAATAGGATCCGCAGCTGCGCCTGCAGTCGCCATGCGACGGTTTACATCGACTGCCATAACTTCCGGCACCTCTAACAATCGCGTGACGTCACATTCGCGATTTGTCATGAATACCGACAGAATTCTAAATGCGAAATATCGTAGTCGACCGACTACTGGTTTTTCCCTTCTTTTTGCTCCTTCGTAAGCTCCTTACTGTTTACACGTGCTCATTGGTTATCGTCACGTGCGTCGCTTCAGAGAGCTACGCGATCACGCACCGACGGGTCATGCACACCGGAAGTCATTCAAGCAATATTTTGGTAGGAATAAGGCCAAGTATACGTATCATAAAAAATAATAATGTAATCCACGAAAGTTAGTGCCTCATGCGAAAAATTTGATGAGGCTGCTACGTAATTTCTGTGCTGCATATCGTTTGACATTCTTCATAAAAAACAATGTAAATTCTCTCCAATTGTCTTTCAGTTTGTAAACAAAAATGGACAATTTGGGAAGGGCAGATACGATTATTCGAGCCTTGAACCTTGTTTTTATAATTGTGGACAATCGGAAACTATAAAAATAATCCTTTTCCAAAATTCTCCATTTTTGTTTACGAACTAAAGAAAAATTGGGGAGAATTTACTGTATAAAGAAAATATTAATATAAAAATAAATATGTTCGCTTTTTTATAAGGTACATAACGAGACATTTTTTACTCTGATTTGAGATAGGATTCCATCATTTCAATTAAAGGTGTTCTAAGTGTTCTATTGCTTTGTTGCTTTACAAAACATTCACTGTACAAAAGAACATTTTTTATTTCAGTAACATTTTGTAACCATTAATTTTATTATAGTTGTTGACAATCGACGACTATATAAACGAACCGCGAGGATCAAATAATCGTATCTCCTCCTCGCAAATTGTCCATTTTTGTTTGCAAGCTGAGGGACAATTGGAGAGAATTTACTGTACTTCGGATTTTTCACATTATGTAATTAACAACATTTGATGGTCAATTAACTATTTCCTTTATTTTTTTAAAAATTGGAAACTTCTTAATAGAAAGACATGCGTCATTTTCGCTTAAAGGATTGAAAGCATAATTATTAAGACTGACAAAAAGTAGACAAAGTCTGATTAAATGCAGCTGAACACTTCCAGTACTCCGAACGAGAACAAGAAATATCATTTTACTATATGGTATCACAAAATATTATACTAATGACGCACAGTGGTCGGTCTCTATACAAAAAGCGGAAAAAATAACAACTGAAATTATATATTTAAGCCTCACTTTTTCATTTTATATTACTAATAATGAAATCAAAATACAGTGTTTTAATTATTTATAATCATATTTTTAAGAAATACAATTTTTGTTTTCAATTTAATTAAATTCAATTAAACATCCCCTCCATTTTCATTTTGAAAACATTGTTTCGAAACCAGTAGTTCGATTGTTTCTGTTGAAATTTTAGCCTCGAACAAAAATTAATCTATAGTTTACTTAGTACTAAGATACTAAGATATCGGTTTACATTTTCGTCGGTTCCGTCAGCGGGCAACGACGGTGATGTAAACTGTATATAGTAGATACCGCGATACATCATCACCGGTACCATTAGATATACATCGTACCCTGACTGTTTGGGGGTCCCAGCGTCACGTATACAATGTGAAACGCGACAAATAAAACGTCTCTGATTGGTGGACAAGACGAACCCAAAAAGGGTATAAAAGAAGCGTTTTTTCTTGCCGGACTCTCAGTAGAGTTTGGTCGCTCGATCGTTTTCGCCCATATACCTTCTCTCAATAAAGGAATAAAATAAAGTCCTTTTTAAGAAAAGAATTAGAATCATATTCATTTTCATTCCATAATCCCAATAGTTTCTTTGAGAAATGGTTTCGATTTCATGATCGTTCTTTCCCTCATACTCGACATGAACGGGTCGAATGTGAGCAAAAGTCTGTATATAGTAAAGAAAAAATTTATGATTATCCTCACACTAGTTTGAATAGAATGCGAACAGTTAAAATATTGATGTTTTACTCAACCTATTCAAAACCATCAATAACATATCCAATTGAACATAACTCAAAATATGTGAGAGATAAAAATGTGCACTGTGACACATTATTTAAGTACATTAAATTTTGTAAGAATTATTTATTTTCAAAGAACAAAACAATTATAAACGATGATGTAAATTTAGGATGGTTTGGAGATGACTACTTTAATACTAGCCGCGTCCAAAATGAACAAATGGTAAGAAAGATCATAGTAAATAATAAGCCACATGTTTAATTGACTACTAGTGAATAAATTATGCTCTATGGAGATATTTTTTAGAACTGACTTTTTTTCACTTTTGCGTAGAAACCGACTACTGTGCGACGACTAATACGTATTGGTGAATTGACAAAGATTTGCAAGCAGATCCTACATTTATGTTTAACTTTAAAATGACCTCTGGTGGTTGCCGGCGACTCCACATAATTTTTAATTTGCTGCAAACGTGTAAATAAGTACTAAAACATTGTTCCTCATCCTCCAAACCCATGCCGTACTTTACGAGGAAACAAAAAGAAATTTCTTTCTAAAAATTGAGCTCTTATGGTTTTTCTCATATTTTAAAAATTATTAAGATGTTATTTTGTGTCACCTGCAATCCTACACTTATATCGAAAAATATAAGAGAGAGATATTCTAGGGTTAAAACTCGTACTAACAAAACAAGTGTTGCTACTTTCATTGTTGAAATTAGTTCAATGTTCTATCCAGTATTTATTAGTCTACAGATTTGATGCATTTATAAGAAAACTGTGTAGACAAGAAAGAGAACAGAATTTAGAAACGCGGTCCAATTTCTATCGACAACTTCTTCAATTATACTGTAACAAGTATCTCACAAAATCGTGAAAAATAAACAACAAATTCTACGAATCGCTGATCGGGAATTAGTAACAAGTAGGTTACTAAAGAAAAGATAGATAATAGTCGCACAGCCAGGACGAAAATACGCGTTCGCCGTCTTCGATAAAAATTCCATTGTCGGTATGCGACACAGATTTACGATAATATAAATTTCAGCTGTTTTACGATCATCGTTACTGCGATTAACAAAGTGATATACGATACCTTGAATTTTCCTCGCGCTGTTTTCCAGCCTTTCTCAACCAGCTTGCTCGTTCACTATGCCTCTTACAACAGGTTCGAGCAATGGCGACGACCGTATTTACTAAATGGCGCCTACAAACGTGCACATTATACCCGCATTGATGTTACCAGCGGCGATATTGCCGGCGATATACGTGCACGCGTAGAGCTGTAAGTTTAGCTGCGGAGACCTGGTTAGATGGAAATAAGTTCTCGTGCACGTACAGAGACGGGGATACACTCGTCAATATTTACAGTGCCGTGGCTGTGGTAAGGAACGATGGTTATACTCGGAATTAATCGCCTGTCGCTGACCGATCGTACGCGCGTTCTCATATTTAATTAGTTGGCGCTTAAACCGCCGGAAAATTATTCAGGATCGTTCGTGGTTTTTTCCCACATCCTCACTTCGCTATTCCTATAAACAGTTCGCAGGTTCGGCGGTTCGACAGCGATAGGTTCGTGAAAAAATTGTGCTGAAACTCGAGCGAATAGAGTCAATATTTTGCACTCGAACGACGATTGTCAGATGCGATTTTTATCATATTGGATCCCTACCAGTTG
This sequence comes from Megalopta genalis, assembly GCF_051020955.1. NCBI lineage: Eukaryota > Metazoa > Arthropoda > Insecta > Hymenoptera > Halictidae > Megalopta > Megalopta genalis. The sequence goes on along the minus strand of NC_135014.1, from coordinate 6,931,694 downwards.
AAGCTTTCTTTTAATTTCAGCAATTATAATTTATAAGCTTTTATGTTATTAGATATGTGCAATCTTTCACAAAATTATGTCTTTCATGAAACTCATGCATTCGGAACAAAGGTTCGCGATTGAAGGTTTAAATTACTTTTACTTTTATGAAATTGTTTGGAGTAGCATGTCTATTTTATCAAGCGATATTTGAGTTATTGGAATAAATTACGGAAAGAGCACACTGTACGACAGTTATAGAATAGCAAAATTCATTGGCATTTTATTTTGTGACGTGCTTGTGTCGGATACTGAAGAATTCATGATTCGCTGTAGTAAAGAGGAAACGTGCCAGCATAAGTCAGAATCTGCATTTACGGGCTAGAAATGCACGCGGATCGAATGTGAAAAATTAGACCACGATTGTGTTACAATACAATAGCACTGTGGTTATAACCAACCTATAAAATGAGCTTCTCATTTCTTCATCGACTACTGGCTACAGGAAACGCATCTCTAACCGTGCAATAAAATGTTATTTAGAGACAATAAGGCAACAATAGACAGCCTAGATTTACCATTACCACGCTGCAACACTCGCGCTATTCAACAATTTTTTTGAATGTCGCAGTTGCCCGAGCCCTTAACCCCTTAACGCGCAGAAACGTATTAACACGGGCGTGCAAAACCGGCCAAAATGTGCAGACCCGTATATATACGGTCGGCGTCGCAACTTATGTCGCTAAAATGTTCAGATTCGAATATATCCGGGCAGTAAAAATAACTTAATAAAAACCAAGGAAAACATTCAATTTATTGATATTCATCGTGTAATTCTGTATTGTAAGCTGTAAAGTTTGTTTATTTGGGATTATAAAATATGGCCTTTTAGGGTGACACTTATAAGCATCTCTGACCTGGTAATTGTTTCTATCTATCTATATCCATTATTGCGTATCTAATTAGCGTTGGCACTTTTGTGAGTTTTGTTATGACTAATTTATTTATTACTCTCCAGTTATCTCCGATCTCTTTCTATTTTTTGCTTATTCAGGAATAAAATATGCACTTTTAGGATGGCACTTATGAACATTTAGTGTATTATTCGTGAGCAAGTCGTGAAGTAAAGTAGACGTTATCAAAGCGAATTTCTTCAAAGACAATTGTTTTTTATTTTTTACAAATATTATTAGTGTCAACATATAAAAACGTTTTTGTTTTATGGTGTATTTTTATAGAGAGTAAATTGGATTTTTAGTGTATAAAAGGTATGTTTTCTAATGTTGAAATAAGGAATGTTGGGCTATGTGCTGCACCTTGTTTTGAAATTTACCATACAAAAGAAAATTTTGAATAGTTTTAGTTTATTATATATTTTTCAGCTAATAAATATTATTATTATATTATTACAAATTTAGGTAAAATTAAATATTTTTCAGTTTTTTTTCTTCGTCTCCTCCTTCCCCTTCAAAATAGTAACTGGTAATTGAAAAACAGTACGATGGGTACAAAATTCGATTTGCAATGCGATTCAATATTCACTATAATTATTTATCCACTATTTTTATTGAATTTTTAGTAATTTTTGCATTTTTTTACATATTTATTGAAATTAAGGTCCAAATATGTATTTTCTTAGATAAAAAAAATTGATTTTTTTGGTCGGTTTTTTTTTTTTAAATTGTGCATTAAGGGGTTAAAGGTACAGTAAATTCTCCCTAATTGACGCTCAACTTGGATACGAAAATGTACAATTTGGGAAAAGGAGGTACGATTATTCGAGCCTTGCGGCTAGTTTTTATAGTTACGGATCGTCAACAACTATAAAAACGAGCCACAAGTCTCGATTAATGGGCACATTTACATTCCATTTTAACACTAAACCTACCGCGGTCAAAGTGACCGTTTTCTTATTTTGCAATTCTGCAAAGTTCCGAGACTCTTTCGTGGAAAACGCTTGAATAAGTTATATTATTGGAGCAAGTTTTATAATAAAAACTTTACAAATTCTAAATAAATTCGGTCTTCTCACTTTTGTGAAGCAGTACGTGCCAGTTAGTATTACTGCTTGGTAGATTTAAAAAAAAAATTAATAAATAGTATAATAGTTACTAATTAATTTAAAATTTATTACTTTTTATGTTGTATCTCATAGAAATATTCATCGTCACCTTAATTTCCGTTACGATGAGAAATGCAAAAATTCATTATTTTTTACTTTGTTTTATTTGTTCTTCATGTTTATTCATTGTATATCGCCTCTATTAATGTTGCGACGATAAAGTGAATGTTTTTGTTCCGGATTCAAATAGCATTTACATTTATTAAAAATTGTTTATCTTAACTTTCTCGAAAACCAACGCAACTGTATGTACTCGAGCAGAAGTGAGAAGTGTAAAGTTCTGATGGTATAGTTTTTATTATTGCGAAGTTGGTAGTGCAGATTTTATTATAAGCTGAATAAGACATGAAAAGGGTATCGTTGTCAAGAGGACACTTTCAATTTTCGAATCTATAAAATATTTCAATGATTTTAAAGACGTGTAATTTGAAGGTGTTTTTCTTTAAAGACACGTTTTGTGTCTCGAAACACTATCATTCTTCTTGCTTCACTTCCCATATGTTATTTCAATCTTAAATGACATTAAAATTACAATCATAAATACCATTCTCTAGTTTCGACTAGGCTTTAGTATCATTTTAGCTTTCTATACAGTCACAATCCTTTAGACTTTTATAATTGAAAAAAAGTGAAATAATCAGATTCATAGAGTCGTCAATAATTCGTTAGAAAATTGGAAACGATATGTTCAAATACAGTTTAGTACAGTGGTGCACGGTTACATTTACATGAAATCCGTACGGTTAAACTTACATGAATTCAACGTCATTGAATCACAGTGCCTCGACCTCTGCGAGATCTGACAAATTCTAATTCCAATAATTTTCATCTTATTTTTATAAATGTAGCACCGATGAATAGCTGAGATTCTTCTGATTAAAATGAACCCAAATACTTATACAAGTCGGCTTATGTATATGAAAGAGCTTATTATTATTGATTGCTAATTAGTTAATCGAAGAATAACTTAATCCGATTGACATCGTGTTTGGGCTCATTTTAATCAGCAAAATTGGAGCTATCTATTGGTGTCTATCTCGCTTCCATCCGTTGTATCTATTCTCTCGATCGATTCTGTTCAAGGTAGGAAAATCCATGCATATTTAACCATGCACTATTTTACACGAGTTATCACATCGAAATCCACCTCTAGACGGATTTTATTCCTTATTAACTCCCCGCATCGAAGACAGACATTACGGCGCACGGTTGCAAAACTTCTCAATCACCTCAGAATTTTGAAAACAAAAATCGCGATTCATGTGAAAATCGTGATATTCTCGTAAAAATGATGTGATAACCCGCTGATTTCTTTTTTAAATCTTGTGACCGGGTCTGAAATCGGCGTGTCAAAATCTATGAGAAATGATGCATAACATGTCATAAAGAAATCCAACTGAACATGGTATTGGATAAATCACAATTTTGTTGGAATACTACAAGTTTAACATTAAAATTTGACATCAAAAAAGAGATTATCGCTTTATCTCACATCTATTGAAAGTTCTTTGATTTTGACACAATTTCGTCACTTGATCCCGCTCGTAGTTTGATCCGACTGCTGATTCGATCGCAATCGGTCTCCGTTCGACTGGAGACTCACTGAAAGCGAAAAGGATGGAAGGGGAAAATAGGAAAGTAACACTGACTAACCCCGCCATGCAAAGCAACCCTTTCCAGCGGCGAGCCGACGCGACGGTGCAACAGCTCGGGAGGAAAGGGCGGAGCCGAGCGTGCTGCTCGGCGCAAAACTTGTGATATTATTTGAAAGTTTTTCAAAGTTAAGGCGGTTCGAACGGCCCTTTTACGACGTCACACAATGCCGGCTCCAATGGTTTTACATATCGTAAAAGGCGTGCACGAGCTAAGGAGCGCATGTAAATCGGCCTGCCTGCTGTTATGTCTCCTGCGTGCAAAGGCCCGTTTACTATTTTATACTCTCGGGGCGTTTGTGTCTTCTCCTCACCCCCCTCGTCCCTTTCGCTCACTCTCTGTCTCTCTCTCTTTGCGAAGACGCCGATTCTCCTCGGGTTCTTAAAACGAAGCCAGGATCGAGGGATCCTGGAAAAGAAGGTGATTAAATCTCGACATCGTTGAACACGACGACCTGTGCCATAGTGAGGTCTCGTCGGCCGACTCGACACCAGGCTCAACGATTTCAACCCTTGAACACGTCATTGTCGTAAGAGTTGTTTCAATTTCCAAGTGGTAGATTTGTGTAGAAGTCGAAAAATAATGCAAAGAATGCGTACTATTTTGACTAACATTTTTCTAAATTTGTGTACACCGCAGTACACTTCTTGTATGTTTTGTTATAAAAAATACTTTGCTAGATAACGAGACTGTTCGATTAACCCTTGCTAGCTTAACTGTAGAACAATCGTCTTATTTTACTGTTCCTTGTGATTATGAAGGTCGTGATTGTGTCTGATATAAATAATGAGTTGGTAAGTAATTTCGGTTTGCATCAATAGATAGCGTTATGTTTGCATTGTCATTCTTTCGTTAAGATTAACATTTTTTTGTCTTCAGCATTGGCAGTTGACACGTTTAGGTTACTATAGAAACAAATTCTTGAAGCGCAAAAATGAACATTTTCGACAAATTTTACTTTTTTATTTTCATAAAGGCAAGAAAGCGGCCGAAACTCACAAAGAGATACGTGAAGTTTTTGGCGTCTATTGCTTAACAGAACGCACGCGTCAGAATTGGTTCAAAATATTTCGTTCTGAAGATTTATCACTTATAAATATGACCAACTTTCTGATCGACTTTCTGAAGTTGATGACAAAATCAAAACCATAATTGAATCGAATCGTCATGTCACTGTATGAGAGATTACAAAATGATTAAATGCATCACACACAACAATTGAATATCACATAAGATGTCTTGAACTCGTTAAGAAGCTCGATGTTTAGATTCCGCATGAATTGAAAAAAATTCACTTAACACAACGAATCAGTATTTGCGATACGCATTTTAAACGTAATGCGATCGACCCTTTTTTGAAAGGAATTATCACGGATGATGAAAAATGGATCGTTTACTATAACATTAATCGAAATAGGTCATGGTCCAAGCGTGATGAACCAGCACAAACCATATCGAAAGCTGAATTGCATCAGAAAAAGATCATGCTGTCAATTTGGTGGGACTATAAATGTGTTGTTTATTTTGAGTTGCTTCCAGGCAACCAAACGATCAACTCAGACGTTTCCTGCCAACAACTTATGAAATTGGAGGAAGCAATCAAAGTGAAAAGGCCAGAATTGGCAAATCGTAAAAGAATCGTGTTCCACGACAATGCGAGGCCTCATTACATCTTTAGCAACACAACAAAATTATTGGAGCTTGGTTGGGAAGTAATATCGCATCCTCCGTATAGCCTCGACCTTGCACCATCGCATTATCGTTTATTTCGAAGTTTACAAAACTTTTTAAAAGGTAAAAATTTCAATAATAACGATAGCCTCAAGTCGCACTTGATTGAGTTTCTTACTGATAAGGACCAGATGTTTTATGAGCGCGGAATCATGAAGTTATCAGAAAAATGGCAAAAGGTCGTCGAACAGAATAGAAAATATTTGATTGATGAAAGTTCATTTCTTGTATAGAAAAAATTGAGTTTTATTTCATATTGAAATACCGAAATTACTTTCTTGCCAATCCAATAGCTTCATACTATTATGACTTATATATTGTACACGCAGCTATTATGAACTGCATCTTTCATACTGTTTGTACCGAAGTAAGCATATCCGATTGATCATATTTTGATCATTTGGAAAGAACGAAGTCCCACGAATATTTGTATTTAAAAGTCGTTTTTCTACTTTGGTACATTAAAAGTAGACCTGTGAGCTATAAACCTATAAAATGCTTTAAATCTAAATAAATTAGGAAAGTTTTTAAAAGGTTTTTTGATATCTAATCTTTTTACCTAATTTTGTTAACAAATATGGTAACGTTTGATCATTTTCAGTCGAGGTCATCGCGAAACCCGTTGAGACTTTAAATACGAGAAACGCTAGTCTCGCAACCATGAAGAAAAGCACACAAGAGTGTGTTATTTTCTTCGAAACAATGTGTACACGCCATTGCTAATGATTCACGAGTGGCAGAAAAATGCCACACCGTGACCAATTTACACATTAATACAGCAAATAGCGCTACTCATAAGATAGAACGCACGAAACTAATTACCAATGAGCGAACATCAGGATTATGGCAATTACACATCGATAATCATGCGCGCAGCAGTAGTAACAGTTAATTATTACAGAGTGTATCGCACATTGTTCGAGACCGGAAGATGGGTAACACGTAACATTAAGGATGCGCAGAAAACGAGTATATGAAGCCATGAGGAAGCAGGGTATCGATTAATTAGTGCCGCTTGTTGCGAAGCAGTCTGATGCATCAAAGAACAAAGAAATATCCGCGATACAGGTGAACAAAATTTTGGTACTGCTCGTCTCACGGATCATAGAAGGTCGCGTAAACGTAGAGCCGGATTTGCTTCCACTCTGACGCGGTTAACAATTTGGTCAGTCGAAACTTGAAATCACTTTTTTCACAGAACAAGCATCATTGCAAAATGATGCAAATATTTAAATGATTGATTATCGGATCGTAAAGCTTTTTCCACATAGAAATTTTCGTAACTAGAGCAAAATTGTCAATAAAATAAGATTGCACTTCGTTTCATTAAATGATCTGCTTTTATCAAGATTTTTATATAAATATACGCATAAAACGAATACTCGTTTGCAAATATAATTTACTTATTATACGATACCGGCGCGAGGAAGAAAAACTGGTATATTATAAAAAAAAAGCCATAAAAAACATATTTACAAGTACTAAAAATTTTTCTGTCGATATTGTGTCGAATACAAAAAAAGTTCATTTCAAATAGTGGTAAAAAATATATTACTTAACGATCCTTGAACTATATTATATAAATATTTATTTATTACTCAATGCGCTGAGAACAGCCTTCACATATTACTTTTTACTCTGATACTATTTTCTTCGTGATTAAAATAAGAAAATCGAGAATGTGAATGTTCAAGTTTGTTTAAAAATTCATTAATTGGAACTGTGATAATCCGTTTAATTATGCCTAACGTTAGTGGTTACTTATCATTGATTGTTTTCCAGGCTGGTTCAATTGAACAGTTATTTAGAAGTATTACAGCATGAGAAAAATGACGAATCCTAATCAGAACAACGGGGTTAACAGCCGCAACTGCAGAAAGTAAGTTCGTTATTTTATAAATTATATAATGCCACAGGTTTCTGTGGCATTCGTTCGCAATTGCATCTTTGCAGCAGGGACTAATTTTATTGTTCGAGTAATCGTAGAGTGAACTTACAAGATCTCGCTTGGATAACGATCTTCAAGTCAGGAAAAATTATTTAAGTGTAGATATAATTTCCGTATAAACATGTCTTCAGCATTATAGTTTGTTGAGTGCATTAAATACATTAGAGTAATGCGCAATTTGCGTTGTAATTCCAAGGCTATATTAAGAGAGAGAGAACGGAGACTGAATTGCTTTTATTTTATTTCTCATAAATATCATTTATAATAACCGAACGATAAGCAGGCCATAAAACTAGAACGCGCGAAACTTGAAGCAAATTGGTAAACACATTAATTAATTTATTCAGACAACTCTTTAATGTCTTCTTGAGCCGTGCAAGAGAAATCATGCTGCTCAAAAATGACTTTTGAATGGAATTTGATTTATGTACGTGTGGTATATAATTCGATGTGCAGGATAAAGCTTGACGTACACGATCGACACCTCATTTTTTCTTTTAAACAGCAAGCTTTTTTTGCGAAAACGACGACCATATTCCTCACGACGACAGAAATACCACTGTCATATGCTAATTAGCACACACGGATGAATTTAATGGCATTAAATTACATGCTAAAATGTAACGATAAAGTACGGAGTTTCGCTAATGTCTCGAGAACACGCAGAACGTGTGAGTGGATGTTACAGGGGAAATGCGAGCTGTCTGCAATGTTCAAATAAACTTCTGGCGCCTTTCCATGATACAATTAAATTCCGTAATTACTGATCATTATTGCCTACGTTGTACAGTACTTCGCATTAATATTTGGACACCTTTCGAAATAGGATAACTTTTTTAATAGCGGTCGATACGTCTCTTATTTTTTGAGATATTAGGGGGATTAAATACTGTGCGATGTCAACAAAATTTTGTTTAAAACTCGCAATTGGTTGGAATGAAAAAGACGTAAAAAAACTCGCGTTTTTCTTCAACTTGTACATACTGACAATTTTAGCAAAAACGGTTATTGATCGGATAAAAAAAAATTGAAAAACGTGTGCTTCTCATTTTTGTTTCGACCCAACCGATCGTTCACTTTTGAAGAAATTCATTTGTCTGAAAAGGTGTCCGAATATTAATGGGAGTCACTCCACGTACAGCTATCTATTACAACAATACCTATAGCGAAGTAGATCTGATGCTGATAAAATGTATGCGACAGGACGTGTTCCTGCTGCGCGCGACTTAACAAGTTACGTATCTTTTTTTAAACAGAACTGAATTAGTTACGATATCGTGTGGACTACGGTCACGCGTTGAGGCCGGTACAATGGATGTTTACTTTAGTTTAAATCACTCGGTTCCTGCACGCGAAAGAAACACGTGAACGCGCTTCTGTCGGACGAATAACAATTGCTAATGACATTGCCGAGAACTAAAGATGTTAATTAAAGGATAAGTTACTGAACGCGAAACTGCTTAAATCAAAAAAAAGCATGCTGACATAATAATACATGTACATTTATTATACAAAACTATAAAATTACCGAGCCAAGGCAACGTAAACCATATTAATGAAGATTCATACGAATCATTCTTGATTTCAATCAAAAATGAAACAGCGTAATTGTGAAAACAGAAGTACGTATCGTGTACTATGAAATAAGCATGTTTTGTACCTTCTTTTTTCAAAATGAAACAAGAAAAATCTATAGCCGCAATTTTTTTGCGTTAGTATCAACTGGTGTAGATTAAAGTAGTAATAATTTTTTCTCACAACGTTGATCAATGCACAGAATAAGAAACGAGATATGCCAACTAAGATATGGTATGAAATCGTTCTTTTGAACGTGGCTAATATATTCGACCGAATCTAATATGAAATCGAAGGTTGTTACAGTACGAAGTTAGCGATGGAAAAAAAGGCTGTTCAGAACGACTGTAATTAGCGATAGCGTCAATTTATTCCTCTCTGATCTCGTTGTGTCATGTACCTGCATCTCGTGCTACTGAGTAACAACATAATTAAAAAATGAATGTTTCAAGTCCGAAGAAATATTACGAAGTCGTGAGGAACACCGGACGTAACAGCTAATTTGAATTAATTTACATAATGTTCTATACTTAAGAACACTATGTTAGCATTTGCCACGGAACTAAATTGTATGTTAGAACGTGTAGGCACTGAAAAGGCTGCTGTGTCGTGGTTTTCAATGTAATCAAATAATGCAATACGGAATATATTCATTAATTCATCTACAGTATAATAACAGCGCCGACGTGCATAGTGCATCTCATCGTTCGCGCATGTAATTCGAATTTACAATTAATGTACTCCATAGAGACGAAAGAACAGGTGTTTCAAACGTACCGATAGAGAAACTTTACTCCGTAAATGAGTTAAATGAGTTTCAGTCCGTCTAGGTTAACAATGAAATACACTAATCAACTTACGTAGTTCATAACGACTAAAATATGAATTCTCCGAAAAGGGATTCGCTTCCTACAAAATATCCGCATCCTCGAATATAAATAAGACGCAGTGGATATTGATTTTTCAAGGAACAATCTGATGGAACTAGCATGCCTAGCATGGTACTAATATTCATGTTTCAGCATAACAGATTGTGTGATAAATTGCGAGTCACAGTTGTAAGACCGCGGATATTTATGTATTTATAACATATGCAGATTTTCAAAATACAAGGAAACGTATCGATTAAAAAGGTTTAATTTTTATCCTCTTTTTAAGCTGAGTGATCATTTATAATAGTTGACGAAGAAAACTTTTCTTTAGTTCTAATTTTTGTAAAAGATCCGTGGTCCACTAATAACCTGTGCCAGCTGTTAATGCGATTATAAATCATTAATTTAAGAAAAACTGAATCTTGTCGAAAAGCATTCGGCGGAAGCCATTGCACATGGCGAGTAATCGAAATCAAAGATCGGAAATTAGCATGGTGCAACGAATGTGGGAGCCGCGCAGAGTCATAATGACGTACAATTAATTTGCGCTGCGCGAGATGCTCGAATCAGGGGAGGAGTGTCGATATATGTGCCCGATAAAGCATTCTGTGCCTCGAACCTGACAACGATCGGAACCTTCTGCTCGATGTGTACGCCAATGCACATTCGCATTCGTAGACGGTCGCGGACGCATTCAAGATAAGCGGCTGTTACGTACATTGTAGCGGCGGATGTCAAGGAAAACTAACTGGCGCCTCCCGCGTGCAACGATGCAATGACTGAAGCAAGCGTGCACACCCATGCATACACGTGCAACCTGCTCGCAAGGAAGTATATACTTGCGTGCACCGAGGTTCAGACGGCGCGTGAATGTCTCTGGTAAACGATGCAGCACACCGGCAAAGTGCACTGACGTAAACGATAGTGTCCTCGCATCCGGAGTTGGTAGACTCGAGTGACTTTTGCCATTTTCAGATTGATATCGACTTGCTAATTTCGCTCGGGAAATCTTCATTTTAAACCGAGAGCCTTATTCTTATTCCAAATGAGAGATATCGAGATGTACATACCATCCTAAAATTATTCAAAATATCATTAAACTCTCCTGTTTGTTTCGTTATCCGCTGCTAACGCGTATTCGTATTGCAGAAATTGTCAAAATATTTAAATTGTAATCACATTTTTTTAAAAATGGAAACATTAAAATTCTAGTTTATTTTTATTCTATAAATATTCAAGAAAATAGATTAACATTTGATTGGAAAAATGAACGAGAACTGTCTTTCTTAGATATATTTGTTAAACAAATTAAGATACCTAAAATTGAGCAATGCAGTTGGATTGCCGTGTCATCCATATGCGGGTTACAGAATTATTTAAGAATTCATTTTCACACGTTTCTCAATTCTATCAAGATTCGCAAGAGATGAGAATGCTAAAAAAAGTAACCGATGTCATATATAACTTCGCTTTGCAATTTTAATTCAATTATATTAAATACTTCAATTTTATATAACTTTATGGTATCTAGTGTGAACCTGCGAAAAAATAGATTTTTCTTAGTCTATGATGTTCGTCCAAATATGGTTCCAACCCCAATCGTATTTTTCTAAGAACTATCTTCTGCCAATGTTTCATTAGAAACGGCATGCAGTGGCCCACAAAAATGTTCGTATACTTTTTAAAACGCAATAATTATTTGAAAACTGGATCGAGTGATTTGATTTTTTTTTTCAGATGATAGAGAGACTAGTTTACTGGACGATGACTGAAATGCTTTTTTGTTTAATTTTGCTATTACTTGGAATGGCAAAAAAATAAAACTCTCCCGTCTTTTAACTTTTTTTATATCTGAGCTTATAACGAAAATTTAAAAAACGTCTTCCGTAGATCTCGGTAACTTACATGCATATTGAAAATTTTATAGGAATCAGTTCACGTTGTCACGAGTTACAACAAATTAAAGATCACAAAAATTACAGTTTTATCACGATTTTGACCAAAAACTGTAAGAAATCTGCAGTTTTTAACCGTTTGAGTCCCAAGCAACGCGATCTCGCTGTTCAGATTTTGTGTCGCGTCAAACTTTAGTGACGCGCGTACAATCGCATAGCTGCTTTTCGTTTCTTTTTATCTTGTTCGTCAATCTTAACGAGCGCTATCGCGCCGCTTGGTTCTCTTCGCAATCAATTAAGACAAGCGCTATCACGCTGTTCGGCACTTTTCGACCGTGTTTTCTGAATAACCCCTGGGACTCAAACGGTTAAAATTCTTCAACGCCTGTAGCTCGACTCTGGGATAACCGATTTCGATCAAATTTTCAGTACCGAGATCTACAAAAGGCATTTTTTACATTTTCGTTATAGGCTCAGATAAAAAAGTTCAAAAACGAGGGTTTTTAAATCCTTCTTTTCATTCCAAGTCATGGTGAAATTAAAAAAAAGTTTTCAAAGCCACAATCTAGTAGACTAGTCCCTCTATCATCTAAAAAGAAATTCAAGTTTTGAAAAAGTTATTGCGTTTTAAAAGGTATACGAACACTTTTGTGGGCAACTGTATATCAATTCGATTTGTTCCTTTACGAGTGCTGTTCCCTCCAGGTGCTACTTCCTAAAATTACTTAAAAATCCTTAAACTTTGCGAATATGTTAAAGAAAAATTTTAATTGAAATCGTGAGTGTTGAAATTTTAGCCTCGAACAAAAATTAATCTATAGTTTACTTAGTACTAAGATACTAAGATATCGGTTTACATTTTCGTCGGTTCCGTCAGCGGGCAACGACGGTGATGTAAACTGTATATAGTAGATACCGCGATACATCATCACCGGTACCATTAGATATACATCGTACCCTGACTGTTTGGAGGTCCCAGCGTCACGTATACAATGTGAAACGCGACAAATAAAACGTCTCTGATTGGTGAACAAGACGAACCCAAAAAGGGTATAAAAGAAGCGTTTTTTCTTGCCGGACTCTCAGTAGAGTTTGGTCGCTCGATCGTTTTCGCCCATATACCTTCTCTCAATAAAGGAATAAAATAAAGTCCTTTTAAGCAAAGAATTAGAATCATATTCATTTTCATTCCATAATCCCAATAGTGAGAAAAGTGTAAATACTTGTAATCCAAAACGGAGCCGTTTTTCTAATGGCGAGTATGCTCGTCATACGCAACTAAAGGGTTCAAGTAACAACAAATTGCTAGCCGAATCATTCGTATCTAAGAAACGATTACGTTTTCAGCAAGTCCAGCAAACGGTAAGGAACTGCACTTCATAAAATGAACCGACGTGTAATCAAATCGTCGCATTTCCCTGTGACACGAACACAAGTGTATGTTTCACTCAAACTGAAAAGCGATCATTCTCTATTCAAATTCGCTCGTTCTCGCGTTCTTTTCCGGCGCGATCCGCCCCGTATTTTTTGCCTGATCTGCTCGTCCCCTCTACGCAATCTCGCGGTTATGCAAGTCCATAACAAACATCGCAAATTCTCGGCCAGATTATCTCTCTTCCCGTCCGTGACCGCCACCGGTCCGCTCGGCTCCGCGGCGCGTTCGAAGCGGTCATCTCCAGTCGCGTCCCTTGACCGTCAAACTTCGTCCAATAAAAAGAGACTCGGCTCTTTTTTCTCACTCCAACAGATCCGTAACTAAGAGTTACACGTATTAACTCGTCCATACAGCATGCAGCCGTGCAATCTTCTCTTTCGTTCTGCTTCCGTTCCTCCGAGTGCAAGCGCGCGCACGCGCGTTCCTCCAGCTGTTAGCAGTCTGTCCTGCTCACACGCGAAGCAGTCTGCTTGGTGCCCTCTTTTTCCCACGCGCAATTTCCACCTATTCCTTCCTCCTCTATGAACAGGCGGCGTCTCTCGGACACGTGTGCATCACTGCGGTTCAGGGTCAAGCGGCGAACTCGTTGTCAATTTTCGCAGTCGAGGGAATTAAAAGATTTGTGTCCCTCCCTCCTACTCCCCCACTCTAACTCTCTCTCTCTCTCTCTCTCTCTCTCTCTCTCGCTCTTTCATTCTACCTTTTTCTTTCTCCTCCGTTCTCTCTCACTCCCTCTTTCTCTTTCCCCATCGACCGGCACCACCGCCAACGGCCTTCGACTTTATGGCGCACCTGAGATCGAGTTCCTGCGCGACAGGATTTCGCGTGATCGAGCTATTTGCATTCGTGATCGGCCGTACCCGTGGAACGACCGATAATCAACCCCACTCCGCGCTGCCACTGTCACGACACGGACAAAGAAAGTAATAAACGGAATTAGCTGTCCATTCCTTCGGGCCTCCAAAGATCAGTCCCCTTTTCGGCGAAGATCAAACGAGCAAGACGACCGGGTCTCGCGTGTCCGTCACGTCACGGAACCGTTTGCCTTAGCTAGCTGCTGCATGATTCGCTGTGGCCCTATTCCTTCACTTGACCAGTCTCGTTTATGCGATTTCCAAAAGAAACAAGAAAGTACATTTAAAATGTAAAAACGCCAAGTGGTTGAGTTTGGTTCGCACCCTGGTTCCCACAAAATATTTTTCAAACAATTAACCCTTTGCACTCGAAGCTATTTTAACTGTAAATCTAAAATAATTTTTCTGATTTTGTGCATACGAAATTGAGTCTTGTAACTCGCACGACAGTTGTTACTCTTTCAATAATCTTTTTAAATCTAAACTTTGTCGATATAAAAATCACCTTAGAACGCGACATAACAAATTTGGTGCCTCAGAGTTACCACCCGAGTGCAAAGGGTTAACCCGTAGAGAAATTCCAAAATATTAACCCACAAAAAATCTCCAAAAACGGTTAATTCGCCCAAAATTACGTTCAGAAGATATTAATGCAAAAGTAGTTGCTCCGTTTGTACAGTGTACTCTACAAACCAACAATTAAAAGATCCTGATGAAACGTTAATATTTGAAACTGATTCTGATAATTTTATATGCATATTCATGTAACAATTGCGTCAGTTGGAGATTATAGATATAGTAGTGTATGTACCTCGTATGACGCTGGTTTTAATTGGGTCTCAGTGGATAATGTGTTAACGCGATCATCGGGGAATTAGCGGCCATCGAAATACCATAAAATTGCAGCAATTTATTTGATGTAACGAAAATAGAAAAATTGAGATTAGTAGAACTACGGAGTTCATTTTTAACGAAAACGTGTACATAAAATGTAACATAGAAAGAACGTCGAAAAAATTTAAATATATTGAAATAAGAAATAAATTTCGATTCGCGCCTCTCGTATTTTGCGATTACTGTAGCAAATATTTGATCTAATCATATTTATTACGATACTCATGTTTTCGCATTTCATAAATCCGAAGAAAAATTGGCTTACGGAATGTGTGAATGTAATTAGTAATTTTTTTAAGTCGAAATATGTAATTGCGTGACTCGCGTACGAGTCACGGTGGTGAACGCGTTAACTATAGTATTACTCCCTGTATAATTAGATTGTTTACTTTCGATAATTCTAATTTTGTGCAGGCTTATTTTAGTTTCTGCTACGCGTGAATAAATTCGTGAAAAGTTAATTTTTAAGACAAAATGAACCATTCGAGTCTACAAAATCTAGCATTTTATAATTTTGTGGTCATCTTAGATATCTCTAGTACAAATATCTCCACATTGTGACTTTGTACTTTTTCTTATTTCCTTCCTTTCTTCATTGTAACACGCACTTCGCGATATGTAACTTTCAGGCTATGATTAAATTAAGTACACGTTATTAACTACAATCAATGTTGATCCTAACACGTAATTTGCTATACAGATGTAATCATAGTTTACACGTCCTTATGATTTATTAGAGTTAGGTGTGGATATCAATGTCTAATTATTTCATGTGCTATTTCACGAAACCTTTCTCAATAGAAACCACCACAAATGCAGACATTTCGTAATCGTTGATAATAATTAAACCGGGAATCTCGCGTATTTATACGATGTATTTTTACGCGTTTTAATTTGTTGTTCATTGAATTAAACAAGAAAGCCGCGGATAACAAATGACAATTTTCTATTGATTCCACATGGGCGATGCGAATCGCGCAAAAATTTCTGTTTTTACAAACATCGATAGTCCACTGCAACACTTCAAGCGCGAGAGTCTACGTTATGATATGTTCGATTCACGATGTACCAAGATTCTGTTTCACGTTAATCGCAATTAATACGACAAGGAGAAACAAGGTTACACGAGCTAATTAGGATCGATATTCAAATGCCCGTAACGCCGGTGCAGCCGTCTTTGATCGAACAATAATCCGGCGCAGTCACAAAACCGGCGGGAACGCCTTGAACGACTCCGACAACCTAGTGTAAACTGAATACCGTGTTTTGGAGCGATGGAAGCAAGGTGTGGCAGTATAAAACCGAAAAGAAAAAGGCAAAAAGACCAATAATGATGATCGCTCGCGAGGCACTTTATTTTTGCCAGCTTACTCGGATTAAATTTATATCGTACACGGTATCTTAGCAGTTGTCCTCGAGACAAGCTCACGTGAAAACTTACGCCGGCCGGCGAAACAGTACTACGAGATGCGGGAATCATTTAGAAATTTTATGTTGACCGCGAATCGAATTTATAGACGTAAACCACAGGATGACAATATGGAGGAAATATGATGACGCGAAACGGTTCGACTTTGCTAATGATATTGACGCAGAGAGTGCAAAGAAATTATTTGACGGCAACGAACGGGACTAGCGTGGCAGCTTCAACGAATAAGAAATATTTAAGCAACGAAGTTGAATGTTTATGTAATGGAAAGAGCGGATTCCTAGCACATAAAACACCCGCCTGCGGCAACGTTTATTGTATGTACAATAAGTCGTATACAAAAACATGAAACTTTATGTGACCGAATATTCTGCGCACCAACATAATGGAACATAAAATGTAACTCGTCGTTCTTTTATGATTTATTTGCGATTATAGTGGATAATGCGCTTATGAATAAATGCAAGGACGTATGGTGGTAAATCATTAGAATATTTTTCATTCATTTTGGGCTCGATAATGAAACGCTTGCATCATCCATTGTTCTTTGAGAAACGAGGAATTTCGCGCATGAATCCCCGTTCAACGAAAACAATAGGCACGATTTCTGAGATTTTATGCATGACAAAAGTTAAGAAACCTTTTTTTACAATGCAGTTTTATGAAGGCCGAAGGGTGCTTTAAATGCATAAACGGAGAGAAGTATAGTCGCAAATTGGGCAATCTTCTAAATGTTCGAGCGTTTAATTTGTAAAGCTTTATTTATGGTAACATAAATATTTATAGAGACATAAAACCGCTTTTCACGTGCAATTATTAAATAAATGTTCCTTCAAGCCAGCACTTTATGACACATTTACCCACAGTCGTTTAATTGCCGGTTATCGTGCTTTTGTTTTTCTTGGCTTCGAGAAATTAATTGTTCCGAGCGCTGCGGGACCGTCTCAGCATTGGTACAAACCGTATTATATTCGCCCGTGGATTCGACGTGCACGGAGCTTTGTTCAATATTTGGCGATGCAGTCCAGATTCCGCGTTTACGACTTCCGGTGCATTAGAACGTTGCAACTAGGAAAATCGCGCGCGCCCAGGAAGTTTCTACATTTAACTCGTCCCGAATAAACCACGAAAACCGACTTAACGTATCGTTGACAGACATCCCATTGCTCAACGCAACACACCCACTTCAATTTGTAACTCTGTTCGCAGACTATTCCAATTGGCTCGAGAGATTTTAAGTTCTCACCTGCCAGCGTGGCTCAATTAACGTTGCCGGTACCCGTAATCGTTTCAAGATGTTCTATTTCTATATGGACACCGTGTTATATACGCTCGTTGAACCTTTGGATAAGCCGAGCTATGAGTAATTGTCGGATGTGGCATAAACTTAACAAGCACGTAAATAGACTTTATTATGTAGATCATTTCGGGTATGATGTTATATGTTTCAGGAAACGCATTCGATCCGTAGACATCTCGCGCGGGCCTTTAAAACAAATTTGGTGCACTTATTTTTAGATGACCGTACTGTAAACAACGTGCTATAATATTCCACGTTTTGTGATGTTGTAGCAGTGTTAGTCCTGTATGCAGGATACCAAACTGTTTGCAAACTGTAATTGGAAAATTTCATTTTAATAACAATTGTTTTACCTTCAATTTTTATATTTCTACAATTTCTATATTTCTATAGTTTCTATATTTCTATAATTTCTATATTTCTATATTTCTATAATTTTTATATTTTTATAATTTCCATACTTCTACAATTTCTATATTTCTATATCTTTATAATTTCTATATTTCTATAATTTCTATATTTCTATAATTTCTATATTTTTATAATTTCTATATTTCTATAATTTCTATAATTTCCATAATTTCTATACTTCTGTAATTTCTATACTTCTATAATTTCTATATTTCTATATTTACATAATTTATATATTTCTATAATTTATATATTTCTATAATTTCTATAAATTCTATAATTTCTATATTTCTATAATTTCTATATTTCTCTCTAATTTCTTTTTTTAAGTCTCTAATTCTTCTTCTTTTAATCTCCAATTTCTACATTTTTATAATTTCTATAATTTCTATAATTTCTACGTTTCTACATTTCTACATTTCTACATTCCTATATTTCTATATTTCTACATTCTTAAAAACAAACATTACAAGTTCCAACTCGTTCGTTTCTGAAATTCATAGCTGTCCAGCATAATCGAGTAATTGTGCAGGGAGTTCCTTCGCGAAAGGCACGTGAAAGGATAACCTTTTGCATAAATTGTACATTAACATCACATGAAGTGAGGTAATTGACTTTCATTTGTTTACGTGTTAAAGCGCTATCTATTAGAAACTGGTTTGAACTTCCCGTGCAATCAAATAATTAGTTAATTAATTCAAACTTCAATCGCTGTACAGATGATAACATTTGCCACACATATACATATTTAATTAAGTGTAAGTGAACATCACACATTACATAATCTCTACTCTTTCTAGAAACTATTGTAAGAATTAGGATCAAGTTCATGCTTGGAAAGTTATACTCTAAAAACTTGAAATATTTGTTACACTGTAATTTTTAAATATCATATTGTTCTTGTTACGTAAGAACTACCTGAAAATCAAAATGGAAACAATTCTTCCGGCCAAAAATTTCATTTTTGCCTCAACATGACTAATTTAAAAATTAACTAGCTTAATGATCCTTTTTAAAAAGTAAAACATTTAGTAGATGTGACTGTTTCAAGGTTACCAATAAGTAAAACGGTCGTTCATTTTTGTCGTAAACAAAACTGCCCTGAAACGAAATTCGATCTCCGATTGTTTTTCCCGGATAGAATTCCATCGTGCCAGAACTATCAGGCTTATGAAACCGCTACGACCAACACGACGCATAAGTTCGGTAATCGTATCGAAAATGTTGCGCAGGGGGGCGATGCTCTTTATTTAAAATGTGCTCGCAGTTGCCCAAGCATTCGCTGTTTGATTTTCACGTGTAAAAATGTTGGAAGTAGCATGACCGTTGGCATCTGCACGGCCGAACTATAGCCGGTTTGTTATTACACACCAACACACCAACTTGAATTTTCAGTTATGCAATATGACGTGCAACTCGCAACACGCGAGTGTTGTACTTTGATCCGCTAACAACCGGCGGTAACTCCAACGTTATACAGTGTCTATTTTCGAACGTTGTATGCGCTCGTCGCTACGTTTCGCTCCGCACCGGTCTTCTCTTCGACTGCGGACAGACACACGAAGGATCCGTGCTCCCGAATCGTCGTCGATTATTTTCACGGTCACGTAATCGGCTCAATAACCAGCGGCTCTTAACACGTTGGCTGCCACGCGTATTTACAACAAAATCTCCTACAGGCCACCCGTGCCGCTATAGGAAGCGTGCGCTGTTAAATCATGTTTGTTTCTGTTCCTGCATGAACAGTTGGAATCTTTGCCGAGTACGGAATGGTATAACTTAAAATCTCTGTCCCTATTTTTTTCAATAATGAAAAGAGATCGGATTGCCCGGAAGGAGAAGCATAAATAGAATTACATCGTCAGATTCTGATTTGGATACTGATAAATACAATCTTAGTGATAATGAATGTTATGAAGATACTATTGACGAGATTTTACGAAAATTGGTCATGGAAGAAGAAAGAAATGTTGATGATACTGAGGAAGCTACAGTTCAAATAAAAGATACGAAATGGACCGATCAGAGGCGCTAGCAAATCTGAAAAAACCAACAACATTTTGTCCAAGCTGTCCTGATCAACCTCAACTTTGCAGAGAATGTTTTAATGTTATACACTGCGAATAATTTTTTTAATAAACCATTTTTATAGGAATTCAATCGTTTCATTACCTCCTGTAGAATATTTGTCGAAATATTTTCGGAAATCCTTTGTAAGTAGTCAAATCAGCGTCACCCGAATTACGGGTGACGTGGCCTGATGAGAACTTTTGCTGTCACCCGAATACGGGTGACGCGGCAGTCAACGTGTTAAAGATGCGAGCCATCGGGTCGCTGTGATTTCGCCCCTGCCGCGCGGGAAATCTTCATTTTAAACCGCGTATATCAAACATCTGTCACGCCATAAGACCCTTATTCTTATTCCAAATGAGATATCGAGATGTACATACCATCCTAAAATTATTCAAAATATCATTCAACTCTCCTGTTTGTTTCATCGGCTCGCTGTGATTTCGCCCCTGCCGCGCCAGAAATAGAAGTAAAACGAACCCGGTCCGTTCTGCCGTGCCGACAGTGCAGCGCAGCACTGAACAGTAGGGTATTTGCCCCGAGAACGCGAGAAATGTCATTTCGTAAAAATATTTTCATAATGAAAAATGTTTTTACTAATAGTTAATTGGACATGTAGGTTTATGATTAGCTAGGATTTTTTTGTGGCGTTTGTTCATTTTTCGACATGACTACACAACTTCAAAATGGCTCTAAATCTCCCACATTCAAGCTACAGCCACTGAAACATGTAAAAATTACCTGTTTTTGCTTGAAATTCGTGAAGAACTGCGATTTTCGCGAACTGTAATTGTTTACAGCTCGCGCCAAGGTCAACCGATCTCGATGAAATTTTCAGCATGCATTTAAGTTGCCGAGAAGTGCCAAATGCATTTTTGAAATTTTCATTATAGGCTCGGATAAAAAAGTGAAAAAACGAGTTTTTTTAAAACGTTGAATGCCATGGGGGTCACCGGTGACCGGCACTTAACTTGGCGGTGACGCCATGGGGGCCACCGGTGACCGGCACTTAACTTGGCGGTGACGCCATGGGGGCCATCGGTGACCGGCACTTAACTTGGCGGTGACGCCATGGGGGCCACCGGTGACCGGCGCGCCCAAATTGATAGAAATATATGTAATGTTGCGACGGCAACACCGAAGGTCGAACGTCCCTGGCCATCCCTTCAGCAATGAAGCGATATACGTGCGACACTAAAAAATGCACCCAAACGAAAATACCCTTCGACCCGACGAACGGACAACACGACTCATAAATTCCATATTTCCCAAAACGGAAAATTTACAACCCGAACTTTCGAACAGTTTCCCACTCCTCATTTCAAGTTTCTTCCGACACACCCATCTCCAATCAAAAACGCTTCATTTCCTCCACCAAAGCCCACCATACACCAATCAACAGAATTGTTAGAACCACCAGAATTGTCAGAACCACCAGAACTGTTAGAACGGTCAGAACTCGTAGATCTCTAAGAACGCAGATAACGCATCGCTAAGACCATAGCTGTACTATAATATTAAAGTGTACATAAAAGCAACCAGCGACTTCGTTCAACGTAATTCCATTTGGAAACATCGCGCACATACATGTAATTTAACCACTTGCGCTGGCAAAAAATTCACCGACGCGTGTACCAGAACGGTCCAGTGTAACTTGTTGGGAGGCGTCACAGAAATCGGAAAAAGATTTATATTTTCTAAACTAATTTATTTTCCATTTTAGAATATGGGTTAAATATTGACAATTGTGCGCTATGCTGTGCAATGATAATTTGTGCTCTGGCAAACAATCCCACCCGACGTGCCATGCACGTCGATTGTTTCTGTGACAATCGCATGACGACGTACATACCACGTTGTTGGCGATTCTGTGACAAAAGCATTACGACGTGCGTGGCACGTCTTTCCAGCGCAAGTGGTTAAAACAAATGTCAATATCTAAAATTTTGTATTATTACCATCGTCAATTCAGACAGTGACCTCTGTCGCAATTAACATGTCAAACATGGTTATACACTGTAACCTATCTATTGCAGATAATATTTCAACGTTAAATGTGTATCGCATAAAAGAAAATTCATCGTGGCGCCACGGACAATTTCTGTAAAACCGGCGTGGCATTCAACGTGTTAAATATTTTTTTTATTCCAAGTAATAGGACAATTTTTAAAAAAGTATTTTAGTCATCGTACAGTAAACTAGCCCCATTAAAATTTGCAGAAAAATTCGAGTTGTTTTAAAAAATGTATACCGTTTTAAGACTGTTATGTACAAGCAGGCACCAGGTGAATGCTCATAAAAAAAA
Source organism: Megalopta genalis (assembly GCF_051020955.1). Lineage (NCBI taxonomy): Eukaryota > Metazoa > Arthropoda > Insecta > Hymenoptera > Halictidae > Megalopta > Megalopta genalis. The sequence continues at coordinate 6,909,221 of NC_135014.1, read as the reverse complement.
GAACATAAAAAAGATATACAGTAACTTTTTGTGTTCGGAACCTAGTTTTCGAGATAATCGAATCCCAAACGAAAAAAGGACATTATTCTATATTTTCTTCATACCTTTGATTAAAAATTCCCTTTTGTCCCCTTGTACATAACGTTCAGGAACACCCTATACAATGTCTCATCGTACAATATTAACTCTTTGCACGCGAGTGGTGACTCTGAGGCACCATTAAAATTGTTACATCACGCTTCAAGATAACTTTTATATTATAAAAGTTTAGGTGTAAACAATTGTTAAAAGTCTAATTGTTGTACGAGTCACAAGACTAAATTTCATATGCATAAATATTCATATAAATTCATATTTCATATGCGCTTTGTCATATAAAATGGAAATACCATAAGTCAGACAAATTAATTTAGATTTACAGTTAAAACGGCTTCAAGTGCAAAGGGTTAAAAAGTTGTTTTCGGTAAGTTTTCAGGGTGAATGCCCCGCGGTACGCCATCATTTTCACGACGTAGCCTCTCCGTGCCGTTTACCGTTAGCACTCAAATTGCACAATGACCCCAGACCGATCTTTTGCAACGAAATTCGCCGACGGACTCGTGCAAACCGAACGAAATACCCCAATACTTTCCTCGCCACTCTTGCCCCCCTCCCCTCCGCCAGCCGTCATTTTAAGCTTGCGAGAAATAATTTTCTTAAACTGCGCCACAGCGTCTAGTCACGATCTATGCTCCGGACACGGCTCCTTCCAACAGGTCTAACCTGTCATCACATTATTTCCGTAACTCTCGCGTATTTTCCCCATTAACCCCTTGCAGCACACTGGGTCATATTGTGTGTTACGCTCCAATTTTTCAGTCTGTTCCATTCGACGTGGTCACTTGTATTTTAACCCTAGAAAGATAACCATATGACAACGTACGTAAAAGATAACCATACGCTTCAGAGGCGCATGCTTTTCTAAGGCGTCAATTTTATACTAACAATGGATATTTATTTAAGTTAATCTAGTCATTTTAAAGGTTTGGCATTATTGTAAAAATAAAATGCATTTATATTATATTTTTTTATATTTTAAGTAATTTTAAACTTAAATCACTAGACCTCTATGAAAAATTAACAAAAATCAACAGTCTTCGGTTTATGGGAACAAATCCCGTAAAATATCACAAAAAATAGTGTTTTATCCTTACAAACTAGTAGACTATAATATAATCAGTGTAAAAAAAACTATAATATTATAAAAAATTTCTTTAGAGACAGTCATGACAAACGTCTTTCTTGTGTTCACCACAAACTGTCTTTTTGCATTTGGCACAGGTCACCTTTGACATTCTTTTCTTTTTAGACGTGCAAAGACTGCAATAACGCCTTTTTTTGGCTGAGGGTTCTTCTTCATCATCTGTGGAAGCCTGTACAGCAGATTTTGGAAGAATATTTTCAATGTTGCTTCGCACATGCCTTGGCAAAGTGGGTGCTTCCAGTCTTTGCGTCATCCACGGTGCAGTCAGTTGTTTATTTCGCAGGCGCCTCTGCGACGTAGGTTATCTTTCTCGGGTTAATTCTGTTGAAAGAACTTCTTTGGAAGAACTTTGGTGGCAAGTGAGTTCTTGAGAACATTAGTGTCTAATACAGAGTGATCCGTTTAACTGGACTCGGTGATTGAAGTTATCAAAAACGTGTTCTCACAAAAAGTTGTTTGGTATAGAGGGGGACGTTGGACGGACGTTAGATAATACAGCAGCGTTTGTTGAGACGAATTCAATGACCTACCACATGGTATTCCATGTAGTAAAATGACGTAAGTGGAATGCATATGAGACGGCTGAACGCAAGTCGCTAGGAAATCTCGGATCACTTCACTCCCTTTTATGTTTCTAAGCTCATGCTTTTAGTTTCTTATAATATCATGTGATATGCGATTGTATTCGTCCGAACAAACGCTGCTATATTATGAATAAAAAAAATACAGGGTCCCATTTCAAAATATTAATTTGATTTCAATATTACCCCTACCACTACACCTGCAGGAATATTTTTGTTTATACCTATTGGATTATTTTCTCTCTTTTGAATACTCAGAAGTTTTTCCTTCTAGCATATAAGTTACAAAAACGAATCGACGCCGAGAGTCTCGCCAGAGTACCATTAGATAAACAATGATTTCATATGTATATAGAACAGAGTGCTCTTTATCTTTAGGTGACGTTTTTGGTTTCGTCTTTGTGAATAGTCTTCAGTCTCCTGGAGCAATCAGGAGAGTAAAGACGGTCCTTCCTCGTACATCAAATTAATAAACTAAAAGGGATAAGTTTAATTCACTGCGTTTTACTTTTATTTATCTACCCATTTCCAATAATACCATATAACGTCCAGTTAAACGGATCATCCTGTACATATGTGTATATATGTTATACCTGACATATGTTTATATATATAAATGTATATTTTATATTATATATTAGGTTGGGGAAAAAGAAATCCATTATTTTTGCATGAAATTCAAGACTTTATTTAAGATGTTTCGGATTGTCCAATTTGGGTCAAATATGCACCGTTTTGTTGTATAATTTGTTGCCATTTTAAAGGTAGCTTCATTATGCTTCTCACATAGAAGTCTTGGTCCTTATTGGCGAAAAACTCTAGTAATCGATTTTCACAATATTCTTTTGATCCCAATTTCTTATCACTCAGGAAGTTTTGCAATGCGAGAAAAAGGTGGTAATCGCTTGGTGCCAGGTCCGGACTATATGGTGGATGCATTAAAACTTCCCAACCAAGCTCCCGGTGTTTCTGGCGAGTCACTACAGACATGTGTGGCCTTGCGTTGTCCTGATGGAACACAACACCTCTTCTGTTGGCCAATTTTGGCCATTTCTGGTCAATCGCTAGCTTCAAACGGTCCAGTTGTTGACAGTGGAGATCTGAATTTAGTGTTTGGTCATACGGAAGCAACTCATAATAAATGATTCCTTTCAAGTCCCATCAAATACACAGTAAAACCTCCCTGGCCGTTAGTTCTGGTTTGGCCACCGTTTGAGCTGGTTCACCACACTTTGACCATGATCGTCTTCGCACAATATTGTCGTATGTGACCCATTTCTCATCCCCAGTCACCATTCGTTTAAGAAATGGGTCGATTTCATTCCGTTTGGCCAAGGCTACGCAGATGGAAATTCGATCCATCATGTTTTTTGGTGTTAATTGGTGTGGCACCCAAACATCGAGCTTCTTTTTGTATCCAGCTTTGCGCAAATGGTTTAAAACTGTTTTATAGTCGATCTTTAGCTCCTGGGCGATGCTACGACTACTAACATGCCGGTCAACTTCGATTATTTCTGTGATTTTATCGACATTTTCCGCCTGTGCGAGGGGCATCTTTAAAATCAAAAATGCCTGAACGGAATCGACGAAACCAAAATTGCACGTGATTAGCTGTTACAGTATCGGCACCATAAACACCATTCACAATTTCAGCGGCCTGGCTTGCATTTTCGCCTTTATCAAAGAAAAACTACAAAATATACCGAATTTTCTCTTTGTTGACTTCCATATTTAACACCCTGTAACTCACAACTGAATGGACCAAACGAAAAACTGCAAAAGGATTTTTTTAGTGCGAAATGTCACCTTTTCAACGAGCATAAATCTAAAATTGTTTGATCGATACATTACGAGATATCGATCACTATAGCCATCTATCGAAAAAATAATGGATTTCTTTTTCCCCAACCTAATATGTTTTATGTTTTTATATACAATATATATGTAGTTGAAATCATGTATTTTAGACCCTATTTGGTATAATACTCTTTTTATGTAGAATACTTTTTAATATAATACGTCTTCCTGGAAGCTATGCAACTACTATCTGAAATTTCGTCGTGGTTTGGTTTTGCATGAGTCGGATGGCGATTGTTCTGATTGGTTTGAAGATCTGTCTGAAATTGTCTTAACAGCCGAAATGAGAAACTGTCACTAAACCCACGTCTTTTGCTTCGAAGAACAATGAATAAATAAAAAAATAATTTTCAATTACATGTATAATTCGAACTACAGTAATTTCTCCCTAATACGCACTCAGATTGCGCAGAAAAACGGACAATTTGGGAAGAGGAGATACGATTATTCGATCTTGCGTCTCGTTTTGATAGTTGTTGAGAATCGGTAACTATAAAAATGAGACGCAAGGCTCGAATAATTGTATCTCGTCTTCTCAAATTATCCATTTTCGTGTGCAATCTGAGCGCGAATTAGGGAGAATTTACTGTATCACGTACTATCTGAAACTCAATATTAGTACCACCTAAAATTCATGTTTACATCCGATTTATGACAAAGAAATCAACCACATTATAGAGTAAATAAGAAGGACCAATTTTTGTCTGCTAGAAAATGAAAGTTTTGACCAGCGAAAATAAACCAATGTTCCTTTTGTTTCCGTATTAAACCTAGCATCATTTTTAAACGTGTAAACTGAAATTACTAAAGAATAAAGCGTCCTTAGAAAGGAAATTGAGGGAATCAGAAGGTATTAGACTTGATTGCTTGTTCGTGTGTTTTTGGAACACCAGAAACGTAAAAATAGTGGTCCCGTATTTCAGTGGGCTAATGTAAACAAGTTAAACAGCGTCGACTAAGAAAGCCAACGCGTAAACAATTTTCCCTTGGTTCTGATCGAGTCAGAAAGGTTTATTGAAATAATGATCAATTTGTTGCGGCGGACTGCAATTATCAAGGCTCCTTCAACCAGCGAGACGTCAGTTTCGGATGGGCGATTTATCTCGCAAACACAGATCCGCGCAGCGATTGCGTTCCATCCATCTTCGTCCGTGAGTTGAACTTCTCATGACCGACGGTGCGATCTTCATCGCGTTATCGCATGCAACTTACGTCGACGTCGAGAGATCGGACCCCGGCTCGTCGTTCCTCTTTATCTGCGAATCAGATTGTGCGCCACGGACTCTTTCGCACACGCTTTGAGCATCGCTTTAGTCTCGCTTACAAAGCGAGTGTCGCGACTGACGCGCATTAGGTGACTGACAGACGGTGCTTCTGTCGCCGCGTATAGTTCCGACTGATCGAGCAGGGAATTTCAATTTTCCGGAAAACTATGAGACGCAGAACGAGCCACGCAATTATACTGAACAATGGGGACTCTGATTAACATTCAGAAACCTTTATATTTATTTATATATTATATATTATATTATATGTTTATATATATTTTTTATATTATATATTATATTATATGTTTATATATATATTTTTTATATTATATATATATTATATATTATATTGTATAAACATATAATATAATATATATATATATATATATATATATATATATATATATATATATATATATTATATTATATTATATATTATATTGTATAAACATATAATATAATATATATATATATATATATTATATTATATTATATGTTTATATACAGTTGTTTCTTACATGGAATTATCGCATGAACTTTTCTGAAAAACAGGAAGTTTAATGTGATATTTAGATTCAGTTAATAACTTACATTCTGTAAATCTTTCTAGTGTTTCGACTTGCACCAACTCGTTTCTGTCATAAATGAGTGAAATTCGCAGTCCAGTCATTTTAGAAATGTATTAGTTTGTTTAAGTCATAGTTACAGTAATAAATATATAGTGCGTATAGATTTACGATAACAATTAATATATGAAATACGAAACCGTAAAGCTGTAACAAGTTTATCATTAGAAAATTTGTATCATAGTAAGTCCATAGTAAATATATCCAAAATATGGCATTTTTATAAAAACTCTTACTTCATAGTTTCTTAAACGGGTGAAACTCGTTAATTTATTAAAGTATGTGTTAAGGATTTTTAATTACCACGGGGCGACTGTAATTGAGCCATGTTAATTGAGTCAGCTTACCGAGATGTAGTAGTTCCTTGTCTCTGTATTTCTGTCCTGTGTCGGTCCACTCTCATTTCCATTTCCATGTCTATTTGTGCAACCAGATTCCATCTGCTTCTCTTTACGAGGCGCACACGCACAGCTTCTCGTTTACTTCTTCTGAGATCCTGTTCATTTACCTCTAGCACGTAAACTTTGATCTCCGGAGTAATTCGATTCGAGTCAATTAGTCCGGCAGTATCATTGAAGATTATTTTGACTTTTGACGCAATAATTTAAAAAAAAAGAAAAAATGAAAAAATAATTGAAAAAAGAAATGAAGATTTTAAGCTAATACGCTTATATTTGTTTTTACAAAAAGTGTTCCTAATGAACGAATCGTGTTGTTGAATATGTAAAATCATATTCTTTGAGAACAAATTGATGTATAGACAATTGAAATGCTGCACATCAAATTTATTAATTAATACTTAATTAATTAACAGATAGTAATTTCTGTTCCAAGCCCGCGTGTTCAATGAACACAATTCCAACTATTTGCAGCTTCATTTTATAGCGTTTGCATAGATAAGTGCAGTATCAAATTTACGATTTTCGTCATTACAGCTGTGTTTACTTACAATTAGTGCTTAATCAGAGAAATGCTTGGTTTCTTGCAGACTCTTAAGCTTATTGAACTTATTTCACGTATGTCAGCACTTGATACAGATAATCACCGAGTAAGAATTTATACACTCTATTAAGAACTTTATTGGGTTAAGTGCAACGTGCAAGTGATAAACTGCATCGTTTTCTTTTATTTCTTTGATTTATGTGCAGTACTCGAGGCTCGAATCTCGCGGTCTAATATGCGCCGTTCACGTTTCACACTGGGACGTTGTAGCAAACCGATGAACAAAATAAATAGCATCTGCAGAATTTGATAGACGACTGTGTATGTAACGTTCCGCAACCGAAACCTAAACCAAACCTAACCCAAATCCGCTGTAGAACCGAACAAATAATGATGCAGAAATTATACGTAGACACAAAATGTTCCGAATTTCGTGTTGCGTGATTTGCGAGTTATTTTCGAGTTCCATCCGACGTGTCACGTAAGAGGTGGGGAACATGCTTCTAAATTGATGTGCGCGTTGTTTCTCACGAGGGAGAATGAAACATGTTCGCAGAAGTCGGAAAAAGCGGATTCGCCTGCCACTGCCGGCCCCATACATTCTCAACTTTTCTTCGAATTATCAACATGAAAATTTTCATAAAATTATCAGAATATTTACATCGTTCTTTTTCGGTACTTTTTTTTACCACACCGGTGTCCACAAAAGACACGCAAATTTAGAAAAATACCGTTTGTACGCTTTTCAATCGCCACCTTAACCAGGTCAAACTTGATTGAATTCTGCAAATAAATTTTTACTTTCCTTTATATTCTCACATTAATTATTGTATCCATTCGTGTAATAACATTAAAAAGATTACATTATACTGCAGTTTCCAAAGACATGCGCGTATTTTCTTGGTCGATTCCGTATAACCTAGTGGTTTTGCGAACACCATAAGAGGCTTAATGAAATGACAAAGTTTAGATTGTGTAATAGATTGTAATAAAGATTAGTCTTCAAGTTTGTGGAAACATTTGTGTGGCGAAGTATGTATTAACTTTCTGAAATTCCTCGAAAATTATCGCAGAAAATAGGCACAGTAATATTTTATAAGCGTCTTGGAACGATACGTTACGCAGCAGCTCATGGATTATGTCGGGCATGTCGCGCACCATTAAACGTGCTATAGCAGAATGTAGCAGAATGTTACTTGGGGAAGTATATTAAATTGTGTAAAACAATCCAGAATTAGATTTCTACGTGAAAACGGCAGCCGTGAGGGATGCACCCCCCGTGTCACCCGAATGTCGCGCGTTTCCACTGTCAGGTAGCACGGCGAATTTACGACACAATTTCATAAAAATTTCAGCATTGCTCATGACTTGGGCATTACGACTTTAATCATGCATCAGCTGCCTGCGTCATTTTATTGTGAGCATAAAGTTTAAAGACGATCGCACCAGACGGCACGGAATTTAATTAAACCTACAAAAGCTTGCATCGGCAATATTAATTCAAATATTTGTTTTATGAATTTTATAAAGGCCCGCTGTTCGTTCGTCAAGAATTCGATAGTTCGAGAAATAATTAACCTCTTAGCTGTGGACAACGCGTATACACGTCGTAAAAGAATGACAATTTTACATCTTACAACAACGATATATCTGCTACGATTTAGATTAAAATGCTCGTGTAATATATTCATCAATTTCGCGCATTTTAAAATAATTCTAGAACAACCTGCCGAAAGAAACTGCACCCATCGTGATCGATGAAACGCGTAAAAAATTGATCTCAAAAATAGATCGACGCAGCTAAGCAATTAAGGTAAAATAGTTCGTCCGGTCGAGACATTAAATCTTTTCTCGCGGCGATTTTTACGAGTCCCAATCATTGCTCGGATCCAATGAACCGTGCAAAGCGTGATTTGCAAATACGATGCAAATGCATAGGATATAGTATTATTGCTTGATCTGTTAAGCAACGGGAAAAGAAAGAACGGCTACGAAATGATTCGGCGATTGGCTGGAGTCTAGACTCGGGGCCGGAGGGTCCGCGCTACCAAAGGAAATTCGCAGGTCCGCCGGGACCGAGAATTTCCCGTGCAATTTCTCGCATAACTGACCGACGCGCGATGTTTCATTTTTCGTAGTAGCCGTCTAGGAGCGCGTCATTGACAGAATTAGCTCCGACCCAAACTTTCTTGCCGGACTGTACGAGATCACGTTCGACTATCCGGATTCTCCCGGTATCTGATGCAATTCCCACTGACGAGTGCCACTTGCAACTTTTGCACACTGTTGCAAAAGCGCGCGCCGCGTCTATGTGCACGACACGTGCGGTCGCGATAAAGGCCGCGGTAGATAGTAACGCCGATGAAGATTGCGAGCTGCCAGGACCGTACGCATTCCTAGATTCCTAGGTCCCGTTAGATCTTCTTTTACCTATCTATTTAACCCAAAAAAAAAAAACGTTTCTTTGCGCATCTATGTCAACTGAAGGAGCATCGTTCGTCTATCCATATTGCCGATCAAATTTTCATTTTTTTTTATGTTGGTGCACACATTGTTTCATAGAACGTTGCAGGTGAAACGATAGAACAGTAAATTTTTTCAATAACTTTTTTCTATCAATTTCAGGATTCTTCAAGATTGTAATTTGTTTCCAAATGTTAACAGCAAATTTGAAGATTCGTTTTCATCGCTAAAAGTGCAACCTGGAAGATAGAACATCCCAAAAATATAAGGCTCGAAATAGTATAATAACTCAAAACTGATTTAATCTTTACCGATGCGACACGTTTCGAAGTTGCGCCACCTTGATTAAAAGCTAGGCCTGTGTACCAGTTTCCGCGAAGCCAATTATTGAAGCAGCTGGTTAAAATGCGACAGGTAGGTAACACGATTAGACCTATACTTTGTTACTTGTGTTCTTTGAATTTTAAATTGGTGCAGTAGAACCTGGGTTATTTCTCTATTCGCCAAATATATGTGTAACAGTTAAATAATTCCGTATAAGGCAATTCAGATTCAATAATTAATTGTTCCATTGTACGAACTCATATCCAATAATTAATTGTTCCATCACTCCCATGAACCATTAATCACTCTTCTTAGTCTGGATAATCGAGGAGTAGGATATTATAGAAGATCTCGAGGTGATAGAACGCGTAGATCGTGCATACAGATTATGCACGAACTAATGGTTTACAAACTAGCGTCTTGATGCACATAAAACTGTTGCCAATTCCTCGTGTCGCTACAAGCGAATGCTGAACTTTATTAGCAGCATGATTTTTCAGCTATGCAAAATCCGATTATGTATTATGCAAGCGTCAGCATGTTCTTTCTATGCAAAGAAAGTGTGACAACGTATCTCGATATTGTCCGACTGGTACAAGTTGTTCTTGTTAATCAGTTCTACGAATCGAGGTGACTGTACATCGGTTGGAGTAACGTTCCTGGGAGTGACAGTAAGCCTTAAAAAGCATTAAAAACAATGGGGTCTGATAGAACAATGGATTTCAGGTTGCAAAGAGTGCCAGCTAAGAAAGCTAATTTAAACAGACTAGAACTTTTTGTGTTTCTAGACAAACGTAAGAGATCTTTGAAAATGCTCGGCGTAACTAAAATATTCTTTGAAAAAATGTGAAATTTATTACAAAAATGAACTACGACAATTCTTATTTTGTATTATCCGACGAAAATGATCTCTAGTTGTATTAGTGTGTACATCGAACCTTGTTGTTTTCATATATTTTGACGGAAGCAGTAACAATGAATTTAAATAATTAAATAAAAATACGTCTCGTTATCTATTTCTATCTACGATTTTCTTTACGTACTGGAACTGAATATTAATTTAATTAAATACCGTTTGTCTTTGATGATCATTAGTTATTTAAATGATTCTATTAAATTCATACAAATTATCCGTATTAGCAATGCGGATCGTAATTATTTTGCCCTTCGTATAATTTGTATGAATTAATATTTTTGTATAAATTATTTTAGAAGGATTATTAACGAATAATCCTTCTAAAATAATTTTCGAAAAGCTATCGGAAAATTGTAAACGCGCGTTGAACTGTTGACTTCGGCAGTTTAGAGCAGCAATTTGTGGCAAAGTAATATTACAAATGCTGATAAACCATTCACCTCACTGTGTTGCGGTGAAGCACGCGTCCTTGAGTTAACAAAAGAAGAAATCGACGCAAAATGACTACGAATTGCAGAAAAAGGAATACAAAATGCGAACCTGTTCGTCCACGTGTCCACATGAATTGCACACGTTCACCGCCCTGGCCGATGTGCTCCTTTGACACTCGGATGATTACTATACGGCAACGAGCGGCCTAATTAATTGCGACGCGATCGTATCGTACGCCATTATTTCGTCGCAACACTCGCAACCGACCGGGGTTACAAATCCTTACCCCAATGATCGGCTTAACGTACGCAATGAACGAATTGATCACCAACGTTGAGATATCTCATCGTCGAACGTTACGTAACCGCATAATAGAAATCGCAACATTGAAATACAACGTGTGAGAAAACTGTACATTAGTGCAATTTACATTTCTTAGAATTTCTTTACACTAGAATTATATACAAATTGTATTTGCCGGAAAAAATGAAGCGAAACGATCGCGTTCAGAAAAATGTCGATAGTTAACGAATATATTCAGAAGTGACTCGTCACACGATAAGCAATAAGAACCCCGTTTGAAAGTGCTAAACCTTGATCATCTTATATTGCGGTGTTATCTAAAAAAATGTAGTGTTTAAATTATTATTGTCTCTTGAGTAGTACCGATGAAGAAAAAACATTTACTATGTAATGATAAGAGCAGGGAAAAATAATGGAATGGTAAAAGCAAGTTTACATATGTAAGTTTACAAATTGTTAGCGATATATTTCTATGTACAACGATAAGAGCGTTGACACATAACGACTCAATGTTAGCGCATTTTTAGCACACACGATACAACATACTTCCAAAGTATCTTTATGTATGCAGTGCTGTTCAAAAACAGTAAGATTATTTATTCATCAAAAAGTGATTGAAAGTTTACTGATTGAGCGAAACAAATTTTTAATGGAACCAGAAAAGAAGTACCATTTTCATTTATTAAGCTGTAAAACTTCGTGATTGTAGATTTTTAGACGATAATTTAGTTTCTCAGGAAGGAGAATTGTTTTCATTTAGAATAGACTACTTTAAAATTCTCAGGAAGCTATTCATTAATAATTTATAGCGAGAACGAGGAGAAACACGAAGAGAACAGAAAAAGAGCAGCGAATAATATTATTCTTACAACTTGAGCACAAATGTTCTCCTTGGATAATGACGTGCTATATTAGTATATAAATTATAATATTATAAGTACATTTCTTGTTGCATGTTTTGTAATTATGTGATACTGATAAAGCTACGATTGGCGGCGTAAGAGCGTGGCAATACCTTACCTGAATGATAATTTATTAAGGAATGACGATCGCACGGCAATAATACTTTTTAATACTTTTAATTTCATAGAGCTCCGCGTGAAAAGGATGTTTCACATTTTAAAAAATTGATTTATATTTCTACATCATAAACCTCGAATAAGGTAAAGGAATTTTTACTCGATTCTCTCCGTTCTCTATGAATAGGCTTACAAAAATAGATACATATCTGTATATAGATCTGATATAGTGCCAAAGTATCTAAGAGTGCAAAAAAGTGCTGCTGATAATGCTAACTGTAACCGTACTTTTTTGACCCACTATACTCGCGAACGATAGCGCACCAGTTTCTGTAAACTTGAACTACAAAAAGAAGAAAGAAAAACACCACGAACGAGACTGCCCTAATGATTCTTAACGTCTTGTGCATACATTCATAACGGCGACATCGGCATTGTAGTCACGCAACGCCAGTTACTTTGTGCGTTGCAAAGAGATACGCGAATGTGACACGCTCTGTAATCTATGCGATGCGTTCGGAATGCGCTTGACGGAAGTGTTTGGCGCTGTTACATGAGCAACGAAAAAGAACAATCTTCCAAATAACTCGTTAACTGAACGAAATTAAACGTTACAATACAATAGTAGTTATACGTGAACTGCGGAAAATATGAAGGTGCAATTTGCAATAGCAAAAATACTAAAAGAATTTCAGAATAATGATATATATATACTAAAATTGTTAATGAAACAGATCTATTTTTACTTGGTATAATTTTACTTACTCTATATTTACTAATTTCGTGCAGAGAATTGTCACTGTGTACATCAATTTTCCAAATTATATCGACGGCTAGAAACGACCCTGAAAATTTCGTGACACGTTTTGGTTCCGTGCAGCGATCGCGATTGCGTAAAATAAATGAAAAAAATTTTCTTACTATATAACTTTTAATCAAATAAATGTCGTCTGCATTGGAGACAAATCTATCAGCCTCTTAATAATCCAGCTTGAAATTCGAGAAATTCAAAAATACGATATCGCCGAGATACAGTTGGTGTCTTTCGAATGATTGTGGGCCGGCGAGGGAAAGATCGGGGCAAAGAGATGCGACGTTGATCACGGAAAATGCGCGGCACACAACGTCCGCCAGACGTCCATGCTCGTACACGTGCCTACAAATAGAGAGATGTGTATCGACGCAACACCGCTTCCAACACACAGACAAAAAGTGGTTTGACATTGCGTTGCGTAAGTCATTTTTAAACGATAGAAGATACGTCAGTTTAACTTGTGGCAATGAGTCGCGGAAAACTATGCATGCGGCCAGCTCGTTTGCACGTAATCTACGTGCCCAACGCCGACTCGCGACGTACAAAGAAACTTTAATGAACGATTAATTAACGACGCCTGGGGAGCGGCTGGGCCGACGCTAGATTTATTAGCCCGCTGAATTTATCGAGCCGTGGCGGCCTGCGGCGCCCATGTGAGCGTGCCGGCGTATGCTTGAGCAGTACCGGGCGAAATTGCACATTTCATGTGTGCTACCTAAGCGAAACCTGTGAGAATCACACCTTTTTTCATATGCATATTACACGTGATTGATAGGCGCGTACCGGTAATCTAAAAAAAAAGTGGATCGGAACAAGGATCTACTTAGTCAACTTGCAATTTTGTCTGGTTCCTTAATCCTTAATAATAATGTTTAATAATAACAATCCTTAATAATAATCCTTAATAATAATGTTTAATAATCCGGAATTACTATCGAAGCAATGCTGTGATATTTGTTCGACCTATATTTTATCTAACAGATAAAGGCATCTATTTTTCTGAAGTTTATTGACATTGTACAACCAGCAATGGACGAATGAGACTGTTAACCTTCACGAATAAACATTGTTTCTCGTACTTGTAACTTTTAAATCGTTTCGATTTGGTTTCGTTGGTCACGTTGTAAAATTTTAGGTTTAATGGTGTTTTACAGTTTTGGAGAATCATATACTTGTGAGTAGACAATGTAAGGGTGAAATAAATAAGCTAATAATATCTTTTCAATTAGTAAAACACAGTGTGAATGAAATATTAATTTACGAGGCTCGGATTAATAAATGGAAGATGATCGAAATTAAAGCAGGATATCGTATCGTTAGTAAAAACGTGCTTAATTGCCTTATAATTCTTTTCATCTCAAGCATACACGTATACAGTGCATGAAATTCATATCGTAAATTTCCTGATGCTAGTCTCGTTTTCCTATTAACGCCGACGTTTCAATCTTCCAATACAAATACTAACAGGTACAGTGTGATTAATTCATGATCTGTCTGAAGTCCTAGAATGGACATAGTGAAACATTACTCTTCATTTTCTTTCCGTCTCTGTTGCAGTGACTTGATTATCGACCATCTGACAAGTTTTTTCCCAATGTAAAAGTGTTTTCTAGTCTGTATACGTGATTTGTTTAGCAACAGCGTCGCTTAAGGGTAATACTTGCTTCTCAAAGAATATATTTTACTATATATGAAACGTTGCTAATATAAATGTAACTAAATAATTCTCAAGCCCGATAGTTCCCCAAAGTAAAAATAGTTCCATTCGCATGCTACAAATTCTATTATCTATTACAAATGCACGTTTACCGTTGGTTGCCGTATTGATGTCAAGTTGATAACTAGCTGGTTAAAAACAAGTAGTTTTGCGTCCGTCCACTTACCAACCATTTGTAACTCGCATTGCAACAGAGCATCCTTTATGTAATTACAGTGTACAAGAATGCATAATTCAGACCCCACGTTCGTATTTTCGAAGCCGTGACAATCAGCTAACGACCAATACGGTCTTTTAGATTAACTTCGAAGGGAAACGAGTTTGCATGAATTCTTCGAGTAATACATATTGTCGACCCAAGCGTGACAGGCTCATAGAAAATTCATGAAATCAAGCAGAAAAATGCAATCTCACGCGTTTGAATATCGTTTGAATGTTTTAAGCAACAATTATTGTCATTTTCATCGAATGCATTCTCAATATTTATGTACAACCTACGTGAGAAATATGTAATCATACGACGACATATACATACATAATCCGATATCGGGACGTACCGCTGTTGCATTTTAATGTTGTACACGAGTTCGCGAAACTTACTCATCGTCAGGCGACTCTTTGTCAACAAAAAGGTGCGCTACGTTTCAATTTTATTGACGTATGTAACATCAGTTTGCCTTTGGCCGACTTTCTGAAAATAATTGTTAATTTATGTGCCGACGTCGTTTCCTGCAAAGCATTAATAACGATTCGATACCGAGGCTACTTCGCACGCAATTGCACTTGTTTCACTGTATCATTTCCTAACCTATTTTTCATTTTTTTTAAATACTATTGAATTTTTATCTTCTACTACCGTATATATTTTGGAATAATAACTGTCATTAAAGTTCAATCAGTCGTATCGTTTCCTAACCGATTTTTCATTTTTTTTAAATACTATTGAATTTGTATCTTCTACTACCGTATATATTTTGGAATAATAACTGTCATTAAAGTTCAATCAGTCGTATCGTTTCCTAACCGATTTTTCATTTTTTTTAAATACTATTGAATTTTTATCTTCTACTACCGTATATATTTTGGAATAATAACTGTCATTAAAGTTCAATCAGTCGTATCGTTTATAATTTAGGAGAAGCAAAATAAATCGCTCCACGATGTGGATTTGCCACTTATCTCTATCTACAGTTAATTAAATTTAATTATATAAATGGCAAACAATCATTTGCATTTTATTTAACGGCGAGTCGATCATCGAATGGGTGATTAAACATATTCTATCCTATTATGCGGAAGGAGAATAGTAATCTTCCACCCAACGGTTAAAGAATGCTAAAACATAATGGAAACGTCATGCGTAACGATCCGTGGTAAAATTCTACATTTTATACGTAATTGTAAAATCTTATTAAGAATAACAGAACCAGAAAAAAACAATTTTAAATGCCCCTGTGTATCACGAACGGATGTGCCGGGCATTCTCAAGGTAGTTCCAAGGACGTCACAGACAAATTTTCTGTCAGCGATTGTTCTCTTTTACGCACGGATATATGTATACGCAGCATGCACCAAGTTAATGACTACCCGTTCGATAAGCACAATACTCCATTAAATCTTCACGTCAAGTCGATTCACCATTTGCTCTTAAATTGTGTTTCGAAGTCTGCCGGAGAAAACCGTTTCAGTATTAACCAGACTTAAACGATATCTGACTGTTGTCATGTCGGCCATTAGCATAAAACATGTAATAAAAACTAAATAAAAAACTTAAGAAGAATGTTCCTTCAAAAATCATTTAGGGGAAATTCTTCTGGCACTAAAAATATAAAGCATTTTCAATATATAGAAAATTGTGCGCGTTCCTTACACTTTCTCTCTGCATTACAAATTTCATTCATTGTACGCAAGAAATAAAGCGATCAAGAGGAACAGATTTACCAATATGAATCTTCTTCAAACTTTGGTTTAGAATTTCAAATAAACGGATAAGCTTTTACTAGATCGCGCATATACATAACTATCGCGTTATGTGAATTTGTAAGATACGCAAGAACGCGCGTACTAATAAATATAAATACGATAATGGAGACTTTGGTTCGTTTCCGGGCATAATTAATTTTATATTTGTCGAATAAGACACGCTAAATTTTTTCATTCGAAGATAAATAAAATTAAAGAATAAAAAAATTTAATGTCTTATTCGATAAACATAACGTTAGAGTTATGCCCGAAAACGAATCAAAGGCACAGCAATTACCCCACACAGTAACCGACTCCACTATTCTAATATTCTGAATAACAGGAATTTTTTGCTTGGTTGAATGCTCATCAAATTCGGCACAAAAGTGGGAAGTTGCATAAAGATCCGTAATCAGAAGGAAAGCAAAAATTTCCTACAATTATTGCGGTTAATGTTTACTTTGTACAAATATTCGCAGTGACACGCGCAGTTTCCGCAACGATATTTTATAAAACAGCTTTTAAGGCTTATAAGCTTACTTCTCGGTTTTTGTATTATACTTTCGAACCAGCCTTGTTTTATCTACCTCTTTACTGCTGTCTAATAAAGTGTCAGTGCGTCGAAGAACTGTCAACTCTACTTTATCCTCTCACTTGTAACTCAAGCAAGTTCCACAGCAAGCTGATAATGTGCGTGACACTTCGCCGGTCGTCTTTACGGAAGGCTTACAGCATAGCTAATTTTTCTTTACGCGGACTATCGGCGAGCAGGCTGGCATGCCCTACCGCTTAATTACCGGTGCCGCGAACGGGTCGAGGGATTAATTAAAGAAAGACAACGAGTTCCGCCGGCCCGGCGTTCTATAAAAAAGTCACGCAATTAACGTTCACGGTGGAGGAACCGAAGCATCCTGATACGTCATAAACGGACACCTGTCGCTCAGCAAACAGGTTTCCGTTGTTGCCGGCGCCGATGCGAAATTCGTACTGATTTCCATTGGACGATGTTTTCCTGGCGAAAACCGGCTCGGAAATTAGCGAAACAGAGGCGTTTTAAAGCGCATGGTATATGTAGAAGCGAGAGCACGTGATTTTGTGAGCATGGCGACGCGAGCTATTTCGATGCCGGAGAGCCCAGCTTTAATTATACGATACATTTACTTTGTACCTGACAATTTGGAGTAGTTGATGGCTCGCATCGCGGCCGCTCCCGAAGCTTTATCCGAGAATATGATCGGGACAGTAAAGGTTCACCAAGCTAAGCATCATAGCCGTTACGTTGACAGTATAATTGGTATCCCTGGGCAGGTGCAAGTCTTGCGTTTTACACGTTAAAATGCCCTTTGCGGGGCAACAACCGATTATTAAGCTAATTCACAGTTTTGCCGTCCTTAGACCCCATGAATGAAACGTGAGAATCCTCTAGCCCGATGTCTGGTCTGAATTCTGCTGATCAACACTTTTCTTAGGCATCCTTTATCTTGGATTTCCTTTCGCTTACGCATTAGCTCCGTTGCTTTTCCGAACGGTACTGACGGTGAAGCGAAATTTTCATCGATCACACGATCGTCTCATAGGAAAAATGTAAAAAAAGTACGAGAAAACTTTCCTCCAAAATAGAGTCAATTATTGATGTGCTAAAAGGATAATGTCTAATGTATTGTTTATCAGACGACATCGTTCTGAATAGCGTTGCATATGCTTACAATGTCATTTCATTTTGGGAACTGGCATAATGCTGTCTCTGGCACTGAATCGGCAAGAATTAATTTGCATATCACATCGTTGGATTAGTTAATTTACTACTTTTAGTAATTATCTAATTTCCATTACTTAGATCGTATCAAGGATACGTTGGAAGAACAAGTTTCAGACTGTGCTAGTGAAATTCAGTTAATCTCCGAGCTAGTTTCGTATTAGTTACGCTGAGTCTGATCTATTTGATTGACTTGCCATATTAATTCAAATTTGGGTTCCCTCAGACATTCATTTGGAGCAGTTACTTTGCGTTAGTGCAGATCCTATTTAGACAATTTACGTTAATTGACTCGAAACTATTTCCAAGTAATAGTAGAATTTCATTCAACGCAGCTGCCAGCAGAGTTGAAAATTCTCTCGCACACGAAGACCAATATCACGCACTCGCTGAGATTTTATATTTCGAGTCAGCCTTCTCGCGTTATAATACCCATCATGTTTCACCTCGATCAGCCACCGGTGCCATTCGAAGGAAAATTTCCAAGGTTTTTTTTCCCTCGACAAAAGTTCTCTCCACTGAGCAATCGCCATTTACGTATAGACTTTTTCTCCGGGGCTCTCAATCTGTCTCTCTCCCTCTCCCTCCCTCTCCCTCTCTCTCTCTCGTGCACGCTGTCCTCTCTTTGTTTCTGCCCGTTCCTTTTTGCCGCTACGTCCCAAGTCACGTTTTATAGTCCATCGTAATTATAGGTTTGCAACAGTAAGTTATGCGTAAAATTTCTGAACGGGCGAGCGACTGAGGGCAGGAGTAGCAGCAGCAGCTGTAAAAAGGATAACGTTTATCAAGCAAGTGGAATCCCGATATGGCGGTGCGCTCTTCGGGTAATAAGCTCACGACCATTACCATTCATCGTGACCGGTATGTATATACTTGCACGCCATTGATCGATGCGGGACGACGATAGAGACCAGACACCAGCGAAATGCAACTCCGTTAACAGTTTTCGATCGTTTAGAATCCCCCCCACGCAACCCGGGTGCGTCCGAACAGTTAATTATCAAGAGACAACCACCAGTTATTTATGCTCCACCGTGGACTTTTACCCACCAGTTGTACAATTACGCGCTTTTCCGAGCATTCGAACGCAGGATTTTCCGGTTGGCGAACAATTATGTTACGCATGAAGCTTGCTAAGAGAACAATTCGAAGCTGTAGGAGTAGATAGCGTTTAATTAACAACAAATCACTCCGTAACACTGTCTTAGCCATTTATCACGAGACTGAACACCTTATCGCCGTATATTGTCTGTATGTAAACATCGGGAAATAAAATTGCTCATTGACGGGATTGAAAGTTTAATTGTCGCGAATTTCCAAAGAAATGTACAGTTAAGCCGACAAGAAATTATGTAAGTTAATGCATAGTAACTTGTGAGACCGGCGTATACGAGATGTTCGAATCCATAAAGCTTGAAGCGCGCTCATTAATTGACGAATGAAAAATAACACCAGATAGCACTTATCATACATGAATATAAAGCGTGAAATTAGCTGAACCGAATAAAACGCTAGAGAACCAAGCGAACGCTTAATCTTCGGTACAAAAAGAGTCATAATACCGCTTTCATGTTCGTTAATTTTTCATCGAATCGACGTTCTGATAGCCGTAAAAAGATTTCTCTGCTACAAAAACCGCTGAGGATCCTCGAGCCGTAGAACTTTAATACCGCGCCAGAGTGTTTCACGTAACAAGGGGAGTCAGTTTCTCACTTGTTTCCATTAGGATGTGGCTCGTTTTCAAAGAAAATCGCGCGCTGCTCTCCGCAGGAAATGCTGACTTGCAATTATTGCATTTGTAAAACGACGCTGAGTGTCTCTTTGTGTGCTAGCACGTAGATACGATCGAAAACAAAACGTTGCTCATTATTGAGAAAATAAAACTACGATTGCGTGCTAAAAACAACCGGTATTATGTTGTAAACTGATAATTTAATCTTTATTAATGTTACAAGATTTGCTAATATCATTGCGTTATTAACGTGAGAACAAACTTAATGTATTCTACACATTGCAGTCGATGTGAGAAAATGTTCTTATTTGAAATCGTACGGTGATAAGGGTTAAAATTATTTTCAGAAATTGCCACTGCAAGCCTACAATAAAATGAAATTACTATTTCTAATTAATACGTGTACAAAGTCGCTACGACTTCGCAAAATAAAACTAGGATAAGAAGAAAATTTAACAACTTGTTCAGTAACACGAGAGTAGAAAATACATGATTTGTCACATCAATTCAGAACAAAGATTGGCTTACTTAACCCCTTGCACTATAATTACCATCGCAATTACACAGATTAATACTTGTTCGATAATAATGGACTACCACGAGAGACACACAGCATATATTTATTCTACGCCTACATTCGTGTCAATATTGAATTATTGATACTGTACAGGTACAATTTTCTTTCGATTTAAAAACAACACCCATATTTGGTATATCGTGTTCCAAATCTTCATAACGAGTCTGACACGATATTACAGGGCAAAGGATTAACATTTTGACTGTCGCGTTACCCATACGTGGGTGTCGAAATAATTTTCTCAGATTCGAGAATTAATTTTTACGATGATTTTACGATAATCTGAATTTTTTGTTAGAATCCTCGTGAATATTAAAGAAGTAATTGCTGTCATGCACCTTAACTTTTCAATTTCCATTTGATTCAATAAAATACTTGAATTTCATGTAATTTTAGACGTTGATGGCGTAACAGTGAAAGTGTTAATACATTGTACCGAAAATGAATTTTCAAGCTTGATAAAGAATATGCGTTAGTCATATATGTATGTATATCTGCGGCACAGGAAGTATTAATGAAATTATTTTAACCGGACCAAGTGGATGTCGAAGAGCAGAAAACTGAGAAGTCCCTGACCTGGCCTATTCCGCAGTTTCGCGGGAGGTGAAGCAGAAAATCATTTCTAAATCGGCGTGACGATGTTGCGGCAAAGAATAGCATTTAATTCCCGATTCTGTGTGTACGTAAGGCTTGTTCGGTAATTATAAGCCGGAATGAAGTCCTATAATTTCAGTATCTCCAGCGATTCCCGCTGCGAAGGACTCCATGTGATCACCGATCCCGATCGAGAGTCTATTATACCGGCTCTGATTCGAAAGAGTATCGAGAGAGGCGAGCGACTATCAGGCCTGGAGCGAGCTCTTACAGGCGGTTACATTGTTACAAATGTCAGGTCCCTAGTCTAGTCGTTGGGCATGTCGATCTCACCCGAAGAATGTGCGACCTTGTACAGAGTGCAGCGGTTCTCCGGCGTCGTTGGTCGCACGGTGCACCTGCGCGGCGCTGCACTCGATGCGCGATCCCGTCGTCGATGCACGTGGTGCTCGGAATAGCGTGCACGACGTCAAATTAGTTGTACTCGGTTTTCCTAGTTAATTGTTTCACGCGAAAAGGACCTGCTCGGGTTCTTAGCCTTCATTTCCTAGACTCCGTCGTCGCCGCAAAGGATTGTTCGCTGCTGCTATTCACATTTTTTTTTGTCTCTTCTGTATCCTCGCGCAGAATGTTATAGATAGGTTTTTCGAGTCGGGAGGCTAACTATATTTGATCATAAATATTAATAGACAGTTTATTACGCCACGTGTGTTATGACAGAAGCACGGGCACACGTGTTTCCAATATATCACTCCGCGATACTGCCTACACCTATATCGCAATTACGGGAAACAGCGCGGACAGTTTTTTCATTTTATTTCCTGCGCGGTGAACAGAAATTTATTCTTTTGGAAGATTAACGATGATTTCCAATTTCGAAAGTATCTCGAGCCTTCATGGTTGGACATTAGTTGATTACAATTTCGAATAAATGCTTTCAATAAAATTTTATTCGAAAAATATTTCGAATACAATTTTACACGAGAAATATTTCGAGAGAAATTTTATTCGAGATTCTAATATACGCATTTTCTGCGTACATTAGAAGATATATGGAAGATTTTGCTTTTCTGCTTTAATTATTTTTTTCGTAAGCGCAAAATCATGACAGTATTCTGTTGATTCATTGTAGTCATCAATATTATTCGCAATTTAGTAGCTGTTTTGCGATTTCTACTTGCGTAACGGTGTTCTATGAGTTCTCCGAAACAAGGCTATCAATCTGAGAATCGATTTTGAAGAATCAATTTCGTTCAAATTCTTCGAAATCAAAACTCCGATCTTATAGCTATAAACGTTTCGATCTTCACGAAATTAAGTTACGCGTGATTTTATAAAGTACCTTATTGTTTTTGAGAAACTGTAGTCCATTTTAGAATCGGGGCTCCCCTATTTCAGTTACCTTTTCTATATTATCTAATGATTAGATTAAAGTCTAATCTAATAGGACACTTTTGTAGTTTTCGACATCGAAGAAATGTTGTTATCAATAAATTTGTATCTAATAAACTGCATGATAAAGAACTGCGTCTGTACAGAATGAAATGCGTTGCATATTCTGCATTTCATTTGTACACGTGTAGCTGAAATATTTGCATACAAAATCAAGGATGTAAAGATAAGTCATATGTGCAAACGTTTCGCTTCACAACTATCAGAACTATGCATATTTTCTAGCATGTAATGTGAAACGTAATCGGTTTTGAACTTTACAACTAGAATTTCAATATTCAACGAGAAAACGATAAATACATATGTATTCCGTGGCGAGCAGTGCGGAATAATGTAAAAATACCGCGCGACAACCTGCGATCGACCTTACCTGTACAGGTAAAGTGACGCGTGCGTCCAACAAAATTAAATGCACGTCTCGGAACGATGAATAACGCAATTCCGCGACAGGATCGTTTTCAGACGATCGTGCATCCAGTTCCCTTAAGTGTGAACAAGCGTATTAACGATATCGCTGCTGGCCTCTATTTATGATCGCTTTCATTGACGTCTACCTTGCCAGTTGACATACGAGCCATGAGCGTTCTCCTCGCGAAGATAAGCTTCTTTAACAAAGGAAACGTGCGCACAAGTGTGGCGTGGCGAGCGGCCTGGCAATTTGCTGATAGTGAAACATACAACGGCTGAGGCCAACAATATTATAAATAATTTCAAGTTCTCTCTCTCTCTCTCTCTCTCCCGTCCGCACCTAATAGACGAGAAAATTGCATAGAAATTAATCCTTTCCGGCTTGATTTGCGTTTGAGGCTGTTCGAATAATATAATAATATAATAATTTCAAAACGAAATTGAAATGATCTACATTACTTTTGATTGCACTGTTTATTTCACTTGTGTAGATTGTATTGAAAAGTTAAAGATACTTTCAACGATGCAACAGTATATAGCTATATTTAAAAAATATATATATATTACATTTTAAACATAGTTATTTTTAGTGAAACCGGAAGTGCGCCAGAAGTGAAATTTTGGCTTCGACGTATTAAATTGAACATATTGTACACGGTACATTAATTATTTAGAGAAATTATTAGTCGATAAAATATGAAGTGGCGCCAGTGAAATGTATGCTAATTTAAGGCAACTCGATTTAAGTAAAGAGTATAGAGAGCGAAAAGAGCAGTTATTAGTTAACATTCATTATTTAGTCGTAGCTTATTATTTTATTCATTAAATAATTAGATAAACATAATGGAACGGAGGACAATTTTCCATCATAATATGAATTATCTGACACATTCAAGAAGCATTATATACGACTATAATTTTGTTAGCATATGTAGCGTAGAAATGTACTGGGAGCGTCGCTGTTGAAGCGTGTATAGTGTGCCAACAAAATTTAAATGGCTGTCAGGACCTGGATAACATATCTGGAGTAAATAAGCTTATTTTATTTCGCTGTTCTAAACCTGTCGACTGCTATCAAAGTATAGCACGAATTGTACCCATCGAGCGTAGAATTCAGAGTACTGTTACCATGTTTTTCGTAGCGTTATACATGTCCGCAATGGTTAGGATAAGGCAAGCCGGCTTGATAATGGTATCAATGTCGCGAACCCGAGAAAATCGACCGACACGAAACGTGTACAGACACGAACGAGGATCATATGCAGCTGTATTTTCAATAAAACGAAACGGTAGCTGATCGTATCTTGAAACACAGTACTTACAATATTCTCTCTATACAGATACAGAAACATCGTGTCTCCAGAGTTGCAGTCGTACATAAAAGATTCTTTGTAGTATTTCGAACGCAGGCAAGAGAGGATAGCGATTCAAAAAGAGAGACTGATGTTCGAGGCATTCGACAAACGTTAACATCATGTTTACGTCAAAAGGACAGATTTCAAATTTCATAATTTGCCATTATCGAGATTGCAAAGATACATTTATGAGGAATATATTCAATAAATTTGTCACTTTTATAAGGAAATATAAATTATAGAGTTATTTAAATACTTAATATAAATGAACAAATAAAAATTCCGTATATGTACTTGGTTTTTCGTTAATGAAACTTTCGTCATTGTACTCGTTTCGTTTTTCTGGTTACAAGAACGCTGTGTTATAAATTAAAGTCCGAAACATAAACCGGTTGTTACACAAGTAATTATAATCGTAATCATATCGTTTTTGGCGTGTCATTTTAATCAGAAAGACGAGACGTCTGCGGTGTCAATTTGTTTGCTCTGTTTGCATTAGTGTGTGTCTCACCGACTCGCACATGCCTCGAATGGTGGCAATGAAAAGCCAAAATTGATTTTCGCCAATATAGCGAGAATACTGTACTATTATTTCCGAGGGGGTACGACCGTTTTTCTGTGAATGCATGAAATGTATAACAGAAAGTACGAATGTCATTCATCACTGTTAATCAACTGTTATTAACTAACAGTTATTGACGATACAGGTAGATTTCCGAGAACCGTTCCGATCACCTATCATTAAACATTTCCGGAATTATGTACTACGAGTATTAATATTTCGGACATGTGACTCCAGCGCTTATGAAACTTATGATTACGTTTTACTCTGTTCGTTTCAACAGCCGGTGCTGCTGCCAGAAAGTCCAAACCTGTTCTATTTTAATCACTGCGTTTCTAGCAATATTGTCATTTTGTTCCTTACAGTAAAAAAAGGCTTCTCCGAAATATTCTGTAATTGTTAGCTGTAAATGTATCTAAAAAGTTAAAATGTTAGTCTGTATACCAGACTGTATTTATTGCTAATAACAACTAAGTCACTTTAATTAGAATACACCTCTTTTCATACTTCTGTGTAGGGAATTGTTATCAGCATTTAAATAGTCAGCCATTACTACTCCAAGTGACTAATACAATTCCTATTTCATATGATGTTCAACTTTTTCTTTTACTCTTTTTCTTTATACTATTCTAAGATAATACTTTATCCTACCGTGTCGCGCTCGCGCAATCGATATCTGTATCTTGTTCTCAATATGTAGCATATTACTGCGGTGTACAAAAACACTTTGTAGAAAACGTATTGGCTATGTTGCGAATATCGTTGAATCTCGTGAAGTGCTTAATCAACAAATGTCGACAATTTTGTCTTTAAAAAATTCAGAATTTCGTGTTCCATTATCAAAAGAGTAACACAAAACGTTGCAGCAGAGTTTTCAGACAACACGTCGCATCATCTAGAATTTAACGATTCAAGTTTCAAAAAATTCTTTCGCAGTAAAACGTCTGCCATTGAAATCTAAAGTATATCGATCGTTCTTCTTGGAAATCGTTTTAGTCGAATGCGAAGCAATTCGGTTCTGAATTATAAAATACGATGTCTTTTAGCGATAACAGTTATGAACAATCAAAGTAACGTTTCCATCACTGATAACCGTTACAAGTGACGAAAATAGGATTTCCCACATCGGTAACTGTTACGATTAATTGAAATAATCGAAAATTATCCGTAAGCAACCAAAATAAAATCTCCGTTTTCGATAACGATTATTAAAATCTTATAATCGCGTGGTTTCATGAACACTTTCTTCACATTTCGCGATCAACAGCTTCAAACTTGTACAATAAATACGATTTTGTCATTGATTTTTGTTCGTAAAAATTTTGTCAAATAACTTACTTTCGACTCGCGATGCAAATAATTCAATCCAGGAAAGCATCCATTGCAGCTGGCAGTGCAATAGACACTGTCAAGCCCGATTAACCCTTAAATGCATGATTTTTTGTTTTGAATTTTAAAAGATCGTTTTTTATAGGAATGTAGTCATAGGTTACGTAAAAAATAAATAAAAAATCTAGATAATAATATTGAGTATTTATTTTGAAAAAAAGTTGTATGTAGACTTTTGGCAACAATATGCGTTTATTATTAAAATTATCGTAGACGTAAACAAACGGTCATGTATTTATATTATCTATTAGTATAGAAATTTTCACATTATTTTTAAATGAAATGCAGCAAAGCAATTGCGATTTTTGTTGCGACACAAAGCTATTTTTAAACTCGAAAAGAGAAAATATCTCTCCAAGTAACGCATTGTCACATTCAAATGTCAAAAAACATATAACTTACTCGCCAAAAGTAATGTCAAGTCTTTGATTTCACACATGGTCTATTGTCTATTGTTATCAACGTGCGTTCGGGAACGCACATACTCGGGTTTTTTAATAAAATTCAGTGGAACTGGAATGTAGACAATCGGCAACGATATGCATTTAAGGGTTAAAGAGAAATCATTCGAAAACGAGCAAATGCTTGAGTCGTGGGTGTAATAGTACGCGGTTGTGGGATCGCAACGAAGTGTTAGCAACTGTGTATCCATTTGGAGCAAATTGACGCGGTCGATCGTCTACCTGCTCGCCGGTGATCACCTGGAATGCGACTTTCCACATGCACTTAAAAAGTATTCAACTGGACGAACTGGATCGGATCCCCGCGAGCGCATTTATCCTGAAACGGTGTTGGCACGCGTGAAACACCGCGTTTTCGCCATAATTACTTAGTCGTCCTCCGGTTGCGAACCAGGCTAATAGCGTTACACTAACTATCCGCTGCTACGATAATACCGAGTTCATTTCTCTTCTCTTGTAAAAGAACGTGTCCCGCTGCATGAGATCTTATTCATAAATTCACCTTGCTGTTTTTTGCTACGTTCGCCGGCGTCGCTGAGACTGGCGCAGGATATCTCTAACTTCAAGCGGAACGTTCGGTGCCAGCTTTATCTTTATAGCCACGATGAAAATCCCCGACTACCGCTGTATTGTTATTTCGCTACTCGAATTTTCCGCACGAAACCGAATTACGCGTCGGGCACTTAAATGTATCGATGATTTTCAAAGTGGTGTAAGTCATACGAAATATATCGATTCGAAATATGTATTTATAGACATTTTTGCGTACGAGCGTATTAAACAAATTTTTTCTATGACAGGACAAAATATTTTGCAAATATTATATGATTTTTCAACGTTAAATTTATATACCAATTTTATATATTAAATTTGTTTAATAACAAGCATGGAAATATGACCTTTGAATACTCATTAACTTGCAATAAACAAAGATAATGAATTTTATTAGAATATACGGTAAACAATTGGGCTTGTATTTTTTTATAATAATTATCGAGAATTTTAATTACGGCTGTCAAACTTTGCAAATTTAAGTGAATATTCATCGTAAATATACCAGTTAACACATATGTAGTCTACTGGCGATCATTTTATAATTTCCGAACATCCATTAAATATTGCTTGATAAATTGTTTGTGGTGCTAACTATGATATTTCAATCGTATGCAAACAAGTCATGCTCAGTCGTGGCTGCTTCGTGCTTCATTTTTTAATATGTCACATTTTCAACACGTATTTTTATATACGTGGTGCATGAATGAACACACAAATTATGTATATTACTTTCTCTACACTTTTCGATGAAAAGATTTTACAAATATCCAACACACAGAGTTTAAATATTTTCGATTTTGAGAATGACAAGCTCTGGTGTAGTGGCCATATCGGTTGACGTTGTTATAAATTAAAGATGGCAAAAATCGCAGTTTTATCACGATTTTGACCAAAAACTGTAACAAATCTGCAGTTTTTTAAATCTTTCAACGTCTGTAGCTCGAGATCTACGAGAAACATTTTTTAAAATTTCGTTATAGGTACAGAGAAAATAGATAAGAAACGAGAGTTTGTGGACCACTGTATATGTATGTTCCATTTCGTTTCACCAGCAATCTGTGCTCTTCTTACTTTAATCTAGTATACAATTAACCCTTTGCACTCAATGCCAAATTAACAAAAAATTTTGAACAGTTTCTCTGACCCACGATATTCTCATTTTATATAGCCTAGTGCATTTTATACATATGAAATTGAATTTTATGACTCGTGCAACAGTTACGCTTTTAACAGTTATTTAAACACAAACAAACTTGATTAATAAAATCATTTTGAAACGTGACATAATAACTTTGAATGGCGTCTTCGAGTCGCCACTCGAGTGCAAAGGGTTAATACACCGCCGCGTCGCGCCAAGCAGTTATCTCCACGCGTTTTCACACCGAAACCTGGAGGTTTCATCGAACCCAGAAGTTTCGTTTTGTTAGTCCGGAACAGTTTATGAGCGAGCACACTGAATTTCAGCGCATCTATTTGCATCACGCTTCAATTTTTTTATATTTGTTAACCAATTGCACTACGATTTTTGTCACAGTTTCGTCGATAACAGATATTAACAGATATTTACTGTGTAATCAATTTAAACTTTAATGGTTAAACGATGATCGCGTTGAAAAGTCGAATTTTATTTCAATTTCAGAGAAATACGTACCTAACATCCAGATTTAATACAAACTATAGTACAAAGGGTCAAAAATTACGACGTAATTTAGTGGAAACAGCTTGAAATTAATAGCTTGTGGAAATGTATGATTCGTAATTAGAGATCTTTTAGCAAATTCTTCAGCAGTTGCGACAATTTCGGCCGGAAATTAAGAAGTTCAATGATTTCTTCTGGGATCGTTACTAGAAAGGATTTTTCAAAGATTCTTTTGGATTTGGAATCCTATTGATTAACTTACTCAAATGTTCAAATTTCTTCCATGTATATTTCCAAATTTATTGTATACATACTGATAGCATTTCTATCTGTAAATGCAATAAATCTCGTCTCACAATGAGATGCCAAAATCTTAATAGAAAACTAAATACTATTAAAAGAGATCAGATTAATGTGCACTTTATTAACAAGTATTACTCAGCCAGGAAGTGGAAAAAAGAACTCGGCAACTTCTTGCACATGGAAACCTATACTATGAAGTAACTATATCCTGTTTTACTATTTACAAAATAGTACCAATTCGTAGTACAAAAATAATACCACTTTTTTGGAAGTGATTGGTAAACTGTTTGTAGCTTATCTGGATAATTTTACAACGTTTCACTTTTATAAAGAAAAACGAAATAGTTTTTTTAGCAGAAATGCAACGATCTTTCGCATAGAAAGCCTGTACTATCGACTGCGTTTCTGAAACGAATAAGAAGATAAAATTTATGTTTCTCAGACAAAATAAATGCATGGAAAGTACAGTATTTAGAACGTTCCGTATACAAGGAGTTGTCATTCTAAACGAGCGACTACCACTTGTTCCTGAAAAAGAAATATTGTAATAATAACTCCCGGGTAAAACGGAGCCCGACAAGGCGTTAAACTGAACATTAGCTTAATAAACAATAAAACAGCAATTTAGTCGGTTTATTTGCCGCCCATTTGGAACTCTATAAGAACAGCTATCGAGATCGGGATGATACGCGCCTTGGGGCGCCAGCAGTAGCTAATATGACGAACGGACCATAGCGGGCTCAAGCGATTTATAATGATCGGCTCGTGTAAACAGTAGCCCAGCAGGCTGGCTACATAACAAATTACACTACCTTCTTTTTCACGCCTACTTGACCGCTTCACCTTCGTAAATTTCACTCACGCCAGACAACCCTGTGGGACAGTGATGAATGATGTGTCCCGTTATTATGTCACACCTCGAACCCTTCGCGGCTCTGTGTTGATCTTCGGCTCGATATACGATTTCGTTGCGCCAACTAATTAATTCTAACAGCCCCTGAAACGGTTGCTACAAATGTTGCTACAACTGCATTCGCACAGAAATACAATAAAATCTTTACGCTTCGCAAACATCGTAAACGGATCGATAAATTACGATGCTCGACCGTAAT
Source organism: Megalopta genalis (assembly GCF_051020955.1). Lineage (NCBI taxonomy): Eukaryota > Metazoa > Arthropoda > Insecta > Hymenoptera > Halictidae > Megalopta > Megalopta genalis. Next base: position 6,878,859 of record NC_135014.1, on the reverse strand, counting down.
CGGGCAACGTAAAAATTAGAATCACAATTCTTCGAAGGGATCGAAAATTATTATACGACATATCGCAAATCGCAGAATGCCATTTTTTATCCATTAACCACATTTATGCTCCCACTTAATCTTCATGAAATTCATTTCCTGTCAGAAGGACAAGTTGCGCTTGTCACGAGTTACTCGATTCTCCAGCTGTCCTTTGTCGTTAGATAATGTATAAGTAACGCATATCGTATATCACTGTAATTAATGTCATAATGTTAATGTCACTAACATTCTAACATTATTTTCGTATTTTCGATGTATGGAAAAATGCGCGCCTCTCGTACGGACGCGGTTGTAGAGGGGTTATCACTTGACATTACACGTGACGTCACACGCTACAACTGTCTAAATAGCAACGTGCATTAAATTGATTGGACTTTCTTCGCGCAAAACAGAAGACCATGATCGTCACACGTGCAACGACGCCGGCATCGAACGAGGTAATGGAACTATGAATCCTCTTTTTTGCCGGTCGCTCGGCTCATTCCTCGTCGAGAGTTCGCTGTCCCAGGATGTATGGATACTGCAAGGTCATTCAAGGTCATGCAGGATAATTCCCTGCCTAGCATCACGGGGCAGGCACGTGAAAGATGTCCTTTAGCATCGAAATTTCTCGCTGCGATCGTAAACGGTGCGATTTATCGAGTACTCATGTTTACTAACGTGAAACATCTGCTGGCTGAGGCATTACACCGTAATTGCGCCGCGAGTGTTGGTCTTTATTGTGACCAGTATTCTTCGTTTCGGTAGCGATTGCGCTCGCGACGTCGGATTGTACGTTCGCCGACGTCGATCACATCCTTTCGACTTCATGCGAGCGTCAGGGAAATTATAGAGATATCGCGCGCTCTATAACGCGCGACAAAACGACATATTTTGTCATAATCTAGTTTCATGTGTCCCCTCGAAAATCGAGCTACGCTCTGAACAATTAGGTAAAAAGGTTTAAAAAGTTGACAAGTTTTCACATTTTCCTCGAGTCAACCTCGAACGATTCTAGGAGCGATGGCTGCCCAGGGATTAAAAGGATTCGTAGATTATAATTAGACTGCGGATCTTTATGTTAAACTAAAAATTGTTTGCATCAATCGCGAGGTATAAGATACAGCTAGAAACGCGTTTCTCCTTTTAATGGTTTTAAAACATTGAAAATAATGTAACGAAATTCTTAATTTCTCTTAATGTTTTTATTTTTCACTGATCCATGTTTCATTTATCCGTTTTTGTTATAAATGCATAAAATCCGCAGTCTAATTATAACGCTCGCAGCGGTAACTGTAAATCTGTACGTCTTAGCACTCGGCTGATAAAGCACCGTTGCAGTTTACCGCAATTTACTGCAGCCAGAATACGAGAAGTGCATCGCTAAAATTGTTTTGTAATTTGTAATGACACCAGACCAGATTGTAGTGGATAGCTTACGTTACGAAGTTCTCAAGGTATTCTTCGGAACGAGCCTTCCAATTTAGGAATTAAAGCTTTTTTTTCATAACGTAAGTATACTACGGCAGAAATAAATCGCGTGTCTAATTTGTATGCATCATTGTTAACTCTCAAGTGGTCTGAAAGCAAGCAGAGAAACTTCAGAACACTGTACATTTTACTTTCGAGTAAGTAAAATATGTTTAATAACAAAACTTTTCACTGGCTTCTTTCTTACAATTGTTTACAAAAAAAAAACTTCGTATTATTATTATTATTATTATATATATATTATTATATTATTATTATTATTATAATTTATTATGCTTACTAGTATGGACGATAAATAAAGTGTGTATTTAAATTGACAAAGATGGATTCACTTTAATATATGATAATAAAAATTTGTTTAAATCTTGATACAGTGACTCCTATTAATATTCGGATATCTTTTAAAACGCAATAACTTTTTTAAAACTGGACTAAACGATTTGAACTTTTTTTTAGATGATAGTGGGACTATACTCTACTGGATCATAACTAGAATACTTCTCTGAAATTTGAACGACCAAACAAGCGAAAAAACTTCCACTTTTTTAACTTTTTTTATCTGAGACTACGACGAAAATTAAAAAAAATGCGTTTTGTAGATCTCGGTAACTTATTCTCGATGCAGTAAATTCTCTCCAATTGTCCCTCACTTTGTAAACAAAAGTGGACAATTTGGGAAGCGGAGATACGATTTTTCAAGGTTATTTTGTTGACAATCGGCAACTATAAAAACGAGCCGCGAAGCTCAAATAATCGTACCTCCTCTTCCCAGATTGTCCATTTTTGTTTACAAGCTGAAGAACAATTGGGGAGATTTTACCGTAGCGGTACTTATGTCCATATTGCCGCAACGTAACCGCTATTTGAAAAATCGTTTTTTATACCGGTAAGCGACGTCTATACCGGTAAAAATATCCAAATATTTACCACTATGAGCCTCAGGTTTGGTTACCTTAACCCTTTGGAGTCTGATTTATTCTTCGTTAATTTGCCTTATATCTGAAGTCAAGTTTTACGTATATGTAGATGCTAATTACAAGAAATGTTGATTTTATTAGTGTAGGTTATTCCTTTTAGACGCTAAGGGCCGGGACATATGTGTCCCATTGGTTACATGTAAACAAATATGTGCGTGATAGGCATTCTAAACTGATATATTCGTGTATTGTGGAATAACGGGATTCATTTCTCCCAATAGGCGTACGAAATACGTAGGTAGAACACATATGTCCCGATAGACTCCAAAGGGTTAACCCGGGATTATCCACGTGAAAGTCTAATGCTAAGAGTACTCGCGTAAGAGTCGAGTACCGGGAATACCCACGTGGGAATCTAGTGCCGAGAATACTTACCATGGCGTCTAGTGTCGGGAGTACCCACGTGGAGGTCTAGTAGAACCCTGCCATTGACAAATTTTCGTATATTTTAATCCCTTTTTATCGGGGGTCCATGAACACCTCACGCGGGTAATTCCGGGATTAACACGTTCCCTACCAGACCGTTTTTTGAAGACTTTCCGTTCAAGCCGCGTGGGGCGTATGCGCCCCACGCTTTACATTTGTATTATTTTGTTTCTGGTGTATGCTTTACAATAATTAAAATAGTGCAAAAATCATAATTATCAAGGAAAGGTTGTATAGTTTAACATGCATAACACAGCAAACCAATAAATTTATTTTTCTAGGAATTACTTTAACAAATACCTGGCTGATCATTATTATGCCAAGCGAGTTGCATCCTCACATATAATTTTTTTTATCATGCCTATATTAGTTTAAAATATAACATTTTAGTTAAATTCAAGTTTGTATGCGATTACAAAGGGATGTTACGATGAACTTTGTTAAAACATGGCAAACGTAAGTGTGGTTTATCCACACAACTATCGCAGAATGTTACAACATTTACAGTACTATAGAACTATAAATCAATCCCAGCTTCAGTGAAGCAGTAAGTATTGTGTCAACGACACGCGAATAAATGACTGATCGGAATAAGAGAAATGCAATTAAAACAAGTTACAGTAAAGAAAAATTGCCCATCACGCCGCGTGGGGCGTATACGCCCCACGATTAAATGAGGGCATCAGCAATAGTATTAAGATGTCCATAATTGACTGCATAATGAATTTTTAAAAAATTCTTCATTTTACAATGATAATACCAAATGGCTTGAACGGAAAGTTCGGCGTGGGGCGTATACGCCCCACGCGGCAGGGAACGTGTTAACAGCGCTATTGACATTGGTATTTTCTTGTACCGGTATGACGTCACACCGATATTTCGGTTTGTATAAAGGTTATGAAGTTACAACCGAAAAATACCGGTATAATGCTGATATTTTCCTTACGCAGATACGAATCCCTGTTGTGCATACAGATATCGGTATTTCTGTAATAATCGATTTCGGTATATCTTTACTGGTATAATATCGGTATTAAGTCCGTGAATTAAAGTAGTCCGTTTACTACTCAAGTAGGCGATAAAAACCGCTTGTCGTTTTTAATTTATGTATTAGTCGCTGCGTCTTCTCGGTCATCGAGTACACGAGCTTGCACGCGAATGACGTCATATAACGAAGTCGCATTTAATAATCCATTTCAACGGATTACATTCTCCTATCAGGCCGTGAAAAATCCCACTGCGGCAGTCATTTCCTGCTCGTGTCTTATAAGCGTACGAAGCACGCTAACTTCCCTTTTCTCTATTATCGATAGAATGTAGGTTGAAATTATAAAATAAGATCACAGGCTGCTATATCTTGATATCCAGTATTACAATTCGCCTTGCGCGCTATAAATTAGCGAGGACTTTCCGGTACAGAAAATCCATCGGTGACTTGCACGACACCCACGACGCTTGCGATTACAATTACGAACGACTGCTTTCTACGAGTAAATACACACAGTCTTCGTACTCCACTTTCTAAACAATTGATCCGTTGCGCAATTTCTGCTGCTATTTTCGATTTCAGTGTGATAAGAGAAAGAACAACGTAATTATAGTCAAAATTGGAGCATCGAATTTTTATTGAAAATTTTATTTCCGTCATTAATTACACTGTCCGACACGATTTTTGGGTTTCTATAGCCACTATGAAATTCTTGTAGAGCTTCACTCCCTGAACAAGAATCCGAAAACCGAATTGCTCCATCACCCTCAGTTTTTTAAATAAACGAACTTTTGTAAGAACCCAAAATTTTCGACAAAAATGAGGTATTGCATGAAAAGTACAAACGTTAGAAGGTTCTAATTGGTGTTAAAAGATAGAGGAGAGTTTCCCGAATATAGTGGCATGCAATTTATTAATTGTTTCTGGTCCTAAATAGCAACAAATTGATGTCAAAGTTTAAAAAAGTGTCGACGTGAGCAGTTTCTGCGCAATATTTTTGTATTTTTACGAAAAGTTTTTTGTTCAGCACGAAAACTCTACGCAGGATCGGATTCTGTAGACATTTCTGAAGAAGAAACGGCCCGATAGAAGTGTCGGAACGATGTACATTTCGAGTAGGTCGAGAAAATGTTCGTCGGCAACATGTACACGATATTTTGCCGCCATGTGCTTCGCTGCTCGCTTCTCTCTGTCCGACAGGGCCGAGGCTATGGGTAATCAACACCGATGGAGGGATCCAATGGGGCACCCACTTAGCGTGTGGGGCGTGCCATTTTTTTTTAGTACCTCAATGTGCTGTCTTCTTTTACATATTTTTATGGATAATAATCGCCAAACTGTGAATCATAAATTAAAAATGGAGAAATAATAAAAGAAAAATAATGAACAAAAAATATTCATTTTATTCTGAATTTGTTCGAATTACAAGTATATCATGTATACATTTATCATTAAAATTATAACGATAATTTATATTTAAATTATAAAAATAAAAAAATATATAAATAAAAAAAAAAATAAATAATCATTTTCAAAACGTTAAACTTCTTGAAACATATCGTTAAATATATATTTAAATATTTATTTACTTATATGGCGTAGAAGTCAAAATTATGCTAGTGTTAGAATACTTTCGTTACCAACTCCAAATACTCTGGTGTGATTTTTTGTGTGAAATATATCACAGTTTGGTGATTATTATTCACAGAAATATGTAAAAAAAAACAAAACATTGAAATACTAAAAAAAATTCAAATATTATTTACGAAAAGTTGGTGCCCCATTGGATCCCTTCATCGGTGTTGATTACGCATAGCTTCGACCCTGCCGGACAGAGAGAAGCGAGCAGCGAAGGACATGGCGGCAAAACGTCGTGCACATGTTGCCGACGAACATTTTCTCGATCCACTCGAAATGTACATCGTTCCGACACTTTTACCGGGCCGTTCCTTCTTCAAAAATGTCTACAGAATCCGATCCTGGGTAGAGTTTTCGTGCTGAACAAAAAACTTTTCGTAAAAATACAAAAATATTGCGCAGAAACTGCTCACGTCGACACTTTTTTAAACTTTCACATTAATTTATTGCTATTTAGGATCAAAAACAATTAATAAATTGCATGCCACTATATTCGGGAAACTCTCCTCTATCTTTTAACACCAATTAGAACCTTCTAACGTTTATACTTTTCATGCAATATCTCATTTTTGTCGAAAATTTTGGGTTTGTACAAAAGTTCGTTTATTTAAAAAACTGAGGGTGATGGAGCAATTCGGTTTTCGGATTCTTGTTCAGGAAGTGAAGCTCTACAAGAATTTCATAGTGGCTATAGAAACCCAGAAAAAAAGTTTGATTTTGTCGGATAGTGTTATTTGTAATCAAAATGAATTTTGGTTCCGGGACCGAATACCATCCCTAATTTTGACGAGATGTCCTTATCAGTGTTAATGTACAAGAAGTTTTCATCACTATTCACTCGAATACCTGTAAAACATTGAATAAAAAGAGCGTTTTAGCAAAAATGCAGACACTCGATATTTATTTTTAATATTTAGTTTATTATTTTTTTCATATTCATTTTTTCACGTTTTCTTTACGTCACATGCTACTGGTAATAATTTCTCACAATATTTAAAATTAATTATTAAATTTATTATCCCTCGTTTCTTAAGATCGTCAATATTTTTGGATCTAATTCATATTTTCACAACTTAATCACAAGTTTTATGTCAGCTGTGGCAAATTGCGTAGATTTAAAAATAAAAATGTTTTTAATACTTATATTACACTATTGTTCTTAATACTCATTTCAATTCGAGATTATCACAGAAAACTGACATTCTGTAAAAATGAAAGATATGTACCTTGAAAAACACGACGATATGCACGAACTTGAGAGAAAAAAGTAAACATTACATGCACATTTCGGAACTTCCATTTTTTTCCAAATGTGGTATGTCCTAGCCGAATTCAATCATTGTTTATCACGTTCGAACGGACTATGCCCATTTTACCCGAGATGATAGATCAAAACCAGTAGTATTATACTACTACAAACACTAGAACCTGAGCTTGATGGATTGCTATTATTAATCTTTCCTACCAGCAGCATAAGTGTTTTACATACTTTCACGTCTTCGACGTTTCAAGTCAAACATCTTCCAGACGATGGCACTCTGGTTTCAACAACCTTTGGTCTTCGAGTGATGCGACAAGGATTCCCCATCACCACATTGTCCTGCATCTTCCAGAGTATCTTCGAGCACGACGACTTTCGAGGTCAAGATGCTTATTTTTTTCTTTCAAGATTATTGATAACCGCGAACGCAACGCAATTGGAAAGCATCCAGAAAGTGTAACGGAATTTTGGCAGATCGAGAGACCCGAGGGCATGTGTGAGCCCATGCCAGTTATTCGTCAAGACTGTCGCCAAAGCGAAAATATTTCCTTAGTGTAGCAATTTATAACGCGCGTGTTGCCGCATACAATAAGAGGATTGAACCAGGAACGTTGTATTCATTTTAGACAACATTCCTATAAACAATAGAAGCCGATACACAGAATTTCTAAACTTGCGAACGACAAATGGTGAAAAACGTTTTTCATTTAGTAAATTTCGCGACACCCCAAAGTGGTCTGAAAAGCGGTAATTTGTGACAAAAATTCAATTCTTCGATTTCCATATTTGCACAAAATTTCGAGATCTGGAATATTAATAACCTCATATATCTCCGTGATTAGATACAGCGATATAAAGGCAAAAGTGCGAAATTAAGATCAAAACTAATTATTTCAATTGCTCGTTACAAATATCGAAATGCAAGTTCTTGGTTATACCGTTATGCACGCAAACACTGATATTTCAACTTTTTATGTGTGCCAAAAGTATTTTTAGCCTATTTAGAAGGAACGTTAAGTTTTTAACGATTCAAGCTTTAAAGAGGCTTACAAAAGAATGTTTAAAAATATTTAATGTAGCAACGTTATTTTATGTTTTTGACTGGCATTTGATTTTGAAACAAACCACGGTTCTTTTTAATATTTCCAATGACCTGGAATAGAAATGTTTCGAGCAAAAGTTGGTCGGTATTCACTTTTCTACATATTAGAATATAAGAATTCGCAAAAAAATATGTTTGTAAAAAAATGCTGGTCATCTCGATTTTTGAAACGTGAATACATATTTTTGACTTGATAATATTCAAGCTCACTCTACGATTCAGTATACTATAACCTTAAATCTTGAAACAATGCTAAAATAATTTAAGCCACAAAAAGCAAATTCTCAGACCACTGTGCACCCCAAAATTTAATGTCAACTAACATCTCATGAACGACTGGCGAATACGTAATATATTTTAATTGACTAGAGTGTCTGATTACATATTTTGTATTGCTTGTTTGGCGAATAAATTACACGTGTACTGGAATAGTCAGTCAAGCAATTTCAACAAAAATAATCTGAGGAATCTAATATTTTAAATATTGAATCTATTCTTATTTTTTATGTGCCATTTGCAAATTACATTGCCAATTGTTACAATATTATTTATACAAATGGAACAAAAACTGTTAAAAGAAAATAATTCGCAGTTTTCTAACAGATTTTTTACTTATTAAAAGTCTCTCCGATCCACCACTGTGCAATTGAAATCGTAAAGTAATTATTAAAAAATCACATAATCGATTTCATTGCGTTGCGATTTCAAGAGCGAGAATTATCTTCGAGTTGTTGAATTATACAATTAAATAGTTGACGTTTGCTCCTGCTCCTTGACGTTTCTCTAACTCGAACGAACAAATAACCCTGTTTTTCTCGGTGGAGTTCGTTGAAAAACGTTCCATTACTATTTCATCGCGATAAAAGTTTCAGTTGAATCGCGGTCCGAGCTGTTGATAAAAACTGTTAGAATGAATCGATACAAAGATTTCAAAAATTGTTCATCTTCAAGGTGGTATCAAATTCAGTATGAAAGAAATGATGTTGCCCAGATCGTTACCCCAAAGAACGATTTTCGGGTGATAAAGTACTGAAGCAACGAAACGAAATATTTCAATTATTTCGCAGAGTTCAAGTAGACCTATGAAACAATTATATTACCGTTATCGCGTTAACATTTCTGTATTCGTTTGGCTACCGCAATATAAACATTCTTTGGTTAATAGATATACCTGCAGGTTATATGAAGCATCGAAAAATAGATTGGAAATATGTACTGTTTTCCGTATTATTCCAGACGATTTATCGCTATTCAAATCTTAATACAATCTGCAGGTCAATTAGCCGATCAGTTTAGGTTAAAAAATGACGAGCTGCGGTATCTATTAGTAGGAATATCAAAATATTGTACTTCACCTTGAAAAATACGTCTCACAGCCTCTTCCAGATTGCCATTTACGTCTTTCAAGATGACGTACATGTATGGCAGCATATCCCAAGGACACTGGAAAAGATCGAGGAGCTTGGTAGCGTACAATAGTAGAAGTTCCGCACTGCCACCTGCAACACAATAAACACGAAATATTTAATCAAATTCGAATATCATTGAAGGGTTCTATTCGATTATCATTTTGCGTGATCGTCAGATAAAGTAAGATGAGTGCTTAAATATGTCCTTTGGAGGATATTCTTGAACCAATTTGATTTTTCATTCTGTCAGCTTGACACGTTATAACTGCATAATACTTCTTCGAAAAAGTTATCAAAATCCAATTAGAACGCAAACATTGTCAAGATCTGTTAATATGGTATCGATTAATATCAATATAAGATCATCGCTAATATGTACAGTTGTATTTCGAATACACGTAAAAAGCAGATAATTTCATTTTCAGATTAGTGTTCTGAGCCACGTTTAGAAATCTACTGTCGACATCAAAAGATTTATGAATTTATTTATGACACCATGAATACCATATTGTAACAAATATACATTGAAATCTATTTTCAAACAATCATACACGCAAAGATTGATCGACCGGTCGATTGATTAATTTATGGAAAATACAAATATGGAAAAGGTAGCAATAATAACGGCACCGATTTCGTATTATCTTCAGTGATATATCTGTTCTGCCATTTATAACTGAATTGAACTTTCTCGTAACTTTCTAACACCTGCTACATGTAATTTATGGCGGACGTTGAATTGAGAGCAGCCGGTAAAGGAAACAGCATTTCTCTGGGTTTGTATTATTCGCGAACATCGCGTGTATGTTCAACGAACGTGTACATTACAACCATTGTTCCAAGTATTTCATAAAGTTTCAAGCAATTTGCTCTTATACGGCAGTTCTTCGTACAATGGGATTAAATTCTTTTGTTCTACTTGCCGAATAAATCGGCAAATAGGGATGACCATAATCGAAGCCCTGTACGCACGGTTCTCATGACAATGAGATCGTATAAGATTCGTTATTAAGAATATTTGTCAATTGTAATTAATGTAGCGTAGAAATACTTTTTTTCGTATAAGAACATATCGAGAAAGTTGTATTTAAATACATCAGAATCGACAAATTTTCTCTACGACCGAGTTCAATTACTACATAGTTAACATATTCAACATTAACAATGTCAAAAACAAAATTTATAATATAGTTTAACATTTCCCTTAATTTCCGCAATGAATAAAAAAGTGACGAAAAAGAAATTTAGATATTAAAAACGTCTCTTTCCCTTTGATCATTGTTTAAATACAAGAAAATTAAAATAAATTTAACAATAAATCAGTCAGAAACGAAAAAGGTAACTGCATCATTTCTTGGTCAGTTGTTGTACTTGTTCAAAATCGGAGCTTCTAGCCTCGGTCTCCCCTAATCCTACATGTTCGAATGTATTTCAACGTCGACGACACGATGCAATGAAAAAGAAAGATGACTTATACTTTAAATGAACGTCGATAAGCTTGAAAAATCGAATCGGAATCCGCCCGGAGTCGGTCTGCATAACTGATCCTCAACTTATAGACTTAACAAACTATAGAATTAACTAGACGATAATACAGTGATCGCTTCTTGCGGCTATAATATAGTAATCACTTCTCTACAAAGAATCGTCCGCGGGGAGATACCTTCCAGTTCGGACAGTGTCCGACAGTGAGACTATAACCCCTGTAGGCTTGGCTGACCGCGGTTTCTGAATCGATCGAAAATAATCGATGCTAATTGTTATTATTGGTGCACACCTCTGCGTGGAGGGTTGATGGTGGTTGGTTGATTCATGGCCCGACGAGGACAACTCGTGGTGGTGTTTCACGACTGAACCGCGTGCGCGTACAGGGACAATAATTTCGCAGCGGTGCGACATGATATATTGAACATTAATGCAGCCAATAGTAGCGCGTCCGCTCGGTGCAGCTCCGCCTATAAGAGAAATTCTGGATGGTTTTTAAAAGGCGGAAATAACTTTCCCCTTCCTTCTCCATTGTACAGTTCGCACATTACCGTGTTGCTCCGCTCGTTCTCGGTCGCTCTCGCGCCTTGCCAGCGCGGCTCGTCGATAGAGAGAGGGAGAGAGAGAGGGCGGGAGAAAGAGTCTCCCTCTTCCGTAGCCACCCCTCTTCCATTCTATCGAATAGACAACACGACGCAGAGAGCAGGTGCCGTCGTGGTGCCGCCGGGACGCCCGGCGTTGGTTCCCTCCTTTTCCATGGCAGGTGAACCCGGCCAACCACGTGCTTCGCTTGGTACATGCGCGTATGCCTGTTCTCTCTCTAGCAACCGCGTGCATCGCCGTGGTGTCCATGAAGGAGAGTGGAAAAGAACCGTTCGAAACGAGAGAGACAGAGACAACGAGAGTGCCCGAACAACGGAGTGGGAGAGAACAAAATTCAACTGGAGAGGATAGAGAGAACGGAGCAAGGTGGAGGGGGACTGGCTGCCGAGGGAGGTCTACTCCAGGGGCTTGGAGAAGGAAAGACGAAGAGGACTCGACCTAGGTCGCTCCTTTCGATGCCATCCTGTCCTCTCCGGTCGTTGACGGTTCCGTTCACCGAGAGAGACAGAGGCAGAGAGAGAGAGAGAGAGAGAGAGAGAGAGAGAAATCCTTTTTTTGTCTCCTCTCTTTCAGAACGATCTCCCTCTACCAACCGGTTGATCTCTCCTCCTCTCTCTTTCTCTCTCTTTCTCTCTCTCTCTCTCTCTCTCTTCCTTCGGCCGCACTCTTTCTCTCTTTAGCGTGCATGCATCTCTGTTGTTATATGTCAGGTATTCTTTCTTCCTCGCGATCTTCGGCGAACCTTTCACCGTTCGTCGCCATTTTGTCCGTGACGTCAATGACGCGCGGTCTCTGTGCGGCGAAGACAACGGAGAGCCGACCGCACGAAAGTCGAAACGCGCAAATTTTTCAAGTAGGTATTTGGCCCCCGGTTACCCAGAACACCGAGATCACCGGTAATTGCGGTCTAACGACCCGCATATTCCAACTGATTTTGTTAACGATGCTTCCCGCGGGATGGAAATTGCATTTCGGGAACGATTCCGCTGATATCTTGAGCCTCCTGCTGCAAGATTATCTGTCTCTAGGACACTCTATTTGGACCAGTAACCGATCAGGGATGTACAAGTTTAGTCGTGAAGGGAACGTGTTAAGCCCTTGTCCTGCAACTCCAAACTTGTCACAGCAACGTGTAACAGCGATGTTATCGCTTTACATTGGGACCTCCGAATCAGAGTGCAAGGTGGAGGGGTGAAAATTGTTGCAAGTTTTAACCCCGCTCTCCTTTGCACCGTTATACAAGCTTCCCCAAAATTGCCAGAATTGATTAGAACTTCTGTCATCAGAAATCGCTAACCAAAGGCTTTGACGCGTAACAAAACAACGAGAAAATTTGAACGATGTAATAAAAGATATCAGTTTACGCTTAAAAATCCGCGGTTCAGTTATTGTCGTTACCAAATCCAAGATACAACATAACCATCGCGATCTGGTTGTTCGAATTCCGTACCGCGAAATCTTCATGAAGTTACGACCGGAGGTTTTACGAGGAGTGATAAATAAAGCTTGTATCTAGAACTGTAAGTGGTTTTATTCATTTCGACCCGGAACCAGGATTCTTTTATTCAGCCCGTGGGTGGGCCGCCGAGAACCCAGACATTGATTTACTGTGTTTCCTTCAACAATTTCATATTATTTTCCAAGGATATCGTAAAACTGCTCTTAACATTCATTCTTTGAACACCGTTTCATTGATTTATGGTTTCGAATAAGAAAGAACGAGCTGGTAGAGGAGTCCTCGGAATTTGTTGTAAAGCAATTTGTAATATTTATTCTTCTCTTGTTGATGTTTTATAGACTCAAATACTTTAGGTGTTATAGATGTTATTGAGAAATTTGTTCACGAAGCATTCCTGCACAGAGCAAGATGTAGAGCAAGATGTATAACAAGATGCAATAGAATTCTGTAAATAATGAGACACATTTCTTTTATTATGTTTCAGTTACGAGCATGCACGTTGAAGTTTCGGATACACCTGTCACATTAACGCGGTGATAACGTCGCGTCGTATCGTTTAGTCACGAAGACTACGATCCTACATCTCCTATACAAGACAAGTAATAATAATTTTATGCAACTGATGTTAACTGCAGCGTCGCTTACAAGTGTAACGGTTTGTTCACATTTAGAATATGATTTCTATGCTGACACGTTCCCTACATTCAATTTAATAACCGTATGCAAGCTGCAAGATGTTCGCTGAATAATTTTCAACTTCTGCTTTTATTAATCATTTTCTTAGATCGTGATGGCTCTTTTAAGATGCAGATCTTCTAAATTGAGTGGAGCTCAACGGTCTAAAAATTTGTTACTGTTTGTTACATTTTTCGATATTTTATCGATAACAAATTTAATGTCAATCGTCTTTATTTATCTGCTATTTTTATACCTAATTAAATATTTCATCTACGAAGACCACATCTGTGTATCACACAACTCAGCTGACATTCTTTTTTATATTATAACTCAAACGTTCTCGTGGCTGTCTATCAACTGAAATTAGTTTGTCGTCAATTTTTCAACAGGTATATGCTACTATGCTGATATTCTTAGCACAATGTGTGAGCGAATATTATTTTGTAACTCTCGTAAGAAACTTCGATCTTCAAGTGCAGATGCGAGAATAATTAACAATTCACGCAAAGGAAATCAAAGCTTTCCAGACACAGTCGAAAATTGATATAACATTATTTTTAAAAAAAAACTATATCTAGTTTTGATACAAATATACATCAAGAAGCAAAGTTTACCATAAAATCTTCGCAGATCCTTCGCTCACAAAAACTTTCCTACAACGCGTTTTAACTCCCCCGATAATATAGAACTTCCGTGAATAAATTTTTTATGCCTAACTCTAAAAGTAATTAATAAAATGGAGGCAATTATATATATAAATCCACTTAATCACCGTTTATGTCACAATTATAATCGTAATAGGTGTACTAAAAAATACGAATGAGTAAGTAAATGGAAACTCAACTTTCGAGTAGTAAATTCTACTAGCAGAAAGAATATTAACAGAAGAAGCTATTAAACCTACAAGTAGACTGCTGAAGTTTATGCACGACGTAAGTATACGTATACTGCATATGACATTTATGCATGAAAAATATGCAAAGTATGCAGTTATTATATTATATGTATAGCATGTAGTACAATGAGTAGAGAGTCTGCGAATTTCTGGGCAAAATACAAAATTGTCTGCATTTATTACGACACGCAAGAGCTAGATGTACATTTATTTCTTTACTTAATCAAATGCCCAAAATTATAGAACAGTATCTTCAAATTATGGAAACATTTTTCACTGATTTAAATTTGATCTAATTGTTTTATCATAAATGCATAAAATCCACAGTCTAATAATGATCAACATATTAGCATGTTTCGAAATATTCATTGTACATATACATACGTGTATATGTAAAATGTTTTTCACAATTACTCGAATACATTATAGTTCGCACGACAATAAATTACGAACATTTTTTCCAAGAATGTTATTAATTGGATAGGTTTTTCTGTCAAAATTAATTTGTACGCGCAGAATGACCGCATGATCTACGATATATTATTTCTTAACGCTTTCAAATACAACTACGCAAAGCATATGCATTGTGCGAAAACAGTGAAACATATTTTTAGAATCCTCTAATCAGAAAACCAATTTCTGTCCAGATCCCGTTCTTTTAATTATTTCCCATAAAAAAATATGCGTTTGCATAAACTTCCGCCGTTTACTTATGAATTTAGAGTAGCTGCATTAAAGGAACGATGCAAACGATGAAATCGGCAACGATCGGCTGCTTTGGAACTCCGAAAATGATCGAAAGTCTACGCATGCGGTCCTCGCGCAGCACTCTCGACCTGGTCCCTAATTATTCCACCAACGGTGTACAATTACACGTGTTTTGCACTCGTCGTGCGAAATTTTATTTCCCCCTGATCACCGATTAGCATTCGACGCAAGATACGAATCCACGACCGAAGCAGCTTTGAAACAATTTTTTGCGAACAGTGTGCGATCGCTAGGGGGAACGTGTAATTATGTAAATCATGTGTATGTATCTGGTGTATCGACGATAAACAGTAAATTGAGGAAGAATGTGGAAACGCATGCCATTGGAGGATCCGTTGCGCGCTCGAGAGAGATACCATCCACCGTGCAAATTTGAAAGCAGCGATAGCAAATTACAATTTTCGTCGACACAATTTGAAGAACGTAATTAAAGTCCGACCCGCGAAGAAATTCAGGGGGTAGAGGGGCAAGAGTGGAGGCAGCGGCCACCAGATTTGATCGCATCTTCGTATGCAAACCGGCAAAGATGCGGTGCCAGGGCCTCACCGGCCTCGATCTCACATTGGTTCCCTGAACGATTCGTTGCCGGCAATTATTGTAATTTTATTGTGAACATCGATATGATCGTATACGAAATGGCTGGTTATCGTGTAAGCCGAGGCCGGCGAAATAACCGCCTTGTAACAGGGCGTGTACCGTTCATGACTTAATTTCGAATGCATAAATGTTCCCGTGCGTCTTTCATTAGCAGCCCATGCAATTCACGATTTATCACGCGTCCTCTCGTGCGGCAAATGGCCTCGGTCCGATCAAAACAAGGACCAGTATGAACGCGATATCCAATAAAGAGTAACAGAGCAATCGGGAAGAAACGCTAGTCACCTCCTCCAGACATTCTCCGCTCGGTGAAATTCTCCGACTTTCAGAAGTTATGAAAACAAGCGACCAACGAGCTACAGATTTAATAGGTTCTGCTTAAAGCATCCAACACATTTCATGAAAAAGAAGTTTTCATTCGAAGAGAACCTACGAAGTATGAAAATGAGGAATGCTAAGGAAGTTCTTGCGAAATAGATTCTTGTCATTTTCACGCCGTGTTCTTGTGTACATTATTACTTCTTTCGATGTGAATTGTTTGTCATGGAGTGTATGAGCCGGCATCACGTGCCAATAATAATCGTTAATTATCTCGTTAATAAACATTCATGAACCAGTATTGTGTTTTTCATTTAAGCCCAACAGTGCTTAATCATTGTAATTAGTGCGGAATTCTAGTCTAGAAATAGTTCAAGAAAGTTTGCTCCTCTTTCTGTTATGGAGCTGGTTATCAGCTGATCAGCATAATTTGGTCCACAGAATCGAAATTCCAAAAGATAATATAAATAGAGATAGCATGGAAACAGACACGGTTTTAGACAAAACCGAACCCAGATCTAAATTTCCAGGGCAACATATTTTTCCAAACGAAACATAAATGTGACATTGCTCGACATTTCTCCGTGTGGTAATTTTTATTTTGCAAAAAAGAAAGTTTGCGTTAATAATCCAGACGCAAATGACAAGCTGAGAAGCAGTATCAGAATCATCACTGCCGAAATTGCCTTATCCGATCGACGGCCTCAACGTGAATGCCCTCCGGTTGTTATTTTAAAAGAGGGCATTCAGGCGCAAAGATTAACTACCAGTAATTTTCCAAACAAAATTTCGAATATATGCATTTTGATAACATTTTTCTCAATGATTCGAATTACGTGAACATTATTTTGCCAACTAATTGTTTTGATAATAAACAAATATTTTTGTGAAAAAAATCAGATTGAAAAATCGATACTCAATACTCTTCAACAACGTGTACACAAACGGCAGTAAAAATTTTAGCTCGAATATTTTATTACTGCTCGAGTTATTTCAATTTTTATGATAATTGTTAGTATTACGCGACCGTCTATGTGCTAGCAGAGTTGAGCACAATTTTCATCGGATGACGGATAAGAGATAAAAATTAATGAATAAAGTTTCATTCGATACTATTGTATAAATATCCAATCGAATAAAAACGTATTCGAATAACATTTTATTCGAATAAGAACTCATACGGAATTCGTGCAGGAATTCATGTAGAAAATAATCGATTCGAATGAAGATGATGGAATACAAAGTATTTTTTTCTTAGTTCATCGATTTATTTCTTCGATATTCCTTTTTTTCTGATGTTGCATCAGAAAGTTTCTTACTTTTTTGAGACTGATCATTGATGCATGACTAAATAATCTTTCCACGGATGCGGGGAGAAACATCGGTAATTTTATAAATCCAGAAGTAGTTGAAATTGAACTGATCCTAAATATATTCGTGTAAATATATTCTTATAAAATTACATAAAAACAAAAACAATCAACATTATATTCGCATTATCATTCGAATAATTTTAGCACCTCTATTCGAATAAAGAATAAAGTATTATGCGAATAATTTATGACGAATAATGAATAATTGTTATTCAAATATAATATTCTACTAAAACGAATACACAATCGAATAAATTTTTACATGGATAAATCATTCGATTGGATATTTATTCGACAGTGAAATAAAACAGAATAAAATTTGATTCGTCAGTCTTTATTTCTTATCCGACATCAAAATAAAACTTTGCCAAACTCTGATAAATACATACGTAAACAGCCGCAATGCCAATAATTATCACTAAAATTGAAATAACTCGAACATTAATAATGTTTTCGAGCTGAAATTTTAACTGCACTTTGTGTACATGATGTTGTAGAAAATTTAGATACGGTTTCTTCAATCCGATTTTTTTGCACAAAAAGAAATGTATTTATTAACAAAAAAATTAGTTAGCAAATTCATTTGCACATAATTCGCATCAGCGTAGAAAATGTTATCAAAATGCTTATTTTCAAAATTTTATCTGGAAAATTACTGATAGCTGATTTTTGTCTAAATGCCTAACCTTAACAGGATTATTGTTCTCCGGGAAAGCCGATCAAGAAAAGATATTGTTGCGTCGAATGTTCATTTCAGGATACGACTGCAAGCCATTGACGAGTATCGGTGCCGTGAACAGAGGACCCTGTGTCTGCATAGTGTCACCGTTTCTCGTAATCCGATTATTCTCGTCTCAGTTGGAACCCAAAACGTTGACATTTCGAGGAAACGTTTCCCTTGGTCCGATTCCCCGTTGTTCCTTACACTTTGTTTCACGAAGAATTGTGGGCACTTAAAGATGTAGTTCGAAATTCGAAAGCTTGAATTTTGCGAGACAAAAGTTGGAAAAATGCGATAAGAAGTAGAAAGCAGATTTTAGAGAAAGATTCTATCAATGAACGGATGACTGTAAATGAAACACGTTAGAGTATCCTAATTGTTAATACTAATCAGACCTGGGCAAATTTTCTTTCAAACGAAAATAAGAAATAGCTGTTTGAATAAATTCATTTCAAACCGTAATTTTCAATTGTTGTTATTTGAAAATACAAATAACAACAATTTCAAATAATTACTTATTTCGTTATTTTTTTTGTTTCAAACACGACTAAAGAAACAATCCTCCAAATAATATGTAACGATAAGATTTTACTTTAAGAAACCGCATTGGAAAGATTTTTTCTTAATTATTTTACACAGCCAGATCGGTTCTTTTGTCTTGTTTCTATCAATGCTATTACTTCCTATCAATGAGAATGTCACAATAAATCAGATTCAGAACTAAAAATTAGATGAAATTGTAATTTCCATAAAGCAATTCACAACTATCTGAAAGAACAGTTTCAAATAATTTTTAAATAAAATAATATGTTATTGGAAATAATATTTCAAATAACGTTATTCCAAAAGTCATCATGTGGTGCGTAAATAATTATGAAGTAAAATAACATGTTATTCGAAGTAATATTTCAAATAATGTTATCTCAAATATGCCCAGGTCTGTTACTAGTTTAGTGAGTTATTCCTTTTGCAATGGGTTCAAAGTTTTTATCAATTTGTGATTTACGCGTTCACGGAAACATAAACGTTGGTATTACCATTCATGAAAGAGACCCAGTCACTTTGTCATCCCCTTATCGCTGACACTGGATCGTAAACAAATTTTCGAATCGAACGATAAATAAATATCTGTGAAAAAGGAACGTGAAACACACGAGGTCGTTACGAGAAGTTCGTATTGAAATCGGTATCAATAGTTGAGAGCGCTTGATAAACATCCTCCATGGCTGTTAAGTCGAGTTTATAAAACTGTCCCGTGTCAATCGTCGACTTAAACGCGATATTACTTCGATTCTCTTATGAAGATACGACAGTATAAATGTTTACGCGGTGGGTTGTACACCAAGTGAAAATACTGCAACGAAAATACTGCAATTCCGATACTACACTGCACCACTGATCTCTACGTTACCTTTAAATATTTAGATGATTAATTATACTATAGCTCCGTACACGCGAAAACATATAATTGAATAATCCCTAGCCTAAATCTATCGTTGCAGGATATTGTACAATAATCACTATACTAACCTGTATAAGCGATAATGTTTTGTTTGGAATTAATTTTATTTTGTTTCTTCCTACGTATTACCTTTTCTTGTGGTAAACAGTTCTTTTTTCGCGCGAACAAATGAATGAAATGAAATGAAATGAAATGATTGGAACTTCGTAACGTCAAAAATACTCGCGTGCAATCATATTGTCGAATAATCACATCGAGCACTTATATAAAGTATTATAAAAATTCAGATTATCCGAGTGCAACGATGCATTACCGCAGTACATAATTACAATCTATCTGCATCCGAAGATTTCAATAAAAAATATTAGTATATTTTTGATCTATTAAGTAGTTGATGGACGCCGATTTTACGGGGAATAATAAATACTACGCAAAGCTATTACGAACCATGCGATTAAACATTGTTTTATGACCGTGTGGAAAACGCGTCTTACGATTATTCGATGCCATAACGATGAAATATCCAAGTAGACATTCTTACTGCTCTAACAATACTGGAAAAGGTATTCTTCTTTGATTGCCAACGAATGACTAATTTCATACATTCAGTATGCATTTTACTGTTCGATACAACTTTCTACTGCTTAAATCTGCATAAACTTTTCTTCCAAATTTGCTTCGCTTTCTTTTTACCTTGGTATCTTTCGCGTTCGTTATTATTTGTATTACTTATCGCACAGGCTTTGTGAATGATTTTGACACTCGATGACGAAGCTTAGATTCATCATTTTTCATCATAGATATTTTACCTACGCAGCACCGTGAATTTTCATACATAAAATATCCTTTAAGAATAATTAATTCGGATAACAATATTAAATTCAGTTATAGAAGGTGTCTCAAAAATACATGTCGATGTTTGTGGAACTACATATGCACGCTCAAACATGTAAAGAATTGCCTTGAAAACAAGTGCCCTATGTACTTTACTTTTCAAGTTATATAAAATAAATTAAATAAAAATTAAATTTATTTATAATAGATAAGAAAACGCATAGAAGGATTCGTCACGTGCCCCAACGTTTTACGACGTCCTGCACCAAATGTTTACAAACAATATCTATAGCAACGAACTGGAAAAGATGTTATGTTATTCTCAGGATACAAAATGTAACACCTGTTGCCCGAATTTCCTCAGAGAAGGAAGAGAAAAATTCAATGTTGAAGACGTGCAAGGGTGTGTATTGAGGCACGCGGTGATCATTTCGAACATTCTCTATAGATATTTATAACTTAAAAAGTAATAAAGTTTGTAGGACATTTGCGGAACACTAAATTCCGCAAATGTCCTACGAACGAATATATATATTCTATGATCAAATATATATTCTGTAATAAATAAATATATTCTATAATAAATTGGTAATTGTATACAACAGGCTGATCCTCGCCGATTTCAGTGGCATTGAAATGTGTTGTCAATTGCATTCGCTGCTCAGTTTTAATTTCCGAGATATTCACGAAAACATATTTCATACACAATATGCTCACAACATGGATGTTGTTACTCTGTGGTGTTCTATAGCTCACGTGGTTCATATTACACATTTTTAACACTGTTTATATGCAGAGTTGGTTTGTGGTTATGTCCGTATGAGGGCGGAGAGGGCCGGCCGACCCGACCATACACGCAAAGATCCATGGGAGATGAGGAATACTGCAAGCATAGTTTCCACTCCCACACGGACCTAACCACAGCCATTTTGAAATCTTGAATACATATTTTGCAATTCAAACTTAACGAAAATTTGTTTAAAATGAACAGACACACGAGTTGACACGGCATAAACGTATAAGCGGAATTAACGTAGTAATAGCAACAGTGTTTTCGCGAATATCTTGGAAATTAAAAGCGAACGGCGGTAACGTCTATAGAAAAAAAATTGTTCAGACTGATGACCTTGGCAATATATTTTAATGTTATTGAATATATATATTGAATATATATATTGAATATATATTTAATATAGACTTTTACTGAATATTTAGCAAACCGATTTAGCAAACCAATTTCGTATTCTATGTTCATAGTAATGTAGGCAACTAATTGTTAATTATAACAAACAGGTATATTACACAGCAGAAAAAAATCAGCTGCTTCTAAAACGATGGAGAAGAATGTTCGAATACAAATTCGCGATACGAATGCAGAAAGTCAAACAATTTATGATAATTAGAATTTTATTTTGTGCGCCAGGAGGGCTTCCTTCCTTTTTATGTTTTCCGGCAATGTCTGACATTCGTCCACGTGTCAGCTGTGCACGTGTTCACCCGGTGCAACGTCAAGTATAATTGCCGTGATGATGATACCGGCACGGCGGCGACCTCGGTGTCATGCAATCTCGGAAAGAAACTTAGTCGCGAATTGAAACTTTACGTGACTATTCATTCTGATAAATGTATGTATTCTCTCATTACGTAAACGTGACTCATTTTACCGGCCGCGTCGGCAATCCGTCTCAATTTAACGTCTCTCACCTGGACGATGATTATACTACACGGAGGCGGAGCGCCCCGCGGAGATGATCATTGCTGCGAAGCGAAGTAGTTCACGTGATAATTGCACTGAATAATTGATTTTCACTCTAGAATGGAGTACTGAGCGCCGGGCTGCTGAACTTTGTCGCTTGACACACTTTCGAGCCTTTCGACTGGTCTTGCACTGATTCTCAGATTTCATGATCTGACATATTTGGAGAAATATCGTGAAAACAATTTTCACGTATAATCTATTTTTCACATCTTTAAAGAATCCACGATGAACGAACACAGTGATGTGTGTATAGTTATAGACTCAAAGTAACTTTTATCTTCTTACTGATATATAAACAGGAATAAAAGGAAAACTATATTTATATATTTCTATTTTCTATTATTTCTAATATATAATAATTTCGAATATAAAAAGTTATTTCAAATGACCTCAGGAACCCCTCACTTCCCGGAAGTACCATAATTTTTAGACACTCGATAAAAATATGCAAATATGATGTTTTGTAAAGTTTTTGTTTAAGTATTACAAAAATGTAAAAGTTACTTTGAGTCTATAATTATTCACACCGTTGTATATACATATATCGTTGACAAACTTATTATATGACAGAAATTTTTGGGAACGTTTATTTTAATTTAGCTACCTTCGCTTCAAATCAATATTGGAAATAACAAAATCTATCAATTTGAATGTGGTTATTACACACCCGATGAAATATTCTAATTTTAAATTATATATTATACTGCTTGTATGCCGGTTACATATTTCTCGTGATTGTACAGCAAAAAAGCATCAAAATTGTAAATCCTCTAGAACAGGGGTGTCAAACTCGCGGCCCGAGATGAACATTTTTGATGTCAAGTATCAGGACGTAAACAATAATTTAACTTTATATATGTTTATTACAATGTACTAGTCAAAATAAAAATATTTGTTTCTATGAACATTGATTTTTTTTTGCGGCCCACCTAAAGTTAAGCATTGTTTATTTGGCCCATGTTAGCTTTTGAGTTTGACACCCCTGCTCTAGAATCTTACGCTTCCTGAATTCCTAATTGGTGTTTCGTTAATTATTCAAACATACCTATAAAACGCTAAAACAGAGACAGGGTGAAACATACGTAGATCTTGATCGAACATGATATTTGTTGATCAACGTACGTTCGATTTGCGATTAATGAACCGAGAAACGAGATTTCCATTAATGAATTAACGAGCATATTAAGCATGAGATCTGATATTTTACAACGCATTTCGTAACATCATCGCTTCATCGCTCAGTACGGCTACGTTTGGAACTTGTTTCATCAGTCGGAAGTGTTGCAGAAGGCACGCTATCCGTGAGAATGTTTACCCTAATTCTAAAACACGTTGAAAAATACCTGGGAAGTAGCTTGTATGGCTATGGTCATCGGGATTGGTGAAAGATGAGACCTCGAGGTATCTGATAACACAAACAATGATAAGACCTCGCGTACTAGGAAACTGATTAACGCATCGAATCCCTCGCAATGATTACGAACGAATCGCGAAATATGAAGCGACTGGGATTGATAACGCACTGTATACAGATACCCCTTTGTAGAGTGGACCATTCTCACAATCGTCGGACTAGAAATTCTATCATTATGCAATATTTTTGAAATATTCACTTAACGGCAACTCTCCAATGCTACCTTGAGGTATTTCACGATCAAACCGGAGTTATCCTGAACTTATTTTGAACATTTACATGTTGCAATCCTAAATTGTATACTTCGAAGCACTTTACAAATGTTTTATAATGTTTCTAGACAAAACCTAACGCGACAGTTATCAATCTAAAAATATAAGATACAATTTTAGTTATTCAAATACGACCCGAAAACTTTCTTTCGGAATTAAAATTCATCTTGCAGAAAGGAAAATACCGAACACTTTTATCTGATTTCGCGTGATTGGATTCCTCACGAATGCGCTGTAGTTTAGCGAAATGTTGCACGGACGTGCGTGTCCTTCCATTTCCATTCTCTGAACGATTTTATCGTCGTGCTTGGACTGCATGCCCCGACTATGCTGGATGCATAAGAAACTGGCATTACGCGAAATATAAAGAAAGGACTCCGGTAACGATATCCGGTAACCAAACCTCTGACATGATTCTGTGAACTCAGCAATGCAGCGAGACCACCCAAAATTGTTTCACCGTGGCGATCGTTGGTAAACCGCAAACAACAAAATGGCCGATGAGATTTTTAACGTGGTCTCCGAACACGTCGATTTGCAAGCAGAAAGGAAACATAACACGTACTCGCCGTTTTATTGCCAAAAAAAGTGTACTTAACAATTTTAGAAAACGGTTCTCGGAACGGGTATTACTTTGCAAAATAAAAGGAGCAGAGAAATTCATGCATTTCTTATTTAGCTCCAGTTTCTCTGCTCGAATTAAATCTGAAATTTAAGAGGAACGTCGATGACCGAAGGAAATAGATCTCGATCTTTCTGCAAAACAAAAGTTGTCTCTGGCAATTGAAACGAAGGTACGTAAAATAGAAACTATTTCCATCTTCGATTTTTCGTCAATTCTGGCATTACTGCTATTTTGCGTATCGATCTCGTTTTTAACATAAATGCATACGATGTAAAAATAACTAATTGTCTGTCTGACAGCGAAGCTCGTCGTTTATTGAAGGACGCGATCAGACGCATCAAAGGGGAATCAATTTTACTTGGAACCACACAAATTCAGGAATTTTCACCGTGACGAACCCCAGTGAGAATCTCACGTTACATAGAGAACCGTGTGCACCCCCCGCCCCAACTTTTTGACCGGTGGCCAGCGCCGATGGACGTATGTATATCGCGACACAACGCTTTCACGAGGGATGAGTCCGAGACGAGCTTTGTAGCAATGATACCGTTGTGTCGCTACGTAATCGAAACCCCAACCGTGATGTTGGCGAGGGGACCGTTCCGATGACAAGAGCCAGCAGCACAGGTATCATTTGCAATGCTGCTCTTACGTGGTGCAACGAAAACTCTGGAATTTACGCCTAACCAGCGACATCCCGATGCTTTCACGATACGTTTACTGCCAAGCCTGACAAAAATTCTTCAGGACCAAAATACTCTACTCGTTAAGCTCTAGCGATATAACTTTCTGCACAGCTACAACTTGGTTGTACTTATTAGTTTCTCAGTGGATTGTGTGTACGGATTTTTGAACCCTTAACTACCACTGCCAGTCTGTGAGAGGCATATCTCTGGTGATAATATCAGGTTGACGCATATGAAATGTCGTATTTTTCTTACATGTGAACGTAACCTTCCAACGAGCCATATGTGAGTACAGAGGGTCTTTCATTAGGGAAAGCAGTCGCCCTTCTTTGAATCACTGCGACAAGGTTATACAACATTTCCGGGAAACTAGATATCTGGACCACGTACCTACATATCCGCAGCCATATTCGGATTGATTTTGAGAGTATAAGAGGGCCACGATTTCGTTTCTCATCGGACAGTATTCTGGAATCTATATTCGCGTGTGTACCGGGTAGAATCGCGCTTAGGCCGTTAATTCCGATCTTGCCCGCATATTTCAGTGCGTCAAGATCGAGGGCACGGAACTTAGGCTCCGCGAAAACACTTCACATTCAACACTTGTAACGACCTAATTCATTTGAATAACATACTATTAGGTTGGTGCATATGAAATGTCGGATTTTCTTTACATGTGAACGTTTGTCCCCCTGTTTTCGTTATGCTATTGTTTTAGTCGTTTTATAGTCGTTTATAGTCGTACTGTCCATTGCCAGAGTCACATTTCAACAAAGAAAATATTCTCAAAAGTGTTCCATTTTGTTATTTGGTTTGAATTTCGTAAGGATATGAATTCAACCGATATTCGTGTAATTTTTTTATATGAGTATAAATTTGGTAACATTGCTGCAAAAGCTACACGCGATATAAACCAGGCTTTTGGGGAGAATACTGTTAACGATCGAAAAGTGCAGCGTTATTTTGAAAACTTTCGGTCTGGTGATTTTTCCCTACAAAATGAACCACGTGGGAGACAATTACAGCCAAAAAGTACTGCCAGTACATTGATGAAATGCATGAAAAATTGAAAATTATATGCCCATCACTTGTTAATCGGCATGGTCCAATACTTCTCCACGACAACGCTCGGTCGCATACGTCGTACAAAACAATTGCGAAATTAAATGAATTAAAATATGAATTTCATTTTTTTAAACATTTAGAACAGTTTTTACGGACTAAACAGTATGAAAATGAAGACAGACTGAAAAATTCCATATTAGAGTTTATTGATTCTAAAGATTAAAAAATCTTTGAGACAGGCATCTATGCATTGAAATCTCGTTGGGAAAAGTGTATTGAAGCAAATGGAGCATATTTCGATTAAACAAACAGCTTTTGAAAAAAGATTTGCAGTTTTATATATTCACTTAAAAATCTGACATTTCATACGCACCAAATTAATATACATTTATGTATTTAGGTTTTAGTATATCGAGTTAATTCAATTCTTTCAATTCACATCCTCTTGTTAACTCCAGTCGCTACTGTCACGTCCACCACGGTGTACTTTTCCCTACAAAATAAACCGCATGGAAGACCCAAAACGTCTGTGAAAAATGATATTTCGAAAGCAATGGTGGAAACGAATGTGACTGGAGTAATTCACTACTCGTTCCTTCGAACCGGGGAGACAATTACAGCCGAAAAGTACTGCCGGTACATTGATGAAATGCATGAAAAATTGAAAATTATACGCCCATCACTTGTTAATCGGCATGGGCCAATACTTCTCCACGACAACGCTCGGCCGCATACGTCGTGCAAAACAATTGCGAAATTAAATGAATTAAAATATGAAATTTTGCAGCACCCAGCTTATTCGCAGGATCTTTCGCCAACCGACTTCCATTTTTTTTTTAACATTTAGAACAGTTTTTACGGATTAAACAATATGAAAATGAAGACAGTCTGAAAAAATCCATATCAGAGTTAATTGATTTCAAAGATCAGAATTTCTTTAAGACAGGCATCTATGTATTAAAATCTCGTCGGGAAAAGTGTATTGAAGCAAACGGAGCATATTTTGATCAAATAAACAGCTTCTGAAAAAAGATATGCAGCTTTATATATTCACATAAAAATCCGACATTTCATACGCACCAATCTAATATAATTGGAAGAAAAGGTAGAGGTGTAAGAAAAATTTGTAAAAATGAGGAACGTTTTTAATACGAATGTTTCTATTCCATTTCTATTTAACAATTGATTTTGATTTTTAATTTGCCACTTATATGTCAATAATAACGCAGTAAACATTAGCGCTCTTTGAGACCGCTAGTAGTAGTTACGTAAATCTTAATAGGCATAGTAGTTAAAGGTTAATGCTTAACACTAAATCCACCGGGCAGTAAAAATAACTGGCGCGCATTGCCATGTGTAATTTAGATTTTATACAGTTTTAATTGTGGTACTTGCTCCAATAATGTAATTTATTCAATCAAATCCCATGAAAGCGTTTATATAATTTTTACGATTATAAAATGAGAGAGAAATCGATTCTTTTACTGTGGCAGGTTTGGTGTTATATATTAGTGATAGATGAATAAATGTTTATCCAGATTAAAGAGACATAGTTGACATATTCTTTTTGAAATCTTAAGAAACCTGCCTCGTTATTGTAGGGCAAGAATTAAAGTAGGAAGGTCATTTTAACTTTGTCGTGTGTGTAATATACAGGGTGGGCCGGAATTCGTAGTACAACCAAGCAGAGGATGATTCTACATGAAAAATATAACATTTATATATAACAATATATAACATTTTTTTTATCTAGGGGTCCGTTTTCGAGAAAATTGACTTTAAAGTTTGTTCATCTTTGCAAAGGATTTAGTTATCGTTTATTATATTGTATATATAGCGTTGACAAACATTGTTATAAACATTCCGTTTACTAAATACGTAGTTCGCAACAATTAATGATCGTAAACACTATCTCGGACGGAGGTAACTGCGGTGGAAGAACAGACGACAACTAAATCCTTTGCAAAGCTGAGCAAACTTTAAAGTCGATTTTCTCGAAAACTGAGCCCCAGATGAAAAAATTTACATCAAATTTGTTTCTTATTTTTTCACGTAGAATCAGCCTCTGCTCGGCTATACTACAAATTCCAACCTATCCTGTATAATACATTTTTTAGTTCAATTCTGAATAAAAATTTGTGGCAATCATTGTGGTCGACACGAGAATCTATAAGTGAGGAAGAAAATAGCAGTTGTCTTAAATTCTGCTGAAGTTTTGTGGTACTATTTTATTTTGAATATATTACAGCAATGATTCTCAGAGAATCTTTATCATCGTGTTGTTAAGGTTGTGAATGCAATTAGTGTTTATTATTATATCACATCTCTGACATTAGAAATAACGTAACATTTCGACAGTATTCCTCTTCTACGTTATTTTCATATAGAATGTGGCAGTAATGCTTGTGGATAAACGCAAATCCATCCATCCATCCAGAGGCCGCGTGAATTTCAAACATCGGCCTTTTAGACTCAAAAGGAAATAAAACACCTCAACGTCAGTCCACACGTCGCAGTGTAACGACTAGGACGCAAGTTTCGCCTTAAAAATTCTGTTTTACATGTTCCAGTCAGTTTCATCGACCGAACGTCATCTTTCCATAACTCTTAGAATTAGTTACCTGCACACTCGTTACACCATATTACAGGTCATCGGGCTCTTTCTCTTTCCCTCACCTATTAATACTTAACGTGTAAGTACCTGCACAAAGGGTGAATAGTAGGATTTTATCATTCTAGCCACTATTAGTTGTCATTACTACAAGGGATTCATGTGAATGTTTGCACCGGGAGTTAGAATAGTGTGATCGGTTTTACTAAAGGGTACTTAATCTAGCGCATTAAAAATCCAATTATATATTCCGTAACAAAAGTCTTTTCATCAGTCCTCTCGGAATTTGCTCGAACATTGTGAATCAATGTAACGACGTCCAAATAATAGACGTTCTCATCGGTTTCGCGATGTTTCCGGACACCCGAGTGACGTGTAACTTATTTGTGAGAATATAATTTTCCATATTTTACAGGAGGATGCGTTACCTTTAATAAAAAGTTACACCTAGATTGCGGATTTTGCGTATTTAACGTGTGGACGAAGAACCAAATAGTAAAGTCAACGGAAGAATTTAAGAAGTCAACTTGTTACAATTACTGGAAGAAAACGCGTATTTTTGTAGAATTTTTGTTTCTTACAGCTGTGATGTAAAGAATATTTCCAGTGAAGATTCACAGTTTCCTAAGTATGAAAGAAATGCCTTTCGATGAAACGATGATAGCGAAACGCGTCGGCGTCGCATGACTAGAATTTTACAAAACTCGTTTTCATTAACTCTCGACTCGTCCGATTCCGGTAAACTCGTACAGACTCCGATAGCACTACCGGATTGAATTGGTCTTTCGATCGATCGAACTATGCTTTCGCACAGAAATCTTTTCGACACCAGTTCCGGCGGATACATTGGCATTTTACGTGCGCGAAGCAGAGGTCCTCAATGTTTCACGTTCATTTCAATAAAAACGATATAACCGAAACCCTTCGCAACAGCTCCCGTCCGCCTATAAAAATAGTCAACACGAAATCACAATAAGTTTCAGTGCAAGGAACTGAACGAAGGAAACGGCCATGAACGGGACAGCTTTTACGAGACACGACATTTCAGAAGCAGTAAAATTTTATCCTGTCAAGCGTCCGCATCGAATCCTCGCTCGACTGCGCCAAACCACTCCGCGGGAACGGGCGAACTATGCTTTTTATTCGTGAAAAATCTACGCGAATATTGATATGTAATAACGTACGTGCGATTACACCGAACACCAGGTAACAAGATTCCTGACAGCTGAGATGGCACTTTCATTAGCGGACACGTATAATATTCACCGCTCAAATAATTAGATGATCGGCTGAGCAAACACTGGAGTCGCGGATATTTGAAACTTCCCGAGAAATTCTGCGTATCGGATGCCTACTTATGAGCATTTATTTTTTAACCAGTGTTTGCTTCTCGCCGATACATTAGCACGGAGTCTCGAAAGGTTAAATAGAAGACCATGAGAACTCACCAGTCACGAACTGGAAAGAAAAATTGGTCTGCTGTTTCCACGCAGGTTTGCCAGCCATCAAAGGAATTTAATGACAACGCGGAGATGACACAGAACGACGACACAGAATCAAGAAACCAAATGAAAAATATTGCAACAGGTTTGTACGTAATATTTTCACAAATTTAAAATAATCAATTTGAATTTCGACGAGAATATCTTGTACGTAATGTGTGGGGAAAAAAATTTCTTTTTATTTTTCCTAACTTTCAGCGTAGAACTTTAGCGTTCAGTTGTTGAAATGTAAACGTTAAAAGTCTAAAATATTTCTCTTTTACTTTCACCAGCCCTGATTATACAAAATCGCAATTTACTGATCGCATAATCTCTCGACGTAGAAAATTACTCTTCGAATCTAGTATTGAGAGCCGGAGTGGGATTGGTCGCAGAGCAGAACGTGCGGAAGAAATGAAGGATTCGAATGAAAGTGATCTATCAGGTCATTAAGTATAAAATACATAGATTTTATAGTAAAATTATGGAGTGAAGCATGCATTTCATACTTAATCCATAACTAGCGTCACGAGAAGAACGAGGCAATCGAAACGAATTAATGATTGATAGGAGGTGTAAATTGTTACTGAACAATTTCGCTGAACAGCTAATAAATAATAAAATGATGACGTTCGTTTATCTAGACGTTTCGTAGTAAGATTATATGCACAGGCTACGGGGTCATTAAAACGGTGTACGAGCGCTGAAGGCGTGTGCAACATATCGAGAGCGTAGGCACGTTGCAAGCATCGATCGGTTTCCATCAAATAATTCACGCGCGATAGAATGCTTAACAATGAGTAACCATACACCTTCGCAACCGGATTAACGGTCTCTTGAAACGAAAACGATGACGTCACGCGACGCGACGTGCCTGACGTGACGCGGCTAGTTGCGTCGCGACGCAATTCGCACCAACACGCTTGCGCATCTACAGGGTGATAAGAAACTCGTCGACATTCGAGAGACGACTCTTCGCAATATATTGGGTTGGCAACTAAGTAATTGCCGATTTGTTCAATGAAACAAAAAATTTTTTTACTTGGAACGAAGTTTAATCTGTAATGTATTTTCCATTTTGTTCGATGACCTTTTGCCATCTCTCTGACAACTTGAAAATTCCACGCTCGCAGAAAGTCTGATCCTTTTCGGCCAAAAATTGAGTTAAGTGAGATTTTACAGCGTCATCGTCACTCAAAGTTTTACCACGAAGGGAGTTGTCCAGGGATCGAAATAAGTGGTGATCCGATGGCGCGAGATCAGAGCTATATGGTGGGTGTAACATCAATTCCCAACCAATATCCATCAATTTTTGCCGAGTGGACAAAGACGTGTGCGGCCTGGTATTGTCCTGCTGGAAAATGACACCTTTACGATTGACCAATTCTGGTCGCTTTTCTTTGACCGCTGCATTCAATTTGTCCAGTTGCTAACATTCACGGATAATAAAAAATAACATAATAATAATAATAATAATAATAATAATAATAATAATAATAATTTTATAATATAACATTTACGGATATCTTAAAAATGGGAGTGAGAGACATCTATAACTGAAATCGACAATTACTTAGTTTCCAACCCAATATTACAAAAATATAGTAAATTCTCCCTAATTGACGCTCAGAGAGTGAACAAGAATGGACTTGCGGCTCATTTTCATAGTTGCCGATTGTCAACGATTCTAAAAACGTGTGGTGCAAGGCTCGAATAATTGTATCTTCTCTTCCCAAATTCTCCATCTTTGTGTACAATCTGACCACGTCAATTAGGGAGAATTTATAAAATATTTATAAAATTTATAAACATTTATTTATAAATATTTATCGCGAAACGATCTCTGTCAAATTGCTAGCAACTTTTCTTTTCCAGCAATGAGTTTTATTTGTCAAGAGGGTGAGAAGCTTACAAAAAACTGTACATAGAAAATGCATATTTCCTTCGAAATAAATGCATTTTGATAGATTTTGGAGATTCTTAGATAGCTTCCTTTGTACCTGGAACGCTGAAATACCTTAACGCTCAAACGACGAACCTTTTTGACAAAAATATATCCGAGTGTGCTAAGAATCATTCATAATTGTATTCAGCAATTTATTTAAGTACATTCCTCAAGACGTTCTTTCGAATACGTTGGTTTTTCTAGAGACCTAAATGGAGCATGTGATAATTTCAATTAATTGTTGCGAACTATGTAGTAAACGGAATGATTTTACCACTGTCAATGTTTGTGACAACTTTGTTGACGACAACAAATTTAACGACAACTAAATCCTTTACTCGTAAACGGAGCCTCGGATAAAAGAATGTTATATCAAATTTGTTTCTTTTTTTACGTAGAATCACCCTCTGCTCGGTTGTACTACGAATTCCGGCCCACCCTGTATAGTAAAATAAATTATGTATTATAACTTATGGCAATTTACGTAATTGTTTAAGTAATTTATTAGCTTATAAATAAGTCGAATAACAATGATTATATTCTGGGTTAGAGTATAATGTGAGAGATAACTCTAAACCGAGCCTTAAAGATGTCTGATACGTGTTGCTTTATCAAAATTACAAGACCGAATTCGTTTTGAACATCTTACTATTTTCATTATAATGTGTTCAATCATTTTTTATGAAACACACTTTATGATTTCAACAATTCTTAAAGAAATAATGTACGATTGGTTCGGCGTTCAATATTTTAACACATTGCGGACGGGGCTCTGCGCGTTCAACACGCCCTCAAAGACCGCACATTTTCGAACGCTCCAAAAACATGCTTGGCAAGTAACAGGAAGCGGATACGCACATTTCTAATTTGCATTTAGTATTCTTAAATAATACTATATATACATAGTTTATATATCTGTTTATTATATAAGATTTTTTACATTTTAACTATTATTTATTATACCAATTTAAATATTG
This sequence comes from Megalopta genalis, assembly GCF_051020955.1. Classification (NCBI taxonomy): domain Eukaryota; kingdom Metazoa; phylum Arthropoda; class Insecta; order Hymenoptera; family Halictidae; genus Megalopta; species Megalopta genalis. Next base: position 6,845,518 of record NC_135014.1, on the reverse strand, counting down.
ATTTAGAGTGGCTATAATGACTGATCATTTCTACATGCTTGGAATGATTCATTTGTTTCGCTAAAATTACTTAGGAATGCGGGAGGCTTCGTTACCATGGTTACGTAACAGAAATATTTGCGGCTGGTTGCTTGTTGCCGATTAAATAAAAAGAACATGAAAACGAGATATCTCGTGACCCGTCCGCAACGTTCAATTTGCTAAAAACGAGATATCTCGTGAGCCGTCCGCAATGTGTTAACTGTCGAGTCAGCAACCTTAAAAACTCCAAAAGATCAGAACGATTTTTCAATGAAAAATATAAATACAAAAGTTCTTACTGATCCAACAACATCTCATCAGAGAAAACAATGATTGTTAGAAGTTTCGTCCATATTCTCCCGAGAAAATTGTGCATTTCCGACACACGTTTCACCAGAACGTGCTGTACCTTCGAGCGTGCGAAACAGTTCGACACGATACAAAATTAGAATTGGATTTAAACAATTTTTCAAAGAGTTCGTCGGTCCAACAAGAACAAACATCCCTGGCGCGGACGAGCATAACCTTCTTGACACCTTGTACGTGTACGCGCGAAACCGGGCGCACAATGCAATCCTACCCAGAGCCCATAAACACCCTCGGTGAGGAGACTGCTCGAGATACCGCGAGGATCGTTGCCCTCCCAGCGCACAGTAGAAGTAGAAGGCCGTAAAGATTTTAGGACTCTTTGGACATGTGCGATGCTGGCCTGGCAGAGCAACGCTTCGCTTCATAGAAATGAAAATGAAGCGGCCGCCTGCTTCTTGACCGCGTACGCCGCCGTTTTCTCTACAATCACTCCCGATATCGACCGTGTCTAGAACGCCGCAAGATAATTATTATCCCAGGGCGATAATCCTAATACAATAATTACTGTCGGCACAGCTTGCTAATTGAAAAAGACAAAGAATTTGATGGTGTTTTTCTCCTGCACAGTGGGACGCTTGCGCGAACAGAGGGTACTTTTTCTAGCGAAATTCTATCGTACATCATGATCGTAAGAATTGTTTAAGACTGTTCGGCAACTCACGTGGTACAAATCTGGAGTAATCGGAACAGTGTGGACAGCTGGCATGATCGTCGGTGAAACTCTCGGGTGTCCCTTTCCGAGAAGCGGACAAGATAGTAAAGCGTGCGAGACGGTACTAGTCATTAACGATTTCTCGGAAGTACAATACGGTTCAGGTATATATTTTAGACGCCGTTACCGGGCGGTTTGTTAAGCCGATGTACTAACTAATACGATTAGAAGGTTTTGTAGTCTGTTTTTATGGGATGTTGCGTGCTCTCCGGCAGGATTATGCACCCATTTAACGCTAGACTTTATGCAGTGCTTCCTTCCTCTGCTGCCTTTGTTAGAGTCTCACTTTCGAAACGTTGAACGCGTTGGTTTCCATATATTAACGTAGAGCCGAGGCTTCCCAGTGAAATGAACCGTCGGCGTTTATTACTGTATCGACAAAAATAGATCGGGAAACGCAATAACGCGAGGAATCATAAACAATTTGTCGGCGATATTTACTCCGACATTACGTGCCAATTGTTATCAATAGGGCAAGCGATTGTTGGAATTATTTTTGAGATTTATGAGCAATAGGAAAGCGGTTTGTACCGACTCGATAACAATATGCTCTCACGTTTGTTTTCATTTCAGGCACGATTATCCGTCTTCGGAGCAAGAACAATAAACATCGAAATTGTAACATGGTTGTTTCAGCGTACAGCCTTTTGGCAACACGTCTGGATACGTCAACAGCTTGCATATTTTCGACAGGAAAGCGTAACGAATTGGGTAAGCGCACCGAAAGCACGCGTAACGGCCGTGCTTAGGCTCCACGTAACAGTGCACCCTCTATAAAGCTGGATTCGTACGCCCAGGGCCATAGCATTCCCGATTCCACTACCAAATTATCGGCGCAGCTACTCCAATTTTGCACGTACAATATTTATTAGGAAATTGGTAAAAGTTTTGCGGCCGCCTGTCAGCAACAAAATTCATTCTTTTAACAGTTTATGCAAGCGTGTCACTTATTTTCAACGGTCCAGTTTTATAGAAAATATTGTAGATATGAAATCATTGTTAGGTTATTTATCATCTAGCGTTTGGTTGCAACAACGTTGCGTCGTTCCCAATCTATGACAATACGTTGCGTCTCATAACTATAAAATCACCCAGAAAATTCCAATGTTTATACGTCGTATATATAATATAATAATGAATGAAATATGTATATATAAAATATATAAAAAGAATAAATTTCATTCAGTAAACAAAGGAAAACAGAAGAGAACTAATTTATTCTTGTTTCGTAACTACAGAGTTAACAGAATAGGACACGTTATTGCGGAAAAATTCAACGAGAACTACAATAAGATGAAATTATAATAATTTAGTAACGCGTAGGTCTACCTCTATTTTCAATGAGTTCAGACATTCGATTTTGCATACTTCCGATCAGTCTTTGTTAAAGCAAAACTGACCGACCATCTGTCCATGAAAAACGACCTTTACAAGCCTATAAAGCCTTATAAAGCCTGTTTCTGCAGTTATGAAACACTAACGAATCAGTGTTTTGCTGTTCTTTTGTTTTCATCGAAGATGCATTGTTGCTCGTTACAATTTCGAACATGGCATACTTCGCTCACTATTATATTAACTCCTTTGTATAAAAACTGATAACTTTCTGAGTGATTTTATACTTATGAGACGCAGCGTAGATGTCGTTCACTAAGTTATGAACCGATTTTAAAATTTCACGAGAAATAAAGTGAATAGAAACACAGGAGCTAAATAGAAAATTTGTTCTCATCCCGTTTTCCGGATTTTTGTCGTAAATGCATAAAATCAGTAATAACGTCTCTGATCAGACAAATTCCCAATGATTTCGAGTACCAAGGATCAAACAAATTACAGTCCGAAGGAAGCGAACGTCTGAGCAGATGAACATAGAAAAGTATGAAGGTTCGTGAATGATGTGTAAGCGCGAAACTTGCGTCAGCGCGGGATATTATATTTTATGGCATTCTTGTGATGACAGTAGGCTGGACCACGCAGAGAAGATACCGCGAGGGTGAAAGTGACAGGTCATTTAACCCCGTTGCCTCGTAAAACAGACCCGGTTTAAGTCACTAGACTGTGACCAACTTTACTATCCACCCTCGTTCGAGCAAAAGTGATCAAACCCCTGCTCTCGATCCTCATCATCGCCTTAAGAACGATCTGTGGAACGACGAACAGTTGAAAATACGAGATTCTTGCGTTATAGAGGCATATTCTGATCGCAATACTAATTGGCAGCATTGTTCACCGAAATGATGCATATTCCATATTTATTCGACGTATTCGTCGACCAACGGCATCTGTGTTCTTTCAAATGCTCAGACAGTCTAAAAAAAATCATAAGCGACCACTAAATATTCATTCGACAGTAGACAATAGCATGTGGGCATATTAGACCGCATTGAGTATTATACGCCGAGGAGAATCGCGTTCCGTACGCGTCGCTTCCTACTGATGACTCGCGGAACAATATGGTCATAAACTTCGAGAATACACTGGCGAACGCAACACGGTCAAGTTAAGTCCTAACTCTTTGCTAATTAATTCTCATGATCGTCTAAAGAAGAAATCTTACCGAACGCCATTACATTTGCGTTACTGTATTTCTCTAGGCGTGTTTCTACATCAGGTATGATGCCATGAATCTAATAAGAGGAAACGCGTGATGCGTATCAAACGTTCAGTCAATCGAAGAATTATTCCGCTCATTCGTGACATTAATTCACGTTCATGAATTTATATGAAAATAAGTAGAAACTTGTTGAGACTTTCCCAACTCGACAGTTGATTGTACGTTCGCCGTTGTAACCATTGTTGCACAAAGTGTTGTCTACTGTCAAATAACCGTATGATCCTTTGGAAACATGATCCGAAATCAACTGGCTCACGAAATGCATACGGAAGTTTTGAAAATAGGCATCAGGTAGCCTTCAGGAAGCCTGATCGTTAAAAACAAATGTTCGCAACGATCGATGATCGATAGCCACTTTTCGGTCGTTTATAATTCAATTATAGCGTTGTCCGTAAACCGGCGTAAAACAGTTGTTCATGAACTGCTGCGGATAAACGAGCTCCATACAGACCGCGATTTACGAAATCGTTCGGCAACAGGCAAGATAGATCGTGAAGCAAACGTATAATCAACCGATGAACTCCATCAGTGCAAAGAGGAATCGATTGAGCGTTCGACTGAACGGTGCCCGAACGAGAATAATCCAGAAGGATGGACTTGCTCATTACCGCGAAATCCAACGATGTAGTTTCAAAGTTTCCTTCTTCGACGAAGCATCATCAGTCTCTGCTCCGCAAGTGTTACCTCGTGACCATGATTGCGGGTCCACGCGTACTGCGAAATTAGATTTTAAACCACAGTTTTCGCAACTTTCTGCATATCGCGAGCTTCAGATTTCAATCGGAGTTTCCTAGTATCTAATAATTAGTGAACTTATGCAAGCAGTCCAATTTTCACACTATTATGGTACAAATAAGTCGTGACTGCCAACAGCACAATTTTCGCACGATTAGTTTGTGCAATGATTAAATAAAAAATAATTTTTTCTTTATATATAATAATAATAGTAATAATAATTAATGATAATGCCTTTAAAAGATAGACATCCGAGCAATCGTTTCAGCCTGCTGAGTTCTTTTACACGATAAATAATAATCGTACTAGAAAACAAAAAATTTTCCGCTGGAATTAATTAGATTTCTTCTGCAATTATTTGCAGTTACTGATTGTGAGCAATCAAGCGATGGAATAGATAAGGAATTTATGTATACGAACTTCTTCGGTCAGACACGTGACTTTCTGCACATGCACGTTATTATGATCCTGATCTGGGTTAGGAAACTAGATTCTATTTTAGAGCGCTGTCCTCCGGAATGTTAGAAGTCTACACGAAAACGATACATCGATGAGTTAGGCTTGAAATTAAACCTGCAGGCGCTTACGATGCATGCAAGTGCTCGATTGTATACTTTCATGCTGTTTATAACATTTCTGGAGATAATTTCGGAAAATTGTTATTGTCTATAGCAAATTACAAAAAAAAGAACGAAATTAGCAACAATTTTATTTATAATTAAATTTATATAGATATAACACTTCAAGTTTATGTAGAGATAACACATCAATCTTATGTGGGCATAGCAACTGAATTCGACTGTCAAATGATATTTCTACGACGGAAATAATGAAAAATTGAATTTACATCATTCAGATCATAAAATATTCAAGCGGTTCGTTGATTGTTATTTCTAAGAAATGGATTTAATTAATGTTTTAACCGCAACGAAAAATCTCTAGCTTTGCTCCAGATAAAACATCATTGTGTAATAGTATTTTATTGTTCAGGGCCGTTTCGCTCGATCAACAACTTTTTTTCCCTAAACCTATAAACTTTGTAAGCGATAAAAACTTATCGTTGTTTTTACCATTATTACGAAATTACAGAAATCGATAAATAATAAATGCGAGTCGATCGGACAAGAAATAAGCTCTCGGATTCCTCGCGGGAAATTGAATGGGCACGTTGTGCCATCTCGCAAATGGCTCTTTTCAAACTATCGACGTACTCTACGTTCATTAGTCACATTTTTGCCGAACACCTCGTTAATATTTCGTCTTGTCTACGCTGCGTTAGTTCCACGAAGACACTCATATTCGAAAATAATGCGAATTTTTGACTTATCCATGGCTTACAATATTTAACCCTTGGACGACAATACGATAGACTATTAAAAACAAAAGAGTGCGTCTGAATGCCAGATGGCGTATCCCTTCTCACTGCAAAAACTATCAAACTTGATGCATTAGGTAATCGGACAATTCATACTTAATGACTTAATAGCTTAGTTATGTGTGTTTAAACTGAATCATTATTCCACCACTCCACATCCGGATCCAATAACTGGCGCCGCGGGGTTTTTGTTTAAAAATAGAAAATTGGGAAAACGGATCGGAGATCGACCATGGCGGAAATTACGGAGCATCTCAAGAAGCTCACCTTGCCATAAAAAGTTCCAAATGTAGCTACAACAGCAGCAGCATAATCACAACGATGTGTCCACCAGTCTTCGCGCGCCTCAGTCGAATTCTGATTTGTACAATCAGTTGATTGCTTGGGTAGAAAAATATTCGTATGGCGTGGACGAGGAAACAAAGCCCCAAAAAAATGGGCCAAAATAAATGTCTCCTCCGCCACGAATGCACGGTTATCACTGAAGCTGCATCCCTGTCACCAGGGATGCACGCGACTCGTTCTAGACAAGCTCGCGCGAACCAAAATCGATCGGCTGGTGGACCACGTTGCACCAAGGAAGCCGCCGGAAATCTCACAAAAAGACTTGATCGGGATTCTTAAGGAGCTGTTCCAAGGCAAGGTTCCGATCGCGCGCAGACGCATCGAAGTTCTTAATGTTCGTTACGAACGATCGGTCCCGATAACGGAACACATCGATCGCATCAATCGACACGCGGCGGCATTCGACCGGCCGAATCTCTCGGACGATGGCTTGCGTATTCTATTGTTGTCGCAGTCATTCTGTTTTTCGAGGGACTACGAGGAATTGAAGAGGATCGGCCTGCGCGTGGTCGAGAAGAACAGGGACACCTCTCTCAAGGACAGCGTCGCGGAGCTCGAAACCCGCCTCAACGTCGCAGGAAGCCTGAAAACTCTGGAAAATCCGTCGGAAATCTCAGCACCTATTGACTTGTGCCGCGGTTAAAAGAAACACCGAAGAACGCGTGCATAAATGACAAAACTGCGGGAAAGTTGGACCCTTTGATTAAGTGCAACGGCTCGAGTGTGGCGGCTCGCATGCACGGTCAAAATGCGCGTACAAAGACGCAATGTGTCGCGTCGACCCGAAATAATCGAGAGAGATCGGTAAAAATGTAAATATAATTAATCACGCGATTTCGATTACCGACAAACATCGACGTCGATATGTCTCGGTATCGATCGGGACAAAATAAATACGTTTCAAATAAAACACGGGGTCCGACATTACCGTCATCGGTATGGACGTATGAAAACCAGGGGTTGAAAACAGTTTGAAACAGTTATTTTCGAAATCTTCTCAATCCCTGATGACAACGAACTCACTGCACTGGATCTCCTCGGTCTCGATGGTCTCGGTCTGTGGCTTGCATTTCTAAAAGAGGCCAATTCTTTTCGCTCCTGCTTTGGGGAGATGTCTGAACTTCCAGGAAAAGTTCACCCTGAAGGAAGACGATCGATCGGTGCAAACTGCGTGCAGGCCGATCCCGTTAGCAATGGAGCCTCTTCCGGAAGAAGAGCTGCAACTACTGGAATCCTTGAATATCATTGAACGTGTTCAATCGGCGAAATGGTACAGCCCCATCGTTATCATCTAGAAGATGTAACGGCAAGATCCGTCTTTGCTCGGACTACACAATCGCGTCAATCGTGTGCTGGAGGACAACCGTTTCCCGCTGCCTAGCGTCGACGGCGTAATTTCATAGTTCAACGGAAATTGTTGTTTTAGCATCCTCGACCTCCGAGACGCTTTCCTTCAGATCAAGGTGGCCGAAGATTATTGGGACCTGACAATGATCTACACCACGAAGAGCTTCTTCCGCTTCAAGCATCTGCCTTTTGGAATCAAACTTGCACCGGCGGCGTTCCAGCAAACCGTCGAGTGGACCATCGTAAGGCTCGACGCAGTCCACGCCTACATCGAGGACATAATCGTTGTGGGCTCCAGAGTTGGGTAAAATGTTTATCTAAATAAAAATGTCGAATAACCAATAAAAGATAAAATTTTATTCGTCATTCGAACGTTCGAATAAAAAAATATCCAGTATCGGGTATCCAATAAATAATTACATTCGATGAAAATTTATCCGACGAATAAACATACTTTTTTTTATTCTAAGCACATTGAATTCGAAGCACCGAATAAAATTTTCATTTTTCATCTTTTATTTTGCATTCGAAGGCTTCGAATAACTTTTGCCAGCTCGAATAACCAGCGACTGACGAAAGGCATACGATGTAAGCAAACCGGGAACTACGCACGAATGAAAAACTGTTACATTTTTTTTTTTTTAATGTACTTTCATAAATGAGGAGGAATTCACTCGAATGAACGCGTTTCCAAAGGTCGAGCTTCGAACATCAAAGAGCCAGCGATTGACCGAAGACATACAATGTAAGCAGATGGAAAATAATCAAACATTATTGATAATTCTAATTTTTACATTTTTAATACGAATAATTTTTTTAATGCGAATAGATTTTAAAAATTATCCTAATAAAAATGAGTCCAAATACATCATTCGGACTATCTTCGATAATATTACAAATACACTCGAGTTCGAACTTATTTTCATTGGGAAATGCTCCTCTCGATTCATTTGCAATACCTTTATGAAAGTACATTAAAAAATTCAGAAGTTTGCAAAAGTTTTTCGTGCGTAGTTCCCTGTTTGCTTACATTGTATGCCTTTCGCCAGTCGCTGATTCTTCGATGTCCGAAACTCGTGTCGAGCCTCTCAAACCACTCGACGCTCGACACGATAGCACACATGCTCGGCAATGCTCGGTAACGTGTTTATTCGAGCTGGCAAAAGTTATTCGAATCCATCAAATAAAAGATAAAAGATAAAACGAATAAATAAGCTCCGAATAAAAAAGGTATCTTCGTTCGTCAGATAAACTTTCGTCGTATAAAAAAAGTATATTCGTCGAATAAAATTATTTGTTCTACTCTAGAATAAATATACTCGTCGAATAAAAATACTTTTTAAATTCGAAGTTCGAATAACGAATAAAAATAAAGTATCTTTTATTCGAATCGTTCTTTAAATCATTTTTTATTTAAATAATGCCCAACAATATCAACGCTTGGTCAGAGCTCTCCAACGGCTTCAAAAAAGGGGTTTGAAGCTCAAGGAGGAAAAATGTCGTTTCGCTTTTAGTCAGATTAAGTATTTGGATGTCACGATTGACGCTAAGGGTATTTCAGCAGATCCTGAGGCTATATCCAACCCGCTATAGTCCCTCAGCTCCAAAGTTTCCTCAGAATGGTCAACCATTACAAGAAATTGATGCCGTATCTAAACAACATGAAACATCCTCCGGAGGAGCTCACCAGGAAAAATCAAACCTGATCCTGGAGCAGCAACCACGACACTGCCGTGAAGCACATCAAGGAGGTTATGCTTAGCCCCTTGCTCCTGGAACACTACGATCCGGCCAAGACCTTGATTGTGGCTGCGAATACATCGAACGCGTACGTCTACAACAAGGCCCGGATGACAGCGAGCGAGCTGTCTATCGCAGAGACTCGACGCGCAGGAGAATTATTCTCAATTGGAGAAGTAAGCCTTGATTCTCATTACAGTCGACGAGCGTTTCCACAGGTTTGTCTGTGGCAGAGATTTATTTTGCAGACTGATCACAGACCTTTGGTTGCCCTACTGAACATCGGAAACGCAAAAGGACTCGGGCCCACCACTGCGGTCAAACCGAAACGCTGGGCAAACCGTCTGCTCGGCAACGACTTTGAAATCGAGTAGATCCGTACCCAAGATTTTGGTCAAGCCGACGCCTTACCGCGCTTGGTCGCAAGGTTCCGAGCCGATAACTCGGAAGAGTTGCAGATAGCCAGCGCTCTAACAATGGAACAGGAAGACAACCACATCGAGGAACTTTCCATCGACCACTTTGGGAAGAACCTGAGGCAACAGCTGGTTCACCAGATCACCTGAGAGGACCAAGATCTCAGGCTGGTCATCGACAACATCGGTCGGGATTGGAAAAATTTCAAGTCGGAAGTCGAGAAACACTTCTTCCGACGCCGAGATAACTTCAGCGTCGACGACAGAACTCTTCTTTACGGAGACAGAGTTGTAATTCCAGAGGCAACGAGGTCCAACATTTTAGCAGGCTTGTGCAAGGGCTACCTAGGCTCCCACAGGATGAAGCAGTTGGCCCGCCAATACGTCTGTTGGCTCAGGATGTCCGTGGACATCGAACGTCGCGTTCGCCAGTGTGACGCATGCGACCTGACCAGGAAATTGCCGATCAAAATTGCACTGAACCCGTGGCCGATCCGGTCGAGACCTCTGAAGCGCATTCCTGACTTCGCCGGACTCATCGAAGGACGCTACATCCTACTCTTCGTGGACGTCTTCACGAAATTTCTGAACGTGGCCATCGCTTATCAATTTCGGCTCGGTGCACAGTTACCTTATGTCGAGAAGCGTTCCCGAGATACGTCCCTCCCGAAGTTTTGGTCAGCGATCACGGTACACAGTTTACCTCGCAAATCGTTGGTGATCTTTGCAGAGAATTCCAGGTCACGCAACTATTTTCTGCGGTCAACCGCCCGCAATCCAATGGGCAGGCTGAGAGAATGATTCTATTAAACAAGCCATCGTCAAGGATCCCTCAACCTGGGAGAAAAAACTGCGAGGCTTTTTGCACAGCTATCGCGCTACAACGATCGCGCGATTCAGCTCCTGATAGGAAATCGCCAGCCAAACAGTTTTCCGGCAGACGTATTAATTCGCCATTCAGCAAATTAATCTCAAGACAGCGGGATGAAGATTCGATCTTAAGAGAAGATTTGGCTAAAAAACAAAATTCCTACAACTCTCAGTTTTAGAAACATTACGGCGCACGGCAACCCGATCTAAAAGTGGCGGACCGCATTGTGGTTCTGCTGCGCAACAACGCACGAGCACAGGGATCAAGAGATCTACGAAACACATTTTTTAAATTTTCATTATAACTTCAGATAAGAAAGTTAAGAAACATGAGTTTTTATTTCTTTTTGTCATTCCAAGTAATAACAAAAATTAAACAGAAAAAGTATTACAGTCATTATTTAGTAAATTAGTCGCTCTACCGTCTAAAACAATTCAACTCGTTTAGTCCAATTTAAAAAAAGTTATTCCATTTTTTCAAGTATCCGTAAGTACATGGCCACAGTAGATCGTCACAGAAAATTATACTTAAACTACTTGTCGACCGAAAATCTGACCAATTAGCTAATTCTAGCGAACGTTCGCGCAACTATAGCGTGCATAACCGAGATCAGAGCCCCATCCTTAAGACTCGGCAACAAAACAACATACAATTCAATCATTAAATTCAACAATCCATCTACCGATCGTATACAAATATTCTCGCAGATAAATCTTGTATAATTTATCTGTAAATATTTGCGAGCACACCTATTAAGAAAAATATAGCCGTTTATGATTAATTAGACGAATAGCGATACAAAACAGTTTCATCATTTAGCGTAATCGCTTTCACGAATCATTCAAATAATGGAAGGGATTGTTATCTGTTTTCACTATATTCTTCAATGCGAGCGCATAGCATCGCATCGGTATCGCGCGCCTCTGCGGGAAATACTTCTTGAGAACAGTTAAGGTTTGATGATTTCCGAGTACGTTCCGGTAAATCGATCGATTCTGCTGGCTGAGCACGCAACTTCCCCAACGTCTACTTGCTGTCACGGGAAACACTGCTGCTTTCACTTCGGTTGATAATAGATTATTCGGGCATTGCCATTATGCCGGATAACTCGCGTGCTAACGGAACCACAGAGACCACAAAATAACAATTCTGTAACAAACCATCAGCGTCAACTTGCTCCATATGTTCTTGTGTGTGGTTCAGATTGAGTGCGCGACGCGAACCCCACAGATTAAAATATCAGTTCGAATTTGGCATTGGTTAGTCTTCTGTTCTTTGTGGTTTTCCTCTAGGAAAGCTTAAAAGAACAAGTGAAACTGCAATTTCTTTATAGCTCTGTTCAGAAATCGTCCATTGGACAATTTGTGAAGAGAGAAGTGAGGGGACCGAGTAAAAAATAAACATGAAAATTGGTAAAAGAATGCGTGCTGATTAAGGCTGTCTAGGTGTCGTTTGAATAAGTTTGAGATTGCGATGTCACTTCTAGGAACTGGAGACAACAGAAACTGTCTCTCGTGTCTCGTAAAATCTTAAACAGACGACCATTACCTTCTTCCATTTGGTTTCATCTTCAGTTGGTCTAAATTCAGCAGAAGCTTGTTCTATACGAGTCGCCAAACGACATCACAAAAATACATACTTGAAATAACAAGCGTATACGACCATAATAGCACACGTCATCGTTAAAAAAAATAACAAGGGTTGTTTCTAATTTGAATATGACGTATTTTTTGTGATCTTAATGAGAGACGAGAAAGATGTCAATTTATCGATATTCAGTTCAACATCGCGCTTTGAATATGTACGAATAATTCGCATTCTACAGAAATATGAACTGTCGATCAATTTTTAGATGAAATAAAAGTAAAAGCTTTGCGCAGAGATGCTATTGAAATAGAATATTTGATCGGTCAATAAATGCATTTGTACTCGATAAATAAAATTGCAGGTAATATGTCAACGCTCTGTTAACGAGCTACCACTTTTTTTCGTCATGCTGCAAATGTTCCTTCCTCAACTAACGAAACTCACGCAATCAATACCCGGGGTAAAGGGTTTTGATAATTACAGTCACGGCACTTGTTACGTGTAAGCGTGCAACAAGGTTCAGACGCTGTCGTGGTTAACACTGTCCTAGTTTACATTCTTGTTTACATTTAAAGTCGTGTAGGCATCGCGCAGCTACCACCGATTACATGTACCTGCCAATCACCACTTCGGAATTAATTATTCCTCTCGACGAAACTTTTACTATGCAAACGATTAGGATCGCCGGACCCTGAACAGTGTAGTTGTACCACGCCAAGTTAATCAATTTTTATAATCAATTGCTGTAGGATTACACGCAATTTTGTTTTACATGGTTATCTTTTTTTACAGTTTTGATTTAACACGCGGCATAGGACAGTTATTTCCACTAACCGTAATTTTCTAGATAATACTATGACGATACTATGATGATACTTTGATACTATGATGATAGTATTTTTCTACATAATACAATGTTCTGTGAACAAATATTAGAGCGTCGATAAAAAAAGTTTTGATGCGAATCCTTTTACCAATACCCTATTTTTCTATGTAATACGCGATGTCTTTTTTACACGGTATTTTTTTACTTTGAAACCTTCATTCTTACATTAAAGGAGCATTATAAAGCTTCACAGGTGCAACGTATACGTATATTCTGAAATGCAGTAATGTCTCTCTTCTCGGCGTAACTTGAGTATGCCAATCCCGACGCCGAGATATTGCTACGGCCCTGTATTATCGATTTTCTCGCTATGCTAAAGTTCGATGGTGTTGGTGAACACGTGTGCTGCGGCACGCGCCGCGGCTCCTTTGACTCGAATTCCCGGAAGACAACTCGTAATGCAATGACATAACTTTTTTTAATTTTAACATTTTAACACTGATCATTTTTTTTAACATATTGCTGATAGTTTCCTGATTAAAATGAGTCCAAACACGATATAGTTTGGACAGATATTTCTGTTGACAAAATCAAAGACGATAGATGTTGCACGTAATTTACTGCCAAGATGCACGTGGTGTGCGGTGGAAAAGAGTTTAGGCAAAGTTGTTGACTTTACTGATGCTGTAACAAATAATGTAAAAAAAAAAATTAATTTGTAAATAATTCATATTCAAATTGGCTAAATGGCGTGTTCTTTCTCGATGTTCGACATCTTAAAATTCCAGGGTTGATGGAAATTGTACAGAAAACAGTTCCAGCAAATTTCAAACATGGAACACTTCATTCTCGGCCGTCTTCGTTTCTTTCTGTCTCCCATCCGTGTAAAGCTTCCTACTCCTGGTGTCTAACGTAGGCTCGAATAGCGTAACTTTGGTGATATTTTCTTTCGAAAAACATATGTACATAGCTTTTTTGACCTTGCCTTTTAATATTTCATGTGTTAAAAATCGGTTTTTGTAATGTTTTTTTCGCAAATAAAATAAATTATTTGTTACGTATAATGAATAAGAATGGTCTAAAGCATGTCGTGTTTGGTATCATTTTTATTGGAAAAATGTGACTAATATAGTAAAAAAATTTCATGTATAAAAAATTAGAAATAAAAAAGTTAAGTCATCGTTTTTATTTTATCATTACAATGTTGTACACCGGCTGTCTCCGATCCTGACCGCTGCCTTAGGTACATAGTAAATGCAACATAGTTTCGCTCGACTCGAGTTTCGTTCTATCTCTCTCCCTCTCACGAGGTGTCGGCAACAATAAAGGCGAGCCGCGAGGCTCGAAGAAATCAATTCCTGCATATTACTCTCGACACTTTAGAATTCGGTCCCGACGGCAGATAGGGAGACATTACTGTATTGCGAACTTGAAACATCCCATAAAGAATATTTCACTAATGAGAATTAATCAGAAATAAATTCGGACGACATAGCTCGTTTATGCAGATTTCCGTGAAAAAATCAACATTATATGTATTAGTTGCAGGAAACAGTATTAGCCGACTAAATGTTTCTTTAATCATTTTGACAAGACGAACATAATATGTATATCGATATTTTTATGTTATTTTAATCTTTTTACTCTTTGGAAATCCACAAACTAATTTCTGTCATAGTCGCAGACAAGAAACAAAAATTGTAACGTTCTATTAGGGAAATTATTTATCAAGTACGAAGATTGTAAGACAAAGATTTCAATTTAAGTTTAAACCTATCTAAGACAATGATCGTAATTTTATAGTTTGAGTTTTTACATTTTATCTTATGTCACCTTTATATCGTAACTCACATCCGATGGTAAAAACTGGGAAAACAATAAAAGACGGAACTGCGTTTTCTGTATCTGTTTTACGTATACTTCCCATATTATGGCTGCATAAACTTGCGCGAAGTGCTGATCCGTATCACGTCCATCTCGAGCCTTTCGTTAAATCCCGAACACACGAATTCCATTCGATCATTGTATCAGTCTCATAGACGGGGGAGGGGGGAGGAATCGTAACTTTCGTGTCAGTGACATGCCGACGCCGCACCGTCGTCTCTGAGAATCACGATGATCGCCGGATCATAAAGAATGGCTCCGAGTCGGAAGAAAGATTAGAGGAAGAAAGGCGTTCGGTACACCGACACGTACAGAATACGTCTAACAAATATGCAAATCGGGTCATAAACTCGGGCCAAGAAGAGACGCAGAAAGGGACCCGCGATCGTAATCCATCCGATTGCATCGCCTAAAGCGTCGCGGTTTACGTGACCCTCTGCTGGCTTTTACAGGACGCGTGTTGGTAGTGATCGCTCTCAACGCTGTGCCAGTGTTACAACACGTTGACAATTGCGCAAACTTTATTTCCATAAATAGTATCGAACACACACAAAAGTATCAAGATGCGCGGTTTCATCATCTTCCAAACATAAGTTGTATATTTCTGTCAAACCGACACGATGCACAGTGCGGACTACATAAAACAAAATTAAACAGTCATGTCTTATCACGATACGAGACATATTTTTTTTTCTCAAAACATGTTTATTAGGATGGCAATTGCTATGAACAATCATATATCAATCATTGTTACGCATCATACGAACATGCAATGATAATACAGGGTGTCCCTAAATTATGATACTTCCAGGAAATGAGGGATTCCTGAGATCATTTGAAGTAACTTTTTCCTCAGCGAAAATGCAATCCGCGGCTTCGTTTACGAGTTATTAACGAAAAACTCTGGCCAATGAGAGGCGAGCTCGGCTGGCGCAAGGCGGACGAAACCCCGCGTCAACTGATCGCGACTCTCATTGGTCACTGTTTTTCTTTAATAACTCGTCAACAAAGCCACGGATTGCATTTTCGCTAAGGAAAAAGTTACTTCAAATGATCTCAAGAATCCCTTATTTCCCGGAAGTACCGTAATTTTGGAACAGCCTGTATGCCAATAATTGTTTTACATTATTACATAATACAATTATGTAATAATAATACATGTATAACTTTTATGCATAACGCAATTATTAATTTGTATTTTTAATTTGTTTTTAATATTTGTTTTATACTTATTGAAAAAGCAATAATAATCTAAGGATAGATCGAGATTGTTTGGAATCGTTCCTGTTTTGCTGTTCGAGATTTATATTTATTTTGAATTCATTAAAATTCTGTATAATGGAAGATACTCGTTTTTATATATACTACTGTTTTTATATTTATTTAAAGTAGGTTTCTTTATTGTATCAATGCCCATCGTTTTATTCATTGCTTGCATAAAAAAACTTCAAATTAAAATATCTTAAAATATATTACTTGTTATAGTTACAGAATTTTATAGTTATATAACTAACTGTCATTCTTGATTTATAAACTTTTTAAATAAATAACCGTGCTTTTCATTTAAGACCAATTTTGGAAGTAGAAAATGCTGACGTATTTGATATAATATGGGTTTCAAGTGTTTTTAATGAAATTGACGTTTATTTCATAAGAAATGTGCAAGAAATATCACGGGAGTCAGTTATTTCAGATGGTATGCGAAAGACTGACGATGAAATAGATACCGAATAGAATTAAGTTTGTTAATTCTTTTATTATTATAATTTCTTTACATTTAGTAGTGTTAATTTTATAAATAGTTTATTTATTATTAGTTTTATATTAAATTTACCAGTTTCTTTAAATAAAATTTCTAATTTCTCCTCTTTAAAGTTTTGTTTAATTTCATTTAATTGTGTATAAATACTGATATAAATATACATTAGTAGTCTGAGGATTTTATGTATTTTTGACAGAAACGAATAGCAACAATCCAAAACAGTCGACAAATTACATGTAGTACGTATTTCTTGCAATTAATGCAGCAAACTTTTATTTTGTACAAAAATTCGCTTTCTATAAGTATATTAGTAATCAAATTTAGATTTTTGCCGATAATTTTGTCATTTGTCCGTGCTGTGCGATAGCGATCAATCAATATGACGGACAGATGAACAATTCGCATTGTTTGAATATGAAAATCTCAGATAAAATTGAACCAAGATTGATCGCATCGTTCGTAAGTTTCAAAACTGTGTACAAAAAATGCCAAATCTCTGCAGTAGAAATTGTATCGCCATTCTAACTGCGCCAGAGTATCGAAAGAATAGTCGAGTCCTAGTAGTAGCTGTAGTATAATGTTAAAAGTAATTCTAATTCTCGTGGTCCCTGGATCTACCTTGAAATTATCACGGTAGCCGGCATCGGATCGAACGAAAAAGAAGATTGTAAACATGTACGAACACAGTTTCGCGTCGCAATAAAATTGCGAACGTAAAGCGGCACGATTGATTCCAGCTCGAAAGTTTCCAATAAAGTGGAGGCATTCTTTTATAATCGAGATGACAATAGAAGCGGCGTATCAATGAAAGATTAAAGAAGTGTTACTTCACAGAAAATAATCCGCGATCATCGATGCTTTAAATGTCTTCATTGATGAAAATTTATACCGGCGACTGAGGCCTCTCCATAAACTATGCTTTCTATCTTAAAAAATCGCGATCGTTAAGTATCGAGTCGCTTTACAGAATCAGCATTACGGTGAGAGCAACGAATTTATTGAAATTGCTCGGCCGATGTGTACATGGAACAGCGGCAGCGGTTAAGTGTTAAACGTTGCCGGCGATTAGAATAAAATAAGGCGAATCGAATAGTTAGCCCGTTATAGCGGCAGCCCCCTAAGGGGGTGTCCGAGGGTGTGTGCAAGGGAGCGAGGGGAGCTGAACGGGGGTCGTATAAACGGGACGCAGAAGGATAATGCGAAGCGGCGGCCAGAGAAAAGGCGAAGAAAGATGTAATAAAACTCAGTGGAGTCAGCGGTTATAAACTGAATTCTTAGGATAGCTTAGGCCAGAAGTTCGAGTTATAGTTCCCCTATAAGAGTACGAGGGGTAGGGGGGCGAAGACTGAAATTCATCTAGAAGGTAGAAAAGAGGCGGCACCAAAACGAAGTCATAGCAGTAAACTCGCCCAAGAGTTTCGACGAACAGGAAAAAATCCTTCGAACACATTATGCTGTTTTCGTGATTTTCAAGCCACGCACCGCACCGACTGCATACCGGGTCGTTCCAGACCCAAATTGTTTTTGTTTTTATGGCTGGTCCAAGGTCGCAAGGCACCGCGACTCCGGTCTCTCCAACATATAAAAACTTTATGTTGGTAATGCCGTGTTATGCACGTATAATGATAGCAGAATCTGCAAGTTCGTGTTCGACCGGTGCCGCGATTGTTAAGTGCCGGTCGTAAACGGATCGGCTTGCAAATCATGTTAGAGTTAAATCAATTCTGAAAACGCAAAAGACGTTCGTTCTGTTCCATGCAATTACCTATTGTTTCAATCGCTGACGAATATCGCTCGCAATTGCGCAATTTACACAAAATACGAATACTATACTATACGATTACTATAAATACTACGAAAACTTATTCTGAATGCAAAAAGAATATGTGTATCCTTAACAGCTAGATTTAGGGAACTCGTCGAAATAACGGGTCATTAACTTTTTAATTTACGATTATTCATATCGTGAAGATACATTTACAATTTATATGTTACTTACGGCAAATGTTACCAATAACGCTTGTTAAAAATCGGAATAAATGTCTTATTCTGACTTTTATAAACTAATACAAAGCAGCTGTTTTTTGTGCTTCGTAAATCTATAGTGTTAATGAAGTCACCTTGTGGAGTAAATAACCTTGACACAACGATTTTCAAAAGTACAAATCCAAAAATGCAGATCCAAACTGTTCATTTATTAATCAGTTATAAAACATCGAGTAATGTTTCATTTTTTAATTTTGCTTCTGCTCAAATAATTAAAGTAGCATGTATCGATATAGCTCGTTTGATAATACTTCAGAAATATGGGAGAACATCGAAGAATTCATTTGGTTGTTTCAAAGTACAAAAGCCTATAAAATGTTGCATACACTTAAAGGATTCAGTATGCAAAGGATGTTGGTAATAAAAAGACGTTGCAGACGGAGGAGTAAGATAGATTGGTGATCCATGAAGAAACAGGGAGCCACGTGAAGGGTGAATGTAAATTGAGATCACTGAGTTTCTATTTCCCACGCTATTGTATATTTTACGCTATCTTAGAACAGGGCGGATGTAGGTTATCACATTCTGACATATTTATTTTTTACTCTCAATTTAATACTAATTATAGCTTTACAGCACATTGCACTACTAAATAAAACGGAGGCTTCACATTTTAACGTTTAACGTCTGTAGAATTGAATTAGATGGGTGACTATCCATTGATTTAACGTTTCACTATACAGTAATGTCTCCCTAATTGACGCTCAGATTGTACGCAAAGATGGACAATTTGGGAAGAGGAGATACGATTATTCGAGCCTTGCAGCTCGTTTTTATAGTTGTTGACAATTCGTAACCATAAAAACAAACCGCAAGGCTCGAATAATAGTATCTCCTCTTCCCAAATTGTCCATTTTTGTGGACAATTTGAGCGTCAATTAGAAAGACATAGGAAAATCATACTAGTTCGACAGCGATTCACTGTGTTGCCTTTACTTCAGTCAATCTACGTAACGTCTGGGAAACAAACGATTACAAATTTTTCACTCAGAGTAGTCACAAAATTGTCAGCCTAAATTTAATGTATTGTAACAATCGAATGAGTACAGAAATTGAAGTGACCAACATCGACAATGCGTCACATATTTTGGATCTCTCATGATCTTCATTCGTCCTATCGAAACAAGTGCAAGAAGCTGAAGAAACCACAAAGCTTCTTTAGTCATTTCAGTCAGTCGAAAATAATGTATAACTATTCTTAATACTATATTTCTACCGAAGGTATCTGAAGACACCTTTTAATAACTTCTATTTAAAACTATTTTTATCAAAGAGGTTAAAGGACATCTTCTAATAATTTCTAATTAAAATTATTTCCTATGTTCTATGCTTTCTATGTAATCACTTCTCGACTATTGTTATAGTCATCACAGAATTGATTTGGTAAATTCTATAATACAAAATATCGGTGAAAATAGATCAGTAGAAATACTTTGAATCTTTCTACCGATTTAAACTGTGACTACTCATTTCCGTCGCACGTGCATAAAATCCGCCGTCTAATGATCAGATAAATGAATCTCCGAAATGCATTCGCGTGGCTTAAAGAATCGAGCAAAAGAATAATGCTTGAGGAAGTTAATTCCGACCGCGAGCGAGGCATATAGATTAATTCGTCCGACAAGTAACACGAGAAAAACAAAGTTCCGCGGGTCGATTTTCACGGACCGAGCTACCCTTAGACGCGCGTTTTAATATTTATTTGTGACCGTGCGCGCAATTCTGGAACAGTAACTCAGAAGAGTCGTAAATGCCAGCCAACAAGGCCACGCAATCCCTGAAAAGCACTGCACCGGCCGTGCCGCGGGGCCGTGTCATGTGACCAGCAAGGTGGTGCACACCGTTTAGGTCCTGGGCGCGAAGGGTCCATAAAAGGGCAACTGATGAGATTTTCTAAGTGGAAAACCTATCAGCGTGAACGTCAACTTCCATCGCGGTAGTCGGAGAAGAAAGAAAAGCCGACCGACTCCCGGGGAAGATTTACGAACCTGGATTTTCGGAAGGCCGGTGCTAGAGAAGTCATCCGAGCTCGTAAAAATTTCGAGTGTCTCGTGGCACAGCACACAATCGCTTTCGGCCAAACCGCAAACGAGGCCCCCTCTCGACTATCTTTCCCCGAACGATCATCGCCTAGGTGTAAACACTTGTAATCGGCAGCTACCGGTCCCTCACACTACGGATCATCGGACAAAATGAAAATGGTCTACACTGTACAAATCACACATCAATTGTACAAAACAGTTTCTTGTTCCGATATCTTGAATCCACCGAACTTTACTTCACTCCTGCCACAAATGCATAAAATCCGCACCCTATTCATTATACTCCCGAATATGAAACATTTTTATACTGAAAAATGTCTGCTTGCATCTATTGTTTTGCAAGATGTGGAATAATTCCTTTTGCTGACTGAAATATTGTTTATATCCGGATAACACAAGGACGTATCAAAAACGTCTGTTTCTGGACATTCGGGACGTCTTAAAGACGTAAATTTCAGACGTCCGAACGATGTCCGGTATAAAACGTAATATGGACGTTTTAAAGACATTGTGTGCCATCTGGGTAGTTAGCTAGAAATGCTGTTAATTATTGTTTATTCAAAAGTGTATAAAAGCCGAGTGTATCTTAACCCCAGTTACAGTTTTTTTTAGAAGAGATGTAAATGTGAGATCAAATTATAGTGTTTGATTTAGCAAGTATTATACTTAAAACTGTCTGAAATTGAATGCCTTCGTTGTTGATTAATTAGCACTAAAATTACTGAAAATTACTGTGCCAACAGATAAGTACAACTGTATAGTTACACAGATAGCATATGACGTCTTAAAGACGTCCATTTTACGTCTATTTTGTTCTGAACGTCTTACTATAAATAATATTATATTAATTCTATGGTTTAATAGATATATAGATATATATATATTACCCTGAAGTGGACGTTTCAAAAGACCAATTTTATATATATATTGTATATATATCTACTTGTCCCGGATCGAATCCCGTCAGGTCATGTCAAGGTTATTTTTCTTTCACTTTCTTTCAATTACATGATTTATTTGCTTTTAAATATATATAATTGTCATAGAAACGCTTGAAATATATTTAAAAAATATTTCATTAATTTATTTTCGTAAAGACGTCTGGAAATGTATAAGACGTGTTTACGACGCCCAGTTTTGTAACACAAGACGTACACAAGACGTCTTAGAGACATTTTTGTGCCATCCGAGTACTACATATATCAATTTACAGTAACAATCAACTTGGATGACACCCACGATTTTTTGCCATTTGCTTATTTACAGAAGCAATTTGGATCGACTCATAAACGCCGACATCCATCGCTAAAAATAATTAAGAGATGAATAACCAACTGCATTCGAAGCTTTTTTTTACAGTAAGAAGCCATCTTTTTTTTTTGCAAACGCAGCCTCCTTGCGTGACGATGCTATTAACTTATTCTTACTGTTATAAATAAAGGAGCGAGATGTAATTTTAGATAATACTTCGTGCTGTTAATTTGAAAGTCATTCCTCTATGCGAGATAAATTAAAGAATTAGTCTACACTACCACGGACACGTAACGCGCCGCGACCCCTTCCTTTTTCCCATAATCTAGAAACGGTTTTTCGTTTAATTACGCCGTTGATTTGCAATTCATATTCCCGGCAACCTCCAGGAAATTTACGATCAGTGGCGTGGATGCAGGAGATCGATTATGCGTTTTCTCAGCGCAGTTAAAAATATATTTCGTTTCTTGACGCGCACTCGAACGAAGTCAGGCACCGTAACTTCCTTCGGGATTAACGAGTGCACATATAAATTCCAGCTAATTGTGCCACTCTACCGTGTACGATCGATAGAATTGCATAACTGCAGTTGTACAACCAAGAAAACTCGCTCGCCAGAGGAAGCATTAAAAAGATGAGAGAGAGAAGGAGAGAGAGAAGGAGAGAGAAAGAGAGAGAGAGAGAAAGAGAGAGAGAAAAAAAAGCACTAAATCTATCCAGTTATCGTGAACTGTTATCTGCGGCAAGTCGTGCATGTTATTTGAAGAATTAATATTTCTTGGCAGGCTACCGAGAAGATCGCGCGCGATCAAAATTAATCTTTACAACCAATCAAACGCCTGCCGCTCTCTAAAAACCATGCTCCGGCTTTATTATAAGATTTAAATCGCTTGGCTACCCATCGAGGTCTCTACGAACCTCTAACTCCCCGCCCCGACCCTCGACTGTTTCTCACTCGCAGTTCACACCGAATGTCTTTGCATGCATGCGCAAGCAACGCTAATTGCCTGCCGAAAAAATTATCTGCGTCATAAAACACCACTAAGAACAAACGTAAATTGAGCCTTCACGACTCTCTTGGAAATGTTTACGGTTCGCGTAGAGTGACCGCCTTGATGCAGTTGTCGAAACGTCGAAGATATGCAGCGATGTTTCTTTTCGCGCGAGGATGCCGCGGTTCCAGAATCAATACTACATATTCATTCCATCGATCCTCCCTGATGTCACAATACGTTTTCTTCGTACGCGGACAGATTGCGCTTCGTTAAGCTAATTCAAAACTTTGTACTCGGTACATCAATAAACGTAAGCGGAATATTCGTCGAGATATTTTTATATTACTACAGCGCTGGAAACAGAGTTAAGCATCTTTCAAACTACATATGCCTTTTCCTCCATAACGTCACACGAGAGATGTAATCGGACTCTATAGCGGCTACTTTCTCCCTGTTTTATTGGCTGGCGAGATACTGGCGTTTAGACTATGGGTTTTATGCATTTATAACGGAAACGGACGGGTTTAACACAAAGTTGTTGTTGGAACGAAAGGAAATAGAGCAGTACTACCACTAAAATGGGGCACATTGAACGCGATATTACCGATTTTCCTATAATAAAATTATACTTGTTTTGTAATTATTTTATGCGCTTTATGAAGTCTTTTGATTGAACGTAATATTTTTCCTTTCTCTCGTAACGTTGCACGAGGTACATACTGTTACTTTGAATTGAGTTTTTATTTATTGCATTCGAATAGTTATTAACCTTGACATATAGCATTGGATAGTCCTTTTTTATCATAGCAATTAAACAAGTTAAATTTTTAATGACGTTACCAAGTTTATGAATGAAACACACAGAATATTATAGATCTGTAGTAAATAGATGAACGAAACATGCGGCATAAACGGAGTCCATAATCTTTTTTACTTGTTATGTCATTAATTTTCAAGATATTTTTATCCAAAAATTTTTGTTAATTTTCTCAAATTATTTTTGTTTAAAGGCGCATTTGTTCTCGTAAAATATTAAAATGTGATATTAACCAAAGCTGCGAAGAAGATTTATGATGCACTTACAATGAATAAAAAAAATAGTACTTATAAGATTAATACCAAATTACTCTATTTTGTTACATTGTCCCATTCGATGCAATTGATGAATGGGACAAAATGCACATTTTAAACTAATTAACAAGAATGCAGACGAACGTATCAAACTAGAATTAGATAAATTGTTTAGTTCTTTTGTTATCTTGTGCTATCATGACAGTTTTTCTATCATGACATCGCAGTCGCGACATCTACATACACACATCAAGCAATAAGTAAATTGCTGAGTGGTGTGTACCAATAAACTGAATTATTTCAAACGGACAGATTCAATTAATTAGCCCATAAAAAACCACCAAACCGAAAAATTTATTAATATTATCAAATGTGGCAATAGATTTTTCGATGATTTCACTTTCGATGTAGACAACTTGTATTTCGGACAAGGATCTAGAATCTAATTACTACAACAATAAAAATTCTTCTACATTGAATTCTAGTTCGATCAAGCCTACCATGTAAGAACGTCCATTTGAGAAACATGGAAAGGAACCACGTCAATTCAATCACGGAAAGAATGTCCTTTTCCATAAAATACGAAACACCTCAATGTATGCATACATGTATTTGTACGTGTAATGAAAAATCTGAAAGCGGCGAAACTAGTTTCTCACCTTCCACAATTTCGAGCGTACGGCTCGGCAAAACAGAAGTTTGATTACTAAAAAGGAGTACATACATATCGTCAAAGGAATCAGTATCGTTTCATTAAAACCACGATGAAAACCGGTTCAGCGATGCCTCTTCCACACTTCCGAGTAACGTCCGTTCGGGTTCGCGTCGAAACGTTATTTCATATGTAAATAAGCGGCGATTATTCAAAACCGAGCTTGGCGAAGTAGAAATTATACCTGCGGATAAGTTCTGGCGTCGCGTCAGTATTCGTGCAGCGGGCGAGGATGGCTTGCACTTATGATAATGCGCGCAGTTTCCAGCGAATGACACGTTTTTCGTGGGACGCTTTCGAAGTAATACGCCTCGATCGCGCGTCACGATTTCGTAGCGAAGAAAGCAGGAGCTTGTGGTTCGAGCGGAGAGGAGAAAATGTAGCCCGAAAGAGACTCGGACACGCGTTGGTCTTTAAAATGATATTCCGTCGGGCGTTCGAACGAAAAACGCAGCGGCCGCGGTGTTACGTTTTCGTTGTCCATGTAGCTGGTCGGGTCTAACAACAAGCGACGCGTTATTAAAAGCCTTCGCTCAATGCCTCGAAATGTAAGCTCGTAAAGAGGAACTTTACAACCCCATATACCCGCCATAATCACCCCTCCGTTCACCGACGATTCCCTATGCCCCGTGTACTTCCGTCAGGATTCTCCGCGGTATCGCCGGCCACGCCACTTTTCCATTACCAACGGTGATACGGAGATGCCCTCTCTCCGTGTTAATTCCATCGTCGCGGATCCGTGGAAATGCGACGGCTGTAAATCAATTAAAGAGTTTACGACTCTTTGCGCGAAAGGCTATCGTAAACCTCGGATCAGCTGTGTCCCATCAAAGGACCACGGAAGAAACGACAGAAGCCTCGAGGAATTATGTTATTACCAATTATTAGAGGAGTCGGAATCGCCGTGAATATTTTATTAGCATAATTCCCATGGGCTTCGACGAGCCGCCGCCGCGCTGGCCTACCGTAACCATTGCCTCCACGGCATCGTCGCAATTAGCGACTTAACAACCGATGAAACGGTATTTTTTTCCATCTATGAACCCGTTCGTGATCACCGCTAATTGTTCACAATGTATTCGTCTACCTCGGGCCGAGCTGGAATTAGATCTCTTCTAGTTTTATTAAACTTGAGCGGCTCGAGGCAGATATCGGTAGAAAATGTGCCAAATGACGACGATCTCTAGCTAGATATTGAAATATTTCAGCGGGAATAAAAGATATTTTGAAGAGAATGTGCAAAAGGGTACCCGGTTATTGGCACAAGGGTTAATGGGTAATTGTTCGCGAGCAGCGAGAAAGTAACAGGCTCTGATTGTATGCAATTTACATTTTTCTTTGCCGTTTCATTTTTAGCTTCAATTGTATTCATTTTTCTTTCAAGGTTATTTCGGATTTTTGTTTAAAAAAAAGACACAAGATAAAAATTGTTCAATCTTCTGGAAACATTATTAAGCAATATTAAAATACCCAATCCAAATTCATCAAAATGACGGATTTCAGATTCGTTATAGAGACTATAAAAACGCTATTTGTCTATTTTCAGTAGACACGCTACGTGTTTTAATTGCGCTTGTATACATGTATTTGTTATTTTGGTCTATTTCTTTTCAGATTTTTATTTGTTACGTTCGATGTGGCATTTAATCATGAAAATATACATACCCGTACAACGTTTACAAATTATTCAAATTTACCATCAGAGTTCCCGTCACGTTGCAACAACTTTGCGTGCACTTCGTCTAATTTATGATTATCATAAGTATACCGCTCGATCCCGTAGATCGTACGACTTGTGAACAAAATTTTTTTTATTTCTTCTTCTTTGATTTATACCAACAATACACAAAATTTGGGCGACACTTGAGAAACAACATCGAAGCCACCATTTGGGATATTTGAGCTGATTTGCGTGAAAAGGTCTCGGAATATTGGTTTCAACGGATCCACTGCTGCAAACGTAGCCGTGGTGGAATTCGAACGATTCTGTATCCCATCATTAATGGCATTGAACAAACTGATAAAAATAAATCTTTGACATCTCACATACATATTGTCTTATTTAAGAAAATTTTTGTAGCGTTCTTAATGCAGAACCCCTTTAGCCGAAGACAAACTGGTCACTTATCAGCAGCTGCGACCATAAAAGCTGAGATTTTATCGTATGTAAAAGAGGTGTTCACTGGATTACATTAAACTTTTTTTGTAATGTCCGTGTTGATTTGACACTGGCCAACAAGAACGTGCATTTTCGTGCCATCGTGCTTCATTATTTTCGCAGAACTGAAAAACGCAGAAAATATTTATACGCATAGCCACATAAAATGATTCTGAGAGTTCGCTATGGAATTAGTCTTTCGGCGATAACAAGAATTATCGAACGATCGACGCAGTTAAACCTGACTGTCATAGTTTCTGATTCAATAGAACCCTTACCGAAAGCCCGAGCGTGCAAGTACTCGGGCAAACGAGCGTGAACCAGACTTTACGAGCGAAGAGAGAGATCAATCATCGGTCCCTTCCAAATTTGCGGATGAACGAGTAACAATGAAAATACAACAATGAAAGGAGACAATTCAGTACGGTGATCGTAAAAATTTTTAGCATCGTTCGTACGACATCCCGGTGGGAAATTGTCAGGAAACTCGGCGAGAGAGCCCCTGGACCAAATGAACCGGCCGGTGGGAGGGAGGGGGAAGGGCCGGTGTGCGTCGATTCAACTTTTAGTGGTTAGCCCGCGCACAGAACTTTAGCCTCCTTCGAACAGTTTACGTCCGTGAACAAACTATTTCATCCGAAAGCGAGCAAAATAACGATAACTTTTAAAAACGAGCCAGGTCATAAAAGCAAGAGAGCGAGCTCCTAGGTTTCGGCTTTGGTTATAAGTTCGTATTATATTAGCCGGGTTCGAATGACGCGCTGGCCAATGGGGACGCTCGTAAAACCAGGGTTAACATTCGGTCGGGTTGTCAAGTGAAAGAGTGGCTTGAATTTCGTTAGGATCACTGTGAACGACGTTATAAGTACATTCGCTCCGTTATACCGGGCGTTCCGAGGCTTTCGCTCAAATTAGAGCCACCGACTATCCAAATCTGCCCTGAATCGTGTCCCTGAGAATAGTCTGAAACTTCCTGAACTTATCACGGTATCGTATTTACCTTCTTATGTACTTCATTTTCCTCGCCTGGTATCTCGAAAAATTCACTAGTGCCGCTTTAGTTTAACCCTTTTACTCCTAATATCGCGTGACATTTTTTTGCAAGAAAAGTTATAGACTAAGTTATAGAGTATTATGGTTCGATATGAAATATTTTTAGTAATCATTAAGGCTCTGCAAATATGATCTAGACCTCGAGGACTACAATTGATCATTTTATACGATTTTTTATATATATATTTTTTTTTTGGAAATGACGTAGCCAAAGACTTCTCAAAATTCTAGTAACACAGAATAATACGAATAATAACGGGAGCATACTTTGCTAAATTATTTTAGGGGGAATGTTCAATATAATCAAGCCAGGTAGAGTACCCAAACATTTCGGGATTCTCGATTATGTGCAGATTTCTTTAAAACATTCGAAACTATCGAAATCCACAAAAGCATTAATGTTTTCGAAAATTGTGAAGACTTATCCAGTTTATTGAAAGAAAATGATCAAATCTGTAAAATGGAATGGAGATAACGCATCAAATATATATAGATGTTTAAATAAAACTATAAAATATTTATTTTTTCGAGTTCCCGAAGTTTTCGAGAAGAAAAAATTCTTAGAATCCTAATATTTCCGACAAAAATTCCGGCAAAACTGACCCGACAGTATCGAGTTCCCGCCGATCTTCAATTTTAACACGTTGAATGCCACGCCGGTTTTACAGAAATTGTCCGTGACGCCACGATGAATTTTCTTTTATGCGATACATATAATGTTGAAATATTATCTGCAATAGATAAGTTACAGTGTATAACCATGTTTGACATGTTAATTGCGACAGGGGTCACTGTTTGAATTGATTTGTTTTAAATGATATATATTTCTATCAATATGTGCGCGCCGGTCACCGGTGGCCCCCATGGCGTCACCGCCAAGTTAAGTGCCGGTCACAGGTGACCCCCGTGGCATTCAACGTGTTAACGTATTTTTATCACTTTTATTCTCGCTTATTATCCTGAATAAAACATTTGTTAACACGTTCCGTGCCACGTGTACCATCGATGGTACACGCTTGCATGTTTACTTAGTGAACTGAACAAATTGTTTACAAGAAATTTAGAACCGAAGAATCAATTTCCACCGCAAGAATGGGCGTTGATAAGTTTTTGTTACGTTGTTATGTGTACGAGAATTAATAATTGCACGTAATACATCAAGTTTTTGTAAAATATCAAAGTATGAAGATTCGAGTAAAAAAAGCTCGGCACGGAACGTGTTAATGATCCAATGACAGAAATTATTCATAAGATATAGCCTTACGTTATTTGAAAACGTGAATCTCAAGCATTATAGGCAACGAATACTAAACGTTGGATCCAAGAAGATCGAAGACAGCGGTTCGATTGTCTCCTCGAGAGAATGATGATCTTTCATTAACCGGACTTCGTCAAATAACATTTTGTATGATAATTGCATAGGATGCGTCGGTTTGGAGGAGCATGCATGCATTTATGATAATCTTCTGATTAGAACGAGTGAATGCTGGTCTTTGTTTTAGCGTCTGCGACAAGGGAGGTCTAGTTATCTGGTGATTATAATTTCATTCATAATGATTTCACTTTAGCGGATTGTCGATTGCCAGTCCGCACAATAAGCACCCACAGATAGAACGTACAGTCGAATGCAATTTTAAAATCGTTATGCACGTGAAAATATTTAAATAGCAAGAACTTTAGCAGTGATGAACATTACGTGAAATAAATGCGAAGAACGCAATTAAAAAATAAAAGATCGCTTCGCCACAATTAATGGCTTCGATTAAGAAAAATTAAATGGTTCTCGAGAAGAAAATTAATGCCGTGGTAAATCGTAGGAATTTTCGGAGAAGAAAAGGTTTGTTTTGATACGCTCTAATTAAAAAATATTATTAACTGTGCCAAAAATGAAAATTTCATCCCAAAGAAATAGTTAACGAGTTAAACCTATAGAAAGTAATAAATGAGCTTAGAAAAGCCGGAATAGTTACCAAACCTGAGCAAAAATAGCTCAACATATTCAAATCGTGATTCCTAGATTCTATACAATTAAGACATCATGGTAAACCACTGCGAAAGAACTAACGAGCGAAGAAGAATAATTGGCAGCGATTTAATAAATGCACCCTCGGCTAAGTCTGGAGAGCTTAGAATAACGCATGAGATACTGGACACTCAGCGCTTGCAAGACATCCAAATGAAATCGAGGTCTCGATGTCTCTGTCACGATCGTATTTTCCATCCTGAACAATGAACAGTATCCGCATGCACGTTGTTAGAGAATGATGATGCTTTCGCAGACGGAGTTGAGTTTCGTTCAAGGAGGAAGATGACTAGGAATCGGAGCAAGCAACAGGTAGGCAATCTTGGTTTTCAACGTGTGCATACAGACACATTACATGTATATTCATCAACAAGCAGGTGCAGCGCGGTAAACGGGCGACGGGTATTATGCATATTAAACAGCCACGATTCAATGCCGCTCGCACAGCGCTAATAGAGGTCTTTAATTTTTATTGGCAAGTTATATGTTGTGATCCGGGAGAGGCCAATATTTATCGACGGACACCGATCAAACCCCGAAAAAGAAGATTACATAGGTAGTAAGAGGAGACAATAACGTGGACAGTTTCAGAACTATGTTTCACGGTGGAAAAAATTTGACACAGAATAGCGTTAAATATTTTCAAACATATTTGCTAAACCTCTACAAAACACTGAAATCTGTCAGTGGTTAAAAATAGTTTCCGCTAAACTTGGCAGAAATTTTAGAAAATTGAGGGTAATACTTACAATCTATATTTATAATGCAAATTTGTTGTTAACGCTAGATTTACGGAACCCGTCAAAATGACGAATCACTAATTTTTTCATTTATGATAATTCATATCGTAAAGATACATTTATGAATTATTTAATCAATTTATATGTTACTTACGGCGAACGTTGCAATAACACTTATTAAAAATCAGAATAAATGTCTTATTGTTACTTTTATAAACTAATATAAAACAGCTGTTTTTTGTGCTGTTATATCTAACGTTAAAATTGATTTTACAGTCTCTTGAAAAGGGTAAGAGAAACATGAAAATTATCGTCAGACTGCGGCTTTTATGTATTTTTATGCATGCCTAAGAGCCACAGTCTAAAAATAACAATCATTAGTAGCCAAAGTCTTGCCAAAGTTTTGAGCAACTCCGCGTTCAAAAAGTTTTAGATGCAAAGTATGCAAAAGGAAAAGAAAAACGTAAAGAGAAGCGTAAATTGTCGCTCACCGAACTGGCACTGCGGCAAATGACTGGATGATCCAGTGTGGGGATGCGAGGAGGGCACGTTCCTGGAAGTTGGAATGGTGATGACATCGGCCAGGGCGGTGTGCGCACCGTTGCCGCCGTGATTGCTGATTGGCGAGTCGCCGCTGCTACTGTCGTAGCTACCCTCCAAACTTCTGGCCGGCTGAGGAACGGTGGATAGTCGATCACCCTCGCTCTCGAATGGCGGTGGATCCACCTGCTAGGAAAAGATCAATTACGATCGCAGGCCGGGCAACATAAGAGGCTTCTGTGAAATTATCGCGGTTGCGAGGCGAGCGCAGGAAACACACAGCGGCAATTTGCCCTGTATTACGGACTCGTTAACTCGACGTTAAGAGTGCCTCGATACAAAGTAATCACAGCTTGGTGTCGGGGTTCTTCGCAGCTGATTACGGTATCGCCGATTTCAAATCAACGATTTGATGACAACCGGACATTCATGCGTTCATCGTTTTCAGTCCCGCAACCATTTCGAAAGACGACTTGTTCGTTAACAAGTCTGTAATAGTCATTTACCCCGGTAGCAGTTCACGTAATTAGAATACTCCCAGTTGGGCTGAAAAAATTATGAGACCTCAGTGAACGTGAACGAAGTCGTGCAAAAGAGGTGTGACCTAACGTTTCCTGTACTTACTGCACTCGACAACCGTTTAGACCTTTTATGAAATGTAATATAATTGCTACGCGTATTTGCATTTCAACCCCTTGCACTACGTTTTGATTAACAGCTACTACATTCATTAACCAGTTAGGTATTTTTGACGAGCGTGCTCGTCATAGCACAAAATGTTACCATTCCTTCGTCGCGAGTATACTCGTCAAAAACAGTTACAGTAAATTCTCTCCAATTGTCCCACAACTTGTAAACAAAACTGGTCAATTTGGGAAGAGGAGATACGATCATTCGAGGCTTGCAACATGTTTTTATAGTTGTTGACAATCGGCGAGCCAACTATAGAAACGAACCGCAAGTCTCGAATAATCGTACCACCTCTTCTCAAATTAACTATTTTTGTTATCAAGCTGAGGGACATTTGGGAAGAATTTATTGTAACTGGTTAAGGCGGATATATACTTTGATATTCTTTATCAAATTATATATTTTAAAGAAAATATTTATAAAAGTGTCTTGTTGAAACAAAATATGTAAATCAAACATATACAGTATAAATTATAGTAACTTACACACTTGTCAAAGAAGTTGCAACAGCTAACTGATTAGCACTTGTGCTTAATAATTTCCTTAACAAAACGAGACAACTTTTGTTTCTTATGTGTTTTGATTATTCTGTTATAATCAAAATCTAGGAATGAAATGGAATCTACTTTTGTTTCGATTTAGAAGGAACGAGTACCGTTCGTATTCAGTAGAATATACATAAAATCTTCATCACCAGTTTGACCCGTTATAGTGCAAGGGGTTAACAAATTTTGAATATCTAGAGGTGGTTAGATCACAGTGGGAACCAAAAGTAAAAAGTACGCGACTCGGAAAATTATGTAACCCCAATAGTACAGGGATTTAACGCAGTGATTTAGTTTTGGCAGGCATGTGTTGCTTGTACTGTACGTGACAAAGCCGTACAATTCAATTTATAGAATACAGTTGCCGGCGAAAAATGTAAATTACAACAGCTTGATCATCCTTCGTGAAGATTGACGCAAGTATTCAGATTCGCGATACCATGAACCATTATGTCCATCGCGGCTTTGTATTTCCTGTGTAAGTACTTCCTGACTGTAGTATTAAGAAGATGGATTTCATTTATCCCTTTGCATTCTACATGCTAGTTCTACCGACATGCTGTAAGGCTACAACTAGCTGTTTAATGCGGTGAAAATGATTACTTTAAGACGGTATCCGACAATATCAGTTTTTATATGAGATTCTTTTATACATATTCTAAGCGATCTCTTTCAATTTAGTTCAAACGTTGGAAAACGCGTACGAAGTTCTTCAATAGCATTTCAAATCAAAACCATATAAGGGTTAAACCCATACTAAGGCCCACTTATATAAAGTCTACGAATTTAACCGCTTGCAATACATCAACGAGTCTGACCCATGATGAAGATTTTATACATAATCTGCTACAATTTGATTTATCTGTTATCAAGATCTAAGAAGGAAAAGAAATGGAGTCATACGAGAAACAACCAAGTCTCAAATATGACTGACGCGTATCATTTCGTAACAATAACAAGATTAAATGTATTTGGACTTCTCACAATTTTTAATGTGTATATGTGAAATGTATTATTAGAACATTTCTTATGAAAGAGTCCTTAAAATTTCAACATCTTTGAAAAAAGCAGTATGAAACGGGCCATTTTGACCATCACAGTAGGTATCACGTTACAAACAAACAAGTGTTAATCAATGTAGCTATGAAAGAAATCGCAGAGTAAAGGGTTAAAGAAAACCATCGTCTTATCCTGCAGCAAGCAAGGACTACTGCTCGCAGCTAGCTCGCAACCGCGGATCGTAACTGTGACTATGAGAAGTACCCCTACGGAACAAGGGAGGACTGACCTCTTCAGCAGCCCTGACCTTGTTCTCGTCTTGAGCCAGGACTCTTCTCAACATGGTCTGTCTCGCCATGACCCGTTGCCTGACCTCGGTCAGCTTGCACTTCACACACTTGCAGGTGCGGTACTTGCAGTACCTCTTATGTCCCCTCAAGGGTATGTGCAATCGGTGGTTACGACATCGCGCGCATCTCGGTAGTGTCCGCGGACTCGGTGCTGTCGTCGTGGACGACGATGTCTTCGTTTCCGTCCGCGCAGAAAGGAGCTCGTCTTTGTTCTCCATGCTTTACTGCCGGTGCTCCGCCAACCGATCGAATATCGATCAGTTCTACGTATCACTTCCGTCTACGATTCCTTTTAGAAACCGTGAATGGCCCCGGTCTGGGGTCCATTCATCGCAGCAGAGAACAATTTTTGGGAGATGTCCGAGTTAGAGACACAGATCGTCTTTATCCTTACATTGTGTGGATACGGAAGCGTAGCATGTCACGTGCTGCCTCGTTCACACACGTAGGCCCAGGCTTTAGCATCCTTCGTCCATTAGATTGAGATTTCTATTTCTGAAACACAGTAACATCGTTGTTAGAATACCGTTCGATTCGTTCCGCTAACAACGGGGACATAAAATGTGCTGGTTTCCTTGTATACACCGCGAGATTATGGATTTCTTGCTGCACTGTAAACATTAGGTCATCCTATAAGTCGTGACATTTCTTATCGCACTGAGAGAATACGAACATCTGTATTTTGTTTAGGCTATGTTTTTTCGTAAAGACTGCAACTGTTCCTTGTGTCTTTCAACTCTTCTATCAATATACAAAATTATTTACGACGATAACGTTGTAATCGTTCGACTTCATGGACTTAGGACTAAGTGCATTCAAAGCTTTAACGCTTTACACTCGAGTGGCGACTCTTCGGAACCAATAAAAATTGCTATACCACGTTTCAAAATAATTTTGACAGAATCAAATTTGTTCATTTTTTTTTTTAAATATTGAAAGAGTAAATATTGTACAAACTAATAGGCCAATTTTATATGAACAAAATACAATAGATTATACCAAATGGAAATACTCGGTCAGAAAATGTCTTCGATCTAGAGTTGAAACAGCGTCGAGTGCAAATGGTTAAACGATATTTTCTGATTAAAAGAATCAAGGATGAAACGTTAATAAGGTTAAACATTTTATGAACAATAGATGTACTTTATGCATTCAACCACAATTTGATTCTTTTACAGTTTGATCGACACCGTTGGTACGCAATTTTTTCTAACCACCACACGGTAATAATTGTCGACGTAAATGAGCGGTAAATGACATAATTATATCGGTTAAAATGCGGCTGGGTTCAAATGGAGCTTTCACGTTGAGAACGAGGTATGACCATTTAATCAGTATAATCAGTTGCAATCCATACCGAGATATCTGTATGTGAAATTCATTTATCACACTGCCGAGCACGTCGCCGAACTGCATTAGGCTCGTAGAAGAACGATTCAATTAGTGACCTACGGGACCACATCCGGTTATGATCTTATCGATTGCATAGTAGAACGAGACGATAAATACCATTAGCCGATACTCTTAGATTGATAAAACGGATTAATCATAGCAATTAGCCGACTGTTAGAACTATTTTGTGCATAACGTTGTTCACTTCGACTTGAAAACTTAATCGTTGAAACAAATGCCCAACGAACCATACTAACCTACAAATCCATTAAAATATAAAGTGTTAATTTTAACTTAGTTATAACTGTGTTAATAAAGATAAAACTGGGGACCTTCGTGCAACTTCCAGTTTTCATAGTCTATTTTATGACGATCAAAATTATTTCGTAGACTAGAAGGTTTCTTTTAACAAGGATAAAAGCAAAACGTTCTTAATTCTTGTATTTCATAAATTTTATTTATTTTTAAATACATAAAAATCCGCAGTCTAGTAGTTTTGTTCGGTTATGTAAATTTGGCTCATTCGATAAGATTTTTATAACGAGCTCACTTAAGTAGAAAAAAATATAATTTGTATATCTAATATCTCAAGATAGGATGATTTCGATGATTTTTTAACACAGATAGTGTTCCGATTATCCGAAATATCACTTTAACCGGCATATTTACCCCGATTATTCTTCGATAAATGTGCAATAAATCCGCAAGTGTTAAAAAAAAATGAACAGTAATGAACAAAAAGATAACGTAACTATTATCACTTGGCGCGAGCCTGACGATGCATTGAATAAATTTATATCATTTCCTGAGAATAATAAACACTATAATATTACGGAAATAATGAATCTATACATTCGTCGAAATTAATTTTTTTTATAAAAGGTCAAACATTATGAAGCAAACTGATATATGGACATTGTTTAAGAAATCGTTGTTTAGTTCTCAAACTACCTCCTGTTCTACTATATATGTACATCCTTATAGATTTATATTATAATATATGTATATCTCATACGTATTATATATTTATCTATATATAGTATTTTTAAGTATTTTGTGTTTTCAGATATTGTCCAATTATCCGGCATTATCTCAGTGCCGAGTGTGCCGGATAATCAGAACTCTACTGTATGTTGTTGAGTGCATGATACTGTACAGATATCCTTAAGCTGCGTACACACAGAGGCAACAACGAACAACATTTTCTCGCCTCTTGTTACTGCATGTTCCAAAATGTTTCCAACATGGCTTGTAGAATAATTTTACCCACACTGAAGAAATATAATGCGAGGAACATTTTAAGTTTTGATGTCACGGCTACATTTGTTGCTAGCAACAAATAATCCACACTCAAATCAGTTTGTTCCAAGCTCTAAGCCGAAGAAGACTGAGAATGAGGACTTGTCCCTTGCAATTACAGTATTTACTGCAATCAGTAGTAATAATAGGAAACGAAAACTATGGGTTCGACCACAATACGGGCAATATGCGGCAACATTTACCGCCGGCGACAGGTAACACGATGGAACCTGGAGCAACATTCGGCAACAAACGATGATTTTTTTCAAAAGAAACATGGAACAAAAACAAAATGTTGCTCGATGTTGCGAGAATCGTCACAGTGGCTCACTCGAGCAAAAACACTTTACCTTCCGCAATATACAGAAGATAATTATTTACAAATTCACTCATAGATACGATGACCATACATTCTTGCGGATAATAAAAAACGGATCAAAATTTTAAATGCAATTTTCGTATTTTATTCACAAGAACGATCTATTTTCAATACATTACGTGTCTGCTAAAAAATCCATGAAGCTATATTCAGTCCATATCAGTTATATGTTATATAAATGTCGAAATATTGTTGAATAACAAAAAGACTCGTAGTAGTAGGTAATTTAAAACATGACTTGGCAAGATTCATTATGTTGTGTCTATTTTTGTGGTCTTTTTCACACTGGTGACATAACATTTAATAATACGAAACTTCACCAAATAGTTCGCTGTTATTCATATTGACAAAATAGAGGACAAAATGGAATCATTCACAAAATAATGGACAAAAGGGCAATATACGTAAAACAAATATATTGAAAGGTCAGAGCAGCGAAGGACTGTTTTCTTAAATAAAAGGACGGTTTGCGACAATTTGACGCCGGGGCAACCGCGTTTTAGCGGAACGTAGAATTTTTTTACGTGCTTCACACACAACTCAAATGGCTACGGCAAACGTACCGCCACGGTTATACCAACATTATGTATATGTAGTACCATTTGTATCGGCATTCAATGCGTACAATCATTTTTTTTATCATTGAACAAAATCGACTCATTGGACACTCACACGTTCATCAGTACAATAGGAAGCAATCCCGAATTATGGGATACATGTATAGATAATTAAATAATTAATTTTTATAATTAAAAGATTTTATCTCGTCTCCCCTCCGATCAATGATTATGGACAAAAATACTTCTTTCAGAAATCTCGCAGCGATAAAGGGATGAACCAAATACGATAAATTCTCACCAATTGTTCCTTAGCCTGTAAACAAAAATAGGCAGTTTTATAGTTGCCGATTGTCAACAACTATAAAATCGAACCGCAAGTCTCGAATAATCGTACCTCCTTCTCAAATCGTCCACTTTTGTTTATAAGCTGTGGGACAATTAGGGAGAGAATTTACTGTACATGGTTACATTGTATACTATTGAATAACAAATATAAAGAAAATATGTTTTCTTTTTATGAACGTATTTTCTCATCCATAGCTGAAGTACTGCCGCAAACCGCTCGCATGAAGCTGGCCATAGATTCCTCGATAGTAGCCGTCGCGTCACGAGAAACGCAAATTCAATGCAATAGTAGTAGTAGTTGATCGTAAATATCTCGGAAACTAAGGATTTCCGTGCATTACGTGTGAAGAAAGAATTGTTCAAAACCATGCCCCGAACAACATATTAATCATCAAAATCATCCTATCTTGGGATATTACAAACTGGTCTAATTTGCAATACCGGCGGTTCTGATTTCTGATTATACGAATTTGCATTGTTACATAAGTATCCATCTCGCTTGCTCCTCATAATTCTGTTCGTTCTGATGGCGTAGCCAATGACTGGCATAGCCGAAAGCTCAACTCAGCCGTGAATAATTACGGACCCAACCTGCATTTATGTATAATTAATGACACCTCAATACATATTGTCGAATAACTTTTGTGACAACGTTGTACCAGGAAGATTGTAATTCTTCAAATAGCGTTTTCTGAAAATCAGCGCCTTAACATAATTTGAAAATGCAACTGGATTCTACACCCGTATAGAAATATTTAGTACGTTTCGTTGTCAATGATCGGAAAAATATTACATTATCGATATTCTTTAATTTATATACACATTTTTAATTTGATACATAAACCAGAGCTTGTAACATCTTCCGCAGAAGGTTACTGTTCGATGAAAGTTAGGTAGCTACATCTACACTATAACAAAACCTTGATTTTCTAACAGAATGGATAGTTTCAGACAGGAGTGCGCAAAAATGTCCGAGGCTCGAGAACCCGAAGTTCGGGACGAGTCGGAAAGATTCGGACGTGATTCCGTTACTCTCTTTATCTCGAGATGCCGAAACGTTCGAGTTTCTCAAACTACACTCGGGACATATGAGCAGACAATATACAGGGTGTCCCAAAAATGTCTCGTAATAGGGAAATGGGAGGTAGCTGAGGTCATTTGAAGTATCTTTTTCCTTAGCGAAAATGCAATCTGCAGCTTGGTTTACGAGTTATTAACGAAAAACACTGACCAATGAGAGGCGAGCGCGCGAACTACAACGTGGTCGAGCGCAACGTGCTCCGACCGCGGAGGGTGACAGAAGGAGGACTCCGTGCCGCGTTCGAATCAATGAACAAGTCACGGATCGTGAATTTCCGATTTTTTTTTACCACGTGACAGTGATAATTTTAAGAAAAACGCTGTTCACCCTTATTTCAGAATGTCCGGAGAATATTTACTAATTTTTCGGACCCGAAATAATAAGTAGTTAAACCGTGATAGTTGTTTAAATTTTCTTAAGTGCATGATCCCTCACGCGTCGATTCGCTAAACTAATTCAATAATAAATAATCACGTTAAAGAACATGCAGAATGTGTTTGTTTAAAAATTATAAAGAATACCATTAACAGTAAACTCAACCATTTAGTTGAGGATACATTTGCTGTTCGAAATTGTGGGTCATGATGTCGGGGCATTGACCTCGTACAATGTACAGCTGATCGCAAGCAGACGACCGCAGTGTTCAAGGGATACTGTCGGAGAGGCGCGCTCGCCTCTCATTGGTCAATGTTTTTCGTTAATAACTCGTAAACAAAGTTGCAGATTGCATTTTCACTAAGGAAAAAGTTACTTCAAATGACCTCAGCTACCCCCCATTTTCGTATTACGAGACATTTTTGGGACACCCTGTATAATTTCCGGTTGGCCTCGACAAGCAATCGGGAACCATCGATTCAGAAGCCCGAAAAAGAAATGCGTATTGAAAATTGAAACTACTTTCGGTACCTTCTAGTTCTTCGTATAAAGTTATTGTAGTCAAAATAAAATAGCAGATTAAAATAAAAAGATAGCATGATTAAAAATAAAAACGTACTATTGGTGCTTTAATAAGATGTACACATCTCTTAATTGGTATTAAATGTTTCGCTTCCCTTGTCACTCTCAACATTTAGCCTAAAAGCATTATTATACTTGATTTATTTGCATGTGATAAGTAAGAAATAATCAGGAAATTATTAATAATATGACTTGACATATCTATATATAAATACCACTTTTAAACTAGTGTTTTCCTTTTCTCTTCAATATAGATTTCGCAATAGAACAATAAAATAGTACCTTTAAATAGTAATATCTATCCTTTGATTTCGTAAACTTATAATTACAATGTATTTCTTATTTTATAATTATCTATGCATTATTATATAGATTATGCTGAAGCTACATATTGCAATAAATTAGAATTATTCATATGAAATACGTGACATAATGTAAAAATTATATGCAAAGCATTCGACCTTGTAATTTCTAAACTCTTATGTTCTTCAAGCTCTTGAAGACGACAAGGCAATTTTAATAAAAAATCAAATTGTTCAACATTTTTCATATGATCTTGCTAAGAATGTATTTTTTATTCATATTCTTCTTATTTAAGGTTTACATAAGTATAAAGTAGGCAAACTATTCTATATTAACATTTTCAAATATTATCAAAGACTTATCGTATATCATTACTTTTCTATTTTCTTTTTATATTTTTAATATATAGTTGACAACTGGATCTCGAATCGATTGCGTGCGACGCTTGTGAATTGTGGAGCGTTATTCGAAGTCAATGAAGTCACTTACATACTCCATCATTCAAGCGTAGAGCTCGAGACCCCAAGGCCAGCCCCAAGGCATTTGGGACCCGAAACACTCGGAAATCTCAAAACGGTGGTGTATCGGAATCCCGCTCAAATTTCTTCAACCCATCCCAATCCCATAACATCGGATACCCGTACACGCCTGATTTCAGAGCAACTTGCTCTGAAAATTGTACTTCTTTAACACTTTGACTACCGCGTCACCAATATGTGGATGACGGAATTAATTGCTCAAATTTGCAAATAAATTTGTAAATTAATCTATTACATCTTCCTAATTTTATTAGAATCCATTAAACGTAAGAATGTTGAAAATATAATTGAGGTCATACAATTTACCTTTCCAATTAGAATTTGCTTAAATATAATACTTTATGCAATTTTTTAGGTGACTATTAAAGCGTTAACGAAGATTGAAATTTCAGTGATCGAACTAACCTAAAAGAATATTTTCATAAGAATGATTCAGCGTCAACAGCCAACGTTCTATGTACATACAGTGGCTAACTGAAATGTTTAAAACAATCTAGTGTCTGTAGCAAGAGCGAAGTCCCAAGATTATGTTAGTAAAATTACAAAAAAAATAATCCAATCATATATACAGTATTTACGACATATTTGTTTGAAATGCGCACCAGGGATGGGTAACAAAAGTATTCGAACAAAGTTATTGGTGTTACAGCTTAATCGCAACACTGAATGTAAATATTAGCATCTAATGTATACAAAGGAACATTTAGTTGATCATAAGATATCGTTTAAGTAAGAATAAAATACACAGTGGTGCAGTGTAATAATGAATATGAATAGGAAAAAGTCAGAAACGCAAAACTGTGAACGAGAAATAATATTAAAACTACGTAGAGATGGAAAATCTTATAACGAGATTGCGAAAATTGTAAACAAGAGTAAATCCACAGTGCACTACATAATAAAAAGAGCTTGAAAATTAAGGAATTGTTGCTAATGAAGCTCGACAAGGTCGTCTGAGAAAATTAACAAGCACATAAGAGAAAACTATAATTCGCGAAATAAAAAAAGATCCTGCAACTTCGGCTCCTAAATTGGCAAATATGGTTGAAGAAATGTTCGATAAGCAAGTTCATCCCCAATTGTGCCGGCGATTACTATGGGACAATAATTATCACGTCAGAGTGCCAAGAAAGAAGCCTTACATAAATAAAGTAAATCAATGAAAGAGGCTGCAGTTCGCAAAAAATTATGTTACTAAAAACATATATTTGCTTCTGGAACAAAGTCATATTCTCAGACGAATCGAAATTTAATGTCTTCAGTTCAGATGGTTCGAACTGTGTGACGAGAACTAAATACAGAGTTGCAAGCAACGCATTTAAAACAAATAGTCAAACATGGAGGTGGTAATATCGCGGGGTATGGAGCTGCATGGCAGCTAATAGGACCGGAAAATTAGTGTTTATCGATGGTACACTCGATAAATATAAATACCTAAATATTTTTAAAAAATAATTTAAACGATAGTGTGCCAAAACCGGAAGACTTTTACTTCCAACAAGATAATGATCACAAGCACACAGCTTGGATCGTCAAAGAATGGATCACAATCATCCACAAAACCCGGATCTCAATCCGATTGAGCACCTGTGGGCAGAAAGCGGAAAAAGACTAAATAAATATGAAATTA
Organism: Megalopta genalis; assembly: GCF_051020955.1. Classification (NCBI taxonomy): domain Eukaryota; kingdom Metazoa; phylum Arthropoda; class Insecta; order Hymenoptera; family Halictidae; genus Megalopta; species Megalopta genalis. Next base: position 6,803,217 of record NC_135014.1, on the reverse strand, counting down.
CATCAAAACAAATGTTAATGAATAAACGCTAATACATAGTATATGGAATGTCGTTTAAATATTATCACGTGAAAATGTAACAGTATTTGCAGCGTTCAAATACTTTTGTTAGCGAAACTTGGTGCGTATTTCAAATAACTATGTTGTAAATACTGTATATATGATTGGATTATTTTCTAATTTTATTAAAACAATCTTGGGACTTCCCTCTTGCTATAGATACAAAATTGCTTTAAACATTTCGGATTAACATACATATTTCACGTGCTACAAATAAGAAATCTAACCGTTCGAATACTTTCGTTAGCCAGTGTATGTTCTATTTAATTTGATTATCCCCTAAAAACGCGTGGCGAGTTTCATTCAAATAGCACGCTTAGTTTCAATTAAAAATGGGCAGAAGTAAAATTGATGATAATAATTGATAATTGGTCATTTCTGACGAAGAATGCAAGTTGACAAATGCAGCGCGCAATTTTTCTTGCGCATATCCTACTATAGCTACAATACGTCGTCGCAGCGGAAACAGAGTCAGCAATGTCTGGTCGTTCCACAAATTTAAACAGTTAAAAATCGAACGTTTCGAGAGCCGGGTCGGTGTCTTTGGAAAAAGATCGCCGACAAATTTATTCAGGAGGCACAGGTACCGAGCGATGAAAAGAAAAGATGCAGAAACGGGGAGGAACGGACCCACAGCTTGCATAATGAAAACCAGTTAGCGGGCCTTAAGGCAGCTTAATGGAAACAGGAGACAGTAATTTAGGTAAATTCGGTAGGAAATTAAATTAGCGTTAACGTTGTCCGACTGGACAAAGTATTATTAAATATGGAATAGAACGCGGCTCGACGCGGCAGATGGAATCAGAGGCTGCAATCTCGGATCTCCTAGATACATAATCGAGAACCGTCCGTCGGAATTCTTTGATCCTTGATGCAAAAATGGATAAAAAAAGGTATTTCACGATCTAAACTCTAATTTTCTGTGAATACAGAATAATGCATAATAATTGTGTGTGTTTACCAGTTTCGTTTTCGTGGGCACATTAATAGTCAATTTTATGTACGTTTCTAAATTTATCTGCGATCATCATCATACTCGCGTTACGGACTGCATGCATACGTAATAGTACAGACAGGCAAGAAAAATCGAATGCAACAATGTACAGTAATGGGACCTATTCCTGCACGTTTTTCTTGCTCCCTAAGCTGGCGCGTTACATCCCTACCATTTTACTACACATCTAATTCGCAATGGATCTTGTCTCAACGGCGAATCGTCAGCTAATCCAAGCAAAGAAAATTTCTATATCGACCCTCGCTAATGGATCAAGCTGCAACCTAGAGGTCTGTGGGAGTAGGACCTATTACTGTATTGTGGCGGCTACCTTCGGCACTCGCCAGAAGATGACCTGATCCGTCACCTATTTGTATACCGTCCTTCCAATATCCCCGCATCTAAGGTAAGCCTTTCTAGATAGCCTTACTGAGCTCCCCTCATCTAGCTCCCTTTCTTTCCCTTCACTCCTCCATTATTTACAGCACCGCGCCATCAAAATTATAGAGATTCTTGTTTCATTCCAGCATTCCTGCAATTGTTTATAAAACTCTGGCCGTGTATATCAACTCTGAGATAAGTAGCAAAATTCCACACATTTTCAATGATACTAAATAAATTCGTAAACTAAAATAAAATTTTCATGCGAATGTAATATTAACTTTTACCATAAGATAAGCTTAAACAATACCAAATTGCACTTGATCGATTTACACATGTGCATGGACAAGATTTGTAAAGGACTTTGGTATGTGGTTTCGTTAATCAATGTTAGTGGCGCTTTCATACGGTACGACGGTATTGGAAATTTATTCAACTGTAACCCCTCGAGTATGAATAATGTTCATTGTAAAAATAGTTATCGCCGATGGAATCACGTTTGAGAACGCTGGGGCACAATAATATCTTATCTAGCACACCGAACAAAGTAACAAAACGCATGGCTTGCTAGTCACAAGTTGCGCGACGTATAAATCGATAAAATGTATATATCTCGTGCGCATAAAAGTCAAAGTCTACACATATAACATTAAACGAATTACAATTAAGCATTGCGCTATATTCCCCTAGAAATAGTTTGTTTTTCAAAAACTTCTAAAGACTTGCGTAAACACTTTACTGCAATTAGTCTCCCTGTCAAATATAACCTTATAATTATTATCTTCATCGTTTGGAATTATTCATACCTTTCACAATATAGTAATCTCAAATCTTTATTTATATTTATACTATTGGTTCTTATTTACTGTTATTACGCGTTTCTTCGTCGAGTAGATACTAGTCTGCGTAGATTTCTGTGGTCAGAAACGGAAATGATTGCTATGTCGTGGAAAATTGCCGCTGTTTTTCTTCGGCAAGATTTGTTTCTTGGTAGAATTTTAATTTATACAAGAAGGTACGTTTATAGAAGTTATGGAAGTAAATGGAGTTGTAGTTTGATTGCACTGCGTATTTTGCGCATTTCTGACGGAAGTGAATAAGTTAAATATAAATTAAAAAATAGAAATTGTTACACTATTTCTGGCTAATCCTAGAATTTCTATTTCTAACTGATTGATTTGGAAAATTTGCATTTTGCAAAAATTGTTACATTCTAATTGAAAGTATGCCTTAAAGAAAATTAACTTTGAAATTTTTCAAGAAAAAGTTCCGCCGATCAACACAAAATATAACATATGAATGTTCGAATGATTTTTATGTGCAAAAATGAATGTTCCCGATCCTTCATAGCCTAAAGATATCTTCGAAATGATACCTTAATTGCAGAACCAACCTGAATAAGATACAATTAATTTCATATGAGGTTTAATTAAATTTAAGCATTGTTGTATGTTTTTTGAATGTAACAACTGCAAAAGATCATTTATATTGAAGCAACCAAAAAATTGTAATAAAAATCTAGTTTTTCAATCGCAATACGCTAAAATTGTAATAAAAATCTAGTTTTTCAATCGCAAAACTTGGAAAGAAATCTGCAGTTAAGAGCAACAAATCAATTGATCGTATCGATAAGAAGCGTAAAAGAACAGAAGAAAAGTGTGTGAAATATTAAAAATAAAAAGAAGAGGGGTGGAGCCAACGGAGGATGGGTTCCGGTAGCGCCGGAAGCTATAGTCAGCCTTCTTATAATACAGTTGATTCGTTCAGTGATAGCTTACGCAGTACGCATACATGCAGCGGGTAAGAAAAGTATTCGCACACCTTTTCAAATGCAATGACTTTTTTAGTTTTGGGTCAAACGATCTAAATTTTTTTTCGGGGGTGGGGAGTGTTACAGAGATTGGTTTATGAGGCAATGGCTAAATAATTATTTTCAAAAATTGCAATTTGTTGGCACGATAAAAGAATTAAAAAATTATGTTTTCTCAACTTTTTTATCCGAGTCTATATCGAAAATTTAAAAAATTCGTTTCCTAGACCTCAATAACTTATATACACTAAAAATTTCATCGAAATCGGTTGACGCAGAGTCAAGTTACAGGCTTTGAAATATTTGAAAAACTGCAAGATTTCTGACAGTTATTGGTCGAAAGGTTGAAAAATCGGGGCAAAACTGTGACTTTTGGATCTTTAATTGTTCATAGCTGGTACCAAGGTCACACAATAGATTTCGACTTCGTCTACGAAACGAATTTTCTAAATTTTCAATATAGACTCGGATAAAAAAGTTGAAAAAATATAATCTTTTCGATTCTTTTATCGTGCCAACAAATTGCAATTTTTGGAAATAAGATGTAGATCGCTTGGCCCAATTATTAAAAAAGTGATTCCGTTTCAAAAGGTGTACGAATACTTTTTTTACCCCTCTGTGTATATCAGCCAATAATACTCAAAGGATTAACTTGCTAGAACATGACGTTACAGGAGGTCTGTGGTTATCATCGCACCGCGTATTCAGAATGCCCCGTGTTTGAAGAGGATTGACTCTAGCTTGCAAGATACCATTTTAGTCTTTGCTTGGAAGTCCCACGGTTCCCCGGTGATCGCGCGAGAAGTCGTCGACCGACGCGACGCGACGCCTTCATCGTTCGGTTCGCGTTTTCATGGTGGTTCCTTGCTGTCGGACGTGGCCTTTTCATTTCGATAGAAATGAAGCGTAATGCGCTCGCCGGGATCAAAGGCGCCGCGTCATATTTTAGTCGGCGGGAAAGACAGCGACCTTTCTCACGGTCGACCAGCGGCCACGACGAGAGAATGTATCTTCACCGACTACAATGTATCTATTGTGCAATACTATTCACGAAATGGGAAACTTCCTCGGAAGTCGCGGGAGTACGCGCGTCGTTATCTTGCGGCTCGCAGCCGCGCGTCACGGTGCACCAGGGATCGCTGAAGAGCAACCTCATCTAATTGCACGCAAAACCGGCGAGACGCGCTCTTCTTATCGACTCCGCCTCCTCCCCCACCTCTTCATCTCGTCCACACCACCACCCCCCTTTCTCTCCCCCCTCGGTCCACCTCCTCCTCCACCCTATCTTGTTCTTTCTTTCTGCAATATCAGACCGTATCGAGCAATTTCGAGCGAAACGTGAGTCGAAGGCCTTCCCGGACCGCGTTTCATCTTTTTTTCGGCGGCGAGTCTTCACCGTGAAGATCAAACTCTTTATTGGAGATCGTGTTCGCCGACAAGAAATAACGTTGCACGATCGTCGATGATCGGTTCGGCGAGTTCTCGTGTTTCGACGACACGACCGTGGTCAATCGCGGTTTTCCTTTTGTTGCACGCTTTCATCGCCGTTGAATCCGCAGGTTTAGGCGACGGGAAACTGACACGACGGGCGTCTACGCTCCGCCATGACGGATCTTTTGGTGCACGCGCGAGATTGCCCCATTGTTTTTTCATCGAATCTTTTGAAATGTACGTGGCAACGTTGGAAACCGAGATATACGATCGAAATTATTTATGTTTTGGAAAATAGTAGCGAATTGGAATTAGTATGGTAGTAGAAAGTGTATTTTTTCTAACGACGTTCATAATCATGACTGTTAAAAGTATAATTAGAAAGTTCTGTTTTTAAACAATTGCGATCATAGACAGGATAGGTATTAAAGATATGCACTCATTTGATCAAAGTGAGTACGTGAGAATATCGCGTTGAGAATAAGAAAAAAGAGTCGGTAATAATGCTAAGAATTAAATAAGAACTACATTGAAAATATATACAAGGGTAATAATAAATTATGGATAACGAAAGAAATTTTACTATTATAAATGTATATTTTTAATGCAGACGTTGATAAAGGTCGTTGTTTCGATACGATTACTATAAGAATTAAATTTTAGTGTACATAAGCGCTTCAATAAGAAGTTCTGAAAAAATGTGTCACTTATTCCAAAAATATTTGAGGACAGAATTCCGTTTGAAACAATACTGAAATATTGTCTTTAAATATTTTTGCTCCATTTCCTAAAGTTCTCATGCTTAAATTGAACATATAGTTGTCTTTTAAATTTTTATACTGAAACACAATTTTTTCCGAAACTTCATTCGATTGCCAGTTAATATAGAACAAATTCCATATTTCAAAATATGAACTGAAAACTGAAAATATTCAAGAAACTCCGTGTCATATTCAACATTTTTCACGCGAACTAAATAGAACTCGATATTTTAGTAACGTTTGAAATATCTTTAGTTTAAATTACACCAATTTCTGGTCGTAAGCACACGCCGAAAATGAGTTATTTGTTAGAGAGTTAAAGGATAACTATAGTTATCGGCGTACCGGTTACAGATTACCGAGCACGATAAACCACGCTTCTCCATTGGCTCCGTAATATTGCTATAATGTAAAAAGTTGTCACGGCGTCGGTGCAGCTCATGCGATTCATTTTCATAACGCGAGTCGTATTCGACGACCACAAACGGAACAATAACAAATGGCGTATACCTCTTAGCCGAAGTAATATACGCGCGTGTCTCTAATCAAGAACATTTTCGTGGTGGAACATTCGAATCGTGACAAAGATGTCGAAATCTAATCGCGTGCTGAATATGTATATGTATGGAACTGCACGAGTGTTTTCTTGCGTGGATAGGACTGCATATTCATGGTAATCGTTAAAAAGCGGTATTCGCGTAAACGTTATCGTTAGATAAGAGATCGTCGTATCATAACGTTCGAAACATTTTCTATTACAGTCACGAACAAAATGGGTACAATTCTAGATCCATGGACAAATTCAAGAAAACCAACCCGTTTGGCGAAATAATCGCTCGCGCGATCGATTAGACGCATGAAAGATGGCGTCCGATAGTTCCCGTCAGATTTTTCGCGATCGAAAGATAAAGCAGAAATAAATATGTTTGCTGGTCGATCAAATACACATTTGAACTCGATAATCGTCTCGAGACAACAGCGAACGACAAACGCTTCGCGATAACCGACGAGTAGAAAATGCAGTGGGTTTTTACCTGGTGTTAGGTGAGCAAGACGTTCTTTCTTATCAGCGCTGTTGTACTTAGCAGAGTTCATTCCAGCGATCAGTGAACTCACGTACAACCGTTAATCACGGTATCATGCCACAATTTTCGCGGGAGAACACCACCAATTACACTATATGTATATCGAAGTGTTCCATGTCCGTCAGATCGCGGCGGTTTCTTTGGAAAATTATCGCGTTATGCGCGCCTTACTCTACCGGATACGGCAACACTACTTTATACCACGCGACGTGTTCCAACCTCGTGTTGTATTTGCGCGCGAGCTGCACCACGCGCGCGCAAACAATTCAACGAGTTTGCGTTCCCCGCTGTCCTTTTTCCTCACGTGCGCACATCGCGATTAACACACTCGAAACGTAACGGTTACCGTACCACCAGCTATCTTCTGCTTATTTGTAGTTAATTGTTTTGTTAGCGCGCGGCTGATGTTCCCTCCGTCCACTAGGCTTCCTTGCTATAATAGACGAGCACGAAGCCACAACGGCTCGAGAAGTATACTTCTAAGTAGTTGCCAGAGAGGACAAGAAAGATAGTGAGAAAGAGAGAAGAGAGTGCGTTGCGCACAGAGGACATACAGAGAGACAAGGAGAGAGAAGAAAGAGAGGGAGAAAGAGAGATTACGCATGCAGTTCCGCAGAAAAAGCACAACAACGGAACCGTGGTTGAGGGCCACGCGGCGCGCACTTTTCGCACACGCGCACTTCAATTGTCTCCTTGCCCCGCGCGACTTGGCAGTGTCCCGCGTGTCACTCCGACCCCCTCCTGCTCTTTGATTTCCCCCTCTTACACCGCGGCACGATACTCCGCTCCATCGGAATACATCAACGCACGTTGAATATTGTTTCGCTGCTGTTGCATCAGGACTTCCGTCGGTCCACGCTAGATCGCGCGAAACTTGCCTCGCCGAGACAAACTTGGCGGAACCAGCTCGGTTCGCGAGCGAAAGTCCTCAGCCCTAAAGAGAAACCTCACCGCTTTATCTTGATTCGGCCGCTGTCGTAGTCGCCGTCGTTGTTCAAAACGAGAAGCTTCTTCGCGCGAAAACGTAGCGAAGAAGAACGTTGCGGAATCACGGCGTGGAGACTCCGCTATCACAACGCCATCGAACGCGGCAGTGGCGCGAACATGCGGCGAATTCTATTATAAATTTATAGGAGAATCTAGACGGTGAGATTGTGGAAAAGCCGCGACACCGAAGATTCGTTCGACGCGCGCTGGCATGCGGTCCGTAACTCACTAAGAGTGCTGGTAGCAGCGGCACACCGACGAGATGCATGGTGGCCTGCGGGTACTGGCTGGGAGGGGGCACGTCCCTGGCGCGGGGAGGAGACACGTCGAGCAGTCAGGAGGGCGAGGGGTTTTTCGCCGAAGAGTGGTGGTTGGACGGGTGTGGAGGTGGCACGCGGGTTTAGACGGACGTCGAGGTTTTACGATTGAATCCATCCGACCGCCGTGTAGAAATTACCTACGTGGACGATGCACCGACACCGCGACGTCGACGTTGTCATTGAGAACCTTACCCGCGCGAACTGTCGCGCATTCGAGCGCGCCATTTATCGGTGGCCGTGATGCCGATGATCGCCTGAATCATCACTCTCCACCACGGAACTATCTGAACGAATACGTCTCTCGTTGCAGGAAACTCAATTCGGTGAGAAATTTGTTACCTTAATCACTGATTCGACTATTAGTCTCTGATCACGTCGCCTGATACAATGAAAGGACTGTTACGGAATAATTGCGCGAAGGAAAAGTTATGTAACTTTTAAACAGGTTCTACTTAAAACGTTGACCGTAGACAATTTTTTGAATATATTCTCACATTCTATGTTTCGATGGGAGAAGATAAAGAAAACTTTCAGGTAGAATAGAGAAAAATTTATTTATAGCAGATCATTGTAAAAAATTTGTAAAAATTTATTTATAACAGATCGTTTTAATAAATACACTGAATATTATTTAATGAATAATACAACAACAATGTCAAATGATTATTACACTCGAACTATATTTCAAATATGTTTCTTATTTGCAATATTTACATATACAAACATGATTGAAGTATAATATTATGCCGTTATAGAATCTTTTACATAGTTATTTTTCAGAAATATAAGGAGGCGCAATCATACTTTTCAAACTGTAAAGTGCAGAGGAAAGTAGAGAAGCAAGCTTTAGGAAATGTATATACAGGATGTCCCAATTATCATTTTGTCGTTAAAAAAAGTCAAATTGTATACTGAGCTGAGCTGAACAACTGGTTAGGTCGCAGTAAATTGTCGAATACGCTTTTCTATAACTCGGAAGAGTTGTTTCTGACGAATCACTATGTGGATCAATGGGTTCTTTGTGATACGAATGGTATCAGTGATCATGCTTTTATAATGCTAGAATTACTTGTACTCCACATTTCTTGATGCACATGGACGATTAGCGTGGATATTAACTGTTACTAGAGGAACCATCAAATTAACCGAATAGTAGACGCGACAGGCCAAATGCACAACCGGAAACGGTATGTACGTTTACGCGCGCTAAAAACGGGCGCTATTATGTCAACGATTCGAATCCGTAGCTACATGAAACAGTTAAATTATTATATATTGTAAATTGACGAGCTACCATTCGAAACGAACAGTTTCTATACATTCACATGTTAATATCTTCTGTTAATACGACACTTTACAAGTTTCGGAATTAATATTTAAAAATCTCAAGATGTCAGAAAAATATTGAAATTTAAAACGGTACCTGATTTAATAAAAAAAAAAGAAACTGCTGAATTAATTTCTATATCCGATTAGAGAAAAATTGTGTAGATGATTTTTTATAACAAACCATGTTTGTAAAAGTAATTTTTAATTTTGTCTTGGACTGGAAGGCATATGTATGAATCTATCACTAAATTAAACGTGCGTCGAATTTCTTTATGTATATAGGATGCAGTTAAACTAGAAGCCGTGAATACTTCTCAATAATTCAATTTGCGCATTCTTGAATGACTATACCGCAGTTGCAAAGTGGAGAACGCAGCCACAGGAGTATAAGTGCGAATGCATGTGCAAACAGCGTTCAAGTCGTAAAACGAATCTCGCCACGCAAAAAGGACTTGATATATACACACGAGGCTTATATTTAATATTTCCCTTTTCTTGATTTTACATAAACAGACCCGTATACCCTACCCTAGCATCCTCACTTTATAGATAACCGAAGCGCTGTTGGTAACCATTCGATGAGAAGTAAAATATTTTACACATCTTTCTCTCGGTTTATGGAGCTGTGGGTCGAAGTTTTTATCCCAACAGCGAGATAAATATCGTTACAAGTTTCTTCGTAAATCGTTCTGCTTATCCTAAAACCTGTATAATTAATATATTTATGCGGTCGTCTCGTCGGTTGTCCCTTTTCAGACGGCGATTCACTATAAAAATTCATTTATTGGGACTCCGTTCATCCAATCTGATTTTGTCACAGAAACCCGGTCTATTGAACGCCGTCGAGCAGCTCTTTTTGCAACTACGGATTCCTACGTATCCCTTATATGTATAGCATGGTTCACCTGAAGCCACCTGAACAACGTAAGAATATTTTTATATCTAGATCATTTTCTTAGAACTTCCCAAGGTCATCCTTTGTCATCTTTGTCTCTTTGTCATCCAAGGTCATCTTTTGTATGTATAGCTGGTGCTTTAGGGCGAATTTTATAAATCGTCGAAGTAATCAATTCTTGAATCTAGCTACTGTTAATATATATTTTTAATTTTGCATATCGATGCCAACATTTAAATGTATTCAGAAATGTTAATAATCTCTACCAGCAAAAATTAAAATTATGCATGAAATATTGATATTTTGAAGCAGATACTCAGATTGTATCTTTAAAAGCATATGAAATGAAACACAAAATTGAATGAGAAAACATTCGTCGCAAAAAGATCAAAATTAGTGCAAATTAGATAATGCAATAATAAATTGTAAACAGTAAACGAACGGTCGGAAACATAACTCTAAAACGGTATAGCACACAATGACTATTAATACTTCTCTTTTATTTTACTATTATTTGTAATGACAAGAAAATAAATACTCATGTTTTTTAACTTCTTTATCCGAGCCTATAACGAAAACTTAAAAAATGCGAAAAAGAAATCGATTAACACAGATTCAAGCTGCAATTGTTGATAGAATTTAAAAAACTGCGGATTTCTCACATATATTGGTCAAAAGTGTTGAAAATCAGAACATAACTGGATTTTCGCGATATTTAATTGTTTATAACTTAAAACAACGCCAATCATTTTCAGCATGCATATAAGTCAATGAATAATATCTATAAAATAAATCAATATCTACAAAATCCTTTTTTTTTTTAATTTTCGTTATAGTAAGAGAACGAAAGATTTCTATTTTTTTCTATCATTCCAAGTAGTAGCAAAATTAAAAACAGCCATTGCTATGAAAAAGTCTTTTCTGCTAGATTAGTCCCTCTATTATCTAAACAGAATTCGAATCATTTAGTTCAGTTTGAAAAAAGTTATACCGTTTTAAAGGGTGCCCATATACCGGGTGATCCATGTAAGTCCTTCTCTTCAGAAAAATGCTAATGCATTTATTGCAAAAAATCATTGGTTTAGAAGATACTTACAATTTAGAGACAAGAGTAAATCTTTGCATTCAGGCTGAAGGTCGTATTATCGAACACCGACTTTAGATAGGTGAGTGCTGACACTATGCATTACTAAAATTAAAATGTCTTTTAAACCAACGATTTTTCGCGATAAATGCCTTAGTGTATTTTTCTGAAGAGAATGACGAGTTGAATCGACTAGTACAATAGAAAATATATGTTTCCATTGAAAAAAAATAAAATTACCTTCATCTGTTCTCGACGCATTCACCTAGGAAAATCTTATTAATACATATCAGATTATACGTGGCCTCTGAGACCGTTCAAGTTTCATTTAAAACATTTTTAGTATCATCGACGGTTTCGCAGATATTTGACTGGGTCGATTTCAATGGGACACACTGTATATTTGTTCACGACTGTATTTTCCGCAAATATGTGATACTGCGTCAATTAATCCTAACTGTACTTGTTCTCAGCGCTATGCGAATTCCGTATAAAGGTAAAATTGGATTCTCTCAATGTCAGAAAAAAAATGTCAATCGGATCTCTTCGACTCCAATTATCTTGAATGTGCCCGGAACGATGCTGTGAGTGAAATAAGTAGTAAAGATTCTAGTAGTTCCCAGGAATAACGGGTATAACTCGGGGAATATTAAACGTAGAAGTAATAGGTCCATTAAAACGTGGACCACCGGGCGTTTCCGTCCGACACGAGAAGAATTAAGCAATTTACATCGATATTGAATATGATTTTTCCATGGTTGCCGAGAAGAGGTTAGAAGCGTCAACACACTTACTTTCCCGTAAAGGACGCGACGCTGGTTGCTCGCTTACGTATAATTGAGGCAAGCCGGAAAGTATACTGCGCCGTTGACGAGGGAAAACACGGAGTTGCGGGGGAGGCTGTTGAGTTTAGGAGTGCCAGGGGTGGAAGGACGATCGTAAAACGTCCTCGGAGTAGATTCATCGTCCGATAGTCAGCGACAGATACGTGTGCACACGCGATATCCTGGAGGTACTTTACTTGCGGCTGAATTTACTGATTGAACCACGACAACTGTCGTCGTTGCGGTGGATACGGATTTTACGCGTTCCGGAGATGCCGGGCAACGGCAGCCGACCCCTATGCGGGGCAGCTGCATTGAATTGTTTCGAGGTAGTTCGTAAATCCAGCCGAATTGATCAGGGCCGAAACAGGTGACTAGAAATCGACAATTTTTACGATTTGCAGTCTCGCTTTATCTATCCACCGATTAAACAGGATAGGTTGCTCCGTGTTTGTTGCTTTGCCTATTAATCGACTCTCGATGTTAAATAAAATTAACAATTCTGCGTTCCTTAAACTTTAGACTGCCAGCATGATGCCATATGGAGTCGCTAATATTTTGGAGAACAGGTAGATTGTCCTGTTTCATCTCACTTAAATTGTTATAAAAATATTTAGGAAACCTAATGTGTCGTTAGATGGTGTAGACTATACCATGAATCATTTTTCTTTCTAAATATTTTTTCTCACAAAATGAGGTCTGACAAAAAAGAAGTACGTATTCTCTAAAATACGATACAATATGACTTCATATGTATGAAGCGCGGCAGTCTAAAGATTGTTACTAAATGAACCATGGCAGTCAAAATGACCGGTTTCAGATTTTTTATTTACGTCATTTAGTTTATTAATTCACTCTTTGTTTATATTTCTAAGTGTCGAATTCCGATCACCAAAATTCTCACAAAATAACGGTAATTTAATTAATGAAACCGTGAGTGATATAGGTTTAAACCAGTTTGCTCGAATATGTGTGTTACAATAGAATGTATTTCAAAAGGTTTATGAAGACTAGGGAACGAGCCTCGAGAATGACGGATTATGCAAATTTGAATTAATTAAATGTTGAGTATATAAAGAATTTCTTCACGTTTGGATGAAATATGGGGCAGGTTTGCGGTTTTATAGTCGAATCACTGAAAGTTAAATAGCGAAGACGTTTCTCCAATCGTTCCGTTTACCGGCGGTTCGTTTCTATCTTTCTCCCCTTACTTGCTCATAATTATCCCCTCTTTTTCCACACGGATAAGATTGAAGTGCGATTCCTCGAGCGTTCTCTTACCCCGTCAAACAGTGGGCATAATAATGCGACTTTAAAGAGGCAGGCATTTTTACTCACTGCAATTAAAATGTGTTACAAAATAAGTACACATACATGACGAAATTTGTACGCTTTTGTTTATGGAAATTGTTTTACAACATAAAGATTGATAAATTCGTTATATCCCCATTTCGAAGTCATTTAATTACAATCACAGTAAATATTAGCTCAAAATATTAAGTCGAAAGTATTATGCAAAAGAGTAGAATAAGAAAAAAATCTCTTTAACATTTCAAACATGATGTTGTAGCAAAAATAAATGGAAATGTTAATGCTTTTGGATAACATTCATATTTTTTCCTGTTTCGTAGAAACAGGCTATATACATATGTAGATACATAAACGCATCAAGATCTATATTTTATTGATTAATCAAATTTACATTGCGTCGTAAAAAAGAATAAATTGAACCTTCTGGATTGTAAGACTTGCGTTACGTCAGACTGAAATTCCTGTATTGTTACATTTATTATAGCATCGTTTATTTGCGGTTTAATTTTAAATGACTATTAATTTACTAATTGAAATCTGTTTTTTTACACGGAACAAACAATTCGTGTTCAAGATGCTGAATTGAACACATTGTAACACAATGCTTGTGTCAGTTAAAGAAGCACTAACCAGAAAAATGACTGGTAATTCTTATTTGACACTGTTGTTGCTTGTTACACAAGACGATCATTATGAATCAATAAAAACGATACTATCTAAAACCTGGCTGAGTTTAGCACGAATTTATTTCTGCAATTATGCAAAATGTAACTTTAATGGTTTATTTTCTCTGTAAGAAATTTTGATGTAGCTCCGTTGCATAGGATCCTTTCAGTTCTGTTGAATTGCCTACGTAAAAGTATACTCTAATAGAAGAAAATAGGGTTTGTATGATAAATCAAAATTCCTTCAAACTTAACAATCCCAATCTTAAAAACAACAAAACTTGAAACAAAGTTTTGGGGTACATTAGAATCAACTCTAAACGAAGACAATAATAGATAACATTTTTAATAAAAGTGGCTGCACAAAATTGAAAGCAATGTAGAAAATGGTGTACTTGAAGCTAGTTTCTATAATTAATAATTTCAATTTTCACCTTTGTAAGAAAAGATTTAGCAATATTATCTGAAAATAACGTTCATAATCACTAGTTTCGAACGCACGAAATAAATTTCGCTTTGCCACGGATCGCGACACGAAATTATAAATTGCCTGCGGCCAATGTGCGAAGACAGGCTTCGTTGGGAGGGCATAGCAGAATAAAAGTTCTTCGTGCTTGTAATGATGGCGCAGCGCATTCCGTACGGCAAGAAACCCAGGACGAGTTCAACAAAAAAAGAGAATTTTGACCGATGATTGGATGGATATTTCAAACAGAAAAGTGTAGAGATATCGAAGAATCGCATTACCATGTTCGTTCGATGATTTATCATCTTAGACCAATCAGAAATCATATAATGAAAAAGATCCAAGCGAATGTCTGACACGGACAATGATAATTAGACTCATTTGACAACGATATCAACAGTAAAACCTTCGATTGAGACTGTTGATCGTTAACAACTTTAGAAACGTTTCATTCTACTTGTATTTTTTCCGTCGTAAAATGTTTCAAATACATTATTTGTCTTATCTAGAATGCTTCGACTGAATTATATAGCGATAAAAATTTGTCTGTTCGATAAAGGCTTCGAAATAAATGGCTAACTTACACAGACACGTAGTTTGCTTAGTTTCGAAGCGTGTAGTTAGTCCTCGTAGGATTAACAATTTGTTCA
Organism: Megalopta genalis; assembly: GCF_051020955.1. Classification (NCBI taxonomy): domain Eukaryota; kingdom Metazoa; phylum Arthropoda; class Insecta; order Hymenoptera; family Halictidae; genus Megalopta; species Megalopta genalis. The sequence continues at coordinate 6,788,164 of NC_135014.1, read as the reverse complement.
AATGCAGTCGTTTGGCTTTGCTACATCGGAACAAAGGTATATCAAATTACACCAGCAGGAATATTCCACTGCAACCCTTTTATCGAAATGGTCCCTGACTATGGCAGCTACACGCAGCAAAAGATTTCACAGTATCACCGCCCACGAACCTTGGAGCTGCGGTGACTCGCATTAATATCGGAACACGTTGATGCTCAAGAAATGATTGAGAGATGTATGCATGTACTTGTTTATAATAGTGCCAACGATTCCATTGTTTTTTACATCCTGTTACATATCGCATAACGTGTAACTTTTGTATTTAATGTACAATATACAATGATTCACACAAGTGTTCGTATACCTTTTAAAATGCAATAACTTTTTTCAAACTGTACTAAATGACTTGATTTTTTTTAGATGATAGAGGGACTAGTCTACTAGACGATGACTAAAATGCTTTTTTTTTAAATTCTGCTATTAATTGGAATGACCAAACAAGATAAAAAACTCTCACTTTTTAACATTTTTATCTGAGCCTGTAACGAAAATTGAAAAAATGCCTTTTGTACATCTCTGTAACAGTCAAATTGAAAATTTGATCGAAATCGGTTAAACCAGGATCGAGGAAGGATTTTAAAAACTGCAGTTATGACTTAAAATAGTGACAAAATTGCGATTTTTGCCATTTTTAATTTGTTGTAACTGATAACAACGTCAACCGATTTCGATAAAATTTTTAGCATGCACGTAAGTTACCGAGATCTACGAAAGACATTTTTCAAATTTTCGGTCTCGTCATTATCTGATAGACTAGTTCCTTTCTCATCTAAAAAAAAATTGCAGTCACTTAGTCCAGTTTTAAAAAAGTTATTGCGTTTTAAAAAGTGTACGGAAAAATTTGTGACCATGTATCCCCTAAAGCTTTTTATACAACATTAATATGTCATAAATCAGGTTTTGAGGTTGTATAAACATTGAATACAAATCGTATAATTTGTAAAACGTCAAATTACATTCTTATTATATATAAACAGATAGCGACTTTGATGTATTTCTAGCATTAAAATTCAATGTTACAAAGTACTTGAAAATATTAATTATGATTTTTCTCTCTTCCTTTGTCATAGATCGGTTCAAAAAAATCTGTGTTTACTCGAAGATTCGCAGTCTAGTAATGACTAGAATGCGAATTTTATGCATTTACAACAAAACTGGATATTGTCTCCAATTTCTCGCAATCAATTCAGAAAATTTTTATGCTGCACAAAGATCACACTAGAATCTCGAATATAAAACTTTTTCGTAAAAAAATAAGCGTAACATTCAATATGAATTAGTTACCAAGTTCGCGATATCTAAACATTGTGACTCTTCGTACACTGGTATCGTAGATCTTGATCTTTCGATTCTCGAGGAAAATGCTTGTAGCGTTTGACCGTAGGAATCAGCGTACAGTTTACTGTGCTACCCGGCTATAAAAACGTCCGATTGAGGGAAAGGGGTTTGAATTAGCCTTTAATACTCGGTTGGTCTAAAGAACGCGTCAAGCGGTCAAGACATTGAGGTATTTTCCTCGAGAACCCCGTGAAGGTTCGGATCACGGAGGATCGTGCCCTGCTTTTAAGTTATTCTTGGTTTAACAAGACGGAAAGAGAGGCCTGGATAGGGAAAGAGAGACTGAGAGTCAGAAGGAACAAAAGAGAACTCGAGCGTTACAATTGCGGGACGAAGAAGGTCGGAAAGAAAGAGAACGTGAGTGGAATAGAGGGAAATGAAAGAAACCGGGGAAGGCGTGCACGAATAAATCGTATCATTCGTCGATTTCAAACCGAAAGAAAACGACTGAGAGATGACGAAGCAAGGTACAATAAAAAGACGGATTCTATGAAGTGGTTATCACACGTGGTGTTACCTTCCCAAAGGAAGACAGTGTGATACGTCGCTACGAATGGTAATAGCAATTAACTTCATAACGAAAGAAACTCAGTCTACACATTGTTTCGTTTAATTACACACCTTGCTGTTTATTTCCATAGTCTTACAAAAACAAGTCACTACATGTCGACCTGAAGAGTAATCATGTTTTAATTTACCACTGCGTCGATGAATACATTTTGCTATGGTTACGTTTGAATATGTAATCACAAGTGGAATTATTAGTAGTTGTTTAGAAAGCTTCTCTAAAAGTACTGAAATTGTTGTTGCAAGAGTGCAAGGAACCAGCTATTCATTTATTGACGCTTTATGGATTTATAATGTCACATTAAGGGGGTATTCTAGTCTAGAGGTTAATTTTTTAGGCGATATTTGGGATTTTTTTTAAGAACCATAAAAACATTATTGTGTCGGAATTTGTGGCATGGTTTCGATCTATATTTAAGGAGTATACACTATTTTTTTCATGAAAAAATATGTAAAATTGTCGAAGATACAGTTAGTTTAGTAGTGCTCCTTCAATTGAACATGCCTGAACGGTTGCCGCGCGATTCCAACCGTTCTTCTTCTCTGAAATGAAGAAACAAACATCCATTATGTTCAGCACAAACATGACTATCGTCGGTAACAAAGGTGTATAGAAACATTGAAGACAACATTTTTAGCAGCACTTTAAAGTTAGGTCATCGATTTGTTGTGTTTTATTCAACTTTAGCGTGCCCAAGAAATAGTTAAATACATTAGATTTCAAAAATTTGGACACGGGCGATAGAAACACGTGTACTGAAGATACCCTCCAACTTTGGTCGTAATCGGTCAACTTAGAGCTTGAGATATCATGGCAACCACTTCGAAACAAACGCAAACGAGAAATACATACAGTAGACCATAAAATTATTCGCTCACGTTTTAAAACGCAATAACTTTTTGAGAACTGAACTAAATGATTTGCATTTGGTTTAGATGACAGGGGGACTAGTCTATTAGGCGATGACTAAAAAGCTTTTTTTTTAATTTTGCCATTACTTGGAATGAAAAGAAAAAATTAAAAACTCTCGTTTTTTAACTTTTTTCGTCTGAGTCTATAACGATAATTTAAAAAATGCCTTTTTGCAGATTTCGGTAAATTACATATATGCGTGCTGAAAATTTGATCGAAATCGGTTAAACCAGAGCCGAGATACAGGTGTTGAAGGATTTCAAAAAGTGCGGATTCCTTATAGTTTTTGGGTTAAAATCGTGATAAAACTGCGATTTTTGCGATCTTTAATTTGTTGTAACTCGTAACAACGTGAACCGATTTCGATAAAATTTTCAACACGCATATAAGTTATCGAAATCTACAAGAGGCATTTTTTAAATTTTCGTTATAGGCTCAGATAAAAAAGTTAAAAAACGAGAGATATTTATCTTTTTACGAATCCAGGTAATAGCAAGATTTAAAAGAAAAAGCATTTCAGTTCTCGTCTAATAGGCTAGTCCCTCTGTCATCTAAGAAACATCCAAGTCATTTAATTCGGTTCTCAAAATGTTATTGCGTTTTAAAAGGTGAGCGAATAATTTTGTGGCCCATTGTATATGGATCTGCTATTTGCAGTACCGTGCAACAGTGCGTCGCATGCTACGGACAAACGGTCAACAATATCCACTTATAGAAATATTTTCAAAGGCATACAGTTTCAGAAAGTGAAATAAAAAGAATATTGGTTTTTGGAATACCCCCTTAACTTGTGAAAGTTGTTGAAAGAAAAAACAAATCTCTACTTAACCCTTTGTCACTCCCATTTAAATAACCACTGCTGGGAAAGGTTGAATCATAAAAAATAAATTATAAGAGTTCGATATATTGAATTTTCGCATAAAGTAATCTCCTACTCAAAACAATGCTCGGTGTTTTAACCACAGAACGTAGTATAACTTCCAATAACATCAATTCGAATAAAGCAAGACCATTTTGAAGCATTCAGACCGAGCAGATATTTAAATCCCGAGCGTTTTCGGCTTTCAGATACGATAAACGATTAACCTCGTTTCGTGAAACGGACGCAGAACATTTTAATTTTGAACTTGCACATGATTCTCGGCAAGGTTAAGGGTCGCGAAGGGAGAGACTAGGAAAATGTACGGAAAAAACTTCGATATGTGACAACCGCAACGTTCATATCACATTCTCTGACTGTATGTACAATTAACAAAGAGAATTAATTTCATTAGCGTTTCATGATTTGCTAGTAAAATTAATTTCACGAACGCTTACGGCCACGGTCATGGAAATAATACACTACGACTGTAATTACGCGGTTTTCATAGTAGCTACTGTTGTAGTCTATACTTCCTTCAGATAAGAATTACGCAGATGTAGCACATTTAAGTAGTTAAAAAAATTATAGAGCAATTACATCAGACATCGTAGATTTGTGGGGCATTCGTAGAAAAGATAATTGCGACTGAACTCCCCGGAGTGACGAGTCCATGCGAATTGTTAGTAACGGCGTCGCAACGTTTTGTATAATGTGTAATAACGTAAATACATCTGACAAAAAGTACCACAAACTAATTACCGGCTGCGGAATCCATCCGTCGCGAAACGATTGATGTTTACGTATTGAGGCATACAATTAGAAACACGAACTGTGATTTGCGTTTGTATCTTGGAAACGAACGAGTGCGAAACATGCAGTGAGAAGAGAACAGCACGAATTCGCGTGGAGAGGAAGTTTCTTGAAACTACACGAACAGACCGATGCTTATTAAGACAAATGTTCGCGTGCGTTCGGAAAATTCGATTCACTCTAGTTCCACAGAAACTTCGATGCAGAAAATGATTCAGGAAACCCCTCATTTTCTCATTACTTAACAGATTGCATCTTATATTGAAGTTTCAAAATTCTAGCAATACTCACCAGAAATCATTTAAATCCGCAACGTTCCACATTCTGCTCCTTGAACTGCCACATCCACGATTCAACTGCGAATCTTTCACCATTTGTGATATCAGTCGATTGAAATTGGTTTCTGTTGTTATCAAGAAATTAATCAGATTTACAACTTAAGCTTTTAATGACTAAATCACGGTTCAAGAAAGTTCCGGAACTTTTTCACAGGAGATATATATATAGATTCTAATAGGAACAATTATAAATAAATTCTTGAGATTCAAAGTTTTGGTTTCAGTAGAATTAATAAAAGTTGAAGTTTATTGATATTTATATTTTATTGATAAATATAAAAGAAAAGTTCTGTATTTAATACTTGTGTTCTAATTTTTGTTGGGATTTTGTCTTAGGAAGATTAGTCTAACAAATGGATCACGCGCTGTATACATACGTACATTTGTATATACCGTTTATATTTTCATACCGTTTCTTAAATTTGTCAATAATATTAAATAATATTGTTAAATTAAACCAGCATATAATAATTTGATGTTTGATTTATTAGAGAGATTTATTATAGAGAAATTTTTAACGAACGTTTTCAAACAATGTATTTGCATGGAATTTTTAATGTATAGGATCTGTTTCGCGAGAATATTTTTTGAGAAAAGTTCTCAGGAAGTAACAATTCTTTTCATAAAAATTCCACAGGGACAGATATTTTGTTGAACGAAACGTGTAAGTTCGAACAGAATATTTTTCACAACAGATGGTATCCGCAGAGTGGAGTTCAATTGATTATATTATTTATTATAAAAATATATTTATTTATAAAAAGATATTTCGTATAAAAATTCATAGTTTACTAATAACATAAGAAATAGAAAGTTTAGATTACTTTAGTATCATGTTTACAATAATTTTATGAGAATACGGATTTTATTTTGACAGCGTGTGACACATAAATCGGCCACGCTTTGAAACGTTGTCTCCATTGAATTCGATGCTAGAGTATACATTATTTCAAATCTGGATATTTGAAGGCATCTGTCTTCGGGCAGATGCTTGAAATTTGTCCGTATAATAGTTAAAAATATACTCAAAATATTCAATTACATTTGTTATTAAAACTATTCTTGTGGCAAAAATCGATTTATTGCAATAAGATTAATTTAAAATTAATAACGTATATCGCTTATATTAATCTCTACGCGAGTCGGAATTTCTACCAAATTGTTGCTCTTCTTCCGACGGTGTAGCTTCTGCCAATGACTACGAATATTTTAGCCCAGCAAATTGTGGCCAGATTCGTGATTTCGTGATATTTAAGTCGGAGATATCGTAACAGCGTCAAATTACTGTTGCATGTATCGAACACGAAAATCACATCTGCCCAGAGCACGAGCAAAACGAGAGCAAGGTTTCGAAGAGTACACGATCTTCCCTCCGTTCTTGCAACCGTTCTGGAGATCATTCGTGCTCAGATCCGAAATTTGTCGTGTTTCTCACGTGCCTGCCTCACATTATTTCAGTATTTCGCTGTTGATGAGCTTCTTTCGACGGACAGGCAACAACGAACGGCGCAAACGGACAGGCAACTATCCTTGAATTTTTGCCTGTTTATTTAACCGCCACGTTTCAATGGTTTTGTACTTTTTCTTTTCGTCTTCGATTCTTTGTCGATGAGCCAAGTACCGTTCACGTTTTTCATATTTTTATTGCACTTTCTGCCTTATTTTTTTCTGTTATTGCGAATACTTTACCCTGGAAGGAAGGAATACTTTACCAAGGAAGATACAATTAGAACAATATAATTACAATTTTGTTGGCTCAGAGATTTTTCTGTTACCTGCTCTTTGGTTAAAGAGTTAGTTACGCAACATAAATTTTAATTCATATCAAGAGACTGTGAATTTCGTGGATATTTATGACAATAATGTACGCGTGAGGTATAAAACAATTTAGAAGAATTCTGAAAAGAGTCATATCTTTAGTAGGAAAGGAAATTGATTTAGAAATTTGTTTAATATACTTTTGACTGAAATACAGAGATCATCAAAAACTGACATAGAATCAATGTATTTAATTACAATTTCTGCTATGTGCTTTATATGTAAATATGTGCATTCTAAATTATGGTGCAAGTCATTCCGGATCAAATCATTGCATTAAGAATTGAAATTTCGAAATCTGTTTTTTTTTTGTGGAATCGATGGAGATTGTATTTCTCAGAATACGATCTCAGAAGCCGAACGATCGATACCATCGGGCCTTAACATTGTTTCCAGCCGTATCGCGAGAATAAAATCTTAGATTTATTTCTTTATTTCGTGGTGCGGAGTGCACATTTAAACATACGTTGCTTTAATATGCATTCAACATACAAACACTTTGCATTTAACATACGTTATATCACGATTGATTGAAACTTTTAATTATATCGAGCGAAAATCGTTTAACAAAAGGGATTTACATGCACCTTCTGCAATTCTCGGCCGTTACATGTTTCTTTCATCTCCTGCAGTCGCCTCCCTTTCTCCACTATCGTATTTTCTTCACCACAAACGACTGGCACGCAATACCTCAGGTGTACATGCACTGCATTGTGCCGAGAGTTTATGCATGGTATTTGTGCTAAGCACGCGTGCGCGTGCATGTGCATGCACGGCCCTCGAAGACGAGTTTCGGAAGTATCATATCTTCAATCGGCTCCACCCCTCGCCCCCCTCGCCCCGCTGGAACCCCACCCCTTCGTCCTCTTGTAGTTATTCCTTTTATCCTTTGTTGGATTGTGTGCAATTTGTACCTGCATGGTTTGAGACCGTACAGATTCTTTCGATTAAACCAAAGCGTTTGGAATCGAGTTCTCTCTCTGGATTATGCGGCGACTATATTACTTCACGAACTAAGACCGTCTAAAACCCTTTGTCGGCCTGTAGTATTTAATAAAGATACCTGACACAAGATAAATTAAACGAGCTGTTGCACAGGTGCGTTAATTACGAAATGCTGGAATGAATGAAATTGATCAACGCCATAAAAAGAATGTAGAGAAAAGCGATGATGCTGCAATAGTTATCTTTTTTAACATTTTCTGAGTTATCTGCCCTTAACGGGTTTTCAACGCGCATTACACCGATCGATAGGTGACCAAGAAAGACCCCATTGTGCAAATTGTCAACTTTCTAACATCCGCGGGAGGGTAGTTTCTTTTAGGGGTAGTTGCTTTTCCGTCCATTTCCGCTACGTCCGTTTCTTAAAATTTTGAAAAAAATCTGGTCTATTTTGGATAACAGACTGCATATTAAAGAATTTTTCAGATTTTTTGGTTCTAAACTGTGGACACAAAAAATAAGAAAACGAAAAAAAACGGAAAATTGCGGATTTCTCGAAAACAAAATTTTTTGTCACCGGCATCTATCGAAAGATATTAACGTTGTCAATTTTTTTCAGATTTTGTTTAGGGGTGGAACAATGTCGCAAAAAATTAAACCGGTTTCCTCTGTAAGTTGTACTTCATTTTGTCCACTCCAGTAAGCATATTATGCAATATTAAACGCTTTTACATTTAAAGAAGCGATTATTCAATCAAGAACACGAAATTGAAGATATGAAATTGTGGTATATTTGATACACCAAATTTTCGTGACGATTACAGCATGGACGGTTGGTGGAGCCAGTAAAGCGGCGAGCTATGAATCTTTTGAATGAGGTCGACGGTCGAATGCCGACGAGGATGGTTTTTTTCCATAAATTTTGCTCTTTCTCAATTTCTTACTATGTAACTTAAAAAATATTTTCTTAATGTTTTAAAAATATTTTGAACAAAGGTACAGACGAAAGTAATTTTGGAGCATTTTTTATTTCATCGTTTACCCGAACATGTACATATGTATGTTAATACGACGACACCAGCCGAGTTCGCCTCTCATTGGCCAGTGTTTTTCGTTAATAACTCGTAAACCAAGCTGCGGACTGCATTTGCGCTTAGGAAAAAGATATTTCATATGACCCCAGGAACCCCTCATTTCCCGATTTTGAGTAACTTTTGGGACACCCTGTATATTGCGGGTATCTGCCCGAGCATTCCCGATTTTTGCTAGCCCATCGCGAACAGCCGGGTACCCATTAATCCCGGGTATCCACACATCCCTATTATACAATAATCGTATCCATCGTTTCAAAATTGAGATGACCAAAAAATAATGAATTATCGAACATTACATTTTCAAGATTGGTATCGGAGGTCCATTTTATCTCTAATAACGATATTACATGGGAAAGCAACAGAAATAAATAGCGATGCATACAAAATTGTCTTCAATTTTGTTACGAGCCGAGGGCTAAGGCAGTCGTGCATGACCGAGGACTCGTTTTGTTGAGAGAATGTAAGAGTTTCTTCAGTGTGGACAAGCCGATGTTTGTTTCACTACCGGGACCCACAGGAAGATTACTTGTGGACAAGCCTACGTTTGTTTCACCGTCGGAACTCACAAGGGTAGGGAAGGTGAGATTTGCAGATGAGTCGACGTTTGTTTCACCGCCACGCCGGGAACTACAAAGATAGGAGAATGTGGTCGAGCCGATGTTTGTTTCATCGCCGGGGCCCACAAGAAGGTATCTTGCAGATGAGCCGACGTTTGTTTCACCGTCGAGATCCACAATGAAGGAAAGTGCGGACGAGCCGGCGTTTGTTTCACAACCGGGACCTATAAGGGAAGGTAAAGTGCACTTGGAGCGGCAAAAGTACACCGTGGTGGACGTGACAGTAGCAACTGGAGTTAACAAGAGGATGTGAATTGAAAGAATTGAATTAACTCGATATACTAAAACCTAAATACATAAATGTATATTAATTTGGTGCGTATGAAATGTCAGATTTTTAAGTGAATATATAAAACTGCAAATCTTTTTTCAAAAGCTGTTTGTTTAATCAAAATATGCTCCATTTGCTTCAATACACTTTTCCCAACGAGATTTCAATGCATAAATGCCTGTCTCAAAGATTTTTTAATCTTTAGAATCAATAAACTCTAATATGGAATTTTTCAGTCTGTCTTCATTTTCATACTGTTTAGTCCGTAAAAACTGTTCTAAATGTTAAAAAAAAATGAAATTCATATTTTAATTCATTTAATTTCGCAATTGTTTTGTACGACGTATGCGACCGAGCGTTGTCGTGGAGAAGTATTGGACCATGCCAATTAACAAGTGATGGGCATATAATTTTCAATTTTTCATGCATTTCATCAATGTACTGGCAGTACTTTTCGGCTGTAATTGTGTCCCACGTGGTTCATTTTGTAGGGAAAAATCACCAGACCGAAAATTTTCAAAATAACGCTGCACTTTTCGATCATTAACAGTATTCTCCCCAAAAGCCTGGTTTACATCGCGTGTAGCTTTTGCAGCAATGTTACCAAATTTATACTCATATAAAAAAATTACACGAATATCGGTTGAATTCATATCCTTACGAAATTCAAACCAAATAACAAAATGGAACACTTTTGAGAATATTTTCTTTGTTGAAATGTCACTCTGGCAATGGACAGTACGACTATAAACGACTATAAAACGACTAAAACAATAGCATAACGAAAACAGGGAGACAAACGTTCACATGTAAAGAAAATCCGACATTTCATATGCACCAACCTAATAGTATGTTATTCAAATGAATTAGGTCGTTACAAGTGTTGAATGTGAAGTGTTTTCGCGGAGCCTAAGTTCCGTGCCCTCGATCTTGACGCACTGAAATATGCGGGGAAGATCGGAATTAACGGCCTAAGCGCGATTCTACCCGGTACACACGCGAATATAGATTCCAGAATACTGTCCGATGAGAAACGAAATCGTGGCCCTCTTATACTCTCAAAATCAATCCGAATATGGCTGCGGATATGTAGGTACGTGGTCCAGATATCTAGTTTCCCGGAAATGTTGTATAACCTTGTCGCAGTGATTCAAAGAAGGGCGACTGCTTTCCCTAATGAAAGACCCTCTGTACTCACACATGGCACGTTGGAAGGTGAAGGGTCACGAAGGGGAGAAAAAATCTTGAATTGTATCAGTTCTCCGGTAGTATTAACGTAGAATGTATTAATAATAGTATGTACAATCTATATATTATAATCTTCAATCTTCGACGAAGTAACAATTAGAATTTTTACAACTTCCCGTAGAAAAAGAGGGAAGTACTAAACCATACGTGTTTCCATTATTTTGGACATTAAACCAAATTTAATCCTGCCTCTAACAATTAACTCGTGTGACCAAAAATCGAACCAAGAGAATGTGTTATAAATCATTGACGACAGAAAAAGAAGAGAATAGAGATCAACCGGCATACTCCATAATTGCTTGCGTCAGCCGTTCCCTCGTATTTACATTCTGAAGTTATGCTATGATAGCAGCTAACGATCTACTAATTACATTAGTTAAACCCAACGCCAGAGTCGCTTGTTACACTGTAAATAGCTTGAGAAGAGATACACAGGAGAAGAAGAAAAATGATAATGTTCACACGATTAACTCGTTTGCGATGTTAGAGATGTTGAGTAAAGTCATCAAGTATCTACGAGAGAGCAGTCTTGTCTCGAGTGGGAGAGACCCCTCTCTCATGATCGTTACTCCAAGCGGAACGATTTATTTGCACCCGATGAATGAACGCGACAGCGGCGGCGGTGCCAGGTATCGCCCATGCGATGAAATATTTTCGCTGCACCGACACTGTTGCGCGCTTTGGCCCGTGAACGTATTCCTCTCTCGTTGCGCTTTATCTCTTCGGATGCGTCTGGGGAAAGAATACGATGCACCCTGAAGAGACAGTGGCTCGCGTGGGCAGCGATCATTTTCACCGTAATTTATACAAATTGGGGTCGAAGTCCTGTATATCAGCGTTGATTTGTCGCACAGAACTTGAGAAATTGCGTGCTCTTTGTTCCTCCGTCGCAGACCTAGACGCACTCTGAATGAAGCAGTTGCTTAGCAATCGCCGTTCTGCATTCATTATTGAGATTAATATTGATGAGAATATTAAACAATCGAAAATCAGAAGAACGCTGCTCCCAGATAATACTCGTGACCGCCACGCGGTAGTCCGGGAAGCGGTAATATATGGCCAAAAGTCAATTTTTCAACTTTTATATAAACATAAATTTGTGTTTGTAATTTCCAAAGATGATTCACTTCGTATTAGTGTTTGAAAGAAGCGATAGTTAAATAAGTGTTTTAGAATAAATTAGTTATGAAATAGAATGTCATTCGTCAGCATTCTTATAATTTTAGTATCTATGTACATATCAGGTTGGTGCACATGAAATGTTGAATTTTCTTTACATATGAACGTTTGTCTCCTTGTTTTCGTTATGCTATTGTTTTTGGCATAACCTCGTTTATAGTCGTACTGTCCATTGCCAGAGTCACATTTTAACAAAGAAGATATTCTCAAAAGTGTTCCATTTTGTAATTTGGTTTGAATAAGGATATGAATTCAACCGATATTTGTATAATTTTTTTATACGAGTATAAACTTGGTAATAATGCTGCAAAAGCTGCACGCAGTATAAACCAGGCGTTTAGGGAGAATACCGTTAACGATCGAAAAGTGCAGCGTTGGTTTGAAAATTTTCGGTCTGGTGATTTTTCCCTACAAAAAAATGAACCACGTGGAAGACCCGAAACGTCTGTGAAAAACGATGCTCCGAAAGCATTGGTGGAAACGAATGTGACTGGAGTAATTCACTACTCGTTCCTTCGAACCGGGGAGACAATTACAGCCGAAAAGTACTGCCGGTACATTGATGAAATGCATGAAAAATTGAACATTATACGCCCATCGCTTGTTAATCGGCATGGTCCAATACTTCTCCATGACAACGCTCGGCCGCGTACGTCGTACAAAACAATTGCGAAATTAAATGAATTGAAATATGAAATTTTGCAGCACCCAGTTTATTCGTCGAATATTTCGCCAAACGACTTTCATTTTTTTTTTTAAACATTTAGAACAGTTTTCTACGGGCTAAACAGTATGAAAATGAAGACAGTCTGACAAATTTTATATCAGAATTGATTGATTCTAAAGATCAGAATTTCTTTAAGAGAGCATCTATGCATTAAAATCTCGTTGGGAAAAGTGTATTGAAGCAAATGGAGCATGTTTTGATTAAATAAACAGCTTTTGAAAAAAGATATGCAGTTGTATATATTCACTTAAAAATCCGACATTTCATACGTACCAACCTAATACTTTTAGAAGTAGAACGCTTTTTATTTTATATTTCGAAATATGAAGAAACTGGATTCGGGTTTCGAGTTTGTCTGATGCGAGTATGTCACGGAATTGTGTAAACACTTTCGATTGAAGATGACGTCAAAATAAATTGTCATGCATATTCTTCAGGAATGTATGCACATTCTAATCTAAATTAAGTTGTCGGTTCACAGTAATTACCACTAGACCGATTATGAACGTCGATAAATAAAATCTTGCGCGTGACTAAGCAAATTGACGAATACTTTTAATTACTCGTACATTTTTTCATACATTATAATCCACGTACCGAGTGCTGTTAGCCTTATCCGAACATTTTAGACGGCTATAGGCGTGCATTAGAATTTCTTGCCGTCGAGTCACACGTATGGAAATCTACAAGGATCTAACATGCTCGGGCGACTACTATGAAACTGGTTTTTAATAAGCCCGGCGGCATTTAACGGTTAACAGGTTAACGCTGATTAATCCGAATCTGTAATTATTGCCGTACTTGTCCAATTTGTTGATATAAATCAGAAAATAGCGGAAACCGTCGGAAACGAGCGGACGGATGTATAAAACGGAATAAAGTGGTTCGTCGAGTACTAACAATGAAATTTTATGATAAAACTTGGTTTACTGCCCGCTTACGGTTTACGTTGTTCATCCAAATCCCAAAGAGGGACTCGTCGCAAAAAAGTTACGACTTCGTCGGAGCACTGGCACAGTTCACTGAGTGCGACGATGCTATTGACGTTTTACCATTGTTACATAAAAATTCTTTTCAAGCATTCGCGATGCTTAAAGTCCAAGCACGGTCTAACAAATCAAATGTATTCGGCTTCGTGTTCAGTCGTAAACAGCTCTTGCTGTCTACAGATGTATCAATAGAAGACAGCTAACAATTCAATTTTAGCATCCTAAGTGCTGTGTCTGAGACATGCTCGGCGATTCTTTTCAAATCAAGGAAACTTATTCGATAAAGTTACTCAAGACAATTTGCTGTCTTTGCGAATGAAACTGCTGTCGAACAATTTGTTAAAAAGCTTTCGATTTTTTATTCCTTCATTTTTTAAGACTATTAACCTCTTGTACTGTAACAACGAGTCAGGCTCGTCATGAACATTTCATAAACTCTATTAAATATGAATGTTACGAAAATGATCAAACACCTTTTAAAATGCAATAACTTTTTTCAGACTGTACTAAATGACCGGACTTTTTTCTAGGTGATACAGGGACTAGACCACTAGACAATGACTGTGAAATGGTTTTTCTTAATCTTGCTCTTACTTGGAATGACAAAAAATGTAAAACATCTCGCTTTTTAACTCTTTTTATCTGAGTCTATAACAAATATTTAAAATGTGCCTTTTCTAGATCTCGGTAACTTATATGCATAGTGAAAATTTTTATCGAAATCGGTTAACGCAGAGCCAAGCTACAGGTGTTGAAAGATTTCAAAAACTATAGATTTCTTACAGTTTTTGGTGAAAAGTGTCAAAAATCGGGACAAAACTGCGATTTTAGCGATCTTTAATAATTTGTAACTCGTAACGATGTTAACCGAATTTGATAAAATTTTCAGCATGCATATAAATTATCCAGATCTCTAAACGGCATTTTTTAAATTTTTGTTATAGGCACAGATAAAAAAGTTAAAAGACGTGATTTTTCTACTTTTTCTGTCATTCCAGATAAGAGCAAAATTAAGGAAAAGCATTTCAGTCATTGTCTAGTTGATTATCATCATCTAAAAAAAATTCAATTAGTCCAGTTTGAGAAGTTTTAAGAGATGTTCGAACACTTTCGTGAATCTGTGCATGTTTTAAAGTAGCCAATACCATCAATTTTTTGAATTCGAAAAGTTTGTAAATATTGTTGAAACATGTATAAATAAACGTAAATGTCACTGCAAAACGTGTTATACATAGTTCCTTCAGGAAAAAATATCAAAGAAAGTTAAAGGAAAACACACTTTACATTAAAATACTCCCTTAACCCCTTCACGATTAAGGAAAACATTTTTCCTCATTTTAAAATTGGTGATTTTCATATTTAATTATTGGTTATTTTTGATACAAAACGCACAATTTGCCAGCACACAACATACAACAAGCGGAAAAAATGAAAAGATGTGCAAATTGTGCTCAATGCCGCATAGAAAATAGGACACATTATACATATATGTATATACTATGTACAATATTCATCTTTGTTTTGCAACCAAAAGAAATTGCTATAGTAATTTTATTTTATAATTTTGTATTATTTTAGTTAACATTTTGTTATAATAAACCAATATGTGTTACCTATATAGTCCATCGAGAAAAATATTTTCCATAAAATTCCAAAAAAACTACACATTGTTATTTATTTCTCTTATGAGTTTTATTTATTTTACGTTTAAACAAACTAAAATAAACAGTTACATGTTAATATATTTACTCTTAGCAACCTTATGTACCTGTAAACGTTAAATAAATAAATCCAGAAATACAACTATGTATATCATCAGTGGAAGTTTATATGTAATAATAGTGTCTCAAGTTTGCTCCGAGAACAACTTGCAGTTGGCAAATGGCACCAGCACGAATTCTCCCGGTTTTTACACTTAATTGTATCAATTATATCTTTTATATCTTTGTATTATTTTGGCATCCGTGGTAGTGCCGGTCGTATTTATAATGAGCGGACGAAAAGCGGTATTGCGAGACTGTTCGGATTCATTGGCGTCGACGTTTCGCATGTTCGTCCGGCTGAGCAGAATTACGCTTCGCAGAAACTATACGCGTTACTTGAACCGCTCTGTCATGTACAGTGGTGCGAATAATTAAAGACTCAAAGTAACGTTTACGTTCTTAGTGATATCTAAACGAGAACTTAATCTAATACCATATTTGTATATTTTTATATTAGAAATAATAGAAACTAGTTTTCTCGTTTAGATATTAGCAACAATGTAAAAATTACTTTGAGTCTATAATTATGCACGCAACTGCATTTTGCTTACGTCATTTACCGCCCACAGTATTCGAGCTTTATTACTGGAAAATACCAAGCAATTTGCAGCACGAATCAAGAAAATTTTAATTTAGAAACTGTTGCAAGATTTAATACAAAATCAGCTAAAAGCTAAACAACAACCTATAAAAAGATCTTGTTAACATTTCGTTTAATTGCAGTTTACTGACAGA
The DNA here is from genome assembly GCF_051020955.1 of Megalopta genalis. Lineage (NCBI taxonomy): Eukaryota > Metazoa > Arthropoda > Insecta > Hymenoptera > Halictidae > Megalopta > Megalopta genalis. The sequence goes on along the minus strand of NC_135014.1, from coordinate 6,771,914 downwards.
GCTTTAAAAATCGAGGAACAACATTTTTTTTTAGATCGTTGATAGCGAGTTCATTTATAATTTGCAAGGTGGATGGCTAGTGGATCGGTGTAATTGAACCGGGAAAAAGGGGGTTAACGGTGAAGTCCAAAATTTTGTATAATAGAAAATATATTTCTAAAGATCGTTTCGTAATAAGATACAGGTATATCGACTGTCCTCGGTCCCTTCGACATGGAAAACGTCTCCGGAAAAAATGGAAAAGTCCCAAGTGGACGTGGCCAAAGCGCGTCCTCGTATTTCCTTCCGCATAGCCTCTTCGCGAGAAAATATACAAAACCGTTCCAAAACCTTTAAGGGTTTATTTACCCTCTCGCGAAGATGGTAAGCACAGGAACGTCCCGAAAATTCAAACTGCTTACAAAAGTCCAATAAATTCTTTGGGCTAACACTTTCTTTATTAACGTTTACTTTGGCCAAACTTTCAGTAAATAACGATCTATCGAAGTTTATCATAGCCGTGACTACGTTCGCCTTCTCCCATTTGGCACGATCTAATATCATCAATTATTTGGCACATTCAATGTTTTCGCACAAGAATTAATTTTTGAATTAACGCGGACAATTCTGTAGACAACGCGCTAGAGCGACGATGAACGCGTTAATATTTTAGTTACCAGGATCCTGGGCCTGCAAAACGATTCTGGCGAGGCTGCCTCTGGCTGCCGCCCCTTACTTTGTATTCAACGAGATATTAACAGACGGCACTTATGCTGCAGCCTAATATAACTCTCGGGCCGCCATTAGCTTCTCGTCGTTTTCTTTCGAGGCGTCGCGTGTACGCAATCTTCGGAATTCCTTTTGCTATCCGGTAGCTTCCGGGCATATCGTGCAAAAGTCCTTAGGCTGGCGCGGCGCAGCGTGTGGGAGCGAACACTGAAAATAGATCGGTTTGCATAATCAAAACGTCGAATCGCGCGAATACCAGCGGGCATGGGATCGCCGCGCCGCGCCGCGGCCGGTTTGAATCAGCCACCGTTTCGCTACAAAGTGTTACTTTGGCGTCTCGATCGTGTCCGACTGGCTGCCTATCGCTTCCCGTGCCCGCTGGCAGCGTTTTGTCAAGGACTGTACCGAGCAGAAATAGCGGGTCCCCGATCGGATCGTATTTGATTTCGTTCTGTGCCGTGGTGTGCACACACGTGCGCGTGAAACGCAACGTATTCAGACCGTTGCATAGCGTATTACTAGTGTACAGGCGTACGGCATACGCGAACCTTTCGGGTCTCTGTTTGCAGCGTTGCATTGTTGCGTTTCTGCGTTTCGATAAGAGTAGAATTCACTTTGAATAGTCCGCCTTTGTTTGGACTACCCGCGGGATCGACACGGACTCTCACTTTATATGAACTGTTGAAGCCTGGCGGATGAGCTCTCGCCGATTCTAACGTAGCAGTTACGTCCGCCGGCATTAAAATATATTGATCGGTCGCGTTACTGTATCGTGAATAATACAAATTACTTCGCCGGTGAACTTATTCTGCTGGTTATATCTCCGGGATCTCTCGGTGCTCCGTTATTTGTCCCATGTATTTTCGATGTTTATCGCAAATTATCGAGCAATTTAATTTGAAGCACGAAATAATTACGTCTCGTGACGTGAAACCAAATGTATCGATGCGTGAAGGTAAAGTCCTTTCGCTTGTATTTTAGCAAATGTTCGAGAATATTATTTGAACAAATTCGAGAAACTTTGGCAATTCCCGGAGGATCTATGTATAGTAATTTTCGTTACCGCTCACGTTCACCCTAAGGAAGGTAAAATCGAACCCCTATAATCTGCATATTTTTCTAAACCAGCGTGTATAATTCGAATAATTTATATAAACACATCGAATCGTCTTCTACGAGTGACAATCGAGTTGCATCGATTTAATATCTATGAATGAACTCAATGCCATTATTGCGTGTGAGTAGATTTCACGAACGATCGTTCGAAGTATGTTAAATTCTTTCAATTCGGCAAAAAAAAAATATACGACGATCGCGAAACATATGGTTAGCGATTAATTTACGCAACGCACGGTTGTTTTTCATTTAACGTGTATACTTTCTAAAAATAATTACCTAATGTTTTATTCTTAATTAGTATTAGTTTAGTAATAAGAAGTCAGTGTCGAATAAGCTATTTTTACTCGAGTTCAGTGAATATACGGTTTTGGCTAACATCGTGTTCATGCATAATCACCTTTGAAAAATTAATATGTATTCGGAGTTTCCATTTTCTTCCTATTTTTAAGGTCGCTTCGAACATAACAAATTTGCTTGTTAGTATTTGACGGGGAGAGTAAATAATTGCTATCGTATCGTGCGCCGATTATAGTAATCTATCTCGCACGTACAGTGACTCCCATTAATACATATTCAGACACTTTTTAAAACGCAATAACATTTTAAAACTGGAATAAACGATTTGAATTTTTTCTAGATGACGGAGGGACCAGCATACTAGACAATGACTGAACTACTTTGTTACAATTTTGCTATTACTTGGAATGACAAAACGAAATGAAGGATTCCCGTTTTTTTAACTTTTTTATCCGAGTCTATGTCGAAAATGTTAAAAAAAGTTATAAGCGTTAAAAGGTTGTAGAAACTGCAAATTTCACACACTTATTGGTCGAAAGCGTCAAAAATCGGGACAAAATTGCGATTTTTGCGAACTTTAATTGTTTACAGCTCGTGCCAAGGTCAGTCAATTTCAGTAAAATTTTGAACATGCATATAACACATTTTTCAAATTTTCGTTGTAGGCTCAGCTAAAAGGTTAAAAATCGAGGGTTTTTTCTTTTCTTTTGTCATTCTAAGCAATAGTCATATTTAAAAAAGAACCTTCTAGTTATGATCTAGTAGATTGGTCGTTGCATCATCTGAAAGAAATTCAAGTCGTTTAATCTAGTTCTAAATAAATCAAATAAAAAATAGTTTTAAAATAATTCGAATATTAACGAGGGTCACTGTAGCTCCTTCAAAACTAAACTTATTAGCATAGCATATTACGTTGCAGTATATCGGTCGGGAACTTTAAATATATCCGACGAATGTGAGCGACGCTGCATTATACGTCCGAGCGATTAAGAATAACAATGTGTACGTAATTGATACCACGACGCATATAAATGACTCTGATGCATCGATTTGAAGAATCGTTCACTCGCCTTATCGTTGCAGGTTCTAATTTATTCCGTCACGGCTATGTATGGGGCGCGCATACAATGTCCATCTGATAAAGTTATATCTTTTTTTCTGCGACAGTGGAAATACAAAAATAAACATGAAAACGGCGATATCGTATACCGCCGGCTTTCTATCCGGTCGAGTCTGGATCCCCGATAAATGTTATGATTACAACCACTTTTGCGTGCATGATAATCAGCATTAGCGCACTAGTTGCAAGCCTGGCACGGCACTCTTTTTATTTACAACAAAGTATAATATCGCGAGACGGACGTCATCTAGCCGCGGCACGACTTAATATAAACGCTTTACATAATGGTTTGGTTAAACGATATTGGCACTGGCTTTTCGAGGACGTAAATGCCAACTTCTCTTGTCGAATCCGCCGCAGAGCGATGAGTATAATTGCTATTGATCTTAATAATGCCAGTGCTTTCAAATAGGTTACATCCTTTGCGTTAAGTGCTTCCGACAATTTATAGATCGGTCATCGTAGAAAGAGGTGATTACAAGTAGCACCGCTATTTAAAGTTTTCATCTCGGCTGATAGGGGTTCAGCGTATGGGTTCAATTATCTCTCGTGAACGAGACGGCTGATTTGATTTTTCAACCAGCTCGCCGAGATTATGCGACGGTCATTTGTTCGATCAGTTGGAACGAGTGCGAAAAATGCTGTGGTACCTATTATTTTTTGTAAATGTTACGGTAGCCTCTTTAACATTTCGAACTTGCATGTGTATATGGTTAATTGTTCTGGAATGTTTTTTACTTAAAAGATTGAATAAAACTTCGACGGAGAAATTTCATTGTCACGTCGTGTTGCTGGCTACTTGTCTTCTTAACGCTTATGAGTAAACATCGACGCTTTGTAATAATTTGATATGAATCTGTAGTTAAGAAATAAATTAGTCGATCGAAAGCATACCACAATGAGTTATTTAATAGTCATTACCAGTGTTTAGAATAATTAGAAGTGGAAGTCGATCGACTTCATTCTGATCCTAACGACATTCAAACTCATTTTACGATCATTTCTTCTCAACTTAACTAACTGAACAAAAAAGCAAACGTAAGTTTTGTTCAAAGAATTGAACTGTAACGATCAAATCATGAATTTTTATACGTCTTCGACAAGGGATTGACACAAACTCCATATTTTTTTTTACCTATCATCAATATTTTTCAAGATAGTAATCTTGTTAAAATGTTTCATTTTATGTTTTAACTTAAATGTTGTAACAAATTTCTTGGAATACTTACGTTTTACTTGTTGTTGAACGATTGACGTTCTACTAAAGTTAAAAAAAAGCGATGGTCTGTCGATCTTATTCGATTCAGTGGATTCCAAACATTGCATTCACAGTTTTGTTGTCCTTTGACAACGATTGACAAACAAACGATGAGCTTTGAAGTCAGATATTTCATTAGCAGGAAACTTATAAATACCATAGCCTACCACGACGGTGTGCGACAAATCCGGCTCACTTACAAGCCACGCGACACAGGAACTGTTCGCTCACATTCGCGTAAGCTCCGCTTGCACGTCTCGATCGTTTTCGGTAAATGTAGCACAGCACGAATCATGGGAGACGAAACCAATCTCGGCTTATTACGAGCTCGGCACCTGTATCTTCGAGGACTCTGTTTCCACGAACCATTGAATTCATCCAGCGAGGCAGTCGATTCCTGCTCGTCAGACGGTTTCGATGACCCTAGAGATTCGCCGATCCACGTGCGGCGGGAATAATCACGGCTCGTCGACTCACTCTGGCAAAAAAAATTTTACGAGCCTGTAAGCTTGACCAGTCATGTACCGTAGAAAACGGGCTTTGCCTTAAGTGTTTCTTTTTACGTTGCAGCATTAATTTTCGGCGAAACAGTGGCGTCTAATTCCCATTTGAGCTGTATAATTAAAATAATGTTCGGGATGGGGGAATGCGAATATTAACAACATAACACAAACTTTTGTTGCACTCTCCTGAAATGTAAAGCGTTTATTCTCCGTGGATCAATTGTTTTTAGTCAGAATATCGTGCGTTTTACGTGAAAAGTGAAACGTTCAATGTGATTGGAATTGTAAACGTTGCAAAATTGCGATGGAGAAATGGCGGTGTTACAGATAGCGGCACTATAAATTTTAATAATAAAGCGAAACGATGCACGAAAAATGCAAGTATGTAGTCACTTCTTAGTCGTGTAACTTAATTTTTAAGTTCGAAGGCACATTTTATCCATCACGTTGCGTTATTCAAATGTTGCTTCTTCACTTATTAATTACCTCGTTTCTGCAACATGGTATCTGGTTGCTTAAAATTGGAGACACATACTTAAGATACGTGACTGACGTGTATGACACATCCATGTCTACTCTCGCGAGAAAAGAAAAATCGGTTTTTAACACGTTCCGTGCCACGTGTACCATCGATGGTACACGCTTGCATGTTTACTTAGTGAACTGAACAAATTGTTTACAAGAAATTTAGAACCGAAGAATCAATTTCCACCGCAAGAATGGGCGTTGATAAGTTTTTGTTACGTTGTTATGTGTACAAGAATTAATAATTGCACGTAATACATCAAGTTTTTGATGATTCGAGTAAAAAAAGCTCGGCACGGAACGTGTTAATGGCTGAATGCGAGAATGCCTGAAACTAAACGCGCAAGTTCGAATTTATTTTGGAAAGGCAGATAGCAGTTAATTCACCTGTCTCGTGAAAGTCTGTAATCACGGGGGGGGGGGGAGGGGGGGTCAAAGCTCAGAACGTCCTGCCGCGGATAAAGCGTCTCCCTCCGTTCTCCGATCGTTCTTTATTCATGTCAGTTTGTATCGTTCAGGATGATCCTTGCGAAAGTGGTTCACGCCAACTACGTATCCAAATGGCGCGGCACGGCATGGATTGGCGGGCACACATACGCATTGGATCGGCGCGGATCGGCATGGATCGCCGTAGTTCCCCGTCCGTGCAAAGCGCATCGGCGGCATCTACACTACGATTTCGCGATTACGCGCGTGTAAATACTAACACGCATGCAACATCGCAAATTGCTTCATGCCCTGGAACAAAATACCGTACTGCGGTTTATGCGTTCATGTCGCTCTTACATCGAGGTTTTTGCCGGCGCTTCCACCGTCTTGGGTTACAAATTCTGCGGCCCGATTATCCTCGCTTTTCTTCTCCGACGCCACAAGGACATTTCTTTTCCTTTTTCTTCTTTTTTTTCTGATCGCCGGCTGTTCGCGTATTATCCCCTATCTATACGGAAGGTTCGGATCGTTGATTGTCTCGCGAAGGCGATACGATTCACGCCCCCCCCCCTCCTCTCCAACAGCCATCGGCGACAAATAAAGAACGCGAAAACGAGGAAGCACTGTAAAACGAATGTATCGAGCGTAACGTTGAATAATCGCCGCACGTCGCGGCGAATAGGCTCGGCAATTTCTCCGATTTCACGTGCACAGAGAGGCGGTCCCGCGAAACCAGAGATTTTTATCTGGCTGATTTCGAAGGGCTTCGTCCGATCTCTCCGGTCCCCGGAGTGAGTGAGCAACGGCATTACTGCAAGACAACTTGTCAGCCGTGGCGCAGGGATTTTAATAAGGCGAAAGAGGGGTTTCGGGGAAGAAAGAGAGGTGGATTCTCTCGGCCTGCGTACGAGTACTCGGTCATGCAAAAGAAAAAATAAAGGAGTGGTATATAAAGAGAGGAGGAGGAGGAGGAGGAGGAGGAGGAGGAGGAGGAGGAAATATGAGGGAGAGGGAGCGGCCAGAAAAGTCGAGAGAAAGAAAGAGAGGGGAGCGCACTCGCCGGCGAACGAAGCCGGCCACACAAGGAACACCAGAAAAAAGGCCAATAAGTCCCTTAGTGTTTGAAGGTTGCCTTTAGCAGATCGCTGTCTTGTATATGTTGTAAATGGTAATCGTTGCCATTCGATGTATCAAACGTGGAGTCGTTCGTTTTACTCCCGGCGCGGCTCTCGGTGAATCGAGCTCATCGGCGCGCGGCGCCCTGCTCTCGCAAAGTTTCCCCTCCTTACGCCAATGTATGTGCTGCCGATGCTCGGACAGCCGCTAAGAGTTTCTTCGTTGCTCTGCCCCTTCTGCGTGTTTTCTCTAGCCGGCTTAAGCTCGGTTCATACTGGCCACGTTGCGAACGCCACTTAAACCATGGGTCACCATGGCTGGCGGTGTCCGCGCGGACGCTTCCGCTTGCCGGAAACCATCGATGGGCAACCGAGACCACAGACCCCCTAAAGTACCGCCAATCCCGCGACTTGTTCACGATCCCCATGGTGTGAACCGAGCCTAATTCGCCCGCCTGCCGTCACATCGAGTGCTTCCACATCGTATGTCTCCTCGCCGACAAAGTAGCAATGTTGCAGTCGGTCTTCTTCCACGCCATTCATCTTCCTTGGAGCTAAACTCTCCATTCAAAATTACAGTCGGACGAAGATATCGGCCAGCGGCGTAGCCACCGATGAACATATCCATCGACTCTGTATCGGCTCTACACGTGTTACTCGTGTTTGGCTGTGATTCTTCTGCTTCTCTTCTTATTGCCCATGCCTGCCCGTTGTTTCCGGTTGCGAGACCATTAACGAGCGACAGATCGTTTTTGGATCGCGTCATTTTCTAGCAACGTTGCAGCACGCTCTGCGATTACCGGGTGCTTTTGTTTTAGCAGACCCGTTACACGGGTTTCGTCTTATTCTTTGGGAAAAATGATGGTTAGCTATAGGTAACAGGAACGAATGTTGGGCGTATTTGTCTCTCTTAAAAATAGAGGGTAATGTTAGCCTTGGCGGAGAGTGTGTTCGATCACGATATCGTAATTAATAGCCGTAATAACCGGAGAATTTATTCATGAAATAACGAATTGTTTGGTCCTTTTATCGTGTATGAAATATCGATGAAAATTGCAAGGAGCGTTCCGAAAGAAATGCTAGGAAAGCTTTTCTTTCATAAAACATTAAACGGTAGTATAACGTAATACTACCCCTGACAGAAAACATTCGATCATAATACGACTGTTGAGAGAATTTATGAGGCGTTTGTTAAAATTGGAAGATAATGATATTTGTTAATTCACAGTCTCCATCGATGTGTACAAATTATTAGGAAATATTAAGAAATATGATACAGCATTTGGACACTTTGAACGATGAAGATGACGATAGTGATTGCCAGGCCACGAATTTTATGTATTTACGATGTTCAAAGCAGTACTAGATTGAAACAATTTCAAAATGTCAATACACAGACTCGTGAAAGTATTCGAAATACAATTATTGTTATCTTTAATTATTTGTAGCTTGTAACAACGTCGATCGATTTCGATAAAATTATCAGTGTGCATATAGATTACCGAGATCTACGAAACGCATTTTTGTTAAATTTCCGTTGTAGGTTGAGATAAAAAGGAATTGAAAAAACATTTTTTGATTTCTTTATCATCTCAGCCAAGTGCGATTTTTTGTAACAAATTTTTAACTGTCTTTTTTTAGCTTGTCCGGTAATTTTAACTTGTCTAGTAAACTAATTTCTCTCAATAATAGTTCTCAACGAAATTCAGATCGTTCGGCCCAATTATAAAGAAGATATTCTGTTTTAAAAGGAGCGAATATGTGTCGTTCTTAATTACTTGTTCCACGTGATAAATGTTGATTACTACCAGATCAAGTAAAGCGGAGTCTAATAAAATGCTTTTCACCTTTTCAGATAACTGCTTTTTTTCACGGAATCACGTCAGTATCCTCTAGAAATGTATTTTTCTCTGGATGCCATATACTGAGTGACTCGTGCAGTAATTATCTCGAGACGCAGGCGTAAATCAATTAGTACTTCTCCAGTAATAACAGGTTTTTGCAAACTACCTGGTTCATTTTACGCCCTCAACAGGAATTAGAATCTCCTTAAACTTCGAGCTCGGACAGACGAGCAGAATATTCCGCTTACTTCGAAAATATTTTCTGTTTTCGAAGCTAATAGCTAGATGTACAAAACTATTTTCATCTCGACTCTTTACGTTTCGTTCTGTATCATTAATACGAACTTTAATAGAAACTGTTTTGACACTATAAAATAGTTTGAATTATCACAATTAGATACTAAAACATAACCATGCTTTTGTCGAGCAAAATCTACTTGTGAAAATATTTTTAGAAAGAGTTTCTTAACAACTGATTATTTACGGAAAGATTTCCTAACGAAAAAGATTGCTGATTATTTAACGTATACGATCGTTTCTGTTATATTCAACAATTTAGAAGCTCAGTATATGTTATAAGAATGTTAACACTTTGCGTTCAACAATTTAAAATTTCTTGAAAAATTGTTTGAAAGTGATAACAATTTCGTCTATAATTCAACACAAATCATTTTAAGCCTTATAATGTAGCAACTTATATAGAGCGTCTTTTATATGCAGTTTAGTAATTGAAAAGTCTATTAATAGGCTTCTGGTAAGTAAAGGGTTGAAATTAGAATCTAATTACCAATCAGTTTTTGCATTGTAAACAATTAATGCTAATGAAGCAACAAACTCGAGCAACGTAGAGCAAATTTGAAGATCGAGCAACGGTTCAAATATTTTCGCAACGACGCATACATTAACGTGAAATTGTTGTAAACATCGGGAATGATGATTGCTGCACTACGTATTCCGATCTCCCTGCTTCTCATCAACGGTATTTGATCAATATTTCAGTCTTTTTTATTGTGCAAGACTATCTTGCTGCAGCAAAGCTCACGGTATCTCCATAATTAGTGCCGAATTATTTCGGATTTTCTCTTGACATGAGAACCACGTTAAATTAAGATTAAAAAGACTTAATTGTATATTAAGGCATATAAATTATTCAATTTATACGTCACGGGCATCGATTAAATTTATAAAAGATTCACAGCTTCATTTGAGGAAGGCCAAATTTATCCGGAATTCCTGATGGAGTTCTATGTATTTCTTCATTTCTGTTCACGACGCGAGCATGTTTCGCGCGTAATGAAACATGTATGCTAATAATTTATACTTAAAGGCTTACGGATATGCATTCTTTACGTCAAAATCCATGAACAGATCTGATTAAATATTGGAACAAGATGCATTCAATATTTTAAAATTCTTAATATTCTAGCAGGTCGTAATATCATTTACAAACGTAAAATGAGTATGCAAATTTTAACAATTCTTCGAGTACACGTTCCACGCTTCGTAACACGTGAAAAGAACATTGCATGATTTGCACAATTTTGAGACAATATTCCGTGTTGCAAAAAATACCGTACACAATTCCTACGATACAAATTTCCATAATAATCAGCTTGAAATGTCCGAGTTTGTCAATCAATGATACCGGACGCATCGGAGCGTGTATTATTAATGAACGTCGCATTAGATATTCACTGTTGAGTAATGCATCATATTCACAGTTTCATCAGTTATTGAAAAAAATGCGCTTTTTACTATGCAACAAGATTATTTCACCGCATTAATCACTCGGCGGTGAATAAATTACGCAGATATCTGTTGAAAAACGCATTAAAATGTTGTGGTTGTCGGAGAGGAAATTCTTTGATGGCCGAGAACACACGCAGTCCCGGCTGCGGCGGCCATAAGATACAATAAACGGAACATCGCGTTTCACGGTTAGAAAATAGAACATTGCACAATTACTGCCGCATAATTCGTACTTTTGTTTTCACTGATCCAAGCAGTAAATTGCAAGCTCAGACCTCCGAGACATTCTTCAAGCGCGTAGCATGCCGATCTTGAAACCGCAGTTTCTTACGTGCCACTTCGTCTTCGTAAAACCACGAAATACTTGGGCATTACGTTCGATGCAATATCTACTGCATCGAGTTTGGCTTCAAACGGTCCCTTATAATGTGTATCTTCAAAATGTTTCTCGTGAAAATATAGAGAAAAAAACCTTGAAAAATAACCTAAATAACTGGATACTAATATTAAATCATCTCAGGCTTCCGTCGCGCATTAAAAGGAACACGAAGTTGAGCAAATTTTATGTTAAATAATAAATAACAAATTACGAATTAAATTAATATTTCCTTTGCAAACAATAATTAAGGTTGTTATTGATTTGGAATTATAGCTCGGATTATTTCTTTAATTGAATATATAATATAAATTCTTTTTCTTAAAACTTTTATTTTTACTTTTATTTGAAAGAAGGTATATATATATATATATATGTACGAAATGACTAAACGATCAAATTCGACTAAGGAACCGGCGACTACACCCTTTTTGGTGTGGTCCACCAATCAGAGACGGTCATTCATCACGTTTTACATTGTATGCTATGCTGCCGCATAGTGGGCTGGATCGAGAAATTCAGTGACATTCTGTTATAACTTTTGAACCATCAAAGATATTGCAATGAAATTTGTACCAAACATATTTAAAAAATAGTTATTTTCAACTATAGGTAATTAAATATTTTTTGCATTTGTTAAACAGTAGTTTTTAATTAATTTTCATTGACATTTTTTTGTGAATAAAATTGTTTAAATATAATGTTACAAACTATTTGTAACATTACAATACTAGTGTACCTGGAATTATTAGTGGGTCCTCGTAACCAGTGTGGGTGCAATAAAGTACGCGTTCCAGAAAAAGGTCTCTGTATGCATTATATGTATGTATGTAGTTGGTCAATTTCAACAGTTCGAACTTTTGATAAAATGTAGAGTATGTTAATTAATCGCTACAAATCAAGATATGTTCCATAGATTGTTGTTGACATCGGATCCACATCTTTCACCGATACGAATAAAATCCGGTGTGCTCTAACGACACCGGCGATAATGTATCGCGGTATTTATAAAATACAGTTTATATTACCGCCGGTGCACGCTTAAGATACCGGCGAAAATGTAATCTGATATTTTCGAACCTCGGTCCTAAGTAAACTATAGATTAATTTTCGTGTGTGTCCGAGGCTAAAGTTACTTTTTCAACATTATTTAATTAATAAATCGTTTAAATAATTCTACATATAATTTTGTGTATTAGTCTTGCAAGTAAAATATTTTTTATTCGAATACAGGTGAAAAGCAAATAGTAAGTAATTTTTGTTCTTTTTCGTTTATCGCCTAATAAATATTTCCATTTATTATTACTGAAGAACTTGCGTCTTTCTTCATGAATTCAATGATATCGCTAGGGTTCGAGCGATTGAAGACCATTATTTCCTAACCAGGAGTCACAGTGGACCGAAATACCGAAACGCTGGACAAGCATTGAAAACATGAAAAACTAATTACAAATGTTATTTTAACGCTTTATATAGCGGTTATCAAGATTGCATATCATTTTTGTCATCCCAATCAATTGCTATTTTTGAAAATAATTGTCTAGCAAACTAATCCCTGTATCATTTAAACAAAATTTGGATCGCTCGGTCTAATTATAAAAAAGTTATATCGTTTTAAAAGTTGAGCGAAAACTTTTTTGAACCACTGTATGAAGGTAAAATTTCAACTGAGCATATTCAAGAATATATGTGTTTTAATTGGATGTTCTAATTGTAATTAGTGATTGAATGAACGACGTAGGGAATGAAACCTGTTCATGAAAATAATGTTAATAATCTCGAAATTTTGGGTGTAAAAGGTATGAACCGTCATTTTTTCCAAATTTGTATTCCAAGTGTGAATTCCCTTGTGAATGTAACCGCCTGGGTTTGTATCTGTATTGTATCTTTGTCATTAAAAATATAGAAATCTTTTCTTGAGCAAACATGAGCAAGTTTACTTTTCACATAATCATTTATTTTGAGCTGTGTACATTATCGCGCAGGTTTGAGAAAAAAACTGTGATTATTGTCACTTTTATAAGTCACAAAAAATCCATTTTCGATAACAAAAGCTGTTTCAAAGTACAAAGATTAACAAGTATATCGATGAAAATTGTATTAAACGTCAAACAATTCGAATCAATACAGGTCAAATTGAAGTTATGATTCAACAGTTCAGCAATAACTCTTCTTTGTTAATTTTGTGATTGCTTCATATATTTTGTAGTATTATAAACCATATTCGTTATTTCAAACGATCTGGTCTCGTCCAACGTTTCGGCGTTTCGATCCACTGTGCGATGATTGCTCGATGCATTGTGTCGAATAATAATGTGTAACATAACGTAACATAATGTAACAAATAATAAGCAATGAAATGATAATTAATAAGCAACAACTGAAATTATATTTATAAATAAGAAATAAATTTGATTATTTATTTAAACGATGCCAAAGTCTGAAGGAATATACAGAATTATTCGATTGAATTTTAGTAGATCGATTTCTTATTTATACAAGCAAATTTTAAAGATTGACGTACGTAAATAATTTTGAACGAACATGAAATGTATTTTGATTATATTTACACACAATTAGACCTAACTTTTACGCAGCAAATACAGACTGATCAATTATTGAAGACAACTGTCAGTACTCCGTTTCTTTATTTCTCCTTCCATCGGATCCACAAAGAACTGAATATCCGATCCGTTTACCCTTGATCTACGTACACTCGACGCAAATAATTAAGATTCGAGAGGCGCTTCTATGCTTGGATAGCTCGTGACGCTGGGATACACAATCTAACACAATCAGCGGGAGAAAATTGATCTTTTAAGACCGACTGTACACACAACATTGTAACCACAATTTGCCCTTTTATCTTGGCTGCGATCAGTTAACCAGGATTATGCACCGGTTTCCCCCTTTCTGGTTCCACCGCAGGATTATCTTCGGTCGATCGAGCTGCAGAATAGCTCGGGAGCAGCGTTACCGGCGATTGTCGAAAAAATCATTATTGGCTCGCTTCTCTTATGCGTGCATTTCATACTCTCGCAAGGATTTCGTTTGTTGTCGTCGTTTTTCGACGTCCCTGCTCGGCATCCCTCCCTCTCTCTCTCTCTACCCATATACAATAATCTAGGGGATTTTTGTTTCGAAACTCGATTGTGGCAAAAGCTTTTTACCTTGATAAACCTGTTCCATACGCCGCCCCTGACGAGTTCGTCGTTTTTCCGAGTGCCACAACACGGCTCTCGTCCTTTTTCCTGCTGTTATAGTTAGTTTTGAAAGCTTTCGTACTTACTACCGGGAGGCCATGGTACGACAACGTGTGATACAAAGGATCCCCCGGTATCCGAACCAGCGAGGACACATACTTCTGTATTTTCGAATACAAAATGAAGAATATTTTATTAAAGTAAGTTTAACAATCGGTTGAAGTAAATTGTTTTGCTAAAGTGGCGTGAAAATAGATTACACGTTGCTATCGCGATAGAAGTATTTAGACTGAAGTCCCTGTTTAAATCTGGATTTTGAAGACTAGTTTTCAAATGTCTATGCTTCCATAAAAACCTGCAGCACATTAATGACTGGAACGTATTTTTAAATGTGAGGTCGTAAGAAAGAAGTGCATAAAAATCAATAAGAAAAAGTATGAGGCTGAACGCGTTCTTTATAGCCGCACGAACCTTGGTTCCGACAGCGAGCAATTATGTAGAGGTATGTCAGATTTCATTGTCTGTCGATTTGCTCCAATTACGTGGACGCTAAGTGTGGGGAGTAGCGATGGTGACGAGCAATGCGTGAGCGTGATCAAGCGTTTTATACGTGGAATCTGTTTCTCTTAGTTTTCCAGATGACTGTAAACGAAATTATTATCTCAAGCAAATATTTGCATCACGGTTATTTCATATTACACGTCGATGTACAGATATTCGCTTCTTGGAAGATGATTTGAAGATTTATAGGATAAAACAGCACAATTGTACTTGAACATGATTGCAAAGTGACGTTTGTTCTCGTCAAGGTGCATCGATTAACAGGGAATCAACTTTCTACGCTTTTCGGCAATTAACAAATAAGTCTTTCTAATCTGTTAAGAATTTATTCCTTAAGAAATTTGCAATTGTAATAACGAAACCGTTTCGAACGTTTACGACTTGTTGTTAAAGACTGAATTACAGTTGTCTTTTGTTATTCTTACAAATCGGCGTTGACAGCTATTACTGCGTCTCCGCTTTGAATAAAGGAACTTTCCCAACGTTTACGGTTTGCAGGTTTGCACTCGTCTACTAATAATTAGCCGTTTTTTTTTAATGCTGCACGAATTATTTGGGTAATTACCCCAACAACACGTCGTGTAACTGGTTTTGTATTAGGCTACGAGCACAGTGGAACCGATATCGGACGATTCAATCGACGCGACGTCCGACGTTGGCCAAATTCGTTGCCTTTTTTCGAAGGTTTTGAGAGCTATATGTATTGTTTTCATACAAACTATCAGCCATTGTCGACGTCAGACGAAAATCAAATTGTTGGAGGGAATGTTTCGAGAGAATGATTCTCTCGATTCCTCAAAAGACAGAATCCGAAAGGTTGACATTATTTTATAAAAAATAATTGAATATATTCTATAGTCACTAGACTTGTTCATTTTCATAGAATTATTTTACAATTTAAGACAAGGAGTTCATACACGTGCTACCCACGCATTTGAAAAAAATCGGGCAAGTTAAACCCACAAGACCGACGACGTTGATCGAATCGTTCGATATCGATTCCGCTGTGATCGTAGCCTTACGAAGGAACCTGTTGAGGTGTTGCGTCAACATTATGAAGGAGAAAAAAAAAATTCACTTTCTGAAGCACTATATAATTATGTTCACACATAAACCATTATCGCTTTCGACAAATTTGGAAAATTTTACGAAAACAGGTTTTTATTTTTGTTGCAACAGTTAACGACCGTTAATTTCATGTAATACTTATTTTATTAATAACGTATTTACCATGCTATTATTTAATTAATTAATTGTTATTTAATTAATTAATTAATTGTTCCAATATATATTTTTATCGTGTTTCTTTTTGTCAAAAAGTTCGAACAAAATCTCTGTTTAATTAAATTTGAAATCTTATTGACCCAGCTTTCCGTTTTGTATCTTCCAGTTTGAAATCTTCGTTATCGATACAGTAAATTCTCCCTAATTAATCACGCTCGGATACACAAAAATGGACAATTTGGGAAGAGAAAATGCGATTGCTCGAGTCTCGCGGCATATTTTTATAGCTAACAGTTGTCAACAATTATAAAAACGAGGTTCAAGGTTCGAATAATCGTATTTCTTCTTCCTAAATTGTCTACTTTTTTTGTACAATCTGAGCGTCAATCATCGAGAATTTACTGTACTTTTAATTTTAACACACTATGAGATGGAACATTCTGTGATATAACAAACGATAATAGTGTCCACCAGCTATATCTTTGTGAAAGTAAAGCATATAGTAATACTTCGAGCTAATACAAAATAAAAAAGTATGTTCCCAAATTGTTGATACTAAATTTCGTGTCTACCAAACACGGGTGATCTGGTGCCACGATGTCACAAAAATTTCGACCGTATCGAGACGACCTAATAGCAATTCGCGTTTACATGTCAAATCTGCATAAATACATGCGGTTACATATGTGACGTGTGCGGAGCGGAAGAGGTCAGCCACACCGCAGGTTATTTTCAGCCCTCGTGCGGCCCGTTCAGCCCTCTCATGGTCGCAAGTGACTTCTTATTGACACGCGTGTCTTCTCTGACACGTTTATGCCCCCGTATGCATACGTGCCACGCTGGAAATGTTTGACCAGCCCCATGGTGGAATATAAGCAAACGCGAATAGAGCGATGCACCGTTTACGCGACCAGTCTAAGACTAGCCGTCCATGCAATATGCCTGCGTGGAGTACAATGTCTCGAGAAACAACAGCCTGTCAGATGCGTCGCTTTCGAATCATTTTCTACAGCATTGTACGCGCCTTCTCCCACCGAGACTTTCGGTCATTTTTTTCCGACAAGGTAATCTTTCCAAGTGTAATACAACGATTTTAATGAGGTTTTAGTGTAATATAGTTTCTTAAAAAATTATTTGATACGTACTTTTTTATATCTGCAATGATCCATTCCTATGGGGTGAAGAAAAGTCGGGGGTAAAACCATTTTTTTTTTTGATATCTCGAGAATAATGTTTTTTTTTTAAATGCTTGTTTTTATTGGTGAATTTAATCAAAGGTCCGAAGAAGTTGTTAATTTAAGCAGTATTTAACAGAGCAGATTTTTTATGAATTTTCCTTATTAATTGTTTATGTTATAAATAATTATTATAATATTTTATTTATTATAATTATAATAAATATTAACGGAGATAACTATTCGGATGTGTTATGTAACCGATAACATAAATTTCTGACAACCTTTGGCACGATAAATACCGTGGTAGGTTAAGTGTGTCAATTACGTGTGCCCTCACGATAAATTTTGCTTATATTTAAAAACAACATTGTTAAAAATTGAAGATATCGAAATTTTTAAATAAAAATTTATCTGTAATTATCATAACCGAATCAAAACTTCAACTTCTTAAGATCTATAAAATGCGAAGACTAAGATTTTCAATTTCCGATAAAATGGTTTGATGCGTTTTGGCCTTGATGTTGTTAAAAGGCTACAGAAACACGTCGCAAATAAAGATGAAAAAATACGTCCAAAACAAAAAAATAAACTATTATATTTATAAAACTCGATCAAATTACAGAAAAACAGTAATATAATATAATCGACTTTTTAGATATATTTCTTTACTTAAAGTAATTCAGTAACTGAAACAAGTTTCTTGTCTTGTTTCCATTACTGTGTATTGTAACTGCATTATGTTTTTATTTCTTCTTCGATACGTGCGTTGATCCTCTCATAACAAACCACGTTCCACGTCTAACCTTACTTTCTTGTTCCCTGAAACCTACGACTACGTAAGATTTTCTTTTCTTTTTTTGATAATAACGTAAGTATTGAAATATATATAATGAATTATGCTAAATAATTTGATACGGACTAATTTATGTTTTGACATTTTTGTTATAAGGTTAATTACTTAGAACTGATCACAGTAACTGAAGCACAGTAATTAGATCAGCGTACAGAAATTGACATACAGTACAGTAAATTCTCCCTAATTGACGCTCAGCTTGGAAACAAAAATGAACAATTTCGAAAGAAATTGCGGCTCGTTTTTATAGTTGTTGACAATCGGTAACTATAGAAACGAGCCGCCAGCCATTTTGTTTCAAAGCTGAGCCTCAATTAGGGAGAATTTACTGTGCCTAGAAATGCCTCGGTAACTGAGCTTTTGAGAACAGTAATGAACTTTTCATCTTATTAAGGGCATAGTAACTCGCTCGAAAATTGTTATGTATATTTTGTTAAATATTTCGTATTGTTCATATATTTCAGTTATGAAAAGCTTCGCGCTTATATAAAAGACATTAAAATTGAAATGTTTTACGAAGTGCGATATAGGTACAAATATCTATTTAATTTGTGAGAAATGCCAACGCGTCATTTTCATAGGCACAGTAATTGGTACACATATCCTAGTTGGGTTTGCTATTTTTAAAACAACCAAAAAAGGTGCTGTACATATTAACGTGTCGTGGTAATAATAGTATAATCACTGCCGTGCCGGGCCTCAGTGCAAGGAACATTGATTTCTGTAGCTCATACTGTATAAGTCTTTTCGTGGCTGCATACAACAGAAAGGAACGAAAAATATTTGTAAACTTCGAAAATTCCATTGCGACCCTTAACAAAAATTGCATTAATACGGTAAAGCGATTTACGGGCGTCACGTTAATACGTTCCTTGGTTATTTTAGAAACAATTAACTCAACTATTACCACGTTATTTATAATTTCAAAGGTTTTTAGAAATTTACGTTATCGGTTACAAAACATCTCCGAATAGTTCTCTCTGTTAATAACGTGTAATAACGTTAAACGGCGATGTAATATTGTTAAAGTACATAATATTGTCAAACGGCGAAAATAAAAGAATTCCAAAAACGCGTATCCTCT
Source organism: Megalopta genalis (assembly GCF_051020955.1). Classification (NCBI taxonomy): domain Eukaryota; kingdom Metazoa; phylum Arthropoda; class Insecta; order Hymenoptera; family Halictidae; genus Megalopta; species Megalopta genalis. Next base: position 6,752,768 of record NC_135014.1, on the reverse strand, counting down.
ATTTTGGCTCGTAGATTACGCATACCGTGTTACTTTAAAATGGATAAACAATTAATAAGAGAAATTGAAAAAACGATTTTATACCTTAACTATTGTTTAAATTAATAACTTTCTCGGAACTTTGACAAAGCTAAAGGATATAAAAAACACGTGTGAAATATTTCTCAACATATTATATTATACTAAAATCTCGCTAAAATCGGCATGTTACACGTGGGAACGTTCCTTTGTGACAGCTATGTATGACGAGGGGTCACGCAGTGCTTCCTCTTGGCGCCTTGAAGAATCCGCGTTCTCGGTGACAAATAAAAATGATTAATATTTGACGTCGCTATTTTTTCTGTGTCGATTAGGCCGAAATTCTCGCCTACATTTTCTAGCGTGTTTCTTGAAAGAGAGAGAGAAAGAGAGAGAGAGAGAGAGAGAGAGAGAGAGAGAGAGAGAGAGAGAGGGAGAGAGTTTCGCGTATTTCTGAAGATTGATTTTGGAACGTCAAACTACGTTCGTCGGACAGATTTGACAAAAGATCACGCGAGACGTATCGGCGAAGCTTATTTTAAATGCATCCGCAGGCAAACGTGCAACAATTAACATCAAAATTTATGTAGCAGTTTCCGCGAAATTTATCGTGTACTCTTGCACAAATACAGTTGGAGAAATGCCAAAAATTGTTCGTTCTTCCCGGTTCTGTTCCATTTTGGAACTAAGTTATTCAATCGATTCTTTCAACTCGCAGACGTGACATCGTCACTCCGGGCTGGTATTTGAAAACAGTCCAAGTCGCAAATATTTCATTCGAAGGAAAGATCGATTTTCATAACTATAAACGCCCTTACAGACTGCGGCGACAGGAGCGTTTTCATAGCGAACGTTACGACGTACGTCGTTTTTGACGGACGTTGTGGCTGCAGTCACACGCGCATTGGTTTTATCGCCCGTAACTGAGAAACGTTCCTCACATCAATAAACGATGGGCATAGGTGCTGTACGAACATGATGAATGATACGGAAATCGTGATTTTCGTTTATGCTGCACCGGGAGTGCGAAACGAGAGAATATTGAGTGCAGTCTGGAGACGGTTCAACATTACACTACAGTGCGTTTTATATCATTAACGTTTCAACTATTGAGTCAGCAACTTTCATAGTTTCATAAAATCAAACTAATTTCTCGAATGACACAAGCACGAAAGCTCCTTGCACTTTGCAAATTGTAAAAATATAACTGCAGTGCTTCGATCTTATTTTCTTTTCATTTTTAACTTCTCTAGCCATTGTTGTATTTTCTTACTTTATCCATCGACTACTCAACATTAGCACGGAAAATATTGTGTAAAGCTATAAACTGATAATTATATGCCTGCCAATTCTAGTCGAAAATTGTTTATTTTCGTCCAAAATTGTCAAATCCATAGCAACGCGCATTTTGATTTGTGCCGTGGTCGATAACATAATTATTGGCTGTGCTGACAAAAACGAAATATTATAATAGAGAAGAGATATTGTTGTTTTATATTATATTCGTATTATGTGAATGCCATTTGGATCGCTCGTGCTTACATTTTATATTTATATTATAAATCATACAAAGATCATGGTGGATTAAAATTTTTCATAAACACCACAAAGTAAAGAATGCGATTCTCGCTCGTATCACGTACGGGCTAAACACATTGAAAGGGCTAACTCGAGCAAATTCTACTACTATGCAAACCGACGTTTCCATTGATTCGTAAATCGAGAAAACAGCTTACGCAGAACCCGAGCTTTTTCGACAGCCACGTAATAAGAGCAAGGGAAAGTTGCGGGGTAAGGAAATAAAAATGGTACTTGGCGGAGGGGGACGGGGAAACAAAGAAAAAGGTACGAAAATTTTAGCACAGGAAAGACATGCCAGCTCGGGACGTATAAAAGCGTTGCACCGTCTTAGCTATGGTATATTTCTGCGCTCTATAAGCAATACAATCTTTAGTTTATGCTTGGGACGCCGCAGTTAAACGTTGCGAAGACTTTTATAGGTCTATACGCGAATTCCCATACTTATGCCGATTACGACGCCCGGTGTGTTTCTACTTAAACCGGGGCACACGCTTGTGTGAGTATCTGTACATGTGTGCGCGGTTGAGCCTGCCAGCGCTCGCGCGCTTACGCGTGTGTGAGCTCGCGGGCGTTGCATGTCGTTGTTTGTAGTATCTCACCGATGGGAAAGACATTTGTGCTCCGCGCCACAAGATAGATGGTTCTAGCTGCTGGATAACGAAGTGTTAACCCTTAACCGGTAGCGTGTATTTTACGGGATGATTAAAAACTCGTGGCTTCCAGTCGTTGCCTTGAGAAAGACCATTCTGACGCCTGGCAATCATAATATCGCACCTTCGATTAATCACATTCGAAGAATGCTCCCGAGGAAATCGAAATGCGTGTACGAAATTGTCGAATTTCCAATTTTCAGCGACCGTACTTTCGTCAAGTATAAAACGTACTCCACCGTATTCGATATACAGTTCATTCATTGAACCAACCTTTTCAGAGGAAATCTGAAGCTTTGAAAACGTCGCTTCTGTTCTTCAAACTAGATAGTTTGAATTTTTTCCAATTGTGGATTTGCTAATTTTGTCGATTTCATTTGTGTTCGAACTTCATATTCATGTTAAACGGCTGTGTTAATTTTCATTAATGAATCAGTGAGAAAGCTGCGATTTTGATCAACTTACATACACTTCTCGGAAATGATCGCGCTAGAAACTTTTTATTAACGTTCGTTAATTTTTGTTTCATTCTCCAATTCCACTATGTGTACAGTGCACATAATTTCATATTTTAAACACATATGTGAAATTACGATGCGGACACTTAGCATTTTTTACGAGGATTTCGGCACTTTACTTTTATCCAATGTGTTTAACAATTTTGTATCGTTGATTTGTTTATTTTAGTTAGCTAGTTTATAGATAAATAAATCTTTATTTTTCAGAACGTCAACAATTTTAGCTAACAGAATTAATCACAACGATTCATTATAATTGAATTGGCATTTTCTTCGTGACAAATGATTTTCGTTATTAAAACTGTTGGGATTATGGAATGAAAATGAATATGATTCTAATTCTTTTCTTAAAAAGACTTTATTTTATTCCTTTATTGAGAGAAGGTATATGGGCGAAAACGATCGAGCGACCAAACTCTACTGCGAGTCCGGTAAGAAAAAACGCTTCTTTTATACCCTTCTTGGGTTCGTCTTATCCACCAATCAGAGACGTTTATTTGTCGCGTTTCACATTGTATACGTGACGCTGGGATCCCCAAACAGTCAGAGCACGATGTGTATCTAATGGTACCGGTGATGATGTATCGCGGTATCTATTATATACAGTTTACATCACCGTCGTTGCCCACTGACGGAACCGACGAAAATGTAAACCGATATCTTAGTATCTTAGTACTAAGTAAACTATAGATTAATTTTTGTTCGAGGCTAAAATTTCCTTTTTTTCAACAAAGACAATGAACGTGTAGTGATTTCGTGTGCACAACGAATGATCTGGTTTTCCAATATTCGAAATTACAGACATTTTGAAAACTTTAATGTAAACACTTATACTGGGGGTTTCATAATTCATGGTACAAATCCAGTCGCGTAGATTCTATGGCTGAAAATAAAATGATCATCAAGAATAACGAAATTGCGTGGGAGACTTCGTTTCCGAGGTAATCAGATTTAAATATTAGTGCAACGCGCATGCATTTTGAACAATATATAGACTGAAAATAATAAACTAAATTCAACGAAAAATGCACTGATTATTTTAGTATCCTGTGTTTAATGTATTCTTTAATCATATCTTGATAGTAAACGATGTCAGGGCTTGTTTACGATCAAGATACGATTAAACAATACATTAAACACAGGATACTAAAATAATCAGTGTATTTTTTCGTTGAAAATTATGAAAAATTTCGCTTATTATTTTCAGTTAATATATTGTTCAAAAAGCATGCGTTGCACTGATAATTGAATTTGATTTCCTCGAAAACGAAGTCTCCCACGCAATTTCGTTATTATTCATTACCGCCTTATTTCCAGCCATATAATCTGCCAAACTCAATTTGTACCATGAATTATGAAACACCCTATATATTTGTGAACCGCGTAAAATTATCCTCTACATGGAGCCAACAATTTGCTTATCGTGTTCAAACTGTTAATAATTGTTCGTGGTGCTGTATCCTGTCATTTTAAATTGCACGAATAACGAAGAAGATGTACGACACAGATGTATTTTCAGTGGTTCTTTCGACGTACGATAAGCCACTGCTTTTCGTCATTAAATCAAATACAAATTAAATGTAAAAGTCGATACTTGTAAGGCAGCATAATAAAACTCTCGCTTGTGTTCCTTGGATCGGATGACCGGTTAAATTCACACAGCACAACAGTAACGACAAGCGAAAGTCGTGTGCCGTGAAATATCTTCCACTTGACAGCTATAATTTGGAGACACATGCCGCGAACGAATTCCGACGGGTAATATAACATTTTTTCCAAATTTGACCGCTAACAATACGCTTGTCACGACGATTAATTTATTATGTAGAGAGGACGGTGTAAGTCGAACAATTTCTAAAGTTGTTTACAATGTATGAAACAATTTTGAACACGTTACTTGTCGCATCGTACTATTTTCCAGTTTTTTAAGACACGATACTGTCTTTTTCAATCGAACATCGCCACGTTTGTGGTTCGCCGAACTCAGAAGAATTTACGCGATAAATGCAACTGGAAGCGCAAGTGCCAAGCAGCGCAAAAACACGTCGAGTTTCCGCTTCACTTCGATTGGCTGGTAATTCCTTTTCGGTATTTAATTAGGCACTTAATTTGCCGCGTGTTTATCGGTTATTGCTGTCGCGAGTCGCAATAATTCGATAACAATTACTTTAATGGCGATTTCTCGAACGAGAAGAAAAAAGCGATCGACATGGCGCGTTTTCGCGGCCGAAATTCTGACCATATCCGTCGCGATGCTTTTCTACATACACAATGTTTCTTACTTTCACATTTTCTCCACGACAAAATAAGACTCGGGCTTCGCTGGCATCGGCGTACGGACGACCTGTCAATTTCTTTTTCGGTGCCACTCACATGTTCCCGGGCCGGTCGTAAAAACCACCAAGAGACTACATTATCTAGCACCATGCTCTCTCTCCCTTCCCAAAAGCCCCTGATGTCGGTCGCAACGACATTTAATTAAATTCCAAATTTTGTGCCGACGAAGCAACAAAAGATTTTCGACGCGTTCGTTTATCCGCATGTGCGCAGCGTCCGCAGATGTTTCTCTGAGACACCAGGGATGTGCAAAAACATTCATTTCTTTTCAGCCTGTGAAACCACGGAACGGAGAAAGCCACGACCAGTCAATTAACCGGGCCTCGATATGTGCATGAACTTCATTATTGTATCGCAACCGTGCGGATGCTCTTGTTAGAATGAACTGTTTTATCGATGACTTTGCTTCGCATGCATTTAATTTGAATAACAATTTATCACGTTACGATTGCTGTTGCCTTATCATCGTGTTGAGAGCTGATAACGCGGAGCACTCATTTTTCAACAGCGAAGAAATCGCTCGGAACGTGATGTTGATGGATTTCGAATTTCCGAAGCACGTCGAAACGCGTTCATAAAAATGGATGTTTTCCTTTCATTTGTATCGGAGGAAATCATTCGGTCAGTGAGAGGATTATTGATTTCGGTGTCCATAAAATTAAGTATGAAAGTGGTGATTCGCTTAAAGATCCGATATGCGAGTTTCGTAACATGACGACCTCAAATAACTCATAAAATATTTATTTTTATATAATATAGTTTTATGCTATTTTGCGTTTTTATCAAGATATAGAGACGAATAATTGAATTTTTTCAATAAAATACTTAATATCTCTTCCCGCGAATTTGCATAAAGCGTTGAATACTACATGAAAAAGTATTACACCAAGTGTGGTCTGAAATACATAGTTACTGAGATATTAGCGAAAATAAATTATGTTTATTAGGAAAGACCATTAATCAACGCGACTGTTAAATACAACGTAGTCGGACAACTTTGTTTAAGAGCGGTCGATCCATATTGTAAGTACAGTAAATCCTCCCTAATTGACGCACAGCTTGTACACAAAAATGGACAATTTGGGAAGAGGAGATACGATTATTCGAGCCGTACGGCTCGTTTTTATAGTTACCGACTATCAACAACTATAAAAATGAGTCGCAAAGCGGGTACAATCGTACCTCCTCTTCCCAAATTGTCCACTTTCGTTTCCAAACTAAGCGTCAATTAGAAAAAATTTACTGTATTAATCGTACAATGCTCTGCGATCACAGCAGAAACTCTTGAAAATGTTTCTCGTTCTCTAATAATAAGACTACGTAATTGTATTGATTATAACGGTTAACAATAGGAACATCGCTTAAAATAAAGCTTATTTTGCTAATATCTCAGTAACTATGTATCTCAAACCCCATTTACGTGTAATACTTTTTTATGTAGTATTCAACGCTTTGTCCGAATTCGGGAAGAAATATGAACTATTCCACTAAAAAAATTGGAAGTGACCTTTTCATGTCTTGATAAAAAAGCAAAATAACATGAATCTGATTAGAATACTATATGTTCCCCTAGAAGCCGTGCAACTTCTACCTGAGAGAGAGAGAGAGAGAAACATTTTTTCATACAATAAACATTTTATGAATTACTTGAGATCGTCATGTTACGAGACTCACCCTGTAGATTCGCTTAGAGATCCGATATAAAAATTAGTCAGAGGAGAAATTAACCCTTTCCGGCAACATAATTATTTACTATCGCGATCGGCGTTACGGAGCTTAAATAATTATTCCAGATCGCAAAAAAATATTGTAAGCTACTTATCGGAGTCTCTAATTTAATGCGTGTATGCTGGTTGAACGAAATCTTTAATGTTTAAGTTTGGATAACCCTAAACTTACATCCCTGCCAAGGATTAATTTGAATTTGTGCTCGCAATCTTTGTGAACAGAAATTTAACAGAAATTGTGGACAGAGTGTGGCGATTATTCTGAACAATATTTCAGTTTTGATTACGTTAGTTATCTCATTTAACTGGTCTCTCTTCATGCATCATGCTGTCAGTTGTCATTGCGCAGCATCGAACCGAGCAACATCTGATTTTCTCTGCATGATATTGTACATTGATATAACCCGATGACTCTGCGATTTTACATGTCACCGATAATTCGCAAAACCGTTGATCTTACGATTGCAGGGAGAAAACGCCGGGACATGCGTCCAACAGTTTCATTCTTACGATACAAAACGCTCGAACGTAAAATATGATTGATCGCTATGTTACCTTTCCTCCTCGTTTTCGTGGCGGACGTAATTTATGATTCATGCTATTACTGCGCTTTTAACCTTTATTGCAAGGATCTTTAACGGATGAATTCACTTAACCGTGTTAATTAATCATTTTAATATTCTACTACACCAAGATACCAGTCGTGAGAAAGCATTGGAGAAAACATTTTGATAAATCTAGAAAGAAATGCATTATAACATTTTCTTGGAATGAATTTGTGCGAAGGAAAATTAAATACATTGCAACTTCGTAAAAAAAGGTGATCATCATAACAGCTATAACCAGAATTTGATGACGTATTGACATAACGGTGGACTATGCCACCTTTTCATTTGTAATATTAAAAGAACAGTTTGCGACGACATTAATCGCTATACAGGGTGGTCCGGAATTCGTAGTATTAGGATGATGCATACGAAATGTCGGATTTTCTTTACGTGTCAACGTTTGTCTCCCTGTTTTCGTTATGCTTTTGTTTTTGGCATAACATCGTTTATAGTCGTACTGTCCATTGCCAGAATCACATTTCAACCAAGAAGATTTTCTCAAAAGTGTTCCATTTTGTTATTTATTTTGAATTTCGTAAGGATATAAATTCAACCGATATTCGTGTGTGTGTAATTTTTTTTTATATAAGTATAATCTTGGTAATAATGCTGCAAAAGCTGCGCGCAATATAAACCAGACGATTGGGGAGAATACTGTGAACGATCGAAAAGCGCAGCGTTGGTTCGAAAATTTTCGGTTTGGTGAATTTTCCCTACAAAATGAACCGCATGGAAGACCCAAAACGTCTGTGAAAAATGATATTTCGAAAGCAATGGTGGAAACGAATGTGACTGGAGTAATTCACTACTCGTTCCTTCGAACCGGGGAGACAATTACAGCCGAAAATTACTGCCGGTACATTGATGAAATGCATGAAAAATTGAAAATTATACGCCCATCGCTTGTTAATCGGCATGGCCCAATACTTCTCCACGACAACGCTCGGCCGCGTACGTCGTGCAAAACAATTGCGAAATTAAATGAATTAAAATATGAAATTTTGCAGCACCCAGCTTATTCGCCGGATCGTTCGCCAACCGACTTTCATTTTTTTAAACATTTAGAACAGTATTTACGGACTAAACAGTATGAAAAATTCCATATCAGAGTTTATTGATCCTAAAGATCAAAATTTCATTAAGACAGGCATCTATGCATTGAAACTCGTTGGGAAAAGTGTATTGAAGCTAATGGAGCATATTTTGATTAAATAAACAGCTCTTGAAAAAAGATGTACAGTTTTATATACTCACTTAAAAATCCGACATTTCATACGCACCAATCTAATACAATCGATTCGGTATAATACACCTTTGTAATGGATTTAATCGTCGTTCATTTTTCTACCGCAGGTGTCTACGTCCAAGATAGTGTTTACAAACATTGGTAATGATAGAAACATTCCGTTTTTTTATTATTGTCCGTTGATCAGAAGAAGTCAGTTGTTCCGGCAGAGGGGCAAGAGGGGTATCCCGCTCGCTCCGCCTCACCTACACGCCCGTAGTCCCCACTTTTCTATGACCTCCTGAAACCCACTTCTGTTGGTAAAAGAGAATTGGTAAACAAGCTAATCATCGCGAGTAAGGGGGTAGGTCGCCCGCTCCACCCAATCATGTCTCTTGCTTAGCATGTAACTTAGCCAATAATAATCAAAAGTCCGAAAATTGGAAGTGGCTAGGGTGGAGCGGGCGACCGATTCCCCTTCCCCTTGTGTGTTTCATTTTCTCGTTTCTCGATATTACCTTTAGGTTCTTGACATTAGATTTACGCAGCACAAAAAACAGCTGTTTTGTTAATATAAAACAATGTTTACGAAAGTAACAAAAAGACATTCATCCTGATTTTTAACAAGTGTTATTGTAACATTTGCCGTAAGTAACATATAAATTGAGTAAATAACTCATAAATGCATCTTTGCGATATGAATGATCGTAAATTAAAAAATTAGTCATCCGTCATTTTGACGTTATACGTTTAACGTAGCGTAAGATACTCACGTGTACATTACGTTTGCTGTATAATCCAATGAAAAGTTAATCAAGATGCTAATTATTTAATTAGTGATTACAAATAATCACGTGTTCATCAGAAGAATCTAAAGTTAATGCTTTAGGAATAAGTCGACGCGGTGACGGGAATCAGGAAGCGTTGGTTGTTTTCAGTCCACCGAACTCGAGTCCCTCGTTTCGTGAAAATTCAGTATCACGGCTAATTCGGGACTAATAGGAAGGGATCATTTCTGCCAACAAATGGAACGAGTTCGTCCTATCTTTGCGAGGGCGTTAACATGGGTGGGTTGGTGGCAATCGGTCCTACACTTTCCTCAGCTGTCTTTGCAGCAATGTTTGTAAAGACTGTCTCGGTCGGAGACAACTGTGGCAGAAGAATAGACAATAACTATATCCTTTACAAAGAAGAGCAGACTTTGAAGTAGATTTTCTCGAAAACGAAGCCCCCGATAAGAAAATATTATACCAAATTTATTTCTTATTTTTCACGTAGAATCACCTCGTTGAATCTACTCGGCTGTGCTACGAATTCTGGCCCACTCTGTATAACCTTATTTTTACTTCAACGGATCTGCCATAGTAGATTGGTTTCTAAAATTGTTTACAGCTTGTCTGACAGGGTCCAATCGATTAATTTATCGAAAGACCATCAGCGATATTAGAAGAACCTTCCACCCAAAGACAAACCGCGATTCCTAGAGACAAATATATACATATGTACAGTGAAGGTGGATACTTATGAAGAACGATTTCTAGAGGTCAAAAGTAGAAGTGCAAGCTATCGTGAGAAGAGCTGCTCCATCCGCTATGTACAGGGTGAACCAGAATTCGCGCATCATAGAATGGACGTACACATTGTGACGTACACGTACAAAAATAGAAAAGATAAGAAAAATATTTTTTACTGTTTAAGCCCTGTCACTTCATTACTGCAAATATTTCTTAAAGAAATATTTATCCATAAATTTGAAACTTCCTTATAGTAGAAATAAAATAAAAATCAATGTACATGTTTTCACTCTTATTTAAAAATATTTAAAATAGTGTAGACACGTAATTTAAGGAGAAGTTATTAATTGCTTTATATTTATAGAATGTATTATGTTATTTTCAAATTTTCTGGATTCTCCTTCGTTTAAATTTACAATTATGATCGATCGAAAAAGAAGGGTACCAACCAAATAATTAAGTACATATATTCGTTCTCCTGTTATTGGTAAGTAGAGCCAGGAAGAAGTCACGTTGAGAACTCATTTAGCTACCAAGCTATTGATCGCCATCATGCATACACAATATGAACAGCACACTGTGCTATAAAATCATCGTTTCAATTATCTTTAAGTTCCTCGTATGCATTCAGTATAACTTGCCTACCGATATGACGTGGTCTTATAAAAGGTCACGGTGTGCTCCTATCGACACCTTCAGAACATCAACAGTTTCTTCGGTCGTTGATCGTTCAAGACGTTGAAACATCGGTTTTATTGATATTATTTCACTGACTTCGGGTAGCAATACGTAATGTATATAGTAATTTCTCCCGGAAATGTCAAATACAGTAAGTTCTCCATAATTCACGCTCGGATTGTGCACAAAAATGGACAATTTGGAAAGAGGAGATACGATTATTCGAGCCTTGCAGTTAGTTTTTATAGTTACGGATTGTCAACAATTATAAAAAGGAGCTGCAAGGCTCGAATAATCATATCACCTCTTCCAAAATTGTCCATTTTTGTGCACGATATGGACAACAATTAGGGAAACATTACTGTACTATTATTCGAGCCCTGCGGCTCGTTTTTTATAGTTGTCGGCAATCGGTAACTATAAAAACGGGCCGCGAGGCTCGAATAATTCGTATCTCCTCTTCGCAAATTGTCCATTTTTGTTTCCAAACTGAGCGTCAATTAGGGAGAATTTACAGTATCGGGTTGCTGTGAACTTTTCTGTGCTAGTCCTACGCCCATGTAATTTATTGCTACGTTGATGCTATGGAAAGAGAAGACAGAGTTCTCGAAAGCAACGCAAAATGGTTTGTTTGGGCGCGAGTCAGGTAAGAAAAACCGCGGAATCGTGGCGTGTTGTCTCCGAATTGCCTTCGAATCGTGTCACGTGGCCTCCGAATTGTCTTCGAATAATAGCACGTGGTCTTCGAATTGCCTTCGAATAGTGTCACGTGGCCTCCGAATTGCCTTCGAATAGTGTCACGTGGCCCCCGAATTGCTTTCGAATAGTGTCACGTGGCCTCCGAATTGCCTTCGAATAGTGTCACGTGGTCTCCGAATTGCCTTCGAATAGTGTCACGTGGTCTCCAAATTGCCTTCGAATCGTGTCACGTGGCCACCGAATTGCCCACGAATCGTGGCAAAAAATTATAAATAAGAAAGTTAAGTCATCGTTCTTATTTTATCATTGCTATGTATTCATATTAATGTACATCGGCATGCTGGTCGCTTTTTTTTGCCGACTGCTCCGAGTTTCTATAAAAACGAGTCGTGAGGCCCGAAAAATCGCGACTCAGTATTCTGAGATCTGCGGGTTCAATTCCTACGTCTGAACATTGCTGGGAGAAATTACATTATTTATTAGTGTACTTTCTGATTTGATACGTGTTAGGTCTGGGCATCAAAGAAATTCCAAATCGACGAAACATCGTCGATGATTTCAATTGTCGGCGAACACGGTCGACGAAATTCGGTGTCGATAGAATAATTGTCGATGGTAATAATCGTCGACGAACTCGTGTCGTGGAAAACAGCCGGTGAAGTGATCGCCGATGATTTCAGTACAGTAAGTTCTTCCTAATTGACGCTCAGTTTGGGGACAAAAATGGAGAATTTGGGAAGAGAAGGCACGATTATTCGAGTCTTGCACCTCGTTTTTATAATTGTTGACAATCAGCATCTATAAAAACGAGCCGCAAAGCGCAGGTAATCGTAGCTTTTCTTCCGAAATTGTCCATTCTTGTGTACAATCTGAACGTCAATTAGGGAGAATTTACTGTAATTCGTGGACCAACAGCAGCGACCGGCCAATATTGTTGCCAGGAACAAGACAGCTGTTTCACTTCGTAATATAGGAGGTCTAATCCGAAACATACCTATCACCCTCGCAAATTGCTTCATAAAATAATGAATTCACTTACACTTGCTTAATGGTTCTCCGGTCACACCGAGCAGCAGAGCATGTCCTACCGTTAAATGGCGAAATCACTTTGCGTATGAATAACATTTCCTCTTTACTTTTTCAAAATAGCGGAGTAGGAAACAGTACATACTTTTGTTATTTAAATTAACGAACTTTCTAAAGGCATTAGATAAATAGAATCTACACGGGGTGGTCCACGCAATTGTTTCAGGTCATAACTCCGTTATTAATATTGACCCCTATTTCACGTGTATCGCTAATCAATGATCGCATGTTTTGATCCGTGTAATTTTTAACACACGTGTATACGTGTATGGCTAATCAATGTTCACGTATCTTAATCCGTGTCATTTTCAACACACGTGTATTTCAATGAATTAATTGAACATGTATGTGCTACTAATTACATTGTAAACATTTCTGATAACTAGACTGCGGAGTTTATGCGTTTATGGCAAAATCGAGAAGCTGAAATATAAAATTGTGAAGATATAAGAAGAATTTAATAACACTGTTACACTATTTAGAACTTATTAAAGTAATCAAACGAAACAGTATACTTTTATTTAATTTCCGTTTTTGACAATCGTCTTGGAACATTTCTTTTTGCATACAATTGTTTATGTAACAACGGAATTACGACTAGAAATAATTGCGTAGACCACCCTCCATATTTACAAGTACAATATTATTTCGAATAGGAAATAGTTCATTTTATTAGATTATTCGCGTATTTATGCAAAGAAAAGTAAATAAAGTAAAAAAAGTAAATCCTCTCCAATTGTCCCTCAAGTTATAAACAAAAATGGAGAATTTGGGAACAGAGGTTATGTCAAGGTTATGTGTGTGCCGATTGTCAACAACTATAAAAACGAGCCGCGAGGCTCGAATAATTCGTATCTCCTCTTCCCAAATTGTCCATTTTTGCTTAGAAACTGAGGGACAATTGTAGAGAATTTATTGCAGTATTTTATTTGACTCTAAAATCATTGAGACTTACTTAGGTATATTTCAACAATTTTATTTATTTTACAATTAATATAGAAGATTATGAAGATTATGAAGATTAATGAAGAAGTCCGTCGTTACGGCAGAGGGGCAAGGGGGGTATTTCCCTTGCTCCGCCTTACCTGCACGCCTGTAGTCCCCACTTTTCTATGACCTTCTGAAACCCACTTCTGTTGGTAAAAGAGAATTGGTAAATAAGCTAATCGACGCGGGGATGTCTCTTGTTCAGCGCATAACTTATTGTTAGCCAATAATAATCAAAAGTCTGGAATAAAAAAGAATTTGAAGAGGCCAGGAGGAGCGGGTTATCGATTCCCCTTGCCCCTTGCTCCTTCCGTCATTTAATTTATGCGTACTGTTTCATTTTCTCGTTTCCCGATATTACCTTACCACGTTTGCTGCACAATCCAATGAAAAGTTAATCAAGATGCTAATTAGTAATTAGTAATTACAAATAATCACGTGTTCATCAGAAGAATCTGAAGGTAATGCTTTAAGGATGCATCTTGTAATGGTTGCGTCTGTTTCACTTCGTCTTAATTGTTCTACGCCTATTTTGCTCGAAAAATTCTGAATTTAGATTGACTGGCCTACAAAAGTGTTTGTACACTTTTTAAAACACAATAAATTGTTCAAAACTGAACCAAATGACTTGAATTTGTTTTAAATGGTAGGAGGACTACTAGGCGATGGCTAAAGAACGTTTTCTTAATTTTGCTATTACCTGAAATGAAAAGAAAAAAAATTAAAAATCCTTGTTTTTTATACTTTTTTATATGAGCCTATTAACGAAAATTTAAAAAAATGCCTTTTGTAGTTCTCGGTATCTTATATGCACGCTGAAAATTTGATCGAAATCGGTTGACGCAGAATCGAGCTACAGGCGTAGAAGGATTTCAGAAACTGCAGTTTTCTTACATTTTTGGTCAAAATCGTGATAAAACTGTGATTTTTGCGATCTTTAATTGTTTATAGCTCATACTTAGGTCAACCGATTTCGGTGAAATTTTGAACATGCGCATAACTTACCGACACCTACAAGACACATTTTTCAAATGTTCGTTGTAGCCTGAGATAAAAGGTTAAAAAACAAGAGTTTTTTTATTTTCTTTCGTCATTCTAGGCAATAGCAATATTGATAAAAAGAAACATTCTAGTTTTATGATTTAGTAGACATCTAAGAAAGATTCAATTCGTTTAATTCAGTTTAAAAATAGTTATCGCGTTTCAAAAGGTGTACGAACACTTTTGTAGGACACTATAAGTGTCTAGAGATAACATTTATGTGGCGGCAGGTCGACGATAAGTCGTAGACTAGCTGTAACCGGGTTTCTATATTAGTGCTCGCAGATCAAAAAATTGCATAGCAATTAAAATACATGCGTAGTAGTAACGAAAGACCACGATGAGCGTGAATGGTTTAATTCGTCCCGGAGGCGATCGCGAACCCCGGCTACCTGCCTGGTAAATTTTACAAGAAACAGGGCACGTTCACCTCGGATAGGGTGGGTAAATGTCGCGAGAGTATTCTTTAGGGGCCGTTAAGCGGCAACTTAAATAATGCGTAGCCTGGAAACAGAGTGGCAATCGGCTGCAGTTTCGGCTAAAGTTTCTCTAAGTTGTCGTGTCTCTAACCGGAATTACCCGAAATTACTGGATTTAGAGAACTGGCCAGGTAGAACCGTTCGAACACGAACACACCCGACAGACGAAACCGCCGATTATAGATAATAATGATCGACCATTTGCTGAACAATGTATTTTCAGTCCATAGAAAGATATTTAAACAATATCTGAAATTTTAACCGACCGTGATCCTATCTAATTTGATATTTTCAATAACTCAATCCATGTCTACGATCCTCGTTGGTTTCTTGTTCGTTGTCGCGTCTGTTCCTTTTTTCTACAATTCAATCTGCCCACTTAGCATGAACAAGTAAAAATCAATATGACGCAGAGATAAACAATTAACTTTCTAAATATCTTCTCGGACGAAATCACCAATCCACAGAATGTTGTTTAACACTAGATTTACGGAACCCGTCGAAATGACGGGTCACTAATTTTTTAATTTACGTTTATTCATATCGTAAAGATACACTAATGAATTATTTATTCAATTTGTATGTTACTTACGGCAAATGTTGCAACAACACTTGTTAAAAATCAGAACAAATGTCTTCTAACCTGATATAAAAAATAAATAAATTTATAAACTGATATAAAACAGCTGTCGTTTGTGCTCCCCGTAGTTACGTTAATGTTAGCGTTAGCTAGCACGGCTCAATTTTTTCCACTTAGTTTATATATTCAATCACCAGCCATTTTTCGTTTCAGCAGTTCAATTAGTCCCTCGATGTCGAATTAACGCAATGGTAAAACACTAGTATCGCGGAAGTACAGGGTTCCCCGGAAAGAATCATCCGATTTCAAAAATTTATATTTTAAAGAATTGCACACAGAAAATTATAATTCAAACACGAATATAACGGGAAAATGTGCGAGTTTTACTTTTTACCCCATTGGCACTTGGAGGTTCGGAATTTTCTTAACACGGAACTACCAAACCGTTAGATTGGTCGCAGTTCATCCGATAATATGGTTCTACACAGTTGGCCTCCGAGATCACCCGACCTAACCCCATGCGACTTCTTCCTTTGGGGATTTGTGAAGGATCTTGTCTTTGTACCACCTTTACCTACAAGTGTAAATGAACTGAAAAAACGCATTTGTGATGCTGTACAAACAATTACCAGAGATACATTGCACCGTGTTTGGCAAGAACTTTCATGTCGCAATGATATCATACGTGTAACGAAAGGAAGTCGTATTGAACACTTGTAAACAAAAACTCACACATTTTCCCGTTATATTCGTGTTTGAATTATAATTTTCTGTGTGTAATATTTTTAAATATAAATTTTTGAAATCGGATGATTCGTTCCGGGAATTCCTCATTTGGAAATGAGAACTAGTAAGATTATATTATCATTGCTATCAAGCACTGAACAAACGTCGTTCATTCGACGTTGATCCAGAAAACGTTTCCACGAAGTGCCATGCAATACTGTATAATATAAGGTTGTAAACTAAGTCCGCGCGTTTACGACTGTGATTTATCGATTGTGAATGCGCTAACAGTTTCACGGACGTATTACAATCCTGGATAAGTGAGAAAGGATAGGTGAAGCCAATTCGAATGATATAATTCAGTGAAAAATGTCCTGAACCGATTTCGTAAGAAGAAATATAGTTTACGATGCAATACTTCTACACAAGAGCTGTGTTCTGTAGAATTAATTTCTGTGTACTTGTTGATACACTATATCTTATTTTCTCGGCTGCGAATAATGAATGACAATGAATGAATAAATATTTATCGCAGTAAGGAGTAGTTTAATGAAAATGATTTGCACTATGTATTATTTTAACGAACTTACTCAGGGTGAGTCCAAAAAGTATTTGAATGTTTCTCTGATTTTTGCAAAATTGCTCATATTTAAACTGTTCTCGTTTTGTAAAAAGAAAATCTGCAATAATCAAACTAAACTCGTTTCAAAGCATGGTGCCTCTACATTCACAATCCATCATTAAATTTTTGTTAAGATAACGTCTCTAGAATCATTGAAATTTGTTTTTAAAGAAACGTCCTCCTTACAACTCACTATGACTTGATATTCGAGTTTTTAGATCGCCTTATTTTCAATGAAAGATGTGCTGTAAATATTAGAATAATGTCGTACCGTTGTCTACAACAGCTCAAAAAAAAAAGAAAAATGGTATATTGAATTTTTAACAGATCGTAATAAAGGGAAAACTCTAATCATTAAATCTATGATAGATTTAACCACGAAAAAAAAATTGTATTATATTATATATTATATTTACGTCCTAAAAATGTCTTGAAATCCGAAAATGGGGAGATCCTGAGGTCACTTGAAGTAATTTTTTCTTAGCGAAAATACAATCCGCGGCTTTGTTTACGAATCATTAACAAAAAACAGTGACCAACCAGAGGCGAGCTCGGCTGGCGCGAAGCGATCGAACCAATGAGCGAAACTGGGTTTCGTCCGCTTGTTGACGAAGCTTTCCCTAAGCGCGGCCAACTAACCCCTATGTTTTTATTTTTATTTTTTTTATTATCACCAAGATTCTTTACAATTTGTCCAGCAAGGACATTCGATAAATTGTAGTATCGGGTTTGGTTAATTAACACGTAAATATTATCCTCGTGGATAACATCTGTTGAGGCTTGGTGCTGTTAGGATAGAAGATCCTTTGGGTGTTTCCTATGCAGTCTGCGAGGCAGACTAGTTTTGTGCAGCTTTTTCGCTAGTTCGTTGGGATGACTGTCTATTCTTTTTTTTTTATAGCTGTCGCAGCGACTAGTGATTTCGTCGGAAACCGTTTTAACTTTGAGGAACTCCTATGTAGAATAATTGAAACAATTAATCTCCGCTCTTTCGGTAACATCTCGGAAATGTGATCCCAAAATTTCATACATCGATTCAAAGAAATTACTTAATTTAAATAATTTTTAAAGAAATAGTAACTGCGCAAATTCAAATGTACTTTAAAGTTCAAACAGTAAAGGAAAGTCAGAATATCAAAATGGTCGATTCAATCAAATTTTCAACTACAAATACTTTGGATTTCGGCCGAAAACTTTCGAGATATAATTTTTATACATGCGCGTTTTTTTCGTTAAAATGAACAGATCGATTTTTTTTAAAGTTGATACATTCAAGTACATGCTAGGTTAATTAGAGATTGTTTTTATGCCAATAGTACTCACAATTCAATACTATTGTACTCACATGGAGCGCCCGAGTCATTTCCTACTGTCCCCACACAATGTCAGCATGACTTATAAATGCCTACGAGAATGGTAAAATAGCTTAATGAATTCGCAGGCATGCTGTTTAAATCTAGTGCACATTATAGATGCTGAATATAGAATCTTTTCTTATATTCATCATGAATTAAATCTTTCACTTACAATAGCAATATATTTTTAAATCAATTTGAAATAATCCCTGAAAATTCAATTTTCTTTTTCCAAGCTATCGATCAAGATTTATTGATTTGTCATTATTTGTTTAAATATGCCTACCGTTCCAAATAAATCTACGATAAAGAGCAATGTTGAAACTTTAATTTGAGCCTTTAAAATTTCGAAAACTCTTACAGTATTGTTGGATCAGATAAATTATATTAGCTGAGATGCAGTTATTTGTAGGAAGTTATTAGAAATATGTTATAGGTTTAAATGCAGAAAGTAATTTACCTTGTCGATAGAGTAACAAGTTTCAGCTAGTTGCCACCAGGAGAATATCTGGCGCACTCGAATGAACGCATTGGAACGCACAATTGTTGACACGCGTCTGAAATACTTAATTTACTTATATATTACTTGATTTACTTGATTTACTTATATATTAAAGAAATGTAAACACTAATTTTACGAGCTGTATCATCATTCTGTAACAAAAATGTGAACAAGAACTGAAGTAGATACAGTAACACTACGTGTATGATTATGCGCATATTAATATCTCAGAAATGAGGAGGTTATTTATTTAGTCTCGTCGATCACAGATGGTTTAGTGTAAAGTCAGCTAAAAGTCCAACTTCCCAATATACTATTGGTGAGTAGATCCTCGTGGCTCCTTGAAAATGATATGCATGTTAAAGAGGTGAAGAGTAAGCATAACCTATATTTTTCACGCTTTTCTAATGTCTATCATCTCTCCGATTTGTATGTTGTAGATCCTGTCCGATTATGAATCCTGATATTCAACACAAGATCTTGCTGTATGAGACAATTGTCAATGACGTATTAAAAGACGATCTTCTTTCGTTAGAACAAAAGCTCGACTCCAAAAATACAGAGATCGCAGAGTTCGTTCAGCTAAAGTCTGTTATCGCTACTCTTCAGGATAATGAATTCGATAAATGTGGTTTCAAGACTCAAATAAACGTTGGACAAAATTTCTATATCGAAGCACAAGTGCCCGATGCATCCACAATCCTTTTGGATATTGGTTTAGGACATTATTTGGAATTGACTCTAGACCGTGCATTAGTAGTTATCAATGCGCGAATTAAGCTGTTGGAAGAGCAGATTGCGCTGTATCGCAAAGAGATAGCAAAGGCAAAGGCTCACATAAAATTGATCCTTCTCCTTCTGAGAGAATTACAGGGCATAAAAGAATAATTTCAACATTGTTACATATCTAAGATACACTCGGCTCACCTATTCGCTTGGCTATATAAATACTACGCAAAACATTTCTACTTGTCTCATTTTTTGCTCAAACTTTTAATATGCATTGTTAAGGTACAGGGTATTCGAAAAATCACAGCACAAGTAAGAATGAGGCGATCCATGGTGCAAAAGGAAATTTGAAAATTCGTTGTACAGAGTATCATTTTTAATTATTACGTTAAGTACAAATCACTATGCATGGCAATAGATAAGGCACAACTAGCACATTTGCTCACGGCTGAATTTACTTAAGCTCAATATATTTCTACTTATGCGAACACAATCTTCCTCGTGCCTGTATAACTGATTCAGCTTGTAGAAACTAAAGCTCCGAGTTTCGTTTGAGTTTTCGTTAGCGCCAGGGATCGCCTCAAACATTCAAAGTGGAGTCTATCTATGTGCCTCGCATACACTTGCACAAATTGCAGATTTCGTAACATCGTGTAATTCTGTAATTCTGTTATTCTTGTACATAGTTTTGCACCAGAATAGCTTGTACGTATTGTAAGCTAATAAAGTAAGTCATCTTTTCCAAAGACACTGTTGCTTTCCTTTGTTTTGCGCCGGTGACCACCGTTTCGCATAATTTAGTTACGTCCTCTAACTTAATGTGAGCTGTACAATGTGCCCCATTAATTTTCCAGTTTGAACGTTACGCTTTTGTGTTCTCGTTAAGCGTAATTGTATGAATTTGCGAGGACCTTGTGCCCTGCTTATATACGACAGAGGTCAACCGCGAGGGGATCAGTACGCATTCCTTTCTGCGCGCGGTTTCCCCGTTGCTTTTTCGCATCTACGACGAGATCTTCATCGAATGTCGGATTGGCGAAGCATACCGTGCGCGGAGAAGCACAAGCAGTTCCTCGAAAAACTGCTTGCGGTCTTAATCGATTGCGCCTTCGAAAGCGTGTCCCGTAAAAATCCTGTATCGAGATGGCGAGAATCGGCTCACCTGCGGGAAATCGTGAAGTTCGATGTCAAAGACGAGCCGTGCAATCAGGATAATCTCTTGGAGATCGCTGACAAAGTCTTCAAGTACAGCGTCAAAACCGGTCACCCTTACTTCATGAATCAATTATTTTCTGGGTAAGATTATGCTTAAAATGCACTCATTCTTTCGAGGAGGCTTTTGTATAATTGTAGCGAATATTACACATTTTATGGTACACCGAATTTGCAATGATAAATGCTATTCACTATAATAATATAAATTTAAATATTTTGTATTAAATGCTGCTTGTCGTATTTTCCTCTTTGAAAGATTTTTAACTTGAACGAGCGTTATTGCATTGCCACTAATGAATGTACATTTTGCGGCGGATAGCATTATTTTATTATACACCAAAAGTAATTTCAAATTTTTTTTTGTGACATTTTGTTAATTGGAAAACCGTAATTATCATGACTTCATCTATTTCATACTGGATTCAACATTACATTACGTACTATTTAATATATTAAATAACATACAATTCAATATATTAAACAACATACTACATTCAATATAATGATAGATTTTTAAATAGAAATTATATGTAATCTCAATTCATTGGTACCATCCATTCTTTTGTAAACGTAATTTTATCTTACTATATAACTGCCAGTTATTCTTAAAAACATTTTTAACAACTGAACAATTTTTATTTCTAGCATGCAATTATTTTTATAGTAGATCATCTGTAGCGTTTTATAAATATTTTACAATTGATGTCACCTGTGTGTTGTGTAACAAAGAATACAAGAATACCAATAGCACATACATATGTATGTATTATTATATTTTTGTCAATTTCGATCTGAGAAATCTTTGAGCCAGATCTGAATTTCATTTTCATTTGATAATGTGTCAAAAGTGAGAATCTCTGGCAAAAATAATTTTTACACCTACAATAATGTTTATTTTATTGCTACCGTATTTTTTAATCAGCTTTTCGTATTCACATTTAAACTCTCCTTTTTAAAGAATTTTGTTCGTTCTATCCACTTACTTGTGGCTTTTTCAGTTGTTTTTTTTCACAAACTTCTACGGCTTTTTCAGTTTTAATTAGTGAATCACTTTTCTTAATTGCACTATTCTCACATGTACCATTATACGAACAATTTTATTTCATGTAGATTGGATCCGTATGGTTTAGCTGGACAATGGCTCACCGACGTATTAAACTCTTCAGTGTATACTTACGAGGTGGCGCCGGTTTTAACATTAATGGAGAAGACCATAATTTCGAAATTGCTGAGCATGTTCTACAAGGAGGAAAATGGTGTTACTGTTGGAGACGGTCTATTCTGCCCAGGAGGTTCCTTCTCTAATGGAATGGCTATTAATTTGGCCCGATTTTGGTACAGAAAAACGACACGAAGTGTAAGTAGATTTATTCTAAATGTACAATCTCGTTTCGTAAAAAACCGTGAAACTACATACATATTTCTTCCGAACTGAAATTTGTACCACAAAGGATTTTTAATCTTAGATCACAATGTATACATTGCTTTTTTTTTTAATTTCTTGAATCATAAATAATACAGTATTATTCTGCTGTAAAAATCTATTGAAAATTTTCGTATTACTGAAATTTAAAAGAACAAATTCAGATAATTTCTCTTAAAACATTAATAGTACTGATTGATCGAAACGATTGAATTTAATTATATTATACAAATTACAAAATTACATTTATTGAGATCTTAATTGGCTTTCAATGCAGTATACTTGTGTAAATATCAACAAATAAATTCTGAAAGAAGTACTTTTGCGTCTTCAATAATTGTAAAATCGAAAATCTCGAATAAGTCGTTTCAACCCTTATGCTAGTTGCAGTATTAGACACTTCTCGATACGCGACGAATTAGTTTATAATACCTTTTTCATATATCTTGAATATTATTTTATGTAAATTAATATATTGTAATATACACGCTTACATGTTAGAGTATACATATATCATCTTCGAATTTGGTGCTGTTCACATCCGAGGACGCGCATTATTCGGTCTCAAAATGGGCTAATTTATGCGATGTGACGGTGATTTTAATAAAAACTGACAATTACGGTAGGATGAATATCAATGACTTGAAATCTAAGATAATCGAGGAACAGAAGATTGGAAATTACCCTTTCTCAGTTTCTGCAACCGCGGGTGAGTTGAAGAACATTTTAAAATCGTCCTGTACAAAAAACGTGTAAAAAGTATTGTGTAAAAAAATAATTTTTAATTCCAGGAACGACGGTGTTAGGTGCCTTCGATCCATTAATCGAAATTGCGGATGTTTGCCAGCAATTTAACATGTGGATGCACGTGGATGCAGCTTGGGGAGGTGGTTTGATATTCAGTAAAAAACACAGTGTCCTTCTGCGAGGAATAGAAAGAGCTGATTCCATTTTGTTTAATCCACACAAATTATTAGCTGTTCCTCAACAATGTTCCCTATTTCTGACCAGGCATCAAAATATTTTAAAAGAGGCACATTCCAAGCAGGCTTCTTATCTTTTTCAAAAAGACAAATTCTATCCCACCGATTTAGATGTTGGGGACAAGTACTTGCAGTGTGGACGCAGACCAGATGTGTTAAAATTTTGGTTCATGTGGCAGGCTAAGGTAATTTGGTCTACCAATGATATATTTAGATTATATCTGCTTTTGCTTGCAAAGAAGTTCTTAGCTTGCTTCCAGCAGAAAATATTTTTCATGCAAGAAGGCTCCTTCTTTAAGCATCTTGTGCACAATGTGCTCAGAACACAAGATAAGACTTACTCGTATGGCATAAAATTTCTTCTGCCCCCTTTATTAATCTCCAAGTATCAACCACTTATGCAAATTTCTAGAAAACTAGCCTTGGTAGCACTTTTTCCCCTGATCTTCCTTTAATTGTCCACCTTGTACTTTGAGGTTTAAGCTGCTGCTGTGGTGCATCCGTACAAGTTAAGGGTCTGCATGCCATATTTCAAGTGTTTGCCTATATACTTATGAATACATTATCTTCCCCTGGTATGACTGAAGAATGTTCATACCTCACATATTCAGTGGATTTTCAAGATCATAAAAGAAGCTCCTGAAATCCTTAAAGGGGTTTGCCGATAGCTGTGCTTTTAGCCTTGGAACGTTCACAATGCCTAGACAGTCAAATATCTTCATGTAAAATAATTATGAACACATATCTGTTTCCATTGGTGTATTTCAAATAGTGTTTTATATTGTTTGCACCGAGAAAATGTTTATAGAAGTACCATTCTTGCATGTACTAATATTGTATATAGTTAGTTTTTTTTCAGGTAATTTTTTATTAGTTATTATTAAACATGTTGAAGGAGCTCTATAGCACATTAAAAGAAAATTATGAATATTAAAAAATATGAGACAAATTGACAATCTAATGAAAAAAGTAGGAGAATTCTTTTTAAATTCTGTTGCAATGACAGTTATCAATCAGTAATATACAGGTTACGAATATACTTTCACAAATTATACTGTGTTTAATTATGCTTAATTGAATAAAAAAAGATTAAGCAGCGTTTAATAATGATTAGCACTACAGCAAGTAATATTGTTTCACAAAATTGAGAAATATCCGAGTTTATTAACTCTATTAAGAGATGCAATATTCTTTTTCTCTTTCTTTGTCAGTTATAACTTAAATATTATTTTCGACTGTAATTAATTTTAAAACATTTTATTAATTTTTAATCGTTATTAATAATCATAGTTGTATTTTATATGATGCAATTATTATGTATTAGCGAAGATCTCATTTTCTCTATTATTCGAAGATCTCAGTAATGTATACATAGATTGGCAGATGTTTTCTTATTTTTTTCGGAAATGTATGCAATGAAACTATAATACCTATTACGTGACTTTAATGCAGACTGTTGATGCGAAAATAGCTTCTTTGGACAATTTTCTATTTTCTGTTTTATCAAGTATTAGTTAGAAGTTATTATTATTACATTTTGTTTTTTTAGGGTACATCAGGTTTCGAAAAGCATGTCGACCACTTGATGACACTCTCAGCTATTTTTAAAGAAGAAGTAGAAACAAGGGATGCCTTTGAATTAGTAACAGATTCGTGTTTTATAAATGTTTGTTTTTGGTTCATTCCGCCATCTTTGAGAAATCAGCATTCGTTATACAATTATAAGGAACGAATAAATGAAGTAAGTATAATCATGTTTTTTCAAAAGAATATTTGAAACAAGAAAAATATTTCTTGGACTAGAAAATTGCATTACTTTACATGATAGTGAAACAGACACAACACTATAGTTTTTTTTAATGTAAAACGTTTAAGTTGTGTATATATTCATCCTTTCTATTTAATATCGGTACGAAATACTCACTATTAATTATGATAACAAATCTCGTTAACGTTTATTAATTATAAATTCAATGAGAAGTTAGTTATTCTCTACACGTGTTTAAAATAATATTTAAGCGTTGATAAAAGATTTGCATATCAGAAGTTAGGTCACTTTTTTCTGAGGTTTTCGTAGAATGAGTTTTACCATTAAATTTATTAGAAACCTCTTTCTAAATAAATGTAACAATCAAGAGACATTCAAAAGTAATTCGTCGGTTAAGGAACAAATATTTTTTAATAACATATAAAACTGTTAGAGTGGCAATAGATATGGCAAGAAACTGTATTAGCGTCTGT
Source organism: Megalopta genalis (assembly GCF_051020955.1). Lineage (NCBI taxonomy): Eukaryota > Metazoa > Arthropoda > Insecta > Hymenoptera > Halictidae > Megalopta > Megalopta genalis. The sequence continues at coordinate 6,727,244 of NC_135014.1, read as the reverse complement.
GAATAATTATTCTCTCTTATTTATCGTCTGTAGGTAACTCACACTAATCGATAAATGATATTCCCCATTTACTGGCAATCGGTATACGAAATAGCGTATACCGAATAGTCAATTAATACTTATTTTATATGCTTCATACAGTAAACTTAAATAGCTAATGATCTTTGGCGAATAAAAAATTAACTTATCAAATTGTTATTTTCGAATAGGTTGCACCAAAATTGAAGGAGAAGATGGTCAAGAGAGGCAGCTTAATGATTAACTACCAACCGCTTCATGAGAAACCAAATTTCTTTCGATTTGTAACTCAAAATTCTGGCGTGGATGTAAAGGATATTTATTATGTCTTTGACGAGTTAGAAAATCTTGGAGAAACCATGTGATTTTGTGCGAGGTGTGCGAAAATCGCGTACACGCATCCTAGTGTAAGAAAATATTCAATTTATCATTTCCAAAAAATAAACAGCTTCTATTGTATGGCTGATATTTAGTTTCCTTTTATTTTCGCTGTTTTTATTGCTAAAGATGTCTACGTCTTAAACGATTATTTGATGAACGAAATGAACGTTTCTTATGTTAATAAACTATAAGCATAAATTATTTCGTAATTATGCATATTATTTTATTATCTAAAAAGAAATTTACTATTAGTACTATATCATTTCGTAATTTCTGAATACATATTATCTTTTTAAATACTATATGCGGATTACTATCAATTCGATATTCCTCCAATATGATTGAAAGTTTTAACTAAACCTAATTATCAAGAAGTGGGCATTCTTAATGTATCGATTATAATTTGATTTCCATAAAAAGAGAAAAAGAAGACGACGATGCGAAGCGAAGGTATCGTTTTTCAATCAAAATTATGCTAGTATTTTACATTCGCGGTGCTATCGGAGAGCAAAACGATGAATTCCGTGTAATGACGTTTTACGTTCGACATTAACAGTGGTTTTAATTAGTTCTCAGCGAAAGAAATAACGAATTCCAGCCACGAAAATCAATTCCTTCGGGTTAACTAGGCGAAACCTAGCAGGCAGTTGATCTGATTAGAAGGGGGACCGACACTAAATTTCTGATGCCAAGGTACGAAGTCAATTCGTGACTACGTTCGTCGCAGAGCCCGCGGCGCGTCGTCGTCGCGACGTACCCGACAACTAATCCTGATACAAGTGACAGCATATAGAGAAGCCCTATGTATATCTATAGAACTGCGTTCGTCCTATGTAGAACATAATGATTTGCCACCGTTACTGTATCCCGAACTATCGTAAACGAGGGGACCTCGATGATGATCTTTTCCAATAAGAATAAACCGTTCCGAGACGAGAATTTCATTCTGATCTGAAAGAATGAATTTCATAGAAAACTGTGCAAACATTACGAGAATTTTAACCCTTATATTGTTTTTCAGTTGTAAAGAAGTAATATTATTTTTGACTTACTGAAATTATTAATTATTAATTAATAAATTGTTATTCAAGTTAGCCATTTACTTCGATTGATTTTGAAAATGTACAATTTGCTTAAAACTAAAAATTTAGGAATTGTATTATGATCCACGCGTTGTTTGAAAAGCTAATTATACGTAACGCTAAGTAAACGCAACTGGTATGTTTTACACGTGTATGTTACATATGGTATGTTGTATATTTTATATATATATAACTCGTGTAAAACATACCAGTTGCAATATTAATGCAATAATATATTTTATTTCTTTTGTGTAGAAAAGACGTAGTGTTCTAGAAAATTATTTCGATGATTTAAAAATTAGATTTAGAAATATATTATCGCAAACATTTGTTGCAGCGGGAAGGATTTTTTCTGGGATAGCTAGATATTTAAGAAGATACAGAATTATTGAAGTCACAGAATTTGACTAGAATCATACTTTCACATTTACAATTATAATGTCTTGTTCTCCTGTATTTAGGGGATTATTCGAGGAAATTAGATTACTTCGATACGTCGGGCGACATCACGACACTTGCTACATTTCTGTGGCTTTTTAAAATTTTATTGTTCAATCAAAATATTTGCTTTCCCTTCTTCTGGATCATATTGCATCCCTTGCAAAATTAAATATTACAATAGACAAATAATTTTTGCCGAGAACAGAAGTTTATTCCTTAAAATCATACAAAACTTTGTTTTTGTATTTACAGTTCTCAATACTGATTTCATAAAAAAAAGTTATTCCACTTTTTCCTGGACTCCTGTATGGCAGGGATTATACATGTAATTAATGCTCATTTCTTTAACATGGTTTTCTACTATTTTTTCTTAAAAACGGGAGCAGATACTCAATCGTTATAATAAAATTGTTCAAATATTTAATAAAATTAACTGTTACAATAATTTTAAACTTTCATTTCTTAAATTGAAATATTATTTTTCTGTAAGAACGCAATTTTTATCACATCATTAATGTGAAACCATGTTTTATTTTTTCATGATAAGTAGTTAATCAGGCTTTGCTTATCGATAAATTTATGAATGAATATAATAAGGTGAAAAAAAGTGAAACGGTTTTGTATTAAAAAGCGTAAGATGGCAAATGAGCTCTGGTTTTGTCTGAAATAGGTCTGTCGTATTATCAACAATAGTTTTAGTGACCTGTATCGTGAACGAGCTGCCTGTCATGCGTGTGAGGGACGTAACAGTGATCTTACGCACTAATAAAGCGTTCGCAGAGACGACAATAAAAATTCACGATGCGAGATCCACAAGTATTATTTGAGTTGTTCAACACTCTCTACGTGTGTTGAAGTTTACATTAGAAAGAGTGGTGGCAATTATTGCCAGAATCAAATTAAAATATTTGCAACGGACGTCTTAAGTTAATTAAATGGAATATTAAAGTAGCGAGTACAAAATTAAAAACTAAATAAGTCTGCTTTTACGTTAATTGACAGATTTTCTGTATCGAATATTACAAGTGCTTTAATAAAGCTCAAAACTTTGATATCGCTTCGAAAACTTTTGTATGGATTCACCATGCAAGTCAGCATATAACACCGTGTATGGTTCAACGCATCAACGCATAATCATAGAAAATTAAATGGCCCAATAACTTCATTAACGTGTTAATGTGCCATCGTAAAGTCACATGGATTTTAGTTTAAAAGGGTATTTTTATCACTTTGATTTGCATTTTAGTCACGGCCGGCTCTCGTGTTAATGAAACAATTAATATTTAATCGCCGATATCACTAAACTCGACAAACAATTGGAACCATGCGAACGTATAATTAACTATAAAAACCACAGGCAACGATTATGGTAATTGAATGGTGTGCCTGATTAGCAAATGTCATGAGACCATGTTTTACAATGACCTATAAATTGCAAACTCAAACGATCCTGCATTAACATAATACGGTTACAAGTCTGCTAAACTTGTCAATGTAGTCTCATTGTTTTCAGCAAAGCCGTAGAAAATAGCAAAATTGAATCGTTGGCTCGTTTTACACATCAGATATACAAAATCAGTTTTACAATTTTAGATGAATAAATAAATAAATAAATATATATATATATAATATAAATATGTGTAATATAAATATATATTAATAACATTTATTGTTACTTATCTTCTGAAATATTTGTTCCACACATTTCAACTTCGTTTTCATGTTTTAGATCTCTCAGAAGTGAACCCACCTGCGAAATTAATACAACGTCTGGACAAAAAGTAATTAAAAGAATGGATCGATAATTGGCATAGTAAGGTAACAAGCCTGCTAAACTTGCCAATGCCATTCTCTGCATTTCGCCCCTACATTTCCGCCGAAGTCGTAGAAAAATCGATTCGCCAGTTTCATATTTCCGATTTAAAATCGGTTTTCCAACATTCGATACATAAATTAATAATATTTTACGCATCGAACGTGTTTCATGTTTCCGCAAACAAATATTTTTCTAATATTTTTTTCTAACCGTGCCGCCACCTTCGGATGTTCACAATGTGACATCATTTACGAACGTGTAACTAGAACGTAGAGGGAAACTGATAAAAATTATCGATTAATAAATACGAAAAATAAATTTGTAAAATTTTCATCGAAGCATTTTTCAGACGTAGTTCGAGCGACGATTAAGATCAATCGCGTTCCGTGATAAATATACAAATATTCTTCGCTATACAGGTCTTGAACATGTTTTCTTTATCGTATTAAGATGGGGTGTGCGAGAAACCCTTTACAGGGAACTATGCTTGTGTGCTACGTTCCTGTCCCCGAGTCACTGCTAGGGGTGCTTGCCCTGCAGATGAACTTAGACAGTAGGTTGCTACCGTGAAAGACGGTGTTAACGTCGATAGCTACTATTCGTACCGTTCAGTAACCCGAATGTCAGTCGATATCTGTAAATTCGATGGCCAGGATGAGCAAGGTCTTCCAATTCACGTGCCTCAGGTATGTTTTTTTTCCTGTTTCCTTCGATAGTCCCCAGGATTCTTTTGTTTTTCGCCCGAGTAGATTACATTTTAAAAATAATACCCGCAGGCGCACTCGTTTTCACGCGACTTCGAATTTCTTCCTTTATTTATTCACTACTCCTTTGCAATTTGCACGCTTTTCCAACACAAAATACATTTCGAATTTAAGGTCTCGATTGTTCTGCGCAGACAATTTTCAACGTTTCCGAATATTTCACTGTCCGAGTTAGTCACTGACGTTACCCTCTGCCGCATTTCTATCGATACAACTAGAATTTTAATAGAAAGCGATTCATAATTTACGATAAATCGATAGTCTCTACTGCAATGATGATAACAGTTGTATCGAATGGTCGTAGTGGCATTCGAACGATCGTATACCAATGCTTACAATTGTTTTAATCTCTTGCCATTGGAAAAATTCGAGACGAAATGTAATAGTTTTCGCGACATCATTTTGCCTTGTATACTCAACTATACATAGAACGTTGGATTTTTAGTTTCGTTCTGATTACGGAAAATTGATCGATATTCCGAATGTTGGTAGGGCATCGACGTTAGTCTCCGTCGTCCTTCGAGCAATCTAGCAAATTATTAAGTTGAACACGGAATTCCCGTGTAAGCTCCGAGACGAACTTCGATTCGATGAAACTCTCGAGTGAAATCAAACGATAGATACCAAGGATTGTGTGGAAACATCCTGTGAAAAATCTGTTCTTTCATTCGACTGCAGTGGTTTCTTGCGAGTTTACAGTTTGACTAACGTCCTCCAATGAATAGTATCAAGATTTCTGGATTTATTTTTTAATTTCACACATCTGAATTAATATCTGACAGACATAAAACTGCTTCGAATATTTCTCTTTAATTATATTACGAAAGAAATATCTAGTTCAATTGTCAAATATTTTCAAGTCCCGCGTCCTACGTCATCAATGAACACTTTTTGAAAAATATTTCGAGCATATCAAACATTTTTATTTCCTTCACTATTACGAGCTGCTGCTTCGCTCCTAGATTGTATCAGACGTAGACTCATTTTTGGAAATTGCTTTCCAAACGATTGTTTCTACATCGTTTAAGATAAAACTTCAGCTTTTCCCATTTATTTTTGTATCGTTACCGCAACTCTACATATTTTCTTCACTTTTATGAACGTTACGTGATTCAAAATAATTCAGTGGATTATTTCTTCACTCTTTAAAGAACGTTGGACTCTTGGAAACGTATCGATACGTTATGGAGGATGCGGCAGGTAATTTATCTTAACATTAAACATTTTTACTTGAGCGTTGTTCGTTATGTTAATTGTACCACATAGTTGCTACAATTGTGATGTATAAACAATTTACTTGTCGTACTAGTTGGCTTCTGGTGCAAAACATTTCCAACTTGTACATACTTTGATTCTTGTCGTACAAACTTGTAATTAATTCATTAACTTATAACTGACAGAAGATGATAAATTATTACTTTTTTTTCTTCTTTTTCACTGTTGATACATTGCAATGATGGATCTTGCATATATTCTAAACAGTTTCATAAATTGATGAGATTGGCCTAACGTTACAAGATATTGATAAAGTCGTGTTGATAAAACATTTCATTTGTCTTTCTCCGATTTCTTTTCTAGATCCTCGGGTAGCGGACTGGTTCTTAATGGGTAGCCCAGTTCCATTGTTAGGAATTATATCGCTTTACCTCGCGTTTGTCCTTCGTCTTGGTCCACTTTACATGAAGAACCGAAAGCCGTTCAACTTGAACAAGCTCATGATATTTTATAACATTTTTATGGCGACCGCAAGCGCTGCTGTATTTTATGGGGTAAGAATAGGATGAACTTCCTGTCGGTTCAATTATTAATAGCACGCAGCCCGGACTACTGTAATTTTTGTTAGGCACATAACAAACGAAGTAAAACGATTTGTGCGCTGCGATAAATCTGTTTCACGCGAAGAAATATGTTCGAACAGAAATCAAACAGTTGAATGTAAAAATTGCGATTTTAAACGATAACATGCTTCTATTTTGAATGTTAAAAATTTGAATTTCATCGCAGTTCGTCGGCATGTTTGCAATGTTAATAGTATTTTATATTTTGCAGTTACGCGAAACGTTGATTATTGCAGCCGACAAATAAATAAATTTCCGATGTAAACAACGGGATGAGAAGTTGTTATTAAAGTTATACTTGCTTTTGAAAATATTTGAACGCTATTATTATTGTGCTCGTGAATTCGTTAATAAAATCGCACACGATTCTGATGCTTCTCGTTCTGAGAATACACGATGCGGCTGCCGGAAATATTTCTAACGTTCAAAGTTCAATATCGAAGTTTTCGAAACGAAGTATGCCGTGTAGATACTGCTTGATTCTCGAGTGCAAAAGTTTAATCCCTTTCACGGCTAAGCCTTGTTCGTGGAAGGTAGTAATGGTGTGCGTTAATTACGGCTTCGATGTTATACATCGGACCGGAAAGTGTTTTCATTTACATGTTATAATCATGTAGATGTTAAAATTTACATTTTTGTAATCTGTCGCAGTAATTAATGGTTTCAAAAAAAAAAAAAAAAAATCATTTGAAGTGAACGGCTGGCAAACATTCGGATAATATTAAAATGCAGCGGATTGATGCTTTGAAAAAGGTTAAAAAGGTTCCAAACTGACAATAGAAAAGGGAGAACAATTTTTCGTCTTGTAACAGGTGACTGTGACACAATTCGATTGGGGATTTTCGATACATTGCATTTCAGTTTTATTTTTTTCATCGAGGTTGAAATTCCATTGCAGCGTTTAAAAACCTTTTGCTAAAATTTCACGTTTGGAACTACATCAGCGATTTCATCGTTTCGAGTAGCATTTGTTCAATTTACGATTCAAATAGCTGTACAAATTTACTTTTTTACGTATACACTTGCGATAATGAAAATCAATTTTATTGGAAACAATTTAGCCTGTACAAGAAAAACTATTACATCATAGTTCGATGAACAGATTAAAGAAATAGAGCGCCACGGATTTCATGAAAACAGTATGAACGTGCGATGCCGAGAAAATTGCTGCTAATGAAGGGCTCTTGGAAAACATCGATTTGTGCGGAAATAAAATGTTGCGCAAAAACATCCCACTCGACGATTTGGTTCCATGTTTACGTGAATGACTAATGAATATTTTCGATTCCCCGTTGACCTTAGTTTGCATAAATGAAAAACGCTTAGTATTGATGAAATCTGCTCCTGCGAAAAATTCAATTTAATTGGAATCTGTGACAAAAAATAGCGTGTTACCGTATCGCTAAAAGCTCTGATTACATTCGTTACTTTACTAAACAATTATACCACTCCACGATGCTCTCTACTCTATTTAACAATCATGTCGCTTTATAATACTCTACTTTAACAATTGAATATGAAATTTTTTCAGCTTCTTACGTCTGGTTTCACTACGAAATTTTCTCTGGGATGCGAAATTCATGTCGTTTCGCACGATCCTGAGTCATATCGCGTGAGTAGCCTCATTATTAGACTGCAGATTTTTATGCGGTAAATATGAAGGAAAAGACTACAACGAAGCATATACAGTTCTACGATACTAGAATGGCCTAGAAACAAATGTTAAAACAAATTAATGCAATGATTAGCACTAGATTTACGAAGCGCAAAAATTCAGCTGTTTCATATTAGTTTATGAAAGTAACAATAAGACATTTACTTTGATTTTGAACGAATGTTACTGTGATATTTGCAATAAGTAACGTATAAATTGAATAAATAACTCATAAATGTACCTTCGCGATACGAATAATCGTAAATTAGAAACATTTCGACGGCTCTCGTAAATCTAGCGTTAATGTCGTCAAAATTTCATTTTGCGTAAACATTCGCAGTCCGTTCATCACCGATATAATTTACGATACAAAGGTCGCATGAATGAGATGCTTACTCTTTCTAACAGATGGCACGATGGATATGGAGGGTTTTGATACTGAAGCTGTTCGAGTTGGGCGACACGATAATCTTCATCCTCAGGAAGAAGTTCAACCAGGCTACCTTCCTCCACGTTTACCACCACACCTCCACAGTTCTTCTCTCCTGGATAACGTGCAAATTCGTACCAGGTAAATCTGCATGCATCAACCTAGCGTTGTTTCCAATTCCAATCCGTTGAAACTCGATTACTTTTATTTATTGATTTCATTCCGGCGTTGTTCTCTACACTCGATTCGATAAAAATCAAATTATTTGATCAATACCTTCCAAACTAAATTGACAAAAAAAGAAAAAAAGAAACAAATGAGAAGCATGTGACGAAGCTTCCAATAATCATAAACGAAATAAAATATTTGTTTCGTGAGATTTTTGTTAACACGTTGATCACCATGCAGCGTGCAGAACAGGCGCATAAAATTAGAACTTGCAACTCCTTGAAAGGAGTCGCTTGCGATGACGATATAAATGTATGTGTGTTATTAGTTTCTTTTGATCTGGAATAATAATAATAATATTCTACTCTTCTCTGTTATCGATCTTTAACTATCCTTGATTGAACTTATTTGACAAAGAAGTTGTAACTACTGTAATTGTAGGATAAATGATAAGGGATTATTAACCCTTAAATGCATGATTTTTTGTTTTGAATTCTAAAACATCGTTTTTTATAGGAATGGAGTCGTAGGTTACGTAAAAAATAAATAAAAAAATCTAGGTAATAATATTGAGTATTCATTTTGAAAATAAATAAATATATAAAGTAAATATATAATATAAATATATTAATAAATATATAAAATAAATAAATAAAATAAAATTTTCAAATGCAACATCAAACATTCATAGCTTACGTGACAACAGATGAGAAGTAATTTTCTTTTTCAATTAGATAAATCACTCCTTTATAGGAAACTCGAAAAAAGAAAATATCTGTCCAAGTAACACATTGAAGGTTATCACCCACCACATTCAAATGTCAAAAAACATATAACTTACTCGCCAGAAGTAATGTCAAGTCTTTTATTTCACACATGGTCTATTGTCTATTGTTATCAACGTGTGTTCGGAAACGCACATACTCAGGTTTTTGAATAAAATTAAGTGGAACTGGAATGTAGACAATTGGCAACAATATGCATTTAAGGGTTAATGTAGGATTAGAAAAATCATGATTTATTACAGCAACTGTTTTAATAACATTCTTTCGTCACGTAAACCCTAACGAAGTTTGTCTCATTCGATTGGTTGCACTTAAAATAAATTGTCAAGTTAATACGTTGATGACATATGAGTGACATTAATCTTGACTTGTTTTCAAAGTTCATTGTATTAGGTTGGTGCGTATGAAATGTCGGATGTTTAAGTGAATATATGAAACTGCATATCTTTTTTCAAAAGCTGTTTATTTAATCAAAACATGCTCCGTTTGCTTCGATACACTTTTCCCAACGAGATTTTAATGCATAGATGCCTGTCTTAAAGAAATTCTGATCTTTAGAATCAGTCAATTCTGATATAAAATTTGTCAGACTGTCTTCATTTTCATATTGTTTAGCCCGTAAAAAACTGTTCTAAATGTTTAAAAAAAAAATGAAAGTCGTTTGGCGAAATATTCGACGAATAAACTGGGTGCTGCAAAATTTCATATTTCAATTCATTTAATTTCGCAATTGTTTTGTACGACGTACGCGGCCGAGCGTTGTCATGGAGAAGTATTGGACCATGCCGATTAATAAGCGATGGGCGTATAATGTTCAATTTTTCATGCATTTCATCAATGTACCGGCAGTACTTTTCGGCTGTAATTGTCTCCCCGGTTCGAAGGAACGAGTAGTGAATTACTCCAGTCACATTCGTTTCCACCAATGCTTTCGGAGCATCATTTTTCACAGACGTTTTGGGTCTTCCACGTGGTTCACTTTGTAGGGAAAAATCACCAGACTGAAAATTTTCAAACCAACGCTGCACTTTTCGATCGTTAACGGTATTCTCCCTAAACGCCTGGTTTATATTGCGTGCAGCTTTTGCAGCATTATTACCAAATTTATACTCGTATAAAAAAAATTATATATATATACGAATATCGGTTGAATTCATATCCTTACGAAATTCAAAACAAATAACAAAATGGAACACTTTTGAGAAAATCTTCTTTGTTGAAATGTGACTCTGGCAATGGACAGTACACATGATTCAATACATTATACATATAAAAAACAATAGCATAACGAAAATTGGGAGACAAACGTTCACGTGTAAAGAAAATCCGACATTTCATATGCACCAACTTAATAATGTATTCGACCAAACTCTGAAGAGTTAAAATACCATTCTCTATGATAAATTTTAACTTCCCAGTTTTTGTTTTTTAGTTTCATCAATCAAATTAACGTGTTTACGATCGAAATTTTTGTTGGTCCGTGAATTCCCACGCATTTCTTCCGATTCGGGAACCGTGTTGTTCGCAGGCGGCATGTGGACGTTCCCGATTATGCCGAACTGCATAGTGCACGTGATTATGTACACCTACTATCTCCTTGCTTGCTTGGGCCCGGAGATGCAGAAGAGGATCGCGCCTTGGAAACAATACATTACAGGATTACAAATGGTACGTTCCCATTTTGTATCTGACTTCACTATCTGCCGGCGCGGAGGTGCGTCGAGTGGTGCATAGAGCTCGAAATGCATACATATATTGTCGCGTGCTGTTCGTTGCGCTGACTGAATTGCCGTGCTGGAAGCGTTATTCGCTCATTTCACCGTGCACGCGTCCCCGTATCGCGTAACCGTAAAATTACATTCCGTCGTGCGGTCGGTCGAATTTTTCGAAAGTGGAATTGTTATTGACGTTTGGCCCGCCGTGTACCGGGAACACGGTTAAAGGAAATTAATCTGCACCAATAACGCATCGCGATGAGAAACAACGGGGCCATTGAATGACTTTTCGCTGGAACCCGGTTGCGGGGGCGTTTTCAGAAACGCCGAAATTATGTTGTCGTTACTCTTCCACTGCAATTTTTGTTCCAAGTAATTGAAAGCTGTTGGAAGAACCCGTATTTTTTAATGTGCTGCTCGGTGGTATTTTTTTCTACTTTCTTTTTTTTATGAGCGTTAACTAAAGCTCTTCGATGTTGCTTCTGCATGAGACGTAATTGTTTATTATTAGTCTGCAGATCTCGCTAGGAAATAAAAATCTTGCGCATTGATTGCAAGAGATTACTTCCTCTAGTATTATAGCTGCATATATAGTTCATAGTCTAAATTATTATATTTGTTACTATAATAATTTAATTTCAAGTTTTAGATTTTAGTGGGAATACTTTACGAGAATTATTGCTTCAATTAAATGATGAAATATTCTTCATCAAATGATAAAATGACACGTACGTTATTTAATAATTTAATCAGAAATTTTTAGCTCAAGAAAAGAATGAGAGGAATATATTGATATTTTATCATCGTATTTGCTTTCGCTTTTTCATTAGTTCATGAAAATATTTTCCGCGTCCGATTTACGAATATTTAGTTTATTCGATCTTGTTTTAAAAACATTTACTTTGGGAAAATGGTTCAACCATTTTCTTGGACATTTTCATCGATTTCAGATATACCTTTACATTTTCAAAAATGTATAAGTTAATTTTCCCGAAAAGTGTATCGATTCGAGCAATAGTCAAATATTCAATAACTTCTACAGAGTCGATGGTTCTAGCTGCAATAAAATTCTTTATGTTTCTACTAGCTTACAAAAAATTGTAGATGGAACATATGTAGCCGTAAAATATAAACGTCAGAAGGGACACGAAAATAATATTTTTTCGGAGAAATATCGAAGCGACGAGGGCGAATCCGATTGTTAAAACAACCCTTTCGCTTCGATTTGAACTTGCGTTTTCAAATTAGTCACTATGGCGTGTTTAATAATTGAACGAAGAAGGAGAATTATATATATATAGTAGTAGTAGTGTATATTAGGTTGGAGAATTTTTTAAGTTGTTTTCGAATAAGAAATTTAATTGCACAAAAAAAATTTAAAGAAAAGTCATTCGTTTAAACAATGTGTTAAAATCTGGATCTCGTTCTGTATATATATATATAAAATCTGGATCTCGTTCTGTATATATATACAGAACGAGATCCAGATTTTAACACATTGTTTAAACGAATGACTTTTCTTTAAATTTTTTTTGTGCAATTAAATTTCTTATTCGAAAACAACTTAAAAAATTCTCCAACCTAATATACACTACTCCAAAAAATTAAAATAAGTTGGTCTTTGAAGTCCTGCAATTTGTTTGCAACGAAGTCTTACAATATTCTACTTTAGAACGAAGTATCTACTTTTAAAGGCTTGAACTTTTCTTGCGGAAATTCTCTTTTTTTGTTAAAAAATGATATCCAGAAAAGCTGATATTCTCCATTTTTTAATTGGAATGTAATGAAAGACAATATTAATCAAGTTTAAGATATGTTACTCCATATTCGTTTCAATGTGATCTTGTGAAGGAAATTCTTCCTTCCACAATTTATCCTTTCAAAAATTTATTTTGATTGAATTTTATCTCATTGTGCTGTAAAATTCCGAAAGAAGAAAGTGGCTTTAGTTTTATTATCCTTTAAAATTAGCATAGACGAGATACAGTAAAATTTGCTTGCAGAAAGTTACAGGAGTTCGAAAATCGACGATTTTCCGATCACTCTATAACATTCGAACGGCGGGACTGTCTGACAAAAATGTAACCGATTATGATTACAATAATTTGTAACTTCATTTATCAACTTTTTTAACATAAATTTTAAGATACTCTCTCTACATAACAGTGTACTGCTTTTAGATAAAAGTTTCGCAAGAATCGTAATATTTTTGATTCAAGTAGACCTAGTGCCTCCGCCCTTCCCTCCGTACGAGTGTTAACAATTCAATTCTATCACCCAGATGCGCCTGCAACGTTTCCAGCGCGAAAAGAAATGAATTACGAAACACGGCTCACACGAAATTGAAAGCACTTCCAGCATTGCAATAATATTCTCCGTCGAACAATTTCCTTCACGTTTCGTCGCGAACGTCTGGAGTCAACAAAGCGGGACGTACGGCTCGAATACGGGGAACGGTTGAATGTTTAGTTATCGAATCACTGTACAAAAGGCGCAATATGTTTCGGAACGCGGGCGACGGGAACGCGCGTGCACCTAGCCCCGGAATGCGAATATTAGGTCATATTCGCGAATCGTCCCTCCTAACTCGATAACCGGGTTTTGACGAAGGTTGAAGAGGTTGTAAGTGCCAGATGGAAAATTATACGTGTGTAGTGGCAAGCGTCGATTCGATTTCGGCGTCGGGGCCTCGGTGGAACAACAGCCTGATGAAATAGCGGCGGAGAGGGTGACCGCGCGGAGGGGGAGGGGGGAGGAGGGCGCCGGACCCCAACGACAACGGCACGGTTTTTAATTAAATAATCCGTCGACCGAGAACTTTTATTTCTGCCGAGATATCGACGGAACGATTTATCGGGTTACGTGGACGTTTAATTTCAAGCTAAGCGTTTACACTATGCAAAGTGGGACGACCGGAAGTGGACCGATCGGTACGTCGGAGTGTCATTTTCGTATCCAGCGAAGAGAACTTGACACTTTATCTACCGAATGCTCGTTAATTGGATTTTTAATAACTGTATGTGATAGAAGCTCGATAACTTTACAGGAAGCCGTTCCTTTACATGGATCTAAATTATTTGTTCGATCGAAGCTCTTTTGAACAATTGTTTAAATAAATGTCGATATCGTTGACTTTTATGGACTATTAGAAAACTATTGGAGAGGAACATGAACGTAATTACTACAAGAAAGTAATTTCGGTTTGCACAAACAGATAGCGTTATGTTTGCATTGTCATTCTTTTATTAACACGTTCCGTGCCGAGCTTTTTTTACTCGAATCTTCACACTTTGATATTTTACTAAAACTTGATGTATTACGTGCAATTATTAATTCTCGTACAAAACACAACGTAACAAAAACTTATCAACGCCCATTCTTGCGGTGGAAATTGATTCTTCGGTTCTAAATTTCTTGTAAACAATTTGTTCAGTTCACTAAGTAAACATGCAAGCGTGTACCATCGATGGTACACGTGGCACGGAACGTGTTAAGGTTATAATCTTTTTGTCCTTCAGTTTCGGTAGTTGAGACACGTTTAGGTTACTATAGAAACAAATTCCGTGTAGTTTTGGCTACAGCTGATAGTTTGCTGTCAATTTGAACATGGAGTGCAAAAATGAACATTTTCGACACATTTTACTTTTTTATTTTCACGAAGGCAAGAAATAAATATGCGAAGTTTATGGCATCGATTGCTTAACAGAATGCGCGTGTCAGAATTGGTTCAAAAAATTTCGTTCTGAAGACTTTTCACTTAAAGATGACCAACGTTCTGGTCGATCTTCTGAAGTTGATGATGACAAAATCAAAGCCATAATCGAATCGAATCGCCATATAACTGTACGAGAGATTGCAAAAAGATTAAATTACCACACTGTTATTAAATGTATTATTAAATGTACCAGATTATCATTTATTTCGAAGTTTACAAAACTTTTTAAATGGTAAAAATTTCAATAATAACGATAGCCTCAAGTCGCACTTGATTGAGTTTTTTACTGACAAGGACACAGAATGGAGAATATTCGATTAATATTTTTGACAAATATTAAAGTGCATTTCTTGTATAGAAATAATTGAGTTTTATTTCACATTGAAATACCGAAATTACTTTCCTGCCAAGCCAATACTATTAATTACGAGTATGAATGAGCCTATTCAGTGCGAACGTCTGTCCAGTTTCTAGCTGTTTCTAAACATTTTGAGATGATCTGGTTTTATATTTAATTGGATTTCACGGTCTTACTTTGGGAATTGTTATAAAATATTCCACTTCATCTTCGGAATATCTACTGTTTTATTTGTTTATTCGGCTTCGTTATTGTTTGCAAAGTAAACATGATGTTTTTAAAACAAGCACAACTACGATGAATATTTAGACTATGGATCTTTACGAAAAATAAAACTTTTCTGCGACAGTTCGCTTCATTCTTCGATTATTTGAGTAAGTTTTCGATAAATTCGTTCGATCGCTCATATTGCGTTTTGTATTCGTAAATCACTGCCAAATCGGGTTAAATTGTGATTGATACAAAAATTGCGGTCGAAAGAGAAACCAAAGACTACTCGATGTGAGAAAGTTGGACATTTTTAATAATCACAGCTCGGGGAATATGCTATGCGTATATTTATAGAAATCCTAGCTGCTTGAAACACGAGCAATACATCATTGATTGAAAATGTATCTTTTTTGTGGTTACAGATTCAATTTGTTATCATGATAGGTCACACATGTCAAACTTTATTCCCTTCTTGCGAGCCGCATCGGAAACCGGTGGCGTACATCTACATGTCTCAAATTCTGACCATGTTCTACATGTTCTGCGACTATTATAAAAAATCGTATCTGAGAAAAAAGACGGAATAACCTGTTTACCGATCCGTAAAGTTCGAGGTAAGTTGTTTCTAATTAGTACCATATTTTGCTCTTTCAATATGTTTATTCCAAAAATCTGTCAATTAAAAAATAAATTCTGATTATATTCTTGTTCTTGATGGAACTGAGTTTGGACTGCGACTTTCACGTAACACAGTAAACAACAAAATTATCGAATGGATCAACTCACTTCTATCAAAACCCTTTCCAGTGTACTGTTATTTACAACCCGTACACAGGAAGATATCTATTACTTGAGCAAGATTGTATGCGCACCTTGCGATCGAAATAAAACTTTGAATTTCTAAACTTGACATTTTCTAAAACTTGGAATTTCGTTTCATCAAGCCAAGGAAATTGATACATCGAAAGAAATGTGTTCAGTACTTACGTAAAAATAATTGCAATCGCTTCGCATACATTTGCACCGTATGCAAATTGCTAAAATAATGGAAGACCCGTAAATCGGTAAAAATATCGGTACATAAAAATCGATATTGTGTCAACACTTTGTCAGTTACAATATTTTAGTCTTTTGTACGTTGGACATTACTTATGAATAGACTGCGGGTTTTATGCGTTTATGCCAAATATGAATAAGTCGAATGCAAAACTCTAACGAGATTAGAAGAAGTTCAGTTCGCATTATTTTCAACTTATTGCAATTAATCAGATAGGAAAGATATTTTCATTGAATTCTATATCTCTTGCAATTAACACTGATAATTTAGAAGACATAAAAACTTCAGATCGTTTAGATCAATGTTCTACCTTAATCGCTGCAATTTACCATGAAAATCTGCTTACACAGCTATTAACAGTATACGCCTTGTAAATAAATCCAAGCGAGACTTCCACGATGATTTTATTCAAATATGCACCTTTTGTCGGCAGGTCATTTCGGTAAGAATAGCGACGGGCCGCACAAAGGCCGCAAAAAAATCGTAGATTCCAGCTTTTGTCGCCATCTCTTCATTAGCTCTTCCGCCCTCGAAAGCCAGCACGCGTGTTCGCACAGCGATAATTCTGTGGAGAGGAGAAAGATGAAAAAGGAGGAACGAAGAACGCCGCTGAATGGAACGATCGCGCTGGTATGCATGCGACCTGATACGCGTCTTCCGATGCATCGTGCGTGGATGAAATGCACTATACAGAACGATATCTATCGAGGGCCGAGGAAACTATTCCGCGATACCAGGATAAAATTTGTATTTCCAAGTCAGCTTACGTTTTTCGTTCGCCGGAATGCTTTTAGTCGAATACTCACACCCCGCTGCTTTTTTTCTTTCCCTTTCTTTCACCTCCGTCTCCCCCACGTGCCTGTGGATCGAAGCGCATCACGTTTTGTTTTGCGCGACGAAAATCCAACAGATTCCTTTCCGATTCTCAAGCCACGGATTTTCATTTTAGTTCGGCGCATCTGGCAGCCGACTTGTTTTTAAGCGTGCAGAAAGCCTCGGGCCGCTGCAATAAAAAAAAACCAGCATGCCTTTGTGTATTTCGAATTGAGATCGCGGTTAAATTAATTAAAAGCGCGCGCGCGCGTTTCAGCGAAGATCTCGATGAGAATTAGGCTCGTCCCTTTCGACACGGCTCGACGCGGTTTGCCTTAATTGAGGATTTTCTGTATTTTAATGGCGCACTCTTTCGTTTCGCATTGTCTCTTCGAGAATTATTTATCGTTGGTCGGCCGAGTCATGAATGGCTTTCAAAGTAATTTGAAGTTGGAATTGCGTGTGCAAGTTTTTCGTTTTAATATAACAACTATCGTGTTGAATAACAAATTCGGATTAGAAGAGAAACTGTTTGTGACTCGATTAGACGTTTGAATTAATTATTTAAGGAGGAAGCGTGTCTGGTGAATGTTTTTTGAAAGGTTATTATATTACGTATAGTTTTGCGTTTTGTTAAGTTAAAACTCTGTTTGTACATTTTCATGTTTATATAAATAACTGTCATGGTTCACTCATTTTTTTTGTAAATCTTCGGTTACACCGTATCCGGCGTTACAGAAGAGAATACTAAAAGATTTCGTCGTATAAATATTGAACAAAATTGTTACCCGAAATAATATGATATATTTATACGGCACATGTAGTTTTTTAATTGATTAAAAAAGAAAAATGTGTACAACTAATTTGTTTCACTAGAGTGTAAAGATTTAACGATATTGTATATGTACAGCGGATAACGAAAGTATTCGAACACTAGTATAACTTCGACTGCACATGTTTAAATAAATATACATCGAAGGGAAAAGATACTTTACGGGATATTAAAGTATATAAATGTCAGAATGCAAGGAACTTTCAATTTAGTGTAAAGTGTTATCTATGTAATTACAAAAATATAAAGGAACATCGTATTTTCAAGCAACATAAGTATTAGAACGCTTTATAAAATTCAGTCGAAAAGTTACGAAAATAAATTTTTTTATTAATTTGTATTATTTAGTTTTACACCTCTATTGTTTAACAATATGTTTCAAGAAGTTTGACATTTTAAAAATGATTCTATATTTGTGATCGATGTTGTTTTATATTTCTATTTTACTCGATTTTATGATTTATTTATAGTATGTATGTTTTTTGTTGTAACTCGTATGACCGATTTCACTTCATGAGGATAGACAGTCGTGTTTAAGGCACGTGTAAATATAATTTGTTATCTTAATTTGTTAACACACACCTGAAGGAATTTGTAAAATTAGAATGCAGTTTTGGTTGATTTCTCCCATGTTACATCAATATTAGCAGCTAAATAGGCCAAAACTGCATCCTAATTTTACAAATTCCTTCAAATGCATTAGCAAATTAAGATAACAAATTATATTTACACGACAGTTGCTTTATACGCGACTGTGAATTCGGTCATACGAGTTGCAACAAAAAGCATACATATTATAAACAAATGATAAAATATTATGAAATAGAGATATAAAACGACATCGATCTTAAATAAATACTTATTTTTAAAATGTCAAACTTCTTGAAGCATATTGTTAAACAATAGATATATAGAACTAATAACTAAATTTAAAAAGAATTTATTTTTATAACTTTTCAACTTAATTCTATAAGTCGTTCGAATACTTATATTAACATACCGTGAAGTATTTTTTCCCTTCAATGTATATTTATTTAAATATATGACGTAGAACTCGAAGTTTTGCTAATAATCGAATACTTTCGTTACCCACAGTATGTGAAGGGACCTGCCGTTGTCCGGGAAATAAAGGACTGCACTATAAAAAAAGTAAATGGCCTTAATCAGCTATTCAACGAGCTTAAAGATAAGAATATTTTACTGGCTTGATACGTGAACTTGAATAGACTCATAAAAGCTTGAAAATTCTGAGATCATTTGTGAGAAATACTTCTATCACGTCATACTGATCTCAAAATTTAAACGATATATTGATTTTAGAATCCAGTAAAATAGAAGTTGAAAGATAGTCCATTAAATTAACGTCCAGTTTATTTGTTCATTGTTACTATTATTTCGCGAGTTCACGCAAACATGGCAGTAATGTAATTCCACTTTACGAGCATTAAAGTAGAGAAAGTGTGAATGTAGTAGACGCCAAGCTTTCTAAGGTTAATTAATAAGAAATTCTTTATTACAGTGTTACTATTATAGATTTCCAATTTATTCGTCACAAATATTTTATACATGTATTACACTTATACAAACTGATATGTTTGTAATAAATATTATTGAATTATGCTTTGAAAGTATCGTTGCATGTGAAACCTTCCTCCAAGTAAGTTCACGGCAAAATAAGTTTCAGTATACTTCATACACGTTAAATTTTTCAACGTTAAACGTTTGTTACGATAATAGCTTTTGCTTTATGTTACAAGGTATATAAAATTTGCCATGCAGATGATCTTCATTAACAAATATGATAAACGAACACTGATAAATTTAGTAAAAGCAATAATAAAGCAGCATTAAGAAGAAATATACCATGAACTTTTTAAAGCAGATTTTGCCAATACATACATCGTACACCGAATAATCACAATAATCGTCACAGTATAATCACAAAGTATTTATTTTACTAATTTATATAAATCAAACGTTTATTTCAAATTCTTTAGCTGCTTGCTGCTTTAATTTCATTGTAACAATTACGATAGCAGGAAAATATTCCGTGAATAATTATAAAGATGGGGCACAAGATGGCCGAGCAGGAAATTTCCGAAAAAAAAGGAACGGACGGAGATTCAATTAAAAAATTCCGTTTTTTTAATGAACGTTTATTTTCCCGGACACCGAAAATTCTCACACTTGTGGTTGCGTGGCAGCCCATCCCAAAAGCCGGGCAGAGAAAGTCATGGTAGAGTATAGGGTCACGGCTCGGACAAAATTACAGGATAAATAAACCTGACGTTAATAAAGTCTTATCGGCATGCAACCATGCGTGTCTACTTTAAGCCACGGACGCACTAATCCCCTATGCTAATTTCGGTTGGCCAGGAAAACGGCGCCTCTAATACCACCGAGAGAGGGGCGCAGCCTGTCGCTACGTGGAAGATCGTCCCGTTCGTGTGCATGGCTGCCTGCAAAAATGGATATATGCATTCAAACTCCGGCGTGTTAAAACTGGAATCTTCGAGATGACGTGCGCACGACGACGTTCCTAATTATTCCAACAATTTGGAACACCCGAGAGCCAAAATGTTTCGTTTAGAAAATTACCGGTGCAATATTGTAAACCAAATTTCACCCTATACAAGGAGCGCAGAAAATTCTGTCCCTACATCTGTATATTTATATCTAGTTGCTTCAGAAATAAAGACACTTCAATTTAATATTTTACATATAATAATAATAATATAAAATAATAATAAAATAGTATAATAATAATATATAATAATAATAATAAAATAATATAATAATATATAATAATAATAAAATACTATAATGATATATAATAAGAATATTTTACCAGTCTCACAAACATGTCAATCACAAAACTGAACGATAAAAATTTACATTAAGGTTTCAAAATTTGTTCCTTTTGCTTCGATACGTTTTCGAAGTCTCTTCCGAAGATTATTAATGATTATCGCACACTAAGCTGTTGTAATTTCATTCACACATTTTGTAAAGCTAGTTTTAACACATTCGTCGACTTGAATGATTAATGAGACGTCTTCTACCGTCAATAATAATAATTTTAATAATCTTATTTTTATTGTCCTCTCAATCTTCTTTTTTCTATATCCGGTAGTCATAACAATGTCAGCATTACAAGTCGATAATTGTGATCCGCTCTTTATCGTTTTTCACTTTTATTTAGAAATGATATGCAATAATGATCATAAAATGTGCTGTATCCACTTGCGTCATTAGAATATTATTGTATTATCTTGGATAGAATTAATAAGAGACCATTATTACAATTTATTATTAATATTATTAATATTTTATTTTATTATTAATATTATTATTATTATTATGTATTTTTAATACAATTTAGTGAAATATCTAGATATTACAAAATCTCTACTATTAAGCAGCAATGTAATTATTGAAACTGCTTTAAACATTCAAAAACTAAGATATCGAATCTGAATAATAAATTTACTGTTTTCAAAACAAACAAAAATGGAATAATTAATACATAAAACATAAAATGGTGTTCTTATCTAAAATTGTTAACACGTTGTACGTATAACATTGTTCATAATTACTTGTATTATTTGAATCAAATGAGAAATAGAACGTTCCACTGGACGTTAATATTTTGTCTCAATAATATATCATTTAATTTGGAAGCATGACATGCTTTTGAAGCATGACAAAATATTATATATACGTCTTATTATTATATAAGACGTATTTGAAGCACGTCATGCTTCCAAATTAAATGATATTGTTACGGCGACTTGTCCAAATCAAGTCGCTGTAATGTGAAACTGCCCTGTTGTGAGCAACTCCTTAAAGAAAAATAGAAGAGAGGGGTTGCCACGGAGGTGTTTTATCAACGGACAATCGAGGAGTCGGGATCGGACCGTCGAGCGATCAACACCATCTAATTCAAAGATCTCTAACATAATTTAATTCAGTTGTATTATAGTTCGTGTTCTCTATTGTAAATAAAATGCCGCGACGCGGGAGAAGTGTAGTAATTCGTAACAATATATTATTGAGACAAAATATTAACGTCCAGTGGAACGTTCTATTTCTCATTTGATTCAAATAATAGAAGTAAGATAATGCATTGTTCATAATGGGTGATGTGTTATGTCTATTTCAGAACGCAGACACGTCGTCCTTTCATTAAGATGAGCTGTCAGGTTTCAAGGAGAGAGATTACAGATATTTAAAATTTTGCGAATGGTGCACTAGCTACGAGAGACCCGTAATAATGCATGCACCTTGCGTTTCCGCATGCAATACTCACGACTGTGAAAGAAAAATGTGGAGGACGAATCTTTCCTTGCTAAATGTATGACCGTGCTCTTGCTAGCTTCGCTTCGGCACGGCGAATTCATTTTTTAAACTTCGTGCGGTTTGCCCGTATTCAGCGTCCTAGGGTTCTTGTCGGGTTCCTAGCTTTGATATCTGCAAAAATCGACCAAAGAAACATCACCGAAGTAACCTCTGCTAACCTAGAACCGTTCGAATTTTATTCTAATCAACAACGTATAGTATCTCCTTGAATCTGACTATTTCGTCTTTTTTTCCAGTAGCCAAATATTGAAACATGTAAATTTAATTCTCTGTATTTGAAATTAAAAATGAAATTCATTTCTATATTATAAATTAAATGTAATTTTTCAAATACAAAATGAAAATATGTGTTAGATTTTTTACGTTCGACGCGTCGGTAATCAAGTTAAACTTTAGTTTATTCAACTTGAGTTTATTCAACTTCACGTAAAATGATAAAGTTTTTAAGAAATATCTTTTAACGTTTTTGCATTTAATGTAAACACATTTAATGTATTTAACTATGTATTATTTTGGTTTCCACACACACAAAAGGGACTGAATATTCTTTAGATATTCTATTATTATTTCAATTAACATTGTTACTCTTTTAAAAGATCTTTGAAGATCTAACACGTTTTAGACGTGTAACTAACGAGATGTCTGAAATGTTGATCATTTCAAAATTATCTGTAGCGACCGAATTGATACCAGTCTGCAAATTCTGATACCGAATCGAATAGTAACAAAGATGTAAGTATGAAAAGTATCGACACCTGTTTGATACCTGACAAAAGTATCGATACCAGTTTGATTAAATAACCTTGACAAAGCTACTCGTTTGAGACAATCTATGAGGATTTCATATAATACCTGATTTATATCTTTTGAAATGTTCAATATTCGTTCGAAAATTCAGTGAAATATTTATATTTCTCTGATATTAAAAATTATTAAAGTAACAATAGCAATAATATTAAACTAAAGTTTTCATTTTCATCTTTAAACTATATAAATTATGCAGATTACAATTTTTAATCAAATTAGAACTGCTTCACTATGTATACATAAATATAAGCTCTAATTGGGAATATGTTATTCAGATCGGAAATTTACAAGAAAAAATATCTATTATAGATAATAGATAGCGCGATAATGCACATTCTAATAAAGGATGTCCTACTATACTACAATTTTACTTTATATTTACCATAAAACCGTATTTCTGTATAATAAATATCTGAATCAATGAGGTAGTAATATTCAATAACACATGTGACATATTTATTAATTTTAATTTATTATTAGGTATGACATTACATACAATCAGATACATAATTGAAGATATATAAATATCATATAAATATATTAATAACGAAAATATATAAACTAGATATTACTACAATTACTAAGAAATAATATTTTATTAACTGTATCGTCTTTTAGCTTATTGCTCTTTTTACAAATCAATTCTCCAGTTTTAGAGAGCACGCGTTCAGCCGGCACTGAAGTTGCCATTATACAAAATTATTTCCTGGCAAACGCAGACATTTTGCTGCTTTTTTTACATTATCTTTCCAGTAGATCAGTGGATCTAGTTTTCGATCTAAAAGCGGTTTTTTTAAAAATAATTTTCTAACTCTAACTGAATACAGTTTTGTCACGTTCATTTGTTCACAGTTGTCACGTCGAGTTTGACGAGCTGCGATTGAGTGAAACAAAGTATCAAACGAGGTAACAAATGGGTATTGATACTTTTGTAAAGTTTCAAACTGGTATCGATACTTCCTATTGAGTACTTTGGTGTCGAATTGATTGAATATCATCAATGATATCGGTATCGACCCGATCATTGATTATCTGTTCACAGATATTTGAAATAAATGGGAAAAACAAACGGCACGAACTTACGAGACGACCTAATATTATTTACAATGCTTATCATAAATGGATAAATTCCATAATGTAAGCATTGCTATAAGATGTGATTACAATTACCTTTTTTGATCCTGAATTGTCAACAAAATTGAACATATTCCTTCCCTATCGTCACTCTGATATTCTTGTCGATACAAGGCAGTCTTGTCCGCTCATTTCGATGTATCCGACGTTTTGATACGACAACAATAGGCACTCGCACAGTAAATGTTAAACACATTTACGAGGTTTCGCGGAGATATTTCCGTCGATAATAGAGGCACTGTTGTTCCACCCGGCGCTTTTTTTTCTTTCTATTCGCTTGGAAACGCCAGGTTTCGCCGTGCTCAAATGACTACAGTTTGCGCGGTCCTAGTTTTCCGCGGAATTAAACGCGACTCTCCAATGGACTTTCTCATTTTCACACAACGAGAATCTCTTGATTGTTAACGTGTTCTCTTGCTCGGGGAAAAAAAAAAACATCATAGGTCGCTGGCTCGACGTTGGCTGGGGTCGTACGTTGACATGCCAGCCAGAGGCAGAAGAGAGCCGGCGCTTGTGCCGCGCCGCTCACTATTTCGGAATCACAATAATCAAAAAGATGCCCTATTGAACGTAAACCGCGAGAAGAACGGAATACCAAGGCTCGCGTTCCAAATTTAAAAATTCAAAAGAGCCGAGTTTGTGAAGCTCGCCCTCGTAAACCGCGACATATTTCGCAAGAATATAAATTCTGCCGCAGCGAACCGGCGAACGGTGGAATTGCGCTCGTGCACCCTGGTAACTGTGCCCGTTTCTTATTGGTCGAAAATTTGAATTTTCCACTGGTGTCCATTATGGCTCCGTCGCCCCTGCCCGAGTCTGTTTCGCAGCCAGGCCAATGTCGCAAATTTTTTAAGAGAATGTTTCCCGGTTCCCAACCACCAGCCACTCTATTTTATGCCGCACAAAGGAGGCTGCTTAAATATCCGGATGATGAATGTAAACATACAGGTTTGCCTCTTTGCCACGTCACGGAGCAAATGTCGGCTAATATAGGATTGTACTATTTCCAACAATTTAAAAAGTTGATAACGTTGAAATGGTAGTGAACGCTCTCGCACTCTTTTCTGAACACCGTACGAATGGAAACTAGAGACCTGGTGATCGTGCTTCTCTCCTTGTACAAGTTAGAAAACTTTTCGAGGTATATTCCCGTTCGTAAGCCACCGGACACTTACTTATCTTGAGAAGAGTGATTATTAGATGGAAATTTTCTGGATGAGCAGCAGTTGTTTTCTTCGTTCCACGATCGATACAATTACTCGATCACTTTAACCCTCTATGGGCCCATGTAACTTTCAAGTCACAAGCTAATATATCCACATTTTACCAAATAGTTTTAGTTTCTTTCACAAGATGATGCTTACGTCTTAATTATATAATGTCTCTGAAATAACCAATAACAATATTGATGACGGTTGGCAGCACCATCAACCTGAAATGTCAAAATAAATGCCTTGCAAGTTGTCTGCAGATAGAAACCAAATGGACCATCTTGTGCAATTGAGATTATTTGTGCTTTTGTCGGTGTTTACTAAATAAAAGAAAGCGTATATAATAGCTCTGGGTTCGTATATCAATAACAATTTATTTATTTGCATTTCAATAATCATTTTGTTACTATTTGTATATGATACAGTTTTGTAACTTTCAGGTTACATTGGGATATTGTTGTAGATTCGAGTGAATTTAGGATAATGGTTGTGCTTTCTTCTATTTTCAAATTTATATATCAAATGCCCAAAATATGGATACAAAATCATATAAAAATAAAAGAGGAATTAGAATTAGACGCATTAGCGGTAATAGATCCGAAGATTCTTTATTAGATTCTGAGTCCGATGAAGATCATCCAGTAGCATTTACCAGCCGTTGTTACTTCAAAGTTACAAATTGAATTAATTATAATGAAGTTGTTTAAACTGTTAAATATTTTTTAAATTAGCATATATAGGTTTATAATAATAGATTTTCCGTTGCATAAATTTTTTTATATTTAAGAAAAAAATTCGGCCCTTACAGGGTTAAAGAAAAAAACCACGAAGATTCCGTTGGCCTATAATTTTATTTCGTAGATTAACAAAAGACTTCTATCCTGAAAATCACGTGTTAGTCAGATCGTAAGCATTATCGATTAATAATTATTTTACGTTTCACTTTATTAACTGGCGATGGTGTTTTTGAAGTGATGTATCAAAAGTCTGGTTTAACTATTCGGAAACTTAAGTACCCTAACTAAAACAAAATCATGGTAGCGGTGCTGAAACATTTGGTTGTCTGATTCATTATTTTTGTTGTTTCTTACTGTTACAGCAATTAATTTTGTTGGTTGTGCGTACTATCTAATTTTGTTACTGACACAATCGTAGTGAAATTCTATAAATAAGAAGTGTTTAAAATTTGTCACACTTATTATGCATAATTAGACAGTTCGCGCGACCAATATACAATCGGTAGAAAATGAGGCAACAACGTCGTTTCGTATCTGTTGCTGCAAGACATCAAAGTCGATGCTTTTCCTGTAGCTATTTAGCCCGCCGTTGCTAGAGATACCGTCCATAATCGATCATCGAACATTCATGTTTAAGACAGGGTGTAGCAGGTCACCTTACTGATGAGTCCATTAGCAGGCTCAAGTCGAAACACTCCTCTCTTCTTTCATCACTTTTACATTCGTTTTTTCAAGCCCCAGCTGAAATTAAGGATGGAGAAAGATCGATCCTGTTATATTATATAATCAATGTTGTTGTCAAAACCAGCGCGACGTGGACTTCGTTTATAAGTGGGAAAATGATCCCTAGTCCGTTTTTGAAATTTTATCCTTTATTTTTATTTTATTTTGTTATTATATTTTAGTAAGTATGATATTATGCTTTATTATTATACTTTATTATTTATTTTATTATTATACTTCATTATCTATTTTTTATTATTATACTTTATTTCTCACAGTCGAATTTATCACGATATATTCATGAACGTGTAGAATGACGAGAATAAATGAACAAAACGATAATAAGAAATAAACTGATAACAAACTATCCCAGCCACTGGTACAATGATCGATACCCAGCACTTTGCCGTAATTTGTTTGCCGACGTAGCTGCCGATTATTAATTGGTGCATATTAAACGGACAAACCAAAATTGGAATGGACAATCGAATTCGCGGTGAAAACTCGGAGCGTAATCTTTGACGGTAAAACGAAGGCGAAGCGGCGATATAAAGGACCGCCATATTTACGATTCGTATATGTAGTACAAAACATAGGAGAGCCGCGTCGCGGTTTGAATTTGAATAGGGAGCATGCTTGGTGATAGCATGTCGGAATTTAATAACCGCCGAGCACGGACTTGAACCCGTTTAGAATTTAATACTAATTTAAAAGAGATTAGTTCCGTATCCGACACTAGACAAGGATCACTACCCTTTCAGACTGCCCCTTCGTCCAAGAGCGAATTTCAGGGCACAGAAGCCGTGTTCCCATGGGGGAAGCGGCTTACTTAATTGAGCTTAATTTAAATTTAATTTAATTTCCCCTGCACCCTCCGCTCGGACCCTGCACTCGCACCAGCACGCGTGTCTTTTCTCATCTTCGGGACCTTTCGAATAAACGTTGATGTCACGAAATACAAACTTTCGTAGTTGCGATTGTTAAACGTTTGCTATTCGTTGGTCTTGTTGTTTTTTGGCGAAAGAAGCATCCATGGTTAATCGCGCGTGGCAAGCGGTCGTTTCTTCAGCAAATGATTTTCATTTTGCCTTTACAGTGTGCAACGTTTACGAGCTTGCTGGATCTTTTATATGGAGATATAGGCGGATTTTATGCATTCGTGTGAAAATTGACTAGGTGAAACACCAAACCAGGTAGACAGTTGAAGATTCTCCTAGAAAATTCTCCTTAGTCCTAGACCGAGCGCATCAGTTACTGTTTTTCCGCGTATTTGATATTCACGGTTCCCTACGACTTTTCAAGATGTTAGGGATAATAAGCTGAGTTTCTTTTCTTTAACTTGGAATATATTTGAACATTCAACTTCACATCGATATAGAGTATAATTTTTAGAGAGTAGACTATTCCGTGTTCGGGTTGATGGTAGAATGAATGTTGTGTGTTGTGTCTTCTTGGAGGTAAGTTCGGTGTGGGTGTGTTCTAAATTTGGGACAGTCGGATTTGTGGATTGTTCATTTTTTGCGAGGAGTGAGGGAAACGGTCGCCCTGACTGATTGGAGTACAAAATTAGAAAGGTGACCGCCCCAAACTAAGGGTCACCCGCAGGTAGTGCTCGTGCCCTCGGGTGACGCCCGCGAAGTAATCCGAGTATCCCAAGGATAAGCCGTAGCAAACAATGATCCGGAAAATGCCTCTTCTCGGTGGAACATGCATATCGTAAAAAACGGCTAGAATTGACATTTGGTGACCAACTGTGGGTCATAAAAGAAATACTTGAATAGAAGACGGAAATGGCTTTCAACGAAATTGTTTACTACGGGTGTTCTGGCATTTCGATTGCTTCGTCCAAAATATGCTATTTCCTAGGGCCTTCGGTCCCTGGGTTATCCACATCTGGCAATTTTCCTCTTCCCAGGGAGGGACGTAGATGGTCAATAATGTTTGACTCGAGGACAACATTTTTCCTCGCTTGATTTATAGGGGTTCCGTCATACAACGGAACAGTTACAGTTACATGCGTGTGGAGTGTGCGGCACGTGGAGTGCTTAATAGACGTGTGCGAGGAATCAGATTTTCAGTTACAATTCACCTAAGTGATCAATATAATTTCGTCTCATGTGTCTATTTAGTCTATTTCGTTTGATGGATTTCACTTAGTCCTGCATTTACTTTTCCGCTTTTGTTTAAATTCTTCAGGAAAAAAGCTTCTCCAAGAATGTTTGCCTATAAAACTGTGCAATAAATGTCTATCTAATTATCCTCTCATTCCCAAAACACGGGAGAGGAGCCAATTACCGTTCCCTGTTACCGGCGGACTTCAGGAGTTCTCGCTCCTGAAAACAACTGCAGCAACTTAATTGACATTTCTTAAGAACATAAAGGTAAATTTCGAAGTTTCCTTTATCGATATAAATTTCCCCCAAAACAAATATCAAAATCTTCTTCGAAGCTTAGCAGAAAATTTCGCGAATTCGGTATCGAAAGATCGAAGTAATTTTTGTGGCATTTTAAGAACCTCCGTTTTTAACAGTCAAATAATTAATTGAATTAAAATACAAACATGTAATATATGTTGTTCGCTAAATATAAAGTTAACACTAGATTTAAGGAGCACAAAAAACAGTTGTTATACATATACAGTATTTACACATTATACATATGACAGTTTTATAAACTAATATAAGTAACAACAAGATATTTTTTATTCTGATTTTGAACGAATGTTAATGTTCGTTATTATTGTAATATTTGCCGTAAGTAACGACATGAATGATCGTAAATGAAAAAATTAGTGACCCGTCATTTTGACGGATTCCGTAAATCCAGTGTTAATTATGCTTGAGAATAAACTAAAGGCACAGTAATTAGCTACCACACAGTAACTGGCTTCACTATCCTACTTTTATATCCGACAAAAATACAAAATTAATTCAAGCTCAGCTCAATTCGAGTCTGAATTAAGTCGATCATCTTAAGATCAGAGCAAGTCGAGCATTTCGTTAAAATTAAAATACAAACAAATTAAATAAGAACGATAAAGACAGCCTTTTTCCCAATGGCACAATGAAAGCTCGAATCGTACCGGCAGACTCTTTCGGGTTGGAAAGACAGGTCGATTACTCCGGCGCTCCGACTATGAAAAATAATACCGGCGCTGCGGACCGATGTAGAAAAATCGTTTCCTGAAAATCGTTTCCCGCCATAAACCCGTATGATACTTTCCCCCGCTGTTCGCGGTTTTCTATTTCGGCGGGCAAACTTTGAAGCTTGCCTAACGTCGGATGATTTAGTTCGAATGTAAATCATCGTCGGCGGTTCCCGAAGGTGGCTTGTCGAAGTCTACCGGCAACGGCGTCGTCCCGGTGTGAATTTCTCCGAACGATTTCGGCCGGAGTTCCCGGCCGAGCCTGCCGGATATCGAGAACCCGTTTTTCCGTTCCTTTCTTGCGGCCCTCCCACTTCGCGGCGGAATTCATCTCGCGAAAAAGTTTTCGAAGTGCCCCTCTAGGTTGTTCTTCCCTCTCGCGCGCGCGCGTTGCTCATAATGTGATTGGCCCCGGCGAGAAAGAAACCGCGGGGAAGGGAACAAGAACCCCGGCGCGAAGCCTGGGGAAACCGACTCGAACGAAAACTTTGAATATTTACAGCTAGGGCGCGATCCGGCGTGCTCGAGGGCACCCTTTAAAATTTATTAGCGAATATCGATGAAATTCCATCGCGCCGTACGATTTAAAGGAGAAAAGGCCAGTCGGCCTCGCGCCGATAGAAAAATCTCGGACAGCCTCGGTCCGAGATAGAACGAGGTTACAGCGGGGTCATCGTATCTTCGAACGGTCAGACAGAAGTTATAGCCGCCCCGCTAATTAACCCTCGGATACCGAGTCGGAAAATTGGGAAGATTTTTATGCTTACCTTCTCTCCGCTAGAATAGCCTC
The DNA here is from genome assembly GCF_051020955.1 of Megalopta genalis. Classification (NCBI taxonomy): domain Eukaryota; kingdom Metazoa; phylum Arthropoda; class Insecta; order Hymenoptera; family Halictidae; genus Megalopta; species Megalopta genalis. The sequence continues at coordinate 6,696,261 of NC_135014.1, read as the reverse complement.
TGGAAGTACGTAAATCTATAATTCATAGATTATCATTGTTTAGCGTTACTATGATCGGTTGGTATCCGTCTTTAATTCTTTCTTAAAGCGTGACCTTTCTTAATGTGACCTTATGTATACAAACATTTTGAACTAAAATTCTGATGTTGTTATCATCATATTATTAATATTATCATTATTATTATTATCTTATCGTATTTTTCGTTTACATAATAATTACATTTGCTACATTTATTTCTGTATTTGTTGTCGTTGCTCTAACATGAATAAACGACAGATCAAGTGTCATCAGGCATCAAGTGTCAAACGATCAAGGCAGGCCTCGAGCCCTGGATCCAAAAAAAAACCCGGACATTGAACATTGAACATTTGAACATGTATGTTCATTATTTTCATGATACAATCGGCAAGCCGTTTATGTTAGAAGGTTTCTTACCATTTTAAGTGCTTTTTTCCTACATTTTAAACTTTATATATGGGTAAAATAAGTAAATTTTCAATAATGATACGGTTATTTTTACATTACATATCTATCCAATGTAGAGAAGGCATCGTTTACTTGTACTACAGTCTCATTCTTAACTCAATCACAGTATTTTAGATTATAACATCTATCATCATAAATACTAATGTACCATTTAATTTAAATTAATTAATCTGAATTAAATTAGTTTAAAATAAATCCTCGCTATTCAATGAAATTAAATTGTTTAGTTAGCTTAGGTAGCCTCGAGATCATTTGTGACATCCTCTCGATTTTATTTAAAATATAAATGTATAAGATCTTCATTTATTTATTGTAAGACAGTTAATGGCATTAATTAAACTCCAAGAGGAGTGTTTCTCCGAAGAGTGGGAACATTTCAAGATTTCGTCTTTCGAAACTAAATGGAACGATTCGTCTATTTCGTATTTAAATCGCGTACAATTTAAATACAGCGGTACGATAAATCTGAATAGTTTAAAGACAAGATCAGTTCTTATGCACGATGTGCAGCTGACTGGTTTTCTTCCCTCGGAAGACGATTTTTAAAACAGGCGCATTTTCTTTATAATACGCGACGGAATAAAACATCACTCGGTTAGAAAAACTTCCGTGAATTTTTTCTCCTCGACTTTTACACATAGACCCCTGAATATTCATCAGTAAAGTACGACGAGAAAGTTCAATCTGCAAGAAGTGGACGAGCGACTTCGTTAGGGTCTTCCCTTTTCCAGTTCAAAGTTTCGGGCTTGACTGGAGCTTTGGATAAACTTTGATAAGGTAATATTGTTACCGGTACCTCGGAAAAACGAATAGCTTTTTACTCTGCCGAAGAATATGTCCGATATCGCTTCAATGAAGATGGATCAGACATAAAATTAGGAAAATCGTGGCAGAGATGAAAACTTTCGATTACTTTACGTCTGTTCGCCGCGAGGTTAATATATTTCGCTACTAGAGATAAAATCGAAGCAGCACATAGAATCAAACCAATTTATGACAGTGTTAAATAGGAAAAATCATTTTTCTTAAAAATACTCGTCTCCAGTGCATTCGATCGCTGCAAGTACATTCGAAATATTTTGACATTCGTTTCTAAAATTTCTGTCTCTCATAAATTAAATGCTTTATAAACGTTCGGGCCGATGCGGATTTTACTGCATATTATTCATTAAAAATATCTTTGATGCAGGAAACTTTTATTTTGCAGCAGCAATCATTTATCGACATATCGAAGGTAGACAGAAATGGTGTACGTTCATAATATTACAAAGTATTATTGGTAAAGAAGTTATTATATGTAGAATGTAATGTATCGAAATTTCAATACAAGTTCATTCATTTGAACTCGACAGGACAGAAGCGTTTGATACAATTAAGTAGTTCATATAATAGGAGTCGACTGACTGCCTCCAGTACTTGCAACTTTACGTTCAAATAACTGGAGTTCAGGTTCAGATAAGTGAACTCGATCATGTTTGTTCATAAAACCGGGCATCGACGAAAATTTTGTTCGCATAAATGGAGTTCAGACAAATGGATTTCTTCTTCTTTTTTAATTTATTTATATATAATATATCGCATATCTGCTTAATAGCAATTAGCGACCACTTGTGGGCTAACATTTGTAGGTTACATGTAGTGTAATATACAATAATTTTGCATTACATTTTACATTATTTTCTTAATCTAGGCTTCTTATGTTACCATATAATTTCGCCAAACAATTTGGTTTCTTCTAAGTATGACATAACTTTTGCTGTTTGTTTCTAGTTGTCCAAACATCCTTCGACGGGCATTTTTACTTTTTTACTGATATTTTTGTACACTGGACATTCCAATCAGGATGTACTTAACTGTAAGCTCGGCGTTACAGTTGTTACAAATTGGTTTGCCTGTTTGTATGTATTGGTGTGTTAACACTTAGCCAAATGAATGGGGAGATCTCCACGTTATAAATTCAGTCGATTGATGACCGATTGGAGAAATCTTCCACGTGTAATTAAAAATGACTGCTTAATTTTTTGAAGATTTGCAAGAGGTACGAATGTTGAAGAAGTAATTGATGCCATATAAGTTTGCTTGGCAATTTTCATTTAACTGAATGAATTAAAATTATATTATGAATTAAAATTATATTATGAATTAAAATTATATTATAGAGATTTTTTTGTTTACCTATAGTGAGACGCTCGGTTCAGACATTTGTCAACAGCCGAAGCGACAATCGTCGCGAAAACCGAGGGAACAAAGTTGATCCGATCCGGCGTATCTCGCTTTCTAACAGCACAGGAACCTAACGAACTGCCGGAGCGAGCTAAAACGAAGACTAAAACGAAGACGGAAACCGCGGTGCCGGACACCATTACCCTCCCCTAACTTGCCGCTCCACGGACGGGAACGGCGGAAAACAGAGAAACTGACTGAAATGAAGAAAGTGCGACTACTAATCAAGCGGTCTAGCGGCTCCTTCTGCAGCTGATCGAGTTATAGCGTAACAAATCGCCGTTCCGATAAACGGATTACGAGCGGCTACATGGCATCGAACCAAGATTAATTCAGTCACGGTCTCGGCGTGGCGTGCTGGTGATGGGAGCGAGTGGACGATACCGGTGGAAGAGGGCCGAGAAGAAAGAACAACAATGGGGGCGATGGTTCTAGGCGGAGAGAGACGGCAGGGGGTGCGTGGCCAGGGTAACAGGAAAGCTTTACCTTATCCGTGGCGTTCTTCGTTGTTTGGAATGGGCAGCAGGGCGGCTCGAAATGGGAAAGAGGGTGGAAGGAAGTGTCGTTGATGGTGCAGCTAATGAGGGAAAGCGAGGATAATGTCGTTATAATAAGTAGCTGCGGCGGAGAAGGTAAGGCAGTGTTTTATAGCGCGAATGGTCTGCGCTCCCAAGGACTCTAAATGTCCTTGCAGACGTTAAGTGACTCGGAGTGGAAGCCAGATAGCGCTTTATTGCTATCAGCCAGCCCGCTCCACGGGTCCGCGTCGTTCTCCTTTGCCTCCGGTAGACCGCAACTACTTATTTTGTCGACGCACATGCCGCCAGCTTCGTTACCCGCCAGTTTCTTAGATCATTCTACTTCGCTCCCTTCACTTATCTCGCGAACACAATTCGAACCGGTCTTCCTCGCCACCGCGCCGGAAAGGTCCTGCAAAAAGTATGTGTTCGTTAGTTTTTTAGCATTATTTGTTGTAGCTGCAAGTATCTTAGAAGTTATACTATTTGGAGTTACATTAGGTTGGTGGGTATGAAATGTCGGATTTTTAAGTGAATATATAAAACTGCATATCTTTTTTCAAAAGCTGTCTATTTAATCGGAATATGCTCCCCATTTGCTTTAATACACTTTTCCCAACGAGATGGATGCCTGTCTTAAAGAAATTTTGATCTTTAGAATCAAAAAACTTTGATATGGAATTTTTCAGATTGTCTTCATTTCCATACTGTTTAGCCCGTAAAAACTGTTCTAAATGATTAAGAAAAATGAAAGTCGGTTGGCGAAAGATCCAGCGAATAAGCTGGCTGCTGTTTCAAATTCATTTATCAATATATGCTGAATTGCATCAGAAAAAGATCATGCTGTCAATTTGGTGGGATTATAGAGGTGTTGTTTATTTCGAGCTGCTTCCATGCAACCAAACGATCAACTCAGACGTTTATTGCCAACAACTTATGAAATTGGAGGAAGCAATCAAAGTGAAAAGGCCAGAATTGATAAATCGCAAAGGAATTCCATCGCGACAATGCGAGATCTCGCACATCTTTAGCAACACGTACAAAATTATTGGAGCTTGGTTGGGAAGTGATGTCACATCCTCCATATAGTCTCGACCTTGCACTGTCGAATTATCATTTATTTCGAAGTTTACAAAACTTTTTAAATGCTAAACATTTCAATACTAACGATAGCTTCAAATCGCACTTGATCGAGTGTTTTTTTACTGATAAGGACCAGAAGTTTTATGAGCGCGGAATCATGAAGTTGCCAGAAAGATGGCACAAGATCGTCGAACAGAATGGAAAATATTTGACCGATTAAAGTTTATTTCTTATATAGAAATAATTGAGTTTTATTTCACATTGAAATACCGAAATTACTTTCCTGCCAACACAATAATTTTACTGTAGCGAACGCTATTATCCGAAACGAGAATTTTCGTTTTCGAATTGAAGAAGCATCATGATAGCTCTATAATTTGTTATTCAAACGACACGGTTCGTTTAATATAAACGGATAATAATACCGGCAATGAGCGCGAGCAGCGCGCGAAAGAATGGCTCGGGGTCGCTGGCAACGGAAATTCTTTAGATGAATATGCATGTCTCCTGTATACATGTGCTACTATGAAAACATTGTTGAAAATGGTCCTCTCGTTGCATTCTAACTCGATGATTTGTTTTCGCGTTTCACGATGAAAAATTTTCGGAGAGTGCAACCTTCCCCGTAAATTACCGCGAAGGAAAAAAAGATTGGCCGGCGCTTTTGTGCTCTGACAGATATTATTTTTTTGGTTTTTTCAAAAAGTTTTACGGTTTCAAGCCTGTGCAGATTTTCTCGAACACATCGCACGCGTTAACGCAAAAATCAATATGCTTGTTTATTCTGCTCTGCACACGCGGATGCGTGTCTGACTTATGCCGGTTTATTCTCCTACGTACAGTCATCTGTTCCGACGATGAGACAGCGTCTTTCAATCATTTTTAATCGTATGCAATAGAAATTTCAACGAATATACAAATACAAATGCAAATACCTTCAGAAAATTATTTAATGTACTATATACAGATAAGTTAAACTATTTTTGTTTAGTTTCAGGGAAGCCATCGCATGTCATGTATGGTCATTTTTTATGTCGATAAGTAATTTTATTCGATCATTTGGAATTTCATGGACTATTTCGCGATAACCGTACTTCGATACTCGATGTTCTAATCAAATGCAGATGCTTCCATATTATTTTCTACTTATCAAATAATTTTGACACACACGGTACAATATGTCAACATAGTTTCCGACGCAATTGTGCATGTAAGTGCAGTCACTAACGTTTGGAGTTAAGCTGCAACTGTGCAGGAAACGGATCTTGTTCGATGATTTAAACGGGTAACACGAGTATTATTTGTTGCCCGATCTTCCATAACAGGTGTTTCCGTAAATCACTATAGTTCCGGTGCCCGAAGACTATATAGTAGGTTCAACCATTAGCCACAAAGGAATGCACATGGGAAATTGACTCAGTCTATTTCCTGCTGGACGGTGCGTGGTATGCAGCCTGCGCGTATAATATGCGGAACGTTAGCTCGGTGCTGGCAGTTAAATTCAACCCTTTTGAAAGGGTGAGAGGTCCGACGAAGGTAGTGCATTACCGTCAAATACGTCAGCCGTTTGTTTGGTCGGTAATCTTCCGGAAAGATTTCCCATACTCCGAGAAATGTGCAATCAGAAAATGCACCGACCGTTGGAAGCGATTGTGAATCCATATGTGCCGGGAAGAATCGTTTCCAGGACCGTGAGAAAGTAACTTCTCCCGTCACCCGGTGGAAGAAAAATCGCGGACCACTGTCCGATTGAGAGACCCGTACGTTTTAGAATTTCGTTTCATCGATCTTTTTCCTCTGATCCATATTTTCATTAGTAATACGGCGTCTACGGTCGTTGAACCGGCGACCGTGGTAGATTCGCCACATTTTTCACGAATTATTTCAATTCTTTGCAGCTACTGTTATCGATTGTTTTTTTCCTTTTGGGGATCAAAATGTACCATGATACCATACAAACGGTCATGGAGTTGTTTGTGATCTACTTTTGTTAGTTTATTATTTATATGGTTTTTATTCAAATGTAATATAAGAAAAATTTGGAAATAATCGTCGTTATTCTTTACACAGTTGTTCCGTCTTATAATATACATATAAGTACAACGTGATTTTGGTGCATCGAAATCATCGATGTGTTTTTATTAACTTTTTTTCAGACGTATTGGAGGATTTAAACAAAGGCGAAAAGGGGAAGGGTCGCTCGAATGACGTTGTGTGTAAATTGGATTGCACATTTTTATGCAGCATACAAGTTTTGTGCACTAATTACAAGATATAAGAGGAACACAGATATTTACTACTTACCTTGATCACTTTAACGAGTTGAAGATAATACAATAGTACTATTAAATTCTTTATATGCTTCTATTGCTATGCTTTTAATTTACTCATTTTTGTCATATATATGCAGTCTCGTAAAATATACTTCATGTTAAAATAGAAGAAACGCGTACAGTGGGCCACAAAAGAGTTCGTACACCTTCTAAAACGTAATAACTTTTTTAAAAATCAACTAAGTGACTCGAATTTTGTTCAAATGATAAAGGGACTAGTCTACTAGACGATGACTGAAATTCCTTTTTTTTTTTTAATACGTTGCTATTATTTGGGATGACAAAAACAGATATAAGAAACTCTCGTTTTTTAACTTTTTTTATCTGAGTCTATAACAAAAATTTCAAAAATGCCTCTCCTAGGTCTCGGTAACATATACGCGTGTTGAAAATTTCATCGAAATACAGATTTCTTCTAGTTTTTGGTCAAAATCGTGATAAAACTGCGATTTTTTCCATCTTTAATTTGTTATAACTGATACCACCGTAAATTGATCTCGATAAAATTTTAAGTTTTAAAAAAGTTATCGCGTTTTAGAAGGTGTACGAACAGTTTTGCGGGTAGCAATTAGCGTTTCAATAAAAGAATTTCAATAGCTTCGCCACATTCAACGTAAACCTAACACGGTCGGATTATTTCTTTGACAAAGACTAAATTGAAAAGTTCGCGAGGATGATGGCGAAAAGCAATGCCGAATTATCTCGTCGTCCCGAGTTAATACTTAGCCGACCGATCGGGTAGATCTGCCCATTTCCAAGCTAGTCGGTGGCCGACCGATCGGGTAGATCTACCATTTTGACCTGAGGAACGCTTCTTTCTCTATAGAGCTTCTTATTTCTATAGAGTACAACATATAATAAAATGCACACCAGCACACCAACACCATACCCATTAGAGATCGAAATGCTACCTACACCCCACTCTCGCGACTTTTTCGAATATATAAGACTCCGCTCAACTTGCAAATACTAGTGTAGAAGCTAAGCTCCTTGCTGTGACTCTCAACAAGTGGTGTGAAACGAAGTATAAAAAAAATATCCCTAAAAATGTCCAGAAACATGAGTGACAATTCAAGGGATGAGTTGTTTATGGACACACTATCAGACTGTTCTGAAGACATTGATCTACTGATAAGTGATTGTGAAGTTGACGACAATAATAGCACCATCGTTCCCATATATCAGACTAATCGACGAATCCTTTTGAGTGAATCGGAAGATGATTCCGCCGATGACTCGGAATCAAATGTTATTGTCAATGGCGTCGATGATTGGACAGAAGATGATATTAGAGTTGAACTGAAGCATATGGTCGAACTGCATACATCAACACAATGCCTGAACATCACGATATATTACTGCTTTTTTGTTCCATATTTGAGTTACGTTATTTATCCGTCGTCTTTACTGTCCTTAATTTTCTGACTCTATTAACTATACTTTTTGAATAACCATTAAAAAATAATTATTATAAACTTTTCAATTCGAATTTTGTATAAGCAATATGTGAAATCGTTGAACGAAATTGTTACCGTAAGATATAATTGATCGCATAAATAATTTTCGGACGTTTTTGATTTCAAATAGCGAATTTCAGTCCGTGCTACCTCAGAAAAATGCGCGGTGGACAGCGCAGTTTGGCTTTCCCGAGCGCGGTGGAAACTGTACAGGTCTCTGTGGCGCGCGCGGTCGGCTAAGTGTTAAAAGTATAAAGATGCAACACCGAATTCGGATAAGTGTAGTTTCGGAGCACGCCGCGTATTGTTCCCCGGGCATGGCACAACAGTTGGGCAGCGGACAGTAGGTGGAGGGGACCGTAGGGTGGCATCGGCGTCGTACTCGTTTAAACTAGCAGCGAACTAAGAGGAATGACAGGGTCCTTGCGGTTGCGAAGCAGTCCGCCTCGGACAATTCAGCATGCCGCACGTTCGTAACATAATAGAAAACGGAAGGAAGGTGCGACGAGGCAGAGTAACTGAAGCGAAGGGGCGGAAAGGTAGGGAGAGAGGCCGCCCATCCTCTTCGTCATTCCCTGGGTTGCCGGAGACAGCCGCAGAAACTTGAGAATTTATGGTTCTGCGGCCTGCGGATTTTCGTTTTCTACCGAACGACCAGTCGTTGGAAATTCTGCGCCCCCGTACGACGACAGCGATGGAGACTCAATTAATATTTATGGGGATAGCTCCATCTCGTTTTGCCGCCACCCCGTCCAGCCCTGCCGTTCTTCTCTACGTTGCCAGCCACCCACTCTCTTCGTTACCGCTATGACCGCTGCGAATGTTGGAGCCACATTTAAACGAACCGCAGGATTAGTTTAGCTTTGTCGGGCAAAAAGGTACACCGGTTTACAATCTGACGTATCCGCGCTCCGCATCGATTCCAGCTTGTCTCTTTTAACCCCTAAACGCTACTCGCCTGTCTCACAGGGGCACCCCAAATCCACAGAGAACGGTTCCGAACCTCATCGAATTTTAATGTCTCCGTAGTTGAACCTTCGGTCAGATGTTGAGAAATTCTTTGTATTTTTTTAATAAATTGGGAGCACAATTGTCAAGCGTATTTTTATTCAAACGATAATTTTCTTAGATGGCAAGTGTTCCAGGTTAAATTAATAATCCCGCTTATTAAAAATTAATAATTATTATTAATTAATCATTCCAAACGCGATTTTTATTTATTTGTTTCGCGAAAGGCTAGATATTGGGAAGTTAATTTTTTTATTTTCGTCGGACTAAAAATTCATACGAAGCCTTTTAATGGTACAGCGGTGTAACAATCGTTTTCAGTTCTGTAATTGTTCACCGAATCGAAACACCGCTCAATTGTGACTCCTTCGTGAAACAGTAACACAAACAATACGATCAAAAAGAGATAGAGCTTATGAAAGTGGATGTAAAAATTCGAACCATATTTTTTACAATTGTCCTTTGTAAATTCACTCACACAAATGTTCACTGTTCCGTGTTGTGTAGTTCAATTATTTTATCGTCCTGTTTTGTGGAACACGGGGACATGGTACAAAAACGGTGTTCCATAAAAATTGGTAAATGCTTGTATTTTACCAGTCATATTAAACGAACATTTCAAAGTTCGTCGCGTCATCTAGAAACATTAGTCTATGGAACAGTAGTACAAATATACAACAATCACTTGTAATTTTATTCAATTTCGCTTGTGATAAAATCAACAATGATGTTACAGCCCCTCAAAAGCGTTCTATAATAGGAACACAAATGTGTTCGTACACCTTTTATAACGCAATAACGTTTTTAAAAATCAACTAAATTACTCGATTTTTTTTTAGATGATAGGGGGACTAGTTTATTAGACGATGACTAAAATGATTTTTTTTTTAAGTTTTGCTAATACTTGCAATAACAAAAAAAAAAATAAAAATCTCTCGTTTTTTAACTCTTTTTCCTAAGCCTATAACGAAAATTTAAGAAATGTCTAAAATCGGTTCACGTTGTTACTAGTTACAACAAATTAAAAATCGCAGAAATCGCAGTTTTTTCATCAAAAACTGTAAGAAATCTGCAGTTTTTAAAATCTTTCAACCGATTTCGATCGAATTTTCATCGCGCATATAAGTTACCGAGATCTGCAAAAGGCATTTTCTAAATGTCCGTTATAGGCTCAGCTAAAAAAGTTAAAAAACGAGGGTTTTTAATTTCTTCTTTTCATTCCAAGTAACAGCAAAATGAAAAGAAAGCTTTTTAGACATCGTCTAGAGTAGACTTAGTCCCTCTATCATCTAAAACAAAAAGTTCAAGTCGTTTAGTTCAGTTTTGAAAAAGTTATTGCGTTTTAAAAGCTGTTACGAACACTTTAGTGGGCCACTGTAAGTTTATTCTCTGACGATCGAAGCAACCAGGTCAAACGTATCTATCGATTGGCGAACAGTATCTGCGTCGCGGTGAAACAATCGATCCTACCGGGTAATTATAACCGGTGATTTTAACGATGACTTCGACTATTAGCTGCAATTTGCCCGCGCTTTGCATTCCGTTCCGGTAATCTTCAACGTCGACCGCGGGCTGGCCTGCTACTCTCTGTGCCACCGTGTCTCCGTGCCCATACACCGAGCACCGTCCAATAACTGTTCTACATCTAATTACAGGTACCGGGTAATGTATTACAAAGGAGGCCGAGGCAGCCGGTCCTGGATAAATATACCGAATAGTTTTGAGGGGGCCACCGGCCGAACAGGAAAATATCATTCCGCGAACTTTTTGATGAATAAGAAATTAAAACTTTAACGAATCCTTGAAACGAATTTCTGATTCCGGTGCGGTGCAACTCGCGTAATAAGGTTTCCACCCTTTTCTCTCCGAGCGCAAACGAGCAGGAGGCTGCTGAATTTAAATAATTTAATACGTCCCTGACGAACTTTTAATTCGTTTCGCTTGATTATTCTCACGTTTTTCTTTGCCGTTGCAAAATTACGACCCGCTTTAAATATCCTTCTGGGAAGCGTTATTCAACCACGGAAATAAAAGCAACTTCCGGTTACCGGTTTCCTGTCGTGTCGTCGTTGCCACCACTACTGCCGCCATCGCCGCAGCGACGCGACCGTGTTTCTTTTACAATTTTCCCCGTAATCCCTTCGGAAATGCATTTGGGACGAACTTTAAGGTTTTTCCGCCGGCATCCGGTGTGTTCTCCGGATGGTATTCCTCTTTTTTCCTTCGCCGTCTCTCTCTCCCTTTTCATATTTATTAAACCGTGCAGTTAGTGTTCCGTAATTCTAGCAGGAATTGCGTCGCGCGGCTGTTGCGAAATTGAGAATAAAACTACGGATAGAGGGCGGCGGATCCGCGAAAGACCCCTTTTCCGGGGGATGCGGTCAATGCTGGTCGGAGACCGGCTCCAGTTATAAACTTCTGCGAGGACGGTAACGAAAATTCCCTGGCCGGAAATAAAAGTAAATTAAAGCGCGCGTGGCCGGTTGTTTAAAATGTAACAGCCAATTACTGGCCTTCCGGCTGCACACGGGCATTGTCGATCGCGTCAATGATCGCACGTTCCTCCATGCTTCTACACTGATTCATCGCGAAGTTAACCCCAATGCTTGGCTGCGACATTTCAAGCCTGTTGCTCGCCAATTCTTTCGTTCGTATCTCGGCGTGAAATTACGCTGCGTGCGCAATTGTCGTCCCACTTTGTCAACAAATTATCAACTTTTAACTGGTGGATAGTTGTATACGGTTACATTTCGGAAGAGCCTTTATAGCATTTGGAGTAGCATCAGTGAAAGTCATGGGTGGAAAAACAGAGCCCGAAGCGATAGATTTTAATGAAACGATCGAAAATGTTCTTTACGAACATGATATCGAAATTGTGTCAGTTAAAATCAAATTTTGAAGAAGTAATCTGTACGGTAGTGGAGCCGGTTACTGTGGGGTAACAATCTTTTTCATTTTCGAGTATTTTTATATTTATCGAATAAGACATATTCAACTTTTTTATTCAAAAATAACTAAAATAAAGGAACAAAAAGTTTTATCGTGTCATATTCGATAAATATAAAGTTAATTATACCGAAAACAGACCAAAGGCACAGCAATTGATCGTCTCACAGTAAATCGGCCCCACTTCCCTAGTGTTAGATCTTAACGAAGAGTTCGAAACTGTTTCCTCAAGACATGATAGTGAAATTCAATAATTAACGAAACTTAGAGAAATAATTGACGAAATTGAGGGAGCTATGCTTGAGAAATTGTCTTATATTATCGAGCAATTGCAATACTCATGTTTCTAACAAGATATTTGAGTGCAAGTGTACAAGGTTTTTATTCAAAATTTATGATTTCATATTTTTCAATAATTTCTTAATAAATATTCTGATTTTTTTCTTTTGTATGAAGTATCGGATTTCGAAATCCGATTCACGATTTTTACATTCGTTTTAACTTCGTACCTTCGATGTAATCGCCTTAAGAATGAAATATGAGAGCACAATTTCATTTTATCAGTAAGTCAAATGTAATACTCCTCTTCTCTTCTCGTGTAATTCTGTAAATCCGATTTCTAAAAAAGTTCCTTTCCTTCTATCGTGATCATTGTTCTTGGTTCCTGGAGTTACGTTATATTAATACTCGAAGAAATATTAGTTACTCGTGGAAATCTTCTTCTTACAATTCTTCTCTATTGTTGAATCTTACCGCTATAGAAAACAAAAATAATAATATATATATATATATATATATATATATATATATTATTATTATTATTATATAATTATTAATTATAATTTTTATATATATAATGTTACGCAGACCATGATTAAACTATTATTTCCTTGCGTAACATAGCTGTAATATAATATATATTAGCTGATAGTATTATCTGTGTCAAATTGCTTATTATTTGTCTGCAAATATAATCTTACGACATTCAACGCAGTTGAATCAAAATTTATGTTACGCACTATGGATCCCAAGAAAACTCAATGAAATAAAAATATCTCACTATTAAACTTGCCACGACCCAGATTACTATAAGTATATACAAGTACAGTCCACAGTTTAATAATTGAATTTTACAATTAATATATTGTTTACTTTAATTCTGGTGACATAAGAAACGTTTTAACTCCAATGAATAAATGAGTAAACGAATAAATTGTTGTCGGGTTATTTGGACTCGTAGTATAAATATCGTTATTTGATTATCTAGTGTCTGACAATTTATTCTCACATGTTTTATTAAGAAAATATATATAGAAAAACAAACTGGTCTAGTAGAACTACGTTGAAATATAAGTTGGAGAACAATTTGACAAATAAAAAATTATAAATGCTTCCACGTATACTCAGTTATATTTTGGTAAAAAGAGTCCTCCATTCAATTGTTAACAATTTATGTTATTACGGACTGCAGTATTTGCTCGAAAAGAGCACAGGTGACGCAATATCGTGCTTCTCTCTCTCTCTCTCTCTCTCTCTCTCTCTCTCGACTCGATCATCCTCAGGATGCAACGTTAAATCTGTGTTATCGGCAAGCAAGCCCCTCGTTCTCTCCCTTTCACATCTTCCTATTTCCCTTTTCTTCGCCCTTTATTTTTCGTTCGAGTCTCGCCAACGCGCGTCGCTATCCTCCTGTAAGAGGATCATTCTCGCGTACTTTTTATCTTCCATTCCGTTCCTCTCCCTTACGCTCCTTTTAAACCAGCCAATTCGCCTCTCGAACAAGAAAGTGGTCTGGGACGAAATGTAGGAAGAGCGTGGAATTATCCGCTCTCTAGCGGATAGCCAGTTATCCAGGGTACGATTACGCTCGAGTTATGTCCGGATGTCCTGCCGACGTTGAGCTCGGCTATCGTCTCTTTTTGCTGGTCGCGAGTGAGGAAATTGTTTCGCTCACGGGTACTCCTGAGCACATCCAAGGACAGACGATAATCCAAAATTCTATTTTTTGCCGTCTCCCTTGATCGTTTCGTTCTCGCCTTGGATTATATCCGGCCGAAGAAGACTCGCCCGCCTTCGTTCCGGCGCTCTAATATTTTCCAAATGAAAAGGAACAATCTCGCTGCACCGTAAAAAGCAAGAAGATTTTAGCTTTCATCTTTAACGGCATATGCAGGGTGGGCTGGAATTCGTAGTAGAACCTTGCAGTTCGTTTTTATAATTGCGAATTGTCAACAACTATAAAAAACGAGCTACAAGGCTCATATAATCGTATCTCCTCTTCCCAAATTGTCCACTTTTGTGCGCAATCCGAGCGTCAGTTAAGGAGACATTATTGTATTTTCTACGCTACAATTTACCTCTATTTGTAATTTTCCAAAAATGTCCCGTGCTCCGTAAAATGTATTATCCACACAGAGTTTCCAGAACAAAGCCCGGCCGCACCGAAAGTTGTGCGCTCTGCGGATTGTCGATCGATTGATACCTGGAAATGGGGGCATTTAAAATTCGTGGCTCGCGTGGTCAATGCATCGGAGATTTTGCCCGCAGTGTGCGATATCGTCTTAATTTTATTCGGAGAGAGAGAGAGAGAGAGAGAGCGAGACGGAGGAAATTCGGTGTTCGTGCAGCTACTTCCGTTTACTTTTAACACGCCGTCGGAAGACCAGTTGCAGCATCGTTATCGGTCTTTTTCCGTTCTTTTTAGCTTATCGTCTTCTACCAACGCGCACTGCGAAGATACTCGAGAGGATGAATGTTCGACTCGATGGCTCTCGATGTTGAAGTAGATGAAGGCCTGCGGTACATAAGTCTGGCCCATTAATCAGTTCGCAAACGGCATTTCGCAAGCTCCACGGGTTGGGATTCGAACTACCGGTATTGGTGAGTCTACCCTTTTTACAATTTATGAGGGCCTGGCGTCCGTTGATCTTCTTACGATAGGATAGTCTGTCCCCGAAATGTTGTAATTTTTCTACCGGCTCATCGTTATCGATATTCAACAAATATCGCCGGCCTTTTCTCCTTGTCCATTCGTTTCGTCGTTATCCGTTCGTTTGTCGGTACATTGAACTGATTACCTGAACCTGGCCGGCAGAACAATTCCGAGATAAACCTGTGTCGATCGCGACCTTTTTGCGATCTCTTGCGGTACAGCGACCACAATTCCGCCATAACTCTGCGAAACCATAGCCACGCCGAAAATACGTTTTAATAAAAATAATTAGATATTCTTGTTCTCGTATCTTACAATGGTTTCAAGGTTGCAATTAGCTCGATATTATTTTCGATTTATGTTTGAAACATTGCAAGCAGACGAGACTAGATTGTCCGTTTTACGATAGCGAACAAAGTGAATCGAAATGCAAAATGACATTTGCCGCACGGATCTTCGTTGGACGCTCCATGTTTACAGCACGGTAATAAACGAGTGGTCGATGCAATCGAGTTGAAACTTCCACTGCACCTAGACTATATCACTGCTTCTATACACCCATCAAACAGCAACGTCGTATCTCTTTCAAAACTAAAATTGCAAGAGAGAGCAGAGTTCGATAAGAAAATTAATCGACGATTAATGATTGAATTACTATTGTTAATCAATAATCGTAATTAACGATTACATTCGTTTTAATCAATAATCGTAATTAACGATTACATTCGTTTTAATCATCAATCGTAATTAACGATTAAATTTCTTTCAACCGTTAGTCCTGATTAACGATTAAATTAGGAATCCCTCTTCAACTTTTCAAAACAAAAATATGATCAATCATTGGCGGTTTTATCCAACGAGTAACTACGAGTTTGCGATTCGTAAGTCCCGCAAAATTTTAACTGCGTTCGTATACACACATACCTCGAGTTATTGCCGCGATTGTTTTCGTAGACAACCAGCCAGGATTTGCGGGCCAGTTTACGCGGTCGAAGAGCAAATGTTCTTTCATCGCGCTCACCCGAGGAATTTGAGCGCGGTTCAATAACCCTGGTAGATCTCCGGTATTATGCGAAGAAGGTACTATTTATTAGGCACACGGAGATCGAGGCAGACATTCTCCGTCTAATCCGCGAGGCAACGCGAAGAGCAGAGCAGAGCAGAACAGAGCAGAGCAGAGCAGCGGAGAGGAGTGGAAAGGAGAGAAGAGGCGAGAGCAGAACGAGGCCCGAGCGGACAAGTTGCCATTGTTCCAAAAGCTCGGAACTCCGCGGCCGCGTGGATCCTCCCTTCTGTTTCGAGACATCCTCCTTCCGCCCCGCTCTTTCAACTAGATTTACCTAGGTCATTGTGTCGCGTTTTCCGAGTGACAGTACCAATATACCAGGATATAGGGCCGACGAGGCCATTGCAATCCGCACGACACGGCCGTTACAAACAGGACCAAAGACCGCGCGGGTCTCCGGACCGACGTTCTTGTTTCCAGGTCAGTGCTGAATAATATCCTCCTCGTTGCCTAATGACGCTTCTAATCTTTGCATTGTCTTCCCTGGATACACGGTATTCTTCGAGTAAACCTCCCGAAATGCCGCGCTATTCATCTTGCCGACCGGCTGACGTATGATGCCGCGGGTGCCGGTTGCGATGTTAAGTAGCGGAATTGCCATCCGGGGACGTCAATATGACAAAACGGCGGACGGGTAAGCGTGTGTACAATGGAATTCTGCAAGCAAGCTGCTTACGCTCGTTCGAGGATGTTACCGTCGTCGTACGGGTCCTTACTTCCCATGTGGAACCGCAGTGACAGAGGTCCCGGACGGCTAAAGGATGTATGCGTTCCGAAATAATGGTACCGTTTCTGGAAAATGCCGACACTAAAGGCACCGCGATGTTTGGAACTATTAGGCCAAACGGTTTTGAAATTATTCGACTAGACTGTGGCAGCGGAAACTGCTTTGAGATGGCGAATACACTCTAGGTCTAAGTCTAAATCTTGTAGAGGAAATATCGCGGCACCGAAATGGTCCGAGATTTAACAGCTGATTGCTCGTAAATAGATCGTAATTAAGATGTTTACGCAAATTCTCGTCGAAAGAATAATGCAGAAATTTTATTCATTTTTATGAATACACAAGTATCTTGTACTTCAGGAAGCATAAGCCATGAAAGCATGAACTGCATCTGCAATGTACTGGGTTCCACTTCTTATTACGCTTTATTTAGTAACAACGATATACGCTAAACTTCTTATTTTTTTATAAAATCTCTAAAAAAGACAAACGCAACTATCGACTGAACGGTATAAATCGATGGTCGCATAAAGTGTGTCATATAATTGATATCGAGAACACAGCGATGTTCACATTAGCCTAACGGTCTTCAATTTGTTTGTGTGAAACTATTTATTTAGTCGTGATAAAAAATGTTTAGCGTTGTTTACAAGACAAAAGTAAAAGACTCGCAAAGAATGAAAGAATTAAATGTTTATCAGATCATTAAATCCTTCAGAATGGTACATTGATCGATGCTTTTGAATTGTTCTTTAACTTTTTGCTTTGCACTACCGCAGCTTTAATCGTCGATCTAATTAAATCTTATCAAATTGCCTCACGGTTTTGTTACGCTTTTTCGATAGCATTCTGTAGTACTTCCCGACGACTTTCCCGGCCATTCGTCTTCAACGTCCAGCAAGATCAATTATTCTGACGACGGAACTTTCTTTACGTGGTAACAAACTTCCTTCGTGTCCCACGTTGCTGTCCCAATTTATTTGTACACGTTTTCTGCTCGAGATTAATTGAATCTGTGCTAGCGATTCTATGCCACCGATTTGAAGAATTCTACAGAAGTAGAACGTTAGAGTCTGGCGTACGTAACATTTACTAAGGGCAAGCAAAAAGATATCGACGAGTCTCTCGTTAGAGTAATTTTTTAATAAAATCAGTATCAATACACAGTTTACTTAAGTATTTCCGAAAAATATTGTGTTTTAAGAATTTATTTTGGCCCCATCCCGTTATTATTATAACGTATGCGTGCCTCAATTAAGAAATTCATTCAACCATGTCTCGTCTTTTCCAATCTTTTAGAAATTGTTGAAATTGTAAAGCATGTTTCATGAGGAATGGTTAAATAAATTTCTTGAAAATGAAAGTGAAAAATTCGAAATCGATCATTTTGATCGGTACGGTAGGTTTAGTGTTAGCTGATATACCATTCTTTTGGATGTACGAACTAAAAGTGTATCGATATATAAATCGCTATAAATCGCTTATGAATCGCTACAAATATTAGATAATAAAAGATCGTAAAATGGTTTGATGGAGGCAATGCAAGCGAGATGAAGGCCAAAATTGTACGTTCTAAAATTTTGTATTTCCTCGTTGAATTCGTGCACGCGATCGGGAGATGGCGGAGAGCGTTGCGTAGACATCATTTAAACGAGCTGTGAAACGTTTATTAACGTCAACAGAACTTTGCTTGTTCGATTCGTTAATGTTAAGAGCGCGAGTAAGTGCGTCGTCGGCAGAACCCCCGTTTACTTAACGTTTCTCATTAGCCTATTAGGAAACTTCAGCTGCTCATTACTCGAACGTCGAGACATTTGGGAATTGCGTCGGGTCCCTCTACTTTGCTTTGTACAGGCGATAATAAGAATCCTGTTTTCGATGAATTTCTTGACGGCGATAACGACTTTTTTGTTGTTGTTTTTACTAGAAATTTTATGATTTAGTTCAATGTAGACAATCTCTACTAAATATTACGTAAACCTAGAAGTAATACAAATTTTTCTTTTGTTTTGGCGGAAAACATTTATTTATTAAAGAAATTCTACATTTTAATCAACAATATAATTTCCATCATTTTTTAACACCTTTAGTCAGCGTATAAACAGTTGTTCGATTCCTTTTTTAAAAAAGTCCGTCGATTTTGCATTGAAAAACTTTTCCAAGTGCGTTTTCACTTATTCAAACATTGTTAAAGTTTTTACCTCTTAACGTATGCTCGAACGATCTGAAAAGATGGTAATTCGACGCCGCAAGATCTGGTGAATATAACCTTATGCCTTGCTTAACAATTCGTGACACAAGGGGGAAACGTAATTTGAAGTTATTTATTTAAATTACCATTAAAAAGATTGAACACTTTTAACATTCAGAATGGCAAAAATATTTTGACACTTAGCTAGAATACTTTGAAGGTTTAATTTATTGTCATTTATATCTTCACGTGTTATGTGGAAGAAATGATATAAAATACAATACAAATACAATAAATTCTTCCGACGCTCACAGATTGTGCACAAAAATGGACAATTTGAGAAGAGAAGTTACGATTATTCGAACCTTGTGGCTCGTTTTTATAGTTGTCGACAGCCGGTAATTATAAAAACGAGCCGCAAAGCTCGAATAACCTTATCTCTTAGGGAGAAATTACTGTATTAAAGATGGAACTAGGAATGGAAGTGATTGAGTCTTCCCATAGCTCCAGCTTATCGTTCTGGCTTTGTTACTAACAACTTCAACGTGAAATATTTCAGTAACTATAAGCCGTCAGCACCCAAAACCAGGTATCATTAGATTCAGTTTAACGAGCTCTACCACTGTGCAAAATCTCATCAAAAGTGAGTGTCACGCCTGTGGACCACTCCTTTTAAGAAAGATGCCACAAAATTGTCCATAATCCCGAATTCCAAGAACAACAACTTTGTTTCAATATCGTGCCATTTTTATAGTGATCAAAATCTATATAAATTTATCAATACATGTTTATTCGATATAAAAGTTACTATATGGGGACAAAGCTCTCTGTCAGAAGCAGAAAGAATTTGCAACGGAAGTGGAAGGTTTTTTGCTCTGAAGTGTAGCGTTATTATGGTCGGTGAACCGATGAAAGAAAGTCGTTGGGGGTGAGGGGGGGGATATTAGACGCGGGTAAATTTTCCAATTAAGGAAGGCACGCATCCAGGACGTATTATGGTGGATATAATTAAACCAGAGAAGAGGTCGTACACGGTCGAACGAAATGATCGATAGCCTCCTGTATTTGAGGAACTTTTCGCACTCGAGGCTACCAATTAAGTGTATTTTTATCAGACGGAGGCACACCCACCTGGTTACGTGATATATCATCTTTTTGGTAGTGTCTCGTAACACGAACATTTGAGATCGAGTGACGATTTATACCAGTTGGTCCGAGATGGAATCAATTCGAGCGTTGTTTCTATGCTCCTTTGGGGAATCAACGATAGAGCCGTCGCCGTTCGACTGTGCAATTTAATCCCATTTTCTTTCGAGTTAAAAGGCACAGGATAATACGATTGTTTCTATTAGAGTTCGCCACATATTGAATTAATTCGACAGGTACAGATCGATATTGGATTAATACGTATGTTATATAACAAACAAACTATGAGCGTTCCTGTCCCCCGTTTCGTTCAGAAATTTTTTTTCAATTACAGTGGAGTACGGAAGGATCGATGAATATTCCATAAATCGTGTAATAAAATCGTGAAATACATTTTGACGATAGAATATTGCAGATGTATTTAACTCAAAAATCGTGACAAAAGTGCGATTTTTGCGATAAACTCGGATAAAAAAGTTAAAAGGCGAGAGTTTTTCTATTTCTTTTGTTATTCCAAGTAATTGCAAAATCGTCACTGACATGGAATAGTAATAATTTACTCGACTCCAAACTCGTACACAAAATTTTGAGCTGCTCTTGACGTAATTCACAAAAAAAAGAAATAAATTGAAACGAAGCATTTTAGTTATTATATAATAGACTAGTTCTCGTATAATCTAAAAAGAATTCAAATCATTTAGTCCAGTTTGAAAAGTGTTATTGCGTTTTAACCCTTAAATGCATATTATTGCCAATTGTCTACGTTCCAGTTCCACTTGATTTTATTCGAAAACCTGAGTATGTGCGTTTCCGAACGCACGTTGATAACAATAGACGATAGACCATGTGCGAAATAAAAGACTTGACATTACTTTTGGCGAGTAAGTTATATGTTTTTTGACATTTGAATGCGGTGGGTGATAACTTCCAGGTTGCAAAGGATTTTCACGAACCGAGTGCATCGAATGCAAGGTTGCTTTGTGTCGCAACAAAAATCGCAATTGCTTCGCTGCATTTCATTTATAAATAATGTGAAAATTCCTATACTAATAGATAATATAAATACATGACCATTTGTTTACGTCTACAATAATTTTAGTAATAAACGCATATTGTTGCCAAAAGTCTACGTACAACTTTTTTTCAAAATAAATACTCAATATTATTACTTAGATTTTTTTATTTATTTTTTACGCAACCTATGACTACATTCCTATAGAAAACGATTTTTTAAAATTCAAAACAAAAAATTATGCATTTAAGGGTTAAAGGGGCGTTCGAGTACTATCGTTGGCCACTGTAATAATTGTAGCAGCTCTTAGGCCTCGAACACTCAACTGCAATGAAATTTTGTTAGTAGATACTGCGCAGTCAGTTTAGAAGCAATCGGTCTGAATCAGATTGTGCTAACTAGTTTTGAAAGCAATCAGGCTTCTATTAATCGGTGCAGTGAGTTAGACTACAAGAACCACTCAGGCATCAAGAAATGTAGTGACTAACCAAGCTCGGTTACATAGTTGAAATACTTTAACCACTGTCATCGTCTTCTTGGTATACGCAGAGACCGCCGTGTTTGTTCAAATAACTGGATTACACCGTCGAGTAAACTCGACGCCGTATATTTGCACAGCAAAAACGTGTACAACGCGTTTCTTTCTTTTGTAAACTCTGTCATCCGGTTCTTTCTCCCTGCGGCTATCGCGAGAACATTTTTATTCGCCAAGTTTAGTAAACGTCTAACTCTAAAGAAATTATTGTTGGCGAATTTTCATATTTGAATACGGTCAATTTTGTATCAATCTTTTACGTACAATTTTCGTCTTCGCAGTATAGCATTTCCGGAACGAACGGACGCGTTCAGAAATTTCGCGAGATCGCTGGACGGGAGCATAAGTAAGCGTTCCACAGTTAATTGGCGGACATGCGATGACTACGTTGTCGATTATCGGACGATTCGATGGAGTATGTCTGGTCGGCGAATCCGGCTGCGTACCGCGGATGAAACGAAGAGGGCTGCATCGCCATTTCGAGGCTGTCTAGGTGCATGCATTTCTGATTATACACTCGATTCCAGCGCCGGCAGTAATCGTTCGGTCAGAGGTGCTTCCGCGACTTGTCGCTGACTGCAAACGAAGACATTTCTTGCGGGTCGTGCCACCGCACCGTTCGACAGTGACGGATAGGCGTGAGCACCGCTGAGGTAATCTAGACTCTATTGCCGCTATCAGATCCGCCGATCAGGGCTACTTGCTTCTCTTTGAACGAACCGGGTCAACCGGCTGCAGTGTCAACATGCTGGAAATGCTCCTATAACGGTTCCCTTCATGAGCCACAGACTCTTCTTAGCGTCCTCTTGCAATCTTTTTCCCCGGCTTGTCGTCGCAACGGTGCTCCATCCTCTGTATTCTTTTTAATGGATCACGCAGTCGCACCACGCCCACACATTCTTAGTAGGCGTTGCCGGATGACCCAAGACAAATTTGCGTTCTTTTCATCTTCTCGCTAATACGCGACATTCGGAATTTCTTCCGAAGAAAATTGTACTTTGCAAGATGAATGAAAGTGTTATCAGCGGACGATCTCGATGCGTTTCTGCTTCTGATATGGAGCTTGTAGCGTTCAAGTGAAACTGAAAGAAATGTTGAGGTAAAAATGTTAAGTCCTGTGCGATTTTCCAATTTCTCGATTGACAAAATTGACATCGCTTTCTGCCTTCTCGTGTCCATTCGAAAAGAAAGACAAAATTTTTATTTTAATAATTTTGTCTACTTCTCTTGCCAAAAATTTTATCAATTATTCTTACGTACGATATTTCTGCGGGCTTCTGAAAATATAACAATGTATATTTTTATGACATTGTCAACAGTATAAACATGTTTAAGCGATGCTCATTAGCATCGAAACGTGCTCGTTGAATAAAAACGTATCGGGCTATCATCGCGACATGGGAAGGATCTACGATCGATGAGATTAATGTCGGGGTCGGAGTGAAAAGAAAGAGAGAAAAGGTACGCTTGCACCTCGATTCGGGGTGTTTTATCAAGTTGCACACTTCTGAACAAGGGATGAGCTACCGGAGAACTTGCGACGCCTGCGAGCTCGACCGATTCGTTCCGAAGTTCCCTGGACTATCTTGCCTTTTAGTCTCGAGAGAGGAGCGATTTGACTCCCCTAGAAAGTAAATTTCTTAACAACTGGGAGAAAGGGAGCTTAAAAGACCACTAGGATGCTGTTTACGATGCACAGTCGAACGAGACGACCGTGTTATGGCAGTGGCTACTGGTAAACCCTTGTTACTCGGCTTTCGATAAAGCATATGAGAATTTGTGAATTATCGTAGTGGATTTATATATTTTGTTATAAACATCTGTTAGGCTATCCGCAAGCTTTCAATTAAATAGTTCGTATCCTTGAAAGAGAGTTATACAGAGAATGTTTTATAAAATAACCTTGAAAGTAGTTTGTATTAACGTTAATTTCATTTTACACCGTTTGTGACTTTATCAATTGTTTACAAATGTGTACAATGTATTCTTTGAAGACCTTTAACCGGTGTTTACAGTATTTTTCGAGATATTAACGTTTCCGAATTGTTCGAGAAAGACTGTTGTACGTATCAATATATTTTATTTCATATAAATATTTCTTTTACATATTCGTAATCGGTTCTATGTAAACACACACTAATTCGAAGTGACTGAAATCTGAAGTTAATGCCCGTCATCAGGAACGACTTAATATTTTTTAATGTTACCATATATATAATATTTTCTCTGTAAGAAAAAGACCATTTGAAATTTTTGAAGTGATCATAAAAAGAATTTCCGACCTTCATACGCAATACAGTTACAATACGGTACATAATTCGTTTCGCAAATTGATTTTAATAACGAAATTTTTAACGAAATTTCCACACAAGTTTCATCGAATGTCTGATTAATCACCGTGTTCGAGCGAATGAAATTTTCGCACACGCAAATCCACGCGCTGCCAACATTTTCTCTTCCCTTCTGCCCGGAACCATTAGGAAATAGACATGCTGGTATCTCGCATGGAACTCTCCAGTGACATAGCCAGCGGCTTCAGTGGGTCATCGGTTGTCATTCAAATATTTTCTTTCGATTCAACGCGTCACATCGAACCCTCCTCTGGCTGTAATTCACTTCCCGTTTTTTCCTGACCGCGTTGGCTACCTTTTCGGGCTGGCCAGAGGCAGCAAGAGAGAGCCCGGGGCTCGTCCCGAGTAGCCATGTTTGCAGCCGTAACTCGCGGAAGCTGGGGCCAGCTAGATGTTCAAGCTCGCCTGGTTATTCATAGAATGAGTAATTTCAGGCTTGGCCCGCGGACGATTCAACGCCGGGGACGTTTGTCCGTCATTTGGTTTGCTCCGCTGAACGGGGGCTTCTCTGCTCACCTGCGGGGCGGACAGAAGCTTGTCGTATTTGCCATCTCTCTTTGTGACGTTTGCCCCGCTTCATTTCCCACTTTGTTGAACCACCAAGACGATGGGCAAAGTTGGGGCGGGCCGGAACACACTGGCAAGGAGATCATCCTCCTCTCTGCTGGTACCCAGGCAGGAAGGAGGCGGAGGCCCTCGGTGGCGGACTCGTTTGAAAGAAAATGAGGCTAGCATTTTAATGAGACACTACCGGGAGTGGCTCGCGAGGCCAGCAAATAGATTCGCTGATATCCTTCTTTTTCC
Organism: Megalopta genalis; assembly: GCF_051020955.1. Classification (NCBI taxonomy): domain Eukaryota; kingdom Metazoa; phylum Arthropoda; class Insecta; order Hymenoptera; family Halictidae; genus Megalopta; species Megalopta genalis. The sequence continues at coordinate 6,671,445 of NC_135014.1, read as the reverse complement.
GCGGAGGAAAAACCCTCCAACGTTCAAATGCCCTGTTTTCATAAGCGGACACGCGAATCGTGTGAATCACTCCCGACCTCCACCCTCTCTCATTCGGCCTCTCGTGCCATTTCTCCCGTGCCTTTCACTGTTTCTTAAATGCGTGCCTCTATACGGCCACCAAACGAATGTCCGCATGCGGCCACCGACGCGACGCCGCGTATTCACCATTTCGCGTGCGCCTTCGAATGCTATTCCCTCTCTCTTCCTTCCGCTCTCTTTCTCTCTCCTTCTCGCTCGATCTTTTGCTCTCTTTTCCTCTTGCTCCACGATCATGATTAATGCGAATCCACGGTTAGCCGGTATAGAGGACACGGCAGAGGAATCGTTTGTAACGGTGGCTTGTCGATCTTTGATTTGAAAGCCCCGCGCGACTTGACCGAACGCTCCTCAGAGGTTCTACATGGTTTGTGGTATCTTTTCGGTGCCTCGTACCTTTGAGGCTGGCTTATTCACTATTGGCTCGAATAAGGCTGATACGAGTAAGTTGATTCCAGTTTTTCGCTTCTAACGGAAGCGAGGCGCAGCTGTGGAAGCTGCGATACGCGAATGCATACGTTATTTTCTAGCTAAAAAGATATGCTAGGTGTTTACCAATAGGGAGACACCAGATATACATGCTTGTGCTAAAGATGTTTCGCATTGTTACGTAAATCAGTCTCAGTATACTGGAATAAGTTCTAGGATTAGTATATACTGCAAGAGGTATCACGTGCATGTTACATAAGAATTCATAATACATAATAAATACAAATTTTCCAAGACGATTGTCAAAAACAGAAATTAAATAAAAGTATACTGTATATACTCTGTAACAGCGTTTTTAAATTTTTGTCGATAGCTGTCAAGATTTTCTGTGCAATTAATATCCGTAACGATTGGTTCAGAGATACAAGGGGGTTTCGGCGTACGAGCTGAACCGAATCGAGGGAATTCAATGGAACCAGGAAAGTTAAAGAGGATTAAATCGCTTTTAGGACAAGGAAGAAGAATCTAGTCCGCAATCTCGGCAACGGTCGATGCCGCGATTTATTTGATAAATCAATGGGGTGGTCCCTAAATTATTCGTTCACCTCGATTTAGGTAGCCGTGAAGCAATTAAGAATCATGATTAACGACTCCCCGCGCAACTCTCCGGGAAGTTTGGTCTGGCCAGCGTTCCCCCGACGTTGACGACGGTCCAAACACCTAACTGGTATATACCCTTGGCCGGGAGTTGCGACTATAGGATAGGGGACGCTAAGCGAACGCCTGTCTTTTCACAACTGCGTGATAAATTCCAGCAACTGCCCCTTGGTCACTGTTCCTTATAATTCCCTCATTAAGAACATTTGTGGTCGTTACAAATATTAGACAGAAAAATTACAACGTATATCTCTTTGAAAACGTGCTTGAAGTTTTCCTTTCAGAACGCAAGTTTCCCCGATTATATTCGATTATGCCTTGTTCAACAATTCGTGACACAACAACGGCAACGTAATTTGAAGTTATTTATTTAAATTACCTTTAAGAAGATTGAACAGTCTTAACATTCAGAATGGCATTCTCTCTCTCTCTCTCTCTCTTTAACCCTTTCGCTCCGAACGACGGATATATCCGTCATCCATATGAACACTCGCGGAGCCGAACGCCGGATATATCCGACATCCACATGATCGCCCTCTGGGGACGAACGCCGGATATATCCGACATGTTGGTAAAATCGCGACCTAATTTTTGGACTGCACCGCCTCTTGTTACTATTGCGTGAACTTTTGACGAAACAAACAAACGACAGTCCGAAATAAACGACACACCATTCAAGTTATATTTGTTCTACCTGCATTTCCCATTATTATTGTGTTACATGTCATAAAGGGATAGAAAATCGAAAGTACTAACTCTAGGACTAATTATTATGTATTATGTTTTGTATTATGAATATTATGTTTTATTTTTTACTGTATATTATATATTATTTCTTCACTTTTTCCATTGTTAATGAAACTTTTTTTACCTATTAAATAACTTTATATCTTATGCAGAAATTATAACTATATTGTTTTAAAGAAAAATCCCTTTTCTTCCCAAATACACTATCCACGCGCAATGTGCACAATTTCGGCGGGTGGTTCCGTTCAGGAGGGGCGCTACGGCGGACTGAACCGCCGTAGCGAAAGGGTTAAAGATAATATTTTTTGTCCGATATGATGAAGTATTTATAACATTCAGATATTCTATATCTTGCTGCATTCGTTGAAAATACAATAAATTCTTCCTAACTGACGCTCGGATTGTGCACAAAAATAGACAATTTGGGAAGAGATGATACGATTATTCGAACCTTGTGACTCGTCTTTACAGTTGTTGACATCGGTAATTATAAAAACGAGTTGCAACACGAGTCGAATAACTGTATCTGAATTACTGTAATTCTATTGAATTTATTGTACTTTCAAGACCTTATTTACTGTCATTTATACTCTCTCTTTAATGTTTAATGCGGAAGAAACGTTAATTGTTCGAAGTTCTGAGACTTACAATTGGTCTTGGTTTTTAGAGTTCAGAGATGTGTGTCTGCAATAAACATACTCGTACTTTACGCAGAAGTGACCATTGTATCATATTCTTGCGTATTCCAGGATTTCCATTTGAAATTATGTTGGAATTTTGCCACTATTTTGATTTCATGTAATATTTTACATTTATTAACAGTATAAACAGAAATCGCGTTATTAACACTAACCTCTAACATTTACGTAATTGTCACTTATATTGTTACACAGTTACACACATTATTGGGTATGACAGCCTGTGACACTTCGAACAGACACGTCGCATAAACGATATTGCATTAATTACTAGATATCTTTTCAAGATTTAAACATTCATTACCTACGAATAATTTTAGTCATAGAACAGATTTTAGTCCAAAGAAGAGATTTTTTAATATGCCGGCAATGATGTTCGCCGTGAATTTCGTTCGTCACTGTATTAAATTAATTTCTCGCCTACTAATTACGTCTGGCTGCAGTTTCAGGATGGTTAGCCATTACAAAGACATTGTTATCTCATTAAGACAAATTGCTAATCGTGCGAAATTATATCGCCAACGTTCAGGATCATTAATAACATCTCGAGTGCAATTAGCCCTGCCGTGATGTCTCCGTAATTGTTTTAATGGTCTCTAATTATTTGGGGATACCTGTTATGAAGTTGCTAACCGCGCCGGGCAACGTCCGAAACGTCGCCGTGGACAAAGAGCATCGCGCGAACTAGAAATTGATTTAGTTTTGAATCGCGCAGCCTGGAAAGTGGCTGTCCAACCTAATCATGACGTCCCTCGTAAAATGGAGAAGGACTTACTACCGATTTGCTGCCGCGTTAACAAAATTTACTGGCTCCCTTTTACTGGCTCCCCTTTCCTTGAAAATTCGGAAGAAAACATGGCGATGTCGAATTCAACTGGTTCGAAAGAATTTGAAAATACAGTTCTTAGTTTCATCTTAACCCGTTGAGGGTTTAAAATGTCACCTAACGTGGGAATTTATTTGGATTTTCATTTAGGTCGCGTAAGCATCTTAAGTACTCATAATAATTAATGAGCAGGAGATGCAGGAAATCGTAAAAGATCAGAGAAGTATTTTTAAATAGTTCTCTATACTATTTTCAAACTATTTGAGTTCAGATAAGAACAAAATCGATAGAATATTTTTTAATAACTGACAGCAAAGTTACAATTAGAAAGTTAGTGAAACATTAGCCGAATTAGAATGAACATAATTGCTATAATTAGATTATACTGTTTACCCTTATTTTCAAAATAAATTGAACAATATCCCAAGAAATTGGTGTGTATACTTCGTTTCGTTTAAATATTGTTATTATAAATATTTATAATTGTCATAGAAAATGTCTATAATTATATTTAGAAGTATCTGCAGAACCGTTTCACCAAAGAAACATTTTCAAAGGTTTAACCGTGAGAGAATAATAATAGAAATTGAGAATAACGGAGAAAAGCGATTTCTTGATTTGCGATCAGCATGTAAAAGTCTAAAAGAGTATCATCTATTGATTGTCGTAACGCGAAAGAAAGGTTGAAATTGGATAGACGGATTCATTAACTTCAGTAATAGCGCGATTGTAACATTGGAGCTGTACTAAATCAAGCTGTCCGAAGGGACTGCGGGTTTGGAGTTGAAGCCGTCCGCAAATACGTTTTTCAGGGAATATTCCTTTTCTTATCAGATGTTGCAGCGTCCTTCACTCGGGGCGAGGCTACGGCCTATCTTGGATCATAATTCCCGGCTCCAGATGAGGTTGAAAGAGTGTCCCTTTACAGATGGAATAAAGATGGGAAGTCATTCGACAAACAGGAAACGTCTACATTTCCGAGTTTCTATGACTTCTTATCCGACCCTACTTCCGCCGGGCAAACGGTCTGATATCCCCCATCTCTGTTAACAAACCATTAAAGTTGTACCGCGGTTTGCTTTCGTTCATTAAGTAAACCTTCTCTACACCCTTTCCTAATCTTCCGTGCTTTCTGCTGCTTTAGACGTGGACGACGACAATGATTGCCTCTATTGAAACAGTATTTTTCAATTGCAACGAGTTTACTGAATGCAAGAACAATTTTTTAACTTAACACATATTCGTCCGCATGACGAAAATTCGTCATTTCGCAAACAATCACCAATAGCCAAATGACGAAAATTCGTCATTTGTATGTTACAGAAAATAAATGATTCTTGTTCTTTTAATTTTAAATAAATTGAATGCAAACTTCATACTGAAACATGTTTGGAACAGTATCATTCGCCGAAGAAATATTAATGATTTATAAAATTAAAGATTCGAAAATAATAAAATCATCTAATAAAATCATCTAATAAAAAAGAGAATAATAACTTTGTGTTTTCAGTAATTCATTTCAACTTTCTTGTGGGTTGAATTTTTTTTTAACTTCACAAAGCGAAAAAAGAAAACTTATATAGAGAGACAAACTTGTTTTATATAATCTTCCAAAATTTCACTGAAACATATATGATTTTTAACAAGTTACGTTGTTTTTTATAGACCATTTCTATAGATAGTGTCAAAAAATGTCGACATTTTGTGAATGGCGGTGCAAAAAATTACCGAACGAATATGTGTTAACACATGTGAACATTCTTCGACGTTAATTAACGCTTCGACTGCCGTGTGAACAACCACAAAAGCTTCATAAAATTAAAGTATTTTATTTAATCGAATTAAAATTGTGAAGTTAAATTGTATGATATGAGTTACTTTTTCAATGTCCTTATATTTTGCAGATCGTAATAAAATTATAGTAAGATTTAATAGATTAACGTAGCAGTAAATTATGAAATCAGAACAAATAATTCCGTCACCCACAAGTGGGTGACGTGACAGTCAAAGTGTTACAGACAAATATTATTCTGCGCTTGTGCCCAAATCATTTAATCTTCAAGCTAAATATTCAGTCTATCGCATTCCCGCGCGACTTCAACCTAATTATTCAGCGCATTCTATTGTATCTACTTAAAGTTGCATTACTGTTGCTAGATAATAGATGACCCGAAACTATAACACATGACATGGAATCATCCATGTCATTAAATGTTTTTGGCATAATGTTTTAAATCATTCGAAAGAGGATGTTTCTTTCTACCGGAATCTACGTTTTGTTTTTTTGTTCGAGTTAATTTATGTTAATTTTGATATCATAAACATCCGCTTTCGAACGATTTGAAACATTATGTCAAAAACATTTAATCGACATGCGGAATGATAAAATTTAAAAAAGAAACGGCGGGAACTAGTTGCCAATCCAATAGATAATTGTATCTATTGTACACTCAAAGACAGAAACTAGATAAAAATCGTTTATCGAAGCTATTTTTCTTACGCGATTCCAAGGTAACTATGATGCCAATGAAAGGATAAATTCAACTATCTGTAATAATTCACTTTGCAAAAATTGCTGCAGGTTCATGTATTAAACCGGTAATTTATGAGTTTATGATTCTTCTCAGCCATATAAGCACATTGAGAAAAAGCGGAGGAACAATGGGAAGACGGATAGAGTGAAGAAGACAAAAGAGCGGCAAGAAATTCTCAATGGGACCGGTAAGAGCGGCGTTTTTGGTTCGCCGCTCCGGAATTCAATAAGCTGCTTATTCCAGCACGTAATGCGGTAAGCCACGCGGAAAGGTTTACGGTGCCTGCTAGTTTCGGTACCCGTAGTGCCTTAAAAGTAATGTAGGATATAGGGAATGGTCCTCCAGCAGGCAGGCAGCGCCACCCTTTTACGATGCACCCTGTAACAGTTGATAATATCTGGTAAGCCATTACTTCCGTTTTCCGGGCGAACCTTGTAGCTTATCTTAAACCGAGAAGGCCGACGAGGAACCGTACTGGAGATTTAAAATAAACTGTAGCCTAGCTATGAGCTGCCACCGCCTGACCTCTGCCACTTTTTCACTCATGGTTTCGCCTTTAACACTATGTTTACGGACGTTTCTTGTATACCTATTTCTATGGAGACACGTTAAATTGACGAGTGAAGGACACGTACTTTCTTAAAAAAACACGATTCATTTAATTTAAAGATTATTTGGTTACGCAATAGTGTGAAATCTTCGGAGTCTCGCGTCACTATGATTTTTATTTAGTATCTACTTTCTGATTATTTTTATATTCGTTACCGGAGAGATAATCTCATGAATAAAATGCGCCAACTTGACGGATTCCATAGAAATAAGTACACTTCGTATAGACTTTAAAAGTCAGACGGCCTAGAAGGAAAGAGATGTGTGTATACAAGGCGTCCCATAATTATGTTAGCACCTGGGATGGGGTGATATCCGAAGTATCATTCGAAGTAACTTTTTCTTTAGCGCGAATGCAATTCGCGACTTTGTTTACGTGTTATTAACGAACAATACTGACCAATGAGAGGCGACCACTTACCTCACCTGCACTTACGAGGTATCACCGTTTAGATCAATCCGCTAAAATATTTACGAAACTGATCGTGTCGTCGACAAATGTCGCAAATAATGTCTCTCAGGGATTTCGAGCCGCACGTAATTTCACAACTCAATATTTTCTGCCTATCTATTCTATATACATACATACAATCTATGTTTTATATATACAGGGTGTTCCACAATTATTTTAACAGCCGAAAATGAGGGGTAGCTGAGGTCATTTGAAGTAACCTTTTCCTTTGCGGAAATGCAATCTGCGGCTTTGTTTACGAGTTATTAACGGAAAACACTGACCAATGAGAGGTGACGGCGCGAAGTTCGAGAGCCCGCAGCACGAGGCTTTGACAGATGGTCGGGACGGATTCGAGCCGCGTTCGAAGTATTGAACAAATCACGAAGCGAGAACTTTCCGGATTATTTTTTTACTACGTAACAGTGATATTTTTAAGAAAAACGCTGTTCACCTTTACTTTAGAACGTCTGAAGAATATTTACTAATTTTTCGGACCCGAAACAGTAAGTAATTTAACCGTGACGGCCGTTTTAATTTTCTAGTGTGCATGACACCTTGTGTGTAACATATGAAATTTTTAAACAAGGTGTACAGAGAAGATTAACACAGTACGTAAATGATATTTTCATTTAAATAAATCCGTGTCCGAACACAGTTCAACGAATCATTCGCAAAGCTAATTTAATAAATAATAATCGCGTCAAAGGACGTATGGGATATGCTTGTTAGAGAAATATGAAGAATATTATCAATAACCTTCACATAACCTTGACATGTCAAGGTCATATCAAGGTTATGTCAAGGTCATATCAAGGTTATGTCAAGGTCATATCAAGGTTATGCCAAGGTCATATCAAGGTTATGTCAAGGTCATATCACGGTCATGTCAGGGTTATGTCAAGGTCAACATATGAAATTTTTAAGCATGGTGTACAGTGGAGATTAACAAAGTACGTAAATGATATTTTAATTTAAATAATTCCGTGTCCGAACACAGTTCGCAAAGCTAATTTAATAAATAATAATCGTGTTAAAGGATCATTATCAAGGTTATATTATCAATAAGAAACTCACCCATTTAGTTGTAAATCCACTTTATGCACGGAAATGTGTGCAGGATAGTGCATTGACCTCGTACGATGTATGATGAACTGCGCTGCTGATCTGTATCCGACGGCGACGAACAGAAGGATATCTCCGGGCAGGCAATTTCAACGTTTACTTTCGCGTCGCATAAAACAATCGGCTCTTTTCAGGGTCATACATATTAACCCAGGAAAGTTGGTCCATAAATATTATTGATAAGTGATCAGTGTTTAGTGATAATGCAGTGAAAGTAAACGTTGAAATTGTTTGCTCGGATACATCCTTCTGTTCGTCGCCGTCGGATACATGAAGTGAATTTTATAACTAAATGGATGAGTATCTTATTGATAATATTCTTCATATTTCTCCAACAAACATATCCCTTACGTCCTTTAACATGATTATTATTTATTAAATTAGCTTTGCGAATCATTCGTTGAACTGTGTTCGGACACGGAATTATTTAAATTAAAATATCATTTACGTACTTTGTTAATCTTCACTGTACATCTTGCTTAAAAATTTCATATGTCAAGGTTATTGATAATATTCTTCATATATCTCTAACAAACATATCCCTTACGTCCTTTAACACGATTATTATTTATTAAATTAGCTTTGCGAATCATTCGTTGAACTGTGTTCGGACACGGAATTATTTAAATTAAAATATCATTTCCGTACTTTGTTAATCTTCTCTGTACACCTTGTTTAAAAATTTCATATGTTACACACAAGGTGTCATGCACCCTAGAAAATTAAAACGGCCGTCACGGTTAAATTACTTACTATTTCGGGTCCGAAAAATTAGTAAATATTCTTCAAACGTTCTAAAGTAAAGGTGAACAGCGTTTTTCTTAAAAATATCACCGTTACGTTGTAAAAAAATATCCGGAAAGTGCTCGCTTCGTGATTTGTTCAATACTTCGAACGCGGCTCGAGTACGTCCCGACCCTCTGTCAAAGCCTCGTGCTGCGGACTCTCTCGCGGACCCTCTCCTTCGCACCGTCACCTCTCATTGGCCAGTGTTTTTCGTTAATAACTCGTAAACAAAGCCACAGATTGCATTTTCGCAAAGGAAAAAGTTACTTCAAATGACCTTAGCTACCCCTCATTTTCGACTGTTAAAATAATTGTATATATATAATAATTCCAATAATTGTTCCACATATATATATTTCTAAGCTAAAAACATAGATTTATGATATGCAGCTGGTATACGTAAGTCGAAACATTTTGTTTTGTTAATGCAAATACGAGAACCTTATATGGGAAAGCTATGCACACTTATTCTGCGCATTTTCAAATGCACGGGACTACGTATACCATAAGGAGACCATTCGAAACCTCATTTTCCCAGTACCATTGTCCTTAGTCTCCATCCGCTCTCTTTATTTTCTACTTTAGCGAAATCACGTACGCTAGTCGCGCGCTTTTTCTTTTCCCTCTATTCCGTGGGGCTTTTACGAGACATTTGTGTATTGTACAGACGGCAGCGTACCGAGAATATGTTGCTCTTTGCATCATCCTGTCGATAATCTGCAGGACGATAAGACTCCCTCCTGATGTAATTGAAAACGATGGAACGGCGACTTTGCGAATCTCATTTTTATCGGTACGCAGCTATCGCGTTTTACTCGCGCAACGCGCGTCGGCAGAAATCTAATTAACGTGTTCGCATTTATACTGAAATATGTAACGTAATTTCTAGAGTACACGCACTTTGGTCGAAAAATTTGATTTGAATTGAAATCTCACGATGCATTGTTAATCGTATATTTCAACTTTGAAGTTAAACATTGTTTTATTATGCGTATATTAGAATAAAATGTTCAATTATTCTAATGTGTTTGACAATGATAATTCTGCAGTGACAGCTTCGTTATATGAACGTTACCTTATATGAACGCACTCTTATCTGTAGAAATGACTTCGGATGATCTTGATGTAAAATAAAAAGAAAAAATGAAATCAATGAAGTGACATGTTTTCGTTGAAAAATGGTTTAATCGACATTGCCGAAGTGTGGAAAATCTAAAGCAGTATCACTTTATTGGTCACGGTGTCGCAGGTTGTTGAATTCGTGTTCACATGAGCTAAAATAATACGAAATAAAAAAATATATTACGTAATTTAAGAAAATGACGGTGACCTTGATTTTTTGTAATAAAACATTTTTTTTAAATTTTCTAAATTGAAATCTGTAGCTGAACAAAAACTGATTAATAATTGTCTGGAACATTTTTTAGTCAGACTGTCGAAAGTGCTTGAAAAATCGTGGCGACAGTTACGTGGAAAACCCTATAATGACTCCATATATATATATATGGAGTCATTTGTAAACCAAATGAGTTATATTCATCTTGTTTCAAGTATTAAATCAAATTGCGTGCTGCCCCCACCTCCTGCCGCACGGTGCCTCGTGCCGTAATCCAGCGCATCTTTCTGGCCTTGTTATTAACAGCTTTAACATTAACGCTAGATTTACAGAAGATAAAAAACAGCTGTTTTATATTAGTTTATAAAAGTAACACGACATAAATATTTTCGCGAAAGAATGACAAGAACCAGAATTAATTGAGTTAACAGGTTATTACATAATTCATTGCGTTAAAATTAAGAAAAAGTTTTCTTACTAAAGGTGTCATTTTCCAGCAGGACAATGCTAGGCCGCACACGTCTTTGTCCACTCGGCAAAAATTGATGGATATTGGATTATCACTTATTTCGATCCCTGGACAACTCCCTTCGTGGTAAAACTTTTAATGACGATGACGCTGTAAAATCTCACTTAACTCAGTTTTTGGCCGAAAACGATCAGACTTTCTACGAGCGTGGAATTTTCAAGTTGTCAGAGAGATGGTAAAGGATCATCGAACAAAACGGAAAATACATTACAGATTAAACTTCGTTCCAAGTAAAAAAGAATTTTTTACTTCATTGAACACAAATCGGCAATTACTTAGTTGCCAATCCAATATTTTGTTGTCTTACTCTTTTCTATTCGTAAATGATGTTATTATGCTGCGTTAAACTACCTCATCTGGTTCAGCAGAGTCTATATAGGATAATATACTATACAAAACGTTTTCAAAATTGAAAGTCTTGCATATTCCTTCAAAATCGATTTTCTCAAAATTTACACTCGAAAACGCAACCAAAAATTACATCACGCTAAAATCCGTCAGACGGATGTAGTACTTAAAGCTACAGAACCTTAACCCTCGCGTTCCGTTAACGGGGTCTCTAGAAACCTTCCCATTTCATCGACAGTGACGAAGCTCACGTGTGTTAGTAGTGGAACAGGGGTTTCGAGCTCACGCGGCCGCAAGCATGTACAGTAATTTCTCCCTAATCCGCGCTTAGATTGCGCGCAAAACTGAACAATTTCGGAAGAGGAGATACAATGAATCGAGCCTTGCGTTCTGTTTTTATAATTGTTGACCGTTGATCGTTCGTTAATTATAAAAACGAGCCGCAACGCTCGAATAATCGTACCTCCTCTTCTCGAATTTATTGCATTGGATTCATCCATTTACCGCTGCAAGATTTCTGAAGGAAGTATTTTGGTATTTTTGTCCATGTTCATTGATTCGAGAGATCAGGGAGAGATTAGGGAGAAATTATTGTCTTAGCGAAATATCGGTACGGATCGCGGAAGACCCAGATACCGTGCAGCGAGTAACTCAACAACTTGAATAACCATGGATTAAAAAGGGATTATGGATTCGAAGTTGCTGCACGGTGTTATTATCGAATCAGCTTCGTTCATTGGTTTCGCTGTCGATTTCGAATAGAGCTTTGGTGGCCACGTCAGCGGAGCAATTTTGTTCTCGACGTCTACAACGTAATCCGACGCTTAATACGCGCATTGCCAAACTAAGTGGTTGGCGTGTAGTTCACGCAATTTACCGCCGCTCCGCGGAGAAGAAAGGCAAGGGTGACGGAGGTAAAGGGTTGAATCTAAACTGCTGGGAATTTGTATGGCCTCGCGTGCACTTCTATCCATGTGCATGTACATTCACTGACTTTGTACCCGACTGAGAAAGTGCCTGCATCCGTACTAAACAGCACCAACAGCATGCACTGCTGCTGGAATAGTTTAGTTATGCAAATAGTAAACTTTGGTCGGCTGCAAGAAGAGGCTGGTTGTTTCCTTCGCCCCCTAAGGCTGCCCGCTCTCTCGCCTCCTTCGATCCTCGCCCCACCGTTCAACGCCAATCCCCTCGTCCTGTTCCGCGCGTCACGGTTCCTTTTGACCGGAGTTTCGGTTTGAAACACATTCATGACAGATATTAATTGCGGTCACCGGTTAATGACGAAACTCGTGGTCCCCGATTCGGCGACAAAGGGACCTTCAAATCCCAGCGGCTGCGGACCGCAAGAGAGAATTCGCAGACTTTCCAAGACTTTCATATTCACTCGGCGACCTGCTATGACGCCTAGCACGTTCAAGCCTTTTGTGATTAGCGCCGGCGCGGCGCCCTGCTCGAGGACACGAACTGCGACCGGCATACCTGATCGCCACCATACCAAGACCCATTCGATACATGACTGCTCATTTTCTTAGGGGATTCGCGCCAGCAAGTTGCCTCCCCATTCGATAAGTACGAATAAATATCAAGAATACAGAGGATTTCGGTGACGATGATTTCATAGACGATCTCCTAATGATGAATGTTATTCGTGTCTTCTAAATGGAAATCAAATTTGATTCTTCTAGTATCGAAATCCAGGAATGAAAGTGGATGAAACTGTAAAAGAAACAGAAAATTGTCCTGGTTCTATCAGGGGAATTATTCAAGACGAAAAATTGCTAGTCAAGGCAGTTGTCTTTGAAAGAAACTGTAGTTCAAGGGATTAGCATCAAAAGATGCTGATTCCGATGTTTCCCAAATAATCAGGATGTATTGTGGTCTTATACTGCTTCAGAGCTAATCGATGAGGCTGATTTGAAGAATTTGGTATATATATATATATATTTTTTTTTCAGTATCATATTTGTCGAGATATTAAGGCGACGCAGTGTTTTTTAAATGCTACGGTATATTCGATTTATCACCACTTATATTGCGCATACCAAATTCTTCAAATCAGCCTCATCGATTAGCTCTGAAGCAGTATAAGACCACAATATATATATACCAAATTCTTCAAATCAGTCTCATCGATTAGCTCTGCAGCAGTATAAGACCACAATACATCCTGATTATTTGGGAAACATCGGAATCAGCATCTTTTGATGCTATATATATTCGTCAGATCGGCTGTCACAAATGCAGGCAATTTGAAACATCTTTTGATAAAGTCAATAGATATCTTAGTTATTGCTCTAATTATTCTTAGCGACTCGGTACGTTTCTATTGTTTATATATCAAGTCATCCATCTGCCTGTGTTCAGTGCCGCGAGAAACAAAGATCTTGGAAACATTTTTCGAGATAATAATATGACGAGAAATTACTATATTGCGGTACCGAAAATGGCTCGTTGTGCTTTAATTATGAATTACAAATTCGTAGAAATATGATTTTACGGCAATTTCAATTTACCATTAATTTACCATCGATTTACCATTCATTCACCATTGGTTTATCATCCTTTCATCGACAGAAAAGAATTGCGAAACTCGAATTCGTGGATGTCTTGATGCTTTCCAGTGGTTCCCGGAAGAAAATCATCTCGTGTCGCGTACACACTGCAAGCGAAATTGTTCCTTAATGTAGCAATCAGATTGCCATAAGGCGCGGTCGTCGTTTCAACACGAACGTTCGTGTTCTATTGCATGCAATCATGGCGCGCGATTAACGACACACCTGACTATCAACCTGCCGTCTAGTGCAGAACCGGTTCGATCGGATACAGCGGAATAAATTCACGAAAGTTCCGCGGCCTGCGGTAGCTAAACGGTTTTATTGGCCGCATTTCGCATACAACGCCGTGAACTGTTCGCAGAGTCGGACGGCGGCAAGGGGATGGCAACGGGGGCTTTTGTTTCGAGTGCCGGGTTCATTATAACGGGCTTTTCGAACGGTTACCATCCAAGGCATTCGACGTCTTCGGTGAAAGCTCCGAAGACAATGTCGGATATTGGACCGCGAATCTAACGTCGCCGAAGGCCTGCATCCTCATCGTTTCTCAGACTTCTTGTAATTTTCGCGAGTACGTCGAATGAACGGAAAACGATGAAAGAAGAGATAACGAATGCTCCCAGCTACTCCTTTCAGTGACCCAGATTGTGTCGGATAAGAGGCAAATACGCAATGCTCTATTAAACGCATCAATATCACGTTCTCGGAAAAATGACCGGCAGTTGCGTGTCTGATATTTCCTTTGAGAACTCAATTATCCGAACTGACAATGGGGCGGATCAGATCGGACAAGAGATAACAGAGCGTTATGTATTGGGTTGGCAACTAAATTACTACCGTTTATTAAATGTTTGTGGCGTAATGTTTTAAATCGTTTGAAAGAGGATGTTTTCTTCTACCGGAATCTACGTTTTGTTTTTTTGTTCGAGTTAACTTATGTTAATTTTCAGATCATTAAAATGGAATGTTAAGTTGAGAAAAGTGAGCATTTTCGACACCTTCTTTTTGCTTTTAACCCTAGAAAGATAACCATATGACAACGTACGTAAAAGATAACCATACGCTTCAGAGGCGCATGCTTTTCTAAGGCGTCAATTTTATACTAACAATGGATATTTATTTAAGTTAATCTAGTCATTTTAAAGGTTTGGCATTATTGTAAAAATAAAATGCATTTATATTATATTTTTTTATATTTTAAGTAATTTTAAACTTAAATCACTAGACCTCTATGAAAAATTAACAAAAATCAACAGTCTTCGCAGGCGCCTCTGCGACGTATGTTATCTTTCTCGGGTTAATCAAGGTTATAAGGCCGCAAAAGCTGCTCGCGACATTTTTGTTGTATATGGAGAAGGTGTCTCGGCTGAAAGAACCGCTCGTGATTGGTATGCCAAGTTCAAAAATGGAAATTTTGACCTTAAAGACGCACCTCGTTCTGGCCGCCCAGTTGAGTTCGATGAAGAGCGATTAAACCAGCTTTTGCACGAAAATTCGCGTCAAACGACGAGGGAATTGGCAGAGAAAATGGAATGCTTCCGCACTGCCATAGAGAAGCATCTTCACTCAATGGGAAAGGTTCAGAAGTGTGGAGCATGGGTTCCGCATGCTTTAAGTGACAACAACAAAAATCAACGAGTTAGGTTGCATGAGTTTTTCGAGTCGAAACCAGGTGATTTCTATCAGCGAGGTATTGAAAATCTTATTGAACGTTGGGAAGAAGTTATAAACAGAGAGAATACATTATTGATTAATTAGTTTAACCCCTTAATGCACAGTTTATTTGAAAAAGGCCGGCCAAAAAAATCAATTTTTTTAAATGTAAAAGAACCCAATTTAGAACGTTGTCTTGTCAAGAAAATTACGAAAATACAAAAATATTAAATATTTATACAATTGGTATGATTTCTAATTTTCAGAATATTACTGTTATTATTATTATTGTTGTTATTATTATTATTATTATTATTATTATTATTATTATTATTATTATTATTATTATTATAATATTTTATTATACATTATATTTTAGTAAAATATATATTGAAAAAAATGAGCGAATCAATACTTGAATAAGTAAGTGTTATAGCTTACAATCCCATGTAAATGATAAATATCAATAAAACGATTGTTTTTTTTTTGCTTTCATATTGTTATTTTCAATTCTCGATTGCATTCAAGTGTGAAAAATTATAGCAACATAAAGTACAACGCCGCTCGAATTATCTCGGGTGTGCACAGTTTGGCCAGTTTAGCGTGCTCGAGTTAACTCGAGCGTGCACGTTAAGGGGTTAAAAACGGAGCGATCTTAGAGCGATTCTTTGCTGTTTTTGTCTGCATTTCTCTTCAGCTTATTTTTAATTGTTGCCACCATGTGTTTTCAAGCTGCAGACGCGTAATTCTAATTTTAATCACAAATAACCATACTAACTGTAAATATCTCGCAGTGATAGAAAAGACGAAAACAGTGAATCATGTCATTTAAAATTGAATATTTGGTATCACTTTTTTTTTATCCGCTTTCATCGTGACAATTTAAGCAATGTTATCCGTTTCTAGTTACTGGTAAACCATTATGTAGTGAACTAACAGTAGACACTTTCGCAGAATATTTCGACAACATCTGAAAGTATTTAAGTAGCCGGATACTTTGAATCGCAGATGTGCACCCGTGATTTTCATAGGTTTAATCATTTATTCAGCTGCGCCAAAAGATTTGAATTGATTGTATCCTCGGGCGAAAACCGATGAGAAATGATGTTTACAAATGACGTTTATCAGTCCATCGTGTTCGCGTTAATTCGACGGTATCGTGTCAGCATTTAAAATAAACACGTTCATAAAAGTGTCAAGAGTGCGCGATTATTCAGGAGCCCACTGAAGTTCTCGCGTCGCCGCTTGTCTGCGCTCACCCCTCGTGTAAATGTTGTTTTGATCGTACACCAGGGAAAATTCCCAGCTATCGGACATTTAAAACAAATTTAGCCGTGGACCGAGTCGTTCATTAGTACGAATGGCCGGGATAAAACGAACAAGCTGTGGCCGCAACGTATGAATTGCAGAGAATGATGGTGATGAGTTTTAAAATGCTACAATTACCATTCATTTCGGCGAACCCACCCCCACCCAGACCTCCTTTCCAATACACGCGATTCTGCTTTGCAAGGACGAACAATACATTTTCTTTGTCTTCATTACAATTCACTTATCAGGGTATAAAGCGCTTATTTCGTTCTGGTATCGTATTAAATGGGGGAACATAATCGAGACTCCCATAGCGTGTCTGCACGTATTTGATAACCGAGGCAATTTTTATTTTCATGGCAAGCATGCTTTCTTTATTCCATGGGAACCCAGTTTAAACGGATCTCCAGCAATATTGTTTCATTATTACACATTTTAAAAGTCGGCATTGTGAAATATTCAATTCATGGATAAATGTATGTTTACAATAACATTGTACGTTGGGATATAAAGTGCAAAATATTGTGAATACAAAATATGAACGCATTTCGTATGCAAGAATCTACGTCCTAGCCATTAGCCACCTGAAACAATTCTTGAAACGTATATAAAAATTGTTTCAATGTTTCCATGTATAATAGAAGCTCATGATAAATCTGTTTAAATAATCTCTACTTCTCCGGCAACATTTGTACCATAAATGCATTAAACAAAGATAAAATGTTCAAATTCAGCTATAAGAGAATCGAAAGAGTTAATAACATATTCAACAATAATAATTTTTCCATAAAAACTCTACAACAATATATTTGTCTAAACAAATCGTATAAGTCTCAAAGGAATTTGTGGTAATTGATCGAATTGAAATGTAAAATGAAAATGCACGAACATTAATCTAGAATTCTTTATGCTATCTTTGAGATGCATATGAGGATTAAAAACGAATAGTAATTGCAATGGTTACTTTAGTACTAGACTGTTGATTTTATGAATTGATAAGGACAGTGGGTAGGTGAATTTTTATGCAACGAAAATATTAAGATAATATACAGACATTGATGTATTATTTTTAACTCGCTGAAATTATTAAACAAAGTGAGAAATTTTTGTTTGACTCATTTTCGTTGCAATCGATTATAGTAAGTTCTACTTCGGATAAAGATTCGCAGTCTACTTATTACGTGTTTATATGTACTGCGTTGGCAACTAAGTCCTCGCCATTTTTTTTTAATCTTTTAAAAGTTTATTTTTCAATAAAAATTAACAACTAATTAATCAATAATGTATTCCCTCTTGTTGTTTACCATTTCTTCCCAACGTTCAATAAGATTTTCAATACCTCGTTGATAGAATTCACCCGGTTTCGACTCGAAAAATTCATGCAACCTAGCTCGTTGATTTTTGTTGTTGTCACTTAAAGCATGCGGAACCCATGCTCCACACTTCTGAACCTTTCCCATTAAGTGAAGATGCTTCTCTATGGCAGTGCGGGAGCATTCCAATTTCTCTGCAAGTTAACTTGTCGTTTGACGCGAATTTTCGTGCAAAAGTTGGTTTAATCGCTCTTCATCAAACTCATCTGGACGGCCAGAGCGAGGTACGACTTTGAAGTCAAAGTTTCGATTTTTAAACTTGGCATACAGCAAAAATGTCGTGAGCAGCTTTTGCGGCCTTAGAACCTTGATTAAAAGCAAAAAGAAGGTGTCGAAAATGCTCACTTTTCTCAACTTAACATTCCATTTTAATGATCTGAAAATTAACATAAATTAAAACTCGAACAAAAAAACAAAACGTAGATTCCGGTAGAACAAAGCATCCTCTTTCGAATGATTAAAACTATTATGCCAAAAATATCTAATGATATGCAGAATATTAAAATTTTAGAAAACAACGGGAACTTAGTTACCAAACCTAATATATTAGTTTCATTAAAAACTGGTTATATTATAACATGTATCAAATTTCTGCTGTGATTGTTAGAATGATTCTTAAATTTCGAAAATTCTTTTATTAGCGAGCAGAGGTTTTAATGATTGTTTAGCACAAAAATAACCCGATTTCTTCGAGAAAAGATACTATAACCTGTTATAACCAGAACTAACCACGAAATATAGCTTTCAAAGTATCCTGGAGAGTTGGTTAATCCGCTTATATATATATATACTGCGGGTTACAAGCGATAGAATTTACAAGTTTAATCGGATAATACTGAAAAAGATTTTCGTAATAATCATTAACTATGTTCCACAATAATAATAATAATAATAATTTTATGCTGCGCAAACACGGAGAACAGTGTAGTTATTTTTTCTTGTACAAAACGAAAGTATCAGTATTATACTAAATAATTCTGTAAAAATGTTAAATAGCATGTTTTTACACGTTTTTCTTTGTGCTCCATTTTTCTTATAAATGCATAAAATCTATATATTATATGTATTAACTGACTTCGTTATTAAAACGATGCAATTTTGAATACGTTTTAACGCAGAAAATTTATTGACTATATTCAGAAGCAAATGTTCAAAATTGCATAAATTATTTTGAAACTGTAACGCGGAATTACATACTCGGTAACCGTCCTGAAGGAAATTGATTAACGCCGCGTGTTAAATTATCAGCGAGCCAATCGCCGATGATTAAAGATTGTCGTAATTTTGTGTTTAATAATCCGTCGTTATCGCGAGGATCTGGTTACTCTATATCGCTTAATTACCGGTTACTTAGGCCGTGTTGGTTACGGTGAGATACTGAGAACCGAATCTGATAGGGGTTATGGTTAGAATATCTATTAGTGGCTGTATTGGCCATCGGGGCGTGTAATAATTTCAACAGAGGTTGTTGATGGACTTTTAGGCACTCTCACGTGATTTTCGTTCGCAAAAATAAAGTAAAACCTGTCCAACAAAATTCATTTTGTCAATTGCAATAAGGTAAGACAATTGTAGACCTTTGTGATTGAAAGGCTTTCATCCATTTAGAATAAGTTCTAGTATCATTACATTGTACAGTAAATATTACTTGCATATTGTGTATAGTACAATAAGTATCATGTGTTAGTTTAATTTATTGTGTTTTATACTTATTATCACGTTCTTTTTCCACAGAATATGAGTAGAATTTTAAGTAGTAAATAGCGTTTGAATTTTCATGTTTATTAATTCTTTGAGCAGAACAGAAATTTTTGTACTCCAATTGCAAATCACTCTCACTAATTTTGATCTGTTACGTCAGCAACCTGACATATTTCATAAACTTCATGCACTTTATTCAATCAAATTAAAATTGAAAAGTTAAGTTGTGCGACTGTTATGTTGCCACAATTTAAGAGAATTTCCCAAAAAATGTGGGGGTTTTTGTTCCGATCGGTGAATTTAGCAGATCGCGGAAAGACTTTGGTATACAATGTAACATTAACAATAATAAATTATGTAACCACAATAATAATAATAATAATAATAATAATAATAAATCTAATCAGAATTAAAGTAGTGGATGTAGTAGGATGTAACAGCAACATCAATTAAAGTTTCAACATTCTTACGTGTTATAGATTCTAATATAATTAGGAGTACACAATAGATCAACGTACAAATTAATTTTCAAATCTCAACAAACAATTATTAATAATTTTCCAATAACGGATGCCATGGTAGTCAGAGCAATATTTCCATAATGTAACTTTGCAATGTACAGGGTTCCCCGGAAAGAATCATCCGATTTCAAAAATTTAAATTTTAAAAAATTATACACAGAAAATTATAATTCAAACACGAATATAACGGGAAAATGTGCAAGTTTTACTTTTTATTATCTTTTCTCATGTACCAAACCGTTGAATTGGTCGCAGTTCATCCGATAATATGGTTCTACACAGTTGGCCTCCGAGATCACCCGACCTAACCCCATGCGACTTCTTCCTTTGGGGATTTGTGAAGGATCTTGTCTTTGTACCACCTTTACCTACAAGTGTAAATGAACTGAAAAAACGCATTTGTGATGCTGTACAAACAATTACCAGAGATACATTGCACCGTGTTTGGCAAGAACTTTCATATCGCAATGATATCATACGTGTAACGAAAGGAAGTCATATTGAACACTTGTAAACAAAAACTCACACATTTTCCCGTTATATTCGTGTTTGAATTATAATTTTCTGTGTGTAATTTTTTAAAATATAAATTTTTGAAGTCGGATGATTCTTTCCGGGGAACCCTGTACTTATTAGAGAACATAATGTAATTATGATACTTTTCATGCCTATTATGTAGCTAAGCAGCATAAGTAACTATTATATTAACGCAGGTGATTTAACGCAATGATTAAATTCAATTTTGATACCTGAATTTCCTTGATCCGAGCACAGCGCGGTCAGAAAATTCCCCGCACACGATATCAAACACCGCGTACCCGAAATTTTAAACGTCAAAACAACTTTTCAACGACGACCGCCCCGCTACAGAACTCTGGATAGCATTGCTGGTTAGCGAACCCGGCGTTATCACTTGTCATCGTCGCTGGAACCCCTCTTCTCTGTCAGTTCGAAACTTCCATCCCCGCGCGCCGACGATTGGCCGCCTCCTGCGCCCCGTCCCATCGGCCGCTGTCCTTGCGCTTTCGTTTATGTTTATGCTTCATGGAAGTTCCGTATTAAATTTATGACGTTGCTCGTCCCGCGGAGTTTTATGATTCCGCGACTATAAACGCCCCAACAGATTTATGCTCGAAATTGGAATTAAAATCGGTGCAGCAACGCGAGCCGACATCGGAAACGCTTGACTTTTATTGCCGATGTAAACGGGCCGGGCAGAAGGCGCGTTTCGCGAAGGTTACAACCTACAACGCGGGATACTGATCGAAGCGACATTTTTCCTAAATGAAATTAGATCTTCTACGGCTGCCGGAGTGACGTTATTAACGAAAAATACTGGCCAATGAGAGGTGACGGCGCGCGCGCGCGCGAGAGAGAGAGAGAGAGAGAGAGATGTACTACTGTGATCAAAAAGTAAGGTGAATTTGTTTATAAAATGTAAATTCTTTATTTATTCTTCCAAATCAATTTCATCCCCTTCAAAGTAATCCCCGTCCGATAAAACGCACTGTTTCCGACGCTTTTTCCAGTCCTCGAAACAGTCGGAATAGTCTTTTTCCGGTATAGCCTTCAAGACCTTCTTCGATTCGGTTTTTATCTCCTCAATCGTGTCAAAACGGCGTCCCCGCATTGGCTTTTTGAGTTTGCTGAATAACCAGAAGTCGCACGGAGCCAAATCAGGCGAATACGGTGGTTGCGGAACGATATGAGTCGAGTTTTTGGCAAAAATGTCGCGAAGGACCAATGCAGTATGACATGGCACCAATCGAGACTTGACGCGTTTGAGACACAAAACATCCTTCAAAATGGTTTGGACTGAGCCAAATGATATTCCAACACTATCAGCGAGGTCTCTTATTGTCAATCGACGATTTTCAAGCACCAAATCTTCGATTTTTTGGACGTGGCCCTCGTCGGTAGACGTTGATGGTCGTCCAGAGCGCGGTTCGTCTTCAACGCGTTCTCGGCCCGCTTTGAACTCGTTGTACCACTTATAAACGTTTTTTTGTGCCGTGGTTTGATCACCAAAGGCCTTCCACAACATTTTCAACGTGTCCGCACAAGAATATTCGTTCCGCAAACAAAATTTGATGCAAGTTCATTGCTCAACAAAATCACCCATTGTAAAAATCGAAAAATTCACTTTTGGTCGTTTACTAAAACACGTGTAACTCAGAGATAATTAAACCTTTTAACAAACAGACGCTTGGCAATTGTTATAGACAGTCCTACCAACCTAGGAAAAAAACAATTGCCTGCCTTCCTAATGTCCGGGAGTTTTAAATGACAATTTCACCTTACTTTTTGATCACAGTAGTAGGCACACAAATATGAATCCCTTTTTTCTTCCAAGAAATTATCACAATTGAAAAAGCTCTAATTATTGTATGTGTAAGGATAATGGTACATTCATTGGTTAAATCATCCATCCATCCATGGTTAAATCCTTCTTCTTGGCCCAGATAAAAGAAGCTAAAAAGTACAATATTCTTATCTTTTTTGGCGTAATTTTTATAAAAATTTAGATCGTTGGGTTCACAATTTGAAAAACGTTTTAAAGGGCATTTGACTATACTATCGCGAGTAATTGTAAGTAGCCTAATCGCAATTATGGTGTGTCGCGTCAATTGCGCCGTGATTTCACGCGGCTTGCAGTGGTATTCTATTCGCGCGTTTGCTTGGAGCTGGTTAAAAATCGCCTCGCCGGTGACAAGTCCTCCGGACGAGCGAGCCGCAATTACCGGGCATTTTTGGCTGGCGTTTAATGCGATCACGTGCCGCGAACTTTGTATGCAGCCGAGATCGCTTAATTCGTCGCTTGTATCCGATTAATGGCCGTTTATATCTGCATACATTTCCAGATACATGCAAATCGCGTTCGACGCGAGTGACGCCACTATTTAAAGGGCTGCGGCGGAATCGTTATCGATTGCTAACCTAATTCACGGTTATAATAAAATTACGAACTTTTTCCGTGCAGTAGCTCGCAGACGCGTGTATGCAGTTGCTATTATTTTGCATCCATTATCGTGCAGGGCGCTCCGTTAGAATTAGCACTTTTGAGTAGATGTACAGAATTGTTGCCTATGGCATTAAATGATGTGAAAAATGTGGTTCGAATACTTTTATGGGTTACTTATCACTAGATTTCTGTATTTGTAGTATTTCAATATAGTATTTTAAGTACTACAATATATAAATACTACATACAAGTACTAAATAGTACTTAAGTACTACAAATAATAGTATTTTAAATACTACAAGTACAGAAATGTATTATGTATAATATATACATATACATAACACAAAGTCCCGTCAAAATGACGGGTCACTAATTTCTTAATATCTACGATTATTCATATCGTAAAGATACATTTGTGTTATTTAATCAATTTACATGTCACTTGTTAAAAATCAGAATAAGTGTCCTATCGTTACGTTTATAAACTAATATAAAGCAGCTGTTTTTTTGTGCTCCGCAATTCTAGTGTTAAAGAAAGAAATTTTGTTCTTTCGTCCGTGGTCGTAAAATTATGTATGAAAATTATGAATTCGACTGAAAATCCGCAGTCTACACGTCGAATGTAATTTGCAAGTATTGAGAATTTTCCTTCACATTTTTGCGAGATGAAGTGCAAAAGCATAATCACAGTCATTATTATTACAGGGTGAGTCTCGTAACGTGACGACCTCAAATAACTCGTAAAATATTTGTTGTATGAAAAATTGTTTCTCTCTCTCTCTCAGATAGAAATTGTGTGGTTTCCAGGGGGACATATAGTGTTCTAACCAGTTTTATGTTATTTTGCTTTTTTATCAAGATACGAAGGTCACCTTCAATTTTTTAAATGAAATAGTTAATATTTCTTCCTAAATTCGGATAGAGCGTTGAATTCTACATAAAAAAGTATTATACCAAACGGGGCCTAAGATACGCAGCTACTGAGACATTAACAAAATAAGTTTTATTTTAAGTGATGTTCGAACTGCTGCCCGTTAGGATCAATAAAATTACGCGATCTTATTATTAGAGAAGGGGAAACATTGTCGAGAGTTTCTGCTGTTATTGCACAACATGCACGAGTGATACGTTGTTGCATGCGTTGTTACCAATGCAGCATTTAGGACAGTGCTTTCCAATATTGATCAGCCGCTCATAAACAAAGTTGTCCGACTACGTTGCGTTAACAGTCACGTTGATTAATGGCCTTTCCTAATAAACGTAATTTGCTTTCGTTAATATCTCATTAACTATGTATCTTAGACTCCATTTGGTGTAACACTTTTTTATGCAGAATTCAACGCTTCGTCCGAATTCGGAAGGAAATATTAACATTTAAAAAGCTAAAGGTGACCGTCGTATCTCGATACAAAAGCGAAATGACATAAAACTGATTATAATACTATATGTCCCACTGGAAGCCATGCAACTTCTACCTGAAACGTTTTTTCATACAACATATATTTTACGAATTATTTGAGGCCGTCATGTTACTAAACTCACCGCATTTTCTGTTGTTCTTTCGCAGTTTCTCTTATCAGAAATGTGATAGATCTTCATGCACAGTTTTCGGAAGAGTCGCTTTCGAAAGGCAAAACGATACTAGATAGGATGATGCCATTTAACGTTCCCTAATTAGCGCGGAAACATCTTAACGGAAAGGAGAAAAGCCATCGAAAATCTGGCTGAAGGAAGCTTAAATTATACGTTCCAACGTTATCGCGTGCAACTAAATCGTGGAGAGCGGTCTTAATGAGTTTTCGGGCTGTTAATCAGCTAAACATAGAGTAATAGCGAGTTTCGGCAAAACAAAATACCAAACATCGGTGTACAAGCGGATCCGGCAAAGCGACTGGTAGACCCGTTTCCATGCACGCGTCAATCTGGTCGCAACGGCGCGCGGCGTGCGATTTGATCGAAATAGTTCCCGAGGCAGCGGGTTCCGTGTAATCAGTTTCGGTACGGTTAAAAAAAAAAATAACATTCAACGGGTTCCTTTGACTGTCCAGGTTATCCGTAGACAGAGCAAAAATTTGGGGCATGGAAAGACCGGACGGTAAACGCAAACCAAATAGAGTACGGACGACCGAACTGAATGGAAAGTGGACACTGCTATTTCCTCGGTATACTTCATTGTCTCGGTCGATAAATCTGATTATCCCTGCGCACGTTCATCGAGTCGGAATAATTCTCACGTTGGAGTAAAAAAGAGAAGAGGAACAAATAGGAAAAAACGCTGCGCGTCCGTGGTGGATGTGTGGGGCACAGGAGGAGGAGGAGAAGGAGGAAGGTAGCGGGGTCCGCGGATCGCGGGCGGACGAGGGGGGTTGGGAAGGTGGAAGGTAGGGGGTGGCTGGTGGAAAGTAGAGGGAAGAGAGAAAATCGGGAAAAACGAGGTAAAACGACACACGAGGGAATTAACTCGCAACGCCCGTTTTCCACGGTCGGTTTCATGTCGCATTAAGCAGACCGACATTTTAGAACACACGTAAAAGATGCACTGGTGGTACGCGTCGACGCGAACTTTCTCGTTCCTCCTTCGGAGCCCATCTTAGCCCCCCGGCCCCTTTTTCCTATACATTTCGTGTCAGCGCTTAGATTTTCGCCTCGTAAAAACGCCCGGGTCTCGCGCTTTGAGGACTGTTTTTGGCGGACTTCCACCGCGGCGCGGGACGCAACGATGCTCTCATGAAACTGCGAGCACTTTGTAACAGGAAGTGGCTTACGTGACACAGAAATTTCGTTCAGTTTGTGCTCTTGTCGCGTCCCGTCGCGTCCCGTCCCGTTCCGTCCCGTTCCGTCGCGCCGTGTCGACTGGCTTTTTTCTTTGCGATCCGCGGACCGCCCATTGTAAAAGGCCCTCGTTGCAACTTCCGAGTAAATTAAAAGTTTCCGCGTTCGAACTGTCGCTTCAATTGACCGATGAAATACTGTCGGTCGCGAAAGCGTGTACACGCCTACACACTCTAGCCGCTTTTCAAATACTTGGAACAAAGATACGAACGGTCTGAACGTTTCATGGGTTTCGCTGAAATTAGACGAATTTTGAAAAAGGTTTTCGAATTTACGACGTGAATTGGTACTGTTCCGGCATAGTGTTGACACACATTTTTGCAAAGTGGTACAGCAGTAATCATTTATTGCATAATTTTTCGTCGAGCCCGTATCTTCTCCACTGATTAATCATTTGCGGTTCAAAGTGTTTTGGAATCGCTGTACAATTTCTTTTGATTCCGTGCTTAGGACGATGTTCTCGTCGATTTCGTTCATTATCTTTTCCAGGAAATCTGAAAATGATCAATAAATTTGAGGTCTTTGAGTAATTCTATTTTTTAATCTCATTGTTGTAGAAAGAAACGAATGGCAGAAAATGGTAGGAAAACACATGCGACATATGAAATTCAAATATTAGTCATTCAGATTAACAGGCGATATTAACGCTAGATTTATGGAGCACAAAAATCAGCTGTTTTATATTACTTTATAGAAGTAACGATAAGACATTTATTCTGATTTTTAGCAAGTGTTATTCTAATATTTGCCGTAACATATAAATTTAATAAATAACTGATAAATGTATCTTTACGATATCGATAATCGTAAATTAAAAGATCAGTGAATCTAGTGTTAAAAAAATTGATTTTATTGTAAAATTAGTTGTTCAACAATTAGATACATAATAGTTTGAAAAAAAAACAGTTGATTCGTAAGGAAGAATCGTCCGTTCATAAACCTCGATACATTTTGAAGCTTCTACCTTTGTCCGGTCCTTTCTAAAATATTCATTCGATCCAATCGTTTTCCAGCGTGTTGCGGTAGTAGTTTTCCACGAAATTCGAGGAAAAGCGGATGCGTTGATCCTGAAAAAACGTCCCGCGTTGAGGACGAGAACCGGCCCGAAATGATGTTGCACAATGTCCACGCGTTGTGAACCTGCCACGTGAACCATCTCCCGCGTGCTCGCCGTGTTGCATAACATGTGATTTATATTTTCCGTCTCGTGAACGCCGTAACAGTTTCAAGGGCCGATGTGAACGGGCGCGACTGAAACGATTTCCTTCGAAATCACTGCGTCCGCTGTAAGGCTCCGGTCTTCGCGTCAACGAATCCCATTAATTAAGGCCGACAGGCATCAATTAATTACCTCCGCCGTGGCGCGGAGCTTTCCGTCCGTCCCTTAAATGCTTTCGTCCCCGAATAAATTTTCGAGCGTAACGTATTATTCTCTCTCTTTCGCGCGCATTCTCCCCCGCTCTCTTTTGGCCAGACAATTTTTTTCATTCGCTGGTACGACAAAAAATCGTTCATATTTTTTTTCTGTTCTTTCTGCTTTCCTCCCTTCTACGCTGGCTACGAGGTCTTTGTTTCGAGCAACATTCCGCAAGAGGCTGTGTGTATGTAATTCCCTTTCCATTTGTTCCCGATATTCCACGTAACGTTTCGGCCGGATATTTACTAATGCCTCACCACTCCGGCCGGCATTATTTTTCATTGTACCTTTCGAAGCGAATAATCTCTGTCGGATTTCACTTTATTTATCGCAAATAAAATGAAGCATAATCCGCGGACGTGTGTTCCTACGAGCGCGAGCGGTCCGAGTTAGCCGAGGAGGCGCGGACTTTATCAGGGGGTTTTGATGGAACAAGGGGGGGGGGATAGCCGTTGGCAACGGGGGAGGTGGAGAAGGGCATGCGGGGGTCCGGTAAAAATGAGAAAAAAAAAGTCGGAGAGGGACAACTGTGATTATCGATCCCCCGCAAACAGAAAGATCTCGATGGTCCATTTGAGTTCGTGATCGTTATGCGGATGCCAGGGATAACGCGTTTGCAAACAGCGCCGGACACGGTGTACCTATTCGAATAAACTGCTTCGTGTCCTAGATAATTTGTCACTGCGAAATCCGCGGGGATTATTTGTCGAGCTAATAATGTGGGTCCACTGTCCCTGCTCGCTGTGCAAACAATAAAATCAGCGAAAATGCGCCTACGACGAGTAATTGCACGCGCTACTATCCGTACTCACATCTGCCCCTATAATTATCAATGAAAATGAGGGAAATTATATCGACGCTATGTACGAACGTGTAAATATCTCTATAACTTTGACGGGCCATCAATATGTGATATTATATTAAATAACAAGCGCGGAACCGTAGTCGCGTATTTCACGCTGGACGAGGACCGACCGGGAACAGGATATTGCGCGACACTCGCTATATAAGAAATATTAATCCATGAAACTGTTAAGTAGACTGCGGATCTTTATATAGAATCAAAATTATCCAAGTCGATTGTAAGAAAGAGAATTTAAAGAAAAAAAATGGGGATCAATTCTTTCAATAATTTTTCTAAGCCGAAAATAATGCAATAACGTTGTTAAATTCTTCTAACGTTTTGAGGATTCTGTATTATAATAAAATTTTTCTATAATTTGCGCAAACGCGAACATTACCCGACTCGGATCGTTGCAGTAATGTAACCTGTATTGATCAGACATAAATATTTTCGCGAAAGAATGACAAGAACCAGAATTAATTGAGTTAACAGGTTATTACGCAATCCATTGCGTATAAAGTTGAGAAAAATTTTCTTATTGTCTGCATAAAATTAGTAGGAAAAGAACAAATATCCATTGGATTATTTAAAATCGATATTAACACTACATTTACGGAGCATCAAAAAACAACTGTTTTATACCAGTTTATAAAAGTAATGATAAGACATTTATTCTAATTTTGAACAAGTGTTATTGTAACATTTGCCGTGAGCAACATTATAGATTGAATGAAAAACTCATAAATGTATCGGTACGATATGAATAATCGTAAATTAAAAAATTAGTCACTTACGTTACTTTGACGGGTTCCGTAAATATAGCGTTAACTTTCTGCACAGCATGTCTTCGATGAAACAGTTGAACGGCATAATATTAGATTAAAATGAAAATTGAAATCCTTGAAAGTGAAAATTCGGTAAAATCTGTAAATTCGGTGAAATTCGTTTACTGTATCTTGAAACTGTCGAGCACGGAACGTTCGTGAAGGGCCCGATTGAAGTTGAATTTAATTTCGAACTGGCAAATGATATACCTCCGGTTGAGCTGGTGTTTACCTCTTGTCGACTACGTTAAATTTGTAATCGGGAATTTTACGTTACTGCTGCCCGATACTGTCGATCCGTTCTGTTGACTGTATCGGATTATTTTAATACGTTATTCATGTTTTCGTGCCGCAACAATTGCAGCGGCCGATCTGAACATTCATAATAGATACGTGCAACACTATTGTGTAATTCATGCTAATTCGAGATTACGCCGTTATACGCGTTCAGCCCTTCGTAGAGAGATACACGGTCGCATAAACTTCCGCATTAAATGACGCAATTAACCGAGACTAAACACGGTATTCAATATGTGCGTCGTTTCGCAGCGTGTAGGCACCGTTTAAAAAACGATTAGGCTTCTTGCACGTGAAATCCGATTTCACGTTATCTTGCCAATCGAACGGTTCGCAGCAACGAGGAGGCGGGGCTCCACTGTTCACGTGGTTTTTAGTGTATGTCCAATTTCATTAAGAAAATTGCAATTTTGTATGAACGCGGCGGAACGTATTTCCGTCAACAAAAATTATATTTAATAAAAATATAGTCGCTGAAAGCTTCGTTTTGAATTCGAGCATTTCGCGAGCAGCCTATAATATAGAAACGAGTGCGAGGAATCGTTTATCCGCGTGCCAGATGGGGCCGAATTCGAATGTCAATTAATAAATCGACGCGCTCGAATATATTTTTCTGCATGAGCCATCAATATCTACTTTTCAAGCGAGTATTTAAATATTTCACGCTCAGCCGACCTAAGTAATTCACCGTGATTTGCTGCCGATTTCTGTTGTAATCCCGATGCACCTCTATTGCCAATAGATTTTTTTCGCTTATTTGATTTGTCGTTCAATTCCGATATTCGAACTGAATTTTTTGAAAACAGATTTTAAATTCGGCCGTCACAGCCGCGCTCGATGACGGTGTGTTATTGATTTTCGTTCATTATAACCGGGTATAATGCGTTGCGCAGTGGGAAAGAACAGGGCGAAATAAAATGTTTGAAATTTCGTATTCAGCATTCGTTCTACGGACAAAATCGTTGATCGTTCAGTCTCTGCTATATGAAATGCGCACGGCAAGCACATTATTTACAGTTATTTAAGAAAATCTTTTATTATTTGGAAGATAATTTTTTTTCGTTTTGAAAATAATTTCCGGCATATGTCCACCGCGACTAGCTCTGATGAATCGGATTCGATCAGTTCAATTTTTAACCACAAAATTTATCACAATTTATATACGAAGTGCTTCATAAGTCTGGCGAACAGAACACTGATTTTGGAAATAAATTTCCACACGATTTGTAAACGTTGCGGATTCAGTCTTTCCACGATGATTTGCCACAGCTTGCTGAACTGAAATGTCAAAACAAAATGTCGCCTACCAACGGTTAAATGACAGATAACTCTATCGAAAGTTTTGTCACTCTAAAAAAAAGAAAACACTTCACTGATTTGAGCTAAACGAAGCCTAACGATGTTACGATGTAAAGTTTTGCAGAACCTTGTGCATTTATAGAGAAGTCTTCAAACAACTGCAAAATTAAAAATTCTGAGAGAGTTTTCTTTGATAGGTTCATGATCAAAGATTAATTTAGCTTACCTGGCTATATACCATTTACTATCTTGTACATACACAGTGCCGCAATCGGGATATAAGGTTACTGCCGGATTTTTTCGTGCGCGACGTTTGGATGATCACTCGGAGCTTTTTTTCAGGGAGTACGCTTCCGTTATAAATTGGCTATCGAGAATTACATCTCGTATATTAACATTTATTCAGGTGGAAGTTTGACGATTTTCCAAGTACGCGACGAGTCAGCCTGGAGTGGCCAATACCTGGTCTAGTGCTTTTCAACCTTCTGCTAAGTTGCCCTTCTCCCGTTCGTTGTCTTGCACTCAACCTGCTTTCGACCTCGCCACTCGGCCAAGCTTCTTTCTTCCACCGATTAAGATTACCCACGTAAACATACTCGAGAAGGATAGCTTGTGTATGTAGCGAAGTATTAACTGCATCCACTTGACCTTTCCTCGAGTGTCGATCAACGGTACCGCGCCCTCCATTTTGCCGACCGATCAATTGTCTTTTCGACGCTGACAGAGGGACGTGTAAACTGCTCAAGGGATGAACAAGAAATCGATGCTGCTGCTAAGGGAGCGAGGCGCTGCCCTAATTTCTTGCACGTTGCTCGTTCTCGCCCCGGTGAAACAAAACGAAGAAGGAATAATACAAATGAAAGAACATGGTTCAATTCTTGTCAACTATTGTTAGCGGAAATTCTCTTCGACCGCGAGCAACATTGCGCCCGATTTTATCGTTCACAGCGTTGATAATGCGATGGTTTTATTCTACGTCTTCGTCGCGTTGTTTTGCTCTCAGCTCACAGTGGTTCAGGAACGGACAAAACGTTATTTTTACAATGTTAGAAATGTATATATATATATATATATATTGTTTACCGTGATTTTAGACAAACGAATAAACAAATAGTAATATTATGAATAATTTTGCTACGCCTTCAAAGATGAAGTATTGCATTTTTAATATCAAAGTCAACTTAAAACGAATCAGTGTTTTGCGCTTGCAAAACACGATAAACATTCTTGTACGTTGTAACGGTATGTATAATTGCTATAAATATTTTTACGAAAAAGCATCTTAATTACTCGGTGGGCTAAACAATGTTTCTCCTCTGTTCTCTGCTTTGAGCATTGTTTGCAATATAATTGATGACATGTAATTAAGATTAGATGCAGTAACTTGCGGTTGTGTTCAACAGAACCTATTAATTTATTGCATTCCCTACTAAAAATAACGTACTAGAATATAATATAATATATCGAAAATACAATGGTTAAATCGTGGTTTACTTAACGTGCTTAAATGAGGATTGTTTGTTAATTAATGGCCACATTTAATATATAATAGTTGGACAAATTGACAGAAAAAGAAATTAAAATCTAAAAAAAGATGAAAAAATGTATGCTATAGTAACGTTTCATTATAATTGCAACTGGACACATAAACATGAATAAAAGGTTCGAAAGCAAAGAAACCTGGTATTTTAGAAAAGAAAGCAATAAAGATTGCATCTCCTTACAACCTGAACCACTCCGTGGCGCGGCGATTCGTTTAAATTCTAATCAAGGAGATTGCGGATATGGGTCGCGTGGTACGAAATTATTGCTAGAGTTTTGCGACCGGCTAATCGCGTTAACGAAACAATTTAATAAGAAGAATTAGTGTCGCTTAATGGAGCCGAAGGCGAAGGCGAGCGTTCTCATTCGAATTGCAAAGTAAAAAAGTGTTTATAAAGTAGTATCACTGCTTTATGAAATGTGTTTCACATAATTGATTGTATACGATAGCGAGCAGAGCAATGTTTGTATGAATCTTTTATAAGACTGCTCGGTTGTCAATGGTTCTTGATACTATTTGCGGCAACACGTACCACACTCTCTACGCCAATAATATCAAGCCGTAGGAATTAATTTATTGGTCGATTCAGTACCTAATGGATTTCATTTAAATATTAACATGCTTTCAGCTATGTGGCTGATTTATTCAGTCATACATATGCATGTCCCGTGAATTATTTCACTAAATAACGTTCCAATTTTGTTGATCTCATTAACTGAAGTCTGAATATGTATATTCCTCGTGGGGAATCAGTAATGGATGATTGGTTTGATTCGTACAGTATAAAGATTTCAAATAAAACTTTCGATTTATACGTGAGCACAACGCGATTGCCTTATAAAATATCGATTTAAAATATGACTAACAGTTAGTGATATCGAATATATTATAGTATATACATACAACTCGTAAACAAAGCCGCAAAGGAAAAAGTTACTTAGAATGACCTCAGCTACCCCACATTACCGTAATGCGAGACATTTTTGGGACATCCTGTTATCATATATGTAGAAATGTTGTTCAAGATACATTTAGAAATTAAAGGAACCGTATGGAACTATATTTTCGCTTACAGATTTGGATAAACTTAAATAAAGGTAATAAAAATAATTCATGTTCGAATCTTGAAACGTTAAGTGGCAAGCGAAGAAAATAAATCATAAATGATCATAAATCATAAATTACGGTCGAATGGCACCGAGTTATTCAACTATAGTCGGTCACAAAAATATTGGGACACTTTTTAAAACGGAATAAATTTTTTTCAATCGGATCGAGGAACGTGAATTTTGTTCAGACGATAGAAAGTCTAGTCTACTAGACAATTGTTAAAAGATTTTTTCTCAAAAATTACAGTTGATAGGGATATAAACTCGATAACTTATATGCGTACAGAAAATTTCATTGTTCGAAACACTCGAAAATGTCTAGTTTGTTACATATGACACACAATACTTGTGGAAATCATTAAAAGTAACGGTATTGTATCGAGTTGTGGAATGTATAGCTACGTGAAATGAATCCGCAACGTGATCGTAAACGAAACGAAGACAGAATTCGGAAAGCGACGAGGATACCGGAACAGGGAAAGACCCTGAACAAAAGGATTACTAGCTCGATGCGCTGCTACGACAGCATCCCGATCACACGAAACCGTCCCGAGGGACAGGTAAACATCTTGGTTTCTGTGTAGCTATATCGTTCTCTAAGATCATGCGCTACGCGCACCATTGTTCGTTCATTTCTGACGATTTTGCATCTATAATTCTGTTAAATTATTATATTAGACAATTGTTATGTGTTTATAGTATTACATGTATTATATTATTAGATTATAGAATTATTATATATGGTATTATAGGTACATGTAATTGATTATTAATGTAGCGAACGTAGTGAGTAAACATACAGTGGCCCACAAAAGTATTCGTACACCTTTTAAAACGCGATAACTACTTTAAAATTGAACTAAACGGTTTGAATATTTTTCAGATGATAGAGGGATTAGTCTACTAAACGTTGTCTGAAATGCCTTTTTCTTGAATTTTGCTATTACTTAGAATGACAAAGAAGTAAAAACCTCTCAGTTTTTAACTCTTTTATCTGAACCTATAACGAAAATTTAAAAAGTGTCTTTCATAGATCTCGGTAACTTATATGCATGTTGAACATTTTATCGAAATCGGTTCACGTTGTTACGAGTCACAACAAATTAAAGATGGCAAATGGTTTCAATAGCGAACTGAGCATACAAGAACAATCAACATTTGTTCAATGTTTGTATAGAAATGAAAACACAATTTTTTAATGTTTTAACAGTTTTAGCAAAAATAAATGTATTGTAACGATAAATTTTATTTCGAGGATTTCTTGGAATTAATGAACACTTACGGACGTAGAACAAAATATGATATGACTTAATCCTTACAGGACCATAAAGTTGCTAAGAGCAGATATTAGTATATAAGTGTTTATTTTAGTTTGATTAAAAATGGTAAAAGAATTAAAAATCGTAAGAAAAATACATAATGATATGTAGTTCTTTTGTAATTTTATGGAAAATATTTTTCCCGATGGACTATAAGGGTAACACAAATTATGGTTAGGCTCATTATGCAATGCCTTTTATTTATTGGTTTATTATAACAAAATATTATATATATATATATATATATATATATATATATATATATATATATATATATAACTAAAATAGTACAAAATTATGAAATAAAATTACTA
Organism: Megalopta genalis; assembly: GCF_051020955.1. Taxonomy (NCBI): domain Eukaryota; kingdom Metazoa; phylum Arthropoda; class Insecta; order Hymenoptera; family Halictidae; genus Megalopta; species Megalopta genalis. The sequence continues at coordinate 6,636,418 of NC_135014.1, read as the reverse complement.
TACAAAATGATGTGCTAATTACGATATCCTGCGAAGCAATTTCTTTTGGATGTGAAATAAAGATAAATATTGCACATAGTACATATGTATATTGTGCGTTTTATTTTCTATGCAGCGTTTAGCACAATTTGCACATCTTTTCATTTTTTCCCCGCTTTTTGCATGTATGTGCTGGCAAATTGCGTTTTGTACCAAAAATAACCAATAATTAAGTACGACGATCATGAATTTTAAAATGGGGAAAAATGTTTCCCTTAGTCGTGAAGGGGTTAACCAGTTAATGAATGAAATTGTTAAATTTCAGTAGTTATGAAGTTACATCGGAATTAATCATTATTTCAGGTTTGCTGATGGGGTTGTTCTTTTAAAATTATATGTATAAATCATGGTAATAGAAGCAGCATTTTATGAGTTATGTACGACGTCTGCCGTGGATCACAGTTGTCTCGTCGACATATATGATTTCTACATCATATGCTATCAAAGAGGACCTTGACTCTGTTGTCTCGCTTGACATATTGTTGGCAGATTGCCCAATGCCAGGACTATTTGCCTCGTGTTATACTATCATTTCTGAGATGATCTTGTTCGATACCCTTGACACAGTACCGTAGGTTCAAACAAATGTCAAATACAGTTAGAGTAGGATTGCGTCCTTCGAGAAAGTAGCTAACGCGTCCAAATTTTTGCAAACATCATAACGCGATTGTATAAACGGCACTAATTTCTATATTTCTTGAGGGGGCAGAGAAGATTACTTTTATCAATGAAATTAACACTAGGCTTTACGATCATTTACCCAGTGTTAATTCAATTTAATTTACGATTATTCATATCGTAAAGATACATTTATGAGTTATTTATTCAATTTATATGTTACTTACGGCAAATGTTACAATGACATTTGTTAAAAATCAGAATAAATGTCTTATTGTTACTTTTATAATCTAATATCGAACAGCTGTTTTTTGTGCTCCGTAAATCTAGTGTTAAACAGCTGAATGGTTGCAATCAAAATGACTATGAAACTGGTCACAGAGTAAGTTAAAATAGGAAGCAAATAACAGAATGAACGCGAACAAGCCATAACCAAATGATAACCTGTATACAAGTAATAAATACTCAATTAATTCAATATTACTCTCAGCGTAAGTAATAAAGCTGTAATATTACTTTATCGTCACTTCGAATTCCCTCCTCCATCACATTGGGAATCACCATCCTTATCTCCGGGCCAACGGAAACGGTTACGACTTCCCGAACAAAGAGCATGATTATATAATACGACGGCGGGAAACTCCTGACAAATCTTGGAATCGAATGGCTGCTTTACAGTTATAACCACAAATAGAATTGATTCACCGTGATTTCACTGGAACACGTTCTCAGGAATCGATGGAGAATTCTATTCCTTCCATAGAAGTTCACAGTCCTAACTACGGGAACGTGATGTATTATTCGTGAGGAGTTTATGCGCGCGCTGCACAGTTGCCTAGAATGCCATTCTGATTGTTTAAATAAACGATCTGCTTAGAAAAATCAATTTATAAGGGACAGAATTATTGCAAAGAGGTACAAAAAGGCAAGAAAATCATTGAAAAATTTCTACACGATTCGCTTCTTATTTTTACTGTTTGCATCTCAAATCGTAGCGATAACTTCTTCACGAAAAAAATGATACTAAACTATTCTATACAATTTTAATCATTCTGATCAGTTATATATCTGTGATCGTAATTTTTTAATCTCCTCGTCGATTTCAGTTTCACCAGTTCACGTTCATCACAAATGCATGCGATGTAAAAGTTGTATTCTTCGATCATTCTTAATCCTTAACTGCGCGGATGAGGAGCCTGTCAGATTTCGCTAAAATATATTGTTTATAAAATGAATACGATATTAATTTTTACACCAAAATGAAACATGACGTGTGTTGCACATTTTTATTGCAAAATATTTCATAGTTACATGTAGAAAACTAAATATATATTATATAACAATACATATATTTTTTATTACTACTACGAGTTACTACTACTACGAGTAAAATTAATGATAATAGACCACATCTACAGTAGTAAAGGACACACTTGGCAAAACTGGGTTATATGGATTTACAGGAAAAGTAACGGAATAGTGTTAAACCATTGAATAAAAACCAATGCAAAGAAGGTTGCGAGACTTCTATAAACGGTACTACAGAAAAGTAGAAAGGGAGATATTCCACTGCAAAAAAGATACGTAACTAGGATAGGTGGCCTTATCCTCGGATCTATGATCATTATCTCCGAAATAACAATTCTACTTGAGCCTCGCATTCGCATTCGTTGTCGGAACTCTATCTTGGTAGATCTACAATTCTGATTCTAATGTACGGTTCGAGAAATTCTACTTACAATTCCATTTACGCTTTTCGATCTGGCTGCTTCTTCCACCATTCGTGGATCTTCTAGCATGAAATTCACGTAAACTGTGCGCTTAACACGTTCCGTGCCGAGCTTTTTTTACTCGAATCTTCACACTTTGATATTTTACTAAAACTTGATGTATTACGTGCAATTATTAATTCTCGTACACATAACAACGTAACAAAAACTTATCAACGCCCATTCTTGCGGTGGAAATTGATTCTTCGGTTCTAAATTTCTTGTAAACAATTTGTTCAGTTCACTAAGTAAACATGCAAGCGTGTACCATGGATGGTACATGTGGCACGGAACGTGTTAACGGATACTTTTTAATCAGCCGCTATAATTCAACAGCGACGACATTGTAACACATGTCAGATATTTTAAATAAGATATTTCAATAATAAAAAATCCTGGTTATGCTGAACGAGTCCGATAAAAACGTGTTGCATGCATTTCGATTGATGCGAAACTAAAAATAAAACAATGAATAAATACGTAACGCCACGAATGAGCTATGGCGTCGGTTACGAGACGCTTCATTAGCTGCAGGCCAAAGACGTACTTCACCGTTGAGATATCGCAAGTTCGCACAACAAGTGAACATAAAGAAACGAAATAAACGGGAAGGAAACAGGATCCTTGGAAGGATGTAGACGCTAGACGCAGGTCGCGTTATTATATGTACATAGGAGAAAAATAGGAAGGAACTGAAAAGTATTTTATATGAAAAATCATGTTGAGATACTTTGCAATCGATACGGGATGGGGCGATGATTGAAGTGCAGCAGCGCATGCGGTGATTGCCGATGTCAAAGGAAACCGAGGAGCGGCGTCGATAGAGGATCGCTGAAGATATTCGGGCTTTCATATTCTATTTATGCTGTACCTCGGTTACCCGGCGCCGTCGCAAACTATGTTCATAATAGCGGTTTCCAATTATCGTACATATGGGTGCATTATCAAAAAGACTTTCCTTTCATCTAGGAATCGTTTGCAACGCGAGTAGGCATGACTCATTTCCGTCTTCTTCTTTAAACTGTGCAATCAGTTTTGTCCTGCCATTGCGTGTACTCAATTGGCGAGAAAATATTTTTCTCTAACTATGACAGATTAAGTTTAGTTAACGGGGAAAAGTTCTCGCGTAGGGGGGGGGGCAGCTAGAAGTTCCGGGGGGGGGGGAATTGTTCCGATGGTAATATATTTCAAATAAAATAGAATTGCGTTATGACCGATCACGCCACGCGACAGCGAATTGCGTAGTTCCGGACAAGATCGTAGTCGCATACCAGGTAAATAAATATTTCGCAGTCACTATTTATTTGTCTAACTCAATTATTTAATGTCAGCATTGTCTATTGTTCTGTTCTTATAAATCAAATAACAATTAAGAACATGTTGTAATAAATGCTACTGCTAAAAATATTTATTTTTATACATTGCCAAACATGTCAATTGGGGCTAATCGTTTCCGTGACTCGGGGAATATTGTTACTGTAACAACTTTCTCCTCCTTCAATGTACAAATAGTTTCTGTTGTGTTGCGATGCATATTCTAAATAGAAGTCCAAGGAGAAATGGTTTTTACACATACAATCGAACTTCTTTCGTTTAAAAGGTTATTTCTATTAGGTTTAAGTAAAATTGTTCCTAAATGATCATAACATTAAATTATTATTTTCATTTTACTACATTAATGTTTGTGCCAAAGGGACTATATATTTTTCCTTTCAAAGATATGTATTTCTGTTAATCCGAAGTTAATAAACAAACTTTATTAATAAAATTGTGTTTTATTTCATCAGAGAATGAAATATCTCATTAGATAATGAAAAGAACGTGTTGTTTCTATGTAAAACTTATTGCAATATATTAAATTTGAATTGACAATCTTAAAGTAAAATAAATTCAGTAATAAATTAGTCAGAAACGAAAAGGTAACTGCGTTATTTCTTAGTCAATTTTTATGTTTTCTCAAAATCAGAAGTGATCAGAGTGATCACGAAAGTATTTCATAATCTGGGAAATTTGGAAAATATAAGAATACTGTTATTAGACAATTTCTGGGGCTTTAGATTTTTAATTTCAGATAAATATTAATTCTGACGTGGCCAATAGTGCGTGTACATATTAGCAAGCACGCAACACCGTGCGCGAAATAGAGTGACTTTTATATGCATAGGACCATTGACTCACCCGAGACTGTGGTCATAAACTCTGAAGTACGCTCGTAAACACAGTGAGGTCAAGGCAAACCATGGCCATCTTTATTAATTAAGTTTCGACGTATTCCTTACCCTCGAGGGATGTTTTCTCCAGCATCATTAATACAAAAGAAGATGAAGTATCCTTCTTCCATCAGAATATACATAATGAAATTCTACAAAATCAATGAAACTGTTTGAGAGCTCGTTAGTCGAACAGAGTCGAGCAACTGTACTCAAACACTCGTTCCAAATTCACGGTGGACACAGTCTGTTTAAAATATTCGTCAGAGGTAATCTTCAACGTTTGATTGAAAACTGGTTGAAAATTAGTTAACACGAGAGGAGAAAAATCGGCAAACGAGATTGAACCGTAACAAATATCTTTAGCCAGTGAAACAATGACGTTATAAAACGATATTAACCCAAAGTACCACACCGAAGTTAGACGGCTGAAAGTGTTTCGAACCGTTTGGAATAATCGTTAACGTAAGGTGAACGACAGGATCTAACAATAAACGCAATTGATTCGCAGCTTGCTGCGGATGGTCGCTGTTAACAGTCGTCATCGCTCGTATCTCGATATTGCATTTAAGGATTTCGCGCGGGCAAATCAGCGGCTGCGTTTTACAATTTCGAAAATGCGCCGATAATACCGGCATTCGAGAATCGTTCTAACCGGTGCGCGGCGTTTCAGCCTGCGTAAGCTCGGTTATCCGACAAAGCCATTTCGAGAATGAAGGTACTCATATCGGTGAACGTCATTCCCACCGTGTGACAGGATCAGCCCGGGATAACGAATGAACCTGTACGTCGCACGATAACGCCGTGTTAAAGTATTACTACGAACGTCCGCGTTAATACTATGCACAGGCGTATTAACAAAGGCACGGACTCGTGCATGCCGAGGGACCTACTCGCGATCAGCGACCGATGCCGATCGCGTGCACTGCGCAGGAACGTGCCTTATTAGCCGGGAAATCGTTGGGTCATTCTGAATCGCTTGCACGGAATTATTTGTGATTTCACGTTTCACCAAGCATCGTAGTATATATTTTTGTTCATTGGCGGATGACAGTTTTATAGTCGAAAATAAACATCCTCTCTTTGCAAACGTTCGCGGAACGCTCATGGTGACACAAATATTTCTCGTGTTCCTACATGTACTTGCAGATGGTTTTCTACTTGCTCTACTTTGCTTATTACACTGCTCAGATAATTTGACTGATCCGTGTGCCATTTAATCCCGTCGAATGATTTTATTCTTTATATTTTAATTTTGTGTTTTGTCGGTTGGTTACCGAGTTCCGTTAAGTTCATTAAACGCGATAAACTAAGGCAGTCGTGATGAAATCTTCACCATGCGTATTAGTTACCGAGAGCTGATAAATGTTGTAAAACAATTTTACAACTTTTCTTTGTATGCTCAGATAAAAAATTGTTTCGTTGTCGTTCCATTCAATTGCTATATTCGCAACGACAAAAAATGTTACACGTTGCCTAGAGAACTAGTCCTTCTAACATTTGCACAAAAATTCAACTCGGTTGGTTCGATTTTAGTATAACTTCGATTTCTACGCCATATATTTAAATAAATATACATTGAAGAGAAAAAATACTTTGCGGTATATTAAAGTAGAGTATATAAATGTCAAAATACAACAAGCTTTCGATTTAGTGTAAAACGTTATCTACATAATTAAAGAAATATTGAGGAGCATCGAATTTTCGTGCAACATAAGTATTCGAATACCTTATAAAATTCAGTCGAAAAGTTATAAAAATAAATTTTTTTATTCATTTTTATTACTAGTCGAAGGTATATGTGCCCATAATTATGAAAGTGGTCTAAGTCATATATTTCTTGTTTCGAGATATTTAATGAATCGCATTTGAATAAATTAAAAAATATTTTTACATTATGCGACATTTTAATTTATAATTTTATTAGTCTTGATTAATGGAAATTTATTATAGATATGAAATTTTGTGTGAATTTCATAGGAAAATGTTTTTAAAGCTTGAATTGACTTAGACCATTTTCAAAATTAACTGAATGTCCTATAATTGACTTAAAGTAATAAAAAATTGTGATTTTTATTTAAGCCGTTTATTTTGAAAGTGGTGTAAGTCCAATGTCATCGAAAGAAATTGTAAGTGTCGTTGCGTGGGATATTTAGACAATACAAGCTCAGATTCGGCATTTTGAATTTCTTTAAAAAAAAGATCTTATACCACTTTCAAAATAAACGGTCCATTTGAAACAACAACTTTAACGAAATCATTCATAAACATTTATTAATCATTTTTAAAAAGTAATCCATTTTTACTGGTCTAGTGGTGTTGTATAATGGAAGTAATTGAATATTTTGGTATATTTTTGGTCTTCCTCTTTTAGGTGAAAGATCCAAAACTTGGAATTCAGAATCATCTAAAGAAGTCTTATAAAACATTTTATAAGGTTCATTTTTCAAGAATCTCATCCATTGAATTTTTAGCCAAGAGACAGATTCGCCCGCGGTATTTTTTACTCTCCTTGTTATTGATTTTTCAAGTGATTTCGTTGAAATAAAATCCGGCTGCGACATTCGTTTGATCGAAAATGTATTTCTTTTTCTACAATTTTCGATCAATTCATAGTAATATTCAGGATTGTATAAGTAATTTGCTTTTTTTATTTTCATTATTATGTAGTTCAGAAACGCGACAAAGAGGGCCACGCGGTATTTTCAAGTTATGTTTATATAATTTCTTTAAATTGTTGACTTAGACCACTTTCATAATTAACACTAAATGAATTCCGTATAACGTTGTAATTACAACTACTATCTAAAGGTTCATTTTTGACGATATCGTAAAAATTACATTGAATAAATTTAGTTTAAAATCATGTCGTGTGAAATAAGTGATAAATTCATTTTTTTTTAATTTTGACTTAGACCACTTTCATAATTATGGGCACATATGTATTTGTCAATGACCGTACGTACTTTCACGCATCATTGTTTCCTTTTCTGAAATCGATGGTGGCCGTGGAACTTATCAGAAAGTCCATCCACTGTCAGATTATGGTGGCATCCGTAATATTATACTACAGAATTGTGTAAAAAGAAATTTGCAACTAAATTTGCGGTGTCGTTTTCGAAGGATTAACAATATTAAAGGAATAAAAGTGCAATTGGATAAGAAGAAACGCGAAACGCGGTAGAGTAATTGCCAAGCCGTTGTACAAATTCTTGCCGCATAATTCCAAGTAATTCTATATGAATTTTGAACCGAATAAATTTGAATGCGGAATGTGTGTCGCCGGGTTTTTATAAAGAGTCTGCTGTTTTATCGGGCTAATCAATCAGCGCCAACAATTTCGGCAGTTTCGCGGTGCTCCACCCCCTGTCCCGATTTACTGTTTATTTCGGCTGAACGTGCATGTCGAAATTACGAAGTGATTGTAGGCATAGGCCAATCGATCGTAATCCGACAACGAACTTCTGTATTCGCCGCATAAATCTGGGTTATCTACAAAGTTGCACCAACCCAAACTATCCTTCTCGTAACCCGGAAGCATCGGCAAACTTGTTATTGTTATTAGCCTCTCGAAACTCATCATGATCTCGCGTCGACGTAATTTTCAGGACACGTCGGGTAGATACCCGCAATTTTGGTCGCTTGTACCGGGCATTATCTCCTATCTACTTTCGGGATAGCTATTTCCGTCTCGTTAACCCGGCGTCCTCCTTTATTTTCCATTCGACGTTCTTCTAAACGTTGCACGGTCTCGTCTGCGTCGATGCGTGCGCGAACCGCGCGGCCATTTTGCACGCGAAAACCTACGAATTTTTGAATGATAAAGCAATTCGTGGTATTATCCGGCATTCGATCGGTCGCCTCTTACCACCGAAGTCGGACTTTCGCTGAATATTAACGCTTGCGACGCGATGCCGCAAAGAACAATCGTCGGAGGCCGCCGCCGGATTCCTCGATAACGGCCGACCGAGCGAGATTAAATTCGAATATTATTGGAATTAGCTTTGCCGAAGAATAAACTGCTGTTATTGCAAAAGGAAGGCAGCCTTACTCCCGCGTAATGGAGGCTTCGCAACGTTGCCGAGCTTTCAGTATCGATGCATACTGATGCAAAGCGTTTCCAATAAAACGGCGGTATAATTTATTTGGCATCCGACTTAGAAACCCGTAGACCATTTGCACATTAATTTACAGGTCATCTCGAGGCAAGAATCTACTTTGAATAAAATTTCTGCGGTAATTTTCTTGGTAATTACGCCCTTGGTATTAAGCCTCGATTCAGCCCGACGGCATGCGAGCATTTATATAGTGTGCAAGGCAAAATACAAGAAAACGGCTGCTAATACTGCATTTCGTAAACATCGAACTATTTTTATCGATTATGAAATGGTTGTTTAAGCAATGAAATAAATATTCTTACCATACGATTGAATCGAGCAGGAATATTTTATGTAGAGCTTTGCGAAAATATTGGATTGGCAGAAACGTAATTTCGATATTTCAATGTGAAATAAAACTCAATTTTTTCTATACAAGAAATGAACTTTAATCGGTCAAATATTTTCCATTCTGTTCGATGACCTTTTGCCATCTTTCTGGTAACTTCATGATTCCGTGTTCATAAAACTTCTGGCCCTTGTCAGTAAAAATGCGATTTGAGGCTATCGTTGTTACTGAAATTTTTATCATTTAGGAAGTTTTGTAAACTTCGAAATAAATGATAATCCAATGGTGCAAGGTCAGAGCTATATGGAAGATGCGACGTCACTTCTCAACTAAGCTCCAATAATTTTGTACGTGTTGCTAAAGATGTGCGAGGCCTCGCATTTTAGCGATGGAACACGATTCATTTGCGATTTGTCAATTCTGGCCTTTTCACTTTGATTGCTTCCTCCAACTCCATAAGTTGTTGGCAGGAAACGTCTGAGTTGATCGTTTGGTTGTTTAGAAGCAGTTCGAAATACATAACACCTTTATAGTCCTATTGTCTATTGACAGCATGATCTTTTTCTGATGCAATTCAGCTTTCGATATGGTTTGTGCTGGTTCATCACGCTTGGACCATGACCTTTTTCGATTAATGTTATTGTAAATGATCCATTTTTCATCATCAGTGATAATTCGTTTGAGAAAAGAATCGACTGCATTACGTTTAAAATGCGTATCGCAAATACTGATTCGTCGTGTTAAGTGAATTTCTTTCAATTCATGCGGAATCCAAACATCGAACTTCTTAACGAGTCCAAGACATCTTACGTGATATTTAATTGTTGTATGCGATACATTCAATCTTTTTGCAATCTCTCGTACAGTTATATGACGAATCGATTCAATTATGTCTTTGATTTTGTCATCATCAACTCCGGAAGGTTGACCAGAACGTTGGTTATCTTTAAGTGATAAATCTTCAGAACGAAATTTTTGGAACCAATTCTGACAGGTGCGTTCTGTTAAGCAATCGACGTCATAAACTTCACGTATCGTTTTGTGAGCCTCGGCCGCTTTCTTGTCTTTATGAAAATAAAAAAGTAAAATGTGTCGGAAATGTTCATTTCTGCACTCCGTGTTTTAAAATTGACAGCAAACTATCAGCTGTAAATAAAACTACACGGAATTTGTTTATATAGTAACGTAAACGTGTCAACTAACAAAGCTGAAGACGAAGAAATGATAATCGTATTGGTGCAAACCGAAATTACTTTCTTGCCAAACCAATAGTTCCATAAAAATGTTAGTTTGCAAACGGATTCCTATTTCCTTACATCGCTATTTACAAAATACGAAATATGATGAGCGCGAGCGTCAAATAAAATTAAAATGGGAGAAATAAGCACCTTTATATCGACGACAACCATTGACGCCGCAGCCGGGTGATTTCGGTTGAAAATCTAGTGGAGGACCAGGGAACAGGTGCGCGCGTATCAACGAGGTAAACCGCCCTGAAAAGACAGACGTACAGCCGGGCACTGGTACAATGGGCACTTGAATGTTTTTCGAGTGGCGGCTGAATAGGTTCACCATCATCTCGAAGGAAACGAGCACCGAGTGCACGACAATTTCGCTAAAATTTGCACGAGGAAGTGAAAACGGTGAAAGGGGCCGTTAGAGCTACTCCTGCGCGCTTGTCCTTTTCCAGCCATTACGCTGTCCCGTATCGCTATTATTTCGTCCTCGGCTCGTTCCTTGCGGAACCCGGCCACCCCTGGCAATCGCGCGGTTTCTTGCCCGCCATCGCAATCGTGCGGAGAGAAAAAAAAAGGCGCGACCGATTAGCACCCCGCCACCCCCGGTTCGTTACCGCGTCCTTCGAGAACTCCCCTTCTGCTCTCAGATCGTGAATGGTGCAGAGGCTCAAGAATTGTAGCATTCTGTTTGCCACCGACGGCGTGAAACATCTCGAGCTTTGATCTACGGAAACACGGATGGATTTCGAGTGGAACTCGACGCCTGCACGAGCTATTCAGGTTATGGCCGCATATACGGATATTTCTCGTCTTACCGCTTATCCTATTCGCGCTGCAAAAACTGCATGCGTTCATGCGTTTTCTTCTTGTTCCGATATTGACTTTGTGATCCTTTTTTCTACAGAATCGCTCATTTTTTAGAAACTTTATAAAATCGCGAAACAGTTTATTCGATGAAATGAAAATTGGAAAATTGATTGCAGTACTAAAACCTTTGGTACATCGAATATAGAGAGAATTGCGCAGAAATTCATTTTTAAATCTGAACGAATAGCTCCGTCACCTATGTTGTTGACATGAGAGTCGACGCGTTAAATATATAGAATTGGACTGTTAGCGCAGCTCCATTATAAATAAATCGCCGCTACGATCGATGCACTTGTGGCTTTTATCGTGTCCCCAACATGAATGAATCCAAAACCGGCGACTTTTTCAACGAACATGCAACATCAGCTAAAAGTTCCTCGTCGATGCTTCAGCGAAGACGCGGTTGCAACATGCAGCAACACGGAGCAATATGCAGAAATATTCGGCGGAACCGGTGACTTTTTCAAGCAAATGTAACATCAACAACAAGCTGCTCCCATAAGGACGTAGCTTTAGAATGTGTTGAGGCCCAGCGAGATCTCAACAGATGGTCGGCTGGTGCGGTCAGTCGAAACGTTTACAACCGCTGCAATCATAACCCAACAGAAATGGAAGACTCTTCGCGAATAATGCACGGCATTGATAATGCGAGACAATAAGACGCTACTTCCACTAACAATATCTCACTTCTCCAATTAATTGTACGACGATTTCAAACACGGCCACAAACCAATTAGTGCATTCGCCACTCAACTTCATGCACGAGCAATTACGATAGAATCGAACTAACAGTAAATATAACACAGTCAGAATCGACAGAACACAATATACAGGGTGTCGCGAAATTATCGTATTTCCGAGAAATGAGGGGTTCCTGAGGTCATTCGAAGCAACTTTTTTCTTTAGAAAAAATCTCTCCGAGGCATCGTTAACGAGTTATTAACGAAAAATACTGACCAATGAGAGGTGAGCTCGGCTGGCGCGAAGCGGTCGAGCCAACGAACGGACGAAGCCCGGTTCCGCTCATTGGCTCGACTAGCCGCTGATTGGTCAGTGTTTTTCTTTAATAACTCGTAAATAAAGTCGCGGATTGCATTTTTGCTGAGGAGGAAATTACTTCAAATGACCTCAGGAACCAACTTGTGGTGAAAATTAATTTTTCGAACTATCTTTTTAGCGTATTAAATAAACATGTAAGCATGTGGTACACATGGAACAATTGCATTGTTTTATATATATATATATATATATATATATATTTTTTTTTTGTTATAAAATACTAAAATGTGATATTAACGAAATATGTAAAGGAGATTAGTCTATAATATTATATGTACTTACAACGAGTGAGAAAACATTACTTATAAAATTAATACCAAGATAACTTAATATTGTTACACAGTTTTTACGGGTTGATCGGTATAAGAATGAAGACAGTCTGAAAAATTCCATATCAGAATTGATTGATTCTAAAACTCAGAATATTTCTTTAAGACGGGCATCGATGCATTAAAAGCTCGTTGAGAAAAGTGTATTGAAGCAAGTGGAGCATATCTTGATGAAATAAACAGCTTTTGAAAAAAGGTATGCAGTTTTATATATTCACTTAAAAATCCGACAGTTCATACGCACCAACCTAATCAAAGAATTGGACCTTCGAATGTTTCGAACCAGATTCTGGGGAGAATTTTAGTGCTGGTGAAATTTTCGATCGCGCTGAATTCGACATACGAATTTGCAATATTCGTGGAAGCAACAGAATGGGAGCAGGAAATTTTTCTTTTGCACAAAGACGTGCCCGTCTATTCGTAATGCTTTGGCGAAGAGCCGCCGGTTAGACCGATCGACGGAATTTGTTAAATTGAAAAATTCGAAAGCGATCAGAAATTCTCGGTTCGCCGAAGTTCCCATTCGGCAGTCAATGAACCCGTGGCTCGGCGGTCGTAAAAAGCCGGCAGTTACCCCGGCAGGGTCGGGGATTTCCGTTTTTCGTCGCGTTCAAGCATCGCCGGCGAAATCTTTCATCGCGGCACTCTCATCGCTCGTTCTAGACTCCTCAATCTCATGGAAAGGTGGTTGGGGTTTCGCGTCGTTGAAAGGAACAAATCCTTGATTCACCGCGCGCACACATGCACCCGTCATCGGCGGGTTCGAGTTCGTCTTTCAGTACACCGCGCGTCTGTCATGCGCTCGCGCGCCGCCTCGCGCCTATACACACGTACACGTGCATCGCTAAACACACAAACAGCCGGTAACGGCCTATACACATTCGTGGCTCAGCGCCGAATAGATCGCGTGCTTGTCGCCCATGAGATTCGCACGGTACTTTCCTCGAGACGTTTACTTCTATCACCGGTGAGCAGCTTGCACTTCCGTCGTTAATGCCTCGATATGGAAATTCGCGTTAGACGCGGACCGGAAAATAGAGGAACGTCTGACGTATTCGCCTGGCCAGGCTACGTGAACGTTAATAAAAGGAAGCCGTTCGTCGTACCGCGGAACTTTCGCGTGAGAATGCAGGGACCCCGAGGCGCGGGAGCGAGAAGGGAAGCTTACGGAAGGCAGAGGAATTGCACGCAATGACGCTCATGGAAAATGCCAAGTTGACTGCTCGATACGAAACAACCCGGGAAAAATATCGGCGAACGGATCCGCCGATGTTATTGCATTTCAAGTTTCATTTTCGTAATTGCATCGATACCTCGATTGTTACCTTTATTCGAGGTATTATAGTAATAATGAACACTGGACTTCACAGAGCAAAAAAAAACAGCTGTTTTATATTAATTTATAGAAGTAACTGTAGCGACCAGTCGTGCGCACGATAGGAACTTCAGTCCTCGTGCAAACGGCCAGCGTAATTTATGACTCTCCTTCGAAGAAGCTATTTTTGAGATGATGAGTCCCAAACCTTGACAGCGCATGTTCGCGATAGAAAAAGTTCCACACGTTGTCACGTACAGCTCATTATCCTCTCCGATTACCACGCCGTCCCGAAAATACGCAAAGAGCGTAAGGGACAGGCGGTAAAAAGAGCAAAATGAATAACGCTGATTGGAAAGGCCCAACGCGTGGGGTTGTTCAAGAATTTTACCAGGGCAAACGGCGAAGGAAAAAGGAAGACTCGTCAAGAGACAAAGTCCGCGAACGAATAAAGAAGTATTCCACCGCACACAAGTGTACAAGTCCTTTCGGATCATCCTACCCAAATAACAATAAGACATTTATTCTGATTTTTGACAAGTGTTGTTGTAACATTTGCCGTAAGTAACATATAAATTGAATAAATAACTCGTAAATTTACCTTTACGGTATGAATAATCGTAAATTAAAAAATTATTGTTCACATAATAATAATATTAGTTCACATAATCAGATTGTTCACTCCGACTATGTGAACTGCCGGTGGTTGTTTAGATAATAGCTAGATAACGGCTACGGTTCAGTTAAACAGGCAATGTAAACGATCTTGTTCATATAAACGGAGTACATGTAAATGCAGTTCCACTCTTACTATATATATCCTTCGTCACGTGCATTTTCAACATGTAAGCCTCACGACCTACCACCATATAATGTCACGTAGGAGGTAGCACAGTCTGATAGGGATTAATGAATCTTTCCCGTCCACGAAACTAAAACTTTAAAATTGAAGTATGATATTTTTTGGGTTGCGTGTATTGTTGGGTTGTGTGTGTGTGTGTGTGTGTGTGTGTGTGTGTATGGCAATTAAGTTCCCGCTGTTCTTTTAAATTTTAACACTCCGCATGTCATCATACATATGTTTTTGGCATAATGATCTAAATCGTTCAAAAGAGGATGTTTTGTTCTACCGGAATCTATGTTTTGTTTTTTTGTTCGAGGTAATTTATGTTAATTTTCATATCATTAAAATGGAATGTTAAGTTGAGAAAAATGAGCATTTTTGACACCTCCTTGTTTTTGCTTTTAATCAATCATTTTGCTTTAATCAATTTCTTAAAAGTTTATTTTTCAATAAAGAATATTTAATGACATGCGGAATATTAAAATTTACAAAAAACGGCGGGAACTTAGTTGCCAACCCAATAAAAAAGCTGTAGATCATGCAAATCTGTTTCCTGAATTCAAGATCGCAAATGTTTAAACGTTCGAAAAACCGGCGTCCAACATGTTTCTACAAACGATAATGTTATCGGAGTTTGAGATAAGTCGAATTAGTTTATAACAGTTTTTGCTCGACATGCTGATGTAATTAACAACTGTTTTGTTGCTGTATGCAGCCACGATATTTTCACGCGCAAATGGAGCTCGTGTGGTGCAGCCGAGATATTTTATCTCGTTTTCGCATTTGCTGCTACAAACGAGACACAAAATGGAGGGGATGGCTGTGAGTTAGTAACATAGAGAACAAAGTGAGCTTCCATCGCGAGTATACTGTGTACACCTTCCTCAACCGGTCATTGCTGTGGCAGCTTTACTGATGAGCCCACTCGCAGGCCGTGGACGAGCCCGTTTCTTTTTCACTCTCCGCCTTTTTTTCCATGCTCATTGTTCCTCGCCACTATGCCTCCAATAAAGATTTCTGAGCACGACATTATTAGTCGAGGAATAACTTTCTACGAAGTGAAAAGGAAACCGTAAAATACTGGTTCGGTCGAGAGTTTAATTCTGTCTGGACCGCGCGGATCTTTGTGCAAACTCAAATGGTCTGGAAAATGTTACGTTTTTTATCGTGGCTAAAATTCAAGCGATAATCGTATATTTATTACGTCAATAGAATAGTTAGTATCGCGATTCTTTCATACGATCCTGTTACGCATATGGCACACGTTACGAAATATGGCAGTCGTGCCCGATGAAAATGCTTTAGGCTACAGGATCGATGATATCGTTTTTTCAAAACTCGATCTACAATCCGTGTTATTTCGTTGCCATAAGATGGAAAAAAAGGATGAAAGGAATGCAATAACAAATATGGGACAAGAATCTAAAAAATCTCAGAAATATTATGAGAAGGAGAAATACTGGACCAGTCTTTTGAAATTTATCGAAACTCGCTAATGAGCGTCGCTGATGAAAAAGCCGACGCGACAAATGTTTCGCAACGATTTCGCATCGATTTCGCATCGTTTCAATGCTACTAGATAATTATGGCGTTTTCGAATCAGCAAAAGAATAATCCGAATAAATATGATGATTACCGTATCGTGAGAATTTATTAAAAAGTTGGCTGCGCCGTTTAAGAAATATTAGGGTGTCCCATAAGTTCTTTCCGCGCCGCGCTATGAATGACTCTAACTGACTGTGTTTACGCAAACACGCAGGCTTATCTCTTGGCTGTTTAGGGTATCGGTTTCAGTCGTCCCAGAGCTCTTTTAGAGTACGTTTCGTTGATGACAAAGTTCCTTATAAAATCTTTTCTGCGTCGTTGGCCAGAATTGGCGAACCGACGCGGCGTCGTTTTTCATCAAGACAACGCGAAACCGCATGTTGCGTTGGTCATAAGACAAAAATTATTGCAGTTTGATTGGGACGTTCTATCTCATCCTCCGTACTCCCCAGACATTGTTCCATCCGATTATTGCCTGTTCTTCTCGTTAAAAAATTCTCTCCGTGAGAAACGGTTTAAATTCGTAAGCGAAATAAAAACGCATCTTGATCAATATTTTGCAAATAAGCCTCGAAGACAGTATAATGAGGCCTCCTGAAAGATGGAAGTAGGTAATAGAGCAGAACGGTTCGTATATAACTCGATAAATCAGTCTTAACCAACAAACATCGTATAATCGTCTCGCATCAGAAAAAAGGAAAGAACTTATGGGACACCCTAATACTTTATCCAAAAGTAACTAAACGGAGTGTGAGCGCAAGTCGTAATCAATTCTTCGGATGGTTCAGGCGGGCCGCTAGCCTTTACTGGCTACGGTGCGGCTTGATTGCAGCCAATTTCGGAGGAGCTCGAGCACAATCAACCGAAAATCCTTAACAACAACCGGAGGACGGGGGCGAGCCACTTTGTCTAACGCACGTCCACGATTGAGGCCCGTGTCTGGACCATCGTCTGAGGTCCGTCATTTGCGGGCACTGTAGAAACTTCGTCTCGTAAAATCAAACGGTCGAACTTGGACGTCCGCGGTAGCACGGGATCAGTCCCAGTGCCGTATAAAATACCGTAATGCCCGCGGTACGTCGATCGGAATCAGGTGCAGCCAATTTGGCCGGTGTCCAAAACCCATGGCATGTAAATCCAGTTTAGAAGCATCAACGCTGATTGTACCGACCGGAGATCGAGCGGAATAGCATACTTTCGACGGTCAGGCCAGATCAGCGCCGCGTAAACTTGTTTTTCGTTCGTTTAACGTACACCCACGGGCCCCCGAACCTTGAAAAATTCTTGTTGCGCCGCTGCCGGTGCCACCGCCGCTGGCGAACCGGTGGCTTTCGAATTCACCGGGATCAAACGGGTAACGAGCTGCCCTGGTTATCGATTTAACTGCGTTGCTTAGAATTCAGAGAAGCAACGAAAATAGAAAGCGTGATTGAAACGTGCGTGTCAGAGAAATTCTGGCCGACCGGCCGGCCGTTTCTAGGAGAAAATATTCGGCGATGGGACCGCTCGTTCCAATAGAGAATTATTAATGGACGCACACGTTTTCTTCTTTTCTTTTTTTTTTACTTTTATTTTTATTCATTTACTTTTGGCGAATCTAAATGTCTCTTGTCAAACCTTTTGAAGGAAATAGAAAAATGAGAAAAGTTGAATTACATTTAGTCAGAAGAATCTTTCGACTAATCACGTCAGCTTAAGATCTCCTTGGGCTTTAACATTTTTAACACTAGATTTACGGAACCCGTCAAAATGACGGGTCAAATGACTACTTTTTTCATTTACGATTATTCATATCGTAAAGATACATTTATGTGTGATTCATTCAATGTACAGTGTGTGCAGAAAGTATTCGTACACCTTTTAATAACTTTCATTGTGATGACTTTATTACAATTGGACAAAGCAGTCTACATTTTTGGGAGGATGTTAAAGTGATCGGTTTACCAGACAAGGGATAACAAATTATTTTCAAAAATTGCAATTTTCTGACATGATAAAAGAATTAAAGAATGATGTTTTATCAATTTTTTCATCCGAGTTTATGACGAAAATTTAAAAAATGCATTTTGTAGATCTTGGTAACTTATATGCATGCTAAAAATTTCATCAAAATCGGTCGACGCATAATCAAGCTACAGCCATTGAAAGATGTAAATACTTGGTTTTGGTTGAAATTTATAAAAATTAAAATATTTTCATTTCTATATTCTTAACGAATATGTGCGGATCAAACTAAAACACCCAAAATATGAATCGAGTTCAAGATCTCATTACATTACTTGAAAATTAATGCAATCTTTCGTATGGGAAATACAGTTTCATTCAAAGTTGATGTAGAACATCATGACAGACATTTTTAGCTCACTCGGCCGAACAATTTCTGCTAATATAGACGTTTATATTAAATAGATATAATGTTTTATTATATTGTATAGATTATATTACATAGATATAATAAACGTTTATTTATCTCGTTATTCACGGAACAGTATACCTGTTTCGAACCAATTAGATTAGAAAATATAGGAACAGAATCATTCGACAAGACAGTGTCAATGTAATCGAATGAAGCACAACTAATGGATCTGTCGATGTGGAATTTAGAAGTGAACATTACAGTAAGTACTAATGCACTGAATAGCCCAATAATTTCTGTCATCCGGCTGGGCACGTTGTCCAGCTGTGAATAGGAAGAATCGTTAGAGCTGCTGTGTGTTCTCACACCAACTGCAAGGTGTCCGCCCTAGCCTTTGCGGAATCCCGTAATGGACCTTCGTGATTCACACCGGTAATGGAATTCAATAGCGGCTACCGATGAAATCAATGTACTATATGAAATCGCAAATGTTGCGGATATTTTCTCCTGAGTCACAGCGACGTTACGCTACGTCCCAGCTGTCACCATATTCCTAATCACACAGCAGTTTCCTTGTGGAATATTCATTGTGATCCAATTCTCGAAATATAAACGTTCTCTCATCAAAGTACACGGGTTCTAATTGGACCTAATCTAACATTAAGACGAGTTAATGCAAGAATAGCTTGTGCACGTTCCGAACAAGCGAATACAAGCATTGTGGACCAATTCCTAAAATACAAATGTCCTTTGAGCAACATGACACGGTTAGAATTAAATCCAACGTAACATCAAGACGAATTAATTCATCATCAGTTTGTGCACGTTCTAAGCAAGCGAAGACCTAGATATGTCCCAAGATAGAGTGTTACTTAAGGACCAGTTCACAAATATAAACGTACTCTGGTCAATTCTGAATGGTTCAAATTTAATCCGACCAGTAGGACGAATTAATTCATTAGCAGCTTGTGTAAATTTCAAGCATCTGATGATCTAGATACTTTCCAAGATAGAATGTAACCTGCGGACAGATCTGTGTGCCCTCGGAAGTGTTATAAATACATTATTTGAAACTAAGTTTTTTCAGGGTTATTCGATGATTAATCTATTTCATAATAGTACAATTATTTTAAAAAGAGTTTCATACGAAAAACGAATTAATGTATTTTCAATTAATGATTTATTTGTTACTTCAAATAATTCATTATTCGTTATTTAATATCGTAATTCGCTATTTGTCATTTATTACTTGTTATTTAGTTTCGATCAAAATAACTAGTTGTTTAACACGTTTCATTTTGTTTTCATAATTATCACTATTCTTTACTGAAGAAACTAATGCACGGTGATTTTAATCGTTGCTGCGCTGGTACTGTGAGAGCAAAGTGTAAAAAATGCCCGAATAATGTGAAAATTGAATGTTAGTTTGCAGTTCTGTCTACATTCGAAGTCTCGTTTAAACGGAGTTCATGACGTTGAATCATGTAATAAATACTACTGTCAGCAACACTGCTGCACATTTACTATGATTTTCTCTGTACACTGTTCTATTCTTTTTCTGAACACTATTTGGAACGTTATAAAACTTTTCAATTAAGAAATAAATGTTATTTTCTCAGATAATCGGCATTTTAATTCACTATTAATCAATTTATTAATAGATCAAGGACATACGATCAATTGACGTACATTATTTATGAAATATTAATTAATGTTATTTGAAATAATCATTTTTAAATTATTATTTGAAATAAATTTCGCCCAGGTCTGCTTGTGTGTGTGAACTAGTTCTTAAAATACAAATTTTCTCTGCGCATTGCGCGAGGATTAAACTTGCATTAATTTGCCACAAGCATCATAGATGTATTCGTTACAACACCGTGATTTAATTAAAAATATGAAATATTTTCTAATGAACTAAATAATATTAATTGGTTTGTTAGTTTTAGTACTAAAATCAAATCGAAATCAAGTACTATAATAATGACAAGATTGTATTAATTTAAACCTTATACGAGTTCTTTATACCCTATTGAATAAAGTATAATAACTGAAATAAAAAATTTAATAAAAATATTCAACAGAAACTAGCCATGCCCATTTTTTTGGCAGACCCTGTGTACCGCACTTAATGTGACAATTGATCAAGCGACTCGGACACTAACTTTGAAGAGCTATCGACTTCCGAGAGGATTGTACGCCACATCGACTTGTTTATTGGTTTTTAAACCGACCAGTCGTTCCTGCCGCATCGGAACTTCCTACGAGACGACAGATAGGGGTATATATTCAATTTCAATGAATCCACATGCTCGTATCCAGTAGCTTGACTTGAAGCGTGGCAGCGATGTTACTGCAACGCGACCGTGCGACCCGACATATCCATTAGCAGGTAATGCTTTGTAAACGGGATTAAGCGTCGCTCGGATACCGCAGTAATTACGTGAAATGGCTAGCCAAAATCCTTCCCCCGTGGCAAATCACGCCGCTGACTACTATCTAATATACCATTGTCTTCGCCAGCACGCCAAGACTGTGCCTGACAGCGTATCGAAGCCCCTTTCGGTTTCCATTTTGCGGTTGATTACAACAATTGTTCCTTGGCCAACCGGATTGACCACCTCGTGTTTTGTTCCCCTATTTATACCCTCCATAACGATCAGGGAACTTAAAAATTGATTTTCAAAGTAAAATTTATAATTCTGCCTTTGAATTTGGGGCTAAGGGAAGGAGCTATTCTGAGCTTAATCTAGTAAGATTGAACAATCTTTAAAATTAAAACGCATGTTTACAAAATTTGGGATTTGTATTATATAATACCTTGTATTTGTTTGCAAATACAAGGTGCGTTCAACACTGGAATCACCTAGCGATCTAAACACGATTAATGTGTATGGTATTGTAATAATGACACGATTGTATTTATTTAAACGTTATACGAGTCTTTTTATAGTCTATTGAATGAAGTATAACTGAAGCAAAAAGTAACTAAAAATATCAAATAGAAACTAGCCATGCTAATTGTTTTGTTAGTTCTAGTGTTAAAATCAAATATTGATATCAAGTATTATAATAA
This sequence comes from Megalopta genalis, assembly GCF_051020955.1. NCBI lineage: Eukaryota > Metazoa > Arthropoda > Insecta > Hymenoptera > Halictidae > Megalopta > Megalopta genalis. The sequence continues at coordinate 6,614,707 of NC_135014.1, read as the reverse complement.
TGACAAGATTGTACTTATTTAAACGTTATGCGAGTTTTTTATACTCTATTGAATGAAGTATAACTGAAGCAAAAAATAACTAAAAATATCCAATAGAAACTAGCCATGCTAATTGTTTTGTTAGTTCTAGTGTTAAAATCAAATTGATATCAAGTATTATAATAATGACAAGATTGTACTTATTTAAACGTTATGCGAGTTTTTCATACTCTGTTGAATGAAGTATAACTGAAGCAAAAAATAACTAAAAATATCCAATAGAAACTAATCATGCTAATTGTTTTGTTAGTTCTAGTGTTAAAATCAAATATTGATATCAAATATTATAATAATGACAAGATTGTACTTATTTAAACGTTATGCGAGTTTTTTATACTCTATTGAATGAAGTATAACTGAAGCAAAAAATAACTAAAAATATCCAATAGAAACTAGCCATGCTAATTGTTTTGTTAGTTCTAGTGTTAAAATCAAATATTAATATCAAGTATTATAATAATGACAAGATTGTACTTATTTAAACGTTATGCGAGTTTTTTATACTCTATTGAATAAAGTATAATTGGAACAAAAAATAATTAGAAATTTCCTACAGAAACTAGCCATGCTAATTGGTTTGTTAGTTCTAGCGTTAAAGTTAAATTGAGATCGAGTCCCTTATTGCAACCGAAAGATGCATTACCCTGCACGTGCGTTAGGGCCGTTTCACACGCGGCTGCTTGTATCGCGATGCGCGTTTGACGGATACCGACCGTACATGTGATTCAGTGGGAGCGTTCGGACGGCGATACAGTACCGCGATACTTTTCCTCGTGTCAAACGCTGTATCGCACACGCGTATCGCGACGCACGTGTCCACGTGTAAAACGTCTCTTAGCTGTAACATAGAAATGCCATGGCACTAATATTTTAGCGATTGCCAATATCGTATCCTCGACAGCGAGTTTTCACTTTTCATTCGCATATATATCCGTCAATGCTCGCGGTTTCATCGAACGCGTAATATCGGCCGACGGCAGCGCGGCCGATCCAAATGGAAGAAATGGTCCCGGTATCTGACTTTCGTTATCAAATTCCCATCCGTCGCCATCGTTCGGGGTAATCATGGAGAAACGTCGTGGTCATGGAGTGGCTCGATCAAGATTCCTGATTAAACCGAAAGATTTCGACGGAATCAACGGAAGTGGGAAAGGAAGAATCTCACCGCGAAAGCTAACTGGTCTCTCGAGAGGCGAGAGCGAGAGAAAGGGGGAACACCGCCGAGAGTAAGAGAAGGGAGGGGGGAGACAGTGCGGTGTCTGCTGAATTCACATCCACCACCACAAAGATCCTGGCTGTCGAGCCGAACGAGGAAAAGAGAAGCGGGAAACCGAAGAGCTCGAATTTCTTGTAAAATAGAGAAAGAGTCGCGCCGGACGAACGCAGACGTGAGCGAGAAAATGAGGAAGAACGAGGGGAAGAAAGCGGGAGGGGCAGAAAGAGGGGTAAAAATGGAAAGTACGTGAAGAGGAAACCGTTGTTGAACAGAAAGAGGAAAGCGAGACGGATACACGGAGAGCTGTTCGGAAAAGGGAGAGCAAAGCGAGGAGGAAAGGAGAGATGTTAAAGAAGATAGGAACAGATATCGAGACAGAGATAGAGAGAGATGGAGAGAGAGATAAAGAAAGAGAGAGAGAGAGAGCGGGAGAGAGGGAGTAGGGAAGACAGAGAGGGACACAGATAAAGAGAAGGAGAGGCGAGCGTGGAGGGGTAAGCCATTGCCGCATTGCACCCTCGCCAACACGATTTCACCTCTATCGATTCGCGATTCTCCGTGTGTTTTGTGCCGTTGCACTCGGATAACTAGACACTCTCCCTTTGATCACATGTTATTGTACCCAAGACCCTATTATCTCCGACGGTCCCTTTCTCCTGCTCATTTCTCGAGGCTTGCCAGACCATTTCGCGTGCTCTCCGGCTCGCGATGCTTCAGCCCTTCTTTCTCTCTTGCTTTGTTTACGAAAAAAAATGTGGAAGGCCCCGGTTCACCGAGACAATCGTTCGTCGGTTAACCTTCGGAATCGCTCGAGTGAACATCATTATTTTTGTTCACGCATTAGCAACGACGGGACTGCGCCCTTTTGCACAGCGAACGTCATCGTTTACGGTCTTTCTTCGTTCCCGAGGCCCGGCCCGGCTCGTTTATTACGCACTCGCGATATATGCACGTACAACAGCGGTGAAGTTCGCCTTTAATTAAAGCCCCCCCCCCCCTCCCCCCTCCTACCTGTTTAATCCCGGAAAGAAGCGAACCAGCGAGATCGGGAGTCGGGGCATTTGAAAAAGTTCACCCGATTGGAATACGTTCCGAGAAATAATGAGAAAAGTTTTTTCTCCCGCCGCCCGCCCTCCCCGAAGGCTCACGCGGAATTTCGTTGGATCGTTTGAAATATAATTATGGATGATAAACGTATAATAAACGGCAGGTACGCGTGCTTTTCACGGGGGAGAAAATGTGCCGGAGGGGTGGCAGCGATGTTTTAAATCGTTCAGATCTGTCGATCGGTAGCATAATTTGACGAGAGTCTTTATTAGACCCGTGCAAACGTTTACATTTCCCAAGTAATTAACGTTCGACCGAATGATCCGTGGGTAAGCCATCAGGAAATTGCGTTTGCTCGTGGCGAACGGTACTTTAAGGATTTTACGCGGCAGTTAGATGTTCGATGCACCCGTCGATTAGCGAATCGACGACGCGCGACAGTGTCAGCCGTGTACAGTTTTTTGTTACAATGTGATTTTTGTTAGTCTCTTGAACAGAATTCTATAAACGTAAAATAAAAACAATGAGAAACACTTATATCTATATTACAACTGATGAAGAATATTTCTTATAGACATCCACGATCTAATTATTATTATTGCTATTTTCCTTGCCCATTCCATTTGCATTAAGTGTCTTTCATTGTTCAGTATTCTGACTATCGCGTCGGTCGCATACGGATGACACTAATTTTTTTTAAACTAGGTTTTGAAATTTATTTTTATTGTAATATACTGAACAAGCTAAATGTTACGAAGATTTTTAAAATACAAACGAGAGCTGAAATATTTCCTATGGCAAATCATAACTTTCTAGTTTCGGTTTCATTAATTCGATGATGCTTGTATTAATTGTTTGATCGTTTCGTTAATATTCGACGCTTAACGCGTTAGTAACTTTAGTGTCCGTACATAATTGACGATTCAATATAACAATACCTATGTTTTTAGGAATACTTTCTTTAGATGCATATATTTATATTTAACAAGAACGAAAATAATTATACGTAAACACTATAATAGTAACGACGAAATATAAAATATATAATCTTTAAAAAAAGCGTGCATTTGAATAACATTTGAATTGAATAACATTTCAATTCACGAATTGGTTAAATAATCGCTTGAACGTACAATCGTCGGTATAATTTAACTGTCGCGTTTTAATTTCACCTACGTGCTATGGGAAATTTTTTTCTAGAAATTCCTTCACGCGCGCTTATCCCCCCCCCCCCCCTCCCTGAAGTTCATCGGAAGGAATTTTACGTCTTTCGACCTTTGGGATTTAGAAAATGCGGTGCTTTGCAGCTGTGCAATGTGTTTCGAGCTCGTGCCAAGCTTGAATTTGCGCCAGGGAGTTTCGACGTAACAGCCCAATGGACGATGGACTCAGGCACGTATTATGCCCTCGTGCGGTGGTCATAAAGAAGCCGTAGGGCGTACGTGACCTTTAACTAATTATTGAATGAGCTTTCTATCATTGAAGCATATCGATCCGCAATCAATTGGATGTTGATCGACAACTGCAATATTGTCAATATTTTTCGTATTGCAACGCGATTGACAACCCCTTGGCGTATTTTAACGAGTCTAACTCGTAATGACGATTTCTAGTAATAACCAGTTAAGTATGAATGTCATTCTGTTCCTTCAAGTTCGAAGAAAATTTTCTTCTTTTCTCCACAATATTTAAATATTCAAAGAAACGTAGGCGCACGATAAATAGAAATTTTCTTCGTTTTTGTAATAAATTATTATAATTGGAAAATTTCTAGTCATCGTAATTAGGAAGAAAATGGTACGGCAAGGAGTTAAAAGAAACAAATTTTTCCTCAAAATTACAAGATTTAGGTTTAAATCGAATCATGTCCATTTCCATATTATGAATACTCATAGACCGCGTCAAATAATAGACATACATATAATTAAAACATTATGAAAATATACAGTTCGTCATTACAAAGTTTACTTTTATACAGAATGACAGTAGAAATTACTAGAAATTAATAATTAATAATAGTTATCATTTAGAGGTAGATAAATGTATAATTATTTTAAAAACATATTTGTACTTGTAAATTTTATTTTGAATCTAAATGTAATGGTTTAATCGGATTTAAATGATTCGAATTTATCATAACTTCGAGTTCGATCACACGAAAAAGTTAGAGAACATTAAAATTCGTTCACATCCAAATCATTTTTCATATTCAAATGTAATGATGCAAATAATTATTAGAACTACTCGATCGCAACATTTTATCTGACGATTTAAAAAAAAAAATGGAGTACGTTAAATCAGGAAAAGATCGTGGTCAGGTGAAAACCAGCGATCTCGATAATAATATTCTGAATAGTGCATCAGTAAACTATTGCATCTCATCGTCTACTTCACTAATTTCTAGACGAATCAGCCCGAGATTTCTGCATCAAAGTGTTGGACCCACCCCGGCGGTAGAAAATCTTCGCTGATCCGTGTGAAAGTAGTCACTTACACTCGCAAAAGCCTGAATATTTCACCGACCTATAATTTATATAATAAAGGTGAATTATTTGCCGCATTCGATAGAACCGCCGAGCCGATAAACAGAATAAAACCTTAAATCAAGATAAGGGACACGATCGAAACTGCTTTCTCAGAAAAAGGCACCTCTAATAATAATATATCGCCAGCGTTCCCTGTTTTATCAAGCATGCAACGAATGCAGTCTGCAAGGTGTTCCGTAATGTGTGGCACATTCTCGGAGTGTCGACACGCACGCACAGACACAGGAAAATAAATGTGATAAATAGATTGCAGATCTTCGTGCGGAATGAAAAATTGATTAGTCAATTTTGGGGAAATTGCATTTAATCATAAATGTATTCCTCTCTTCTATAATTTTCATAAGTTAAAAATAAATTTATTTGAGAAGAATTTGAATTATATTGTTAATTATATTATAATTAAATATAATTAAAAAATAATAATTTTAATTAACAAAAAATCTAATCTATACAAATAATTTAATTCAAATTCGCACGAGCGCATAAAATCTCCTTAATAAATATTTAATAATATAAATAATTAAATAATTAAATTCTAAGTCTGAAATCGCTTGTACGTACAATATTCGTGCGAAAAAGGCATATAAGCAATTCATTTGGATAAATATAAATTAAAAAGATAATACTTTTTTCAAATTCTGATAATGTCTACACTATTTTACATTTGATTTGCTCAATTTTATTACAAATGTATAAAATCGAATGACAATTTATGTCTGTCCGTAACAGTATTATGGAATATTTTGTATTTTTATGTGCCAAAAATGGATTTTTGTAGATAACAAATGTCACAGGAGAACTTGATTTTGAGAGATTTTGAGTAAACAAATTTGATAACACGATCAGATAAATTCAACGATCTGTTGATATTTCAAATCTTGCGTGGCTCGGAGTCCATCGTATTCAAAAACTTCAAACACACGAAATTAAGTTCAAACAACGTTAAAATGTTTCCAGTTCCAAATCGATCATTAATTAATTTAGTGAGCGTGATGCAAAGAGCTCGTGGAAATCTCAGTTTTGTTCAACGATTAATGGGATTATGGAAAAAGCATCATTGAAAAAACAACGCCCAACAAAACATAACTCACTCGATTGTGTAACATGTTATTTATTAGTGAGAAAAACATAAATCGCGTTGGAGTATTGGCGTCAACACAGGTAGAATAGCGCGAGGACAGTATTGAATCAATATCGTAAAAAGTTTAATTCCTATACGCGGTCGCAGAAAAATTGACGAGGCGCTCGATTGAGTTCAACTAAACAAGCTGATCAGCTGTGTCGATCATCTAATAAGCAAAAAGCATTCGAACGCACGGTACGCGAAATATGAAACTTTTTGGATAAATAAAGAAGAAAAAAAGTGACTTTTGGGAAAGAATTTGGTCGCGAGTATCAAACACTATCGAGCAGTATAATATTTGCTGATGAAAGCAAATTCAATTTTTACAGATCGGACGGATGAAAACTAGCGAAAAGTAAACGGAAAATTCGAAATTGAAAATTTGAAACACGCCGTTCGAATCCTAACAGTTGGGTTAGTTCTCATCCTCGGTGTCGCGGACGAAAGAGGATATATATTTACAATAGTTTCGATAAAGGGATTGTAAATTTTGTTTATATTTATCCAAATGAATTACTTATATGCCTTTCTCGCACGATTATTGTACGTTCAAGCGATTTCAGACTTAGAATTTAATTATTTAATTATTTATATTATTAAATATTTATTAAGGAGACATTACGCGCTCGTGCGAATTTGAATTAAATTATTTGTATAGATTAGATTTTTTGTTAATTAAAATTATTATTTTTTAATTATATTTAATTATAATATGATTAATAATATAATTACAATATATTATAATTCAAATTCCTCTCAAATAAAAAAAATAACTCAAATTCTTCGAGCCTTTCTATTGTTTTATATTTTCATAAAATCTGAAGTAAATTTATATGGGACCTTTGCGGCAGAGGAGGTTAAATAATACTCGTTGATGAACTAGAGTGAACAATAAAACAGCGTCTACATCGCTTGGAAAACAAGGAAAACTGAATTCGTATAGCGACGACGTCGTTAATAAGAATATTTGAGAGACAGATTCATTCAGATTTGAATTTTCAAGGGTACTTTCCCGCAAGACAAAAGAATCGGTGGAATTAAAGTGGAAAATGGTACACTCGGCTCGTATTCGGGCCCCGAAGAATGGCTTTTTGAATTCAACATGAGAAAACTTTCACAGGACACCGCACTCTAGACACAGCAAATCCTCCAGCGGCTTTCGCGGTTACGTAGCCTCGAGAATCCGGGATTTCGCTCGAATGTTTTCGATACATATAAATTTGAAGAGGAGAGACCACGAATATCCCCCAAAGGAGCGATTATTTTTTCAACGAAGGGATCAACCGACAATTAACCGCAAAATGTTCAGTTTGGAATTGTTAAAAATTAATTTTCGGGGTTTTTCCGTCAGACTCTTGCGAAAGTTATTCTTGAATATGGCTTGGAAAATATTTTCTACGCAAACATTTCGCAGCCGGCGGATTCTCTGATATTTCGTGGGCTTATAGAGTTTTGATCCTTGTGGTCCCAGTCGCATTAACCTCGGCTCTCTTGAATTATACCTCTGCATCGCCGATATGTCTTATTTCGTAAGAAGGTATTTTTATGCTTGGAATTATGATCTGGTTGTAAAACGGATACCGGTCGAAATCGCCGAGAGGTAATGGAAATACGACGTCGAATTAAATCATTCATTTCAAAAGGCTTGATACACATGTTGAGTTGTATGGAACAACATGCGCACAGAATCGTGAAAAATGAGATAAAATATGACAAATTTTTATTTTCTGAAAATTCTTTTCTATCGTAGAATGTATATGCACTGTTCGTTGCTCGGAAGAAGTCCGCTCAGAAAAGTGTAGGAGTGATCTGTACCAACCCACCCATTCTAGCGCCCTCGCAGAAGTAGGGTAAACACGCTTCCCTTATTCGCAGAAAAATGATCCCTCCCTATTATCCCCAAGTCAGCCGGAACACTGAATTTCCACAAAACTTGCATGACGTTTTGTAGCCTAATTATTGTTACCGTTGAAGATCCATTTATCACCCTAGAAATTCGAAAAGAATAATACCAGGGAGGAAAGCCTGCCTAACAGCATTCTTCATTCTGAATCAAGAAAATTTATAGTGGCAAATTTTTTGAACGATCAAAATATGATAACATGTTTCTTGGTAATTAGCGAATATTTATGCGAAATAAAATGTTTACGAATCGTCTGCAAAAGAAGGCTTTCCGTTAAAGAGAAATTCATTTCTACTGTTAATAATCTTAATAATATAGTTATTAATAATTTAGTTAACGTATGACGTTCGATGACAAAATGGATGAAGAATTCTGCGGCAATAAGGAATAATACCACAAGTCACAATTTCAAAATCTTTAAGTTAATGCATTCGTCGAACTGTAAGACACAGGATTGATCTATTTATCAGAAAATATATCGCGATAACAAATTCTACGGACTCGAAAGAATCCCGAAGCGCTGCTAACGCTTCGCGTTAGCGGTCAGAACTTGAAGCGACAATATCCCGGAAGTGAGAACGCGTGACTTGAGGCGTTCTTCGTAGCCACAGAATTGTGCGGCTCGTAATACGACCGACACGGCAGTCGAGTTGATAAACGCATCGTGACGAACAAGGTCAAGAAACAAACAGGCCGTACACCTGTACCAAAGTCAAACGATATTTTCAAGCCGCGTGGTCCGCAAAGCCTGTGAATCGCTTGAACCCAAAAACCAGTGGTATCGCTAACTAGGACGAAAGGAAAAAGGCGGCGGAGATGGGCGAGCGGGTGAAAAGCAGCGCGAATGTAATTCCGAGGAAAAAGCTGGGCCTCGGAATCTCCGAAACACAGGCTGATGCGTATCGTTCCTCGCGAGAACGATTTTGAAAACGTCGCGCGAGGAAACTTTCACACGCCGTAGTGCGCCCCAGTCGGCAAACAGTTCTGGCATCTTTCGTGGCCTCTGCTTGGCCCGCCTCCGCACTCCCACCTGCCGCGGCCTTAAAATCGCGGAACTTCCGTTCTGCGGCAGACAGTTCTCGATGCGGGGGAGGACGGCTGGGGGAGGAGGGGCGGAACGGGGACATAACAGATACGCGGTGGCGTGCTCATCCAGCGGCGCATCGCGCGCTCGAATTCTCGCAGAAAATTCGTTGAAGGCGTCGAGGTTTACCCACGTAAACGTCTTCAGCCCCCGGCGGCCCCCGCCTAGGTGCACGCTCGGATGACCCGTGGGAGCGCACCACTCCAGAATGGAATCAGCCGACTTCAACCGGGCTCTGCTAACCGCCTTCGGGAGCTAGCTCGAGCCGTTGGCTCCAGAGTTGTCGGCCCCGGACCCAGGCATAACGGAGCCGGGCGCAACGTCGTCGCCGGCGACGAACGTTTCGCGAGCCTGGTTATGACGCCATAAGCAGTTGCCTCGTTGAACTTATTAGAACGTGCGGAGCTCGGAGCTGCGGAGAAGAGAGGATGAGTGTGTAGCCGAGTGGGTAGACACCCTCCGCGCGCTCGAGCACCGAGGCACACACCGCCCCCGCAAACGAGAACCGCCCTACCTGCGTGCAAAGCGACCGCCTCGCCTCGCCTCGCTTCGCCTCGACTCGCCGTCTGCTTATCCTTGTTCTCGCCGTGGCCTGCTTCTTACGTTCGCAACGGACCACAATGCCCGGGTTAATCCGTTATACCGTTTTTGGCAGACCTATTTATGCCGCTCCGGCCCGACCCATCCGCGCGAAAAGTTCACTTTTTAGACACGGACCTTTGGAAGACGCGGAATGTTGGTGCCCGCGGCTTAACGCTCCCCCCGTTGCAGCGACAGCTGGAAGTAGGTAACGAGTCGGCAGTGCGATGGAGAACAAGCTGGTTTATTGCGTTATTATACTTTCATGCTTTAAAATTCGCCGAGATACTGCCGAGAAAGCTTAAGCCGCGCCGCGAGTCACGCCCGGATGAGTTGTATAGTCGTCCGAGTTACGGAGCTCGTTAAAATGTTTGGCTGATTCGCCGGTGCACCAGCTATCGCTTGGCGCGATCCTGATCGTTTATGATATCGCGGGCTCGTCGCGCCGCGATGCTTTCACTTTCACTGGAGATCTTACGAACGCGATAACTTTTGCGATCTTGCGACGCCCCGCCGAGGAGGTGCGATGGTAAATGACACGGTGCGATGTCGTCAATGATCGAAACTCGAAGTTTCTTGTCTGTCAGATTTGACTGGGACGATTACTTTGTGATTTATCAGGTTACGATATGTTGCCACATTTGTGGGCAAATCTATGTGGACAGCTTCCAATGTGGAGTAAATTTTCCAAAATTGGATCAACGATTTGTAGTTTTTTTTTGAGATGTTGGAACGAATAGTTTGTTGGTCAAATTTTAACACATGCAGCAAGCCTTTATTGAAAGAGAATTAATGTAAACATATTTATAATATTGGCTAGAAAAGAGCACCTTCCAGATCAGAATACAGAATGAATCATTTGACGCAACGCACTCAATTATCTCTTAAAGTATAGTTCATTTAAAAAATGTTTCAAACGGATCTTATCCTGATCACGTAGCGTGATCGGTTCACGCTTTCGAAACAATTGAAAGCATAACACAATTCTTTTTTATTTGAAATATATTATCACCGGAACAACTTACCTTTGAAAGCTTTTCCCCATTAACTAAATTCAATTTGACATAATTAAAGAAAAATATTTTTTTGCCAGTTGAATGCGCGCAATGACAGAACAAAACTGATTGCACGGATTAAAGGAAAAGACAGAAATGAGTCATGCCTACTCACGATACAAACGGTTCCCAGATAAAAAAAAAGTCTTTTCTAGCCTCGATTTTCCCAACTGTATTCTGCGTGCATCACTGTTTAGTAATAAATAGAATAGTTCCAAAAATCTATTATCTCTACAATAGTGTTTAGGAAACGAACGAATGCGTTCCTTCAAATGGGTCAACCGTATATGAGTATTCTTGTCCGACCAGTGCACGCCAATACTACTGACAGTGGGACTCGATATACGAGCCGTTTATTTTGAAAGTACCATAAGTCACTTTGTTTTTAAGTCGATACATTTAAGGGTTTGCGTTTTAATACGTTTAAAACATATGGATGCTAACTTTCGAGAAGATTTACTTGTATTTGTTATCTCAGGATACTGATATTTTTCTCAGTATAAATAATTTCGTATAAACATTAAAAAATCACCACTTTTCATTACGGTGACGTGACTTGAGCCACTTTCAAAATAAATAGTTTAGAAAAATAACTGACATATATTAATTTTGTCCGACGTATTTTACCGAAGTGATGTTTTGAAAGGACAGTGATTTACTAAAATTGTTGAATAAATTACATATACAATAATAATTTATACCATGAACATATTTAATGTAAAGGTTTGATTTAAGTATTTTTTATTTTAATATTCATAAAATACAAAAATAATTAGTACATTTTGGAACATAAGTATAACTAATTTATATGAAAATACATCGGTTCAATTTAATTTTCGTCATCAATAGGAGTGATTAAGTCCTCGGAAATCGTGTTTTGTTTTACATTTTTCAAATAACTGTGGTATATTGGGTGTATATAATTAAGCAAGTCCATCATGTCTTTGTATTTTGCTGAAGAAACAAGACGAGATCCAGCGTATAACGGATCCATTTCTATTTATGAATAACAGCTAGGTCTTCCTCTTTTTGGTGACAAATCCAAAGTTAGAAATTCATCTTTTCCATCTAAAGTTAGTTTATAAAACATTTTATAGCCATCTGCTGGCGGGTCAGAAGGTAGCCGCCACATCACTATAATATAATTTACAAAACTGCACTATACTTTCGCTCTTATAAAAATAAGTCCAGTGATCCTTTTTTAAAAATACTGAAAATAATTCAAAACAATGCTTCACACACACTTATCACACGTTTCTATGTCTTTTACACTAAGCCCCGCAATTAATTTCCTGAGTACAGCGACTTACGCCACTTTCAAAATCAACATGTTTGTTATACCGTTAATTAGCAAAACTTCTCTCGAACAAATCTCAATAGTTCTTAACTTATTGATGGCAAATTTTTTTAAAATGAAAAGATATCGTTCAATTGTAATTAGTGTTACTATTAACTCGATTTTTTTGAAAAAGTGACTTATGCCACTTTCAAAATAAACGGCTCATACAATGTCTCTTAAGTGGGCTTTCTAATCTTTAGTAGGTCTTCCACGGTGGCAAAATAAACAGAATTTTGTATACATATTTTGTATCTCTGTGATATGTGAAACATCTAATAAACAATTAAGTATAACTCACAATTTTCCAGTGAATACGAATAATCATAAATGAATATTTTAAACGCATCTACTTTCTAGCCGTCTCTCTGCACACAAGACAAAGATATTTTTCAAATGTTTAATTTATTGTTCATGGATTTTGTTTGACGATAACAGAATTCTAGTATAAAAAGTGATAATAATATAGAATTTTCAGAATCATTATCTTCTTTAGCAAGCAATATTTAGAGAAACGACCGAAATGCAGCTATTTATGGCGTTTTCTGAACGCAAATGTTATAGTAATTTTCGTTCAAGTTTTTACTCGAGCTCTAAAGGGCTACTGCAAATTTTATTCGTTGTTTACACTGACTACATTTCCACGGAATTGCTGCCGTAAGGAGAAGAAACGAAGGCGGCAGGGGGCAAGGTGAATGAAATTTATGCATTAACCGTACACCCAATGACAGAGTAATAAATTGACATAGCGCCAGAATAATAGAGTCCGTCGCCGTAATTAACTCGCTGTAAAACAAGACAGACAAATGCGGTCTGTGCGTGTGCACTGCGGCCGCGTTAACTACAATTACCAGACCTTTGTTAGCTCGCGCAGCGAGACCTTCTAATTTCCGAAAAAATATCAACTGTAAACATGGCGCGCTTATTGCTTCCGCTCTTCGACGCGAGCGAGACCACTTTTCGATTGTCCGTTTGATTTCGTTAGCAATAATGATCCGTGTGGGGTATAATTAATTACACTGGCTAACCGTTCGATTGTTTCCTCCGCGCATCGAAACTCATTAAGTTCCTTTACTGTGACGACATCGAAAAATCGAATTTCTTTTGCACTCTCTCACTATTCGAAGTAATATATTTATAATATATTTATTTAGTAATATATTTATATACTTTAATTATATATTATTAATTATATATATATACTTTAATTATAATATTACTTATAATATATTATATACTTTATAAGTATAATTATTATTTTGCTTAGAATTACTTACTTATTACTTATAATACTACTTATAATAATTACTTGCTTATTATTATTTCTTTATTATAATTATTATATCGTTATTAATATTTCTGATAGAACGAGATAATTTTTATTACTTTTATGTCTTCATCATGGTAGCCAAATGGTTCAGCCAGATTCCAAATCGAACAAATGGGGGTTAGTAACGTGACGTAGCGGTCCTCGTTGATTCGCACCATGCATCGAAAATGGAGTTCATAACGTGTGCTCCTACATGGCCTCCAAATATTACCCCTACTTCTTCGATTTGATATATCTGGCTCAATCACCTGGTTACCGTGGTCTTTATTCACTTTCATCCCTAACCTTTGATAACAGAAGGATCGAACTTTGTTTCGATTTAAAAGAAGCAAATGACATTTAAATTTAGCAGATTACGTATGAAATGTTCACTACGCCTGTGACACATCGTTATAGTGCAAGGGATTAATGATCACCATGTACAACTATATTGTTAACACATTGCGGACGGGGCTCTGCGCGTTCAACACGCCCTCAAAGACCGCACATTTTCAAACGCTCCAAAAACATGCTTGGCAAGTAACAGGAAGCGGATACGCGCATTTCTAATTTGTGTGCATTTAGTATTCTTAAATAATACTATATATACATAGTTTATATATCTGTTTATTATATAAGATTTTTTACATTTTAACTATTATTTATTATACAAATTTGAATATTGATTTAGAGTGTGATATTTGGAACGATTCATTTGTTTCGCTAAAATTACTTAGGAATGCGAGAGGCTTCGTTACCATGGTTACGTAACAGAAATATTTGCGGCTGGTTGCTTAAGTTGCCGATTAAATAAAAAAAAACATGAAAACGAGATATCTCGTGACCCGTCCGCAACGTTCAATTTGCTAAAAACGAGATATCTCGTGAGCCGTCCGCAATGTGTTAACACGTTGAATGCCACGCCGGTTTTACAGAAATTGTCCGTGGCGCCGCGATGAATTTTCTTTTATGCGATACATATAATGTTGAAATATTATCTGCAATAGATAAGTTACAGTGTATAACCATGTTTGACATATTAATTGCGACAGAGGTCACTGTTTGAATCGACGATGGTAATAATACAAAATTTTAGATATTGACATTTGTTTGAAATTATATATATTTCTATCAATATGGGCGCGCCGGTCACCGGTGGTCCCCATGGCGTCACCGCCAAGTTAACCCTTTGCAGTCGGAGCTATTTTAATTCGAAATACAAAAGATGCTTTCCGATCTGCAGTATTTTTATTTTACATGATTCGGTGCAGTTTATGTATCCGAAATTGTGCCTATTGGCAAGTACAATAATTATAATTTTAACAGTTTTTTAAATACAACAGATCTGATACTGTTACAATTATTGAATGAAAAATGGTATAGCAATTTTTCGTGGCGCCTCAGACTCGCCGCTCGAGTGCAAAGGGTTAAGTGCCGGTCACCGGTGACCCCCGTGGCATTCAACGTGTTAATACTTACATACCTGACAGAAATTCAATTTACCATACGTAATAGCAACAAATATCCTGTAATATGAGAAATCTGTTAATTTAATTTCCTCGAAACGAGTTCGAGAAATTTTTCATCGAGAATCATAATTTTTCGTCCAGATGCACGTCGTTTCCGCGTAAATTTCTGTAGATGCGGACGAAGACGTGGTCGCAGTGAGCAATTATCAAACGCGAGGTTTAATCACTCGGCCAGAGCGCTATCTAGCGAAAACACTTTTCCACATACACTCCTGACGCTGTAACTATACGCGTTTATGGCGCGGAAGAGGAGCTCGAAGCGGACGGCCGGCGAAACTGATGGCGGCGCACGGAAGGTAGTATAGAACTGGTTACTGGTTCGGATGTAGGTGGTTGCATAAATGCACATTCGAGCGAACAAACTGTTGGTCTGGCTTGGTAGCGTAGTTTGTCGGAACGCAGAAGCAAGAGCCGGTTGCCTGCGGAAATGGAGGTCCGTTCTGTTTCAACCTTCGTGGTTCTCCTCTCCCCTCCCCCCGCCATTCCGGCTCCGGCTCGCTTCCTCTTGTCCACAGACCCGTACAGCACTACTATCTCCTTCTCATTCTTATTAGAGAATTCTCTGATCCTCTAGGCATTCCATTCACGGACTGTGGTTTCATACGCTAATCCAGGGGAACCCATTGTTTTGTCAGCTTATAGGGGAGTGAGTGACTTACCATGTTCCTGCAGGTTAATAAATATCGTGGCCGCCGTTTTGCAATTGTTGTTCCGTCATCCGTACACTGTCTATACTGTCGCATCTTGCCACAGAGAAAATAACCTCTTGTTTACGTAAATATCAGAACGTTAATGTCAGATTTCATTCGAGTTCCTTTAACCCTTTCGCTCCGAACGACGGATATATCCGTCATCCATATGAACACTCGCGGAGCCGAACGCCGGATATATCCGACATCCACATGATCGCCCTCTGGGGACGAACGCCGGATATATCCGACATGCTGGTAAAATCGCCTCTTGTTACTATTGCGTGAATCTTTTGACGAAACAAACAAACGACAGTCCGAAATAAACGACACACCATTCAAGTTATATTTGTTCTACCTGCATTTCCCATTATTATTGTGTTACATGTCATAAAGGGATAGAAAATCGAAAGTACTAACTTTAGGACTAATTATTATGTATTATGTTTTGTATTATGAATATTATGTTTTATTTTATTACTGTATATTATATATTATTTCTTCACTTTTTCCATTGTTAATGAAACTTTTTTTACCTATTAAATAACTTTATACCTTATGCAGAAATTATAACTATATTGTTTTGAAGAAAAATCCCTTTTCTTCCCAAATACACTATCCACGCGCAATGTGCACAATTTCGGCGGGTGGTTCCGTTCAGGAGTGGCGCTACGGCGGACTGAACCGCCGTAGCGAAAGGGTTAACCCTTAGCGGACGAGAGGCGACTCTCGGTCGCCACGGCATTTCGCGCGGCAAGACGAATGGCGAGCGAGAGGCGACAGTCGGTGTTTATGTTAAATTTCGTTATCTCGAACATTATCCAACGTACTGTTTTATGAGAAAGTCCCTGAAGTGGTGGCGCAAATTATTTTTCCGGAGACTGGAAATTTGTTTAATCAATTCGTACATTCTCTACAAACATGTAAAAAGGCAGAGAAACGAACAGCCAGTTACACATTTGAACTTTCGCAAAATTTTGATCAACAAATTGAGAGGAGATCTTCGTCAACCACGAGATAGATCTTCAAGTTCGACGACCAACTCTGACGAAATTCGTCTAAACAGGAAACTGCACGTAATTGTCACTGACACAAAGAAAGATTGCAAAGTTTGTTCCAGTCGAAACAAACCAGGGGGAAGACATGAGACGACCTATTTCTGTGATACATGTCCAAATAAACCAAGAATGCATCTTGGTCAATGTTTTATAAACTATCACACCGAACGAAACTACAAATCATAATTTTTGTAAAATTATGTTCATAAAAGTGTGAATATAGATAAAATAACGAAATATAACGTTTTTGTAAGATAATTTATATGTAAGATCATTTTATTATGCCATATAAGAGAGACACTCGACATATTTGCAAAAATCGCCTCGTCCTGCTACCTGACTCTGCCGAAAAAGTCGTCGTCCGCTAAGGGTGAAATTAGCAAAAATATGCAACGAATAAATCGAGTTCAAATGAAACGCGTTTTTAGGGATTTTCATCTCGATGATATCCATTGCGTAATGGAATTCATTGAATTTGTATTAAACGAGCGCGGTAAATCTCAGCGGATCCAGTTCAGCTCGAACGAAACAAATTCGGATAAATTCTGCAAATAACAAACGGTTATTTAGGCTTAACAATAATTTATCAAATTGTCTAACATTTCGCGAAATATTTACAAATAGATCCAGGAAACACAGTGAAAGTTTTTTGAACAGTATCGTACCAATTTCGATGCAGCGAAGCTTGCGTCGAATACGTTGGGCAGGATATCAGTAATTGCAAAGAGGATTCGACGAAGAATCGTTCGGTTTTTTTCCGACCGATAAAGGACAAAGTCGCTGTGCGTCGACAAAGGAATTAGTGGATACTATTTCGAACAGCCGCGACGCAAGTAATCAAATTCACGATCGGAGGGGTTGCGCGCGCGTGTTTATTACGTCTGCTTAGGTATTGGATCGGCGGCGGCGGCGTCCCTTTTCCGCAAGTTCTGCGTCGGCTTACCAAGGTATGTTTGTTGCCAGTCTAAATTAATTTCACGCACAGCTCGGTGTCGCATTCCCTCGAGGCTGGACCGTTATACGAAAAGTAATATTACCGTTTCGGGGTACGCTGGAGGTGCCGTTGGAGTACGTTGATTGTCAAGGTTGGGGGTGCTCGGTGCGGCAGCGAAGAGAGGAATGAATAATTCGTCGAAAGAAAGAGACGAGAGAAAGCAAGAGATGCATGAAATGAAAGGGTGCGAGTATACCGAAAATGATTATTGCTATTGATTTTGTATAATTCTAAAACTAATTCTTAGGACGCATCTACATAACAAATAAAACTAGCCCGTTATTTCATACTGTGAAATCGAAAACTTACGGTTAGAGGGTTCGTTATACAGGGTGGTCGGGGGAAAAGGGGGTTCTTGACGTCATTTCGAGTAACTTTTTCCTTAGCGAAAATGCAATTCGCGGCTTTGTTCACGAATTATTAACGAAAAACGGTGACCAATGAGAGGGGAGCTCGGCTGTCACACACGCAGAGGTTACAATTCTTAATTAAATCTACTTTTGTTGTATTCTAATTTATATGTATATTATACATATAACTAGACTGCGGACTTCGTGCAATTTACAGTGTTGTAGGTTACCTAAAATGTAATAAAAGATATGGTTTAATGGAATTTTAATTAGATTTTTGTTCCTCTTCTAACTTCTCGAGGTTCTTAACAGAAGAGATAAATCTCTAGGTAATTCTCGCTTTTACAAAGCAGCTTAAAAAACGAATGTTATAAACGCGACGTAATTGCGGTCTTTGAGAACTCATAAGTCAGACATTTATGGAGTTCAAGAGTACTTCGTCGTTGAATGTGAATTGTAATCGAATATTCACCGAATAGCGGGTAGCATTGCAATTACAGATATAATTTCTTTACATTCTACAAGTTTTGATTTTTATTCTAAAATTCTGTTACGCGAATAATTCACTTGAAATAGATCTACTCTCTTTGCGTACTATCTGCAGGAACTGTAATTTATTTCCAAACAACTAAACAAATTGAAGAGAAATTGTTTGTTTAAAGCAAATACCATGTTCAACTTATGTTGTTCACTCCTTATAATTGCTAAACTATATACGTTCGCGTACTAATAACAAAATCGACTTAGCTTATTTAAACGATTAACACATTTTGAAATTCATTTTTATTATAATATATCGAACAAATTGAACGTTACTAGGACTTTGAGGTTAATTTTAACTTTCTAGTTTCGGTTTTATTAATGAAGTGACTTCGATATATGATAATTGTCGCTTAGATTGTCCACAAAAATGGACAGTTTGGGAAGAGAAGATACGATTGTTCGAGACTTGCGGCTCATGTTTACAATTTCCGATTGTCAACAGCTATAAAAACGAGCCGCGATCTCCTCAAATTGCCCATTTTTGTGCACTATCTGAGCGCGTCAATTAGGCAGAGTTAACTGTACCGGAAATTTTTGAGGATACTATCCGGTGCTCGTCGTGTCGAAGAACAATCTTTCGGTCAAATTAATTCTGTCCCGAAGCCGATTAATTACTGAGAAAACGATTTCCCACAATAGTGTCCAACCCCTCGACGATCCGTGACGATTCTCAGACAGCGAAGACGGCTGTGTCGAAAGGAAAAAAAACAGCTGCGTAAGACGAAATGTCGCGAAAAGAGACCGCAAACGAACGTGAATGAAAGAGAAGGAAGCAGAATAAATTGCGATGTGCGGGCATAGCGGTGAGGGGGAGGGGGCTCGAGGAAAATATAAGATGCTTCTTCATTTTCATTAATAAAACATCTCGTTGGGTAAGAAGTGCCTCGGAGAAAGGGGTGGGGGAGGAGACGGGAGCGGCGAGGATGAGAAACGGACGAGGAACGAGGGAACAGATACAGCGGAAAAGCAACGGGCCACAAGACGGTACCCGGTACGGTTTGTGACTATTTCTGAATAACAACGAAATGCAAAGTAGCTGATAACGCGGCGCGAGACGTTCCAGAAGCAAGCCGTGTGCCCGCTATTCCTCAACCACCGGCTCTCTTCTCTACCCGCCACCATCTTTAGGCTCTCAAGACCGCAAGCTCTTCTTACGTGTACCTACCACTAGTAAGAGCCTCTTCCTTAAGATCCTCTTCGTCTTTCCTGCCCACCCCCGCTCCCTCCCGCCACTTCTCTACGGACTATTCCCCCTCACGAGAGGTTAATCCCTCTCCGGGGAAAATTAGCCTGCTGTTCGCAGCTCGTTTTGTCTGCCCCTTACGCGCGCGCGCGCGATGTCCCTCGACTTTCGGCGGAGTCTTTCCCCGCGTCGGAATAGATTGCCGGGCATTGTTATATCGCACCCGCGTGCCTGATTCTCCCGAGGCACCTCGGCGGCCTAATTAAATCCGGATAAATTGCTCCTGATTGAAAACAACCAACCGCGCGGGGCTCGACTCGCTCGAGTCTTGGTTAACTCGGCGATTCTGCGGCGCGGTCTCATGCGCACCACGACTCTTTCAAATCATTTCTGTACACCTTATTTGCAATTCATAGAATCTATGAGAATTAATATGACAGTAAATTCAGTAAATATTTATACGATGGGGCAGCACCTTCCGACGACCTTCGTTATATCAAAGAATATCGGAGTTGACGCGGGTCAGAATTGTTAACCCAGATTTACATAATCTAGATCATGTTGTAGCGATCTTGACACCGTATTTCGAGGTCACGATCATCTTAAGCTGTCCTCTCACTGTGGATAGTTACCAAATTGTTATGCTAATAACTTTGAAACAGAAAACCAGCGAAAATTCTTGAATCCAATAGTTATGTCAGGAGTTACAGAACATATTTATGTTAAAACGTTGCGTGCATGATCGAAATCTTTACACATTAAAAATTGTTGAATACATTTCTTTGGTCGGGCATACGCCGTTATAAAAATTCTTAGAAATTTGAATAAAAAGTTCTATCTTTTTTATTGAATTCCTACGAGGAAATTTTTCTTAGCCGCTTTAAGATCTCGGTAGGTTCAGCGTTAACAGAATCGCGAGCGGCTCGTCTAAATTACTTCCCACAGCGGTATCACGATTGAAAATTGTTACGTGCACGCGGTTGGCGCTAATTTCGCGGATGTCAGCGCTGTAAACGAGACGCAGCGCGCCGTCGAATTCGAGACGTGGGCCTCATAATCGGTTTATACGCGCCACGTAAAGACCGTAATTGTCGGGTGAAAGTTCTATCTATAGACCCGGACTTTGTGTCGTTAGCAATTACTCAGCGAAGAGCCTTTTAAATTATGAATCTGGGATACGCCGTGCGATAACGTGCACGGCCTATCGAGCAATTTATAGGTCAACCTTGTACATTCTTCGAGTTAAACGCCGCCCGCGGCTTCGTCAATTATTAATCGGTGTAAATCACCAGCTATCGAGCACTTCAATGTTTCGCACGTCCTTCCACGGTTTAACACATTTTTCCATCGTCTCCAGTTTTATGCGGGAAAAACGGTGGCACGAGTTTTATCTGTTTAGAGAGGGCCGGGCTAAATCGCCGGGAGACTTTCGAAAAGAATGTCAAACGGCGGGAAAGCTTTTATTCGATAGCATGTAACATGATTTTCTTTCCGTATGTTCTTACGTTTCAATGGTGCATTGAATACGAAACGGGATCACGTACTGTTACGTGACTGCACGTTTAGTGTAAGTTTCATTGCGCCATAACGCAACGCCGATCAGCTTTATTATTGCACGAGTTAGCTGATGCACGATAATTTTGATACGAATTCTAACCTCGTTGTACAGTTCTTGCTCAAGTAGGGTGGATGGATTACGTGTGAACGTTGAAAGTGGTGCTTTGTTAGCGTTCGCATTGTGATTCAGCATCAATTGTATACGTGGAGAATAGGTCATACATGGTTTTGGATAAAAGCTGTAAGAACAGTAGGGTTTCATTGTGATCCACAGAACCGTATTACTAGACTGCGGATGTATGGGTACAGTAGCGGACATATATTTAAGACCACTTGAAAAACGGTATAACTGTTTTTTAATCTGGACTAAGTGACTTGAATTTTCTTTAGGCGATAGAGGGATCAGTCTGCTATTAGACGATGACTCTAATACTTTTATTTAAATTTTTATTACTTGGAATGAGAAAAAAATTAGAGAACTCAGGTGTTTCAACTTTTCGATCTGACTCTATAACGAAAATTGAAAAAATACATATTGTAGATCTGGGTAAGTTACATGCATGCTGAAAATTTCATCGATATCGGTGACTGGAGCTGTAAGAAATTAAAGAACGTAAAAATCGCAGTTTTGTGTTCCGAATTTTGACACTTTAAGTGTGATTGCATGTTCGATGATAGAATACCTGGAAAAAATATGTTGCAGCATTTAATTGGATTTAATTGTCGATAGGCTCGATAAGGATGCTCTTAAAATCTCGTAACATCGTTTCGAGACTTTAGAAACAATTAGATCGGCCATTTGACTTTAAAACTATTTCTTTCTGAAAGTACAGAACACGTAGCTGGAATGCCTCGCGAAAAATATGTGTAGAACGGCGTAGTTTTAAATGGCGCTCGTAAAATGCAATACCCTGGCCACGCTTCTTAAACTTGAACTTATTTCTTCCCGTAAAAATGCCCTGCGTGAGCAAGGAGAAACGACGTACGTTTCCTTACGAGGGTTTTCGAGCACGTGATTGTCCACGCGTGCACCACTTATGTTGGAGCGACGTATAGGACTGTATGCAAGCGTACAGTCGTCTACAATGATACATTTCGATCGGAAGCTCGAGGCATTTTCGATTTCTGATACCCATGAGTTACTGTCGGTAAAGGAAGTTCGAGTGGATTGAGACCCCGTTTGGCTCACTGAGTCATTAGAGTGGCTCACACGAGCTTCATATATCTTCTTAATCTTCGGCTGTCGATCATACTTAACTTAAGTTGGGTTTGGACAGTTAACTAAACTTTATTTCGCAGTAATAAGCTCACGCCGTGCTATATCAATTCCAAAATTGTCGTCTTTCCACCGTCACTCCATCATCGGACTAGACAAATTTGGTGTTCCCGTGTCTATTTCTATTCTTAGAGGTTTAAAATAAAAATGTACGAAAGAATTAATAACCAGAGATTTATGAGAATGATTTTCTCATTATGGAACACGATTATGTAGACTTTTAAAAGGGTGAATTCTTTTAACAGAATCTTCCTTTCAATTGCACCTAATAGTCCAGCGCGTAACTTAGCCAATAATGACTTAGAATCTGAAAAATGGGAGGGATTTCGTGGAGCGGACGACCAATTCCCCTTGCCTCTCGTGTCGTACAGTGCTACGGATCCACGAAAACACGAGTTAAAATCAAATTTTCAACCTTTTTTGACATGTATGAAATATAAATACAGGATATTATATCTATGAATTAATATTTTGCATGTTGCGAGTTGCCAAAAGTCCCCTCGAATTGTGTTTCAAGCAATTTGATAATGCGTTAAAACGTCTATTCCCGAATGACTATATAGCAGTTGTTCTTTACCAAATTCAACTTTTGTTTACGTTTTATCCAATTACATCCGTTTTCTGTATGATTAAAGAGCATATTTTTAGCTATAAATTCCAGGAGTTATAAAGAAATAAACATTATTTAACTCCTTGAAATGAACGTTTTTTTTTAAACCCTTATTTTTTCGATTTCCATTTTGCTTTGATTAGAGCTACAAGGTGGAATTCACGGTGCGTCACGATGAATATTGCAGAAACGTGCTTGATAGACCCTACAGAAGGTGTCTGAAGAAGAATATTTTACACCGGTTTGCATCTGCAAAAGTTATAACGATTTAACTGTAGTCAATGCGTGAAAGACCTCTGTGTCAAACCAATTACCTTCGCTTTCAGATCATTCTCCGTACTGATTTATTTAGCCCGATATTTCGCGAGGCCTTAAAGTTATTAAAAATATGTTCTTACAAAAATTCTTTGGTATATAAGTGGTAGGGAAGATATTGAAGTCAAATAATATTAATTCAAATGATATTTTTAAGTAGGACCCTCTGTATTTTTTTATCCATGATATAACAGCGTTTGTTGAGACAACATGATATCATTGCATGTAGTAAAATGATATAAATGAAATGCATGCGTTTTTTAGTCCATTCTAAAAATTCATTATACGACATAACTCTAACCTGGATATCTATTTTTATATACATGCTACAAGATATGCGATAAATAAGAGTACAAATTTGAATAATTGAATAATTAAACAAATTTTAATAATTTCTAAACATAATTTTTCATCGTATTAAAAAGATAATTAAATGTCTTCTATATAAAATTTTCTAATGAAAGATATACTGAAAGTCGTTCATTTTATGATTCGTGTTTCTACGTGTATTCTATTCGTGTTGCTGCAATATATCTAAGCCGATTTAAATTAATACTCCGGCGGCGCTTTATGAAAGAGTCAAATTGTACGTATATTACAGTTTTGAAACGTTCCACGAGGGTATTATACACGCCTCTACATCCAACACCGTGAATTCCATTCCGGTAGAGAAGAATGTGTCGATACTCTTGTTGGCTGTACCAGTTCCACCCTACCCCCCGCCCATGATATGTTCTATGGAGAATTATTGCCAAGGGAGAACTTCCGGGAAACTAACAAGCAGCTGTGAAATTTTCAGTGTAGCAAATTTTCTGAAAAATAATGTTTGAGCTCCTGTGATCAATTAGCTCTTTAATGAATTCGCCAAGCTTGATTAAAGAAAGCTTGAGTCACTCGAGAGTTGATCAATTACGAATTGTAGGAGTTGATGAGAACTTTTAATTGAAACTGAAGGGACTAGTGTATTTCAGTACATTTCAATGGAATGCTCAGAATAAAATGTTTTCAACATCCTGTAAATATAGAGGCAACAAATTGGACTCATAAAACTAAGTATCATTTGTTTATAAAATGTTATTGGAATAATATACCGTCGATATTTCCATGCGAAACTTTCCAACGAGCACTCACCGATTCCTATGAAAGGAGCAGAGTGACGGAAGCAAACTGAATTAAAATGAATCAGCATTCGCTGACGAGATAAACTGTCGACGCATCGCGGCACGTCGACATATTCAGTATTATGATTTCACTTTCGAACCAATGAATCAGCAGTAGACGAATATAATTCAGTGAACAATTATGCTGCGATTGGTTCGATAATTTAATTGACGTGAGAGCGCCTGCGATAAACAACGCTCGGCGATAACTACTTAGTAGTAGTAATCTGTTGCGAATCTTTTGCAATGAAAAAGGAATTGAAAAATAAAGCAGTATTTAAGACGATCGCATTCACACACTTTAGATTTCACCGAGTTCGCGATGAATTGCAAAAAAATTAGCGATGCAATTTAAATCGATTAGAAATCAATAGTGATAGACTGAAGAAAAATTCATGGTACTTATTATTATAATATGAAATAATAGACGTGTTGCTAGAGAATTAGTACAAACAATGACCTGTATATAGGAGACAGAGTAGCTTGGAATTGAAAACTTACGGGAACTAATAGCAGTACGAAGAATCGTATACATGGTGTCCCAAAATTATGGTATCTCTGGGAAATAAAAATTTCCTGAGGTCATTTAAAGTAACTTTTTCCTTAGCGAAAATGCAGTTCGCGGTTTCGTTTACGAGTTATTAACGAAAAACAGTGACCAATGAGAGGCGAGCGGTCGAAAACCGATTCCGCTGATTGGTTCGACTGTCTAGCGCTGGGGCGAGCTCGTCTCTCATTAGTCAGTGTTTTGCGTTAATATCTCATAAATAATGCCGCGGATTGCATTGTCGCCAAGGAAAATGTTAATTCAAATTACGTCAGGATTTCTCTCCCTCATTTCTCGGAAGTACCATAATTTTGGAACGCCCTGTAGATCCTTTGAAATAGGGAAGAATCAAAAGGGGAAATTACACCGCGCTTCACCATCGACAAATTGTGACACAGGCTGTACTCGCTCTTGGAAACTTACGTAGCCGACGGTACGTCACATTTAAAGTAGTCCAAAAGTCATAAACGTCCGTGGGACGAGGGTGAGACCCAAAGCGATTTTCTCACAGTATCCCTCCAGTATTACGAGTTTACGAGACCTCCAAATACACGTCAAAGATGGCAGCGTGTCAAGCACCTGTATGCTCCTCACGTTTACGAGAACTAGGATTGCACGGTAATTCTATTCATCGATTACTATGTTGCTGAGTTGACTACAATAGTGTCGCTGTGTAGAAAAAAAGAGTTCAGCGAATTGAACTTCTTTTTATGACAGCATCCTCTATTCGATTTTTACTATTTTTGGTTTACGGGTCAACCGATGCTGGACGACACTGTAACTTCTCTGAACTTGGTTTTATGAATATTAACTAAAAACAGCTACATAGAACGTTTTTGGGATTGCAGCGTAAAATTATATGGATATTAACATTTGTATAGACAAGTTTTAGGAATCGAAGATGAAGGTAAACATTTTTTACGGATAGATGATATTGTTCAATTGACACGTTGAATAGTCGAATATCAAGTTCTAAAATTTCCATCATATCGATATCATTGGATCAACGAAATCGAAACTAGAAAGTTACCGTTTACCATGATAACTGTTTGTTTAAACTGCTGTACTCTCGAAACGTGCACTCAAGGAAAATAAATAAATAAATAAATAAATAAATAATAAGAGTAGAAATCGTCTGCGTTGTCCCCCAGGATCCTTTAAAATAGCGACGGAACCACGGAAGTAGCGAGGAAAAAATCGCTCGGAAAGTTTTCAGGGTTCTGCACTACAAAACTGATTCGGCAGCACTTGTTGTAGGTAGTAGAGAGAATGGTAACTCGAAGATCGTCGGGCGAATGTTCGCTCAAGCTAATAAACGGGAAATGTTGACTTAAACCAAGAATTCCATTAAATCGAAATAATCCGCCTTTACGCCGTGCTGGCTGGTTCCAACCGCGAACTCTGCCATTTATTACTAAAAATAACATCAATAATGTCGCCGTTATCTGGCCTGGCCCGTAATCTCAGCTTTACATGCTGAATGATGGACCTCGCCGTTGCATACGTTACGAAACTTTCCGATGCAGTTAGGAAATAATGTTTGCGGAATTACACACAGACGCAATACAGGGCGCCCCGAGTTATATATCTCTTGTAAGGACCGATCCCGAATACATTCGACTACTGCGTAAGTTAGGACACTTCTGAATTTAAACGTCGAATTTAAATTTCGGTCAACCACGATACTTTGCACTACTGAATTGACTTCGAATCATTACAAAAGTGATCGATAATGATGACTTGAAGTCAAATTGGCAGGGAACCAAGATGACAGAGAATCAAGTCGACATTATTGATACGCGGTCAATTTCACATCAGTCACCATTATTGATACATCGATACACCATTTTATTGATCACCATCGTTAACATCAAAATATTACGTTATCACTAGTGATATTAAAAAAAGTGGTCTACACTCGAAGGTTAATATTATTTTAATATTCAGAAATGTAGAAAATTCGCAGTCTGGCCAATATATCCATCGTTGCTGGAAGAGTGGTGGCGATCGATTTTGCCGACGAATAATTATAGTTGATTTTTCTCTGTTTAGATTCGCCGGTGATTTCGTATCGGACAAATTGGAAATATTTGCCACATCGCGTCGCGGCAATTTCGAATTACGGGGGACACGGCGGCAGATGCAATTTGGATAAACTAACCCGGGGAAAAATATGAAATCGAAAACATCTGTGAAGTCCATTCTCGCCGGGCTGTGTGCGTAAAGGGTAGATATTGTTTCTCCGATACAAAATCTCCAACACGATTGTCGCATAAATTGGCGCGCGGCCGACAGAGCAATGTTCATAAATAACACTTCATTATTATAACGTTCGGGACGAACAACCGCGGAAAATATTTTTCAATAGCTTCCTTATCGCGGCTCGCCGCAGTGCCATCTTTTTTACGGCGCTATCAGAGAACCACTGGCCGCTCTGAATATTTATGAAACAGAACAGTACCGACGTATTAATACACGCATATTGATTGTGCCCCGTCGATGTATTTTCATTATTTATTATGATCGTGCAATTAGTCGTTATCGTCCCATAATCTACGCACATTATCATAAATAAATAATTAATGTTTGCGTTACGCCTTCGTTTATACGACTAACGCGACTCTACGTACGCACATTCGATAAAGTATCGAGCGAGCCGTAGCGCGCGCGCGAGCTTATAACGCGCAAACAGCGTATAAATAACAGGAAAAGGAACGTTAAAAAAACGCGAACGCTTTTCCGCGCGTTCCCTCCTCGATCCTGTTCGCGTTACGACCGTGTATCGAAATCCTCCCTTCGTTAGCAACTCGATAAAGTCTCGCTCGCCTGTTTTTAACAACTTCTGAAGAAGCAGCCTCCGTGGAAAAAATACAATAACTTAGTACACCGGTAACGAGGGGATAGAACGGGAGGGGGAGGGGAGGATCTTCGTTAATTAAAATTAATTCGATACTCGGGAGAGCCTCGCTTAATCAATCGTTCGGCATAGAAACGCGATGGGGAGGGGGGGGGAGGTAACAAAGACTCTAATGGAAGTTCAGACGACGACTCTGCTTTTAATACCAGCCGTGAAAACAACAATCGATTGCTTCGTAATGAATTAAGACCAGCATCGATCATTCGACGGAAAAGATACGCTGCCGTTGAATTAGCTTCTTGGTCGTTCTCTCTGCGACTGTATTCGATACGGCATAACTTTTGCCGAGAAACAGTCTCCCGTAGTTCGCCGAAAAATTTGCGGAATCTGAATCGTAATTGGTTCGTGCACTCCAAGTATTGAAAAGAAAAATGTAATTAAAGAATTACACGGTTTAAGAAAATCGGTTTGTGTATGCATTTATGGCAAGTGCATACTTGTGAAGTACATATTAATTGGTATCGACGATATTTTCATTCCATATTTGCGGTAAGTGATTTTTAGTTTACGAGAGAAATTTTTCTTTTATTTTTTCAGATTTCCAGAATGTGAATGCTGAATGTGTATCCAAATGTGAATGAACAAGTGAATTTAAACAATTTTCGAAACGTTTTATAAATTCACGTTCGATCATGTTAGTAGGGTAAAGGAAATATTTAGCACATTAGCCTTTTCGTTCGAAGTATTCGGAATTTGGCTCGGTTGCAAATTATTCGGACAATGACAGGAAGCCCGTTAATGTTTTATTTGGCTGCATCAATTCGTCCCGTTGAGTGGATTTTAGGTATGTCGATTAGTAAAATAGTGGCTTACTCTACTCGAACCGCTGGAGGTTCGCGAGGTTTGGATGGTTCCAGTGGGGCGGATAACTATTTCGACCAACTAGCCACGAATTGCCTTGTATCAGATTTTTGGTCGATTTATTAATGTTCCGTGCCAAATACGAAATTATTTCTACTTTCAATATTTTGTATCATTTTTATTTTCAATACTGCTTCTGCGGTGGTGTGAATTTTCATTAGAAAACAAGAGTAGATTTACACGTACTCGTGAAAGAAACGTGGATTCTTAATTTTATTTAAGCTATACAAAATAGTGTAAAAATGAGGAACGATCATTCAAATCTAAACTTTCTGCATGCAAATTTCTTTTCTTCAAATGTCACCTACTACTGTGATCAAAAAGTAAGGTGAATTTGTTTATAAAATGTAAATTCTTTATTTATTCTTCCAAATCAATTTCATCCCCTTCAAAGTAATCCCCGTCCGATAAAACGCACTGTTTCCGACGCTTTTTTCAGTCCTCGAAACAGTCGGAATAGTCTTTTTCCGGTATAGCCTTCAAGACCTTCTTCGATTCGGTTTTTATCTCCTCAATCAAAGTCTCAAAAAAGTCGCGAAGAACCAATGCAGTATGACATGGCACCAATCGAGACTTGACGCGTTTGAGACACAAAACATCCTTCAAAATGG
This sequence comes from Megalopta genalis, assembly GCF_051020955.1. Taxonomy (NCBI): domain Eukaryota; kingdom Metazoa; phylum Arthropoda; class Insecta; order Hymenoptera; family Halictidae; genus Megalopta; species Megalopta genalis. The sequence goes on along the minus strand of NC_135014.1, from coordinate 6,585,270 downwards.
TTTGGACTGAGCCAAATGATATTCCAACACTATCAGCGAGGTCTCTTATTGTCAATCGACGATTTTCAAGCACCAAATCTTCGATTTTTTGGACGTGGCCCTCGTCGGTAGACGTTGATGGTCGTCCAGAGCGCGGTTCGTCTTCAACGCGTTCTCGGCCCGCTTTGAACTCGTTGTACCACTTATAAACGTTTTTTTGTGCCATAGTTTGATCACCAAAGGCCTTCCGCAACATTTTCAACGTGTCCGCACAAGAATATTTGTTCCGCAAACAAAATTTGATGCAAGTTCTTTGCTCAACAAAATCCCATTGTAAAAATCGAAAAATTCACTTTTGGTCGTTTATTAAAACACGTGTAACTCGGAGATAATTAAACCATTTAACAAACAGACGCTTGGAAATTGTTATAGACAGTCCTACCAACCTAGGAAAAAAACAATTGCCTGCCTTCCTAATGTCCGGGAGTTTTAAATGACAATTTCACCTTACTTTTTGATCACAGTAGTACGTACTTTTATAACAAGTTCATAAAATCCGCAATAAATAACCAACGAAACAATTTTCAAATTTTACGAAATAAATTAAACGAGAATTTACACACAGTTGAAAAAATCTAAAAACTGCTATGAACATCTTCGTCCGATTTTAGAAATAGAAGAGATTCGTGGATTTTAATGAAGTTTCGGTGAAGATTTCGACGAAGCAGCACACGATCGAAACACGAGCCATTCCAGTCGATCGTTTAGCCGGAAACGTAGTTTAAAATCGTCTTTCGGATGGAAATAGGACGTATGTAAGTTTCTTCGCGGAAAGACGGGGTCAATATTTTAATAATCACGAAAGGAAAGTAGCTTAGCATGTAGCCGATCTCGCGTATTTTCTTTTCTCTCAAAGGGGCTGCTTATATCCAGTGTTCTTATAACGAGACCATTGCTCGCCAGGTTCCTTCTCCCACGGGAAACCCAGAAATTAAATTCAACATTATTTCAAGAAACATTACCGGCCGAGATATTGCGCGAATACGCTGTTTTGTACGGCACGCCGCCAAGGACTACTTTAATACAGATAATATTTCGTCCTCCAAACGATACGTACTAAATTTTCATTAAATTTTTAAGCATTACAGAACCAACAGCTGGTATTTTTCTTTCGACTTCGCGGAAGATTGCTGCATAGAACTGCCGCATTTTTCCCGAGTCAATTTAAAAAGTCATTAAGCCTTCAAGTTTTCGCAAGGTACGCAATTATTTCTAAAGAAAACCACGTACTTTTTATCAATAATACCTTCGTCTTAAAACGTAATAATTATGTTCGTGTAACCACGATGAAAGGGTGAACGCAGCTCGAAAATTTAGGGATCCGCGATCCAATCTGGCTCGATATCTCCGGGAATCGTTAGCCGAAGAAAAAATAAAAATGACGGAATTATGGGCGCGTCCACAAGCTTTCTCCGAAGGAATCGTTGATAAAAGTCTTATACTCTCCGCCATTCCGGATAATCGACTTCGTGCGCCTCTGAAACGTTGCACTTTTCACAAGCTCGCTTTAATTATTGCCCGCCTAAATAATACCCATAATGTCTTAATCGAGGAGAGCAAAACGGCCCTGAAACGGGGCTCATTTCTCGTAGGTGTGTCGCTCGCACACCTGGCCAGCGGGCTCGACATGCTCGTAAAATAATCCGCCTGTATCACGCAAATTTTATCTGCTTCCTGTTGATGTCGGCGGCGATGGTCGATGACGCGTCGCCTCGCTATTATTAAGCATTTTGCGTAATCATCCTTAATATCGCGGTGCCGGCGAATTTTTACACCGTGCTCGTTGCCACTCCCGCGCCGGGTTATCGTCCGTAAGATGGCCGTCGTCGTACGTGCGGCGAACAGCCTCGGTTTGCGTCGGGATGCATTAAGCCCATCCTTTTCATTAATTATGTGCTCCGCTTCCAACCAGAAATAAACGCATTCCCCATATTAATTTCGGCGACGGCGATTAATCTCAGGCGACAATTAAATTGTTTACGGCCGGGGAGACGCGTTCCTTCGCGCACGAAATAAATGGCCCAGGGACGTTCTATCGCCGCGGAGATTCAGTTTCATCGCGGGCATCGAATTGTCGTTTTGTCCTTCGATGGTTCTGCCATCGTGGCCGTTCTATTCGTAACTTCTTCAACCGTATCTGCATTATGGTATTTCATTGTGGATTTTGAACAGATTTGTTTAGTTCGTGCGTCAGGTTAAAGATGATTGAGGTTCGAAGCACCAGCTTTAAGATTCGCGATAGTTAACCCTTAACCGGACTGTTAATTACCGCCAGCTATTGTTTCAGTAAATATTGCATATTCAAAAATTTAGTAGATGCAAGCTAATTTACGTTGGAACATTGCAAGCTTCATGAATTCACTTAGGACTACATGCATTTTTAAACAATTACATTAACGTATGTGTTAATGACGACTTATTTAACACTAGATTATAATAATAAAATACAGCATAAAATACAGCTGTTTTATATTAGTTTATAAAAGTAACGATAAGACATTTATTCTGATTATTCTAACACAGGTAACATATAAATTGCACAAATAACTCATAAATGTATCTTTACGGTGTGAATAATTGTAAATGAAAAAATTAGTGACCCGTCATTTTGACGGGTTCCGTAAATCTAGCGTTAAAGTTGAGTGGACCTTGGCCGCCGCAGCCATCATAATCCAGCCAAGGCTTCAAATAAATGGTAACATTTGTGTAACTTTCTCGGAAGACCACAGCTGTTGTCACAGTGGTCACTTGATTAAATATGAACGGATTGTCAGCAGTACCGGGTCATTTCTGATAACAAAACCTTTTATATTTTATTTTACAATGTCCGAGCTACAGTAATTTAATTTGGGTTAAATGTTATTTGACATCGCCTTCCGGCTCATCACCCGACCGCTCGCTTTCCGACTGTTGGGAGTTGTCAAGATTATCATTATTGCCACATTGACATTCATTTTTTAAAAATGCGAGTTACTAAATATAATACAATACACCATTTACGAAACTGTGTTATCGATCAAGAAGCATATATGAATATTACCAATATAATACAGTATAATATATGATACAATATAATACAATATACCATTTACGAAACTATGCTATCGTTAAAGAACTCTCTCCATAAACATGTTTGAATATCACCGATATCATCAATATTATTTTTTACCATCTCCATAATACGTTACTATTGCACACCGTTGTATAATTTGCTACCGAATCGAACATCTTAGCTCTATTGACTTAAATGACTTCGACTGAACATCCAGTAGACACGTAGATTTGAACTAGTGCCAGTTTCATAACTATGCGCAAGTAATCATGATGTTTACGTGAATACGCATCTAGCTAACATCAAGCACCACGCATTAACCCGAGAAAGATAACCTACGTCGCAGAGGCGCCTGCGATGACTGTTGATTTTTGTTAATTTTTCATAGAGGTCTAGTGATTTAAGTTTAAAATTACTTAAAATATAAAAAAATATAATATAAATGCATTTTATTTTTACAATAATGCCAAACCTTTAAAATGACTAGATTAACTTAAATAAATATCCATTGTTAGTATAAAATTGACGCCTTAGAAAAGCATGCGCCTCTGAAGCGTATGGTTATCTTTTACGTACGTTGTCGTATGGTTATCTTTCTAGGGTTAAGGATCATCTCATTGCAAACAAGTGATTGAGACGAACACTTTGTAGAGTATTACCTAGACCGAAATTCACCTCGCACTCAAGAATGCTCCTCGAACTAGCGTTCAACCACACACATTGTGCAGTTTTCGAAAGTGTCTCGCCGCATTACAAGAAGCTTAAATCGGAGACAGCATCTGCAACCCATGCATTCCGATTCTGCTATAGCTCGCATCATTCCCAACTCTTCTAAAGCTTCCCCTCCACTGTCCTCGTAAACTAAGCCGCAAGAGATATTTCAGCCGTTCCCATCGAATTTCCACCGTTCCCACCGCAAAATATTCGCAAGTTCTTCCTACGCGGCGGCACACGCGAAGGAAGTCACGAATATTTACATCTGAGAGCCTGACAACCGGTCGTGCATCCCCGAGGAAAAATCGACCAGATAAATAGTGACAATAATGTCCCCGTGTCCCTAAGAACTCCCGGCCTCGCACGAGATAACACGGCCGCATTTTCCAGAACTTTCCCGAGGAAATTGCTAGTAACTTTCGTGCGCGGCGTTCCGTCCGCACACGCGTGCTCACCAAAGTGCTCCAGGAAAGTGTAGGGAAGCGAAATCGGTTGCTGTGTGAACGACCAATTGCTGTGACATTGGTCCGTTTTCGGGTATAATTACCTTTATATTTATCGAATAAGACATATTAAATTTTCTGTATTAAAAAATAAGCAAAGTAAAAGAATAAATAAATCTAGTATATCCTATTCGATAAATATAAAGGTAATTATACCCGAAAACGAACCCAAGGACATGGCAATTGGTCACCCTACAATAGTGATCGGATCGATACCTTAAAAAAGTATCGATACCTGTTTGAAACCTTAAAAAAGTATCGACACCCATTTGATACCTTACAAAAGTATCGATACCCGTTTGATACCTCTATGTAAATATCGATATCTGTTTCATACCTTACAAAAGTATCGATATCCGTTTGACACCTCTGTCTAAGTATCGATACCTGTTTTATACCTTACAAAAAGTATCGATATCCGTTTGAGACTTCTATGAGAATTTCAATACCCGTTTCACATTTTTCGAGACGCTCAATATCTATTTGACATTTCATTAAAACATTTCTATTTATTTGCCATTGAACGTTATTAAAATAATAACATCAACAATATTAAACCAGTGTAATCATTTTCATTTTTTATGTTTGCCAGTCATGTCTTTTGTAATATTGTCAGCGATGACTAGAACGATTTCGCATTCTATTCTCTATTTTATAAATGCTCTAATTAATTAATTCGATATTGTCATAGCCACTCGATTTTCTGTTCGTTTAAATGTTCCGATCGCGTACGAAAATCCCACTATCCTACACGGAAATGCAGATGTTGGAAATCGATCGGGGCTTGAGGTCTGAAAGGTCCAGGTTCGAGGGGAAAAAATCCGCGGGTCGATTATAGACAAGTCGAAGCGAGGGTCTGTCATTCGCAGCCATAACCCAGTCGCTAAGCGAGTACTTCTTTTCTTCTTCATCTCGAGGCGGACAAGGCAAGCGCCCGGTATCGTGGCGGAAAAGACACGGTACGCTTCGTATTTGTCACCCGATGCTAAGGGGTTGTCGGCTTGTCGCCACATAACTCTCTGGATGCCACACACCGTAACTTCTACCCTCCGATTCTCTCTCTTCCCCCTCTGCCCTGTCTTGTTCTTCCGCTTTCTATCTTTTTCTCTCTCTTCTTCTTTATTTACCGTCTTCCTCTGACTCTGTTTCTCTCTCTTTTTTTCCTCCATCTGTACCGTCTTCCTCTTTCTCTGTCCCCATCTACCTCTTCCCACCATCGCTCCCTCTCACTCACTCACTCTCTCTCTCTCTCTCTCTCTCTCTCTCTCTCTCTCTATCTATCTCTCCCTCTGTATCTTCCTCTCCCTTTATTTGGAATTAGAACAAGAAGTAATTACGGTAGAACCTCGACTAGCCGGTCTATCAGTGTTAGTATTCTTTATTGTCCAAATATGTTCACATGTAATTAGCTGAGTTTAGGGCAACTCATATACAAAATGATTTACTGTAGAAGTCAATAGAAATATAATCTAGCATTTTAAATAAGCAATTGTTCCATTATCCGAACATTCGTGTCACTCTCCTCAGTCCGGATAATTAAGGTTCTACTGTATTTGAATTACTTTATTTCGAACAGTTATTTCCAAATATGTTGTCACTTGAAAATCAAAATACTAACGATTCATTTGAAATAATAGTAATTTTAGATAGTAAATTCTTGTGTATCTCAAACACGGTAAAAGGAAAAATCCTCAAAATATACTATGAAACGACAAGATATTATTTTAAGCTTTCACGTTTTGCTTTGAGCGAAACTCTTTTTTCATAAGGATACAATTCTCGAAATAATATGCAATAAAAAATTGTTGTTTTCATTAAACTTGAAACGAAATTTAAAATTGAATTGAATTTAAGGAATAGTACAGATAATAAAATTATGCGATTTTTGTTTAAACGTTTTTAAATATAATTTGCTGTTCTTGAGATTCTTCATGAGAAAAGAAATATTAAAATTTTTGCGGTTTTCAAACGTTTCGTTTTCGGCAACAATTAATGTCTGTAAACACTTCCTCGGGCGGAGGCAACTGCGGTAGAAGAATATAGACAACTAAATCCTTTACAAAGATGAACAAACTTTAAAGTCGATTTTCCCGAAAATGGAGCCCCGAATAAAAAAATGTTGTGCCAAATTTTTTTCTTATTTTCTCACGTAGAATCACCCCCTGCTCGGTTGTACTACGAATTCCGGTCCACCCTGTATACAGTACTATGCCCAGGTCTGTTTGTATCGTCTTGCTTTTCCTCCCTCTTCCTCTTCACGCCACTCTCTCTCTCTCTCTCTCTCTCTCTCTCTCTCTCGCTCTTTCTCCCTCTTCCTCTTCACGCCACTCTCTCTCTCGCTCTCGCTCTCAATCTTCCCACCACTCTCTCTCTCTCTTTTTCTCTCTCTGTCTTTCTCCTCTCCCTCTTCCGCCATTCTCTCACTCCCTCTTTCTTTCTATTCCTCTCTTCCTCTTCCCGCCTCTCTCTCTCTCTCTCTCCCCCCTCTTTCCGCTACTCACTTACTCACTCACTCACTCAATCTCTCTCCCCCTCCCTCTTCCCGTCACTCACTCACTCACTACTCACTCACTCAATCTCTCTCTCGCCCTCTCCCGCTCCTTCTCGCACCCTTTCTCTTCCACCCTCTCCCGCACCCTCTCTCTCTCCCCCTCTCTCCCTCTTTCTCACCCTCTCTGCCTCCCTGCCTCTCTTCCACCCTCTCTCTGTTTTTCTCTGTACCGTTCTCCTCTTTCGCAGCTTCCCGCACTCCGTCGCTCGCGGCATAAGTGTTTTTATCTAACTCGATTTTGTTCCTCCTCCGGCGTCTTTTTCTTCTCGCCGGGAGTTCGTTTCGACGCACAGGGTTCCAGGACTTTCACTGCTGAAATTTCCATTCGACCCGGAATATCTCGCGCTGTCGGCCGAGGCGCGATTTGTTTCGTTCCACCCGGCCTGCACGCGGGCTGCATTCAACCCGTCCGTGCCAGCGTTGATCCACGTTATGGAGAATTTATGCGACGCTTAAGCCTTCACGGGGGGGGGGGGGGGCGGACGAATTGCCGGCGACTCGTGTGCTCCGGGGTTCGGGACGCACGAAATATTGCGGTCGTTGATTGCCCCCCCCCCCCCCCTCCCTCCTCTAAACCGTTGACGCGATTCCTCGATCGGCTCGTGACGGCACTTTTGTCCCCATCGCGCGGTGCGTTGCAGTGTCTGCGCGTCGAAAATTGGATCCGTGATTTTCTTGTTGGCATTGATACACTTTGCGGCGCCGATTTAACACGGACGCTGTTAGCGTCTGTTCCGGTCACAGTGTTCGTGGTACAATATTCTATAAAACGTACAGGAGAAACTCGTTTATTTTTGAACCGATTGGACAATATGAGTCCATTCGGATAATGGTATGGTTACTTCTAATTAGTTAAATTTTAGATTAATTCTAGTTAAATTCTAGTTAAGCGCTAGATTCTGCATTCAACCCCTTCACGACTAAGGGAAACATTTTTCCGTATTTTGAAATTGGTGTGATTGCCGTATTTAATTATTGGTTATATTTTATACAAAACGCAATTTGTCAGCACACAACGTGCAGAAAGCGAGAAAAATGAAAACATGTGCGAATTGTGATAAACGCCCCATAGAAAATAGGACGTATAATATATGTACTGTGTGCAATGTTCACCTTTGCTTCACGAAAGAAATTGCTTCGCAGAATATCGAAATCAACGCATCATTTTGTATAGTAATTTTATTTCATAATTTTGTATTATTTTATTTAACATTTTGTTATATAAACCGATAAATAAAAGACATTAGATAATAAGCCTAACACGTGTAACTGCGTTTCCGAAGTATCAGATACAATCACTAACGAAATTTTATGTTTTTAGCGAAATTTCAACTTGTAGCACTTCTAGCAACCAGTTCATATTTCTAGCTATTCCTAATATGGCTGAAGTAGAGGAACTCTCGATTCGAAAGAAATGGTTAAAAACCGGTGGTGCCGAAAAACTGGTGCCGGAAGATTTGAATGACGCAGTAATTGGCTGCCATTCAATCGTGAAAAGCATCCGTCCGCATGAAGTGCGACGATATTTTTAAAGCATTGAAACCTTTGATGAGCAAAATATGTAATTTCAATGCCTTTGAAATCTGGCAAAATATTCTGCATGAACCTCCATGGTTACGGTATTTATTTGGTTTAAAAACGTTTAAAGGAATTACGCTCGTATTTCAAATAATTAGCGGAACGAATATATAATACGATAATATAAAAATAAAGCTAACATTGAATTTATAAATGGAGGAATTAAATGAAATCAAGTAGGAATTTATATTTCCGTCCGAGAGGCAGCAAAAATAAATTTTTATCGTTATAATATCAGAAATTGAATGCAGCCCAGCGAGATTCCCGGGGCGTAAATATAACAGAAAATATTATTCAGAGGCATTTTTTCACACAGACTTCGTATTGCGGTAAAAAATAATACAGAGTGTGACCCAAAATTCATGGACCACGACGATAATGAAATTTTTTATCCAAATGAAGTAATTTACGCTCGCGTCGAAGAGCATGTCAGACGCTTTGTCAGCATGTCAAGAGCTTTTCAGACGGAATAACTTATTTCAAATTAGTCCAAATCACTTTTATTTTATCGAGATATTAGATCGCCTAGATTTCTAGAAGATAAGTATAAACATTTTTTTTAAATTATTATATGGAAGGAGTGGAACATTTGTACCGTGAGATATATTAATTTCCTATACGATTATGGTGCTAAATTCCTGATTTACTCTGTAAGCTTATTAAATTCCCCAAAATCAGTATTTTTGAAGAAATTTCATACAACGATTACACAAATAGCTTTTGAACATTAAGGAACGAAATCAGGTAATGGATTATCAATTCGCATCATATTCATACACCGCAGTGTCAACGATGCTGGAAGCAGACAATTCAGCCGGATCACCGATCATTCACAGGGAAGCTGCAAAGGACAAGCTGCGACTGCCATCGGGGATCAATGAGGACCAGAAACTCGGCTCGTAGAAACCGTGGAAAATTCGTCGCCACTCGGCGCTGCTACGTTCGCCGACACTTTGCGAAGAAATGCAGGTAAATTTCTTGCATACATTTTCATGCGAAGTGCCGTGGAATCCTGCAGCAACGCCGAGTTTTCGAATTTCTCACAGTCCCTACGAGCTGATACTCTGGACCGTTCGCATTTTTGATGGCGATTGTAAAGCTTGTCCGCTCAGCTGTCCTATGGTTGGCGAACTGCCCATATTTCAAGAATTCTGACTCTCAGTTTCAAGGCTGCGTTTAAGTAATAAAGAATTAGTTACAATTCACATTTCACTGTCTCGTGTAGAATGAATATTTTCAGTGTCTCCCGCGTGAGATTGATTTTAAATTTGTTGCGAAAATTATTCTTTAGAGCCACTCCCGAAGTCTCGGAATGTTTTTCTATGCGTTTCTTTTAATACGGTCCCCTTTCACCGCAGAAAAATAAATAACACCGTGATATGCAGACTGAGGATTTTTGTGACAAAAATGAATTGTCGAGAAATAAGACTGCGAAAGTTTACGATGTTAGAAAATGATTGTGAAATTGATTTATAAGAACACTTTTATTTTGCATAAAGCTCCTAAGTGAGGGAATTCCAATTATCGAAGGCGCGAAAGAAATCGTACGGCTTCGAGGTTAATCATGGCAGGTGTAATCAATCTTACGAGTAGCCGTAGGTTCCCGAGGTATTCGCGAGGATGTGGGTTCCGCGGATCACCGCGTTGTACCAATTAAAAAGCCTAAGAAGAGTGGCAATCGGAGAGATTAATACTAATGCTCGGGGATTACGGTCGAGTTTCAGTGTGTCCCAAGAGATTGGATCCCCCGATGTTTAGGGTGAATAGGATTGTTCGGGGGCGAAAGATCGTGGCGTAGATGATCGACGTAGCACGAAAGCGGTTTCTCGAGACTCGTAGAAAATCGTCGAATACCAGCCCCAGGGATATGACAGATATACCGAGCCCGAGAACTGGAAAATCTTGGGAGCTGGGATTTCGGGAAATCGAAAATGACAAATTCGATATGCATGGTTATTTCATTTTCGCGAATTTGCGCAAGGATTTGGCCCCCGGTTCTTTCATTTCACGGTCGGATATCCGGTTTAAACAGCTGAGGAATTGATTCCGTATCGGTGCAATCGGTTGCCCGACTTCGATTAATTAAATTCATCGCGGTCATCGGCGTTATGTTAAAATATATAATATCAATTCTGTATTTCATCGATATAGGTATTTCGTTCTTGTCGAGGCCGCGCCAACCGCAATCGACATCGCATGAAACTTCAGAAAACGAAGACACGGAACTTCACCGACGGTATTCCCCCGATATTTATTTCGATCTTCACGGAACTTTCTCACAATAAAAATTTCATTCGTTTTAAGTTGATGAAATGGTTCTCCTGCGGTCTGCTTTTATCGAGAAACTTCCGCGCCGGTAATATTTTCGGAATTGCTCGCCGATAGAGCGAACCTGCGAGCGAGGATTGGATTCGAGCAAAAAATAGATTTTTGAGGCGTATTCCTGGTGGCTGAAATTATCGATGGAGTGCCTCTGTGATGGATGATGAATGGAAGATAAATTTAAGCGATACGAAATTAAGCGATATTTCATCTGTTATCTTAATAATTTTAGTAGACCAAGGATATAACAAAGGAGGCATGTGAGCTTTTATAGAACTTTTAAAATACGAGAATATTGTTTACAGATCTTTACGATCTGCTGTATCGTGAATCCGAGAGCAGGCAAAGTATCAAAGTATTTATTTACTAAATCGAGAATTGAATCCGAAATTAATTATGTTTCATTTGTATTTAATTAAAATCAAACCGAAGACACGGACATTTGTAATTGTACAACGATGGAATCCGATGGATATGCACATGAAAGATTGAAATTCTACCACGCAACGCGACCGACGAAAATAATTAACGGATCACGCAGCTGCAGTATACATAATCACATTTGTTAAAAGTTACAAAGTCTAAAATTCGATAGAATTTAATTTCGTAAAAATGTGCCTTGTTCTATGCACAGCGTAAGAAAAATATTCTGCTCTATAATACACAGATGTTCCCGGGTTAAATCGCCAAACTTTACGTATAAATTCGGACCTCTAAAACAACCAAATTTTCCCTCTGGAAGTATACTCGCAAATGCTTCCTTCAACAGATATTTATTAGTTGGCAAGAAAGTAATTTCGGTTTGCACCAATCGATAACGTTATGTTTGCATTATCATTCTTTTGTTAAGGTTATAATTTTTTGTTGTCCTCGGCTAGTTGACACGTTTAGGTTACTATAGAAACAAATTCCGTGTAGTTTTGTCAATTTTAACATGGAGTGCAAAAATGAACATTTTCGACACATTTTACCTTTTTTATTTTCATAAAGGCAAGAAAGCGGCCGAGGCTCACAAAGAGATATGTGAAGTTTATGGCGTCGATTGCTTAACAGAACGCATGTGTCAGAATTGGTCTCAAAAAATTTTGTTCTGAAGATATTTTCACTTAAAGATGACCAACGTTCTGGTCGATCTTTTGAAGTTGATGCTGACAAAATCAAAGCCAAAAGAATTAAATGTATCACACGCAACAACTGAACATCACAAAAGATGTCTTGAACTAGTTAAGAAGCTCGATCTTTGGATTCCGCATGAATTGAAAGAAATTCACTTAACACGACGAATCAGTATTTGCGATATGCATTTTAAACGTAATGCAGTCGACCCTTTTTTGAAACGAATTATCACTGGCGATGAAAAATGGATCGTTTACAATAACATTAGTCGAAAAAGGTCATGGTCCAAGCGTGGTGAACCAACACAAACCATATCGAAAGCTGAATTGCATCAGAAAAAGATCATGCTGTCAATTTGGTGGGATTATAAAGGAGTTGTGTATTTTGAACTGCTTACAGTGTCGTAACATTAAAATCAATATGTTATTCGGAACAGCGGTTTTCAAACCGATTAGAGCCGAGACTAATCATCATTTCGTATAACAGGTAGAACTTAAGTTCAGCATGCATGGTAAGTGTAACCAATGGTATTGAAAATATAGACACAAGAGTAGGATAATTCATGGTTACCAGAAATGGTGACCAGTAAGATCCAGTGTTCGCAGAAAGCGGGTTAATCTAGTGGGGAGCAGTTTACAAGTGACACAAGGACATAATTGTATTTGACAGAGTTAGCAACCCTAAGTCTAGTCAGATTTGGCTGTTATATGGGGGAGGGGGTCACCTAAATCAATGTTGTCCCCTCACATGCTTCAAGCTCTGTCTACGTGCACTAACTAGGCAATCTGTGACAGAGAGCAATGACGGTGGTAGTAACGGATAGAAATACCAGATTTGTTCATTCGACAGAAGTGGAAATCTGTATTATTAATATTATTAATTGTTTTTAGGTCGGAATGTAAAAATTCACATCGACTTTTACTTTTGTTAACGCTCTTGAAAGATCTCTGTATTGTAGGAGAGAGTGTGTCAGTTATTAATAGACTGCGGATCATTATGCAAAATAAAAGTAATTGTAAGAAATATAAATCGAATCAAAATAAATTGTTCTTTTTGATAATGTTTCTAAATTGCAAACAACGTAGCAATATTATTAAATTTATCGTGTCTTTGCAATTTTATATTTCAACCATACATTTTTGCTATAAATGCATGAAATTAACAGTCTAGTCATAAGATTTTAGCTAATTTTTAACTTCCTAAGAATACATTGTTTCTAACGAAGGTAAATACAAATGTATACAATTTACAAAAATATAATGAGAATAATTTCTGATATCAACTAAATTAACATATTATAGCACATTATAGCAGTAGTCCTCGAGAAGAAATATTATTGAATGTTATCCTATTTTATTTTTGCTGAAATTGTTTGCCGAATGAATGTTCTTTAAAATCGCTGTAACGTGAAATGTTAATACCGTGTCTGATGTCAAGAGAAAAGGGAGATAATTTTGATGATTGAATTTACTTGTCGGAGGATGAGGCAGCAACAATTCTCGTGCATTCGATGCGGGACTAAAAATCCATTGGGACTCGCAGATAATTCGAAAGTGATCCGAAATCGCATGATCTGTAGCTGTGCCGGGTAATCAGCCGGAATTCGACCATTGAAGCGCGTTCCCCGCGAGCTTCCGACACTTGCCACACATACGCGCACGCACGCACACCGCACAGTACGAGGGTAAATATTGCCCCTGAGCGCGTCAGTAAGAACGCGACGAAAACCACGGAGCAACCAGCACAAAGGAATTCTCATCATATTGTAAAATCCGAGGAATTTCTTCTCGAATGCTCAGTCCGCGTACACAACGCCGCGCGTCGGCGGAAAAACTAATTTGTTTAAAAGCCCGGTGATACTTTTGTTATACAGTTCTGTTAGCGACGTAAATTGGACAAATTTGTGCATCAATTTGATCGAAAGACTGAAATTTATTTCATGCCGATAAAAAGGAATTGCACGTTCTCGCAGAAAAATTTTGATTTGACGAGAACGTAATATCATAAAAATGCCATACATGAGAGATAAATGTGAGAAAGAAATTCTCCGGATATTGATGCGAGTGATTGTATATTATTTTCTAGAAAGAGGGATTTACGCGGAGCACAAAAAACAGCTGATTTATTCGAAATTATTATTCGAAATATTATTATTCGAAAATAATAATAATTAATTATTATTAATTCGTTGCTTTTTACGTAGTCATAAATGATGTACATAAAGGTTTCAATCGTCGATTCTACACTGGAAGAATGATATGTCAACGGAGGGTAATTCACGTTGCGAGACGAAGTGATTAGAGTCTCCGCTGTTGTTTTACTCGTGCTACCGGCGCATTATTATAGCGAGCGCTCGAGAATTAATTTCACTTTTTTTCTCAGATTAATGAAGCAGAGAGAAAAATGTAGGGTCGCCGGTTTTTTCCTCGTAAATGTGATCTATTAGGAAAAAAGTAGAGTGGTTCGTCTGACGCGAACCAGCTAATTGAGAAACTCTGAAGATGGGTGATATCGCGGTGGTAACGTCGGTAATATCCGCCTGGTTTATTAACATCCACCCTTCAGTATCCTCTGTCCATGAGTATATTAACCGGTACGATCCCACAATGAGGTTTACCAGCCTCCCGCGCTGGTGCATGTGTACGAGCACGACCTGCACGCTAACACGAGCATTCTGACGACCAGCGGATAGCTCAACGAACCCGAATGATTCAAGCTGACCCTTGAGATAACATGATTTTTTCCTCAACGACCATTACGTTTCTTTCATGCTCGCGTTTTTAAAACCACGGAATCTGAATCACCGGAATAGGAATATCAGCCTGGTGATTAAACGAGATAAAACGAGATTAAACTTCGATGCGCTATTCTGAAAAACAAAATCTACGTCTGCGCGACGTAGTAGTGGCCCACAATAGTGTACTATAATAACCTTTTAAAATGCAATAATATTTTCAAAACTGTACTAAATGCCTTGAATTTGAATTTGAATCGATAGTGGGACTAGTCTACTAGACGGTGGATAAAAAGCCATTTTTTTTTTAAATTTCGCTATTACTTGGAATAAAAAGAAGAAATTAAAAACCCTCGTTCTTTAACTTTTTTGTCTGAGCCTGTAACGAAAATTTAAACAATGCCTTTCGTAGATCTCGAGTAGAGTCGAGTTACAGACGTTGAAAGATTTAAAAAACTACAGATTTCTTCAAAGTCGTAATAAAACTGCGATTTCTGCGATATTTAATTTGTTGTTACTCGTAACAACGTGAACTGATTTCGATAAAATTTTCAACATACATAGTTACCGAGATCTACGAAATTTTTTAAATTATCGGTATAGGCTCGGATAAAAAAGTTAAAAACGAGGGATTTTTATTTTTTTGTCATTTCAAGTACTGGCAAAATTGAAAAAAAAAGCATTTCAGTCATCGTCCAGTAAACTAATCCCTCTATCATCTAAAAGTCATTTAGATCAATTTTAAAGTAGTTATTGCGTTTTAAAGGGTGTACGAACCTTCAATTTAAAATTTAAATTGAAGTATAAAATGAAAAATTTCAATTTAAAATTTCAAAAGCCTTTGGAAATGTATTGAAAAGTAGAGTTACAGGCAGGAGAATATTATTGTAAAAAGTGGTGAATGCATCAGAGATTAAAAGTGCAGAATTTTCCAAATATAGGACATTCGTTAGCAGATTTAGCGGATCTTTATTCATTTATGATATATTTAAAAAAAAAATGGTAGTATTAAATGGTAAAATAATATGCGAAAGAACGTTCATATTAACAAACACTAACTAACCATATTATTGTTTTATAATTGATACATCAAATTTTCTAGTCAATATAAGAAATGTTTCCCTTCTCCAGGGTTTGATAAAACAACAAATAAAAATGAAAATTTACACAACTATCCAATGTTCATTCATTAGTCTTCTAGTCTAAATTGTTACATACTTTTATTATAAATTGCGTTGTACTAATCGCCTCAGATTATACTGTCTACAATAATCGAGGCTGCAAAGTACTACTATTTGATCTGATAGAAAATAATCATCGGTGTATATACAATGAGTAACTTTAATATTCGGACATCACAGAATTTTCACTTTGTTCCAGTATAATTTTCTCGATAATAGAAAAAGAAGTTGATAATATAATATAGTATATAACAAATATTGTAAATTATGTAAATAAAATTGATGCCATCGTTAACTAGCCACAGTGTTTTCGTATTATACCGATCATGTCTTTTTCTATTATCGAGAAAATTATACTGGAACAAAGTGAAAATTCTGTGATATCCGAATATTAAAGTTACTCATTGTATATACACTGATGATTATTTTCTATCAGATCAAATAGTAGTACTTTACAGCCTCGATTATATTGTATACAGTATAATCTGAAAGAAGTATATTATAGTATATCTGATGAAGTATATTCTAAAAGATGTTGTTAATCGAACAGGTTATCCTGTTATAATATTAGGGTAACCTAAGGTTAGGTTATAGTATAGTAGGTTATAATATTAATTATGAAAACTAAGAAAATATTGATTCATATTTTGAAGGGTCCGAATATGAAAGTAACGTTAAAATTAAGCATTGTTTCATTTAAAACTTGTTATTTAACAAATATTGAAGAATAGAATGGCAGAAAAAGAATGTACGGTTTAAATTTATATATGATTATAATTTCATAATTTGTAACGGATGAATTAGTTTTAACTTTTTTATGAAAAATAATTTTAACATTTAATGTTTGAAGGATGGATGCGCTAATATTAATACAGAATGTTTAAACAAAATAATCTACAATCCAAGCCCAACGTTTGAAAGAAGTTGTTAATCGAACAGGTTACCCCGTTATAATATTAGGGTAACCTAAGGTTAGGTTATAGTATAGTAGGTTATAATATTAATTATGAAAACTAAGAAAATATTGATTCATATTTTGAAGGATCCGAATATGAAAGTAACGTTAAAATTAAGCATTGTTTCATTTAAAACTTGTTATGTAACAAATATTGTAAATTATGTAAATAAAATTGATGCTATCGTTAACTAGCCACAGTGTTTTCGTATTATACCGATCATGTCTTTTTCTATTATCGAGAAAATTATACTGGAACAAAGTGAAAATTCTGTGATATCCGAATATTAAAGTTACTCATTGTATATACACTGATGATTATTTTCTATCAGATCAAATAGTAGTACTTTACAGCCTCGATTATATTGTATACAGTATAATCTGAAAGAAGTATATTATAGTATATCTGATGAAGTATATTCTAAAAGATGTTGTTAATCGAACAGGTTATCCTGTTATAATATTAGGGTAACCTAAGGTTAGGTTATAGTATAGTAGGTTATAATATTAATTATGAAAACTAAGAAAATATTGATTCATATTTTGAAGGGTCCGAATATGAAAGTAACGTTAAAATTAAGCATTGTTTCATTTAAAACTTGTTATTTAACAAATATTGAAGAATAGAATGGCAGAAAAAGAATGTACGGTTTAAATTTATATATGATTATAATTTCATAATTTGTAACGGATGAATTAGTTTTAACTTTTTTATGAAAAATAATTTTAACATTTAATGTTTGAAGGATGGATGCGCTAATATTAATACAGAATGTTTAAACAAAATAATCTACAATCCAAGCCCAACGTTTGAAAGAAGTTGTTAATCGAACAGGTTACCCCGTTATAATATTAGGGTAACCTAAGGTTAGGTTATAGTATAGTAGGTTATAATATTAATTATGAAAACTAAGAAAATATTGATTCATATTTTGAAGGATCCGAATATGAAAGTAACGTTAAAATTAAGCATTGTTTCATTTAAAACTTGTTATGTAACAAATATTGTAAATTATGTAAATAAAATTGATGCTATCGTTAACTAGCCACAGTGTTTTCGTATTATACCGATCATGTCTTTTTCTATTATCTAGAAAATTATACTGGAACAAAGTGAAAATTCTGTGATGTCCGAATATTAAAGTTACTCATTGTATATACACTGATGATTATTTTCTATCAGATCAAATAGTAGTACTTTACAGCCTCGATTATATATTATAGACAGTATAATCTGAGGCGATTAGTACAACGCAATTTATAATAAAAGTATGTAACAATTTAGACTAGAAGACTAATGAATGAACATTGGATAGTTGTGTAAATTTTCATTTTGATTTGTTGTTTTATCAAACCCTGGAGAAGGGAAACATTTCTTATATTGACTAGAAATATTAAAATATTAAATCTGTTGTCATCGCTAGGCACGACATCACGTCACCATGTGTCATCTCTTTCGAAATAAATCCTTTCGCAGAATTTAATCGTTACTATCCAATCGCTTCGTTTACATATGATTCCCTCCGAGCAACTCTTCCATTGTAACCAAAGTTCTCGAAGGTTCTTCGTATTGTTCGGGGACGCACTTGTTTCCCAGCCACTGCGAAGAGACTTACGAGATCTAACGGCAGAAACTTCGCGTCGAGTTCGCGGCTGAGTTACGGCAATGACTCAATTTTACTTATTGTTAGACCGATCCGCGGGATACAATCCTTTCCGCTGGCAAAAATTGTCCGGCCCGCCGCGCCGCGCCGCGCCGTTCCGTCGTCTCGGCGCGTCCGCGCCGCACACACGCTGGGTATACGATTTCATAGTCGGCCGGGAATTTCGCCGCGGCACGACGGCGACTACAACGAGAAATCGTCCGGCTATAACGAAATCGGCGAATCGATCGTCGGGAGGTGGGGCGTTCGTTTTGTACTCACCCATTTTTGGTGAGCGACGCGCGATGCATCATGGATTTCCATCGAAAGAGATAGCCTGGCCGTCCGTGAACGCGAAAATCAACGATCCGAGGGCAAGAGGCGAAATGAGTTTCCGGAGGCGAACGGCGAAAAACGGCTAATGACGTCAAGCAATCCAGTGGAACGACGTTAGTGGACCGTCGACAGAGCGCGAGGGAGACGGAGAGAGAAAAAGGGAGAGAGAGAGAGAGAGAGAGAGAGAGAGAGAGAGAGTGTGTGAGAGTGAAAAAAAAGAAAACTCCATCACTGGAACCTTCCGTATTTAATAATGGTGTACATCATCCTCCCCGTTAGAGGTGATGAATGGTCTTAGGAACGACGCACACAGTTGCGCCCGATGAAGTGGCGGCGTTCCAAAAAGTTCCTATTAAAATTTTTTAGATAGAAAAAAGTGTGGATCGCGCGGGTGGCGGTTGTAAGAGACACCACGTGTGAATGGAATATCGTTGGGACGCCTCGAGCTCGTACACGCGGAAAAATATTTGTCTCCTTTGATTCTTCCGAGAAGATATTTCGTTCAGTCAAGAACTTTGGTTACATGTTTCAGATTTACGAATGTGCAGAATATTTAGCACTTATCACCCGTCAGATTTATGTACTCATTGTATTATACTTAACAATTGACTTTCTACTTTTAAATAATTTTGTGCTATTTTAAACACTTCGACCTTTTCTTATTTATTTCTTGGCGCAGTCGATAGTTTGACGGTAAATATATTCTCTCCGTTATTTTGTTGCACATATAAAAGTTATTCGAATCTAAAATATAACGAAACTGTTTCATTAATTTTTGTTAACACTAGATTTTTACAGAACCCAACGTCAAAATGACGGGTCGTTAATTAATTTACGATTATTCATATCGTAGAGACACACTTATGAGTTATTTATTCAATTTATATGTTACTTACGGCAAATGTTACAATAAAAATAAAAATCAGAATAAATGTCTTATTGTTGTTTTTAGGAACTAATATAAAACAGCTGTTTTTTTTGTGCTCCGTAAATCTAGCGTTAAAGCGTCTGTTTCATTAATGATTCGCACGGAAAATATATAAAGTTTGTAATCTAGAATAGTTAAAAAATATGTACACACCAAAGTATCTGTATATAAATGCATATAAATATCATTAGCGTCTTTAATAATAATAATAAATATACCAATCAAGGATCTTCTAGCTGACCAATGAAACAGAATATCGCGCTAAACGTAGTTAGATCAATATGTCGCGACAGAATCGAAAATTTCGTCGATCAGACTGCTCGCGCACGGTTTTGCTAACTAACCGGGTATTATACTTTTGTCCGGGCAACAAATGCGTTATTCCAGCGCCGCTTGTATCCGCAGAAATCGATCATGCGTTCGACAATGAGTGGAAATCAAACGTCATTGAATAGATCGGTCGGCTAATTGAAACTCTCAAATGCTGATGTAAGTTAAATATCAGCATTAATTGGTTTGTCGCGTGGTAACGATGATTCCTTTGTGAGTGGTGATCGATCACTGCCAACATGCCGACAAGGAACCGCCATAAAACAGGGTGTATGTATGTTAATTGTCGAGTGTTCTTGACGCGATCAATAACATACGTCACGTGCGCGTTATATATATATATTCGGAATAAACTTGCCAATATATCGATGTGTTCCTTTGGTGATCACCGGATCGGAGCATTTCATACTTTATCACAGGACAGAGGTATTTTTACCTTG
Source organism: Megalopta genalis (assembly GCF_051020955.1). Lineage (NCBI taxonomy): Eukaryota > Metazoa > Arthropoda > Insecta > Hymenoptera > Halictidae > Megalopta > Megalopta genalis. The sequence goes on along the minus strand of NC_135014.1, from coordinate 6,564,848 downwards.
ATGTTTTCCGAGGCATTAATTAGAACATTTCGATACTCCAATTACGTTCGCATTCCTTTGGTTCTAATTAGCGATGGGTCATCTTTGTGGGTGGAATGATTATTTTAATTTCACTTCAGCCTTTGATGCTGGATTCAATTAGGTGCGAAGGAACTTTGTTATACGATATAAGGAGGGCTTCCACCATCGTGGCACAACTATGAAAGTCGAAATATTAACTTGCATAACAGAATCACCAGCTACATTGTTCCGTAGAGTCTACGGTTTTTGAGGAAGTTAATATCAAAATTTTATCTGCGATCATTGGATTATGAACTTAGTCTTCGCTGTCATATTTAAAAAAAAAACTCTCGGAAAAGTTGTAATTTTTATGCGTGGGATATAGTCGTTGAGAACAATGGGAATTATAAAATTCATGTGCAGAAATTGTAAAGAATTTTTGTAGTATATATAGGCACACAAAAGAGGTTGCATTAGCAATTAAGGTTGCACAATTAATACTTATCGATTAGTGAATAATTTATTGTATATAAATAATTTTGGGAACTATCTTCATTTATAAAACTTGAGACGTGACATTTTCGAATCGCAGGGTTATCAGTTTTAGCTCGAATAAATCAACTTGCGAGTGTCCTAAATAAAACAGTTTAATATTGTAACAGGCGCTATCCAAATATTTATAATAATCCTCAGATTATGGCTTCGTTAGAAACGCTGTTTCTAATAACATTAATATTTGGATAGCGCCTGTTACAATATTAAGCTGTTTTATTTAGGTAACCATTTTCGAACACTCGAAAATTGATTTATTCGAGCTAAAACTGCTAACCCTGCGATTCGAAAATGTCACGTTTCAAGTTTTAAATCTTCGGTAGAATAAAAGGTTGACCTGCTTTAAGCCGTGACAAACGTGTCCCGAAATAATCGCATAACATACTGTCGTACCCATTGTTGATCGTACGTGTGAACCAAATTATAGATACGTAATCGGCTACAGTTGATATTGCCGTATTAACGTGAAACCTAATTATACATTGTATTCACGTCGCAACGAAAAAACCGTTGGTTGTAAAATCTCTGAATTAAATTGGAAGAAACGGGATAGATTTAAAACCGTTTCGATTTTCAAGAAACAAAAATGAATGAGTTGATAGCTATCGAATATGATCAGCGTATCGCTTTAAAACCCAGCGGCTTGGTAAAAATTTGAATAAACGATGCACATCCGACTGTAATCACTCATGATTTATAAAGAACTTTTTCGATTGAACATTATACATAACTCGGTGACAGAAATTCTTAAAAAAATAATACAAGGAAGAACGACGATTGACCACTGCGAAATGTATTTCAGTTGTTTTTTAATAATATTATATTTTTTTATGCGAAATATACCTTTAATTTGCACGTTTGAAATTACTTAGGAAAAAGAAGCATGAGATTTCAAAGTTACTCCGAGCTTATTGAACGAAACTTAAATTTGTTAACAATGTAATGGAAGATTGTGTTGATCAATTGAATGCGATGATTTCAATAACATATACTCGACAAAATGCAATATGTTTGCATCTAATTAATATAGAAATGGAATTTTAACACCTCACAGTTTTTCATAAATTTACTCACTTCAAAATAAGTATTCTTTCAAAAAGATCGATTCTGAATAGCAACGTCAAAGATCGATTCACTGGAAATTCGAATCGTGAAAAATCGATCCTCCGAAAATCGATTTAAGAATATCGAACTTAAAATGTAATGCTTTAATTCTTGCGGCACTTTAAAACTGATTTACAAGATTACTGTACACTTTAGTTATTGTTAATTCTTCATTTTTTCAAAATCTAAATGAATAAATAAATACATCAATCTAATGTAAAAGTTTATATGCAGTGTCTCGCTATAAAAAACTCTAATTGATATTTCGATAGTGTTATAAATGATGTATACACTAATAAATAATAGTGTAATAATAAATAATAGTGTTAACTTTTTTTATTGAAAAACTTGATTTTCATTTATTAGCCAATCATTTAAAGGCAATGAATTTAAGAAGACGAAATATTGTAAATGTCAATAGTTAATGGCATTATGGCGGCATTAAATCGAAGATCGATTTGTAATTAAAAACATCGATTCGTTTCAAGATTGAACATCCAAGAATCGATTAAAAAACATCGAAGATCGCTACGAAAAAATCGATTCAAAATCGCCTATCTCTACATCAGAACGACCGAAAGATATTATTTATTTAAGTTATTCTAGAATTTCATAAAATTTCATGAAGTTCGTGTGACATTCGGTAACTGGTTAATAATTATCTACGTAATATACCACGGTGTAAAGAAAGAATTTTATCTGATTGTTCCTGATATAAGTACTAAAAAGAGCTGGAATGAATAAATATTCCGTTGAATAGCTGCCTACATAAATACTTAATGCAAGGCTAATGAAATCTGTAATTAGTTTCCGGAGAACCTAAGGCTTCGAATATATGAGAGTTTTGCACGCTGCTTCAGCACATATATTTCAGGCCTAACTTACCAGAAATTAGGATACTAGAACAAACGAGAATTGATTTCCTCTTTTCTAAACAATTAAGCTTGAAACATTCTTACCGTTTAATTATTACTCGTTGCAACGTTTGCAGCTATGGATATTATTTTTGCTTAATTAATACGCTCATTGTATCACCAATGAGTTTCATTTAATACAATATAGCATATATATATATGGTATAAAATTTCATTGTGATTTAATCATCGCGCCTTGAAAAAAATCATTTTCTGTACAAAAAAAATCATAAATCCTAATATAATATTCATCGTTATATTCTATGACGTTGTTAAATCTTTTCATCAGCTTACAAACTCCCCTTCGAAAAAGTGATCATTTTGATCCACTTATTTCATCTTTCAACATTTTGTAATTTACCTAGGTTCGGCATTTAACTACAGTTTATAAGTGGTTCTTTATAAGTGGTTTTCTATTTACCTATTTATCTTTAAAATTACGTTTATTAGTGTTATTAGTTTTTTATTAGCTTTTATTATTTTTATTATTTTTATTATTATTTTTTATATTCTTTTTGAGGAGATATTAAAACGATAAAACATTTTTGTTTAAATAGAAATATCCGCCACTACCGTCGTTTAAAATAATTTAAATTCTTCTACCCCATTAGAATTCTCAATATAAATGAAGATACGTATGTTATACTTGTCGGAGGACGCAGTTCGTAAATAATTTTAGCCGGAACATGCATTTTGCACGTCTACCGTTGCACTTCGTACGATGCGTCAATACTTAATTTCAGGCAATTTTTGAGGTGGTTAACGTTGCAGTCAATCTGTTGGCAGTGATCACAACCAAAAAAGTGTTGTCTATATTTACTGTGCGATCGCGCCAAGCAGCTAATCCTCATTGTGTCCAATTAAATTAATTTTCGTCTAGCGACTCGCGGGCGAGGTAAACCTCCGCGAAATCTTGATGTATTCGTGAAATCACGGTGTGGAACAGCTATACATCTATCGGCATCGAGCCGAGAATTTATTGTAATCCGTCTGGCGTCGAGTATTCTACGAAAATTCGCGAACTTCAAACGGGCTTCGGAGTATTCCGATCCTGGGGAAGTTCGGGAGGCACGAAACTCCGCGGTAAACTCGGCCTTTTCCCTTCGCAGCCCCGAAGTTCTAGCCGGGCCGCGATATTGTTAGAACTTTCTTGCAAGGTATGCCGCAACGAGGAACACCCCTCCCCCTCTCCCCCCCATCTCTCTCTCTCTCTCTCTCTAGCCCACTCCAGAACGCGCGGGACGTTTGCACCTTATATATTAATACCAGCCGCGAACGCTTCTTTAATTGGATGCGGCCGAGCATAATTGCAGAACAATGGAACCGAACCGGAGAATCAAAGAAAATAAAAAAAGAAACAGTCGGCTACGGCGCGCGGCGGGGCGGCGAGGCGAACTTTCGATCGGACGATCGGCGAACGAGCCAATTTTCTATGAACAGGCCACTTATCAAAACAAACGCGACGACCAACGTTTATTACTCGAACGTGCATCGTAATTACAGAAGTTGCTAAACACGGCCGCTATTAGCGTCACACGTGCATCGCGATCACGTTCTCGAGCTTCGCACAAAGTCCAATTCATGTTATACGAGCTGTTTCTCTTTTTGTTGGACTCTAATGTTGTTTCAACGCTGCGGTCATTAGTGGACTGCGGATCTTTATGCAAATTCCTAGTCCCGTGGATTGTTTCGCGAAAATTGCGACGAGAATGTTTCATTGGCTAATTATTCGTTATGAAAACAATGCGAAAATATTAATTTCAGTTACTGGAAACGTCTTCGTGTATTTTGTGAACTTCGACTTGTTACACGGTAAGGAGCGAAGTGTGTGACCACGCACACCTTTTAAAACGGTACGACATTTTTAAGACTGGACAAAATGACTTGAATTGTTTAAAACGATGGACTAGTTTACTGTGCAATAATTAGAACACTTCTTATTTTTCAATTTTGCTATTATTTATAGAATGAAAAAAGATAAAAATCTCCCGTTCGAATATTTAAAACATACAATTGGCACTTCTTTTCTAAATAATGGTATTTGTATGAAATTGTTTTAGAAGCTGTAAGCTCTCGAACACGTAAAGACACAGAAAATAGTAAAAACTGTGAATAATTTAGAATAAACTGTTTGAAAAAGAAAAACGGAATTGTTTTGCACAAATGACTAAATTCGTCGTTCAGAGCCCAGAATTGTACAATTTAAATTTTGGAGGTAAATTGATTTTCCACTCTAAATATTCTATTAAATTGGTTTTCCAATCTAAATACTCTGTTAAATTGGTTTTCACTCTTCACTTTGAGGGTTGTTCATGCTATGTCAGTACGAACAATTGTTGGTAAAAAAAGAAACATATTTCATTGAAAATTATTTAATTGCTCCAACGCTGTCTGAAATTTCATAAAAATATGTAAGTTGAATAAATTCGCTCGAGAAAGGCTATAGAAACGTAAATGACTCGATCATGTTCTGGCAGAAATAACGTTTATAACTAAAGGAAAAATGCTGAATTGAACATTTTTCCAAAAATGTCTTAATGAATGCTCCAATGAAAAATAAATTTAATGTTCGAAAATTTTAGAAAACTCATATGTTATCTTATTTTATTAACTATTCATATTATAGTGAACATTGTACTTTAACTATCGAATATGTAATTTTTCCACGTCTATCTGGATCATCGTAAAAAAGTTCATAAATTTTTTATATTTTTTTAACAACTATTGTTACATATTATTAACATTGTTATTGTATTAATTTAAACAATTAAATCATTTCTACTGGAATATTTCCATGTATGAATTAGTATCGACTCACTCGATTCGTTTAATTTCTCACATTCAACTGTATTCAATTAATTAATTCATCGTATTTAAGTATATCGACGAAGTTTTCGTTATGGTGCGAAAAATTTCGTTACTAATTTGTTGAATAGATCCGGTTGAAGGATAGCTAGGGTGTGGCTGGAGAGTTTACCGGATGTTTAGGTCTAATCAGGATGGATATGGCGAGGTGATAATGAGGGGTCGCCACCCTTGGGTGCCACGTGGGACCGAATGAAGACAAATAGCCGAGCTCTACATTCACAAGCCTGTATAGTACACTCATCTGTGTTGATGGTCGTTGTTATATTCGATGTCAAGTCCCTGCCATGCTTCATTATACGTGTCGCATAAGCGAACGCTGAAAATACGATTAAGAAACCTTAATTCGACGATACGGCCGATTTTATTCTCCAAGACACTATCTTGTTGCCCGTCGAGTAACAATTACTTTCAATCACGTCGTTAATATCTAATTGTAAGCTTACGGTACGCTCTTTTAAGTACCATTTACCTGGAAGGTTCTTTCCCGTTCCAAATAGTCCGAACATGTCCCATTAAAGAAGTTAATTTCTTTTTGGTTGGTCAATTAAGGAAGTTTTCGTATTGTTCCTTAAAACCGGAAGTTTACGATATTGTGTAATTAAATGTTTCAGTGTAGAGTCGAAAATTAGAACCCGAATAAAAAATGGCAATTAAAGATTCAACGTTTAATGTACGTCCTAACATAATTTATATATTCGATTTATTTGGTTACTTTAAATACTTGTGACATTAGTAGGGTCTATTTATTACTTCCGAAACTATCACGCAATAAAACAGTCATTGAATTTCTTGCTTCGCATAGAACAATCATTAAAAAGTATAACAACTCTCTCATGACGGTGCGTGGGTTAATTTTGACCCAGTTCTCTTTATGGACTCTATCTGCTGGAAATTAATTAAAATTAGGATTAACTTGATTATACGTTTCGTATAAAAATCGATTCTTTCAGCAGAAATATAATGCAAAGAATATTATATTCTTAAATAAAAACCATAGATTCATACAAATATAATGCTTTTAGAAACGTAAGTTCTCCGAGTACAAGAGACTTTCAGCCGGAGTGTTCGTTCCGCGAAAAATTTTCAGCGCATTTTTTCGATGCATTTATTTTTATGAAAGGAAACTCTCGAGCAAGGAAATAATAGATTTTCTAGAAGATAGCGGTGATACGGGTTTACACGGTCTAAATCCACAGGTCGCTGTATATGACGTATATGACGAAGAACAAAAGGTACAAGAATTAAGGTCGTGGGGACCGTTCTGTAGTGGTTATGAACTCAATGATGATCCTGACAAGAGCGCGTGTAGTAGGAGGGGCCGAAAGTAAGGGCGTGTCGGACTTTTCTTTTTACCCCGATAAAAACAGGTGGTAAACCCGAATAAGGGTGGTAGTCGAGGAAGAAGGCTGAAATACTTCCCCTTTAACTCCACATATGTGTGTCATGCGAACTTATTCGTTGTCCAGTTCCCGCAACCCCCAACACAACCTTCCACTACAAAACTACATTCCAAACTTTATCCTACAAATTCTCTCCTACCAGATCTCACATCATTTTATCTTCAAAAATGGCGCGGTATGGATAATTACAGACTCGAAATAACTTTTATATTTTTAGCAATATTTGAACAAAAATGTAACATTATGTCATGTTTGTATATTTTTATGTTAGAAATAAGAGAAAATAGAAATATACAAATACGATATTTTGTTAAGTTTCCGTTTAGATATCGATAACAATGTAAAAGTTACTTCGAATCTACAGTTATGTATACCATTGTAATATAATGATAACTGCTGAAATATAATTACTGGCATTATCATTATATTACAAAAACTGCTTTCTTGTAACTGGCATTTTTGATATATTGGATTGGCAAGAAAGTAATTTCGGTTTTTAGACGACAATTTGAAACAACAATTACAACTCTCTCTATGCTTAAAAAACCGAAAATATACGTTCTTGCCATTCCAATATTATAAAATTAAGATACAATATTACAAATTAGTAAGTACTGAAATCAAATGTAGTTGCATCGTTTGAACATTAAGTTCTACAATCAGTTAATTAGAATATCACGATAAGACATTAACATTATAAATGGTAACGTACAACGGATACATGGGCAGACCAGAAAAATTAAATCCACGCTGTATTTTACGGGTCTTTTCTTATAAAAATCGAGACAGTTGACTCGTAGACTATGGAAACTGCTGAAAAAAATTTTTACAAATTTTTTTACTTTGTTGATTATAAAAACGATAGTACAGCGGAGCCTCTACGATCCGAACCACTGATATCTAAAGCTATATCTCAGCGCTACAACTAAGTGAACTGTTCTATCATTCGTAATTCCACTATATCAATTTTCATATTTCCCTGTTTTTTTATAGAAGACGAATTGTTTCACTATAATGGCTACAACGATAGATTTATTTGATCGTATACTTTCCGCCAGCGGCGATACTTTCCCGATAGCCATCGAATGAAACAGGGGTTGTCTTTCAGCAGGCCTTATCGGCCAGCGACGTTACCACATTAGCGAAAGCGCAATCGTGGCCGATAAATTGCCGCAATTAGAGGCTCGCCGCAAAACATGAAGGTTGCTTTCTGATATCGCCGGGGCCGGTTGTATAGGACGCGCACCTAAACGGGCCATTGTTTGCCGGGACAAACGGCCGGGGATGGAGCAAAGTATGAATACAGCTCGCCGCTATCGGGGCCGGCGGGGTGCCGCTGGTTGAAGGAGAAAAAGAAGCGCGGAAGCACCGGGACAGATCGTTCGATCGCCGCCACGATTCAGCTGTTCCTTGCTTTCGGACCGTTTACGATGGAACGCGATTATCAAAAGCATCGCGGATGATATAACAGGAAATGGAAAAAAATTGGAGCAAAAAGAGGGAGATCCTGGGAGAGAAGCGAGACCGGGGCCAGAGTGGGCGGCGAAGAGGGAAGAGCGAGGAGAGAGTCGGGGGCAGAGCAGGAAAATTGCTGCGACGCGGGAGCAAGCAAAGTGGAGTCGGTAAAGAGAGACAGAGGGAAACAAAACGGCTCACAAAATAGCACGTAAATCCCCCACGACTGGGACGCATGCGCGCCACGCTGACAGGTGTTCGTACGCGTCGCTGAAGAAAGGGATGAACGGGCTAAAACAAAAAAAGGAGAAAAAGAGAGAGACGAAGGGAGAGTGAGAGAGAGAGAGAGATAGAGAGGGGGGCCGAGGGAAGAGTGATGCGGGAAACGGGGGATGGCTGTCCGGGGAATCCCTGCGTCGGTTTTCGTTAAATGCTCACCTAACGAATCCGCGCCCCCGGCTCGTCCGGCTTTTGACGCGCTTGTTGTTCATACAGCGGCCCGAACAATTACCCGAGTCCTCCGTGAAAACTGGGCGAAACCTGGAAAAAGGCAGTCGACGGCCGAATGGGGACACGTAGCGCGCGGCGGTGGGGGATCGAAAAACAGAATGATTAATCGCAGTTACGCGCGCGCCTTTTCCAGGTGTACCGCGCGAGATTTAACAATGGCGGAAAATAAAGAGCCTCCGGTTACGGGACGCGGAGATATTCTCCCTGGCGTTTATCCATTTTCGAGGCGGCCGGGTTGAATGACAATAAAATGCGATGGAATAAGCGTCGGGGAACAGCCGAGAATTGGTGGGAAAGTTGAATGGAAGCTATGTTGCTCCCGTGATGCCGACGATCGACGATCACATTGCGAAACGAAACACGATTTTCATCGGTCTAATGCCCGCTGGTAATCACTAGGCTCCGTGACGTTTACGGAAATGCGTTTCCGACGGGGAAAACGGATCGTACGTTCGGACCGAGACATTCTTTTACAGTTAGGGGGGACACCACCCGGGGGGTATTAAGAAATAAGTTGTGTTTGGGAATTTTTTCGTAGGTGATTGCTGAATCAAAAATTTAGTGTTTCTAAGAGTATATAAATGCGAGTATCAGCATTGTTTTTCACTTTCTTAAAAGCAAATATCAAACAGAATGGCGAAGTTATTCGTTGTTTACGAAACCTCCTCTCGTAGAATGTTGATCGCTGGCTGTCATAGTTGGCAAGTACCGAATCAAAACTATTTTGTTCATTCATAAACTAAATACTATTATCGAAACTATAGCGTACTGGTTTTCGAACAATGTAATAATTGCGCAGATCGCCGCAGTTTGAAAACAAAAAACAGCTAAGACTGACGGCTAAATTAAAAAATCTAGTTTTGGGAAATACGAAAGAAGTTTTAAGACTGAAATAAATGATTATAAAACGTTTGGAAAACGTTTCTAAATCGAATATTTATTATAAAAATGTCTATTATAAAATTGTATATGTATACAATTTATTTTTATATTTTAATTCAATGTTAAATGTAATTTTTTCCATGACGTCTATACTTGATAGAAACATCGAAGAAGAACACGTGAAATATATTATTGCATATATATTATTTGCATATTTCATTCTCATATTTATTTATAATTGAGACGTGCATAAATTTCCAAATGTTTTGTTAGAGATTCTTTGAACTTGAGTTTTCTTCAGCAATGGTTTCTCTTTTTCCAATTTCCTCGAGGAACCACTCTTGAAATGGTAACGTTTCCTTCGTTTGGCGCACTGGGGATTGAATTAATTGCATTTAACACAAACTGCTTATTATTTCGCTATTATATTAATTACAAATTAGTATGTTTTTTCGAATATACAATATTGAACAGGAAGCTTGAATAAATATTTTAAATGCATCATATGTCAGCGACTCCATTTTTTCTCTAGTTCTGCTGTCTTAAATATAAATTACAATGTAATTCACAATACTGCCATTATAGGCTCTTACGAATTTTGCATGCATTTCTGTATAATAGTTTCCTTATTTTGTGGTGTTATAGTGTTGGTCTTCTTCGAAAACAATAAGAATAAGGCTATTCTATTTGACTGAGCTTTAAACATTGCTTACCCAAGCTTTGCCCGATTTACGCGATAGATACCTGTGGTATCGAATAGCCGGATGTATGCTCTCTGGAGCAGTTTCCTCAAATTTAATCGGCGTCATTATACTGACAGTTAATCTCGTTGCATAGTATGGCCGTTTTGGTCGTAAACGTGTAATACTGCGATAAGTGGTCCAGCGATCCGGCGCTGTGAAAGCTAGATTTCTGCCTCTCTGTTTCCCTAACCTTTCGGCTCGTGAACGTAAACTAAATTTATGGAAAATAAACACTTGATTAACCTGCGATACCAATAAAAAAATATGGTTAACTTCAGAATTAATTTGTTACTAAATGTTTTGCATGAATTAACATAATAAATTTACATCATTTTGGCGTCAATGTTTATCAAATGGACGACGTTATGTTACACCGTTATTATGACGTTATTATGTTTGATAAAAGATATCATTTAAAGCATTTTCGCCGTGTACTTTAACTATGCGTATACAGATTATATCGTGGCCGCGCAGCGGCGAGTGTAACGTATTGTACATGATAAAAATATTTAATAATAAGGAATTTAATAGAAATTTAATAAGAAAATTTAATAGATCCATATTAATTTAAAAAAAAAGGTGTGACCTCTAAGTAAGCCTGCCAAGAGTAGCTGGACACAATATTTACAGATTTTCTTGAACGTACCTTTATAATAATTTGTCACAAGATTGCGGATCTTCTTAGTTCCAATTATTCTATTATTTTACGAAAATTATGATAAAGTAAAACGAAGCCCGTAGTCGCGCAACTGCTAGATTGCAGAATTTTTTCACGAGTCTAGATCTTTGTAGACAACTTTAGAAAACTATAATTTTCTTTCCATGGTTGATTCCGTGAATGAAAAGTGACACGGGTCACACGTGACACAAGCGCATTTATCGATTTTGTATTTCGCCAGTTGTCGAAAGTTTTTAGCATCGACGGCTCGGCGATTACATTTCTAACTTTGAATTATTAAAGACGTACGATCGAACGGCGTAATCAAATTCACGCGAAGTTACTCGATATTTCCGTTATAATAATTTTGAAGGAAGTGTTATTATATGAATGCTCAACGGTATCGGGAAATTTTCGAGACTTCTAGCTGCTCGAGCAATTTTGCCAGAAGGAGAAACTTTGAGACCACGTATCGGATAAAATTTCATAACAGTTTCCATTGGGAGGGAATATTGCGAACGAACATTGTGCGAAACAGGTTACAGTGGAAACTCCGCCCGAGATTAGTATGGATAAGTCCGGCGGGAATTTCTTCACTTTTACCACTACTTTATAAGTCTTATCTCGGTATGAAAATTATAACCGTATAGAAATTAAAATAATGTAAAATAGGGAGAGACGCAACTGCGCCACGTCCGCGGCAAAAAACATTCGGTAAATAGAATTTGCATTACATTTCTGTACGGTTTGCACGGAGATTAGATCTCCATTCCGAAAATGCTTTTTATTATCATTCGCTGCGACCTTTCGCTGCAACGCCTTTTTGGGAAACAAAATTCAATTGCATTTTGTAAACCGGTGAATTTTTCTGAGGCGATATCCAGGGTTGGCCGGAATTCGTGGTACAGCCGAGCAGAGGGCGATACTACGTGAGAAAATAAGAAAGAAATTTGGTATATTTTTTTATATAGGGCTCCGTTTTCGGGAAAAACGGACGACAACTGAATCCTTGAAAAAAATGAACAAAGTTTAAAGTCGATTTTTTCGAAAACGGAGCCCCGGATAAAAAAAATATTATTATACCAAATTTGTTTCTTATTTTTTCACGTAGAACCATCCCCTGCTCGGTTATACTACGAATTTTAGTCCACCCTGTATTAAATATCAAACCTTTAAAAAATGGACATTACGAAAGGTACTTATATATATTTAATATTACTTACTCAATTGCTTAATTACTTACTTAATATTAATACTTAATATCACAGGAATTTACGAATAGTCGACTTGATACAGTAGGATTTCATTTCTCCTTCTTAAAAATACAGCAAGGTTGATAAAGAATATATTTCATCTGAATTCATACAGGGACGAGAAATCCGAACGAAACCATCCTTGATTTGATATATGCCAAACACATTTTGACATTAACAATGACGCAATGCCTTAAACTAAAGAAAAACCGACGCCAAGGGAGTCGCAACGAGTATATTTTCGAAACTGTCGTTTCCCAGCAATATTCGTACGTAAAAACGGAATGCATCAAAGTTTAAGGGGAGAAACGTTCTTATCGCAATCAGTATTTCCAAGCATTTGCACACTGGTTCGATCGATTACGCGCGTTTCATGACCCTCGAGGTGTGTCGTAGATGACGTGCCGCGAATGTCGAACGCATCCCGTCAAGTTACACCCGACTTCCGAGTGGTTCGACCTGTTTTATTGATCTTAAAGTGTTTCCAGCAGGGCGATGGCAAGAAAAGGAAACGGGAAAGATGAAAAAAAAAGAACGGCGCACCATAACCGTAACTAATGTAAGCTTCTTTCACGGCGGGGAACTCTTTGCCGTAAACTTTTGCGGCGGGCGCGGAGCCACAGAAAGTTTCAGTAACGGCGTACATTTGCACTTGCGTGTTTCTTGCATTTGAATATCGCCGCGGGCATCGTTTCCTTTAAGGTAGATTTATCTTTCCCTCTCTCTCTCTCTCTCTCTCTCTTTCTATCTCCCTTTCGGTCTCTCGCGAGCGAGTATGTGCAGTTGGTCGCAACCGAATGCGTGCACGTTTGCTACATTGAAAACTGAATCGGCGGAAATCCGCGCGAAAAACTTGCTTCGCCCAATCTCAGACTCTTGCCAATTCGATTCCTGTAAATCGACCAATAATTCTTGCTCGTTTGTGCACTGCAACTTTGTATGCACAGTAGCCAGTGGAAATGTTCGCTCAGAGTATTCGCACGCAAGAATAATCGAAATTCTTCGGGGCCAAATTCTGCGACAATCACGGCTCTTCGTTAATTTGAATAATCACCGGTGCGCGTGATTTTGAAATACGGTTGAACTAATGCGTCCCGTCTCGTCACGTATTTTTTCATTGTTGGCCGGATCGTATATATTTTTATCAATGCGAGCACATAACGTAGTGAAATACATAAATAGATAAATAAATAAATATATTCCGACGCGGCGGCCGTGTCCGTGGCATCGGGCGTGAAATATAGATTTGCGCAGTCTCTTTCGCAATTCGAAGCTATGATGTTAATGCAACGATACGACGCTGCCCGATTCGATCCGATCCGATCCGATCCGATCTCATCCGATTCGAGGCTTTTATTTCATTCCGGCTCGGTCATCAACGAACGAATTGGCATGTAAATGAATCGTCTCCTTCGCCTCGTTGTCTCGCCTCGCATTATTCCCTTCGCGGCGAATTATTAAGATTCGCCGAAGTGTGCCGTGATCGTTAATAATTTATTTATTACTGTCTTCGCCGGTTACAGAAGAATCTTCCTGCTGTTCACAATGCAGTCTTTTATATCGTTGCTTTTTATTTTTCGCATACATGTTTCGCAATAAATCGATAGGTATCTATTGCACTCGATGTTTTTGAAATTTTTCTAAAATTGCACCCGGCTGCGGTTCGCATTAATTGTTTTCTACAGTTTCGAAATCGTTTGAAAAATACCGATCCTCGAACCGAGTTTCCTAACGATTTTCATGAATCACCATCGCTAAAAAGTCTGTACCTCCGCGGCTGTTAAATCAACCAATTTTCATTGTTGCACTCGTTTGTTAGTGCAATACGAGAATATTCGAAATATTGTTAGTGTAAATTTAGTGTAAATTTGCTGGTTACGTTCGAAAGTTTTTAAACTGTACTGGATCATATTTTATGATTTTTAGTTGTACAGACAGTTCGTACGAAAATTCTCGAAACGAGATTCAGAGAAATGAACACGATTTCGTAGTTATCGGCAGCTGAATCGGCACGATGGACAATAATACAAAGGGAACAACGTTAAATTTCTAGCGTTAGCTGTGTGACCCGCAGATAAGCAACAAGAAATTGGAAATATAAATCAAAATTTATGTGTTTCTAGTCGTTTGTTCCGTGCACATGTATTTGGAACTATATTTTCCCTTAGATGGTCCATTTTGTCAGAGCCATTTTCAATCTTTTTTTTTCTTCGGTAAGAATGATATCCCTGTCCAATAGCAAGCAGCTTACGGGAAGAAAAAGGGAAACCGCCGGATTGAGGAAACTCACCGTTCGCCACTTCGTTTATTCGACAGGTCCGCCGCTCGTAAGCAAGTGGCACGTTGAGATAAAGTTTAAATCTCTGAAGCAATAAAAACGAATACTGGGACAATATATCTTGCAATTGATTTCTTTTTCTCGTGGTCAGCACTGGACAACGTATCGCCCGCCGAAGGCTCATCTATACCCGCAATTTTTATTACTGTCCCACGTACTTCGAAGCGGATCAACGTTTTATAAACGATATTTAAGGTTCCCGAGAACTTTCTGTAATTAACTTAATCTTTTACACATTTATCTGTTTCAATTTCACAGCCGTTTCTTCTCAATCCGATTTCCTTCGAATCACTGATATATTTATTTAGAATCGTGTTAGCTATTATTTACAAAGATTGCGGTACTTTAGCGTCTAACACGAGTGTTTGTCGCGGTGTTTACTGGGTGTTCCAATAATCGAGGATCTACTGTACATCAGAATATACAAAATATTGTATGTTATATACAAAAATCGTGCATAAATGTCGCATACATTTTGTATATTTATTACGCATAAACATCCGCGTTCTAGTCATGAAAAACCTAACTCAGGTCAATTTGAAGACCTCGGCAATTTTCTCTTTCGACGCGTACTCGGCCGTAAAGACGAAGGTATGCGAGCGTAAGTTAAGTAACACAAATTCCAATTCGCATTCATCAAGAACGAGCGTGTCGCGAAAAGGTTAACGTACAGTATGTACATACGCGATTTGACGGAGCGTGTTCTTCTTTCTTTTCTCTTTTGCATGTCACGTAAAAGGCGTACGCGTCCCTCGATTTCGCTTTTCTTTCGGGCTTTCCATTTTTCTTGCTTTGTCCACGAGAGTCCGTTTTACTGGAGCCGACAGTCAACGCCGACTTATTTTCTCACTGAACGATATTCCGCAAGCATGCTCGCGTTGGTATACTTAACAGCGAACATAGCACGCGTCTTCAATCGATATTCACGCTGAGCTGATTTCTTTTTCGCTCGTGTCGCTTAAGTTCGTTGTCTCGCATCGGTATTCCAACAGGTATTTTTGTGACACACCGTTTGTCAAGTCATATTTTGATGAACTTAGAGAGAGACATTTCTAAATAGCAGATAAGAGTTAAAATTATTGATTGTGCATGACTTCCCCTTATTATAAAAGAGGATCCGCGATAATGGAAGTATTCTGCATTATCTTGTGAAAATATGTTCCGTTGGTATGTTAGGAATGTAAACAAAATTTTATAAACGACATAGTAGTAATACTTTTTGAATATTACATATTACAAAAAATTATGTATTACGAAATGATAAAGATCAGTTATATTACATTCTTTTATAGTTTAATTATAAGAAGAAAGATCACTGAAAGTAGAACTCTGACTTAATTTAATATTATGTATTTAATGCGGTGACAATAACCGTATAAAATAAGATGTTGAAGACCGTCGTGGTTTTCCTATAAAAATAATGCAAGCTAAGAATAGTCGAGGCAACTTCAGTGAAAATCCTTCACGACCCTCGGGGGGATTGCGAATCCCCGGATAAGAACCCGATCTACCTTGATAGTCATCAACGTAATGCAACGTTGCCGATGCGTTTCGCCAAACCTGAAAGCTACAAGTTTCATTTCTAATTGAGCTTAAGGTAAACTATCAAGTCGTGTTACACAATTCTTCATCGATCTTTAACAATTAACTTCGCTTATTCGGATTTGTGGGATCTCAGAGGGCTCGAGAAATAATCGCTGACAAATAGACCGTTTTGTACAGCTTACTATTTGTACAGCTTATTCTTTAAAAACTGGATTGGGAGAACAATCCCTTTCGCCTAATCAGCACAAGCTACCTTGTACTCCACGAATTTACGGTTACAATAAATGCGTAAAATTAATATAAATACATATACATTGCCAAGATCCAGAAAAATTTATTGTTTGAACATTTGTTACATAAATAACATATTGAAAAATAAGTTCAGGAATGTGATTTAAGAAATTTTCCTGTCTTCTCCATCCAATTGCAAAAAAATTTGTACATGTTGACTGACAAACTAGTTTTTCTAGCATCTCAAAAAATGTTTACTTGTCCGTGCAATTTCAAAAAAGTTATTCCTTTTTAAATGGTATAAAGTAAAAAACTAGTATAAAACTGTATAAACTTTTGCCAAAGATAGTGATGACTGTTCAATAAATAAATAAATAAATGTAAAAGAGGAGCCATAAAGTATTAAGCATTGAATATCATTCCTTGATTTATTGCTATATATGTTTTTCAGTTAGATGTGCTACCATTTTGTCCCACTGTATTTCCATAAAAATTCTTTTCTTTCAAATAAGATTGTTTAGACTGACGAAATGCAATTCCATTTCACCTGTGTGCATTTATAGTAATATTTTGCAAGCCTGTACAGAAACAAAACCTTCGTTGTAACATTAAACGGATAAAAATTACGTGCATTTTTAAGTGTGCTATCTTTTTTCCGCCAGCCAGACTTCGATTCACTTGCTGTTGTAGCCAGCCGAAGAACATGGCGGACAGAAGGAAACGCTCGTCGTCGCTGTTTCGGTATATTAATTACGTAGGGTTAGTGCGGTTGCGTACGCCGGCTGCGGAAAAAGGGGACGACTGCGTGATTGCTGAATAAATCGACAGATTAAGCAAGGAAATGCTCCCAGGGGTGGCGATGGGAGAGCGGAGCGAGGTGGACCATGGGGTGCTTCGTGGCCACGAGCTATGGGGGACTCTGACGGTCGTCAGAGAGACCGATGAGGGCGCGAAAGGGGCCGAAAGGTGGACCAGGCCGCGAGCCAATATTTTCACTTTGTTCTCGGTTCCTTCGTTGCCATTTTCATCGAAGGTCTCGCCACTATTTTCCGATTTCACGCGTTCCGCTTGCAGCGAATCGAAGTCCGGTTGCACGTCCAATGGAAATCTATCGATCAGCATGCTCCGTTGCCGGATTTAATTTCATTTACGACACGGTTGTCATCCGCCAAGACGAAGGAAACGCGAAGAGGAGACGCAGCTCGGTTGAACGGACTCTCGTTGAACCAACCCACAGCTTTCGACGTTTTCGAGCCGCGGCATGCTGATGTAAGAACTTTCTTGTTTACTCGACGACCCGTTGTTTACTTTGTCTTTAGCGTACTTTGCTACAGTCACTTTGGAACAATAGCAGTTTCTTTTTGGTGGCGTCCGGTAGCTGTTAGTGTCACACAGCAATTATTTTACGTTACTTAGTTTGTGGAGATGGAAACACAAATTTTTGTTCGAAAATTCTGAGAACGATGTTCATTTGAAGCTTCGTTGTTATAAAGAGGCTTGGTGTTTTAGTTCTTTTAGTGTCGAACGACGATATATCGTTGTTCGCAACACTTGCGAAAAGTGCCAAAGATGATATGGACCGTTTATTTTGAAAGTGGTGCAAGTCCACTTTCTTTCGTTTCGGGAAAATTGAATGTTAGCAGATCTGACAATTAAAAAATGTAGATTAATAATGTGAAGTCTGGGAATGTTTGTACTAATTTATCAATATGTAATCTGATTATATAAATTTCTTTTAGACGAATTTAACTAAAATAATATACAATTTCCAGGCTGCAAATGGACTTACACCACTTTCATAATTAGTCAATTGTAAATATCATTTAATTTCAATTTTGAAATAACAAATATCACTTAAAATATATCTCATATTAATCCAATTTTGTTTATAAATAATAACAAGAAATAAAATAGGATTAGCATTTTTTTTTGAACGTTAATTATATTTATATATTGTTAAACTTAACACAAGATATTGGTATTATTAATTATTTATGCTCTTCATGTGGCAGTGTTTTGAAATATTCATGATGCACAGGAGGTATATAAGGTAATAGCTGCTGCATATTCTTATATTTTTCGTATGTAATAGGAATAGCAATTTTCATCGTGATGGAAATTGGACTTACACCACTTTCATAATCAATGGTTACGCAATTTCTTTTACCGGCCAATTTTAAATTGAACAAAGCATTGGCATTTTTTAAGATATTAAATACTAACTAGTTATAAACAAAAAGTTTACACTAAATTAAGCATAAATTACGTGATATCTCATTTTTTAAAAAAAACGACTTACACCACTTTCAAAATAAACGGTCCATATATCGTTGCGTATTCGACGGCGCCTAACTATACGGGATTCATTAGTGTATGCATCAGTAAACATCGATGCTAAATAAATGATTTGTGCGAGTAATGATAAGTAAATATTACGCATTCTCAATAGCCAGATATAACACGAAATATAAATATTTGTAATAATACTAAAAAATTTTCTTCAGTAACGTTGTTTTAGCTACTTCAATTCACTTGTTTTTGTAGCAGATCCTTCTGACGTGCATCATGGCATTATCCTTTAGCTTTGTGATTCGATATCAGTTATTTTGTTACAAGTGATTGAAAGTGCAATATGATTTGAAAAAGAGAATTGATTTTTCTCTTTTTCATACTGTTTCATATTTATGCTATCCGTATGATTTTCAACAAATATTCAAATACCATTGACATTGCTCTATTCTTCCATTATTTCGTAATATGCTTCTTTTTGAATTTTGTAAATATCATTTCTACTTTGGTTTTTATCAACTTATTCCCAAACCTTAACAAATTCGTCAAATTGGTCCGGTATTACTCGTATAGGTATAATGCTTTTGCTCGGCACCAAAAGTGAGAGAGAGAGAGAGAGAGAGAGAGGGAGAGAGGGAGAGAGGGAGAGAGGGAGAAAGGGAGAGAGAGAGAGAGAGAGGGAGAGGGGGAGAGAGGGAGAGAGGGAGAGAGGGAGAGAGGGAGAGAGGGAGAGAGAGAGAGAGAGAGAGAGAGAGAGAGAGAGAGAGTAGTAAACATATACAATCAACTGAATTTTTGTTGTTTAAATTTAATATTGATTTTTACGATCATTTAAATGTTTGTGTTATATCAAATGTAATATTGAAAAAACCATGATCTAATGTTGCATGGAGATTATCGATGGAACAAAATGAGAAGAATATATCGTACGCATGTGATGTAAATAATAAGTATTTCGTAAGTATTATAGGTACGAACTTAATGACTACATTTTACAGATTTTAGTTTATTGAAAAATAAATTGATTGATATCGGGACTTTTACAGAAAGAAATATCATACTTTTATAGAAAGGAAACAGCAATGACTGCTCGCCTAACTAACAAGAAACAAATTGTTTTAAGACGTGATATTGTGTCTTCGATGTGTACGTGTCTGGGGGACGAGAGTTTAATAACCGTTCTCAAGAGTTACTTCTATTCTCCCGTGTATACATATCACGAGTATAGACTTCTGTGAGATACAATCTCGAAAGTAGACTACTGGAGTACACACACACACACACACACACAGTTGTTGCCAAGTCTGTATCCAGTAGTGAATTTCGCATTCGAGAGTACCGTTTAGGTCGACATCTAGACACGGAACAACTCGCTCGTACGTTATTTACAGTTTTTACAGACTTGTGCATTTTTCAATCATTTGAAATTTTACGGTTTACGACGCTTATCTTACTTTAATCTTAATTTACGATTAACAGTCGACGTTACGATGAGTTTCGCGTCAGAAATTTGTTTTTAATGCAGTAATATTCATTACGATATCAAAGCCCAATTGAAGTACCTTATAAATTAGGTCCTAATATTCAATACTTTGGCTAGTTTATGTGGGCAAATCGATATATGTAGAATCCAATCTTCTCTACGAAATCCGATAATAGATCCGAGAGGAATTATCAGATCTTCGAGCGAACATATTGAGGATGTTGTACGCGTATACCTCCACAGGTTATAAAGTCAGATTATATTCTCTATCGTGTTTGCAACACCTATTGGAAGAAAGGGGGAAAATTTCTCTTCTCCCACTCTGGTCGTGTAACTTTATTCGTCTCTTGACTTCCTTCCATGTTATCCGGCAGCAATTTGATGCAAAAGTTCAAGATTCCCCGCCTCGATATCAGCCGCCGGAAAACCTATGAATGTATACCTGAATGTTGCCAATAGATTACCGTGGCATCGTAACACACGAATATTCTGCGCACGTTACACGGAATTTATCGGCTTCACTTTGCAAGAAAATGGAACGCCAGCTATACATACTTGTAGAACTAATGATACTATGATATTAAAAAATAATTTCAAGCCCAAACAATTTCCAAATTGTTTCGAAAGCCGTATTGAATTTTAAAATGGAACGGAAATATCTGCATCAGCTGTTATATTTATTCTGCGTATTTTTACTGGAAGAATATGAGCAATTGCACGTCCACAAATATCCCAATTATTTCACGAAATTAATATGAAAGGTGACCTATTGTATTTCATTATAATTTGATACACAAATTTCTGAAGTTACGCATTATCAATTCATGAAATGTACACGTTTCGATTTATCGGCTTCACTTTGCAAGAAAATGGAACGCCAGCTATACATACTTGTAGAACTAATGATACTATGATACTAAAAAATCATTTCAAGCCCAAACAATTTCCAAATTGTTGCGAAAGCCGTATTGAATTTTAAAATGGAACGGAAATATCTGCATCAGCTGTTATATTTATTCTGCGTATTTTTACTGGAAGAATATGAGCAATTGCACGTCCACAAATATCCCAATTATTTCACGAAATTAATATGAAAGGTGACCTATTGTATTTCATTATAATTTGATACACAAATTTCTGAAGTTACGCATTATCAATTCATGAAATGTACACGTTTCGATTTATCGGCTTCACTTTGCAAGAAAATGGAACGCCAGCTATACATACTTGTAGAACTAATGATACTATGATACTAAAAAATCATTTCAAGCCCAAACAATTTCCAAATTGTTTCGAAAGCCGTATTGAATTTGAAATGGCACGGAAATATCTGCATCAGCTGTTATATTTATTCTGCGTATTTTTACTGGAAGAATATGAGCAATTTCACGTCCACAAATATCCCAATTATTTCACGAAATTAATATGAAAGATGACCTATTGTATTTCATTATAATTTGATACACAAATTTCTGAAGTTACGCATTATCAATTCATGAAATGTACACGTTTCGATTTATCGGCTTCACTTTGCAAGAAAATGGAACGCCAGCTATACATACTTGTAGAACTACTGATACTATGATATTAAAAAATCATTTCAAGCCCAAGCAATTTCCAAATTGTTGCGAAAGCCGTATTGAATTTTAAAATGGAAGGGAAATATCTGCATCAGCTGTTATATTTATTCTGCGTATTTTTACTGGAAGAATATGAGCAATTGCACGTTCACAAATATCCCAATTATTTCACGAAATTAATATGAAAGGTGACCTATTGTATTTCATTATAATTTGATACACACATTTCTGAAGTTACGCATTATCACAATTCATGAAATGTACACGTTTCGATTTTGCTCGGCTGAAATAGGAACACGGTTTACGACAAGAATGAGTAACCATGGAACGATGAAAATATTATAGGAGTTTAACACTAGATTTACGAAGCACAATAAAACAACTTCTTTTATATTAGCTTCTAAAAGTAACACTAAGACATCTATTCTGATTTTTAACAAGTGATATTGCAACATTTGCCGTAAATAATATATACATTGAATAAATAACTCGTAAATGTATCTTTACGATATATGTATAAATTAATCCTTTGCAGTCGACCGGCGACTCTGAGGCGATGCTAGAAATTGTTGTACCATTTTTAAAAAGAATTTACACGTTATTAAAGTTTTGTATTCGATAAATTGCTAAGAAATAGAAATATTCTTTAAGCAAACGAGTTAAATTTCCAACGCATCAAATAAAAACAGCCGTATCGAATGGAAATACTGTAACTTGAAACAAATGCTTTCATTTTCGAGTTGTAATAGCCTCGACTGCAAAGGGTTAAAAAATTAGTGACCCGTCATTTTGACGGGTTCCGTAAATCTGGTGTTAAGAAAACTGTCACATTATTTTGACCGTTTAAAATTAAGCAAATGCAAGAATCTATTTAACTTTTGCTCACTGCGACAGATACAAACGATTCCTTTTTCACATAAAAATCCGTCTAATAAGTATCGCAGAAATTCCGAAGTTATCAGAAAAAGCTTCCTAATCGCCACGTGCAGAAATTTCTCGGGAAGCAACGACTTCAGGGAAAGAAAGGAAGCAGTAAATGCCGGCCTGAGAAAAATGTGGTCCCAAGGCAATGTCCACGCGTTCTTCCGAGCTGGATCGGCGTTTTAAAGCAAATGAGGGAAGAGGTTAAAGTCCTTAGAGCGAGAAAGTAATTAAGTTGGCGAGCCGGCGCTGAAGTCAACGGCGAGGGTGTGGGAGAGCAATGAAATTCGTTATTACCAAGCTTAATGACGCGACTCAAAAATGTTTAATCTACCCCTGGTCGTGTCTGCGGGCCTCCCATTGACTTCAGCGTCACGACCTTCCGGCCGCCAAGTATTCAAAGAGAACCGTATGTTTTACTGCGTACGTTCCCCCTGGCGAGATATCCCCGTCTTTTCTTCTCTTCCTCGTATTATAATGCAAACGAAAGTCCTTGCTCTTCGCGCCGGTCCTCTGAATTTCATTTACTTGTAACTCTAGCGCCCTGGCGCCGATCTCCACCCTCGCCAAAAAGTTAATTATTTCGGCTCTCTATACCGTGGACTTTCACCCCTTTATTAATTCTACGTTTGTTGATTCGTATAATTTTTGCTTGGGATTCCGGTTCCGTCGAGAATCATGCTAATCCGAAATTATTATAGTAAATTTGTGCGTGAAACAATCGTTTTTCTGAGGCGATCGCGAGAAACAAAAGGACCAGCATACACGTAATGTGCTGCCATAATACACGCGGTGTGCGGTCGTGTACGGAGATTTATTTCATTCCCCTTAAAAATACAAATTTATCGCCTTAAATACTAGTTTCTAACGCCTTGAAACAACCGATCAGATGCAAGGGTGACTGTGATTGGTGTGCATTGCTGTCACAGTTTTCGCAGGTACGGAGGACGGTCAGGGAGTTCGCGGTCGCTGGGAACGCCCTAATCAATTTCGTCTTTTCGAGCCTTCTTCCTGACTATGGAAAGAAAACAGATGAGCCGCAACGGATGTCCAGCCTTGTAATCGGACTGAACAATAGTTACGTACGTTACAAACAATTTCTACCTATCCACCCAATCCGAAAGAATTCAGTTTTATGGCGAATGTAATTGCGGTATACATGTATTGTAATATTACACCAAGTGTATGGTGATTCGCAGTCGAATCATGATTTCCAGATTTCTGCGTGTTCGATGGAAATATGTTACACCGGGCAAGGGAAACTGGCCATTCCGAAGTGACGACCTTTCCGACGAATCTTAAAACTGCTACATTCGCAGTCGAATCGCAGGGTCCGAGGGAGTGTGTGCTCCGCCGAATAAATTCGAATGACCACGAAAACGGCCGCCGAACGTCTCCCAGGATGCCCGTATATAAGGATTATTCAAATTTCTCGGACCTTCTATCCTAGGTAAAACGGCCAGTGTAAAAGGCAAAGGACATCGTGGCAGGAGCACGCCGCTCGAGAAATATAAAATACCGCGATTCCGGGTCGATCCGAAGAGATTCCGGTGGACAAAACGGCTCTATTTAGAAATCGCTTAGCGCGCGGAAAGACGTTTGCCTTTCGTGTGTGGCTGCTCTTCCGAAAGTTTCCTGAGCCGATCCTGTGCTGCTGTCTGCTGCTCTGACAACCCTAGGATGACCGTGTCAAATTAGCTGCGCACGTAAATATTTGCTTATGTTACTTTTTTAACATAGCGTAATTTGCTAAACCGAGAACGATTCTTTAAATTTTGTCTTGGAGACTTTATTAACACTAGATTTACGGGGCACAAGAAACAGCTGTTTTATATCAGTTTATAAAAGTAACGATAAGACATTTATTCTGATTTTGAGCAAGTGTTATTGTAACATTTGCCTTAAGTAACATATAAATTGAATGAATAACTCATAAATGTGTCTTTACGATATGAATAATCGTAAATGAAAAAATTAGTAACTAAATCTAGTATTAAATAGACTATTTCAGGCCAAATGTCATCTGTTAGTTATAATTATTCTTTTCCTCAATCAACAAAGGGCGTACGTTACGCCAATTGTGATCTAAAACACAGATATTATTGAACAAATTATACGTATTTTTATTAAGTGAGCTATCACTTTTTATATATTTATAATCTTACATTACTATAGAACGGTTAATAATAACGTTGTTGGGAATGTACCGTATTTCGACCGAAGTATTAATTTTTAATACTTAATATATTTAATATTAATATAGGTATTATTTTCGAAGTATTAATTTGTGAATGACATGAATGCATAAAAA
Organism: Megalopta genalis; assembly: GCF_051020955.1. Lineage (NCBI taxonomy): Eukaryota > Metazoa > Arthropoda > Insecta > Hymenoptera > Halictidae > Megalopta > Megalopta genalis. Next base: position 6,539,811 of record NC_135014.1, on the reverse strand, counting down.
TACACAGCCTAGTGATTTTATAACATTGATTAGCAATTCTATAGCAATGATATTCACGTAAATTGTTCACAACAGAGGTACATCGACATATCGTATGTATAAAATAATATTTTTGTCACATGAAAATATTCTACCTAAAATAGTTCACGGTCCAAGAAAGTCTCGAATCGGATGAATATTTTCATGTAACAAAAATTTCACAGGCTTATTATTCTATTATCGTCTATTAAAATCGTAAAATATTATCGTTCGACTTCGTGTTCGTGTATAACGCGAATGAATAAAATAGTCAGTCTAATGTCCCAATTCCCCAGACACATTAATGATTTCGTCGCGAAGAGTCCGTTCGAAATTCTAAGTATGTAATATTCCTGGAAATTGTAATTGAATTTCTAATGGAGCACTAAAGTTAAGCAGTCGAAATCCTTCCGAATTAATTACGCGCTTTCTTTGAATGAATTGTGGATGCTAATCCGTAATCGACGAACGACTAGCAATGTCCTCTATAATCGTACGGTCTTCTGGTAGATTATGGAAGTTAATAACTCATCACCGTGTCCTACTTATACGGCTACGTGCTGTCATAATCGGCTCATGAATATCGTATTATGGCGCGAAACGGCAGCAAAATTCGCTCCGACGCGACGCAAGATAGGCAACACCTATTGTCCTCCTTTGATTAGACTCCTTGTTATCTCAAAAGCATTTATCAGGTATACTATGTGACAGCGGCAGGGGTTGACTGTTTCACTGGCCTAATACCGGAACGTGTTCGGTTCAAACACGCGTCCCCGAAAAACCAACCAGGTTTTCTGTTAATCTGCGCTACGATAAAAACGGACATTAGCTTCATGTTGCAGAGTACAGGTATGACGTTATAGAAATTCTTTCACTGACACATCAGATTCTGTTGTATTCTACTATAATAGTAATTGCACGGGTTGTACGTAATATGTTTCTACTAGGAACACTTGCAATTTCACTTGAAACTTATTTATGTTTCATTCGAACGCTTCACGTGAAAACGTTAAAATATGCGAATGTTTGTACATTTTTTTATTTTATTCGGACATAGAACTCATCGATAATAAGTTTAATGGTGAAAATTTCAATAATAACGATAGCCTCAAATCGCACTTGATCGAGTTTTTTTACCGATAAGGACCAGAAGTTTTACGAGCGCGGAATCATGAAGTTACCAGAAAGATTGCAAAAGGTCTTCGAACAGAATGGAAAATATTTAACTGATTAACCTCTTGACATACCGTCTTCTTCGCAGTTACTGTAATTAGAAATTTTTCGATTGCAATAATTTCTTAGAAGGGAAAGAAAATTGATGCTTATCGTGTGCCTAAATTTACTCGAATGCTTAACACGTTCCGTGCCACGTGTACCATCGATGGTACACGCTTGCATGTTTACTTAGTGAACTGAACAAATTGTTTACAAGAAATTTAGAACCGAAGAATCAATTTCCACCGCAAGAATGGGCGTTGATAAGTTTTTGTTACGTTGTTATGTGTACGAGAATTAATAATTGCACGTTTTAGTAAAATATCAAAGTGTGAAGATTCGAGTAAAAAAAGCTCGGCACGGAACGTGTTAAACATTGATGACAAGAGATTAGAATTTTATTCGAATTTCAAAGGCCAGAATAACATCTATACTCGGTAAGTTATTGTCAGAAATTTTCATAACGAGTCGGACTCATCAAAATACGGCAAGGGGTTAAAGTTCATTTCTTGTATAGAAAAAATTGTGTTTGATTTCACACTGAAATATCGAAATTACTTTCCTACCAACCGAATAATTGGCCAGCGCGACTATTCGTCCCGATTAATTAGCTGAATTGGCGTTTCATGATGTTCGCAACACGGGTTCTACCGGTGAGCACCTCCGTGTGCCAAAATACAACGTGCAAAGAAATGAAAAGCCTCGCAATGTGAACGTTAGGCGGGGTGGCGTTGGCGGCCCGTGAGCACAGTTGAGGACAATTAGGGCAGTTTCACCGACGCAGGAAGTGACATCAGGTTGCCGTGTACCCTCAGGGCTATTGTTCGCGACACGTACAACCCGCGTTGGCTCTCGACTATCTCACACTTTGCCGCTCATTCCGACCCCCTCCGTTCAGGAACTGTCAACCGCCCTCACGGTGAAACTAGCGTTGACCTACAAAATGCAGTAGGTTGTCGGGACCGGTTGCCAACGATTTGCGACAGGTTTACGTGAAGAACCACCCTAACTGGCTACGACTATCGTATCAAGATACAGACCCTGTCACAGTCGAGGTGCCGTTAAAAGGAGGGCCGGGGACGGTGCCTCGTGTGGACGGTAATATTTCATGAAAGGAAGATACATGAAGCTTGATGGTAGGACAAAAGGGACGGAAAGCTATGGCGCACGTTTTTATTGGATTTTACTTGCTTTTAGGGATGATAAAAGTTTGACCGTGTTTCGGGAAAAGGGACTCTTGAACGCTGAACATTCTCAGCCGTGTCATTAATTTTCGAATGCCGTGAATAATATATGCTCGGAAAAGGTCTCGATGGAGCATTGCTCGTAACGTGAAAATGAGTTCGAGATACACGCCGCTTGTTCAAGAGAAAATAAAAAGAGCTGCAGAAATATTAAAAGTACCAAATATAAATATTAAAAGTAGTCCACTAAATAATTTTCCACAACACGTAAATAAAATGAATTTATTTCCCATCGTAATAATGCTGCAATTCACCGTGTAAAAGTTATACGTACGTATTTTTTGAACAAGAAAATATATCTCTTTTGAGATATAAATATTTTATATAAGTATATAAATATTATTGATTTAAATATTATAGAGAATTGTCGGGGAGAGCTTGCACGAGTAGTTTACAAAAATGGAAGACAATAAGAAAGTTAAAGAACGAGCGATTTTTATTTTTTTGTCATTCCAAATAATAGCAAAATTAAAAAGAAAAGCATTTCAGTCATCGTCCAGTAGACTAGTCCCCGTGTAATCTAAAAAAAATTCAAGTCACTTAGTCCAATTTCAAAAAAGTTATTGCGTTTTAAAAGCTGTACGAACACTTTCGTGGGCCACTATATGTGCTATCATTTTGCCCGGGACTGTATATACCCTCAGTTTTACAAAGAATAAAATCGCGAAATTAACGAAGAATTGAATTACTACTGTGCACGTCTCGTTTTCTCGGAATGCTGAGCGAATTAGGCACACGCGCCTGTGGTCGACGTTTATTTATACTGGAGGGCCATTGGTTACAGAGAGAAATAAGGATTAAGATTTTTGAAAAGACAAAGGTCAGGGAGGAACAGCGCGTCCGTTAGGGCGATGCCCTGACGACAGCCCCTGTTGAGGATATAAGGAAATTAGGCAACGGATTCAAATTATGATGTTATAAAAGATCGATGGCCTCTGCGTTCGTTACGTTGCGGATTGTAAACACCCCTGACGCTAGTCTATTTACAGGTTGGGTTCGTTCACCCGAATTACCGCGTCGAACTCGAACAGCTGAGCTCGACGTGGTACACAAAAAAGAACTGTATTACATTATTTTCATTGGCGTCGATTTGAAATTATCGCAAATTTTAGATCGAACATCGAACACATAAAAACTAAGATAAAGGACAAATTTCATTCGTTCGGTAAAAGATTCCTTAACACTAGATTTTTTCACGGAGCACAAAAAACAGCTGTTTTATATTGATAAAAGTAACAATAGGACATTTATTCTGGTTTTGAACGAATGTTATTGTAATATTTGCCGTAAGTAACATATAAATTGAAGAACGAACTCATAAATGTATCTTTACGATATGAACGATCGTAAATTAACAAATTTGTGACTCGTCATTTTGACGAGTTCCGTAAATCTAGTGTTAAAGCAACGATAAAACATGTTAATTTTTAACGAACGTCAGAAATTTGCATATGTCACAAGAGGTATAATCGATCGCAATTTATTTACGAACAAGCTGAACCGGTAATCATGTAAAATTTCATTCGTCTCGCTGCAAATTTCAGCAGCATAAGACGCGATCGTTTTTGATTTCACTAGAATTTGCGTTTGACAAGTTTCAGAAGATTTTTTAGTACGATATAAATGTCCAACGATTTTCGCAATTAGCTGGTGAACGAATGATGGGCGAACGTCCTCAGATTTGTTGTCCGACAGTCTAGTGGATTACACAACCGCGATACGAAACATTACGCGGGTCTGAAGCGGAACAGATCTAACATCACTTTATTGCATCTTTTATTCGTCAATGAAAGACACTCTCCGGTTCCGCAAATCGCCAAGCCACAAGTGCTCCTCTTCACCCCTGAAGTGGTTTTCTTGGCAATTCCGGCGATTCGAGTTGAAGTTGGACATTTGATAGTCACGCGACCGTTCGTCCCGGTTAACGATCGTTCGCGAAGATAACGTCGGAGTTTAGCTTTTGCCAACTATGCCACCACTCGGCCTGATCTTACGACCGCTTTGGGTCATCTCCTTAATTAAACTTTTCGAGCGAAGGATTCTTTCTACTTGCAGTTGCTGACATGTTTTTTCTGAGCACAGAGAAAAACCTTTACCTACTGTAAGGATTTCCTTCGATTCCAATGTTACGCGATTCGCTCGTTTTTGGCTTTTTCGCGCTTCCACGGTGTTCTGCGCCAAACTGGGTTGCACGTTTTTTATTCTGATCTATGTGTCGGCCACGAGTTTATGTACAGGGAGCGGTTAAATTATTACATTATATGAAAATGATTTGCCTCGAAATATGCGAAATTCGTGGCTTATACGTGTTAGTGGGTAGGAAAAACCTTGGATTAAGTTTAATCGACATAGCGTTCGGAAAGCGAATTCTTATGTATTTAAGTTTGTTGTCATATTTGATTAACACGTTGACTGCCACGCGTATTTACAACAAAATCTCCTACAGGCCACCCGTGCCGCTATAGGAAGCGTGCGCTGTTCTTTGCTGAGTGCCGACTTAAAACTTAAAATAACTTAAAATCTCTGCCCTTATTTTTTTCAATAATGAAAAGAGATCGGATTGCCCGGAAGGAGAAGCATAAATAAAATTACATCGTCAGATTCTGATTTGGATACTGATAAATATAATCTTAGCGATAATGAATGTTATGAAGATACTATTGACGAGATTTTACGCGAGAATTGGTCATGCAAGAAGAAAGAAATGTTGATGATACTAAGGAAGCTACAGTTCAAATAAAAGATACGAAATGGACCGATCAGAGGCACGAGCATATCTGAAAAAACAAACAACTTTTTGTCCAAGCTGTCCTGATCAACCTCAACTTTGCAGAGAATGTTTTAATGTTATACACTACGAATAATTGTTTTAATAAACCATTTTTATAAGAATTCAATAGTTTCATTACCTCCTGTAGAATATTTGTCGAAATATTTTCGGAAATCCTTTGTAAATAGTCAAATCAGCGTCACCCGAATTACGGGTGACGTGGCCTGATGAGAACTTTTGCTGTCACCCGAATACGGGTGACGCGGCAGTCAACATGTTAATAAGTTCGATCATGTTTTAGTGTGTATTGCACTTTCTATGAGCTATCAACCACTTCAACTTTATTTTTGTCGAGAACATAATCTTCAAGCCATGTAAAAATCTATAAATTATACATCTGAATTCAAAAATATTATTATTAACATGTAATAGTGTGCCCATATTTATTTAACATGTCTTTGTTAGTTTGTACTAAGCGAATGAAAACTATTAGGTGCTACAGTACAAACATAACAGATTATTCAATTTGCATCGAAAAAAATTGTGTTATTGGCAAATTTTTTATTCTACATCTCGTTGTCCATACACTAAACTCTAAAAACCCGAATTTTCACGAAGATTTGAATTTCCAGTTATGTGAACATAGATTTTCAAAAATTAAGAACCTATCGATGCGAATATCTAAATAAATCAAAAAGCAATACAAAAATCTATGGTCGCGTGTGTACAGGAAAACTGAGACTGCCTGATCTGTGTGTATTGTCGTGCAACGTTGTCGAGCGTGTACAAACACTCAAATACAGTGCTAATTTATAAAATATTAATCGTTTTCTATAAAGTGGCGCGTTTGGCAGGGAATAGGTCCAAATAGATTTAATTAAATCAAATTCACCGGGGTTTACTATGCTCCGGCTGAATAATGCAGGGCTGAGGAACATATGGTTGTAATAATGTATCCAGCGATGCAATATATTCCAGCCAGGAGCTCGTAAGGCTGCCTTAAAGCGTCCTTTCAGTCGCATTCCACTGACCCGGACATCAGGAACCCTCGACAGATACCACTCTTGTCGATCTTAGTTCCCCGAAATGAGCCATCCGGAGTTCTATACGTCTACATCTACTCTGCGGCCAGGGGTTAAGGCCCTTTTTACGCTTCGCATCTAGACGAACGGGATCGCGGTTCCGCCATGAAAACGAGTAACTGAATTTGTAAGACTCGTTTCACCGTTGTTACGCCATCGACGTTACAGGATGAAACTCACGGACGTGCCTTTAAAACGATTCCGTCGAAAGTTGTACACCCCGCGCGCCGTTTCGCGGCGCCGTAACTGCTTCATGCGGACATTTTGTTTTATCACGGCTGTTGCAATAAAATTTCTGAACGAAATAATTACCGCTCCGGATCTACAGCAAGTATTAACCCGTTAAGTGTCCGATATCGATCTCAGAAATTTCTGTATCATCGAATGAAATGAATTTAATGAAACTTAAATTGCAAACTTGAGATTTCTCACGGATGATGCTATCTCGACACCTAGAAAAATTGAAATTCAGAATCTTCTCAATTCCCCATGCTATGAAATGTTACAGAAGAATCGATGTTCAACTAGAACCGCATTGAAATTTGCACGAAATTTCACTGCAAGGTAACCATCTGCCGAAACCGCCGGCCGCCGAGAACACCGTATTACGCGATGCTCGCAGGTATTAATAGCGAGCCATTAACTGGACCATGCATCACAGGCTTGTTAAAGCAAAGTATCGCGATAAATTCGTTCAGTCTCTCGAGACGCCGATTGCGCGGCTCTTCTTAGTCGGTCGCGAGATAGACCGGCCGTATGAACGCAGAAGCCTTAAAATATCCCGCGAGTGTGTTTGCCGAATGACCGAATCGAGAATTTCTTCGGCAGTAGTCGGTCGCAGCGGGGCCCTACTGTTCCCTTTCGAATTTCGAAATGGAATTGCGCGGAGAACAGATAACCGGATGGAAGGATATTGAATCCACTAGGAGTCATGTCTACGCATTTACCGGGATGAGCAGGACGGCCGGAGAGGAGGCCGAGAAAGGACGACTGAAAACATTTTCTGTCTTACGGCAGGAAAATGTTTTGATTCCGCGATGTCGACAGATTTTTCTTTCCGCGTCCCCTCTCGAGAGACGCGAGCAAATAACCTTAAGATTCCCGGATGCAATATGTGAGTTTCAACCGTCGGCTCGTTTTTATGGCTCCGCCGCGACGGGATATTGCCTGGACTTTTAGGAGATTCAACGAGCTGCAATCTTTTTGTTTAACGCGCGTAAAGAACGCCACTCCCGCATTCGAAGGAAAATGTGTTTCTTGTGCATTCCCTACTAAAAGATCGTATTTCCTTCGTTTTAGAGCTGCGATGAATTACTTATAGTCGGAATATGCCAGTAACTGTTACGCACTCTTCGCGAGCTTCGACTTTCTGCTGCGGCAATCGCCCCGCTATCGTTGTCGGCGATATTAGGGAAGTCGAGACGGTTACTGTGGGATGACCAATTGCCTTTCGTTTGTTTCAGGGCATAATTAACTTCATATTTATCGACGAAGGCATGTTAAAATTTTTTATTCTTTTATTTTGTTTAGTTTTGAATAAAAAGCTGTAACATGCGAATGAATTTATAGAGAACAAAATTCAAAAATATAGGCCGAATTTTCACGTCCATTTTCGTATTGTATTATTTGTGCAACTGTTTCAAGAAGGGGTCACAATTGAGCGATGTTTCGTAATAAGTGACTTTACCCGATGATACGCCGAATGAAATGGCAAGGTTCGTTATATTTTGATTGTCACAGAAGCTTTTCAAACATTCATCCATTATGCGGTAGAAGGTTTTGTGTTCCGATAACCAATATTGTTCTGACTCTATTTTCTCTTTCGCACTCAGGTTTTTGTGCTTCAATTGTAGATGCGGTGCAAATGTTTGTACTGCTGCAGCGAACCTAGTTTTGCAACAGTTTTAAGCTGGATAAACGGGAAACGGCGTTTTCCAGTGTTTTCTTGGTCGGTTTTACAAGCTTCCGGAGCGAGATGAATTACTTAGAATAGGTCTCTTTACGATAACTAACTGCTGACATAATAAATTCAACAAGAAGTGCAATTAAAAATTTTTCTATTGATAATTGAAACATATACGCAATTTGGGACATTTATCTTAGCTATGCTAACAAGTATTAGCACACGTATGAATCTTTTGTGACATGCCACGTTTATTTGTGTACGAGTGGATACGTTTCACATAGGAAAGTATTGGATGTTTGTGCAAAATAAGTTGTGTGATCGTCATTTCAAGTTAAACAAAAACTTATGTCCTGTGTGAATATTTTCTTTATTAATATAATATTTATGTTATATTAATATATTATATATTATATAATATTATATTATATTATATTATTTATTAATATATAATATTATTATATTATATTATAGATTAATATAATATTATTATATTATATTATAGATTAATATAATATTATTATATTATATTATTGATTAATATAATATTATTATATTATATTATTTTATATATTAATATAATATTATTATATTATATTATTTTATTTATTAATTATAATATTTATATTATATTAATATATTATATATTATATAATATTACTATATTATAATATTTTGTTAATCAATTTTAATTATTTAAAAACAAGAACGTTTTGTTCGTCTCGTCGACGTCTCCCTTTAATATTCAGAAAGGAAACGGAGGTTGTGCATGACACGGTATAGTGCATCAAACGATGAAATAGAAACTAGATCTAGGCGTTTACATACAGGATTCACGCTGCACGGTATACTGAAATTGAAACGAATCTGCAGTCTCGGTACACCATTTATTTTTTACCCACTTTGTCTAGACATCGTTGAGCAATTCCATTTAAAAAGGGCCAATTTAGCCGGTTTGAAACGACACTTACGTTTATGAGAAAATTAAAGCCTCTCGGTGCGACACGGAGGGATAGTGAACTACCGTCCGGATCGCTACGGAGCTTCGTCGCTACTTAAGGTAATTAAACCTGCAGTGTCACGTAATGGTTCGACTTTAATTATGCTGACAACGAACGCGTCCTTTTGATCAGTTAGTTTTGGAATGGGGCGCCTCAAGGAAACGTATCCGGTTTAGCGAAACGAGTCGCCGTTTACATTTGACTTGCGTTCGCACAGTTTTTATACGATCGGAATCAGCTCGCCCCGGTACCTGTTTGATTCGCATATCGACTCGCTGATTTGTGTTACTTCGCGATGTCTCCCCTGTTTAAGTTGCCGACAAATTTAAATAATTCTGGATTCTTGATCGACTGTGACAAAGGAACGGAAATCGGTCGACGGCTCATTGAGAAACGTTTCCTGATCTAATGGAAATTTAAACGTGATTATCAACAATGTACATTGTGATGATGACAGAATAATCATTCGAATAACTTCATTAACGGACTTTATTAATTTCAATGACTTTTGATCCGGTGTCAAACATTTCATTCCGGTAGCATTTTAACACAGATATTTGTGTTTTTAACAAATGTTGCGACGGCAACACCGAAGGTCAAGCGTCCCTGGCCATCCCTTGAGCAATTAAGCGATATACCTGCGACACTAGAAAATGCACCCAAGCGAAGGTGCCCTTCGACCCGACGACACAACTCATAAATTCCATATTTCCCAAAACGGAAAATTTACAACCCGAACTTTCGAACAGTTTCCCACTCCTCAAGTTCCTTCCGACACACCCATCTCCAATCAAAAACGCTTCATTTCCTCCACCAAAACCCACCATACACCAATCAACAAAAAAACCGAGGCGACAAGCGAAAAGGCACCCAGAATCGTTAGAACCACAGAATCGTTAGAACCAACAGAATCGTTAGAACCACCAGAACTCCTAGAACGTATAGAACTCTGAGAACGCAGATAAGACCATAGCTGTAATATTATTAAAGTGTACGTAAAGGCAACCAGCGACTTCATAAAACTTAATTCCATTTGGAAACATCGCGCATATACAACAAATGAATTGGAGAATTCATAAAAATCTGTATACTTTCGATATTATTGTACAAATATATAAACATATAATTACCTAAATATTTTCTGTCCTATTATATATCATTGTTCTTAATAATTTTTTGCTATTTCAGAACTATTATAGAGACCTTTTGAGAGGAAATCTGAACAGCGAAACACTCGCTTTGCACAAGCATTCATAATCTGCTCGCAAGTAGATCTTGCGAATACCAGTTCACGGTGAAGGTGGATAGACGAATTTACGACATCGATGGAATATCGGAAGGGTCCTGTATCAAGGTCGAGTAGAAATTGAGAAGCCATTAGAATTCCTGCGGTACCCCGCATGACTTAGCTTCGAAGAAACGCTCACGCCTATCACGTACATTCCCGTGTAATCAGCTTAGTAAGACTTACATATCTCTCTACTCGTTCCCGTTCCTCCCCATCCTTTCAGGAAGATCCCCCTGATTTGGTCTGTTTGTTTTTCTGCCCTCGCACTGTGCAGCCTCCAGCTACAGAGAACTGTCAGTAAGCGAGGTTCGATAAAGCGAAAGGCAATCGGGGTTCTGGTCTCTATTGGATACAACCTCTTTCCATGGCGTCGAGGGTTGTATCGTCGAAATAGAAGAAGATCCAACGACTGCGAAACGACAATAATTTGCATGATCAAATGACCTCTAACGCTTCCAATTCTTCCTGGGCGTATAAGCCTTGGGTAACGCTTTAAAAATTGAAACAGCTAAGTGGACTATATTTGCACACAACAAAAAAATCATCGTTTGATCATAGCTTTATCACTTAGTATGAAGTGTAGATATTGCACTGTAACAAAATAACCGATATCGGATCACAAAACTAAAGGATAATGCCATGATGCACGGCAAGCGTCGGAAGAATCTGCTACAAAACAAATGAATTGCAGGAGCTAATATAACGTTACTGAAGAAAAATTTTAGTATTATTACAAATATTTATATTTCGTTATCTGGTTATTATCTCGTTATTATTACTCGGACAAATAATTTATTTAGCATCGACGCTTACTGATGCATACACTAATGCATCCCGAATAGTTAGGCGCCATCGAATACGCAACGATACATCGTCGTTCGGCACTAAAAGGGTTAAATACCGATAACTTAAGTCGCTAAAACGGAAGTTAGCCTGGTACCTCGAAAATCTTGCGTTGCACGAATGCAAACCACGGGTCTCAAACAGAATTTCTATCGCATCGAAGCAGATTCCGTGCCGCGTCTTGGTGTAACCATCGTTTCCGAGCGATAAATCCAGAATTCTTCGGTTTGACTGATTATGATGAATTACAGCAATATTTAATATACCCCCGTGATTAATCCGGCGATCCAACGTCTGGCGTGCTACTCGCGTCATAAAACCGAAGACCTGGGAAAGAAACCTGTTGAACGATTAATCAAGAATGATATTAGGCAAACAAAGCTGACGTATCGGCCCGGAAAATCCCGGGTTCGTCGCGCGCCGGTCCGATTTTATGAATTAATTAAAGCAGATTTCGGACGGACAACCTAACGGTGGCACACTCGCGCTAGCTACCATGACGCGAATAAGATGATAATCAGTCACCGAGGGTGTCGCAAAGTGGCAGAGATCCGCCTTGGTATCGGTGGAGGTGTGGTGTGGGTGTGCGAGAAAAGTTGGACTTTATGAATCACGAAGCACACCCTTGGCACCTCTCGTCCAAGATCGGCTCCCCGGGGCTTCTTCGTGGCTTAAAGAGACGACTGGACCGTCTGCCGGTGCTCGCCGATTATACGAATCATTAGTCACTGTCCCCCGCAGGGGTGACTTACTCGAATTTAAAATTAATGGCGCCGGTTTTGCGATATACTCGCGAGAGCCCCGATTTTTGCCGCGCTTACATCCGCGCGGTCGTTCGGAACCCGATGAATAGAGAACAAAGGGCGCCGGCGCGGGGGCGGGGTATCAGAAGAAAATCGGAAATGAGAATTAGAGGCGCGGAAGTTGGAACGAGAGAAAATTCGGGAGATGGCAGGGACTGGGGGCAGTAAATGAAGAAAATGGTGGCCGAACAAAAGACGGAAATAGATATAAACCGAAGTGAACGGAGATGGTAGAATTGTGCGGAGAAAGGAGCGACGCGGCGCTCGAATAAAAGCCTGAAAGAAGAGGACAAGGATGGTTAGGAGTGCGTCATAAAGGGACAACGGTAGAGGAAAGAACGGGCCGGGATCTGCTCGCCATGAGTCGCCGGTTTATGAACGATGGAACGAGAAGAAGCAGAACATTTTTATCAATAACCTGGTGAACGACCGCTGGCCGAAACGGCGTCGGCGGCTATCGAATCAAAGTGCGGATTAACGGGGATCTTCGAATATTTAACAATCCCATAGATGCGCGTATCGCATAATTGATGATGCACGCGTAAATATTTATCGAGAATAAAACGGAACGAACACGATGGAAATAGATTGGCAAGACAATGCTGTCAAAACCAGATGTAATTTTTGGTTTCGATCAAGCCATTAATTATCTACACTGTCCACGAAAAATTCTTGTTCACTGAACAATTCTGAACGGTTTGTGGATTACGGAAAGCATAGGCAATTTGCAAATTAAATGATCTATACGAACTTTTCAGTAAATTATGCGATGTCGATTTCATCGAATTTCGTTAACTTCTCAGCTTCATGTGTCACCGTTATCATCGAACAGTGATTTCAATCGAATTTATCAAATTTATCAAATCATTTAACAAATTTTATTTCAAATCAGTATCTCGAATGCGAGATATTGATCTGATCTTTAGAAGAGAACAAAAAGATCAAGGTGAAATAAGTGAAATTGAATTATTATAGATGCACGTACGTGTAATAATTTGCAGAAAAGATGTCCGAGGCGTTTTACAGAAACAAACGAGATTTCGTGTGCAACGACCGAAAATGTCGCTTCAAACGGGTTCCGATTGCTCGAACATTTTTTACGATTAAATAGCGCGGTTAATTTCGATATCAAACAAGTGATGCAAAGGCAGCGACGTAAAACACGGAACGAAAGACGGGTGCGCCTTAAAAGGCACTTGAAGTTTCTTTGATAGTGCGCCCGCATAACTAACTTCGCATTTTCCTTTTTATAAGGTATTTCCGCGTGAGCGATCCGCGATTCATGATACCGTTTCGGGGAACGCTTCCAAGGAACGTAACAATTACCTTTTTATGCTTTTTTTCCTGAGAGCTCGTTGGACGTCCTTTGACTATGGTCCGTCACGGAAGTTACACGTCGTTCGAGTTTGCATAATCATCAAACACGACGACGGAGATGCGAAATGGCTTCGAGTGTAATTCGGATACCTAGATTCGTAGATCGTTTTTAATGTCTCGATTTATTACGAGACTAACCACAATACTCTGTTGAAGGTTTCGTTCTTTGGAGTAAACAGATATTTCAGTTTAATAGAATTTATCTTATTTCCATAAAGTTTAATCTTCGCTTAATAATTGGTTTTGCGTCTTTGCTCATTTTCATGGATTGAGATGAAGATGGACATTTTTTGACTATTGTATGAGTATTTTGAACTTGATTGTAGCGTAGTGTGATCTGATCTCGCCTTTAATTGGTCACTGTTTTTCGTCGATAACTCGTAAACGAAGCAGCGGATCGAATTTTCGCTAAAGAAAATGTTACTTCTAATGATCCCAGGAAGCTCCAGTTTTGGGACACCCTGTATAATAGGAGTCGACTGGCTGCATCCGCAACTTGTAACTTTGCGTTCAAATAATTGGAGTTTACGTTCACATAAGCGAATTCCCGGAGAGCCCGGGTTTACGAAACCGGACATTGACGAAAATTGTGTTAGCATAAACGGAGTTCAAATAAATAGAGTTCCACTGCAAATAAATCGTTGGCGGAGTTAATTCCCTTAACTAAAGGATCGTGGAACGTGCCATTTCCCTGTCAGAAACAATGCCAAGAGTAGCGGCAATAATTACCCCATTTAGGAAACCCCTTAGTCGTTCTCGCACACTGACAGCACCATAAAAACAAACAAAGGACAACCATTCTTTGAACCTGACCGTTCCGCGACCGAGGTTTCCGCAATTTTCTCGTTTCTTATTGTCTCACGGGCCGGGGCTGCCTTCATCGGTCGCCAAGCGCGATTACGCGGCACCCTTAAACGAGCCAGCAAATAATTTAAAATCCACCGCGCGGTTTTTGCTGTGCGGCTGGGGAAAAAATTTAAACGATCCTGCTGCGAAACAAAGAACGCTCGTCGAGGAATTTATTAATGAAACAGCCGGTGTTTTTGCTCCTGAATGAATAGCAAACGTTGAATGGTAACATCGCGGCTAGTTTTTCTAGAACCCGCTACAGTCGGCCGAGAAAGTCGCGGTTTAAAAGAAAATAACTTTTCAAAAATATATGAAATGCTTTTTCGAGACGTTAGAATGACTGGCCGATGTATAAACAATTTTTTCGAGAAAACTGAATTCGCCTAAAGTTGCGACGAAAATTGTAAAATACTAATAAAAAATGTGAGATTATATAGAGATTATATAGATATTACAGAGGTTAAGTAATACATAGAGTTTTTACTTAGTTTAGCGAATTGCAAGTCAGAAGAAATTGACTTCTAGACTCGATTTTGATAAATATGATTATTTCTATAATAAATATTATTTACACCAAATCCAGCAATGTTTATTTCGTAATCGATGGATCGACGTTAATATGCAAGTACTGTATTTGATTACTTACGAATACAACATAAGCGAAATGTGAATTTGAGAGGTAGACGCGTCTGCCTGCGTTAACCGATTGACTAAATTCGGGGAAATTTATTGGCCGGAGAACAGCTTGACCGTCTGCACCGTGAAATCATAATGCACTTTCCAGGGTTTCCGTGTACCAGGGATTTTTCATTAGACCGCTTTTACCACACGCAGGAAGGAGGAAATATTAATATTCCAGAACTCGTCGTACACTTAACGGTGTACCTGTTAAAGCCTCTTAAGCTTGAGCTGGCTTTTTCGCTTCGGGTAGACCCCAGAAGGATCTTGAATACGGATCCGACGATTCTTCGCTGAAATTTTCATTCTCTGATACACCGCGATCAACTTTTTACCTCAAATGTCCCGATCATTGTATCACGTGTTTCTTTTCTGTATCAATTTGAGCACATGGATAATTTTACGAAATTTAGAAACAATGTATTAAAATACATGTAAAGCGCAGGCAAGCTGCATAGTGTAATTAACTAATAATAATTGTGCATTCACAGCTTTAAAAATCAGCTTAACCAACCTGCCTTCAATTTAAAAGAATTAAATTTCAGCTTAGATTCAATTCTTGAGAATCGCCGAAAATAATGTTGAAAACAATCACAGTACAGCACAAATACTTCTACCATATTCAACACCGATACCGACTGCAACAGTACGTGGCAAAAAATAGCTGCGCAATAAGAGGAAAATCAATGATTTCGAATTGACCTTTCTAGTTCGTTTTGGACCAAGTGATATGATAATTGACAATGAACAAAATGGTCCATCGGTGAATACGCGTTATAAAAAATTAATGACAGGGACTATTATCGTCTGTCCAAAGAAAGAAGTTTCGTATCGGTTAACAAACGTTATTGTTGCCTGGTTAATCATTTTCATTGCGGCGGGAAATCGATATGGCCGAAGGTCGCGAGCTAAATTATTCGGAATGGTTGGGAACTCGAAAACACGGGGTTTTCTCGGCTTTGTTTCCACTTGTGAGTGGCAGCCCGGTAAAACTTGATCTTTGTTTAGAAACTCGATTCGGTAGTAGAAGTACAGCATTATTCAGAATGTTTGAAAGCAACTTTCCGAGTTACGGAGCGTTGATACATTTTTATTCGTTGCCCGCGGTATCGTCTAACTCGAAACGAGGAAATTGGGTTCATAATTCTGTTAAAAAGTTGCTCGGGCACTGTATGCGCATTGCAATTTATTCTCTTTCGAATTTGTAGGCCAGTTGTTAATTCCGACTTCTAATATGTTTCACTGAACGGGGAAGCTCAATCTTCCCCGGCAAAATGTTCCGCGAACCGAAAGATTTATTCGCTCCTAAATTATTGTAATACACGGTGTGTGTGCGTTAAACGATCTTCCGATCCTGAAACGCGAGAACATCTAGCGTTCCGGGCAACGAAATTGTACCACTGCAACAGAATTAAAAAGTAAAAAGATGCGGAATCATTTTTGGTTTATCTCAAAATATTTTGCTCTCGCGTCGAATTTTTAATTAAAATTTTTCGAACGTTGCGCAACCCCTTTTCCTGCCTGTTTCTGTGCACGTGTCTATCACGTTATTTCGTATTTTTGTACATAACACACTAAAACGTTTCGGATTAATCCTTTGGACTATATCAACGAGTCGGACTCGTAACGAAAATTTCACACATAACCTATTATATCACAGTTTATCTTCTGCTTTGTATAAGATGCGTGATTCAGGTATCGTGTCACTTATTGTGCAAAACGATACGCGTAATAACATCATTAATATTCAACAACGTTTCAAATCAAAAGTTGTCACATTTTCGTATTCGCTATTATTCGGAAATTTTCAACGAAATATATATTTTATACATAATTTATGAATAAATTTCAATCTTAATATTTCGTCGCAAAACCTTCTCGTTTAATAACACCGTTTAACCGTTTCAACATATTATACGTAATTTTTTCTAAATATTCTGAATAAATAGAATTCCATTCTTCTTTTAGTCTTGTTTGGGATTCAGTTTTTCAACTCATCGGCGTTTCTCCTAATTCTTTGGACAAATATTCTATGGGGATTTTCTATAGAGTTTATATGTCGGATCATTGTCTCGGCGAACTTTAAAAGTACCTTGGATTCCCATATTATTTGCAGTTAATTCAAGTTCATACAATGCATACACTCATACGATGCAAGTTACATTGCTAGATTTCGTACAACTTGACTAATATTCTTTATCTGAAAAAAGCAAAATGCACTGTACACTAAGAAACTAGTATGCATTAGTATAATATTCTCGTATCCTGCGTAAACTTTTAGCTTTCCACATTTGTACCAACCTCGATTTCAAGGCTAGAAGAACTGATATAATAAGTGTTGCGACGGCAACACCGAAGGTCGAACGTCCCTGGCCATCCCTTGAGCAATTAAGCAGTATATCTGCGACAGAAAAAATGCATCCGAACGAAAGTACTCTTCGACCCGACGAACGGACAACACGTGCGACAGACTCATAAATTCCATATTTGACAAACGAAGAAATTACAAACCCGAACTTTCGAACAGTTTCCCACTCCTCGTTTCAAGTTCCTTCCGACACACCCATCAACAATCAAAAACGCTTCATTTCCTCCACCAATCAGCAGAAAACCGAGGTGACAAGAGGGAAGGCACCTAGAACGTAGGTAGAACTCGTAGAACTCCTAGAACGTGTAGAACTCCGAGAACGCAGATAGAACGCACATCGAAACCACAAATAACGCATCGCTAACACCATAGCTGTACAGACTGTAATATTATTAACCCGAGAAAGATAACCTACGTCGCAGAGGCGCCTGCGAAGACTGTTGATTTTTGTTAATTTTTCATAGAGGTCTAGTGATTTAAGTTTAAAATTACTTAAAATATAAAAAAATATAATATAAATGCATTTTATTTTTACAATAATGCCAAACCTTTAAAATGACTAGATTAACTTAAATAAATATCCATTGTTAGTATAAAATTGACGCCTTAGAAAAGCATGCGCCTCTGAAGCGTATGGTTATCTTTTACGTACGTTGTCATATGGTTATCTTTCTAGGGTTAAAGTGTACATAGAAGCAACCAGCGACTTCGTTTCAACTTAATTCCACTTGAAACATCGCGTATATACAATAAGGATTTCAGTTGATGTGTCGCATCAACTGGCGATTAGTGCTAGTGCACTAATTAACGGTTGAAGATAGTTCGAAGAACAGAAACAACGAGTGATTTTTGTCGATTTATTAGCGTCGATAGAATTGAGACTGGCTCGTGACAAATACCAGTTTGCCGACGGATGTAATGAAAGCGCAGAATAAATGTCGACCATTGAGCACCGCCATGAGAATGCAGGTTACGTTATTCTTCTGCGGAGAGGAAGACACGCGCTCGCAGAAATTCCGCGCATCGAGTATTCATTGAAACAGTTACGCCTCGCGGTTCGCGAGCGTGTACCCCGAACTTTGTGTGTACGTACTTATCAGCACGTCCGTGACATACCTTTCTCTGCTTACACATCGCAGTCGTGTTTCCCTGGAACTTTAAACACGCAGCCCGGCCACGTACAGATAGAATGGTCCGAGATTAGAACCGGGTCGTTATTGCGAATTGCCACATAGTTGAAATTGTACGAAACGCGGGAATTAGGGCATATGCATTGTTCGGGAAAAATATGGAAGTTGGAATTCTAATTAATGGAAACCAAAAACACTGTTTCCACAAAGCTCCGCCGCGCCGCGAAGTTTCCGCGAGAGAACTGTAAAGTTGCGGCACGCGAAATGCCACGCTGCGCCGCGTCGCGCTGCGAAATTGCGTAAACGAAACTGCTTTGGAAAATGTAGATCAAAATTGGTCTCGCGCCAAAATTCTGTTCCATATTGATACACAGGTTTTCCTGTGAAGCGATGCGAATTATTATACAAGTGTGCCTTATTCGACGTTTTGTCGTTTACGTTATCAATAGACTGCGGATATTATGCATTTATGCATTTACGGCACCTCCCTTTCCCAAATTGTCCATTTTTGTGTGTACAACCTGAGCATCGATTAGGGAGAATTTACTGTATTTAGAACGCGAATTACACATTGCCCGTGATTCGAGAGTTAATAAAACTGAAACTATTGAGTTGGCGTAGAAGTTCTATCGTATTTTGTTACATGCACATAATTTTACCTGTCAGGTCAAGACAAGCATGTAGAATGCATCATATGGGGGTCTCATTTTAGCATACCTCTCGTGGGATATAAGAGGACTACTTTCAATACCCTTCATTAATTAGTTGCGAAGTGCAGAGCGAAAAAGATGACTGTGGATGAAGTGCATTTAATCCCTTGCCATACTTTGACGAGTCTGACACGTGATGGAGATTTCTAGAAAGAGCCTGTTAAGTATGAATATTACTCTGTTATTTTAAGTCGAGATTAAATTCTGTCCTCTTGTCATCGATATTTAAGCTTTCAAGTGCAGACGTACAATAACTATAAATCGTCTTCTTTCTTCTTAAAAATGATTGCAATCGAAAAACTTCTGATCATTGCAACTATGAAGAAAATGGTACGGCAAGGAGTTAAGACATTGCACGTGGCATGAGTTCCAGGAAGGAAGCAACGCATCGGTTGCTTGTAAAAACTTCAGTGACACGTTGGGAAGTGAAGTTGTAAATGTTCCGGACCTGCCAAAGGTGGTTTGCCAAATTTCGTTCCGGAGATTTCAGTCTGAAAGGAGATCGTCGATCTGGTCGACGCAAGTCCATGCAAGGTCGATAATGACATTTTGCGGTCCACATCGATCGACAAGCTGCCTGAAAGATAGCAAAGAGTGGTTGCAAATAATAGATATATTATTGACTAAAATGTAAATAAACGTTTTTTTTATTAAAACTGATTCAAATGTTTTCTTTAAAATACGACATATGCCGATCGTTACGATCCTGCCGATACGTTAAAATTTAATCCTTTTGTATCCGAAAAATCCTAGTAACATTTACTTTCTTTAATATATTACAATAAAAATGAATTTCAAAGCCTAGTTAACACTAGATTTACGGAGCACAAAATCAGCTGTTCTATATTAGTTTGTAAAAGTAACAATAACACATTTATGCTGATTTTTAACAAGTCTTATTGTAACATTTGCCGTAAGTAACATATAAATTGAATAAATAACTTATAAATGTATCTTTACGATATCAATAATCGTAAACTAAAAAATTAGTGCATCTAGTGTTAAGAATTAGTGTGATCCATACGTGAGCGACACACGGTATTCAGCGTGTTAAGAACAATACTTAAGGGACGAACTGGATAAATAAATTTTCGGGCGGCTCCGATAACATTCATAGGACAAATCTGGTGGACGAGTTCTCTCGGAAAGTGTAAATCAGCTGTAGGGATTGCGGAGGAGAGATATTGTTTCCACCATAAGAAAATGCGCACACGAAGCTTAATTTAGGCCAAGAATCGCGCGGATTTCAGTCTGCAGGTACCTGACACCTTTATACAACTTTGGCGAAGAGGGTCGAGGCCGCAGCAGGGGTTGCCGCGCTCCGGCCAGGTTTAATAAACACGTAAGTCTCCGAGGGGTTGCAGGCCGATGCCGTTGGTTCCATGGTGGGGAGGCGGGTGAAGCATCGTTAGCTCCGGCTCGGAGGTATTCAACGCCGCGAAATAGTTTATACCGACTTCTCTTCAGCTCCTAGTGCTAGCTGCCGACACGTATTTAAGTGTCACGACTCGGGGATGACGCGACTTGAAGAACACCTACCAGCAAAAGAAAAGACGCCACCCCCGGCCCGCGTAATTCAGCGTTTTGCTGCTGATTACGGTGACGCGGGGGGTTTGTTTGTTCTCGTGGACCCTCGCAACGTTAAAGCCCGAGAAACCCGGAACTCGGGGCGGACGTGATCCACAGACTGCGGATGTTTATGCGATTTTCTAACGCCCGAACATCGACGTCCAATTCAAAATTATTTGCTTTGTAAGGAATTTCAATGCACGTCTCGCTCCCTATTTTCGTGCTATGTTTTTAAACTTTACACGTTTCAACCATTTTAATGTGATATTTTAATGCGTTTTATTTTTACCTCCATATGGTCTTTTAACATGTTGAACGTCATGTCACCCGTATCTAGTGACGGCTATCTTTCCACAGTCTTCCTCCAATTAAAGCAGGATTTTGCAGGTAATTTATAGTAATTTTATTTGTAACACAACTGTGACGAGTATAGATACTATAGGGTAACAATAAAGTATAAAGTAAACAAAAACAACCATTAAAAATATACTTATACTAATAATAAAATAAGATAATAAAATAACGTATATTAACAGCCGGAAAGGAATGATTCCAGAGGTCATTTGAAGTAACTTTTTCCTTAGCGAAAATTCAATCCGCTGTTTCGTTTAGGAGTTATTATTAACGAAAAACACTGACCAAGGAGAAGCGATCCAATACTTGAGATATTATCAAAGTACAAGTATTCCATTTACGTTTCATCTCTAACTCAAGTTACTATTTTAACTTCGAAATAGGGGTTAATTAAAGGTAGAATATAAAATATTTTTTTCTCGACCAAGAGATGTAGCAAATTTCCCGCGCTACTTCTGTTTCTCGTTGCCCAAGGCGCTCCAGAGGTATCGCGGAACTTCTTAAAATCGCAGGCGTTACTTTTCATCCTAACCCAGTGAAATAATACCGCCTTATATTAGCGAGGCGCGCCTTAATGTGATAAGCCGGAGGCTGTCCACGCTCGGCCAAGAAGTACAGCAGATTCCGATGTTTATTGTGGTCTTAAAAAGCTAAAGCCGGCCTACCGTTATATCTTGGCGGAGCGGCGGGGCGGCTAGTAGTTGCCGGTGTCGCGGAAAAGTTAGGAAAGCGGCAAAGGGGCGGACGTGTAACTGCTCGTCGCAAATCAAGTTAAACTAAGCAACTAGTTTTATCTCCGGCGCGGCGCAGGGAACGGTCTCGTCGCGTTGCTCCTCGTATCTCTTGACTCGCGGATAACCTGCGGACTACCCGGCCGCGTACGGGATACGCCGGCGGGTCTGCGAGTACGTCGCACGGCGGACAAACTATTCGGATGCAAGTTTGTATTTAATCGGCCGTTTCTCGGGGTAACACTTTCATAACCTCCGGGCTCAACAAACTCCGCGAACGAGCCGGCGAAACTCCGATAAGTCGTAAGAAATACGTACGTTACCTACCGTAAGTATCCGGGCACCTTGCACGCCGCGGGAATGGGCGAAAGAAAGATCTTACGTTATATATTTTTGCAAATTTGTAGAGCTTCCGAGACACCAGGTTAGAACATTAAATAACGGCATTAAATCGAACGTACATGTGTGATACAATTTTAATAATCGCGATCACGATCGAAGAAAATCGTGCGATACCGAATTAGCTAGTTACTGTGGGGTGACCAATTGCTCTGGACTTTAGTTCGTTTTCGAGCCTTGACACATTAATTTGTTTTTGTCCAGGAATAAACAAAATTTAATGCACCTTATTCGACCGGGTACAACACGATACATTGTTTGAGTACCTACAAATAGCAGGACTGGACCACTACGATATAAGGCTGCTAAAATATCTGTACTACAATCAAGTAGCCTCTATTCAAATAGAGAACAGTCGTACTCAAAGACTACCTATTAAACGTGGAGTACAACAAGGCTGCGTTTTGTCACGCGGTCTTTTCAATATATACTCCGAAGAAATCTTTAAGGAGGCTTTAGAGGACAGACAGGAGGGAGTAAGAATAGGAGGAGGAATTTGTTAGTGCACAGCACTAATGTCTTTATGACATGGACGTGCATAACCGGCTGTTTTTCGAACCCAGGTTTTTTGGGAAATCGTTTCTCTCGGTCTCGATGGCCGGGACTAGTTATAAAGAAGGAAAGGTTCCGAAGGGTCAGTCATTGTTTTATGACGGCCATGCCTGGAGGAACTTTCCTGTCTTTGCCGGGGCCTTGCGGCCGTCTGCTTTGAAACGGACCAGCTGATTGGCTATTGCCAAAATCGGGCAGGACCAATCGGCGCATAGTGTAGGTGCGTTGGAGGGATGGTAGTCTGCTACGAGCGAGGGTATTCTCTGATAGAGCTTCAGAGGTGTAATAGAAGTCGTAGCATCGAGACATCCTGACCAAGGGTGTACTGTAGTCAGGGGCTCAATACAAAATAGCAGGCAGAATCCGGTTCTTTATTTTATACAGTCCACAAATATAGCGTCATAATTCGTCGCTATTATTGACGACGCTGTGACGCCCCAACAGAATTATTAACAATATCAGGTACGCTGACGATACAGCTATTCTCGCAGAGAACTTAGAAGACCTCCAAACATTAGTGAACCTGGTCAACGAAGCAAGCCGCCGGAAGGGCCTCAAAATTAACATTTCAAAAACAAAATGGATGACAGCTGGCAAGGTAAATGTAGATCAATGTCAGCTTTGGCTGGGTGGTGAAAGGATAGAACGTGTGCACCATTTTAAATATCTTGGCAGCTGGTTGAATGTAAATGGAGATTCTGATGAAGAGATAATGACCAGAATTGAAATATCACGTAAGGCATTTGCGAAATGGAGACCAATCCTAAGTAACAGAAACCTCTCAATGCATATTCGTCAGAGGGTCCTGAAATGCTATGTGTGGTCCATCCTATTATACGACTGCGAGACATGGGCATTAAAAACCACAATGCTGAACAAACTGGAAGCATTTGAAATGTGATGCTACCGCAGGATCCTGAAGATATCGTGGGTCTCGCACACTTCTAACGAGGACGTTCTTAGGATGATGAATACAGACCGACTACTCCTAAATATAATAAAGAGGAGAAAGACAGAATACTTCGGTCACATAGTTAGAGGACCTAAATACCATCTACTTCGCCTTATAATACAAGGAAAAGTGGAAGGAAAAAGATGGATAGGCCGAAAGAAACTTTCATGGCTGCGCAATATCAGGCAGTGGTGTGGCTGCACAGTAGAGGAGCTGTTTCGTGCAGCGGCCGATAGAGAAAGATTCCAGGAAATCGTAAATATGATGATGACCAACGTCTGAATACAGACACGGCACCTAAAGAAGATTCGATAAATATCGGGTTAATTGTGCTCGAAAACGAGCCAAAGGCACAGGAATTGGTCGACCCTTACGTTTCGTAAGATGTTTCAATGACATCTACAAGGACGTAGGTGTCCAGAAGAGATACTTTCGGAGGGTTGTGTAATCCTCGGCGCTGCAGGGCCGGCTCGGGCTGCCTCGGGCCTCGACGCACAACGCTGCCGTCCGTTCCGCATAAAACTTATCCGTCGAACGATTTGCCGGCATTATCGAATTTGCATGAATCCATCGGCGCTCGGGACTCTTCCGGAGCCGAATCGGGCACAGTCTCGAGGACACGGCACCACCATGCACCGACCCTTCACGGCACGCTGGCTGAATTGGTAAGCCGATCGAAGGAGGTCACAGACAGCCTCTGCGCGACGTAAGGGTACTATTTGCATGGAAAGCGGCGTCGAAATCCCGAGCCGAGGTTTTATACTTTCGCGAATATCGGCCTCGTTCTTGAAACCTAACGGCACTCCCCCCTTCTTCTCTTGTTCCTGCAAAGCTGCGTATACGCGTCTTGTACACGTTATTGTGCGAACCCGCTGACTGCCGCATATTTTCGACGGGTCGCGGTTTATATCGGACCAACCGAACAATAGCTGTTTTTTCTTTTTTCGCGAGAGTCGTCGACGTATTTGTTATTCATACGATGCATGAAGTAATCGCTCGCGGAAAGTTGTTTAGTTCCTTCACGAGAAAATAAAACTTGATTTTTTAATGTTCAAAGTAAGAAGAAGAAAAATTTCTTGTGGTTGTTTTGAAATCTTATGCTTGCAGAAATCTTATAATCTCTCTAAAATACCGAATCGAGCAATTTTGTAACGCCCTTACAAGACGAATTTCTTTTGAAAAAGGAAACAACTTTCGGAACGACTCGATAGTTATACAGGGTGTCCAAAATTATGGTACTTCCGGGAAATGAGGGGTTCCTGAGATCGTTTGAAGTAATTTTTTCCTTAGCGAAATTGCAATTCGCGGCTTCGTTTCCGAGTTATTAACGAAAAGCAGTGACCAATGAGAGGCGAGCTCAGTTAGCGCAAGGCGGCCCAGCGGTGGAAGCCCAGTTCCGCTGATTGGCTCGGCCGCTTAGCGCTAGGCGAGCACGCCTCTCATTGGTCACTGTTTTTCGTTAATAACTCGGAAACAAAGCCGCGAATTGCATTTGTGCTAAGGAAAAAGTTATTTCAAATGACCTCAGGGAGCCCCTATTTCCCGGAAATACCAAAATTTTGAGACACCATGCATTATAATAATGTTAGTACACGTGTAGATGCGGATTAGATTGCAGAATTTTTGCATTTAAAAGAGAAATAAATATGTCACATCATTTTTAAGTAATCTAAATTCAGAATCTCATATTTTTTACATAAATACAACAAGCTATAATACAGCCGCAGAGAAATAGGAATATGGCGGTTACAAATGAAATTATAGGCTAAATGAAGCAATTAATGATCCATATTTTCTACTCCAGTGATCTCCTGTCTATATGGTCTAAAATGGAATTTAAATTGAGTCGTTCTACGTCAAATCGATCAGTTTTTGCCGCTGAGGTAATTTTGGTGCTTCCAGGAAAATCGGGATTTTGTTAAATATAGATTCATATGAATCCAGTTACATTGTGAACTGTACATGCAGAATCTCGCGTCTTGGTTAATCTGTTCACCCGTGATTCAACGAACGATTTTTAAACTGTAAGCCATCAACTACCGTAAATTCTCCCTAATTGACCTTCCGGAAAGTCAACGCTAAAAGGAATTCCAACGCCTTGGCCAGAACAATGTTTTTGAATAATATAGTCAAATCTGATACGGAAGGAGTAGTTCATTTGTTTGCAGATAATTTCGAGTCAGTATATTCCACTGCTCACCACATTGCTTCAATCATTGATCCACGTAATTCTGGTACAATCGATATCTCCTCCATCGATATTACTATTAGCAATGTACTCCAGGAAATGCAAGCTCTCAGCGATACTAAATCTACTGGCATAGACAGGATATCGTCCTTAGTATTGAAACAGTGCAAGTATATTCTATCCGAGCCACTGTGAATTACTTTTAACTTATCACTCTCATCAGGGATCGTATCTGATCAGAGTGGGAAATTAGCATGATTTCTCTTATTTTTAAAGACGGCGACAAATCTTGTTCTAATTATAGGCCGGGGTTTCCCTTCTTAATATAATCGCAAAGCTTATCAAAAGAATTGTCACTAAAAAGCTTAATTTCATTTTCTCGAGCCTGATATCTAATTCCTAACATGGCTTCGTAAAGGCTTCGATCCACAGTCTCCAAACTTTCCGTCTACCGTAGCTACTTATCCAGTTCTCTGGACAATAGCCTTTAAGTAGGTGCTATCTACTCCGATTTAAAAAAGGCTTTCGACCATTATACAGGGTTCCCCGGAAAGAATCATCCGATTTCAAAAATTTATATTTTAAA
The DNA here is from genome assembly GCF_051020955.1 of Megalopta genalis. Classification (NCBI taxonomy): domain Eukaryota; kingdom Metazoa; phylum Arthropoda; class Insecta; order Hymenoptera; family Halictidae; genus Megalopta; species Megalopta genalis. The sequence continues at coordinate 6,513,201 of NC_135014.1, read as the reverse complement.
AAATTGCACACAGAAAATTATAATTCAAACACGAATATAACGGGAAAATGTGCGAGTTTTACTTTTTACCCCATTGGCACTGGAGGTTCGGAGTTTTCTTAACACGGAACTACCAAACCGTTAGATTGGTCGCAGTTCATCCGATAATATGGTTCTACACAGTTGGCCTCCGAGATCACCCGACCTAACCCCATGCGACTTCTTCCTTTGGGGATTTGTGAAGGATCTTGTCTTTGTACCACCTTTACCTACAAGTGTAAATGAACTGAAAAAACGCATTTGTGATGCTGTACAAACAATTACCAGAGATACATTGCACCGTGTTTGGCAAGAACTTTCATATCGCAATGATATCATACGTGTAACGAAAGGAAGTCATATCGAACACTTGTAAACAAAAACTCACACATTTTCCCGTTATATTCGTGTTTGAATTATAATTTTCTGTGTGTAATTTTTTAAAATATAAATTTTTGAAATCGGATGATTCTTTCCGGGAAACCCTGTATATTGATCGACGAACTAGCTGGAATTGGTTTATACGGCTCTTCTCCACTCGCATGGCTTTTCTCATATCTTACAGGATGGTCTCATGTTGTTTGAATAGATGGCAATATTTTTCGAGAAATGTTAGCTCTTTCAGGAGTCTCCCAGGGTTCTCACCTTGCTCCTTTACCATTCCTGATAATTATAAATGGTTTAGCGGCACTGAAAAGACGAAGGTTTTGGTGGAAAAGGGAGGGGAGGGCGTTTCGTTCGGGACCCGCTAGAGGACTCGTCAGCAAGGCTTTTCTAGCGGGCCCTACCTTAGACGTGGCATGTCGGAAAGTCGGACGAAGTTTGTATATAGAGGGTGTCTATATACTGTATATACAGGCCACCTCGCGTCAGCCGAGCTCGCTTCTTATTGGTCACTGTTTTTCGTTAATAGCTGGTAAACAAAGCCGCGGATTGAATTTTCGCCAAGGAAAAAGTTACTTCAAATGACCTCAGGAATCGTCTCTTTTCGGTTGTTAACCTAATTATGGGACACCCTGTGGAATGTAAGCTTTCGAGTTTTACAAGCAGCTTGGTGTATTTGGAGCAAACGATTAGTAAAAATGCGGAAAATGGAAACAGAATTATCCAGTCCTATCGGATAATTTTGATTTTCCAGACACAAAAAGTCGCACGAGTATTACGTTTCGCTCGCGTAATTGGAAAGGGATAACTATGAGAAAATATTATGTTGCACCGGAAGGACATGGGAAAATCAATAGCTTTGAAGAGAATGGAACGCAAACTCCATTTTACCTCCAAATATCGCACCTCTTGCGAGCTTGTTGATTGACCGACTATTAAACGATGTCATAGAAAGGTATCGCTAATTAAGGTAATTAAGTGCGCGACTAGCAATTGTCGGCTGGCATTCCATCATTGTTTGCCCGGAACGCGATGAAACAATTATGAAGTGGTACGTACATCATTGGGTACTTGAATATTCAATGGATCGTGTTATTAACTCCTTCTTGTATTGCCCGACGTCACCACATGGGCTGCGAGGCGTCACTCTTTGAACTATTTATCATGGTTAACGTACCGGAAACGAGGGAGCCATACGATTTGCATGTGCATGAAACTACGGGAGTGCTTCTGCTGAAATAATCTAGTAAAAATCTCGTTACTTCTCGTGGTCAATTAGGAAGTTTAGAAACGAAAAACTTATAACGCTAAATCCGGCAACGAAAGACAGAAATCATTTAGCGTTGTTAATTAGAAATGCTCGAATTGGAAGCAAACACTTTTAAAGGCAAATTGACGTTTACGTTTATAAAATCGATTCGTTTTAAATATCTTCGTATCGAATTCAATATTCCATTTAGTTTTAATATTCCAACTTGAAGGATCGCTAAAAGCTTTTCGTTGATCCGGTGAGATATCAATTATTTATGCATTCTATGATTACATTGCATAATTATGTATGTACATTAGACTATTAACAAAATTATTTGGATATTATCCAATTTGCTGGAATGCCAGCCTTAACTATTCGATGTGTAAATAATTCATCTTGATCTTAAATCCGTGTTCTTGTATCAATGGAATACTTGTACATAGAGGAAACATTTTTTAGTATCATCGACGGTTTCGAAGATATTTGACTGGATCGATTTAAATGGATATTTTTAAAAGGATCGATTTTCATTTTGTAATTCTATGACTTCTACTAATTCTAGTTTGGTAAAGTTTAATCTCATTAGTAAACTCGGCATATTTCATATACATTGACGAATTTCTACAATTAATCATATGCCACGTACACGAACGCGAAACATCAACAAAGCAACTCACGCTTCCAAACTACGAGATCGGGTTCGTATTAATTACACTCCTGCAAATTAATGCAATGTAATTAATACTTAATAGTTGACCTACGAATTGAATTTACCATTTAACTAGGCATTATACAAATGCTGCAGTGGCAAATAAGAAACTAGCTTTCATCGTAGTAGCATTATTAGCATTATTTAACATTATAACAATTTATATTTCTCCTGCAAATTGCTACATTCTAAAAATCGTAATAAAAACGTAATTCACCTAATTGTTTTGATTGTTGTTAATCGAAAAATAAAAGTACAAATTTACAAGAAAAAAAGTACAAAATCGTACAAAAATACTGTACAATTTTAAATGTCATAATTATATCGCGAATGTTTATGTAAAATATAAACATTCCTGTCTTTCCAGATGATGTATGCGAAGAATTATCATTTTTCGACCATGGTGTCGACACAAGCACATGGCTCCGACACATATAATAGACTAAATTATGACGTGGCAGTATAACGTAACGCTTTGCATTTGTATTACAGTATTATTCTTGGCGAAAGAGATACATTGTGACTATAAAATCGACAGCCAGCTAAAATACTCGTGCTTCGGGCTTTCGAGCAGAAAGAATTGACAGAAATACGAGGTGTAAAGATCCTCGGTTCTAAATTTGATCCCTGTTCAATGTTTTCTTTATTTCAATCAATCTCTGCTCGCTCTGTCATGAATGTGATTCCACTAAATGTTATATTTTGAATTAATACGATCAAAGATCCCATCTTCTGGTAATAACAATTTTCAAGGAATCTAGCTAAATGCTGATTATTGCGATGGCAGTGTGATTACGAAACAGAACAGCATTCGCTTGCGAAAAAAGATTTTGTACACTATGCTTGACGTCACAAATACCTGTGACTGTAACTCGCTAGAATAGAAGCGACGACTATCGAGGATTCGGTTTCGAGTCTGCGTACACGAGCAAAGCTCTGCTCCTGGGAATACTTTTATAGCAACGCTCTCAAGTGGGTATGCAGTGTAATATCGTTAAAAGCGCGGCACATTGTGTCGCAATGAATACCAATGTAAAGCATCAAAAATGCAATTGTACAATTTGCGAATCCCGTAAAATGGAAACGTAAATTTCACTACAAGCGTATCTTGTTTCACAGGTGTTAGAAGCCATTTTAGATAACATCGCAATTACGCTGACAGAGATATTATTATATCCGCGTATTTCATAATCGTATTAAATTCATGCTACGTTGCTGCCGTTTGAACTATGATACGCTGGCCGGCTTAACGAATTTCAGGATGAACTTTTAACGGCAATTTGAACCGAAACAGTCGCGCGCAGCGAAAATACATGTACCGATTCCTCATTTTTTCTGGCAGAAACGAAACACCGTTCGAAGGAACTAGCCCGTTCGTCCGTCGTATTTTATGAGACCGCGTATCGCAGAAATGTTCAATTTCGGCAATATTAAAGGAACCGGGCGAGAGAACTCGCGGAATCGCAGGAATCTCGCAAGACACGCAGTCGGCTGTTACACTGCTGCCAATAGGGTCTTTGAAGTTTCAAGTCATCCCCCGGCACGTATATTTGCGAAATAGTCGCTCAAGCAGCAGTTTCATGTCCTCCTGCGAGCGTATCAATGCCGAACGCAAATAACAAGCAAATTTAAAACGCGCGATACCGACCTGCGTATAAAGGGAAATTGACTGTTAGAACGCATGCGGCGGTGTTCCCTGAAATTCCAATAATCTCCCCGATCGAACCGGCCGGAGGTTTCATCGGCGAACCTTCTCGCCCTTAAATTGTTACGAATTACGGTGAACGACGGATCCCAAATTTCTCGCCTGAAACGTATAACGAATGACTCGTATCGTGTAGCACAGTTAAATTGAAGTTGCAGCTTGGCATTATGGGATTGTTCATAGAAGAAATAATAATCTTTTCGAGAAAATCGACGTGCTTCTTTTAGTCGAGACTTCTTTTTCACGATTTGAGAATTTTCTTGTCCGCACACAATCATTACACCATTAACGATTGCCGTATATTAATCTCTCCCTCTCTCTCTCTCTTATGACCAACTATTACGCTTGCTTTGCTTACTTAAATTGTTCATTAATCATGATTACTTGATCAATCACAAACATGATTTTCCGTTGATCATATTCGTTAATCATCTATCGCATCACTTTTTGCCGAATTGCGTTACTAATGCAGCGTACACATCATAAAGCATACAACTTCCTTTGCAAAAAGTTCAGGAAGATTATTAGGTCGAGTGAAAGATACGCCTCTAGATCGATATCACACTCTCCTTCTCGGAAGTCGTATCGATGTCTCGTCTCGTATGCGAGACGATGTATGTAATGATTTCTACGTATCGATACATCGAGCAGGCGACGTTGGTCAACCCATCTGGTAATATAGCATGCCGCGTATGATTGATCATCTCTTGGCCAGCAACTTTCTTCTCGCTCTCGTACCGCCTTTATGCTCGGCTGTACGTCCGGCCATTTGCGGTCTACATTTGTTTCTCTGCTCTCGTCTCCATCGCTGCGGTGATTTATAGGTCGTGCTTTTAACTACGATCCGCAGGATGCCCCCGTACGTGTGCGGGAATGTGTACGAGCCGGTTACATCTACGCGCGGTGTCCCGGCTTGAGGAATTACGACGCCGCGCTGCTCCTGGTGCTGAAGCTATCTTCGCCCCCTTCGGGCCTCCTCCGCTTCCCCCGCGGAGCTACAGATGCCCAGGGAACTTTTATTTCGACGTTATCGTTCCGACGTGGCCGCGCACACACGCGCCATCCCTGCAGTTGATCGTACACGCGCCGGAAGTCGCGTACCTTCCGCGGCCGACTCGCGTTTATCGTCCGACAGAGCCAGAATTATTGGCGGAGGTCAGATCGGTCCGGCGAGACCGAACCTCATAACTTGGATTTATTAACATCCTCCTCGCGTCCCGGTGCCACCCCCTGCTCTCGGCTCGAACCTCTCTCTCTCTCTCTCTCTCTCTCTCTCTCTCTCTCTGATAACCCAGGTGATTTTCAGCCGATTGAAATGATCCTCGATTTTTATGGGCGTACGCGCGAGGTCGAATGCTGAACCCGTATTAAAGGATCAAATCCAGCGCTGGATGGTTCTGCTTTATTCTTGTTTCTTTTTTTATTCACAGAGGACCCGATCATTTCACAATGCTTGGAAACAATAAAGGTTCTTTGTCGTTTGTGCGTTGTTGCTTGGCCTGTTTTTCAACAAATAAAGAAAGTGTGACGAACTACGTTAGCGGAACGTGAATTAATAATTTACCGTTATAAAAGTGGAAAAAGTCAGAATGAAAAGAGCTCATGTTTATTAATCGGAGTAAAGTATTATATCGGATCCAAGGTATTATAAAATGACACGTAGAAGAGGATCGAATATCATATAAAGTCAGACAAAGGTCTGATATGAAACTGAATGCGACGAATGAGCGATGGATTATTCGAGAAATTAAAGATAATCCGACAATAAGTGCTTCCAAATTGGCATCAGATGTTCAAAAATATTTAAGTATAACAGTGGGAAAAAGGAGTACTTAAAAAGCGTATTAAGGAAGCGTGTGGTGAGGCTGCACATCGGCTTCCTGTATTGGAAATTTAGTATTTATCGATAATACAATTGATAAATGGACCTACTTAAATGTATTAAAAAATAACTTAAAGCAAAGTGCTGAAGAAATGGGGCTTTTAAATAATTTTTAATTTTTAAATTTTTCTTCTGTGCTCCACGCAGAGCACGTATGTGTAGCAATGCGCATGGAGTAGTAGTAGTAGTGTTTACGGAATCCAAGTATCGGGAAAGAGAGAAATTGGTGGTGGAAGCTTGTGGCTGGCGGCCGAAACGACTCGCCCAGGCCCATTAGAGGATTCCGAAAATACAATTTCTTTGTTGCATATTGCATATGCTTTGTATATTGCATATTTTTTGCATATATCTATCTTATTTCGGCGTATATCGTATATATTCGATTGACTATATGTATACTAACACGTTCGGGAACGTAGCTAGAGGCGGCAATGTTTTATGCAAGACATGCGCATGCTTCCAAATAAGTAATATTGTTTTATTTAGATAATTCATATTAACTGCGCCGTTAATTATTGAAGCTGATATCCACATTTTACCAGCTGCTATAAGGAAATAGCAGCGTAGTTAAATTAGCACAAGTGAAGTGATTCAATTCACGTTGCTTCAAATTTGATTAATAAACTGCAGGTCATGTTCCCCATAATACTTGTGAAGGGAAAGTAAAAGAAAAATGAAAAACCCTAAAAAGAAATCCTGGATTCGAAACACTATCAAGCTTAGTAACATCTTAAGTGGTGGAACTACTGAAACTCTAGATGAATTAAAACCACAACATTTGCGAAAGTATACGTATGCTTCTATCACATCCTGCGATGTTGGAAGAATATTAAATTAATTGTGAGTGTAGAAAGATAATTGTAACACATTGTGATGCAAATTACGGTAAATGGTAGTAAATACAATAATAGTAGTAGCAGTAGTAAGTAATGGTAAATATTGCAGATAATGAAACGATTTGCATACAGTTTTTGTATTTTTTACATATATATTTCATATTCCTGAATATATCCTGTATTAATTTTACATATACATATTTTGCATATTTCGATACATAAATTTTGCATAAACATTCGCAGTCTACTAATAAGTAATACAAAGTAACTGTTACTTTACATCAATTCGTTGTAAAAAGTATTTCGCTTACTTTGATTGATTTCGAAAATTTCTGTTAGCAGCCTGTTAAGTTTGATTGCTATTCTGTTCTATTAAATTGGAATAAGATTCTGTTCTCTTGTCATCGCTATTTAAATATAAATTTTCTTTCTTTTCTAGGAAATTATTACAATCGATCAAATTCTGATCATTGAAACTGTGAGGATAATGGGGCATACGGAGACTTAAAATGCGCCTTGCTCACCAATTGGCCCACTTTGTGTCGCGACAGCCTATCATACCCCGGCATCACAGGTATCATTGAAGTGCCAGCAGCGACCCGATCGGCTCTTACTTGAAACCTACTTTCGCAGCCGCCGAATCAGCGTATCGCAGCTGGTTTCGTTAAAATGTCATAACTCATCAGACGCGGAATAGGGCAGAGAGTTAATACGCCGGCCTGACTGTACGACGACCGTGAAAGTGCACTCAGCACCGCCGAACCTCATGCATAATCATATATTTACAGTAGCGGGGTACGAGATCCGCCCCCGAAGTCCCTCTCCCTCCTGCAGCGACGAGCCACCCCCCACAGAACGCAGATGCACGGACATACCATAGATGGGCACATATGTCGCTGCCACTAGCGCTGCTTTAATTAAATATTTGCATACAAATACACATACTTCCACGACGGATACCGAAAACCACGCCGGTGCTACGTGCCGCCGATACATTCGCCGCTTCGCAGCGCACAAATTCGGCTTCCCAGGTTTTCCTACGTTCGCGAAGTCTCCGTGCCGCCGTATTGACCCCGCGAATAGATTAACAGTAACCCGATATCTCGAGAGGCTATCTTCTTTCCAATGGATCGACTTTCTTCATAACGAACCTGCTAGTTCATTACTGGCAGCCGTTATTGGCAAAGCGATGAAATACGGTACCATGAAGGCGTTATACAATGTAAGAATATTGTTGCACTATTTCTGACTCATTTCTGACTCAATTTCGAAAACAAGAAATTCATCTTGATGAAAAGTTTCTGTTTATACGATCACAACGACGAATCTCGATTCTCCTACTTGACATTCACAGTGATAACGTTACATATTCAACCCCCCCCCCCCCCGAACTGTGTACAAGACAATAACGTGTACTACGGGGATACATACCGTTTGATATCACTGTACAACATACGTTACCATAATCGCATTAAAATACTCACCATTGCCAAATACCAAGTAACTCGTGTAGTAATGCATATATTTCGCAATGAGCCGAAACACGTTGCGAAGTTTAACCCTAGAAAGATAACCATATGACAACGTACGTAAAAGATAACCATACGCTTCAGAGGCGCATGCTTTTCTAAGGCGTCAATTTTATACTAACAATGGATATTTATTTAAGTTAATCTAGTCATTTTAAAGGTTTGGCATTATTGTAAAAATAAAATGCATTTATATTATATTTTTTTATATTTTAAGTAATTTTAAACTTAAATCACTAGACCTCTATGAAAAATTAACAAAAATCAACAGTCTTCGCAGGCGCCTCTGCGACGTAGGTTATCTTTCTCGGGTTAATAATAGGACGGTGAGAAAGTCGCAGACACTTCATATTCTGGTGTTCTATGCACCTCTGTTCTCGAACTATCACTTCTCGCACGCACTGCTCGTGCGTGTTCTGACGTTCTTCTCACAAATGTAAACATTCTGAACGATTTGGAACATTGCCACGTCAACATGGCTGTCTTGCGGAAAACTATGATAAGGTTAACCCATTATCCGCCAATGGGACACTTTTTCAAATTTTTTTTCTTTTAAAAACTGCAACTTCTAAATAAAGTACAGGCATTCAAATAGTGGGAATACATCACGTGCTCCATGAAAGTATTTAAAATTCCTGCTATTTTGTTTTAAGTCATTGTAAACTTCAGGCTGAAGCTAATAACCTCGATTTGATTTTTTTTCTGTATCCTTGATTTGCGGCGGGTAATGGGTTAAATCTCTAACTAGACATTACATAAAGAAAATTGTCACGAAATAGAAAATGAAATTACTCGTTAGCTATTAGGTTTAGGGCTAATAATGGTCAATACATCTTTATTCAGAATTCGATATTCTTCCATATTTTGATGTAAAAAAAAATAGTAATCTATTTAAAGAAAAAAACGAAGTCGACCTTCAAATCTTCGAAACGCCTCCACTTAAAAAAAAAATAAATGCACTACACAGTGTGCCTCTTCAAACCATGCATCTTTTGTATACCAAATTTTTTCGTGCGACGCACATTTTTGAAGTTAGAAGTGCACAAATTGCGTGGTCCACCCTATATAATATTTCTAGCGAAACCATAATTTTTCTCGCTGTTCACTAACCTTGTAAGTTTCCCTGGGTCTTACAAATATTTTACATGCTTTAGAATGTTCCCGTATACCTTGCAATTTTTCCCTAGGTCCTTCAATTTTTGTACTCAGAATCGTTTTGCAAGCCCTTCAACTGTTTCCTACACGATATCACTCATTCTCGGGTCTCACAATTTTCTACAATCTCTACACGACTTATTACGTGAAGCTGACAATTTTTTGGCAAACCTTAGAGTTTCCTGCACAAGTCCCAATTTGTCTTCAGACCTCACAATCTTATTAGACGAGACAGCTCCAAGTAGTCGAAATGAGAAACGAAGAAATAAGGTAGCAATCCGATAAAGCCATTGTACCAGCAGCATCTACCACACGTAAGTTTCTGCATCACCATTCTATTCACCTTTGCGAGAACGGCGGGTTCTCGTCGAAAGTGTGTTTTAATTGAGCCACTTAACTCGGCCCCTCGCTACCCTAATTTGTATATATTTATCGACGATTAAGCCATTAAGATGTTTCGCGTCGACATTAAGCCTTCAAAGTAGTTTATCCCCTTGATAGTTTCTCACTGCATCGCTGGAACGTTAACCAGGTAAGGTGCAATCCCTTTGAAGCACTAAAACCACTAAATTGCTGGCATCACTGGCAACATTTGCGTTTACTGTCTTCTGGGGCTCCGAGTTACCACTATCATTTTCCATCGGAGAATATAACCGCGAATGAAAAGGTGATTGACATGCACTTACATCGTTTTAGCAATGCATTAAGGCTCCGTGCATGTTCCGGGACTTATAATTAGAACTCTTTATTTTCGGCGTATCAAAATGGTGTCATTCGCTTTTCCTTGACGTGGTCGGAAACGGAAATAGAAAAATTAGTCCACCTGAACCGACACGCGTTGACAGTTTACTGAGATAAACTGCTTTTTATTAGATCGGAAACTATGAAACGGGCGTTGAATAAAAATAAAAAACAAAAAGCACAATTTTTTCACATTATTCATTATATTCAATCGAAATAACTTCCATTGGCAGAGCGAAAATTTTGGAACCAATATCGAGCATTTTTTTCATTAGTGGATCGATCTCCGAATGCGTGATTAATGTTTCTCGAAGCTTGAGCTGCGCTATGATTCAATTTCAAACTCGTATAAGGAAAGTAGATGTAAATCGCGTTTTGTTTCTATCTGGTTTCGGAGAAAAATGAAATACAAATGGGATAGAAACACGAAAAAATTGTACGAAATGTGAGTAAGAAGAATACCTTTAAAATTTATAAATAAAAATATCGAGTGCACGTTACAATGAACCAATAAAATGAACAATAAAAATGGAGAGAGGTATAACAGAATTAAATAATAACATGGTTAAATGTTAGAACACTCTGGGCATCGCGTTCAAGAAACGATCCATTTAATGACAAAGGATCAGTTTATTTTCAATTTGGAATTAGCAGTTTCATCAATTCTTGTTTTCCTTTTCTTTTACGAACTATTGAATTATTACAGAATACGTACACAGTGATTTAATTACTGTGTCAACACATTGTTAAACGATATGTACAGTTTGCATCACGGTTCATTTATTTAAAGTGACAACGTTAGTACTTGTTCGTACCATAAACCGACTATTCTTTGTTTAATGGCGTTGATGTGAATGGGAATGCACGTGTTAGTATTGCAATTGTGCTACGGTTATCAATATGTAAATAGCTAGAGCAACGTGAATTTCGTTTCACCATCAATTTAATATTCAACTCAGCACTGCAGAAAACGCAAAATGAGGAACAGTAATTATTCGAATTCATTCGTGGATAATATTTGCATCGGAATTTCGGCCAATTACGATTCATAACATTCTTAGGTAGCGTAGAACATGATGCTCATAGTCTCTGTTTTTGACACCGAGAATATTTGGCTTTTCTTGTGCAGGCAGACTTTAATTAGTGCATCCTTCCGGCTCCTCTTGCTATGCTGTTTTAATTGCTAGATCTAAAACGCGTCGAATAGTAATACATACTGTGGTTCGTGTTGTTATGTTATGCTTTACTGTGGTCACAATTGCTGTGTTTTTGGTTTGTTTTTAAATACAATAAATTTCATATTTATCGAATAAGACATATTAAATTTTTGTATCCTTTTATTTTATATATCTTTTAATGAAAACATCTAAGTTGCCTTATTCGATAAATGTGACATTTTATTATATCGAAAAAGAAATCAAAAACACAGCAATTGGTCATCCCACAACACAACCAGCTGCACTACCTTATAATTTAATACCTTATAAAGTAGAGGGGGTTAGAGCAACGGTGGTTTAAGTCATATTTTCAAGAATGTTGACATCGACGTTGAAATGTTATTCTACTCATGCTAAAATGTTGTAAAGACAGGTTAAATATGTAATAATCTGACTATAAATTAACTTATCTATAAATTTGGCTAGTAAACAATATATTTGTTAGGAAACAGTAACATTCCTTCTTTCTCACAATGGTGAAAGTACGACTTACACTACTGCGTCTTTGATGCCTCAATTGTGTGGCAATATTAACAAAATTAATAACTTTTAAATACAAAAAAAGTGAAAGTCTGATTTTAGAGAAAGATGGGAATTAATTGTGTAATTTGATAATTCGTCCTTCCTTTTATATAAGTTGGCAATAATAAATTAATCTTCTCAAATTCTTTTAATCTATTTCCTAATAATTACTAACAAAACTAGAATTACGTAACATAGTTTTGTTATCAAATATGCATACTACTCTCTTGACTATAAATCATGACCAAGAATGTGAGAGATACCGATCTCAATTCCCTAGTTTACAGCAGCATGCCAAATTGAAACTTTATGAACATAGCGCAACTGCCGCCGAATGTTTGTCGTCGCGAAGTTCGCGGAGACAAGTTACAGCGTCTCGATGATGGGACAACACGCAAAAACTGCCGCAACGTCTCAATTAAGGCGCACTAAATATCCTCGATACAATCTCGTTTATTGCGAAAAAGGCAACCGCGAGTGCTCTCGACGCATAAGCTCTACATGTACATGTATGATGCACCGCCAGCATAAATCAAGCGAATCGTTTCAACGATGAAGCATCAGCTGGTGTTCATTTATTATGCACATTCGCACGAAACTGTCGGCATATAGTGGTGTATACTAATTTCGCGTACACCACCGCTGTGGAAAAATATGTATTACAACCCCCGGCAAAAAGTATTTCATCACCTTTTAAAACGCAATAACTTTTTTCAAGCTGGTCTAAATTGACTTGAATCTTTTTTTAAGCGTTAAATGGACTAGTTTACGGTGCAATAACTAGCGTACTTTCTTTTTTCTAAATTCTGGTATTACATAAATTGACAAGAAAAGATAAAGAACACTCAATTTTTAACTTTTTTATCCGAACGTTAAAATCACCAACGTCGTCTTTACACGAAACAAGAATTTCCCGAAGTTCTTCGAATTAACAGATATCTACTCGTATTCTTCATTTGAAATACGCTTTTAACCATATGAATTCGAACCAGCAGTGCAATTGTCGCCCCTCTCGTCGAGCTAGCAGAAATAATCAGAAGGTACACGGTACACGTGTACTCGTCCTGCTGGCAAACAGAGTTTGAAGTAGGACTCTAATCTTGGTGAAGTGGACGTGAAAAAAGGGGAACGGGCAAGGTATCCAGGACGAAGTTGGACCCGAGGACCGCGAATCACATCGGATGTCGGAGTTCTGACGCGAAACACCGCTTATGCATGCAGCATAAACTAAAACTACCGGTGACACCGGTGATATACCGTCGGTAGTCGTTGGACGAGGCCAGCTTGTTCCCCATTTGCATTCCGCGTTCCGAGCTCACGTGGCGTGGCCCACACCGAAATTTCGAGCTCGCCACGCCACTTTACGCGAATCCCCGCCGGCATTTAGCCTATCTCATTTCCTGATTTTTCCCTTGTCCTTTTCGCTTCCACCTTCAGGACACCGCTGTCCCCTGGCCCGCGCCACGAGAAGGCGCTCTCGCATCACCCCCCCCCCCCTCTTTGCGTGTTTTATAAAAGAACAGAAGAATAGCTGGCTTTTAGCCGCTAGCTCATCCGTGGGCGTAAGTATCACTAAACGAGGGGTAACTCTTTTTCTCACGCTGCTATTTCTTTACGGACGTTTTACGCTCTACTTCTACCTCTACGGAAATTCGAGAAGATTTGCATGTAACCGTAGCACAGTGGTGGTCGGTTTCCATGGAGAAAGCGGTAGAATGGCAGTTTTTAAAAATATCCCCATAATGCATAATTTATTCACTAGTAGTCGAACATGTGGCTCATTAATTACGCTGATCTTTTTTACCGTTTGTTCATTTTGGACACGGCTGTGTGGCTTCGAAGCAGCCCATCTCCAAATCGTTCTAAAATATCATCGTTTATAATTATTTAGTGAGAATAATTATAAATTATTCTTTTTGGATTATATGCAGACTTTCGCTCACATCCGACCCGTTCGAGTCCATTGTCGAGAACGATCAAGGATTTGGAACAATATTCATAATATGAAAATGGAGAGGATGTTCAATTGAATTGAGTTGAATTGAAAACAAAAATTTTACTTTTTACAAATTTATTTCTCGATAATTGAAACACTTCATTTTGTTTTCATTATTCTATCCCAACGAAAACCCAAAATGTATGTACTAGTAATATAAAATGGAAATGTGAGGCTTAACTATAAAATTTTAGTTATTACATGTTTTTTTCCCTGCTTTTTCTATGGAAACCGACCACCGTGCGTCGCAAACTAAATGAAATAAGCGATGCGTTGAAATCGACGGTTTATTCAATGGACAACAGAATATCGAATGCCGGTGTCTATTTCGAAATACTACATGTACTGTGTCAATTTTATTTGCATATAGTATATGGTTTCATCCCCTTCAGGATTTTGTCAATGTGCGGTCTTATATACAAAAAAATATATCTGTGCGAAGAAAAACTTGAACTCAAAATATCTCGAGAATAACTGTGAGAAAAACCAAAAGAGTTTTTATTTCGATAAGTGGGTGTTGCAGTCCTCATATATTCTTGTTCCAAAGCCGATTACAGATTGTGTAGTTTTTCCTTGTTAATTAAGACTAAACCTACCAAGTTTTAAAAAGAGATCATACCGAAGTGAGACGCAGGCCGATTTTAATGCTACTTTGGGAAAAGATAGTTTTTAGAAAAATATTCGACAAACGTTTCTTTTATCAATCCTCGTTCGCATCGAAGGGATGAAAACGCCCCCAAACTTGAGAGTCGGAACCATATTTTGTCGAATACCTCGGTAAGCGGTACATGCCAGTTAGTATTACTGCTTGGTAGGTTAGTGTTAATTCTCGTGCGTGCAACAAATTCCAGCGAAGTCTAATTCGTCCGAATACGTTACGTTTCTTTTTAGATCGAGACGAAGATATCGATCATATATCAGCCCGATGATAGCGAACGTGTGAACGATTCGAAAGCAACGAAACTAATTTAGTAACAATATCCGTTTGTAGACCGCGAGTGTCCGTCATAAAGATTTCAAGAGAATAGAGAAGCGAGCTGTCCGCCGCGTTTATCGGGCGAAATAAACTGCAAGTTTTCCAAGCGTGCCGTTTTTCCTGAAACGACGGAACGCTTTTCCTCGGTCGTAACCTCGTGTGATATATCGGAGTGTTCATACGCCATAACGTGTTTGCGCGCCTTCTCCATTGGTTTACGACCGTCGAAGACTTCGCCCTTGATTTATCGCTGCCGATACTTCCGCTGGCACAGAGTCGGCACCCGCACGTTTTAATTTCTCTATCTGCTACAAACTGGGCCAACAATTAAACGGGTCTGCCGGGTGTGCGTCCGCGACGAAATTTTCAGACGGCACGTCAGCTAACACGAAATGAAAACGGCTCGCCGTAAAACCGTGTCGTCGAAAGGACTTGCGCGTATTAATTATTGGACTCGATAAGCGTCGCTCGGAAAACCAAGAACTCCGTAACGAAAGTCGCCCACGTGACTAGTCCAATAGTCACGTTCGCGTGTGTTGTTATCGTCTTCCCTTCTGTTCTTTCATTAACACGTTCCGTGCCGAGATTTTTTTACTCGAATCTTCACACTTTGATATTTTACTAAAACTTGATGTATTACGTGCAATTATTAATTCTCGTACACATAACAACGTAACAAAAACTTATCATCGCCCATTCTTGCGGTGGAAATTGATTCTTCGGTTCTAAATTTCTTGTAAACAATTTGTTCAGTTCACTAAGTAAACATGCAAGCGTGTACCATCGATGGTACACGTGGCACGGAACGTGTTAACCCTTAGCGGACGACGACTTTTTCGGCAGAGTCAGGTAGCAGGACGAGGCGATTTTTGCAAATATGTCGAGTGTGTCTTATATGGTACAAAGTGATCTTACATATAAACTATCTTACAAAAACGTTATATTTCGTTAGTTTATCTATATTCACACTTTTATGAATATAATTTTGCAAAAATTATGATTTGTAGTTTCGTTTGGTGTGGTAGTTTATAAAACATTGACCAAGATGCATTCTTGGTTTATCTGGACATGTATCATAGAAATAGGTCGTCTCATATCTTCCCTCTGGTTTGTTTCGACTGGAACAAACTTTGCAATCTTTCTTTGTGCCAGTAACAATTACATGCAGTTTTCCATTTAGACGAATTTCGTCAGAGTTGGCCATCGAACTTGAAGATCTATCTCGTGGTTGACGAAAATCTCCTCGCAATTTGTTGATCAAAATTTTGCGAAAGTTCAAATGTGTAACCGGCTGTTCGTTTCTCTGCCTTTTTACATGTTTGTAGAGAATGTACGAATTGATTAAATAAATTTCCAGTCCACGGAAAAATAATTTGCGCCACCACTTCGGGGACTTTCTCATAAAACAGTACGTTGAATAATGTTGGAGATAATAAAATCTAACATAAACACCGACTGTCGCCTCTCGCTCGCCACTCGTCCTGCCGCGCGAAACGCGTTATATTTGTTAATATAACACGCCCCGATTTTTATTCCCTTGATTCCATCGTACCTTCTTATCACGGAAAAATGGCACACTCCTGAACACAGAATGAACGGTCTATGAAATCTCTCGTACTCTCAATAGATATCAGACAATTTCTCTCAAGGTTTCGCGAACAAGTTCGGAATAATAACGAAATTAGACACCGTTTAGAGTGCGAAGCGACAAGATGCGAAACTCCAACCGTTTCAAAACTGTAAACGCGGTTTCGAAATTCGTGTAACAGATAACTCCAGAACTAATTGACCGGTCAGTTTCGATGAAAACACATTTGATTTGTTATCAGTTCGTCCATCACGAAACGAGGTAATTTTGTTATTTAAATGTCGGAAGTCGTTCGATGGTATTTTCGAAATTGAGCTCTCGATCTCATCGTTCTTTTTCTTTTCTCTTTATTATTATAATTATTATTTCCTCATATAGTTTGGGTCTTTGAGATTCGTAAAGAGGACATTGCTAGAAAATTTGACGAATATCATGGTCGTTGCTATCGCACGAACATCTAGAATTATCCGATAAACCTATTCGAAATAGGGCGGAGGCAATCTCATCATTAGAAAATGATTCGTTTTTTAAAGAAATATCATTCGTCGTTGCGCATTGTCCCACACACATGTGCGTCATTTAAAATTTTACAAACCGTGTTACTACTTTCGAGCAAGAGCGTAGTTTTTCCATTTCCTTCGTGGACTCCGATCCTCTCTGTATCTCGCCAGTCCATCTCTCGCAACCCTCTCTATTTCCTCGGTTATATTTAATCACCTCCTCATCTTCCGCCGATTCTCTTTATCGTTGACCAGATCCCCCCGTTTCCTACGCCCCTTGGTTTTCCACGCTTCAGAAAATCTTATCTCCATCTGGCTGGATGGCGGACGTGTCTCACTATTTTCCAGGCCCCGGAAATCTCTGCCGCTCAACCCCATCGGTCTCTGTTCCCGGGGGTCGCTATCGCGTCTGATCGCAGGCTTTCCTTCGGAAAAGCATTTTCGCGTGTGACAACGCCGGCGAACGCGCGATCCATTGATAAAGATGGCGACTTCCGTCGTTCATGGTTCGGCGAACCGCAAAAATCGGTCGCGTGTTTGGTCGCGCGGCACGACCCACACAGCACCACCTGCGGAGCCACGAGGCGATGCGTTCCATGGCTGTCTAGCATTTTGCGGCTCTCCCTTTCTCTTTCCCCCGATTTTTCCGCGTGCTATCATTGTTCCTCGACCACCATTACGTGTTCTGTACGTGCTCACGAGATCGTCGCCGCGGGAGCCGGCTGCGACAGCGGCGAGACGAGAGCGTTCGAGCGGGCCGACGCGACGTCCGCGTTTAGAAATTGATGCGATTCCGTCGAGGCGGGCTTTCCCTATCGCTCGTAATTTTTCCACGATCTATAGGAGCAGGCAGCCGCATAAATATTCGCACCGGCGCTCTAAATATAGCCCCGGCCACGAAACAGATTGAACTGGCTCGAACCGGTGTAGATCGAACCTTGAAACGATCCAGACCAATGAAACTGATCGGTAGCGGCAATTTGTTACGCGGGAACGTTCCACCCATATCTGCGAAGACAACAAGTTCATTCGCTAGATGCGCAGAGGGGTTGAATTGAGCTTCCGGGGACGCTTTTCACGAATTCATGATGGACATGATGCGTCATATTGCGTATCAATTATTTTTCGCGTATTCTTCAACCTCGTTCTCTTCTTTTTTGGCACATGCGTTGCGCATCCTGTTGGACCTAATAGATAATAACTATATATACAGGACGTTCAAAGAAAACCATTCAATATTTATATGGTATATAGGACACATTGCACTGAGTAAAAAAGCGTTAGTAAACATAGATTGAAAGGTCAACCGTTTCTGAGATATAAACATTTTTGTTTGCTAGTATCATGATTGACTTACTACTGAATTTTCGATGTTTACAGAAGATTTTCCACGCGTCCACCTTCCATTTCTACACACGCTTTGCATTTTCTTGTTACAAAGTCGCGAACTCTCTCGAAAATTCCACGTTTCTGTTGAATTGTTTGACATGCATGGTGGATTCGGTTACGCAATTCTTCCAAGTCATTTATCGGCGAGGAATACAGTAGGCTTTTTAAATATCCCCATAAGTAAGTTAATATACTATAAGTAGGAATAATTGCATATCAAATTTCATATGTTCTACTGATTTTTCATTATGAATACCAATAAAGATTTTCTTACATTCAAGATATGTTTTACAAACAAGACTCGTCATATGTTGTATAAGTTTCCGTGTATACACGTTTTCTATTAGGTTGTAGCATCTGGAAACTAAGACGGACTGTTTGGCCAAGGATGCTCCTTTCTACTTCTTGCAGGCGTCTTGGATTATTGTTCTTATGTATCATCAAATATACGCTATATTTGTCGAGCCGTTTTTAGACAGATGTATGGAGACCTCTTTAGTATCGCATTCGTCAAGTGACTCACACGGTGAGTACGGTTTTGTTAATGCCTTCTTCTCATTTAAAGCAAACCACAAAACCCTTCATGAAAATATCATGAAAAATTGCGAACACAAAGAACGTTTAACAAGAAACACTATTCAACCATCGATAGAAAATAATTCACGTTTTGAAAGATCTTTTGCGAAGTAAA
This sequence comes from Megalopta genalis, assembly GCF_051020955.1. Classification (NCBI taxonomy): domain Eukaryota; kingdom Metazoa; phylum Arthropoda; class Insecta; order Hymenoptera; family Halictidae; genus Megalopta; species Megalopta genalis. Next base: position 6,494,111 of record NC_135014.1, on the reverse strand, counting down.
TATTTCATTTGAATTTGCCATTTACTGATCATTGTATTACTTCGACACATTATCGCGCCTACTCGAATAAAATTTGTAGTTAATAGAATGTTTTTCTGTCAGGACATTAGAAAAATAAACCTTCAGATGAGAGAGTTTCTCTATTGTACATGTTACTTCATGTTTCTATTACATGCATTCGAACGAATTAAGCACAGGAAGGTTAATTAATTAAGACGCGCGGTTTGCGCAAGTTTTAATGCAATTTTCCTGTGACATAAAAAAAAAACGCGGCGACGTAGATCCGACAAGCTCATTATTAGCACGAACACAAGAGGTTTAAATTGCTTCGTGTATCTACCCTGGAATCGAATAATAGCTGTTTATAACCGTGCCGTTGGAAATAATTCGTTCTCGCAACTCGACTTTAAACACCGTACTTCAGATAATTTCTGTTTAAACATCTCGCGCCCGCCTACACGACGTATTACAGCGTTGTTAAGGCCAGAGTCACACGCGCGTCAAATCGACGGACGTCGATTGTCTCTTCTATTTTCTAGTAATGGAAAACATGGAAAATTTGTCCTTGTTTCTGACTAGAAAAAACAAGGAAAGATGATCAGCGTCCGTGTGACCGTAGCCTAACGCGAGAAACCATTGAAACGCATACCCCATTTAATGTCCGTACTCTTTTCAAATGCTAATCGTATGCTTGCCTGTTTATTCTGATCAGCCTTTTGTAAGGCGCCTGAAAAATGTGCAATGACATTAAAACGCAAAGAGTTTGCGTAACAGGATGCGTAAAATTAGGAGCATTATACGCATAAATTTCTCGCATAAAATTCGCTTACGTATTATTCGGAACGATTAGTTGACTAATTTCATTTTTTTTGTTTGTTCATTCGTTTGTTCCGTTACGTACTTATGAAAACAAAAATGTTACGCAAAGAATTATTGCTAGTCAGCTCTTCTTTCTCGAGCCAGTTAAAAAAGGTCCTTCGACTTCTGACGATCGAAAAACTTTTCAAATAAAGGGTTGACGTCGAAGCATTAGAAAACGTCAATGGTCTTAAAAAGGAACGAGAACTCGACGAAAGTGATGCGATATTTCCTAAAACTGCGAAATATGGCTTCGTAAAATATTTTCATCGTGATGCGAAGACATCCTCGAAACCAAGACCACATTTTTATGGACAAGTTTTTGGAAACAGAAATTTGGCGGAAGTTCAATTTTTCACAAAATGTGAACTCGACGAAATCTCGACAGGAATTTTTATATGTTGAAAGGGAATGCGCTTCAGATTCCTTTATAATACAAAGAAATGAATATTTAACGAGAAGAGCCACTTGTGGCGCGTCTAAGGGATTACTAAACTATTTCCTCATCAGATAAAAGAGGATGGACCGGAATTTTAATTGAATCATTCATTATATCGAAAACTTGATTCAACACGACAACAAGCCGCTTTTCTCTCCGAGATTCTTCAGCTAAATTGATTGTGCCGTGTACGTTACAACCATAGTGGCTCGGAAAAATCCTGCAAACAATTTAGTACGTTCAAAGCTTGGAAACTAACCGGAGCCCATAAATTATAATAATTGAGCTGGTAAACTCATAATTCCCGACGAAACACTTAGCGAGGGCATCTTATCTGTTCCACGCAATCTTTACAACGATTACAACGGAACCCTTCATACTTCCCTCGCAGTTGTGGGCGGATCAATTTTAATCACCCCAGAGCCGAGGCTGTTAACTTACGAGTGAGCAGCACGTGCTGCCGCGTCGCGCCGCGCGGCGCGTTGCGGCGCGCGGAAATAGAATTCGCGGAAGACAAGATCGCGATGATCCACCGTTCTGCTCGTCCGACGATCCTTCCGCTCGAACAAATGCTTCTGTATGTTTGGACAGTTGCGCCGAATACTTCGCACCTTCCGTAGCGCCAGTAATTCATCGTTCACTGGAACCATTAATCGAAACAATAATAAAGTGTCGATTTTACGTGGTTTATCTTCCAGATAAACTGCAAGAAGCCACTTCTCAGAAGAACAATCCCAAAATCTACGGTTACCTTTAACACGTTGACTGCCGCGTCACCCGTATTCGGGTGACAGCAAAAGTTCTCATCGGGCCACGTCACCCGTAATTCGGGTGACGCTGATTTGACTACTTACAAAGGATTTCCGAAAATATTTCGACAAATATTCTACAAGAGGTAATGAAACTATTGAATTCCTATAAAAATGGTTTATTAAAAAAATTATTCGCAGTGTATAACATTAAAACATTCTCTGCAAAGTTGAGGTTGATCAGGACAGCTTGGACAAAAAGTTGTTTGTTTTTTCAGATATGCTCGTGCCTCTGATCGGTCCATTTCGTATCTTTTATTTGAACTGTAGCTTCCTCAGTATCATCAACATTTCTTTCTTCTTCCATGACCAATTCTCGTAAAATCTCGTCAATAGTATCTTCATAACATTCATTATCGCTAAGATTATATTTATCAGTATCCAAATCAGAATCTGACGATGTAATTTTATTTATGCTTCTCCTTCCGGGCAATCCGATCTCTTTTCATTATTGAAAAAAATAAGGGCAGAGATTTTAAGTTATACCATTCGGTACTCGGCAAAGATTCCAACTGTTCATGCAGGAACAGAAACAGACATGAATTAACAGCGCACGCTTCCTATAGCGGCACGGGTGGCCTGTAGGAGATTTTGTTGTAAATACGCGTGGCAGTCAATGTGTTAATAATAATTTTTATTAATCTAGTTGATTCTTAATCAATACCGTTGCAGTTTTAATAGGATATTTCGTTGCATGTTGAACAAACGATTTTATATTTGTAAATGCAGATTTTCGTGCATTGTTCTCTCGAAACAATTTTCTTTCTCACGGTTGTTATAGATCCGGAACGAACGTTTCGTTCCCAAGGAATTGTTTCGGAGATGCCGAGGAATGCAGGGTTAATAACATTTGCGGATCTTTAACGGCTTATCAATGCTAATAAAACTGCATTACACCAAGAAAGCGTAACTAATTCTAAGTAAGATTGACGTGACCTGGGCGTTAAGAAGGTCAATCGATGGGATTGCAGAGCGGTGGAAGTCTCCACGAACGAATTGATTCTTCCTGAAAATAAGACTCGAGTGTTGACTGATTTACTGGCTCGTATTTCTCCTGCGATTAGCAAACTTTTCGCTTCTTTCGCCGAGGAAACGCGATTCGATAATTAGAAGCGAGTTAAGCAGATCGACAAAACGAAAACTCGTTAGCGGAACCATGAGGTTTATTAATTGATTTTAAACGGACCTTGTCACGGTTCCTTAAATATCTCTTTAAAAGCTTACAGAGTGGTTTTTAAAATATCTTAAGCACTCTTGCTCCGACTCTGCGTGAACTAATATCTCGATCGAGCTTGCAAACATAAATTTAGAGATCAATTGTAAGAGGAAACTTTCTATTAAAGTATGTTGAAGCAGGGTACATGAATGGAAGACCGAATTACGTTTTGCATTCACTTAAATCGCGTTTATTATAAGACTTGACACGTTGAACGCCACACGTCCGATTAAAGCAGGATTTCGGAGGTAATTTATAGTAATTTTATTTCTAACACAACTATGACGAGTACAGATAATATAGGGTAACAATAAAACATAAAGTAAACAAAAACAGACATTAGAAATATACTTATACTAATAATAAAGTAAAGTAATGAAATATAATATATACTTATACTAACAAATTATACTTGTAATTAAATTTATTTCTAAAATATTATAACATTTTATTAGTTACGATGGAATTCGTTAAAACGTTGTGAACATAATTGAGGTGACTCTGGATACTCAGTACAATCACCGTGTAAGAAGAAGAGATGGACTGACTTCGTCCTTACTCCCGTGATATTAAAGATTTTACTTTCGATATCGTCCGCTAAGTGAACCTCTATGAAACTATCGTATAATTGGTGAGAGTTTCTATTGTGTATGCGTGTATGCGTGTGTACGTGTATGCCATACCACCTACCTCCTTCCGAATACTCTAATTAGAAACCCGGTAATTGGTCAGATGGAATCGTTGTCAATTGATGTATTGATCGACATTGACCTTGACTACTTCGCAGACAAAGTGTACATTGTAAAGATTGTACTTCAATAATTAATTTCATTCGCACAAAATCTATAGTGAAACATAAAGTGTGCTACTAATTGCATCATACAATATTATCGTGTGTATTGACACGTGCAACATCTATTATATAATGTGTTCCGCGAGGCCATTCAGGATATTAACTGTATTTTAGATTAATGAATTCCATTTAATTACGAAATGTGTTGCTCGCGTTGAACGACGTTTTACACGAATTAATGTAATAATCGTGTGTGCGTGTGCGATCTTATAGCATGCCTTTTAATGCGTTTCCAAAATATTTTAATAGTTCGATAAACATTTTCAATGCAGTAAACACACAACGTAAGTATACCAGTTTCTGTTGTACATTAAATTAGCTACGAAATTAACAATAATTAACAATAATTAACAATTATTGAATAGATCACTATCACCTCCTACAATATGTATATATATTTTTCTGAGGACGTAATAAATTTACCACATTTTCTAAAAATGACATTAGTTCCCTCTAACTCTCTATTGCGTGATCTTCATCCTTTTCGTCTACTAAATAAATCATTTCTCCACACGTGCTCCCTCTTTCCATCCTTTCGCGTGTTTCCTGACTACTGCCCCATTTCTCTCTTTCTTGGAATTAGCCACTTGGAACGCGTTACGAAATGAACACGACAATCGAAAGAGTTATGGTAACATAACGTTCTTCATAATTTACTGTTTGAGGTACTAAATCATAGCAACCTCACAATGACTTTATCTCGAAATTGAAAAAGCATGGCAACTGCCTTTACGGGATACCGGGCGTTAAAAAGAAAATAGACTGACAATTTTTGTTTCGAAGAATGCCATTTTTTATCGGGTCGAACATATTTCCATTGAATACTAATGATAAAATGTATAACTGTCCCGATATAGCTATAGTTATTTTAATATAATTGCATTTTGTGTATCTGATTGGTCGATAAGTTGGACTTACTTATGGCGCGTGATAAATTCTTTGCTGACTATATACAAAAATTAGATACTAAAACTGTTAGCTCATACATTTTTAAAATCAATGAAATTATTTATATCGATGATTTAATTACAGGGACTACACTGGTGGAGATGGTACTGTAATTGCAATAAAAATAGCGTTGTCATTGTGCGTACTAATTTAAAATATAAAAGAACATTTTTTTACAATTAGCGGATTAATTTATGAGACACGCGACAGCAACAGAAAAAATGAAACAGAGAGTTAGCATAAAAAAAATAGAAGAAATATTATTTAAATGACACTTTAACTCGTTTATAAAGCGAATGCGGTGGAAGGAAACTCGATAAATCTTTATGGCGTGAGTAATTCGGCCGAAGGTTCACCGGGATGATAATCAGGGGTGTTGTCCTTAACGATAAGGGTGACTCCCGCATGCGATTCACGGTTTAGTGTCGGCGTAATTCAGGATGAGACCGTTCTGCGTGTCCGCGAGGAATACCATGACGAATATCCTTTAGGAAAACTGGCCACACTTGACATAATAAACTTCAAGGCAGAATCATGGTGGCTAATAGTGATGCGATCCTATAAACTATAATATTTCTAGCAAAAACAAATCAATAGTAACAAATAGAGTAAAAGAAATACATTTAAAACGTCATCGATAAATCTTAACAGAATTCATTTAAAACACCTTAAATAGATCATAACCAAATTCACTGTAAACACTTTAAATAAATTATTCATGTGATCACTTTACCTATACCTTGTATTAAAAGGGAGTTTAAAAATCTTTTCTATATAATAATTGTAGAAGTATTTGTTCAATTGCGATACTCTGAAGGTGATTTGCTCATTCACTATTAACACTAGATTTACGGAACCCGTCACAATGACGGGTCACTGATTTTTTAATTAATTTTTTAATTCAATTCAATTTTTCATTCATAACGTAAAAATACATTTATGAGTTATTTATTCAATTTATACGTTACAAAAACACTTGTTAAAAATCAGAATATGTGTGCCCTATTGTCACTTTTATAAACTAATATAAAACAGCTGTTTTTTGTGCTAGTGTTAAAATAGTTACTAACATTGAAAAATATTTTATGAAATTCTGAACTATAACTTACAGACTTCTAAAAACTGTAAAGTAATGACTCGTTGGCAAGAAAAATGGTCAAATCAATTTAACTTCAAGTGAAACTGTAATACGGTCAAGAAGAGGGAGCAAAAAATGGTTGAAGATTTCGCGTACGAGCAACCAGTGCGAACAAAACGAATTGTTAGCAAAGAGTCATCCCGAGGCCAACGAGCGTCGCGATACGTCCAGGATGCGAGTTGCATCCGGTGTATTTGCCGTTTCACCGATTTGTTGCATTCGCACTATAGACTGTGAGCGCGTCGACAGACATTGGCCAAAGCGCAATGCAGGAAACAAAAATTCTTCACGGGCCGCACGGTCCGCAAGAGTTCCGTCGCTCTCATTACAAGCTGGTTCTCATCGTTTCGCCGGGTCTCGGTTATTAATCACGAGTCACTCGTCGCGCACAACTTCCCGGAGCCGTGGATGCCCCGGAGTTTGTCAAACGTTTCGTTTAATCCCCGGTGTTGTTCGTGGCTTTACATCTTTGCCGACAAAGCTGGAACTCAGATATAGAAATTGCGTAGGAGGTGAGCTTGAGAAACGGTTCTCCAGGTAGTTTACAGCCGGCTTTAAGGTGGAATAACGGAGGTGGCTTGTCGGTTGGCATTGTATCGCCCCAGGGAAGCTTGACTTAAGGACGCTTTGTGTGCCGACAGACACAATGCAAAATCTGTCATATCGCCAGCGGCTTCGACCGCAGCAAGGCACCGGTAAAAAGCTCGGATCTTGCGACTCTGGAATTAGAAATCACTAGGCGGCGGCGATCCCGTCGCGCGAGACTGCTTGTATCTGTTTTCCGACACTGGAAGCTTTCACCGCTCGGCGAAATTACCGGCTTGGTTAACATTCGGTTCGTTAGGCGAACACGAAGGAAAATGTCCGCCGATGTTTCGAATTTGCGGGTCGGATCATTAGGCTCGTGCATCGAATTATACAGCAGAATGGTCAGGATAAGAAATCTTCTAAGCAATCGGAGAAATTTCTTTTTCATTTCAGTTTGCATAAAATTAAATGTGGAAACGAGGATTTTCACAAATGTCCGCGGTCTCGTTAATCTCTTATTGTTATTTCTGATCTTCTGTATTTCCTGGTGTCTAAGAAAAGCTCAATGATTTCTTTTGCATTGACAATTTTAAAAGAAGTTATTATCTTGAATCGATAAAAAGACAGTGTATTGTTTTACAAATGAAAATGCTACGGTTATTGAATTCCTTTTCTTTTAAGAAAATTTCGACTTGACTACAGGGTAGACAACAATTCATTTCGATGCTCGATAATGAATGTTGGATAGTGATTAACTCGTAGCAATTGTGTCTCTATATTTAATTAATTACCTAGGGAGAGAGTTAGCATTAGTATTTTATATTTATATTATGCAGGGTGGGCTGGAATTCGTAGTACAACCGAGCAGAGGGTGATTCTACGCGAAAAAATAAGGAAATAATTTGGTAAATCTTTCGGTAAATCTTTCTAAAGGATTTAGTTGTCTATTCTTCTACCGCAATTGCCTCCGTCTGAGATACTGCTCGCAAAGATTAATTGTTGCGACTATGCAATAAACGGAATGTTTCCACCACAAACTTTAAAGTCGATTTTCTCGAAAACGGAGCCCCGGAAAAAATATGTTACACTAAATTTTTTTTCTTATCTTTTCACCTAGAATCACCGCCTTCTCGGTTGTACTACGAATTCAGGCCCACCCTACGCAACAGTTCTACACGTTTAGTAATATTTATTGGTTCAACCTTGAACGCATTTTTCTCGAAATCCGTTTGTCCCCTTCAAAATTGTCAGTTTTCCAAGAAATCTAGAAATTGTAACTTTTGTAAAAATTTGTTGACCAATTAAGTAGTAAACTAGTCAGCCTAATATCTAAAAATAATTCAAATCACTTGGTCCAATTAAAAAAATCGACTGCATCTTCGTTCAATTAATTAATTCATCTTGAGATCAGTTACTAGAGTAGTTACTAGATTAGCGCTATTACTATCAGCGCGCAACAAAGTCATAAAAGGGTGCACATTATGCGGACTATTCCGCAATCGGTGATAATTGATAATCATCACGAGCGGATTATTACGCCTGCGGATGCAAATGGGTTAACGTTATTCCGTGTATTAAATCTTCATCGCGAGCCCGACTCGATATTATAATGCGAGTGGTTTATTTTCAAGTGCGATTCGCCAATCCGGCGGGTCAACGCATCCGATGCCCGATGAGGATCCCAGGAGCAGTGATTTATCATAATCACACATTATTCTCGTGCTGAAACGACTCAAGAGTGAGCGATCGAGCAGGAAAGAGAGGATGAGCGAGGGGTTGAGAGCCAGAAAGAGAGAAGCGAGGAGGGGGAAAGAGGAATAGTTCGGACCATCGAGTCGATTTTGAAACAGAAAAGGGACGAATCCGCGGCGAATGCGGACGGTTGGTCGACCGACCGCTTGGCCCCGCCTGGGAAATTGATGAAAAGTGGGATTTGACACGAGCGGTCCGTGCTAAGCGGATAACCGGCCCGTGCTCCCCCCGCGGCCTAGCCCGCGCGCTTCTCACTATTTTCGCGTTTGTCCTCCGAATTCCGGCTTAAATTATTGCGTGTAGCAGGTTACCACCTCTCGAAGGCGCGCACATTCGGCCCGCTAAGCTTCCAATTACCGGGGCTGAATTCAGCTCCGTATTGCGACTGCGTGCATTGCTTCGGGAACGTGTCTGTCCCTTTCCAGCCCGGCTCCTGGAGGACTACTCCCGGCCCCGTTCCCGCTAAAACACGGGGAAAGTAAATTGGAGGATGGTAATCGTACTCTGCACAGTTTTCCCTAATTCAGCAAGCTTCCTTCTCGCGTCTCCCCCCCCCCCTCTCTCTCTCTCTCTCTCTCTGTCTCCCGTCTAATCGTTTTATCTCTTTTCCACCTAGCGGGTCCGCTATTCTTGGCCAGAGCAGAGCGCGAAATAATGAATGGCTCTTAAGTTTCCACGGGCCTGAATTTCGCCGGACATCGCTCTCGGCTTCGCTCTATCCCTAGTCCAGAATCTCTCTCTCTCTCTCTCTCTCTCTCTCTCTCTCTCTCTCTCTGACTCCCTTCCCTCGATTCCGGAATATTCATTCGAGACTTCTGAATTGCGCGCGGCCGTTTTAAATCCCTTTGTTACGCGGCAACACTATACATACTGATGACGCGAATTAGGCGTGCGCTGGTTATATGACCGCTCGTAAACGGGATGAAAGGCCGTACGATTGCCTGAAGCGTGTACGAGTTCGAGGGAATTTGATAGTATAATTTCATAAAATTCGTTACTCGGCCTGGCGATGCGGCCGTTGCCAGCTTAACGCCTTCACGCAACGCTGAAATGAGAAATAGAAGCTTCTTCCACGGGGGGGGGGGGGGATATCTATACTCGTCGCTCCACTCGAAACGAAAACGTAGATTATTACCAAAACTGCGGATTCTTATGCGTTTATGAAATTTACAAATTTCCGTGATATTACGAGAGAATAATGTCGTCTTTACGTAGTCTTTACGACGAAAAATATTTCTATTTAGAATATACTTTTTCTCATTATTCTTGTTCCTATAAAATAGGAGTCAGAAGCTGCACGAAAATGGTGCCTACTACCAATTATCACAGAAACGTGCACAAAGGGCTGCTAAATTTTGTACATAATTTGTTTTTTTCTCTTTTTTCTTAAATCTATTTACTTAATATCGAATCTGTTTAATAGCAATTAGCAACCACTTCTGTCTATTCTGGCAGTGGGGGGAATTTGTTTGTTGTCAACGATAAATCGCAAAGAACATTTTTCGACTAACCGAGAATCGTGAACGGATAATGGTAAATGTGATGAACAGTACAACGAGTGTATAAATTTCACCGGAATGGGGCACGAATTTGCACTTGGTCGGATCGAGTCATATTTTTCATATATAATAGGGTCTTGATACATAACTGGTCAGATGGCAACGGGAGAGGAAGAAGAAGCGGGACGGAATAAGCGGGGTGCGTTCAAAACCTTGTGAAATGCGGGGTGAGCAACTATAACTTAGCCTCAGTCAGGGTTAATCGTCGTAATGCCGTGATTTAATACCTCGATGAGACGAATATCCTCCATTTCTAGAATTAATGGCGGGACGCACTTTCCCGTGACAAAAGAAAACGGAGATGGAATTACGAGACGTTTGTGCTGCAAATGGTTAATTTATTGTGCGTTAATCCGAATAGAACGCTCGCCACTTTTGGGCGTGGTGATTCCATTATTAACGTGTGCAAGCGATGGTTTCCTTTTAACGAAATTACAAAGTACAATTTGTAATTGGACTTTGTAACTAATGGATTAAGTAGTTGTATCACTATCTTATGTTTAAAGTCATCGATTAAAAGATTTTCGGCAAATTTTCGGCTCACCTTCGAAAATGGAGATTTAATATTTCCGTAGATAAATGCAAAATTTGCTCGAACGCGAGACTACCTTGTGAGAGGATTGCAAAATTCGCGACTCGTTAAAATTGACTCTGTCCGAACTTTTGCTATCAATTCATTTCTACGTCCCGTTTCAACCGACTTTTTAATGAGTTTAATCGGCAACTTTTTTCAGTGTAACGGCTATCGACGATCAAACGGTAGGTACGTGTAATTGTCAAATGTTCGATGAGATCTTAAGTTCGTTCCGAGCGTGATTTAATGGCCTCGGAGGGTCGATGAAAATTAATCGAGTAGTATCGTGTTTCGCCGGTATTGATCAACACACGAACTTCGTGCTATGCGTCGCGTTTCTCCGTCGTAATCGGCTTCCATCGGGAAGTATGAATTGTACATTGTAATATCCGATCGACGGTATGAAATTTTTACCGATCTGGGCTGCGCGTAAAGAATGAAGGACGGACAGAAAATAGGAAGACGTAATATTCGATAGTCCTCGGACAGCGGATTACCAGCGAGTCTGGAGATGCAAATAGAACGAAAGGGTAATGCTGCCGGCACACAGAGAACACATTGTTTCGCGGGCTTCATTATACGTTCAGTCAAGACCTAGACTTCAGCCGAGGCTCTGTCTAGCCATTTCCTATAAGAGCCAGTATAATTACCATTACGAGCTTAATCAAATTTCCGGCAATAATGACCACGCGGATCCACGCTGTCTAAAATTCGACACGTATGATGAAGGCTTCAATTAGGTCTACGAACGAGACGTTTTAGCGGATCACAAGCTGCTGTTCGGTTAACTACGCATCAACATCCGACACTTACCGGCGAACTTCGCTAGACGTTAAATTAGTTTCGAAACACTGGCTAGAAGCTAGCCGATTACAATAAGAAATGAAACACGTCCTTTGCATTTGAGCATACATACATGAAGACACAACTTCGAAAATTGCCACAATATCGAACTCTTAACTTTTTTCACAACAACAAAGTACAGTAATTTCTGTCTAATTCGTGCAATTCGCTCAGATTGCGCACAAAAATGGACAATTCGGGAAGAGGAGGTTCGATCAATCCGTACGATCGATCGTACGATATTAATCGTACCTCCTCTTCCCAAATTGTCCATTTTTGTGCGCAATCTGAGCGCGAATTAGGGAGAAATTACTGTATTAAAGAAACCAAAACTTGGAAGTTAAAATTGATCACAGTAAATACTTAACTCATTTCTGTTCTTAGTAACATTCAGTTTGTACAATATATTATTGCAAAAATAAATTTCAAGACCCAGTTAAAAATTAGCGTCATCCATATATTATGACCAACGCGACACCCGACGTGATAAATGAATTTGATAAATTTGTCAGCATGTCGTCAATTGTTCGAGCTCCGATTTCACGTGCATTGCATAATGCTTTTCCAAGCGAGTTGCAGCGCCTGCAGCTTGAAACAATACCTTGAAGTTACGCAACAGGCATCATACTTCAGCCTCTACTTCGCTTACGAAGTAAAACGTCAATGTGATAATTTCCAGGAGGCCAGAAAAATGGGGATATCGTGTTGCGGAAACTGATATCGAGGAAACGTTTCGCTGAAAAGTGTTCCCATGGCAATTTTTTTTAGATCGCCTATGGGGGAAACGAAACGAGGGAGAGAGGCAGAGGGAACGAGTGAAAGAGTGAAAGAGATATACACAGTATCGTGATTTTAATCCAGATCCGGACGGAAATGGAAGTAGTCACCGAATGTATCGCCACGTCAACGTGTCAAAACGATTCTTTCAGCCGTTTATCTCCGTGAACGGTCAGCGCTTGCCACTTTTTTACGTTCGTATAACCGCGAGAGACAGCATTATTGGCCGAATATTTCTTCCTGAAAAATTAATGCGTACCGTTGCCGAATCGAAACGTTCCGAGAACGTTTCGCTGCGCCTAAGTTTTCGAGCTGATCCATGCAATACATCATCCTTTTCGATATTATTCTCACTCTTTTTATTTACTATCCTTTATAAATCATTCAAAGTTTCCTCTACTGGTTGTACCTTTTATACTTTGCCACGCAAACAAATAATTCAAGATCCAAAATCTGTGCACTGTGATCTTTGAAAATTACGTAGATCCGATATTCTTTAACTTATATTTAGTTATCTGCAATTGTTTCGTAATTTGGTATAAGCACTTGTTTAAACTATGAAATTATAAATACAATTGCTTGAATTAAAATAGAAAATCAGGATGATCGTTCGTGCAATTATTTTTGGGAAGCATATGAGCGTATAAAATGCGTGTACCGGTTAACATGCGTTCATTAAGTACCTGAAAATTAATTTTTTATATTGTTACAGCATTTATAAAATTCGGAGAAAATATAACATTGTTGCAGCGACAAACAGACTTTAAGCAAATAATGGATTCAAATAAGAACCGAGTTCCATCATTTCGAAGAATTCAATTATAATTACTCTACATAATGAAACGCACATTGACGTTCCCAACTAGCTAAATATTTCAAATCTTGGATATTCCAAATCCGTTAAATCAATGCAACGTTCAGTGTACAATAATTGGCAGAAGAAAAATTCCTGGCAGATAATTCATCTTCAAAGTTTCAGCCACTCTCTCGTCGGAAGTTATCATTTTTTATTAGATCAGCTGGCTCCTCTGTTCGCGTATTCAAGAAGCGAACAATGCAATTATATTTATTTCATTGGCGGCCATCTTAATTCGAATCCTTTGCTCGGTTGGTTTTGAAAGCAACCTGGGAAAGCTGACGGGTTTTTTTTTGCATCGGTGTGCATCCTCGTCGTGGTTTTCCGAGCGGTGGGTTTCCTTTGCAGTTCCAGCCGTTATTAAAGCACCGAATGGCGACGATGTGGCGCCGTGCCGTGAATAAGAAATTAATTTTCTTTTCCTGAATCCGGATTCCGACGGGTCCGGCATCTCCACCCTCTGATCCTCCTTGTGATCCCCTCAGTTCTCTCTCGCCCTCTCAGTCCCTCTCTCTCTCTCTCTCCTCCCACCCCTCCTTCCTGGATAATCCAATCGCTAATAGGCAAGGAAGTCCCTCATCTTTCTAGTTACAAGCGTAAACTTCATCAGCAGGTTTCAATTACTTTTCTTTTCCACCTTCTCCGTATCCGGCAGCGTCCTCCGTTCCAGCGAATCTCATAGATTCGCTGCTCCCATGTCGCATTATCTTCCTCGCACAGGAAATGAGAGTTGCTTTCGTTCTAATGGGCTATTGATCGAACAACGGCGCATTGCTATTCTTGGCGGATACGTAAACCGTTTAATATGATTACCGTGTAATGTAATTACCGCGAGTCCCCCGTGCGAAAGTCATTTGCGAATACGATTCGAGATTTACGCGGATACGTTTGTGTGTTAGAGTTATGCGATGAATGATCCGATATACGGCTCTAACTCGACGGCACTTTATTAACACGAATGAACAGAACAATGCGACAGATAATTTTTCATCGATCCATGAACGTGTACGGTGTGCATAATAAATGAAAGACATTTAAAGAAAAGTAACGCATTGAATATAAAGGGTCGCGCGAATTGCTCGGACGCAATTGACAACAGTTTGTTTAACGTTCCTTCACTTGTTGACTTATCGAGCATCCGTGCTATCAAGTTCAATATGTACTCGCGAAACTATGTTGTGGATTATGTCGAATCCTATTGCTTCGAGTTTATTAGAAAACAATTTATAAGGAATTACGAGGTTGCGTTCGTTGCTGATGAAATTGTCTTTAAAAAATTCTTGTCACCATCTCAGATAGTTCGTCAAATACTTTTCGGATGTGATCGTTGGTAGTTACTGTATTATCAATGGGACACCCTAAACTTAAACTTCAACTAACGAGATAATCAACCGGATAATAGCAGACATTAGGAGTTAATCACCGCAAGAAACGGCTGCGTCCTATTATATTCTTGAAGCGACTGCCATTCAGGATACATCGCGAACCATGACTTACCACCGCGACTAATTTCATATTGCAAAAAAGAGGCGGTAGAGTGCACCGAATGCTAAGCGTTAAAAATGATTAGAGCCGCTTTGTCTATGGATACACTTTTTAATAATTAACAAAAATAATTACATTAATAATTACGAGAGTCATTTTATTTCTTTTTCTCGTCGTACGGATGAATTATCGTATCGTATGAAATAATTATTATGACATCGTACAATAGACCAATTAATTTTCGTCATAAATCCATAAAATCTGTAGTCTAATTGCAAATTATTTTTCCACTTGAAAAGATATTAGATCATATGAATAAAATGAAGCGTGCACTGTGTTAATTCTAAAGAAAAGGCTTTATTACACGGCGCGTCAGGAAGCTCTTTGCTCGAAAAATCATTAGCTGCGACTGACTTTCGAACGACGAATAAAAAACTCGGGTTCTCTCTTATCTCGAGACTGTATGGTTAGTCCTCATAGTCCGAGCTTTGAGTTTAACCCTTTCGCTCCGAACGACGGATATATCCGTCATCCATATGAACACTCGCGGAGCCGAACGCCGGATATATCCGACATCCACATGATCGCCCTCTGGGGACGAACGCCGGATATATCCGACATGCTGGTAAAATCGCCTCTTGTTACTACTGCGTGAATCTTTTGACGAAACAAACAAACGACAGTCCGAAATAAACGACACACCATTCAAGTTATATTTGTTCTACCTGCATTTCCCATTATTATTGTGTTACATGTCATAAAGGGATAGAAAATCGAAAGTACTAACTTTAGGACTAATTATTATGTATTATGTTTTGTATTATGAATATTATGTTTTATTTTATTACTGTATATTATATATTATTTCTTCACTTTTTCCATTGTTAATGAAACTTTTTTTACCTATTAAATAACTTGATACCTTATGCAGAAATTATAACTATATTGTTTTAAAGAAAAATCCCTTTTCTTCCCAAATACACTATCCACGCGCAATGTGCACAATTTCGGCGGGTGGTTCCGTTCAGGAGTGGCGCTACGGCGGACTGAACCGCCGTAGCGAAAGGGTTAAATATTAACACATTGTGTACTATCTTTTTTTTTACATGGTTCTAATAACAATGATTTGTTTTTGCTGACGAACCATAAGTCCATTATGGTCGATACGTTTTGATATTCTAGTATAATAAAATAATGATTTCAATTTACAGCATACTAAAAAAATTAGCACTTTCCGTCTTTTCAGCAATGACAAAATGTGATGAAAGATGGAAGCAAATATCACTAAGGTAATAAATCAGAATACTGATTATTTTCAAGTATGGCCATTATTTAATTTATTATTTATTACGGACAGTCTCTTAACACAACCGACTTATAAATCCTTTTCAAATGTAATCTAGCACAATTTTCCGTTCTTTCGTCACGTACACGCAACCAAACCAGAATAATATTTGCTCCCCATCGTGACCATTATAAAAACGAATTTACGAGTTCGATACACGTCTCCGATTATGTCGCGTCTGCATTATTTAGTAAAAATGAAAGAGAGTCGCGTGCCAACCAGCGATTCCGTTTCGACTTCTGTCAGACATGTTTGTGTATACGTTCCCATCTCATTCATCTTTGGTAGCGTGAATCGAATCGTAAGTATAAAATAATTGCGATTCGATTAATCATTAATACTTTCGTGGTCGAACGATTGCGGTGAAACTGAGTCGTCAATTTCTCGTTAAACACTCGATAATATTGACATGTTCGTATCAGAGAGAGTTATCGATCGTCTGTCATCGAGTTATAATTTTTCAATGACGTGCACGCAGCATTTCTTACGTCAAATTTCCCTCTATCTGGCATACTTCCTTGAAATCAACGATTCTGAGTGAAGTTCAAAATTGATGTACTTATAAATAAAATTAATCGAACGATATAAGTTGAGAAATACAAGTGAGTAATAAATATAATTATAATATCTTATCGTAGGTTATATAATATATAACCTCAATGTTTTAGGTCTAAGGTTTTAAATATATATATATAGACCTTTCTCGAGAAACATTTTGGATTTTTATTTTTATTATATATATATATATAAAATAAAAATAAAAGTAAAATAAAAATAAAAATCCAAAATGTTTATATATATATATATATATATATATATATATATATATATATATATATATATATATAAACAAACGATATTTGAATAGCGTCATAAAAATCCAAAATGTTTCTCGAGAAAGGTCTCTAAGACTACGGAAGTATCATCCGTCTCAATGATCCAGGCAAAAAAGCAACGTTTATTAATCATCGATCCATCATAGTCCCTAAAAAATGGAATCGATAAGACGTGTTCGCCACTGTAAGCGACTCTCGAGTTTTTCTCGTGATTTCATCCCTTGGGAAGGGGGAGGATTCCTTCGACGGCAATGAATTGTGTCCCGTAACATTTTTCGGTGGCACCCCATCTCCACGATATTTATCCATCGATAGATAAAGGCGTTCGAATGCCTTGATAACCACGATCTTGGTTCGGCTCTTTGCACAGGCGATTTTATGTGGGTGGGGGCGGGGATAGCATGTTCTATCGCGTCGCAGAAATTTACACGCGTCACGTCCGAGGCTCTCAGCGCTTCTATTTCAATTCCAGATATCGAAAGTGGAATCGATCTTTCGGGGTTCGAACGGACAAGAAGATTTAGTTCGAGATCAGCTATCCATGATATCTTTTGAATCTCGTATTTCGAAGTTATGTGCACATTTGTGCAATTTTGTATACCGTGTACACCGTACTAAGAAGTTCTCAACAAAATCGAAGTAATTTAATTAACGCGTCGAGTGATGAAAACCAATCGTAAAAATTCCCACAAGATCAGAATTCCGTAATTAATAAAGCTGAAGCTTATTATAGTAGATGGTATTTCATATATTTTGTATATATTACAGTAAAAATGAACTTTGAAAGCTAGTTTCAAATTAGTGTCGCCTACACGTTACACATCGTGAAAAGTTTATAAATCCAAGCAGTCTATTCAATAAAAAACAAACTGAAAAGATCGAATGCAATGCGGTGATTTTTTCCTGAATTTGTTGGCATTCTGCAGTTTAGAGTACTAAATATATGAGTATAATATATGAGCTTAAAATATATGAGCTTAAAAAATTATTACGAAAACTACGTGCGATATTGCGCTGTCGAACGTGTGCAGGGCAGATTAAATTCGATGACTAAATGTTACACTTCTCGGGAGATTCAATTAAGGATGTCGGTGCGACAAACCCGTTGTCATGTCTTGCAAGATTGATAGTTCCTTACGAATTAACGTAAAGAGGCGAATCGATAAAATGATTAATGAAGCCGGGCCTTTTATCTTCGCCCTGCCTGTAAACTTCTTTGCGGCGTTCAACATTTATTCTCTGTAATTACATATTATTTGTTGTAATCATTTATTGATTAAAATTGACGTTGCAATTCATTATTTTAACCAAGATTAATTACCTCGTTCTATGAAATCTGTCCCATAAAATTGTTCATAACTGGCAGTTAAGAAGTACAAAACTTAAATCTGGTAAGTGTGCCGCATTGTTTTAACACTATTTTAACATTGTTTGTATGAAATTAATTTTATAATCATTGTAGGAGGAAAAATAATTGTACTTGGAAAGTAATTTTGAATATAAAATTTCGTGAACATAGCAATAAAAATAAATGTAATAAACATGTTCATGAAACATATCTTTTGAAACGTTTCACAAAAATAGCGTGAAATTAAAAGTTTAACCGGTTTTTATTTTAAAATTTAACCCCTTTGATCGAAACAGCGTTAAGTCCATTACGTTGTATAGAATTTCTATAATTATTCACTACACATTGTGTTATTTTTAAAGGTTCTGTTTTACGTTCGAGTTACGTTCGGCTTCGCAAGTACCCACGAAGGTATTTCTAGAAATTGGTTTCTTTTGGGAACCGAGCTCGGCACGAAGGAAACGCGTTCTACAATTTGAAGGAAGTGTAGACCGACAACATTCGCAACTTCAAAATACTAAACCGTCGAGATAAGTGAAATCGCAGATTGATCAATTCTCTCGTCCAATACCGGGTGCCAGGAATTTATTTGATCGGAGAATTTTCTTTATGACGAAATGGAGAGAAACGGAAATCGTGTTGCAAACCCAGAGAATCGCCCCGGAATCCCTCGGTGTTTGATTGAAGAGAACAATGCCACGCGTTCCTCAACCGAGTTCCCCTTTTGCTCCTCGTTCTTCCAGAAAGCAATGCACGGCGCAGGCACGATTCCGAATGATTGACCAGGGAAAGAAGTTCCGTGACTGGCAAAGCACATCCTCGAACTGTTTCATTCCACCATTCTAGAGCTATGCTAATTTCTAGACACATAAACGTAACGGATGTACGGAATGTTCCGTCTATCTTATTCAATTGGATGCATTCGTCAGTTCTGAAACTTTAAAAATGTATATGAAGAAAAATTTCTTATTTTTCCCCCTCGCGGCCACCTTTTCGATTCTTTGACAATTTTCTATAGCAACGTGTTTTTATCATTGTCTGATTGTTGGCGATAAAATGTAGATTTTAAATATGTAAATACGTCGATCTCGCGATGACTATTTGTGGAAAATTCATGACAATTCAAAGGGAATTGTGAAATCGAATGTTTTCTTATTTTTGCCAGAAATAATTATAGTCGATAATAACGACTACTTTTTATCAGGGTTGTTGACGATAAAGGATACATATTAACCATGCGAATAGGTTGACTTTGAAACGATCATGTGCCGAACATTCGTGACAAATTAAATGGAACTCAGAAACCGAATCTTTCTCTATTTTTACCCAAAATATTTACATTCTATTATACATATTTTTATCATCGTTGAATTACGGGCTCGAGAAATTCATTTTAAATACGTAGACATGTTGACCTTGCAATAACCTTCTGTAGAAAATTCATAACAAATCGATGGTAACCAAGTTTCCTAATTACTGTTGACGATACCACACTACGTACGGCACGGATCGTAACGACTCCTAGCTAAATCTACATCTATCTAAGTAGTCAGCAATTCGGCGGCTGTTTGAAGAGGGCCGGTGAAATAGCTGGGAAATTTTTGCAGTCGACCATCGGTTCCGGAACTGTTAATTCCGTCGGGAACGCAGAAATAACTGACGGAACGTTGACTCGGCAACAGTCCGTAAATGTTGAATCGTCTCGTGCTGCACTCGGCTCGTTTTCCAGCAACTCGACGTCGCGGCTCCGCTCGGCTCCGCGCGGCGCCTTGCTGAAATTAGCCGTATCTGTTGCATAATAACCGAAACTCTTGGTACGTCACGCGACGCGAGAGGCATCGCGTCCCTGTCTTTACAAAATTACCGTTTCGCCAAACGCAGCCGTGACGCTGTTCAACGATGTTCGACGCTCTCGACGGAACGTTCCCCTCGGTCGTTTCTTCCCTGTTCCGTCGCGAAGCCCGGCGACGCGAGGCTTCTTCGTCGTTCGCCCGGGTTAAGAAGGCAGTCGGGTCGAAACTAAAACTAACTTGTAACCCCGGTAACTGTGTAACTGCATTACAGCGTGCCACTTGTATAAATTAACTGGAATCTCAAGAAGTAAGTACCCGGAGAGCAAAGCGCTAGTTGACTTGCTAATACTATTTACTAGCGCGAGCAGCGAGAGCACGGGTGGCGCTAACGTAACACTGTCACCTGGAAATTGTTCCTCATAGGCTGACAGCTACGTCCAGCTTCAAACGGCCGCGGCCGGCGCTCTCGCCTTTTGCCTCTGATTTCCCCGACAACGCCGCTCCCGTCCACGTGAGTAAAAGTCGGCCCGGCCTTTCCTCGACCAGCCACCGGACCAAGCTACCCTCGCGCCACCCCGTATTAACATCCTGGAAAATTAATGCCTCGTTGCGGCCCGACGAACCGAAACAGTCTCCCCCTTAACGAACTTTCCGGGGATACCGAACACCGTCCCACGAACCCACTGAATACGCGATTTCTTGGGCCGTGCATGCATCTCGTTGTTTTCGCAAAAGGTTTCGCCGTTATTACTTACGCTAGTCGAGAACTCGTAACGTTTTGCGAACTATTTGGTTGGCGCATATCAAATGTCGGATTTTCTTTACACGCGAACGTTTGTCTCCCCGTCTTCGTTATGCTTCTGTTTTTGGCACAAACTCGTTTATAGTCGTACCGTTCATTGCCACAGTCGCATTTCAACAAAGACGATTTTCTCAAAAGTGATCCATTTTGGTATTTGTTGCAAATTTCGCGAGGACATGAATTCAACCGATGTTCGCGTCATTTTTTTTTATTCGAGTATAAACTTGTTAACCCACTTTGCACTCGATGCCATTTGAACTGTAAATCTAAAATAATTTCTCTGACTTATAGTATCTCCATTTTATAGACAATCTTTTTTAAATATCTTTTTGTAACACAATAATTTTTTAAATCTAAACTTTGTTGATATGAAAATTATCTTGGAACGTGAAATATGTATATATAAAAATATGTATATATGTAGGTGGTATATACTCTCTAAAATCGAGCTCTCGCTCGCATTCACTAGAGCAGACTTCTGCGAGTTTTACTTTCAAGAGCAAAAGCGACATTTAGCAAAGAGTACTCTCAGGTTCGTATCCAGTCAAGAGCGTCAGTGAAGAGTGTGAAAGTTTTAACGAAAAATTTTATTTAGAAAAACCAAATTTTCCTGGTTAGAGATGAGAGACTGGCAAGTGTGCAAGTTGTGTTAAAAAGTTCATACTTTTGAGGTCCAATATAATACGGACTAATAAACTATTTCCGTGGTATGTCATAATTGTACTGCTATAATGTATGCCAGTTTTGAAAGTGCTGCTAAAACTTTGAGGAATAGTTTCACCCCTAATCACTAATGCTAGACAGATCTCGATCGATCTCGAATCGAAAATAAAAATTTTCTTTGTCAATTTCAAGAAACACATGTTCTTAACAATTTCATATTAGAATAATATTCCTAAATTCATCTCAGGATCTCTGCTTTGTATTTCATCCGTTCATTTTCAGATACGAATGTATAAAATCTGTAGTACATTCATTGCAAAGAAGTAGTTTCAGAAAACTATCCAACCTACTATTATCACAATTTGATGGAGCTGAACTATAATATAACAAAATAAAATGAATACTCGTAATTTTATAAGAAGATTCGATGAAGATCAACGCGACAACTTTAAATAAATGTCTCCACTTCATACTGGAACAGAATCAAATGAAAATTAAACAACGAACTAAACTAGAACTAATAATTGCGTGATTGAACGGTACTCGGAGTTGTTCGAGGAACCAAGAAATAATCGAAGACGAATTCCGCGAACTGACTTTAATATTAGACTGCGAGAATTCTTTAAACGTTTCAAAGCATCGTATTATTCCTACTTTCGTTTTATGCTTCGCCACGCTCAATTTTTTTTCCACCTTCCGCGTAAGCTATTTCCTCCGCGTTTCTTGGAGTCGTCCCGGCTCGCACGCGTAATTTTTCATTCTTATGAATTCCATCTTTCCTCGGCCGATGACTAATATGAACCCAGCCACGGCGCGGATGGTTAATACCAGTTACGAGTTTCTTTCCGCTGAAACGCGGGAGCCCGCGTTATAAACATGTACATTATATGCAGTCACACTTCGAGATTTTACGCGATTTTATCGGGAAACGCGCGAGCGCGCGCTGTTTTCGTGGCAATTTTCGTGATTGATTCGGAGCAATTTTTCCAACGGTGACCGCTTCGTGGCACGCTCGAGGCGACCCGATTCTCCACGTCGGACCTAGGAGAATCACGCATCAATCGGGAATTGCCTCTGATGCAAGTCGTAAACGTGGCGATTTGTTTCGTTCGCCCAACGAGCCCCTCACGCCAGCTAATCTCACGAACACAAATCCCTGCGCCGACGAAAGTATTGCATTATGCCGCATTACTCTACATTTGACCATTATATATTTTCTAGGTTTGCTTTCATTATGTCGCGCATGTTTATCCAGACGTACGTCGGTATAAAGCGTTTCCACCTTTCCGTTATGTTGTCGTTATTTCTCTCCTGCAATTTTTATTTCGGACGCTTTAAAATCGTTCGAATAACACATCTCAATCTGCAAACGTCTTTTGCGGTGATTCTAGAAAATACAGTTTGTTACGAAAGTTGGTGTGACAGTACATCCTTCGGACACGAATCTATTTTTTCATTAACATTATAGCTCCCGAAAATGAGGATATTTTCATTTTTGTGAAGCGAGAAGAGGTACATATTGTATCAACGATATAGTGAATTTAAACTTCAGCGTTTCCGTAGTTGTTTTTCTAAATATGCTGAATTTTAAGACTAGCTTTACGGAGCTCAAAAAACAGCTGTTTTGTTTTAATTGATAAAAGTAGCAATAAGACATTTATTCTGATTTTCAACAAGTGTTATTGTAACATTAACGAGACGTAACAATTTGTAATTCTTAATACCCTTAGGGATCGCCGCTCGAGTGCAAAGGGTTAAAAGCCGTGAGACGCGCATACATGGATCGCGATAGGTAGAAATAAGGAGAGAAGTTAAAAAGTGCAAGTTGCAGCTTAATTTGCACTTAATATCGTAGGGGAGAAGTTTGGAATAAATGAGAGTACACGCAAGGCTAAACTCGATGATAAATGCCACTCGGGGAGACCGGGTCCGATCAAATTTACGTTGCGGAAAACTCGGCGTGCATGGCCCACGGTCGAGTTTATAATAGATCTTATAGTGTGACATGATTGACGTTGTCGCGCTGGGCGTTCGTAATTTTCTAACCTTCCGGAGGGAAGGCCAAGTTAGGACTAGCCATTATTCTATGTCCCGTTTTCAACGAACGGCTGCATTTAAACTGCACTTGACTATACTTGTCGGCACTTACCAGGTCGATGCACACCCCCGCAGATACACCGACGTTTCAGCAGCTCGTTTCGTTAACACGTACCGAGGAACAGCGAACACATTTAGACTCAAGGAATGAATCCTTGGCTCGCACTTCAGCCCGAAGACGGAAATTGCAGGAGGCACCGTCGAAGCTCCAACGATTCGCATGGAACAACGTCATTGTAACCTCTGAATTTCTCTCCGGGCGCGGGGGCGTTAATTACGCGTTAATTGACTCCGCGAAGACCTTTTCGAAGCTCGTTAACTTGCGGTTGCAAGCGGCAAGATTATTTATTATAACTGATGGATCCTACGGGATGCTTCGCGCTGTTTGGACCGACTCTCGTTCGTGCAATTTTCGGAATGCCGGCTGCGGCAACTATCCTTCAAATTATTATACTTAACGTTTAAATGGAAATCGCGTCTCTTCAAATGTAAATTATATTTCGTGCGAATCTGTGCTATTAATTTGTAGAGACTTAAGAGATTTAAGTAATTTCGAGGGGGTATTCTCGCGTGCGAATCTTCGAACGGACGGTTTCTTTTGTTACATTTTTTTGAAGAATGTACGTTCAAAAATACGTCTGCAAAACCTTATAACTGACGTAAAACGAACTTCTTGGAAAACAGTTTATCGATGTACGAAAGTGAAAAATTTTCTAAAATGTTCTTTTAAATAATGTTCTAAAATATACTAGTTGAGTTATAAAAATGATTATCCGTTTAAACGATATCGTATATTAAACGAATGAGCTGATAATCACAGCTCTTGCATCATGTACAATACCTACTATTCAGCAGTAAATCATGCCGGTCAAAATGACTGGTCTTACATTATTTATTTTTAAATTGTTGACACAAGAAATGGCAAAAATATAGAATATTCTTTTCTTTCAAGTATATATGTATTTCTGCCCATCCGAAGTTAATAAAGAAACTTTATTAATAAAATTGTGTTTCATTTCATCAGAGAATGAAATATCTCATTAGAAAGTAACATTTATTTTTTAGTAACAACTTACCTCAGAGCGTTAACAACTTGCCCCACAAAGGGGTGAGAAATTCTTCTTCAGTTGACCAAAAAAAAAACGAGTTTCTATGAAAACATATTGCAATATATTAAATTTGAGTTGGCAATCTTGAAGTAGAATAAATTTAACAATAAAGTAGTCAGAAACGAAAAAGTAACTGCATTATTTTTTAGTCAATTTTTATGTTTCCTCGAAATCGGAACTTCTAGCCCCGGTCTCTCCCCTACAACTAATTTATAATATTATTATATATTAAAAGGATTTCATGGATTTTTTATATTGTCCGTGCAACAATTCAAAGCCACAAAATAGTAATAAAATGGCACTCTTCGATGTATTTGTCTTTCAAAATGATCAGAAAGAATCCCTAACCTAATTGTAATCGTAAGAAGCTCGAAGCAATGCTCTTTCCAGATACAAGATCCAAAGAGTATGTATCTCCTGATATTCAGGTACCGCGAGAGAGCGTATGAAAAGTCCCGACACTGCTCTTAACGAACGTATATACTTGTATGCTAAGATTCCCCGCCCCAAACCACGCGATCGCGGAAAATTACTCGTGAAACTACGTCAGACCTGAAGTTGTTACCGCAGATTGCTACGATGCGAGTGACAGTCCTTAACTTTTCATTCACGCGGAAACTTCAATCTAAACTTTTCTTCCCTTCCCGTGCCCCTGATCCTCGGCGCAACCCCCCGAATCTCGCCGCGACCGCGAGGCATTGGGATGCACGACATTTTCGGCGAGATTTTCCGCGGAAAGTCATCTTCGATGGCTCGTTTCCGTTCTCCTCCCCCTTTCGGCCCCGCCGCCACCACTTTCCCGCTCCTTCCACCCTCCCTTGAATGGGGGTGTGTCGTCAATCGAAACTTGAAGCGGCACTCGTTACAACCCTCTTCGACGACGAGGGCGGTCGCCGACGAGGCAGATCGACGAGTGGCTGGCTGCGCGCTGCACGCCGGATGAATTCTGGACAACGAGAGCTACGGAACTGCCTCGTAAAAAATGATCCTAGCCGGTCGTAAAAATGGAACGAGCCGGAACGAGCCGGAACAAGCAGGAACGAGTCGGTCGGCGGCTGCTCTCTCGGCACCGGTTCCACTGGATCCACGGAACACCCGAAGCCGAGGATGAGAGATGTAAGCGACGCCGATGCAAGCGGATCCAAAGCCGAGAACCTGCTCCGCCGGATTACATAGGTCTTCCTGGCGGAATGGAAACGCTTCGAATAAACCTCCGAGCTGACCGACGCGTTCTTCAAGATGCTGCTTGGCGTTTGTTCGCGTTTCGTCTTTTTAACACGACCCTTGATCTGTTTTCGCGCGTAATAAACTTCATATTTATCGTATAAAACATGTTAAATATTTTTATTTTGTTTATTTTTTAATAAAAAAATGTAATATGTCTTATTCGATAAATATAAAGTTAATTGTTTTCTTCGTTCTTTTATTTTGTTTATTATTGAATAAAAGTATGTAATATGTTTTATTCGATAAATATGAATACATGACTACGGTATTAATCAAAATTTTTCATAGATACGGTCGAGGAACTGTTTTCGAAATGGATAAATTTTGATTATATGTTGCAAAATATAAAATTATTTTCGAATTTTATAGATAATAATTTGGAAAAGTGTAAATGTGTTTACAATGAAATAGATTGAGAAAATTATACAATTTATTAACAGAAATATTTTAATCATTTTTGTAGAATAGCTACCATGACATACATCATTTTTATAAAACAAGATTGCATATCCCTACAATTAATTTTTGACAGTCAAATAAATGTCTGTCAATTTAACGTCGAGGTTACCCAAGGCTTTAATTGTCATAGTTTGTTAAACCGAAGTGAGAAATCTGTTAATCGCGAAGACAGAAGATGCGAGGAAATGACATATTTTTCAGTTTCAAAGTAGCGTAATAAAGTTTAGAACGTAATTTACGTGAAGATATTAAGCACCGATTATAGTTTCGAAAGTAAAGTTGTGTGTAGCTTTTCTAGTGCATGCGTGACGTTAAGTTCGAGCTGGTATCGTGATTCTATAACCGTTATAACACCCTGTTGTTGCAGAAACTTTGTAAGAAAGTTAATATTTCATAAGGAAAAATTGGACACCAACTTTCTCATGTGAATATACCGTACTACCGGCTTTGTTTCAGGAAACATCAGTTCTTACAATCTGTTAGCTGACACAATTCGAAACCACTATAAAAGATGGTGGACGAGGAATAATCAAAATTTAGTCACTGAAATTAATTTTTTAGTTAAAAATATGTTATTAAAAGTTTAGGCTAGCTGTAAAGTACAAATTATTTGTTCCATTTAACTTTGCATAAATCTTTTCTCGACTAATAATCATTTACTAGTTTAAATATTAATCTAGGAAAAAGGAAAAATATTGCAATCGTAATTAAACATTTTACACCAGCATTTTTTAGTTGATATATGTATATATAATACTACAAACTAATATATGTGTATATGGCACGAATATGCTATTAAAATCTGGATTTACTCTACTTCAACTCCTGTTAATTTTCTGCAGAGACTATTCTCGTATATAGAACATTAAAATTTCCTCTATAATTCTGCGTTTATAAATGTGATTACGGCAATGAGCAGTTGATTTCATCCGGAGTTGGAAACTGGTTTTTGGCCCCTGTCGAGCAATCATTTTAAATATATATGAAAATGTGACAGTAATATAGCTTCAGTATCTCTCAGCGAAAACCGAGATACAAGTGGGTTACAGAAATAGTATGTCCAGCTTGTCTTTTTTGCTATTCACTTTTAATATTATTCATTTAAAATGTGAAGCACATGTTGTGAAATGAAACAACTTTATGCTTCTGCTTTTTAAATATATTCTAGCGTCAATAATTTTAGATCTCACTGTAAATCTATAAATTATAAAAACAGTAGTGTTTTTTCTCATTTACAATATTTATTTGACATACTTACCACTTTTGCGAAATTAGTTGTCCAGATTTAACATTAATTTATAACATATAATTAATATAATAATTATATAGTGAATGTGATTTATATTTAACATAAAGTTACTTTACAATCTTTGCGATTTTTATATCAATGTATGTTCGGACGAATAAATTCATTTAATGGTTTCTAATTGAAGCGTTTTTATAATTGTAATACCCGTAGAATAAAATCTGTTGAACCGGTCATTTGACCGACGATGATATCGTTGGTGTTAAAAATCGTTTCCTACGAACGAATTTTTACAATTTCAAGAATTTTAAAAGAAACAATACGAAATTGGTTATTTTGTCACGGTAGATCTAGTGTTAATTATACCTCCGATGAATCGAGACAATTTTTGTTTCTTGCATATCTTCGTTCGCTTTCATTCCTACATTTTGATAACAGGAGAAACAAATGTTGTGCGGATTAAGACGAAACAAATATCATTCGTATTTCGCAGATTAATTGTGCCCGTAATTATGAAAGTGGTCTAAGTCAAAATTTAAAAAAAAATGAATTTTCACCTTTAGATAGTAATTGTAATTACAACGTTATACGGAATTCATTTAGTGTTAATTATGAAAGTGGTCTAAGTCAACAATTTAAAGAAATTATATAAACATAACTTGAAAATACCGCGTGGCCCTCTTTGTCGCGTTTCTGAACTACATAATAATGAAAATAAAAAAAGCAAATTACTTATACAATCCTGAACATTACTATGAATTGATCGAAAATTGTAGAAAAAGAAATACATTTTCGATCAAACGAATGTCGCAGCCGGATTTTATTTCAACGAAATCACTTGAAAAATCAATAACAAGGAGAGTAAAAAATACCGCGGGCGAATCTCTCTCTTGGCTAAAAATTTAATGGATGAGATTCTTGAAAAATGAACCTTGTAAAATGTTTTATAAGACTTCTTTAGATGATTCTGAATTCCAAGTTTTGGATCTTTCACCTAAAAGAGGAAGACCAAAAATATACGAAAATATTCAATTACTTCCATTATACAACACCACTAGACCAGTAAAAATGGATTACTTTTTAAAAATGATTAATAAATGTTTATGAATTATTTCGTTAAAGTTGTTGTTTCAAATGGACCGTTTATTTTGAAAGTGGTATAAGTTCTTTTTTTTAAAGAAATTCAAAATGCCGAATCTGAGCTTGTATTGTCTAAATACCCCACGCAACGCCACTTACAATTTCTTTCGATGACATTGGACTTACACCACTTTCAAAATAAACGGCTTAAACAAAAATCACAATTTTTTATTACTTTAAGTCACTTATAGGACATTCAGTTAATTTTGAAAATGGTCTAAGTCAATTCAAGCTTTAAAAACATTTTCCTATGAAATTCACACAAAATTTCATATCTATAATAAATTTCCATTAATCAAGACTAATAAAAATATAAATTAAAATGTCGCATAATGTAAAAATATTTTTTAATTTATTCAAATGCGATTCATTAAATATCTCGAAACAAGAAATATATGACTTAGACCACTTTCATAATTATGGGCACAATTGTCAAATCTTCATTGCGAGATTAACTCGGTATAATGCAAGGGGTTGCGAATGATTCTGGAGCTCGCTGTAGCTGTGGCCGATCAAACGGTCGCTGGAAATAATTAATGGTCCATTAGCTGTTATATTTCCGTGATGACGGATAAGAACCATTTCGGAAAGGCACGTTTTGAATTCAGTAAACCGGCACGGTCGCCGGTTGATCGACAATATTTGCCGGATATTCGACTGTCGATTTCACTTCCATCTGAGGAGGATCGATGAAACGGCACCGTGCACGCAATCGACGCGGCGTTCACTTTGACCGGCACGGGTCCCGACACGGTCGATATCCTCCGTTGCAACATTCATGGCGTATCCGCAGAGTCCACCGACCGTTTCCACGTGTCACTTTGCAGGCATCGATACGCGATTATTTACGTGCCACTCCGGACATCAGACACTGTCGATTATTCTCAACCGGAGCAGCAGTCCCTGAATCATATCTGACCGCCGCTTGGCGATATTTTACATGCATCCCACGTCTGCCGACCTCCGAAAACGGAAAGCTGGCCCCGCTGTCTGTTTCAAGCGAAATGAGAAACGAGCTATAGGATTATTATAAACTAGGGACATATTGCCGGGGGGGGGGGAGCATCCGCGCCGCGATACTCTCACGAACAAACCGACAGTAACTTCGACGTATTACGTATTGAATAAGCCACGGAATACAAAGTAGCTGAACAAACCGCCGGCGAGCCGGTGACTAATGTTGAGAGCGATCCTAAGTTGTTGCCTATACCTCTTTTCGCGTATGCACGGACAAATGAAATATAGAACGGTGCTCGACGCGTCGGTTGCGAGGATGCATGCTTGCGGTGACCTTTTATGCGCCGATGATGCACGCAATTTTCTACGCGGTACTCTTTTTAGCTTAATTGCAACAGAAATGTACAGGTGCAGCTTCGAAAGAGTAAAGAAAGTAAATGAATTGCAGGATACGAATGCAGTATTTTCGTTTTGTCGGAATTATTGGGGAAACAATGCAATTTCTATTTTTATTCTGCAGAAAGGTCGTAAAATAAGTATTAATTCTCATGGCAAGAACAATAATTGTGCATGTACAGCATAAGCAAGCTCTTAATTAAATAGTTGCATAATACATGTATTCTATTTATATTTTCATTACGTTTAAGTTTACACAAAGTTCCCAATCTTTCTAATTTGGTTATTAAACTTTCTGTGTAATAATATTGAAACATATCTAACAAAGAATAGTAACCGATGATATATTGTTCGTATTCGTGGTTAATTAACGTATGCGCGTCAATTGTATTTTGTTGACATTAGTGCACGTGAGTGCTATACAGAATGAACTTTGATTCGAAGCAGCTTGTTTTATATTAATTTACAAAAGTAGCAATAAGGCATTTATTTTTCGATTTTGAACGTGTGCTATTGTAATATTTGCCGCAAGTAACGCACATATTGATTGAATAACTGATAAATCTGACTATACAATGCGAATAATCGTAAATTGAAAAATTTTGATGGGTTCCGTAAACCCAGTGTTAATTAATTACGTATACTCCACAGTCTCGCTGATTGTGATTGCTTCTTAACGCGGATAAACAGAAAGTGAATCAGTCTAATTGGAACTGTATCTTTCAATCAACTCCAGCAATTGGGAGTGCGTCTGCGAGGTTTACTTTGATGTTGCCAGTTGTCTCTTATTTGTCTCCTAAGCTAACGTCAAATATACTCACCGGAATATGTACGTATGTAGGCTTGATTCTATCGTATCGAGGAATTAATTGAAATATCCTTTGGCAGATAAACTGAAGCGACATCCGCTGACAAACCGGTCCGATAAACAATTAGATGTAATGAAATCTGCGACGAGCTGTGATTGCTTCGAACAAATTCGAAACAGTGAAACGGATTTCAGTAAGCATTATTTAGAACTTGATGTTCTCAAATGATATCTCCCACAAGCTGTAATTATTTCGAACAAATTCGAAACAGTGAAACGGATTTCAGTAAGCATTATTTAGAACTTGATGTTCTCAAATGATGTCTCCCACAAGCTGTAATTATTTCGAACAAATTTGAAACAGTGAAACGGATTCCGGTAAGCATTATTTAGAACTTGATGTTCTCAAATGATATCTCCCACAGGCTGTAATTATTTCGAACATATTGGAAACAGTGAAACGGATTTCAGTAAGCATTATTTAGAACTTGATGTTCTCAAATAATATCTCCCACAAGCTGTAATTATTTCGAACAAATTCGAAACAGTGAAACGGATCTCAGTAAGCATTATTTAGAACTAGATGTTCTCAAATGATATCTCCCACAAGCTGTAATTATTTCGAACAAATTTGAAACAGTGAAACGGATTCCGGTAAGCATTATTTAGAACTTGATGTTCTCAAATGATATCTCCCACAAGCTGCAATTATTTCGAACAAATTTGAAACAGTGAAACGGATTCCGGTAAGCATTATTTAGAACTTGATGTTCTCAAATGATATCTCCCACAAGCTGTAATTATTTCGAACAAATTTGAAACAGTGAAACGGATTCCGGTAAGCATTATTTAGAACTTGATGTTCTCAAATGATATCTCCCACAAGCTGTATTTATTTCGAACAAATTCGAAACAGTGAAACGGATTTCAGTAAGAATTATTTAGAACTTGATGTTCTCAGATGATATCTCCCACAAGCTGTAATTATTTCGAACAAATTGGAAACAGTGAAACGGATTTCAGTAAGCGTTATTTCGAACTTGATGTTCTCAAGTAGTCTGTTAAAATTTTCTTCGTGTTACTTTAATCAAGAATACTGCAAACCAGCAGAAGGTGTTCGAATAAAAATGTTATTAACGATGATAACGCAAAAATTGTCAAGATATAAATTTCGTAATTTATTTCGTGTACAATGTAAGCTAACTTATGTTACATCAGTATACATTTACAGTATAATACAACGTGTTAGACTGCAGATTTCGACACTTACGTTTTACGTTTTCGTATGTACGTACGAATTTGTGTTCCTACAATTTGTTTCAGCAAAAATGTATTTTGATGAAAGCTCTATCTACAAAAAGCTGCTTATTAAAATTAATCGCCCACTCGTTTGCTAATTTTAGTGCCATTTCATTATTCGGATGGTGGCACTCCTAAATTAATGCAGAGGGGTGGTGAGTTGCAAAAATAGATACGCAATGAAGAAGAAGCCTATTCATTTCCGGACGCTGTTCTCATTTAGAATGTTGATTGAATTGTGAATAATTTGACGGTGGCTTCGCTTGATCTAGGATGTAACACATAAGTTGAATCAACTGATCGTTCGATTCGTATAAAAATATTAATGTACACGTAAGAACATGAATAAAACCATGAAAGAAAGTAAATCATAAATAATGATTTGCAGTGAATCGTGCATAAATTTGCAACAGCGTGTACGTGACTTCGAAGACCGATAGTGACCATAGTTACAGCAAGTTGGACAGCAACGGTAATAAATAGACCGCGGATCTTTATGCAAAATGAATATGTTCTGCACCGATAGTAAGAAACAGAAATAAAATCAAATCAAAATTAAACTGTTTCTTCTAACAATTCTGTTAACTTGAACATAACTTAGAAATACAGTTTAATTCTTCTTATGTGTTCATGCTTTTATTTTTCAACTACTCATTCTTGCCATAAATGCATAAAATCCGCGGTCCAGTAATAAAAATCTTCCGACACGATACGATTAGTACTATTCACAGCGTTTAAGCGAAGAATACAAATCAGGCTAAACTCGATAGTTACACATCGCTGTACAGTGTATATCGATTCCGATGAACTGTGCTTAAAATAATGCACGTTTCTCGATAGATTTAATGGGCGGTTTAGGTACATAAGTGCAGTAGTTTAGCTTACGATTCCGCGACCATACGGCAAGCTTGTTAATTATTACAGAACGATACCGCCCATGGATGTCGAGCACTTTACACAGTGTCTTATGCATTTGCGTGTCACTGTCGTCTCTAAACGTGCAACGCATCAAGGACAGTTCTGGACGAACGTTCTTACATATTAAACACTTCTGCTTCGTATACACTGACTATTTCGAGAATTACTCAACAGTTGTTTCTGCGAACAATATTCACCGATCTTTTCACTTCGCGTTTGACTCGGCATACTTATCCACTGGTTGCTCAGATTATAAATGCATCGGATCACATCCGCAGACTTAAAAAAAGAACATTATACAATAATCTTAAGCAATAGATTCAAATAACAAAATTATCACATATTTTTACTTGAGCCCATTCTCTCTTTAAAATACACTCGTATCAAAGTTTCACGCTATCATAATCAAAGAAAATTCTACG
This sequence comes from Megalopta genalis, assembly GCF_051020955.1. Lineage (NCBI taxonomy): Eukaryota > Metazoa > Arthropoda > Insecta > Hymenoptera > Halictidae > Megalopta > Megalopta genalis. The sequence goes on along the minus strand of NC_135014.1, from coordinate 6,460,611 downwards.
TGAGAATTGATTGCAATATTCTAAAAATATAACAGAAACAAATTTGATTATCGATGATTTTTAGTGACTTCATTTTCTTCAGTTTGTTCATCTACGTTATACGTACGAAATCAAGATCTATAGACAACATTCAAGTGTGTCTTTACTCCATTTTACTGTGTTCAATTTTTATACACTTTGTTACAGCTTTTTTCACTTTTTTAATATCCGAAGTCTATATTATATTTTTCGCCAGATGAGATATTTCACGAAATTATTTTTGTGCATCGTGGCTAGTTTTGTTGGACAGTTGCCTGATTTATAAGCTTAAAAGAATGTTAGACAATTCTCAAATTGCTAGTTTGTCTCTGTTAGAATAATTGTGACCTCGCGTGCGAGTATTTTAGATAAAATATGAGCCGTACGCGAAACAACGCGAAACCATTTGAACATTTGTCACCAGCGCCAAATCATTCGCGCAGTCGGTCCCTATGGAAATTTTCCTGGATATTAAAATAACTGTACGAAGAGAGTGCCTCATTACATAAAAATGCATGAGCACCATTCACGTATTTGTCGAAGAATTTCGCGATACATAATGAATTTTTATTCCAACTCCTAGATTCTTATCCCAAATATTTAATACATCTGGCATACATTATCGAAACCAAATGAATTACCAGTGAGCTGAAAATACATACACGATTATCAAAGATATTTCTGTTTTAATGAATTATTTTTCTGTGTTAATCGTTTCTCTGCACGCGACACAGTTCAAATATTTCTATCTCCAATTTCGAAAAATTCCAACAGCTGCGCAATTATTTTCTTATTCTTCTTGCTTTTTACTTTCACTCGTATCAAGATGGATTATGTTTAGCACTCTTTGAAATCAAGTATTTTGGTAAAATAAACGTTAGCGACACGAGCAACAGGTTTACAAATTCCATAATTTTTGTTTAATGTCTTTGAACGTTCTTAAAATAGTGAAACGAGTTATTTGATCGGAGGAGCGTCTATCAAATACGCCAAAGAGTGTTTAAAATTCATAAAAATGTCCAGTGCTCGGTACAGTTAAGTTTTTCCGAGCCAATCGTAGAAATGGCATCGTTTTAGCTATCCACCGACTCGCCAGCTCTCCTTGCACAAACCAATTTGGCCAAAGTGGTCACGATCAACTGGCTTCCGTTAATTTTGAGCAAGCTCGGTCTACCAGGCTTCGGCAATGACAATCCCGAGTCAAGGGTCAACGGCAAACTCGGAACTAGGTCGTCCGACTTATACATAATAGATATAATAAAACATATTCAACTTATAAATAAAATACGTACCTTGTACAGTTGCTGGAAAGGTCACCTCTAATAATAATTATAAATTAAATAATCGAAACGTAAAATTAAATAGCTACGTACTTCCCAAAATATAAAGACACAGCAGCAACTTTAAATTTGATCGGGATTGTTTATAATAAATATACGTAATTTGAAAAAGAAGTCAGTTGAATTTTATTTACTTCGTGATCTTTGTTAAGCTATTTTACACAGTCAAAGCGATGGAGAAAAAAGTGGATGAAAATATTGCGCACCTGAAATATTCAGTGATCTAGCGTAGACTGTCATAATGATAATCGAGAAAATATAGTTTTGGTTTACTAGTTTTGTGTTTATTGATCATAAAGCGTTAAATTTGCATATTGATTGGCGGACCGACGACTAAGCGCGAGGCCAGAACGCTTTCAGATACCGGTGGCGTTCAGTCATTAAACGGGGATCGTTTATGCATCCGTAAAAGTTTCATTTCTATGACGCCGGGTTCACGAGAGTTCACGACCGGTGCACGCGACAAAATTATCAGATTACAATGCCTGAACGTATTGTAATTACATGGCGTATTCACAAGCAGCGTGGTTGACAGTTTGGCGCGCGAGGAAAGGGTGGACGAACGGTCGATGTGGAGTAGGTCGTCTTAACAGCCCCAGAGACACGCCTGGCAGATAGAATAATAGGGTATGCTGGGCGTCCTCGGTTAGTCCCTGTTAGCTAGACCGAAGGTGCACAATGTATGCAAACGCTGTAGTGCCCCGGGATTCCCTGAAAATGCTCGAATTACCGCGCCCTATCCAATAGGACGCACCCTTTCTTCCCTGTCAGTTTGATTTCCCGACTTTTCGCAATGCGAACGACGATCCCGGTGTCTTAGCGTTCGCATAAAACAGCGAAAATAGACTGGGGTTGATGTGAACACTGACGAAAGGAACTTCGATGCTTTCGATACAATCGTACCCTCTATTTTTAAATTAAAAAACACATCGATTTCCAATTCGTGTAACGTGTTCAATTTTCAATTCGTGACCACTTTCTTGATGCTTTGGTTAGAGATTATTTAATTTCAAAATTAAACGATCGGTAATCAGAGAGGAGTATCTCAGAATATTTCTTAGCAGCGGTGTACTGTAAAGTCATAATTTTCAACTTGATAAAACCATTAATCATTTTCACCATTAACTGGTACGATACAAAATTGAGTACTGTACTGGTGTCATGATAAACATGAAATCAAATATGCAAAACAATGTGTTAATCTAATTCTAGATGAACGATCCAATGTATTTCGTTCTTAGGTGGTGAATAAGATAATAGAAACACGAGAAAATGAATCTTTTACTTCGAAATAAAGTAGGAATATAATGTGACGATTCACAGTTCGTTAATAACCAACATAATATATATCAAAAACGTAATATGTATTATAATTATAATACTCACCTGGTAATACAGGGTGGTCAGTAAGTGATAGTGCAATCGGTAAAATAATAATAATTTTACTTCTATTCTACTTCTCGTCATACTACAAGCTACACGAACATAACGCAACTTTGAACTTAATATTCACAGAAATGTAGCCTCAAATGAAAAAAAATGTTCTTCTTTTTTTTTCTTTTTTTCGACTTACCTTAGTTATTATTAATTTTAGTTATTATTCTCTTCCGGTTGTACCATCAGTTACCGACCACTTTGTGAAGCTTTACTGACCTCGATGACCGTAACACATGTTGATCGGGGAACTTCTTGCTCCGATGATCATTACAGAATTATGGAACGCCCATGAAAAAATGAAATACCATTAAATTCCGCACCGATTTTGGTATTTGCTCGATGTTTTTCAAATGCATTTTTATTTCTTGTTTACCGAGGATTGTTTTTCTATTTTGTTAAAAAATTCTCCATTTATTCCACCCTATTCCACCGTATTTCACCGTATTCCACCGTATACACTGCGATGACTTCAAACACGGACGAAATTCGATCAAAATAAAACGTCATAAACGTAACGCACGTAGTGAGATAAATTTATATTCAAAACGTATGTTCATACATAAAAATTATTAGACTGATTATCAAAAAACACATAACAATGATTATATATAAAAAAAATTTGTCGAAAGTTATACGGTCAATTTTTAAAGCATTAATATGGAGATATTACACGTCACAACTAAGATATAAACCGCAGGACTCACAACAAATATACACAAAATAAATCTTCATTAATATTAAAATAATTAAGTAACAGAAATATAGCAATACAAAGGTACGATAAAAATGTGGTTGTACTTACGAATACGACACGGCCAATTTTCGAAAGAATACAGAGATGCTTGCATCGATAAGTGGACTGCGTGAATTTTATACGTTTATGTAAAAACTGAATAACTGAATTACAAAATTGCCAACTCTTCTGATGCTTCAAATTGTTTTGGAACATTTTAATTGCGCACGAAGGTCCACGATTTATTAATCAATATTTAGCACCACGAATCACACGTAAAAATGTTAAATGACTATTTCTTAAATTCCTAGAAACGTTTAATATTACTCTTCACAATTAATCAAGTCAAATGAAAACAAGGAAAATCGTTTCGATCGAAGCAAAGCAGCTCATAAATAATTCAAATTAATACAATATAAGTAATAAAAATAAAAAATCTCGATTACGGAAATCACGATCGAGTCAATTCCTGTACAAATCTAATCGTCGTGAACGGTGATACAAAATTAAAGGTGGATCGTATTCGCAAGCCGAAAGTTTCGTTCGAAAGGAGAGTTAGCGGTACCGTTCTTACTCTTTACGCGGTTCGAAATTGAAATCCTCCGAAATTGTCGGCGAAACGAGTTCGGTCATCGCGTGTTTGGCGCTCGAATAAAATTTTCATGGGACTTTCACCGGCGTTGAGAGATGCACGCGGCGCACTAAGATTTCCTTCACGTTCAGGACGGCGAAGTCGAAGCGCGTCGGTCAATGCGATCGGCGCCGCGGATTCGACTCACGTGCGACCGAAATTTCGGCGCCTCGTTTCGTACGTTTTTCTCATCTCTTAATAGGGAGGATCGTGTGGAGGATGCAGGAGGTGGAGATGCGGTGGGGTACGGTAACGAAGATCTCGAGAGGAGAACCGAGAAGCAGGCAAGACTCGTTTCTGTAAAACGGATGAAACGCATTCTCTTTATTTCTTTACGCCATCGAGTATTTATCTTACGTGACCGAACAATCTTCTCCTCCTCCCGTTTAACGTGACTTTTTAGCGAATGAAATTCGGACATTGTGGACTACTCACTAGGACCAGGCTGTCTCGCCTATTTACAATAGATCTTTGTACAAAAACTAATCTCATATAAACAGTAAAACACACGTCCTCGCGCCCAGGCTCGTCCGCGAACGGAAACGGAGACACTCGGGGACACCTGACCTTGTTCGCGCTAATTTGACGGCGTTGTCGCGTCGTCGTCACCTAATTGTTAGTCGTCGCCGCGCTGCCCCGTCGAATCCTCGTTTCGCGAGAACGTGGCCGAACGCTATCGCGGAAATCGTCTTTGACAGAGAGAAAAAAAAGATACAGGCTGTGAAACGAAAACGGTAAACCGCCCCGCCCCGTCTTGCAGGTCCCCGATGTTTTTCAGCCAGTCAGCTCTTTCCTTCTCAATAAATGCCGACGTTTCATTAACTTGCCGACTAACTCGCGACGTCCGGGTTGTCCAATTTCGCTGGTTCGCCGAAGCCAGGGTCGATATACCGATACAGGTCCGCGTTTCCGTCGCGACACGATCTGGAACTATTTTTCTCGGTTTTGTACAGTTGAAAGTTCGCAGCGTTTCCACGGAAACGTTCGAACGATTTCGCGTCGATCGTCAGGAAGATGCCACTTGTGATCCGATCGGCGAGAAGTCGGGACACCGTTTCCGGACACCATGGTGTCGGACACGATCGTCAGGTTCATCCGGCTCGCAGTCACCGACCGACGCGGATCGTTTACGGAGTCGTTCGAGTTTGGCGGGTGACATCTTTCTCTCTGTCTCTCTATGTCGCTCTGTCTCTCTCTCTCTCCCCCTTTATCTCCTTCTCTCTCCCTCTTTCTCTCTGTCTCTCGTTTTCTCCCTCTTTCTCTCTGCCTCTCTCTCCCCCTCTTTCGCTCTGTCTCTCTCCCCCTCTCTCTCTCTCTCCCTCTCTCGCACTCTTTCTCTCACACCCTCATTTTCTCTCTCTTGCTGTGTCTCTTTTTGTCAGTGTGTATTCGGATTTATATACAACTCTCCTGTATCCGGTTCGAGCGCGTTACCACTTCCGGCTGATGGAACTTGCCCTGCGCGGAGATCGACGAAGACACCGGCCTCTGCGGCATCGACGAGAGCCCTTTGCTCGACCTCTGCAGACTGTAGTAGACCTGGAATCAATTGCACTTCAAAGTGGTCCTTTCGTACTGGATGAGTTAGCATGCGGCAATTCGGAAGGACGTTCAGGAATCGATCTATGACAATTGTTTTTGTTTTTAAATTTTGTAGTTGTTTTGCGTTTTAAAAAGGTGTACAAACACTTTTGTGGACCACTGTAGCATTAGAAACGATTGTTAGCACAACGATTGGTTAACCCTCGGAATACGGATCTCGTATTTTTGTCGGCATGCGAACTGGCTCTCGAGTGACTTACGTTCGTCCTGTGAGGGTTAAGAGAAGGATACAAACAATGTGCAGTGTAATATGCTTGAAACTGTTTCCTGATTACATACTCGACATCCACCTTAATGATATTCGAAATGAAAGGTTTACCAAAAGTTTTCCAATTAGCTGACAGAAAATTAGGTCATCGGCGCGATATCGACGCTTGATTTTTAACAATCCAGTGACTCATATAAAATCGCTTCAAAGGCACGGTCTATGGACTTCAATCTGTAGACCGGCAAATATAAAAGATCGATTTTTTCTCTTTCAAACTAGAAGAGCTCTTTAAAAAATAAAATGAAGTGCTTGAATTTCTACGCACAGTCACAGCGAATGGGTCCGATGACACGTTTATAGACAGCAATTCGAACGATTTATCGATCGTTCTTTTTTTGCTGTCGGCTCCCTTTTGTTTTTTATCTCTTCTCTCATTCACGAATGTACCAACCCTCTCTTTCTTCAGCAATAAATTCCCTAGACATTTATCCTAGCAACGTGGATTCGCGTATCCCCGAATCTGCTAAAAATTTCAGCGCTCACGGTTCCAATACTAATTTAACACTTGAACGACGGGATCTGGATTCACTTGAACCCAAAGTATAAACATTGTTATTTGAACATCAAGTTTTCAACAAGCAATTTACATATTCACATGTTTCATTAGCGCGTGTAGAAAAAAAATAAGATGTCTAAAAGGAGTGCCATAAAAAATGTGTTACAAATATTAACGAATGAAATTATAAATGATACTCTAAGCATACGCCGAAACGATAAAAAAGAAGGAGATTTCATTTCAGAATCGAGAATTAAACATTTTCCAAAGCTTTTCAATTCGAAAAATCAACTTCACCGCGGACTATTTCCTCACAATAGTAACGCAATGACGGAATAATTGGAGTCGACCTAGGAAACCGCGACGACGCCGCTACAATTTCCAATTTCCCCTGTAATGAAATAAAATTCGCGCGAAATAGTATAGCATTACTTATCGTCGATACTTATGAATATTGCAAATTCGTACGGATAGGGATGGCCAGGAGCGGCGAGGGGACGGGGCGCATTAATAATGGAGGAGGGTAGGCGCGAGGATGACGGGAAGAATAATCGAATACCGCGGGCTCGCGAAATTCCGGGGAAACAAAAACACCGGAACAAAAACATGGAAAGCGAATAGAGCGGGTCAGTTAACGGAGGACGATGAAAAAGGAAGGGGCAACTAGAGCAAGAGAATGAGAGAGAATGAGAGAGAGAATGAGAGAGAGAGAGAGGATGAGGACGAGAGAAGCGATTCGGTATTAAAATTATTCAAACATTTAATGGAACGCGACTAGCGCGGCGTTGAAGGAAAACGGAAGCCCGAGTTCGAGACGAGAGTTACGCGCATCGGGACTGGCCCTCTCGAATTATCGAGAAAACTTCGACGTAATTAAACTCGCGGAAGCGCAGATAACCCAAGGCTTCGCTAAACCGGAAAAGTTAAAGTGGAAGACTGCCGCATATTAAAGCGACCTCGACTTGGCTCGTATCCCGCTCCCTTCGTCTTCGGAACTTCGAATATTTAAAACAACCTTGTCGATGTACTGACGCCGGGGTGCTGGCCATGGAAGAAGGTGCAAGAGGGTGCAGAGGAAGGGTGGAACGAGGATCGGACAGAGGAGAGAGGATCGACGAGGTGAAGTCGTAGTAACGGAGGGTCGATTGTATTACTTCCTCCGGCGAAAAAACGAACGCGATTTTCCTGCTGAATATTGTATCACGGCTTTATCGATCGTTCATTCCGTAATTCGCTATTTTCCCCGGGTTCCTCGATCCTCTCTGCCGCAACCATTACCCCCTCCTCTCGCCCGCTTTCGCATGCACACACACATACACGCGCTGTCTGTGGCAAAGAGAACCGTTAATTGCGTCTCATTAATCAAATCGCATCAACTAAATATATACCCATTCTATTAGATATCACGAAAAAGGAGACAGATTAAATTTACAGACCGTAATGAGTTTACGAGGCTAATTATCGAGATGATTTATACACCCAAACGAACGCCCGTCGACTCTGTATCTGCTCTGTCGGCGTTGTCAATGAATAGGTAATAAGTAAAAACGTGAAGGGTAAGCAAAATTCACGTTTTTCGAATTTCAGCTTTCTAGAACATCCTTTCGGTATTGTCGAAAATTACGGGTTTCCGGTTTTAACGTTAACTTACCGAGCCGATCAAAACGACCGATTTCACATTTTTCGTTTCACAGTTGCTGAAATAGAAACGACTCTCCCATGGAAAATGAATGAATTCCTCAATCGAAGCATACGATGTAATTAAAAACAGCGACAAGTCTAAATAAATAAAGTCTTGCCATCGTTATGAAATAACACACGTTAGATGCTTTTAGTAGATATTTAACAGTGAAATGATTACAATTTTGGTTACGTGAAACGATTCTACAGACCCTTCTTTTTTTTTTTTTTTTAAAAAAAAACGTATATTTGTTATTACAGTATTGGGTACGTTTAGAGAGATTTAAATAATTTTTCAAGCGAACGAAGAGCTCTGAGTTAATTTTCCGGTATCCTAATAAATAATTTTCTAATAGGAAGGACGAAACTAGTACGAATGTAAGGGAATATTAAAAATGTTGGCACGATTGGTCGACATCCTCTTAAATTTAGAAAAATATTGGTAGAAATATGTAATAAGTCTCGCATGCAATATTTGAACATACTATCTACGATGGCCAAGAAGTAAGTGTATAACCAACTTATAACTGCACTTCATACATAAATATGAGCTAGCTGATTTAAAGCCTCGATCCCGAGTGTTGTGAAACCCCGGTATTCCGAATACGGATTACTCTCGATCCTATGATTTTATTATCCAAATATGTAGAATGATCCATCACAAAACCAATTATCTGTTTTACGATCGAGACTCGAAACAGTGACGAAAATAAATTGTGTAATTATTTCGCATTACATATATATCATACATTTTTGCATTTTGAATTCGGTCGAATCAGAATCATCGAATCGTTCCATTTCTCTGAATTCTCCGAACAATACGAAAAGGAGCTAACATTTTTATAGAAATAAAATATTAAAATCGTATTACGTATTATCAAAAGTTGGATCTTTCAAAAATCGTTCAGATAAAATCTGTAACGTCTTTTTAAATGCATTCTGCTGAATATTTTGACAGACTGTCTGCCTTAGAAAAAAGCGCATGAAAAACATTTATTCTCTCCATTATTCGAGAAGATTTAGTATTCTAGAAATATGTTCGCGACATGTGGTGGCATGAAACAAAAACCGAATCTTATTATGGTAACAGAAACATCAAATAAATGATTCATTCTATTCATTCAAACGTTTCGTTGTTTAAAAAGTTTTCGAAATTCGTGTTGCCGAACTGATACGTATTTACGATACTTTTTTCAACGATCAATTTGCCCAGTTAGAAGAAGTACATTTGACAACTTACATTTTGGTTGTTACGCTGATTGTAAGCATCCATTGCGATTTGCTTGAAGTCCGCCATAGTGGGCGTATGGTTGTAAGTGTTCGACTGAGGGATATGATTCTGGGGGTAATTTATGGTTGGCGTTGGCAGACAATCGCTTAGGATCGGGTCCGACGGTAGATCCAATCCGTGTTGCACGATCGGTCGTTTCTCGGGCGAGATCGAGTCGTCCGTGGCGCGATCCTTCTTTCTTCTTTGCGGGGGTGTCTTGTATATCGGTGTGTATGTTAGGGGTCTTCTCTCTGCGAACAGATTTGACGAAGCCATGTAAAGTTTCACGTTCGCTAAGGAGATTACTCGATTAAATTTAGACACGAGCGGTCTTTTTACGCGAACAATAGCTTGAGGGTTTTTAATGCGCGAGCTTCGCTTAATATCCCGAAGCAAGAGTGTGTCAGAATCAAGGATTTTAGGGATTTAACTTGCGACAATTTCTGTGTGACCAATTTGAAAGGAATTATGCATACTACTTTGAACATTAGATACAGTGGCCCACGAAAGTGTTCGTGCACCGTTTAAAACGCAATATAACTATTTTAAAACTAAATTAAAACACTCGAATTTCTTTTTAGATAATAGAGGGACTAGTTTACTAGACGACGAATGAAATGCTTTTTTTGTTTTTAATCTTTTGTCTTTCGACTTTTCTGTCTGAGCCTATAACGACAATTTAAAGAATGCGTTTTGTAATAATTATTAAAATTATTATAATTATTGAATTATATAACCTTGAATTTGATAATTATTATAATTATTGAATTATATAACCTTGAATTTAATAATTATTATAATTATTGAATTATATAACCTTGAATTTAATAATTATTATAATTATTGAATTATATAACCTTGAATTTAATAATTATTATAATTATTGAATTATATAACCTTGAATTTAATAATTATTATAATTATTGAATTATATAACCTTGAATTTAATAATTATTATAATTATTGAATTATATATAACCTTGAATTTAATAATTATTATAATTATTGAATTATATAACCTTGAATTTAATAATTATTATAATTATTAAAATATTATAATGTTTAAGCATTTATGACAAAAATGAATGAGTACAATTTAAAAGAATGAATCGATTAAAAGTTTCTGTTCCTTGGAATTGATTTGAATAATTTTTATTTTGCATAAAGATCTGCAGACTAATTACAATCAAGTCAAAGAGAAAATTTCTCTGTGCTGACAAGACTGTTTAAAGTAATGGAAATGAACGTTATAAAATGTTTATTAATTTTCCTACGATGAATAGGCTGCAGATCTTGATGGAAATTATTATCTATATTATTATCAATTTTATGAGAACAACAAAAGCACGAATTCCTCTCCTTGACTAAATTATTTCTTGTGATAAAAACAAACCAAAAGTAATTTCAATCTTTCTGCATATAGTCATTTCTTTTACACAAAATACGAAGTCCATCAATCTACACGGAGATCTAAATACTTTTATCAAATTATTTGATGAATATAAGCAGTGGTTGAATTAATGATACCAGAAAACAAAATGCTTTTTATTCAGATGAAATTACTTCAAATAATTCAGTATAAGATTTTATCCCACATTGTGTCAATCTATATGAACCAGTGGCAGGTGTTACTTAAATACATATCTTGATCGAGCAAACATATTGACAACTGTCGGTGCACTTCTTTATTTGGACACATCCGTATCGGAGTAATGGCCAAAACGAATGACACGCAGATACGTACAGTCAATTGGAAAAGTTGCTTAACAATCAAATAGTACTACGACATTATTGACGTAAAATAATTACTGTTTAGTTGTAGATACATGAACGTGCTCGTTCTTTTAAAAACAAACAAACTCGTTCAATAGTAATAGAGAACCATATGTTTGAAATGCCGTTATTTTACTTTGAAATGCGACTGTACACGGCGGTATAAAAATATTTGTTCCCTTGCTTCGTGAATATGGAGCTTGCTTTTCTCCAGTGAAACAGATACGGACGAATGCTTCGGATTCAAGGAAATCGTAAAAACATAGTTATGAAACCGATGCAATAACTTTTATTTGCCGTACGAATAGGTTTTGTAGAAAATAACGAATAATAAGAGAAACGTATGAATAAACGTACTATAAAAAGCAATCGTTTTAGAGTTCAATTGAGTGTTTTATTTCGAGTGCTTTACGTTCTTGTATTAACGATTTTTTTTTTTAAGTTTATGTAAACGAAGTGTATCATCTCAGGGATCTATAGAATTATTACGGTTGACAGCGTCTCTGGGTAAAAGGCTCGGCATTATCGCTGAGCACTATCGAGGTGTATTATTCAGGTATAATCATAATACGGTAAAAGTGTCGCAATTATTATGTCATATCACCATAGTCACGTTCTATAGTTTCTTAGAACTATTCCAACTTTCCAATGACATATTTAATTCGATTCCATATTTTTGCACATTGTTGTTCGCTTTTATACGTACGGAACATCGAAGTTTAACATTCGCTTTTCTTACGAGCAATACCGACGTCATTTTACCTTTTTTTATTTTAATATTAAAGTTTAGTTTAAGTGAGAAACTGATACAAATTTCATTTCCAGATTGAGAACTTGTCGGACGGGTCGCTGCGATGCTCGATTTTGATATCGCAAAACTGCGGCAGAAATTTGATAGATACACATTGGTTACAGTTCACTGTTCGGAGAAGTATCATCGTTTCAATATAGGAAACGTATGAATTTCATTTTCTAATGGAAAGGGCGATGATGACTGTGCTACCAGGTGAACGCTATAGAACTTCTTGTCGAAGTTGTGGACCAAGTATTGAACAAGTTTGGGAAGTGTACATGCACATATATCGAAACTGAAATTAAATATCGTGTTACAACTGAAATGAACATTTAATTGGAACTGATAACTTCTGGATTATAATTGGAACCAAACGAAACATCCACAGGCAATACACGGCTGGAGTAATTTTAAATAAATAAATAAATTTTTTAATTCAACCGATGCTCGAATAATAAATAACTAAATAGTTGTAAAAAGAAGTATTTAGTACTTTTTCCACGTTACTTAACAAGCTAATCGTTTAAACTTCCGCAGGGGCAGTTTTGTGGAGAAAGTTGTTCAAAATGATGACCTTGACGACGTATTCCAAGGCAATCACAAAATCAGTGAGAAGACTTCTTTTCTAAATAATTATCATATCGGGAAACTATTTAAATTTATTGACGGTCATCGCGGTACGACCGATCAATTTTTCTGTTTTTTTTCTGTCGTGCATAAAAGAAAATAGAACGACTCAAAATAAAATGGCTCAAAAAAGTCCCGTTAAAACCTGCGAGGAGAAGCCTTCTTCAGAAGTTCACCCACTCAAAAGTACAATGTAACTTACAACTTATAGAATCACTACATCCGCAAACCTTAAATGCTATTTCTGCGTGACAGTCTGCAAGTCCTTTCACCGAAACCCTCAAAACTACCAATTCCAGTGATTCAATTACAGACCGGCAGAAAGGGCCGATTAAATTAAATAACCAATAAAGTCTGGGGTAAGAAGAAGAAGAAGAAGAAGAAGAAGAAGAAGAAGAAGAAGAAGAAGAAGAAGATGATGAAGCAGCAGCGATTAAAGCATCGCATGCGGTATTCAAGCAACTTTTGATCGAGATAAAGCTAGGAATATGCGCCAAGTAAAAGAGGGTACGTGTGCCAGGTGTTGGTTCTCCTGTGTGTATGTACGCGCATATGCCGGCCTGTGTGCGTGCCTGGGGTACGGGGTGCTTGTTGTGTGCACGTAGACCGTAATTTGGCGCACGTTTCGAACAATCGGAAACTCGTAGACTCACCATACTCGTTGGGTATGATGTCCGGATCGATGTCATCGACCGCCTGCTTGGTCTGAGAGTGTATCGGGGTAGTTGCACCTGCATTAGGTGGCTCGCACACGATGGGAGCGTGCTTTGGACTTCCGGACCGGCCGTTCGAGTGCTTCCGGTAGAGCGCCGCCAGGATTCCAGCTACGGCCAGGGCCAAAAGAGTCGCTGTTGCTGCCAGACCCAACAGCAACGGGCTCAGCATCGATGCGTCCGTGGTGCCTGTTATGACAGCAATGCAAAATGCTTGATCAACCGGAACGTTTATCTCGCTGCCTATCTGTTGCCTCTCTCACACTTGTCACCTTCCCTTCTTTTGTTTCCACTTCGTGATTATTGCGGCAAGTACATGTAACGCGATTTTTACCAGCGACGCCGACGTCCATAGCTCTCTCTCTCTCTCTCTCTCTCTCTCTCTCTCTCTCTATCTTTCTCTCTCTCTCTGCCTCCCTCTTCTACATTCGCGTCGCGGACGGTTCCGATTTTATTGGTCAACGCTGCTGAATTTATTGTTCACTCGGTATTGTTATCTTTCCTCCTATTCTTCGACCGGTCACATTAGTTCGCTTCATTGTTCGTACGGCGCGCTCCCCGCTTTTAAACATATTCAACTGTGCTCGCGACTACGTCCCCATGCTTCCTACTTTCTACCCGCGACGACGCGACGGATTCCATTATTCCATGTAGTACGACGGTTTTTGTTTCTATTTAAATTCCCACCAGTATTGTGCGGGGGAGTGCGTGCCGTTTCGGCTGAATAGGAAGTGCTTAGTTCCGCGGGAGACGCTCGCCGAAAGAACAGCTAAATTTCTGGCGTAACGGTCGAAAGATTAAGCGAACGCTGAACGTAGTTATTTATTGTTTAATTGTGAGCTGGATAACGTTCCGGAGGATTTTGGCGGCTCATTGTGTAACCATCGACAATTGATCGAGTGCAGGAGGTGTATTATTGGATCGACAACTACGTTTCCGCCGTTTCCTTTTTTAAATTTTAACGTTCCGTTTAAAACATTAAATGTTTCAAATCATTCGAAAGAGAACGTTTCGTTCTACCGGAATCTATGTTTTGTTTTGTTTTGTTCGAGTTAAATAAATGCTCATTTTTCTCCACTTGACAGTCAACTTTAATGATCTGTGAAAATTAACATAAATTAACTCGAACAGAAAACAATCTACAGTGCATCAAAAGTGATATACCTGATCAGGAGCATGTTCTACGCATGCCAAACCCGAAGCAAGAAATCCGGTCGGTAATTTGCAGCAGGAAAATGCACAAATTTTCTACGAATCTTCAAGATCCGAACGATAGCAAGACAAATGCCTGACATTTCAGCGACAGCTGCATCGACGAGGGTTAATTCGACGCTTCTGAAGTTTTTTCGGCACGTTGCTCGTTTCATCGATCAATGGCATAGGGAACATTGATGTCGAGCAGGTCATGTTAATAAGCTAGACGATAATTAACGAAGCTATGTCAATTATGACGCCATTACAGTTCAGCCGATGCATATAATTAGATGAACGTTCTTGCATCGGCTCCTCTCAATATGTGTCGTGCCGGGTGGCTGTCCACGGCACGCTTTGACTGTCTGAGCACGTGGAAGCGTGCGGGCGCGTGAATGCAGACGCGCGAAAGCGTATGCATGCGCCATTGCGGGGGATGAATCGTAAATCAGCCGTTAGGAGCCGCAGTCGCTTTGGGCTTTAATCGGGGTAAAGCTAGTCGCGCCGATGTTACGCGCTGTAAATTTCGTCCGGCGCATAAGCGTTGTAAATTATTAACGCGAGCCACCGGCACGGCCCTCTCCTCTCCGCCCTTCGCCCGCCGTGCACACCCGCCATGCTTTCGCGGTTCGTTCTCGAGCGCACTCGCCAAGCCGATTTTTGATGCAAGCCCAACCGTCGTCATGGATCCCCGATACGGATCGCTAATTGACGTTTGTGCGAGCGTGTTTGTTTGACAAGCATTAATAAGGATGTTTGGTTTCGATGCGTTGCTTCGTTTATTAACCATCAGCCGGATTACTCGGCAGCTATTAATTGGGATGGGAATTTTTGCTGAATATCGATGGCCGCTCGTTGAACGGCCGTCCAACGACATAGTTTTCCTGAACGATGCGCTCTGCTGATACAGGACAATATTTCCCCTGCGTCGGTGTCGTTTCGTAACAGCGTTTTTCGATGGAACCTTCGAACGGAAAATCTCCGGTAATGATGCTCTTTGTTTTTTATCTTCAAGTGGTGACCACCGTTTTGATATCACTAGCGGTAACGTGACGTCGAAGTGTTTCCGCAGAAATAATGGTAACTTGATGTCGAACTGACACCATATCAATAGTGTCAAGTCGTAACTAATTGATATGAAGTCAATTTGTCTTCAAGTCACCATTATTGATACGGAGTCAATTTGACTTCAAGTCATCATTATTGATAAGGGGTCAATTTGACTTCAAGTCACCATTATTGATACGAAGTCAATTTGACTTCAAGTCATCATTATTGATACGGAGTCAATTTGACTTCAAGTCATCATTATTGATAAGGGGTCAATTTGACTTTAAGTCACCATTATTGATACGAAGTCAATTTGACTTCAAGTCACCATTATTGATACGGAGTCAATTTGACTTCAAGTCATCATTATTGATAAGGGGTCAATTTGACTTCAAGTCATCATGATTGATAAGGGGTCAATTTGACTTCAAGTCATCATTATTGATAAGGGGTCAATTTGACTTCAAGTCACCATTATTGATACGAAGTCAATTTGACTTCAAGTCATCATTATTGATACGGAGTCAATTTGACTTCAAGTCATCATTATTGATAAGGGGTCAATTTGACTTTAAGTCACCATTATTGATACGAAGTCAATTTGACTTCAAGTCACCATTATTGATACGGAGTCAATTTGACTTCAAGTCATCATTATTGATAAGGGGTCAATTTGACTTCAAGTCATCATGATTGATAAGGGGTCAATTTGACTTCAAGTCACCATTATTGATACGAAGTCAATTTGACTTCAAGTCATCGTTATTGATACGGAGTCAATTTGACTTGAAGTCATCATTATTGATAAGGGGTCAATTTGACTTTAAGTCACCATTATTGATACGAAGTCAATTTGACATCAAGTCACCATTATTGATACCGAGTCAATTTGACTTCAAGTCATCATTATTGATAAGGGGTCAATTTGACTTCAAGTCACCATTATTGATACGAAGTCAATTTGACTTCAAGTCATCATTATTGATACGGAGTCAATTTGACTTCAAGTCATCATTATTGATAAGGGGTCAATTTGACTTCAAGTCACCATTATTGATACGGAGTCAATTTGACTTCAAGTCACCATTATTGATACGTAGTCAATTTGACTTCAAGTCACCATTATTGATACGGAGTCAATTTGACTTCAAGTCACCATTATTGATACGGAGTCAATTTGACTTCAAGTCACCATTATTGATACGTCACCTACCACTAGCGTTATGAGTCAATTTTACGTACGTCACCACTAACGTTAGGAGTCAATTTGACGTACATCACCACCAGCGTTAGGTGTTCATTTGACGTACGTCACCACCAGCGTTAGGTGTTAACCTCAGTTTAATAATCGTCAGGCAACTGTTACAGCAACGTGTGTCATCAAGAAATGCGAAATCTAAACATCAACTGTCAGATTTCTTATCAGTCACAAAATGGTCATTCAAAAATGGCACTTATACCACTTATATCTTCTGTTTTTATTTTTTTTTTTTCAAAGAATGAAAGATCGTACAATGAGAAGTAGAATGTAGAGTGTAGATTACTCTATGAAAACTGAATTTAATAGAACTTTATTGTTCTGAAATGTGCCGCTTCGATAACATTTCAGACAACAATGTGCACGGGTACTCTAATGAGGTAGAATCTGAATGGGCATTGCAATTTTCGTGCGTTGCAAATTAATATACACAAAGTGTTCAATGTGGACTGTTTACGCGAGTTCGGCCTAAAAGCAAAGCTTTGTTAATGTCGAATCTTCATTCAATATTACCTTGCCATTATTAACACTGCCAAAGGGCTAATACTGTTTGGAAACCCTTTGAATCGATTCTACTCGTTAGAACGACGAAAAGGTTCTCATATGTGTATAACAATGCTCAAAATTGCTTGAAAAATAAAATATAGTATCTCTACGTATAATAATAATAATAATAATAATATCTATATCATAATAAAATTTTGCATTATAATTATCGTCGAAATAGTGATAAAGTGACTTTGTCAACATTCATGTTATGATTTTGATTTCTCGGTTGTGTAATTTTGGATCGCTTCTATCTTGATTGTAAAATTGCTGTTCGCTAATTATTGTGGAATGAAAAAAATAACTTTTTTTTTATAAAAGACGTTCAATTTTAACCGTGTTATGTTAAATGAACCGTAACGAATAAAAGTTCCCTGTTTCGATGGCGTATGTTAATTGCAAAAACGTTTTACTGAAAATAATTTATAGCTCGTTAACGGAGGCTCTCATTTGTATTTTGCTTAAAATTTTTTCGAATTTGTCGATTTCATTTCACGCAATTTTCAAATGTTCCCGGATGAACAAAAAGCTCTGATGAATACGAAATTTCCATGAAAATGAGGAGAATAGAAGTAAAACTACCCGCAGTGTGTTAATAATATACGGTAATAACGCAGCAACATTTATAGAATGCAGCGCTCCGGTAATTTTTCGAATCGCATTACGTATTCTGATGCTTTCGCCTCTACCGGCCATTTTTGTAGTATAATTATGTTCTAAAATCGTTTCCCGGTATACGCATTCATTTCCGAATGAAACGTGTATGCCCATTAACATATCATCAACGTACAAATGCATTATATTGTTCGGACAAACAGTAAACGGAGCGAAATTCATTTCAGAAATTCTGGTGTTTTAGCAGATTTTCTTGTTCGAAGATTTGTATATTTACTGGTGCAGTCGACTTTTGTTAATTCCGTGGATATTAATTGGGTCGGCAGATCGATTAGTGAAAATAAAAATAACTAAATTTACACTCTGACAATGTAGCAGTTTATATCCGCATAAAGTATAGACATGCTGAGTCGATATTTAATCGTTGGTTTAATTCGAAAGAAGAAGTATAAATATTTACACCTGCCTGCGAATTTCCATTGCGTTATCACTTTTTCGCAAACTTATTGGTGTCACAGATGGTCAGAAAGTATGAAATCGAAGTTGGAATTTTTCAATAAATTAATTTCTGAATAATCAACGAACAGTTCAGCAGTGTGCTTTTGGCATATTGGCGAAGTTGATGCTTTTAATTTAAACGATTTGAATTATTTAATTTAAACTTAATTATAAGTTTAAATTGCGAAAAATGTTTTTTTCATGCCTCTTAACCTTGAACTGGTACGACGATATTCACAAAAATAATTGGTATACTGAGATTATGGCGAACCTTGTATAAAAACTTATGTAAAAAGTTATGTAAATCCGAACCATTGTATCTTACCATTATATTTTATTTTTAACTAGTGTATATAATTATAAAAACATGTGGAAAATTAAAAGTTTATTAGAAGAATAAAGTGAAAATATTTCAGTCACTCATGACCCAAAAATACTGGTTAAGTGTTAATATTGTTTTAAAAAGAACATATTACTCACATTTCTATTCGTACAGCAATTTCTCGAGACAAATGCGTTACAACTCTTCGCACAGTGATCGTTAACGAGATCCAGCGATTTCCGAACAAAATGGTGGAACAAAATAGGAGTAAAAAATTGCACGACACGCTAAAATAAATTTGCCGTTCATTGAATTGCTGTCGCGAGTCTATGTGAATTCCATTTCTCGTGTGTAATTAATGGCGGACGCGACAGTATTGTATTTTTAACAAGTATGCAGAAGAAATGTGAAATTGGTATGAATAGAAATTTCGTGGGGCGGTCCAATGCGGCTACCATAGCATGAAGAGCATTTAACTACAGATTCTGCTGAATTCAATTAAATGCCGTGGCAATAGAAACACAGAAACATTCCCCAGCCGTGCAATTTATTTATGTAACGGGAAGCATGAACGTTTACGCAAACGTTATCGTTCACTGTTCAAAAATTGGCGCAGCAATGCCGTGGTCCCGTTTGTATGCTCAGAATAACACAAACAACATACATGATAATAGAAAGAAAACTGTCACGTAAAAAAATTCTACACGTTCTAGGATATTTGCAAAAAAATATGTATTTTCAAAAATGTAATAGAATTTTTGTTGACAAAAATTTTGCGAAGAAATAAATTTGCTATATGCCGAGCTCGCCTCTTATTGATCAGTGCTTTTCGTTAATAACTCGTAAAGAAAGCCGTGGATCGTAATTTTGCTAAGGAAAAAGTTACTTCAAATGACCTCAGGAACTCACAATTTCTGGATTGCAAGACATTTTTGGGACACTCTGTAAATTCGCTTGAAGTTGATTTATGTGACAAAAATGTGAAAATCTCGGATTATTCTATACACAGCACGTAATACTGAGTGGAGATGTCAGAACCAACCGCAGTCTATTCTTTCGATCACTGTCCGTTCGTTTACACTATTTTGTACAATAAAATACTCACAAAGCTCTGCATCGCTCGAATATATTTTTATACTCAGAGTTACCAACAAAAAGTGCCCACACGAACGAGCGTTCCAACGAAAGGTACCATCCCGGTTTGAAGAACTAAATCGAATCGATCCGGTTTAAGCCATGCAAGACCGAAAAATCCAATCGCAAGTCTCGCTAACGAGGACGGGAGGGAAAAAGTACGTGGCCAACTGATAGGTGAAATTTAATTCAGGTGTTGCACCTCTCGAATCGGCCATATTCGACCATACCCGGAATCGTTGAAAATTAACCAAAAAAGAACCGCTGTAAATCTGCCGTTATCTTTTGTTCCGCCGGAGACCATGCTACTCCGAATCCCTGGCAGGACGAGTGTCTGGGGAGCGATCGTGATACTCGTTAAAGTTTGATTAGATTTTGATTGTGGGTAGGAATAGGACCAATTTAAACTGTTCCTAGCGGAATCGACCGTCAGCGAAATAGAAAATAAAAAGTAACCGCGGAACGGGAACGGAAATATACAGGGTGTCCCAGAAATATCTCGTAATACGGAAATGGGGGGTAGCTGAGGTCATTCGAAGTAACTTTTTCCTTAGCGAAAATGCAATCTGCGGCTTTGTTTACGAGTTATTAACGAAAGAACACTGACGAATGAGAGGCGAACGAGCGAACTACAACGTGGTCGATTGCTCGAGCGCAACGTGCTCCGACCGCGAAGCGTGACAGGAGAAGGGGAGGCTTCGTGCCGCGTTCGAAGCAACGAACAAGTCACGGAGCGCGAACATTCCGATTTGTTTTTTACCACATAACAGCGATAATTTTAAGAAAAACGCTGTTCATCCTTGTTTCAGAATGTCTGAAGAATATTTACTAATTTTTCGGACCTGAAATAGTAAGTAATTCAACCGTGACAGGCGGTTAAGTTTTCTTAAGCGCGCGACACCTCACGTGTCGATTCGCAAAGCTAATGTAATAATAAATAATCGCGTTAAAGAACATAGCAGTTCGGAAATGATGGGACCACCATTGTCTTGTCTTGGTCGCGGCTTCCGCCGGCAGAATTTAGCGGGACGTTAAGACATTAGTTAAGTCCGACTGTTTTTCTTCCGGCTCGATGTGTAAACACTTGTTTATACCTGGACATGTCGCCCGGCGTTGTGTGTAATTAAACTTTTTGCGCCGTGAAATTGGTTGCTCGCCACTCGACCGCTGCTTCGCGTCCCTTCTGCTCACTCGGCACCGGGACAACCTCGGCAGGCGATTAATCGATCACCGTGGAAAATGGTGAAAGCGAAATTGCCAAGGCATAACAAAAAAATATGGCGATTCGACTATTCGCTGCCAATTTCCGCTGCTGATAAACTCGCGTATTACGCCGCGCGGAAAGGCAGTTCGACGCTCGACGCGACCTACGCGCGACCTCGCACAATACAACGCCGATTGAACTAAATCGTAATTTCTGCGAATCGTAGAACATTTCGCGTTGCGGTTTTTCATGCCAAGGGGGCGGGGGGGGGGGGGTTGGATGGGAGATGGAATTCGATCGGGAGCGTTCGTCGTGCTTTCAACATTTCTATCTCTCCTCCAATTTTTTTGCAGTACCAGTCCTTTTATTCGTCTCGTCATAACGCTGGTTGAGCGTATTGTTTTTATCCATTGTTACGCTTTATGTGTCCCGGATCATTGGATCTGTTACGCAGCGGAGGTGCACGAAGTTTTAATTTCGGTTACAACGAGTAGGGTAGTGGAGCCGGTTACTCTGCGGAGACCAATTGCTGAGCCTTTGGTTTATTTTCGGGCACAATTATCTTTGTATTCGTAGAATAAAACATATTAAATAGCTTTATTCAAGAATAAACAAAATTAACAACTCAACGAACCAATGGCAGTAACCGGCTCTATCACCCTACGAAGTTGCAGCGATACTTTTTAAACATCGACACGCGTTTCGACGAAGATGTAGACAGTTTGTTTTAGGTTTCCGTTGTGAAAACAAATTTTGGAACATTTACATTGGATTCTCGGTTTATTAACATAACTTAAGCGAACTTCGTAGCGAAACTTGTTTTGCAGAAGGGTCGATTTGTTTTGTGAAAGACTGAATTTGATTGTGAAGACTGGATGTGATCTGCAAAAGGATGAATTCGGCATGCACAATCCATATGCGTATTTGTAAAAAATTACCGGCCCGGAGAGGTGCTAATCGCATCGCATGGCCGACGACGTCTGAAATATTCCCATTGGTGGCCCGGCTATATTCAACTGGCTCATATACGTTCCGTGGACTGTTTGCGTAGAAACTCGCGAGCTGCACTACCACCGCCCTACTACTAATTGTGGCAGAAACTGAAGCAAATAATGAAGGAACGACAGGAACAGGCACCGCCACGTCAACTCCTGCCAAATATTGATACACCTTGCTGCCACGTTACAGTTACGGCAGTAAATTCGTTACAAAGACAACGCACTACGCCGGGGCTCGCCTTTTATAGTGGAAATAACCGGCTAAACAGCCACGAAATTCTTGGCGCAGGCGTTGCACAGGCGACAGAACTGTTTCGCGTCGCTGCATTCCCCGATTTCTCTGAGGAACCTTTTATTTGTTGTACGAATGCCTTGCTACGGTGATCCGCAACGACAGAGGGCGACATTGCTCCGCGCAAACGAGAGCTAAATGCGCCAGATCGGTAAACAATTTTATTTTCGCGTTGAATTTCCAAAGTTCTGAATTATTGCCATTTATTTGCGGTTCGTGTGTACTTTACTTGATGTCATTTAAATTATAGATTCGATTGGTTTTATTGTACTGTTACCTTTAAAATTGTACCTTCAGCAGATGAAGGGTTGAAAGTGAATCTGGTATTAATATTAGGCTGTCGCATATGGAATCTCGGATTTTTATGAATGACGTTTAGTTAATCAAAATACGAGCCATTCGCTTCGATACACTTTTCCGAACGAGTTTATAATGTGTAAATGTCATTTTAAACGAAGTTTTGGTCTTTCAAACTCGAAATAAATTATACAAATACGGAATTCTGAAAATATTCGTTTTGGCAAAATATGAATGTTTTGGCAATACACGATAAGACTGTAAAAAAATACTGTAAAAAATAAACAACAATACAACGTAAATAGGGAGGCAATAATAATAACGTAGTGATAATCCGACATTTCACATGTACCAAAATACTGAAATCAGTGATTTCTTGATAAAAATCAGTTTATAGAAATTTGTATTTTTGTAGACAATCTCCAAGAACGTGTAGAGTCAAGCAAAATCTCATTTCGAGAAGTAGTAGCTTTTGAATTAGTGCATTTTTAAACTTGTTACGATAATTGGAATTTATTGAACACTAATCGTTATTGACATTTTCAAGGAAAAAGGTCTTTATGACATTGTGCAAACAGGATTTTGATTGTTGCATGTACCTCTTAAAATAGCGTAGCAACTTTCGGGAAAGTTTTACTCAACGACCACAAATAACGGAGATATGTAGGTGTTTCTATTTAAATATTCCGCCCCATGTGTATCGTCCACGCGACCATTTGCTACACTGTTTTGAATCAGTTGCCCAAGATTAATTCAGTGGGAAATAGCAATTAACCAGTACCGTGACGATCGATCCTAGGATTTACAACCCCAGTAAATTGAAAAGACAAGCCACGCGTTTAGTTTCGGAAATGCATGTGCAAACATATTTGTAATTAAATATTAAATGAACATCCATGCTGTCATGGACAGTTGTATACACCATGTTACGTCAACAGGATATTTTAATATATTCCATCAGAGATAAAATATAACATTTTCAAGTTTGATAGATTCTTCACAGGACACCGAAGAGTTCCTGATCTTTTACAATGTTATGGCTGTGAAATGATATATTTTTTTGTAAATTCTCTCCGAAAAATAAAGTAGATTCGACTGAAGTTTTAATTAAAGAACACATACAAATACTCGTAAAAAATTTCTATGTCACCCGAGATGATTTATCTACTCTTAATTGAATGGGTTAGAATAACAATAGCGTAAGTGACATTTTTTTCATAGTGAGAAACAAGGAGCGTTATTGTTCACTAATATGTGTATTGCTTATCGATCAAATTTATTGGTAAAATAATTTAGAATTAAGTTAATTTATAATAAGTTTATAATTTATTTTACTTGCCTTTTTTTAACGTTTTGGCATGTATAGATTAAATTTTAAGATGCGAGTCAAAGTTTTCTCAGATCAAATTGGTAGATATAGAACTCGAAGTCATTTTAATGCTAAATTCAAAATAGTTTTTCTGGCTTAAAGTAATTCCTTTTTATATAACTTATTGCATTTCATGCATACGAGTCTTTCAACAGTTTTTTAAATACAAACAAATTTGATAATGTTAGAATTATTTTGAAACGCGATGTAACAATTTTCTGAGTCACTACTCAAGTGCAAAGGGCTTGTACGAGTTTTAGTAATCTTACAATTTTAATCCTTTTATAAAATGTACCGTGTAATTGTTGAACAACCGATGAATTGTTAATATTAGTTTCTGTTGAGTGTATGATGTTATCACGGATAACGAGTCCTGTCAGACCCGAAGATTAACTTCATTAATCTGCTGGCCCCTCATTCAAAGTTGATCGTTTCAAGATGAACCGAGTGCAACAGTAAATAACGTAGGGCAACCGGTTGGGAATTTTAAGTGAATAGCTCCTCGTCCTTTATGAGTGCGACATCTTGAGAATGGAATTTGAATGCACTTAAGACACTCTTCTATCGTGACGGCGTGTTGACCGTGCACTTTGTTCCGCTTGCATAAACAATGCAGTCGAAACGGCGCTAAAACAAAAACGCGTGGACAGACGTTTCTCAGATCCTCCTGCTTCGAAAAGTCGCGATCTAGGGCATGCACTTGAAATCATTATGCAGACCGTTTCGAAGTGGTGACAGGTGCCAACTGACATTCAAGCTATCAGTCAACATTTCTGAAACAGAATTTCTGGTCTACGACGCGTCGCTGCGAATGCGTTCAGAATGCGACGTTCCGTGAATCAAGATGCCAAAGAAGAATCGAAAATTGAAATAAGACGTGTCTTCGAATAGTTCTCACGTATGATAAATGCACGTATGCTACTCCACAAAGTTAAAGAAACACTAAATGACGATTAAAAAATTGACAATTTTTTGAAGTTGTGTAAAATTGTGTCAAAAAATCTGAAAAATATCTACTGCATTTTTTCTTTGGAAGTTTTGCACATTCCGACGACTGTGCAGAACTTGAACAAATTTTTCACATTCATTTTAACGAGATATTGTAGAGGTAAGACACTTCTTTGGATTAACCCCTTTAATACTGGTCTGCGAAGTTTTGTCACTTGTTGTGCTTTAGTAAAAAATGTTAAAAGATCGATAACTGTTCGATCATAATTTAATGTTTCTTCAATTACAATGCTTGTAATGCCTATCAAAATTTGCACAACGAATGTTATTACAATAAACGCATTATCACAAAAGCATAACTGCAAATAAGAGTCACATATCACACAAAACTAATTGTCATAAATATCACTGATTTCAGCTATGTTTCTTTCTCAAAATTTCACTTCGCTTCTAAGTTCTAAATAATTAATGGAAGTACAGTAAATTCTCCCTAATTTTCCTTCGGCTTGTAAACGAAACTGGACAATTTGGAAATAGGAGCCTTGCACATCGTTTTTATAATCGTTGATAATCAGCAAGTATAAAAATGAGGCAACAGCTATAAACAATTACAATTATAACTATAACAAAATGTATTTACTAGTCACGCTGTACATTCTGTCACAGTATTGTCGACCGTGGCTTATCAGTTTAATCGTCGGCCTTTTAAAACCGACTCGCTTCATCCTCTTTCGTTCCACGTCCATCTTTCACAGGGATAGAAATCGATCCGACTAAGAAGATGGGAAAACAACACGATGCTCCTGCCAAAGGATCCTCTCCGCGTCCTTGCGCGGGGATCCGAAGTCGTTGAGCCCGCTGGAACTTTTCTGTGCTCGAGAAGGCTGGCTCACTCGTACACGCGGGCCAGCCTTAGGGCGGCTGAGACAATTCGTCCTAAATCGAAGCAATCTCGCGGAAACCCGAAACCAATTTCGGAAGAATTGCATTCTAAAACCGTCCGCGTGCCAGCTTCGAACCAAACAGCCGACCATCGTGCATACGATCGTGACGCCGATTTAACCGAATGTCGAAACTTGTCGAGAAGTTTGCGGCCGCAGTCGATATCCTGGAAAGTCAAGCAAAAATACAAGCCCCGCAAGTACACAGTTCTCTTTTTTTTCATCATTTTCCCAGTTGGTTTCTCAACGGCTGAAGAGCTTCTATTTGTAAAAACATTGTTGCGAGAACATCTGTTTCATTTAATTGTCCTCTTTGTGTGTTTATTATTTGGCCGAGAAAAGAGGCAAGTGTCTTTAGCGTGAAGTAAGTGGGACAGGGTAGTCGTCCTTCATTCCCTTGTCATGCACCCTTCTATCTCTGCTATGTACCCTCCATTTTCTACTCATTTACCCTTCTCTCTTTGCCCATGCACTTGTTCCCTGTTCGCTCGTATACCCTTCACTCTTTATCGAACATCTTCGCTTCTACTGCTCGTTCCTGCTGACCCACCCTTAAAATAATTTACTCCCGTTTTCGCCTGGCTGTAGGTGTTATGCGCGATGTTAGTTATGGCCCATAAGTATTTGCTCGCCTGCAGCTTCTTCTGCAAATGTGCTGGATTAATAGCGAAGCGATTTAGAAGTTGCGAGTATGAAAATTAATTTGAATGCGATGTTGTCAGTCGTGATCAATTGTAAAATTTTATGAAGCTTTTTAGTTTCGAATTAATACCGTTTGATTGTCTTGTTATGGTGTGGTTAGGAATTGACATTCCTTTATAAATTTAATAGGATAGGCAGTTATGATATGTTTGTAAAATTGCGTAATTTTGAAAGTAGCATATGTGTGTTCGAAGAAACGATATTTTAAACGATAAACGAAAAATAGAACCAGAAACAAATCTAATAAACTTGAGCCATTTTCTTTTCGTTGCTACGAGAAATATTATTATTATTTTTCTTTCGTTTTTAAAGAGAATACAAATGCAGAATATACGATATTAGCGAACCTGAGCCAACTCGTTTATTGAAGATATTAATAACTGTCGAAGTGTATTATAAATAATGTACTTCCATCACATGTGCGGTTTTATATTGAGGTTACCTTTATATAGGTATTTTAATAAAGCCTGATCAATGAAAAATGTCTCTTGTTTCTATTGGCATATGTAACTCACACTGCGTGCACGTACATTGTGTTTTTCTTTTCTTTTCAGAGGAAACCAACTACGAATATTTGTCGACAGGCATGTTATTCGTTAAGCGATTCTCGTGAAAATAGCATTCGTAATTATTTGATACATTAATTTGTAGTATCCAATTTTTATCGCGCTGCATTCAGATTATATAGTTTGTTATAAAACATGCTATTTTTTCAATTTTATGTTTGTATAGAGGAATCACGATAAAGGTGGAAAACTATTTTATTCATAATTTATCATTTCCCCTAGAAGACTCGATTATAAATAGTGTCATGAAATGAGAAAAAGTTGATAAATTTATCGCAACGCTAGCAGAGTACATAATTAAAATAAACCGAATAAAGGAAGTTATTCTGAAATTAGTATGCTTTTTCTCTGTCACTAATTCATCCGATGTTATGTACCTCGGGAACAACATTGTTCAGCGTGAATAAAAGACGAAAATATGTTTAACATACTGGGAAATTCTGTTCTCGCCTAAACGCGTTTGTCAACGACAACTTTTTGAACTTCCCGCGCTGCGTAATTTAGAGTTCCTGCGAAACTGAATTGGACGCCAGCCTCGAAAAACATGTTACCGGGTAACTAACTTTTTTTAACATTTTTAAACGATTTAAAGTTAAACGAGACTGGAAACAAGCTCCGATGAAGTTGAGAACCTTACTTAAAAAATTTAAACGATGTTCCGCGAAATTTTATTCCATCTGGTAGCGAAAATTATATTGTTAAAAACTTTCGGCCCATTCGTGATAGACATTCGATATTCTAATAATATCTATGCAACAATCATGATATTTACAAATATGAATGAATATACTGCAAATGTCATACAAATGTGTACAATTTAATAAATATATTTTATGAATCATTGTATCTAAATCTAATAAATATATACGATCTTGTTAAACAGTTACTAATGTGAATATTTCTATTGATTTTTGAGTTTGTACCCTTTTTTTATGAAGAAATGTAAATACTTGAGTGCCATTACATTTATTCTGACGATCTATAAATTTATTAATATTGTAATATAACGGACCATACGATATTATTTATTTTATGAACGTTGAAGTTAAATGCAATTGAAACTCGTTGAAATTCATTTCTGAGCCAATACTTTCTACACTGTCTGCACGAATGTATAAGATAATGGAGCTAGTTACTGTGGGGTGATCAATTGCTGTGCTCTTGGTTTGTTTCCAGGAATAATTAACTATATATTTATCGACCAAGACATGTTACATGTTTGTATTAAAAAATGAACAAAATAAGAAAATTGAATAAAAATAAAAAACTTTAATATGTCTTATACAAAAAATATAAAGTTAATTATGCTCGGAAGTGAATCAAATTTAATATGTCTTACTCGATAAATTTGAAGTTAATTATGTCCCACGGTAATCGGTTCCGCTACCATAATTGCCATAATTGCTACCATAATTGTTTACAATGCCTCACAGAATATTAGACTCTTTAAAACTAAAATTTACCGATACCCTTATCTATATTACGAACCAACAAAGAACCACAGAGAGTCTTATTTACGAAAATTAGATCCATGACAAATGGATAACACATAATACCGTCTTCGCCGACTCTCCGCGGAAATCCTTCTGCTGCAGTCTGTATAGACAGCGAAAAAAATGCAAGAAGAAGGCGTCGACGAAAAGATAAAGAACATAAGAAGAATAACTATTTATCACCTCCTTTTCGTTCCCTCATCTCAAATATCTTATCTCCTTCTTCTCCCCGGTCACGGTTTTTTCGACCATCTACCCCGGTCCGCTATCTTTTCGTCGTCGGGCCACTGGTTGGCAGGGTGCGTGCATAAAAAAGAAAAGAAAAGAGGAACCGGCCTTATTTCTTATTTCACAATTCGCGGTGGGTCGGTCGGTCCTAACAGTGATAGAGAGGGGCAAAGGGAGAAAGGCGAGGACACGTTACTCCGTCAGGAATAAGGGGGAAGAACCTTGGCCCGCGCTTAATTTTCCTAATGGATTAGCCGGTGATCATTCAACGGCCACCGCCGCGAAATGGAAAGGCGGGGTGACTGTAATTCTCTTCGCGTTTCGCTCCACCGTGGTGCTCGCTTTCATTCTCCGCGTTCATTTTCTTGCACCGTCGCGTTACGCCGTGTCGAGTTACCGTTTTTCTTCCGTCTCCCGACAGAAGGAAGTTCTCGCCGATGCCCGCGGAGCCCGGACCCAGCCCGGAGCCCGCCTTCTTCCCGCGATTCAGACGCTGCGCTGCTCCTCCACCAAAGAAGAACCGACCCGTTTCGGATCTCCGCTTTTCTGAACACGTCCCCGTCGTTTTGCGCCTTTAGCTCGAAGCGCGCGACACCGCATCGCGTCCACGCGGGGGATACCGGCTGCGTTCTGCCATTTGTTTTTCACAACCCCCTCCCCTCTCTCTGCGAGTCCGGAATTACTACCCCGTGTCGAGAGTATCTTCCGCAACTCGATTCTCTGAGCAGCGGATATTCGGATAACTCGCGAACGAGGGACTTTAATAGCATTGAATAAGATTATGACGTGACGCGGACCCTCACAGCACGGAGACATTGTTCACACGGGTCGCGAGGGAAACTATTCCAAGGAGTTAAGAACTTGCGTCGCGTTACGTTCGTTAACCCATTTTCTTACCGACTCTTTAGCAACTCCGCTCGTCGAACGTTTTCTGCTGTTGATAGGAAAATGTGGGAGCTAGCGGATTTGGAATTTTGCGTAAGCGGACAATTGTACGGTGTGAACTGTGTGATGTACGAAGCAAAATATATTGATCTTCGAATGGAGAATGTAGCACAGCAATTTCTCCCAGAAATGTTCGGAGGTCGGAACTGAAACCGGCAAATCTGAGAATACTGAGTCGCTCGTTTTTATGGAAACTCGGGGCAGTCGGCAAAAATAGGCAACGGTCAGCATGCCGGTGTACGTTAATATGAATGGATAGTAATGTTGGAATAAAAACGATGGCTTAACTGTTTTATTTCTAATTTGTTTCGCTACGATTCGAAGGCAGTTTGGAGGCCACATGATACAATCCGAAGGTAATTCAGAAGCCACGTGACACGATTCGAAGGCAATTCGGAGATCACATAACACGATTCGAAGGCAATTCAGAGATCGCATGCCACGATTCGACGGTCACGTTACCTAGTACAGTAATTTTTCCAAAATTCGCGCTCAGATTGCGCACAAAAGTGGACAATTTGTGAAGAGAAAATACCACTTTATCGTCCGGTCGTGATTGAGGCTGCCACTCAGTAAGGACTGGCTTAGTCGCGCGCGCATTTGCTCCCAGTACCGGCTAAACTTTCGCTATTCATTGTGTTGTGCTTATTCCTTTAAAAATAATAATAAATAATAATTATTATTATAATTATAATTCATAAGGATATGGGGAGGTCAGCATACAGGAGGTCAGCTACTAACAAAACAGTAAAGAAGCGAAAACCGTCGATAGCTAAAAGTCGATTAATAGGCTATCGGTCGATAAGCATTGGCAATCGAAAAGCCGATTAATAGGCTAGCGATCGATAAACATTGGCAATCGAAAAGCCGATAAATAGGCTAGCGGTCGATAAAGTGTTAAGATTATTCGAGAACCTTGCAGCTCGTTTTTATAGTTACCGATTGTCAACAACTATAAAAACGAGACACAAGGCTCCAATAATCGTATCTCCTCTTCTCAAATTGTCCATTTTCGTGCACAATCTGAGCGTGAATTAGGAACAAATTACTGTACCTTGTAGCTCCGCAGTTTTTCTTAGTTAAGAGAAATGAAAAAGAAATGAGGAAAAATTAAAAGCAATTAAACGTAATTAAAAGTAATAAAAAGAAGTTAAGGGAAATCCAAAAGAAAACCAATAGAAATTACAAGAATTACGGAATATGTATAAATTCATAATATAAACACGTACATATTTGTAATTTATTAATTTGTTTCAAAACAAAGATTTTATCTTCATTACAACGAAATAAATTCGGGAACAGAACAACGTTACATTCAATAAATTGCTAAAAATCTAAGCCAGAACCTCTCAACTAGAAATGTCATTTATTTCGTACAAGATGAAGAACTAAGGTGCCACTTTCTTGGTAATAATATTTATCAGAAACACACCGAGCAAGCAAAGAAATCGTAAAGCAAGGAATGAATCTTATTTTCAAATAAAACGCATCCGAGCTATTCAAATTCCTATTTACAACGTTCAATAACTTCTCGAATTCTGGTTTCCAGCGTATTTGTGGCGCAGCAATATTGTCTCATTAGCCGGAAATTCCAGAAAAGTCTGGAGCAGAGAACCGGCGCGGCGCGATATCGAGTTTCTCACCTGAAAGGGCTCTCATCCGTTTGATCCTTCTGCAATCGAAAGGAAGACCGTCGTAAATGTATTTCCACGGGCGAATCTCAAAGAATTAGCAGCTTTTAGATCAGTGCCAGCGCGACGTAACCGACCGCGGGGACTTTTGTACGCGTGTCGGATAAAAGCCCCGACAAAAATACAAGTACCACGGCGAGGAATAGAGGCATTGATCGCACACTGTGGCGCGGGCATGAAGAAGAAAGTCCAGGCAGGCACAAAGGGGCCTGGTCTGCTGCGTCTTTCTCGGCGCGGCGGGCTGACCTCGATGGTGTTCCATCAAACGTGGACAAAGCAAAGAGGCCGCAAATTGGTTCCGACGGTCCGCAGCCGGGCTGTCATTCGGGCAAATCAGCGCTGCGAGCTTACGGTCGTCAAATCAATATTTGCAGCTCGCCGCTCCCGCAAGCGGCCAGGTTGTTGTGCAAAGTTAGACGTGCTGGAATTAGATAAGAAGGAGGCAGAGCGTGGCTGCGGTGGCGAAAAAGCGAGACGGCGAGTTCGGACACCGGCTGGGGACCCCGCGTATGGTTGATCGGCCCGGAAACCGTGTGGTAAACTGAATTAACCCACTGTTGACCCGCAACCGTGTGTTATCAATGACTTCGATTATGTCAGCGGAGCCGTTTGGCCGAGGCTGATTACGGAGCCGGTCCCGCAGGGCCCGAAAGAACCCCACCGGCCCGGCTTTCACAAATACGCCGGGATAGTTTGGAAGATTAACATCTCGAAACAAGCTACTCGAGCGGTTCTTCGGTTTTTCGATTCCAATGGATCGCAAACCGCGATGCGGATCTATTGAAGGTGCATATCCATTGCTGTTGGCGCGCGTATTTCGACGAAAACGAAGTAACAGATGGCAAATAAGATTTGGTGATATCGAATATCGAAATGCAGCGGCGTTTCAAATTGTTCGAAATTCTGCGTGTTTGTACAAAATCTCGTTAGAAGCCCGGACTATCTATTTTTTTTTTTTTACGTTTTCTGATTTCGCTTGTATGCCGCGTTTCTGTTCGCAGTTGCAAGCCACTGCAGTGGCTCGATTTATTGAACGCTTTCCTGTGCACCTGTCTACTGGGCATTATGATGTAAAAGAATTGTGGCGAGGTGAACTATTTTGATCGTATGATTTTATTGCGTAACTTCGAGTTGTTTGGAAGTTGATTATGCTGTTACAACGGTTTGACGAGAGAATGTCGTTCGCTGAACATTTTGGATAGAAGCGAACGAAAATAAGTTTAAAGGTCCGTCAGGTTTGCATGTGGCTCGTAATATGGCGAGAAGTAGAATTGGTATGCGATGGCCAGACGCGTCACTTGATACCTATTCGATACTATTATTTCTTCAACCTATCTCTTCTAAAAATCGGGGCCTTAAATGAAAAAATTCTATCTTTTTCTCGACTTATTTTTGCATGTAGAATCATCCCCTGGCCGAATTAAATAACCCGGCATTTCTTACCCCATTGTATAACACATCACAGTTTCCCCTATTTGTTTATGAAAATTCCACAATTTACAGATAGCTTCTCCATCGAGTCATGGAAGCGTTAGGAGAACGTACGAAAAAGAACTGTTCGGTCCTAAAGAAAGCATCTAGTTCGAAGATGAATACGTCTTCGTAACTACCCACCGAAACAAAAAGCCCGAGTTCGAGCCAATTTAATCAGTTAATCGAGGTCTTCCAGCCAGCGAACTTAAATATTTCTAGGTCAGTCAATATTGCCGCGATCGCTAAAGGCGTTTGTCAGTCGGCCTGGCTCTCGCCGCCAGAAACTAGGTTCGAGATAACCATACCCAGGTATGAATGGACGTTTGAACCGGAGGTGTTGGTATTTAACATAGGCGACGAGCAAATGCTGGAACGTGGAGGAGGGCAGGAGGGAGGCCCGGTTAGGTAGTCGTGGAAGGGTATTGAAAGCTAGTGAAACAGTCGCGTCACATGGACAGAGAAGATATAGGTGTTCGTTGATTGAGTGTAATCTGTTTTGTTAATTGCAAGGTCCGCAGAGTTCGATACCTGTGGTTGCGTGGCGCTGCGTTCAGCATTACAAGCCGAGACCCCGCCAGTTTCCGGACCCCATGGTCTCTCCTTCGGTGGTGGTGCGCGCGCGAGAGCTCGCAACAGCCCCGACCACATCCAAGTTCCCTTATGGGGTCATGGGGGGGCAGGGGTGGGTTCGGTGACGGGATGGGTTCGAGGGTCGGTTAACCGACTAATTGCAGTACTGACGCGTCCGCACGGACTATTTGCGCAATTGCAATCATATCCACTGTCCTTGTGTCACCTATCACGGGCATAATAGGCGTGGCCGGAGTTGCCGCGAGGCACGCGCGCGCGTTAATTGACCGTCAAAAGCCAGAGTTCAGCGTTTTTCTGGCAGCCATATCATTTTTCAAAAGCCGCCGTGCCGTGGCAGCGTCGCGCGTCGACCGGCCGTTGCGTTGCTATTGTGTCGCCGGTTGTAGGGGTGACTCGTTGTTCTCTGCACGTTCACGTGTATGCTTACCACGTGTATGCGTTTGGCTCTGCGCTTTTTTTCTCTCCCACCCGGACGAGTTTCGCGTGGAAACGAAACCCGCGAATTTATACGTAGCCCGTTCACTTTGTTTCGCATTTGATTTCTGTAACTGTTGCGCGACTCTTTTTTCCCCTTGTTTTTGTTTTTGCCTGATAATTAAGTTCGCGCCAACCTGTCGCGTGGACTATTAACGACGCGGCTGTGTTCCACGGTGTTTGCCGCCGCCTTTGTTTACTATTTTTCCGATTGCCCTTTATGATGCACATTTCAAAATACACATTTCCACGTCACAAACAAATGCACGGTTCACCGCGGAAATAAAAGATTAAATTAGTATTGACGGAGTATATTTCAATTTCGAATGGAGAACCAGAACACCAGGCGAAATATGATCAAAAGCTGACAGCTTGTTTATTATTTAAATCGAGGACATTAACTGCAAATTGAGACGGAATCTCTTTAATAAACGATATGATGAAAAACTTTTCGATTTTTAACCATTTTCTATATTTCGGTAAATTATATTAGTTGATCAAGAGGGAAATTCATTTCGATATCATTCTCATTATTCGGTTTCGTATTATTTGGCTACCTTTTAAAACGCAGTAACTTTTTTAGAAGTGGACTAAACGACTTGAATTTCTTGTTAGATAATAGAAAGTAAACTTTGCTATTGCTTAGAATGACAAAAGAAAAGAAAAGACCCGATTCGAAGGCAATTCGAAGATCGCATAACACGATTCGAAGGCAATTCAGAGGTCACATGCCACGACTCGACAGTCACACGTATTTAGTACAGTAATATTTCCGTAATTTGCACTCAGATCGCGCGCCAAAATGGACAATTTGAGAAGAGGAGATGCAATTATTCGATCCCTGAGACTCGTTTTTATAGTCACCGATTGCCAACAACTATAAAAAAAAGAGACACAAGGCTGGAATGATCGTATCTCCTCTTCTCAAATTCTTCATTTTTGTGCGCAATCTGAGCACGAATTAGGGACAAATTACTGTACCTTGTAACTCCGCGGTTTTTCTTACCTGATTCACGCCCAAACAGACCATTTTGTGTTGTCTTCCGGGAATTCGCGTCGCGTGTCGCATCACACGGTTGACTGATTCCGTCGACCTTTAGCATCGACGTAGCAATAAATTACATAGGCGTAGGTCTAGTACAGAGAAATTCACAGCGACCCGACATTTGGCATTACTGTATTTCGTATTATTTGTGTTCTTAACTTCACTCTATTTAATTCACCTGTATATCGCTAATTTTTTCAAATAGTAACCGCAAATCAATCGAAGCGAAAACAGGGAATGAAAACGCTAATCGATCAGAAAATGTCAGACATTTCCTTTTCCTGCAGAGGAATCGCGTATAAATGTGGAGGTGGTTAACCCGTAATTTAATAGTCTCTTGGGAGAATTAGCTTTAACGATTGCAGAAAATGAAACACACGATAAGAGTGTGTTCGACTATCTATCAGGTCGTACGTATACCAAGTAGAATATTTGAACAAAGAAGATTCAATGGGCGCTCTTCGACGGTATAAAACAGGGTTAGTTGCGATTGTATGCAGGGCGAAGGAACAAAGAATTCCGATAACATTCATCAACATAGCCTTTAACGAAGAATAATGATCAGAAGAGTATTCAGTGGGTAGGTCCGATATTCAATATGGAGACCTGGATTCCTTTTCCAATTATATTTTCCAATTTATTGCTCATCTCAATCAGTATCCGTTTCCTTAATCGGTATCAAGACCGAGAGGAAAGAGAGAGAGAGAGAGAGAAAGAGAGAGGGAGGGGGAGAAACTTTCTTTCCTTTCTCTACTATTTTTGTCAATACTACCAAGAAGTTTCGTTCGACCCAATTTTCCGGGCCGCTTTTTTCGCCGTTTCGTCTTCGAGATAATGCGAAAACAATTATCGTCGGTAACGAGAAAACTTCATGACACCTTCTAGAAACTCGATAATGTGAATAACTTTGCGTCGGCCGACCTAACGAATCTCAAAGGCGAGATACCGCTTTCAGATAGTTGCTTTTGTGCTGCTGTTTCATCGTGATTTAACGATCGCCGCGACTGAAACCAGGTTTTACTATGTATGTGTTCATTTATTTTTTTCATTCGAGGCGCGGACGTAGAAAAATCGTCTCGCGATTTGAAGGCTTTGTCGATGATAATGATCAACTTCAATTTAAAGTAACTATCTGCAGGAACATGATCGTACGTTACTGAGACTACGAATAAAATGTAATTCTATTTATCAGAAGAGTCCATGTACTAGAATTATTATGTAAACGTATTTCTAGAAACTTATATAGATTGACATTAAATAAACGGGCACGCATTTCGATACAATTTGGCTTCACATTTGGCGGACACATTTGGCTTCATTCTAGTTCACGAGATCGCCACTTGCGTGAAATGCTTGCGTAAACCACTTGCATGAGCCGCTTGCATAAAGGAACACTGCGCTAGACGAACAATGATTGAAATCATTGCATCGGAACTGTACTGCCGTCTGGAAACAACCAGACATGAATATTCGCAAATGTTTGGCCTCTAATAACCTCGCGCGTTATCCAGCAAACCGGCTAAAATCAACAGCTCCGAACTCGAATACCCTTAGAGCAATCATTTCAATCGATTCAATGATTAACCGAAACGGTCGCTGTGCTTCGCGAGAGTTCGCAGGACCAAACTGTGCTGTAAACCTAGCCAGATTTATACGCTGTAACATGCTGGTCACGGGAGTGACAATTCTAACACCGCGTGACAAGGCTGGACACGCCGGAAATGTCCACGGAAATCCATCTAATGACTGCGCGTCTCTTATCGATAAGCCGATTTAGCATCTGTCAAACGGCTCGGTCGAATGCCAGTCATATTAGAAAGTCAATGCACTCACCGGTCGTGTACATGGCGACGCCTTTCAGGGTCACCGGCTCGAGAATGGCAGGCTCGCTCCTCCCCTTCGCATTAATCGCGTAGAGAAAAAGTCGATAGCTTCTTCCCGTGGTCAGGCCCGCCACCTCGAACGTCGGCCCGTTCGGGCTCGCCGGCACCGTTTTGTTCAGCAGTATCGGCCCGCCGTCCTCGTCGGCGACCACTTCCAGCTGGTAGCTGAAAATCGGAAGACCGCCGTCGTATCCTTCCAGGCAACGAACCAATAGGCCGGTGCCCGATTTCGCACCGAGCTCCTCCGCATCCAAGGGCGCCGACATTTCCGTCACGGTGCAGTTGTGGAGAGCGTATGGCCGGCCCGCTGCTATTACCTGCGGAGTCGAGCGTTTATGGTCAAACATCTCCTGTCAACGCTCTGCGTGGCTTCTTTTTTTTATTGCTACTGCGCGCGGTATAACCGTTCGCGATTTTCACTTTACAGCTTAATGGCACGAGCTTGTTCGAATAACAAGGTCTGACGAGAGTTGGGTCCGGTTCGGATCGCAGGAAGTGAATTTTGGAAAACTGCGGTAGGGTGACCTGTCCATCGAATGAATACTTAATCCGGCCGTACACAGGTGAAGGTCCAGCGAACCCGTCATTAGGAAGCCTTATCTTCATGTAGTATTTATATCATATTAATGATGAAGGAGCCGAAGGTTAACGACCGGGAAATCCGCGAGCGCGTTAGAATTTCGGAGCGACCACCGAAATTGTAACAGTTGATCGGCGAACGTCAACACGATTACGGTGTGTTTTGTGAGCGTCACTGTTTAGTAATAAATAGAATAATTTCCAAAACCTATACTAAATCTCTACGATTATATTATATTGTATAACTTTAGTAAAGACACTCAAACTGTATACAATAGATATCCATAAATTATTATCAATAGATGACACACTCTTTACTGGGAGTCCACGAATATCCCATGTGGGTACTTTTGTTTCAGAAGTTTAGAAGTGCACAGCCGGGTCAACTATTCTGACCCAAACTCGGTACACGGTACTAACTATTATACTTCAATGGACGAAACTGTTTTAACAAATTGTTACAACAATTCGAACAGTTTTAACACTACACCTGCCGTTTTAACCGGCCCCGAACTAAAACTGATAGACAAGTGTTGCTTCATGAGAATGGCGAAACGGAATTCATTTTAAACTCTCCGACATTTTTACTGTAACGTGTCCTTGGACTAAGAAATTTGTTCGATCTTTTGCCATCATGGAATCGTCATAAGTACAATCATTTTGAACTAAATAATGTGAAACAGGTTATTTGGCTCGTACGGTGGATTTAGAGTTAACAATATTCTATGTAATTTGTAATTGTAATTAAAAGCCGTAACCATATTAAAAGCCAATAATAAAATAATAATAAAAATAATAATAAATAATAATAATAATAATAATAAAATAATAATAAAAATAATAAATAATAATAATAATAATAATAAATAATAATAATAAAAATAATAAATAATAATAATAATAATAATAAATAATAATAATAAAATAATAATAAAAATAATAATAAATAATAAAATAATAATAAAAATAATAATAAATAATAAAATAATAATAAAAATAATAATAAATAATAAAATAATAATAAAAATAATAATAAATAATAAAATAATAATAAAAATAATAATAAATAATAAAATAATAATAAAAATAATAATAAATAATAATAATTAATTATTTAAGCCAGTAATTAAAAATAATTAAAATAATAATAAAATAATAAAAGCCAATAATTAAAATAATAATTAAAAGCCAAAAATTGGCTTTTAAATAATTAAAAGCCAAAAACCATATTATCTCTTATTCTCGCTTGTCGAGGAGGGAAAAAGCAATACCCGAATCACCTTTTTAAAACAAGCCAACGCATCTTGTGTAAACTAATGTACGAAGAGGTTAAAGAAAGTCTTTACATTAATCTTCCACAATAAATGATTAATTTTCTCCAAAGAGCGTATTATTTCCATGAACAATAATGTGCTTCAAAGTCTAAATTATTATGGCTATCAAAAAATAATTTAACATTATAAAGATTTAGCCGCAAGAATAATCATTCTGCAAACTATACTTATCTTCGACGCTTTGTCAAAAAAATGATACCATTACTACATGAAAAGTATGGAATGAAAAAAGTACGCTAATGTGTATAACAATATTAAACATTTTTCTTTAACATACGATTACGCAACGTTATTCTGCGACTACAAATTGAGCAATTGTAAGTAATCTCATACTTAATCGCATACATTACTGAATGCACATGGGTGGCGCTAGATGTAACTGCGCTTAGATTGAATACATCAATGTAGCTATCACGCGGTATTGTGTTGACTGAATTAATTGATGAAGCTTGATTCATGGGATTGATTGAGGTTGATACGTGTCATTACTGAAACACTTATTAGCATAAATGTGGGGTCCCTTGATAGAGAAAGGGAACAGCCAGATCTGCTACTTAACGTTAATACGTTAGTTTGTTCTGAACGTAATCGGATCGAGGGAAATTGCAAAATGTAAATTAGGATATAAATTCTCTCTAATCGATCCTCAGCTTGGAAACAAGAATGGACAATTTCAGAAGACGAGGTGCGATTATTCGAGCGGCTCTTTTGTTGACAATCGAAAACTATAAAAACGAGCCGCAAAGTTGTATTTCCTTTTCCCAAATCGTCCATTTTTGTGTACAAGCTGAGAGTCAATTAAGAAGAATTTACTGTATAATGAATAAACATGGTAATATAACACGGAAATATAAATGATAATTATATACGTACTATAAACGATAGAGTGTACACACCTATAAACGATATCAAAAAGAATTGTTATACACTCTGTCACACAAGAGATTTGATGTTTTAACCCTTTGCACTCGAGTGGTGACTTTGAGGCATCATTAAAATTGTTAGATCACGTTTCAAGATAACTTTTATATTATAAAAGTTTAGATGTAGAAAATTGTTAAACGTCTAATTGTTGCATGAGTCACAAGACTAAATTTCATGCGCATAAAACGCACTTTGTCATATAAAATGGGAATACCATAAGTCGGAAAACTTAATTTAGATTTACAGTTAAAATGGCTTCGGGTGCAAAGGGTTAAGCTTTCTACTACAAATTTTTCGAATAGGTTTTTGTATGTATACGCATTATCGAAGACTTCATGGCAACCTGTAAGAGAATATGAAACGCTATTCGAATAACAGTCTCTAAAAATTGATGGCATTATTTCAAATAATATTGTATTTTTGGTTTATGGAAAATTAGATGTATTCGATAAAATATGTGCATGTTATTGGCTACACTAAACATGTTGGTGTTCTGTGTTTGAACTTTAATTTCGTTTTCTACTATTTCCCTACGAGCACCACCGTCCCCTGATATGAGAG
Organism: Megalopta genalis; assembly: GCF_051020955.1. Taxonomy (NCBI): domain Eukaryota; kingdom Metazoa; phylum Arthropoda; class Insecta; order Hymenoptera; family Halictidae; genus Megalopta; species Megalopta genalis. Next base: position 6,420,078 of record NC_135014.1, on the reverse strand, counting down.
TTGAAGCAGCATATCAAGTTTTATTTCCCTCGGTTCGTTCGTTCAGAAAATATCACTCAAGTTGGCCACATTCACACGGGCACACACAGGCGTCGCCGTGTAAATGGTGAAATCGTGTTGATGCTCGGAACGTGCTTGTCACTCGAGAACTCAGAGTTGTGTTTTTACATCTTCTCTGTAATAAAAGTTACGCGCGGGAAATGGAAAGGTAAATACATGGACGAAAATAAAGAATGAAAATCATAAGATGCTAATAAAGGAAAAACTTCCGTTATGTTATTAAAATAGCGTTCTGCTGGGTTCATTTTATAACTATACACTAATAAAGTATAGAATTTGTGTGTGGAAAACGAATACTCTATATTATTTCCAACAACTACAGAATAACTGATGATGATGTTAATAATACTAATAATACTTTATTAAGAATAACTATATTTATATCAGGAATCATTCCAATCGTAATCACCGAAATACTATTAATTGTATAATAGCATTATTCCATGATATTATTAATTGAATGCTCCAATTGCAATCAATAATTCTAATCCTTAATATTTGTTAATCAATCCTGATCATTCAATTCCAGCGATAAGTATGAATTATGATAGTGATATTATTAATTGAATGCTCTAATTGCAATCAATAATTCTACTCCTTAATATTTGTTAATCAATCCTGATCATTCAATTCCAGCGATAAGTATGAATTATGATAGTGATATTATTAATTGAATGCTCTAATTACAATCAATAATTCTAATCCTTAATATTTGTTAATCAATCCTGATCATTCAATTCCAGCGATAAGTATGAATTACGATAGTGATATTATTAATTGAATGCTCTAATTGCAATCAATAATTCTAATCCTTAATATTTGTTAATCAATCCTAATCATTCAATTCCAGCAACAGATATTAACGTATGTTTTACATGCCTTTCAGCAATATTGCTAATACCACTTTATACTTATAGAAAAAAAATTTCATCCTCGTTAAAAATTACCATTATCTTGTTTACGTTCTCCGTCAAACTGTATTTGCAACTAATACTCGTGGTTCGATTGCACGTAAAACTGAAATTACAGACATTTCCCAAACTGTTCATAAAAGATGCCAACACTTCGAGACAGTAATCCAACTTGCATGAAAAGAAGCAGTAAACCTTACAAAACCGAGAATAATAAAATAGAGAAATATTTCTGAACATTTAAATATCCCAAAATCATCGGACCGATACAAACCGCACAATATTCCATTTTGTAATTATCCAAATGAAACGATTGCCTTCTGTGGAATAACTAATTCATCCGACCCCGCATTCGTTACAATAACGACGCAATCTGACAGAACTCTCGCAATTTTACGAAAAAAATTCGGAACAACTCCGTTTAAGCTGTATTTTCAGGCGAACCTTGGAGAACGGGCGAACGCGAGTCGAGCGAAAAATACGGGGACGGTGTCGCCCAAATAATCGTAGACACTAACGCACGTTAAAATGCTAAAAGTTGCAAGCGAAGACAGCGGCCACGGTAGACCCACGTGAATTAAGAGTAGCGCATTTACCTGAAACAGGCACGGTGCTCGTTGTTTGCCAACCTGGTTACTCGCCCAGCACGCCACCGTGCCGTAGTCCATTTCCGTTGCGGGCGTATAGTTTAGCTTGGATCCGTGGAATTGTTGGTACTCTTTCAGGCTTTCGGCAACGGACGGTGTCCCGGGCGCTGGCACGTGAGAGTAACGAGAATGAGGAACCTCCACCAGCTCCCCGGAATTATTGAATGTCCAGTGGAAAGTCAACGGTGGTGGATGACTCTCCACGGAACATACCAACGATACGGTTTCCTGCTTCAGGGCGCCGACCACCACTTCGCTTCTACCTTCCTTGCAGACCGGGGTATCTGCAATCATCGTATCCCATGATATCAGAATTTTTCAGCTCTTGAAACCACCGGGCGGTCGCAGCGACTCGATTTTCTTTTATTAGATAAATTACAGGAACACGTTTATTGAGATTGGCGAAGATCCTTTCATTTTCTTTTTAGCACGACGATAATATTTCGTGTACAGAAATAACTATAAGGGTATACTGGAAGATGACTTTAGGACAGACTCTTCACAGGCATTTTACTATCATGTAAGAATATATTTATATTTTGTTTTATAATTGCAGGTCTACTATTCCTCGTTTGTGATAGCGTGCAGTGAAATTTGTCTGGCCATAACCAGCTTCTTCTACTTAGAGTGGTTGCCGAAGATCATATTCAGAGTAGCACTATCGAACGAAAGGTAGGTTCGGTGACTATGCCCGGTAAATAAACTACTGAAATTAGAACTAAAGACAAAACTACAAATAAATATATTTTTCCGTAATTTCAACACGTTCTATCAATATTTTACTTATTATATTTTACTGAATATCGATCTTCATTCGTTCAGTATCTTCTTAAGCTTTTTTATAAGCTTCGCAGAAAGTTTCGCGAATTCGGAGTATCAAAAACATTGAAATATACGTGGTATTTCAAGAACTTCCGTTTTCGCGTATCTATTAATTTTAACGAGTAAGTACCGAATTGCATTTAAACAAAAAGAAAATGTAATACATCTTATTCGAGGAATACAACGTTAATAATTTATTTAAGAGACAGCAGATTCAAATGTCACGGTAAAGTGGCCAGCATTGGAAAATATTTCATTTCATTAGAATCGGGCATCTGCGGCACAACATTTACATGGCACGCATTAGCCATTCCACACGGCGGAATGAAATTTTCGACCCGACACCGAAATTAGTTCCGTAAACGGAAGCGGCGGCGCGGGAATCACGATTTCTGTGGAAAGTGAACCGGGGTTGAGGGTGTGCCACAGAAATTGGCTTAATGCGATCCGGCGTCGTAAAACGGAAGAAGAAGGTTGACACCGTTCAACGCGCGGGGTACGTTCTATCGATCGTCTAATAGGAAATTCTCATGACAGCGGTATTTGCAGTAGGCCATGCCATACGGAAATTCCAAATGGCACGAGGGATGATTTACGGCGGAAGCAAGGGATCACGGAACAGCTCCGCTTCAATCTGATGCGTTTGATGCACTACCGAATTAATTAGTAATACGAGAAGTCAGCGATACCGGGGACTCGTGTCGGCAGACATCGACGTATCGCCCAGGACCGAGCTCGTCGATTGGAAAATGCAGTACATTGTCGGAACACTCATTGGTACGCGGTACGGGACGTTGAACGCCAGCATGGGACTGTTCGAAAGTGTCGCTTGGCGATTTTCACCCCGATGTCAATCGCCGAAATTTTCTACAAATGGCCAATTAACCACTTGACATACAATGACGTCTGGGAGACGTCATTTACTTCATGTGCCATTGTAGACTTTGACGTCTCCAAGACGTCAAGAACTGTATTCGGTGAACGCCGTGCATTTCATTATTAGATTCTTTAATTGTTTCGGTCGTGCATTGATGCTGTTTTGTTTAGACTGTTGGAGATGCTTTCCCCCTCCTAACAGTACCGATAAACAAAATTGCATCGACAAATAAAACCGACCTGTGTTCTGGAGTATAATCGTGGAATGGGAGGTGTAGACAAGCAGGACCAATCTCTTGCATGTTTCCCCCTCATGAGAAAATGTGCAAAAGGATATAAAAAAATATTTTTTTATATGTTTGATGTAGCTATTTATAATGCTTATGTTTTATATTCCAAATTGCCTACTTCACAAAAGCAATCGATTGTGAATTTTCGATTGAATATTGCAGAAGACATGCTTTGTAATTTGTCCCTGCCGGACTATCCGACACGCGGCAGACGGTCGCAAAGTGAATGCCCAACTCGGTTACAAGCAAAATATTGGACACATTTTCCTGAACATATACCCGCGACAAATAAAAAGCAACATCCTGCAAAAAGATGCCATGTTTGCGTAAAACATAATATAAGAAGTGAAACAACTTGGCAGTGTAAAATATGCCTCGTTTCGCTACATATTACTAAATGCTTTGAGATGTATCACACATTACAAAATTATTAAATTATTATTTTATACTATTACTTAATTGTTGTACACTAACACTATACTTCAACCCTATTGAATGTTATATAGCAATGTAACTTTAAAAAGAAAAGGCCCTGTTTCTGAGCTTGTACATGAGTGTCCAGTTGAGCCAAATTAAATAGTATTCTTCGGACGCGTCGATGCACATTTTATTCGTATGTCAAGTGGTTAAATTCGCACCGGAATCGTTTGATTTGTAGTTTCGTGTAATTCGGGTAACTTCTTGAAATTTAACTGTTTCTTTCTCGCTCGCACTCATCATTGTCCTATTCTCACGCGGTATAGTTAAACAAGTAGATCAGTTTTTACTGTTACCATTACTATTATTGCGTATTTACGCGCTTCAAAAAAATCATTACGCAAAGCGTAATTTTGGACGTAAATGACAAACTATATGAACGATACGTTAAATACGTTTTGCAGATCTTCATAACTTATGTGCATGCTGAAAATATCATCGAAATCGTTTGACGTTGTTAAAAGTTACAAGCAATTATAGATCGCGGACCTTGACATAACCTTGACATAACCAATGTTTAATAGTTAATAAATATTTGTTTCGTTAAATTTTCCTTAATTTCATCGTAAATGTTAAACGTTAACTCATTTCTGTCGGGAAGTGGTAAAAACAGAATTGAATGCGAAAAATGGAAAGCCTAATTTGTTCGATAAATAAAATCAGTGCTATTATAGAGAGGATACTTGAATTGTAATGTTAAGACTCTATACTCAATGAATCAATGTATCTAACACGTATCAACAATGTCTCGTTGAATATTCACCCGTTCCTGGTTAATTTTTAATCTGCTTAAGCCATACGTTTTATAATCTGCAGCACGAAGATGCACGGTATAACCGAAGTTTAGATTGTCGGTTTCGTTACGCTTTAAATATTTGCATGTGCCACAAATGCGTGCAATCTACAATTCAAAATTAAATTTACTACGTCCATGTATTATTCATAATGCGCAGTTTATTCATTGAAAATACACGTCGCAATGCTGTCATATTATTTAACACGATCAGTTGTTCTCGCATCAACTGCTGAAATAACACCTCATAAATTGATAAAGCAATAAAATTTCGCAATTCTCATACGACTCCAACCGTCAATTTTATTATTAAAGTAATTACATTTTTATATTCGCGTGCCAGTGGTTGCAGGCCCATTGATTTTCGCAGCTGATCAAAATATTGTTGAATTCGATCGAATATTTAATCTTGTTGCATCACATCTCAGAGGATCGTAAAAATAGTAAATGAATTAAAATGTAATTACTGATTTCTGAAGTTCGAGTCACATTACTGTGAGAATCTTTCCTCGACTAAGAGCATAAATAATTGTTCAGGTGTCGGATGACGGGGGAGCAATCTTTGGAAGTCTTGAATGCCTCGGTGACTCGGCGAGGATCGGTGTCAGTGTAGCGCGAAGGATGCTGGAGTTAAAACATTAGGATGGTTTCGCGGTTCCCATTAGTTTAGCGCATCTCCGGCCTCCCCTCTCCCAGCTTAGCACATTGCCAGGCTGCGTTCACCTACACATGAATATTCAGCTACGCTTTACATACATTGAATATGCATCGGAGTCCTTCCTTCCCTCTTAGGTCATTTACAAGATGCAGATACGCCGGGCTACCACCAGGAGTACTAACCATTCTAATAGAATAACTCGTGCTGTATGTTTTACAGAAAACTATCCATCCTATCCTCGTCCTCGGGCTGCCCCTTCCAGCCCATTCCTGCTGATTCCACGGGCAAAGCGGCAAAGCACCCTTCATGTCCAATTCCCGGTACGCGCGCTCGGCTGCTACTTGCCATCGATTAAGTAATTATCGAGGTCTCGAGGTGAGAGCAGGCGAATTAGAGAATTGGCTCAGGAATATCAACCCAGGGCTGCAATTCTATTCGCGGCTCTTCTGTTGTACTTATGATTAACGAATGCCGGAATAAACGAGCGAACACGAACAAACTTTCACCTTCGTGATCCTCCTCGTCGCTGGTTATTTCGATCGGTTAAGAAGAAAAAGGAGAAGACGACACTTGATTTCTGAGTAGTGACAATCATTGGAATGCTTGGATATAGTATTTAGTACAATAAGTTCTTCCCAATTGACGCTCGGATTGTGCACAAAAATTGACAATTTTGGAAGAGGAGATACGATTATTTGAGCTTTCCGGCTCGTTTTTATAGTTGCCGATTGTTAACAATTATAAAAACGATGTTCAAGTAATGGCATCTTCTCTTCCCAAATCGTCCATTTTTGTGCATAATCTGAGCGATATATATTCAGATTCGATGGCATTGTTACACAGTCTGCATACTCACACATTATTCGAAGAGCCACAGGATTACTGTCCGTCTTCCCCTCACTGTTCGCAGCAAGACAAGTATAATCACCGGCGGAGTACCGGGTTATGCCCTGGAGAACCAAAGAGTAATCGCTTAGCACTATACCCGCGGTCGCATTATTCTTCAACTCTTTTCCCTGGAACAAACAATGCCACTTTACGATGCGAGTAGGTTTTTTCATCCACAGGTGGTGAATGTTTGACCTATCCCTCGAACAAGAAAATCACCCTAAGTGCCCTTTCAAATCATTTCGAGCCTTTTTAAAGCACACATTTCATAAAAATTGAAATTTTAGATACGTGGAAAACGGTAAATATTCTTTAATATATATGTGCATTAGAGTACTTAAACAAAATTGTAATGAAATGAATTTCTTTTCAATTCACCAAAATTAATTATTCAGAATGTATAATTCCGTTTCTATTTCATTTCTTTGAACTCTATGTGAACATACTTTTCTAAGGTCTCTGTTATATCGTTTATTTGTAGAAAGCTGAATTAGGCCGGCTAAAGAGACACATTAAGTGTTTGTAGAAATCGTCTATTTGTAGAAAACAGCAGAATCGAAAAAATACAATTTATGGAGGAAAATTTACGCAGGAAACTTACGTCCTTGAACCAGGCGAGTTTGTACGCTTTCGGATTAGCTCTGACCGAACAGTCGAAATATACATCGTCGCCCTCTTTGATATCATCTGGATTCAATGTCTTGCCCATCTTGAGAGTCACCAGCGGCTGATACTGCACGTCCAGCCTCCACTTGTCCTCCAAAGCACTGTTCGGGAGGGCCGGGTTTTCGGCGCGACACGTCAGATACTTGCCATCGTCGTCGATACTTGGCACAAAGCTTAGGATGCTCAGATTGTTTTCCACGTACTGCCAATAACATACGACCTCGATATTAATTATTTCTCGATAAATGTTTCGCACGTTGACTGCGACGTAAGCAAATTTGTAGCGTCTCGTGTACACAAGAATCATTTAAAATTTAGGTTATTCATAGCAGAGACGAATAGTACATATTATGGAAAGCAAAAGCCATATACCATATAAGATATAATTAAGAATTAAAAAATAATAAGATATAATTAAAAAAGGTGAGACATTACGTAAAAACTGAGATCTTATTTTCAGAAATTATTTTAGAAAAGCCAAAATAAAAGAAATTTATTTCACTGACTAAAACGTTCCTAATGGTAAAGACAAATTGGGAACGTCGTTGATATTTATTAATATTTAATAAACCATATCGAAATTCTTATTTTAATATATATATAATTCAGAAAAATATGTAGTGTAGAGAATGATATGTTGTATGGCAATATTAAGTTAATATTATATATTTAATTATCATTTTTCTATCATTATTTTTTAACATATTCATCATATGTTATCATATTAATATAATATTAAATATATATATGTATATATAATATAATATAATATATAATATTAAGGCCTCAAGGCCTTCTTGAGGCCATCAATTACAAAATATTAAAGCTCTATCATCTATATAGTATAAGCAGAAAACGAAAATTGTTTATCACATGCACAGTTTAAAAATATTTAAGAACCATTTCCCCTTTAATATTATTTGTTTTATTATTTTCAAAAATAGTCCGATGCCTAATAGTAATTTGACCATAATTTTTCTGAGTTTTACCAAAAAAAAAAAAGTTTAACAGATCAGAGACCCTAAATTGAGAAGCCGACACGCGCAATGCAGCTTTATTATGTGCATTCCGTTAACGAACATATATAGATGCGACTGCCATGTATGGTTTAAGTTGGTAACTAACACATAACGAACCGCGTCATTAGTGCATTATAGTTGGAATTCATACGTGTACTCGCTTTCGCGAATATACACTACAGTGACCATCCGCAGCGAAAGGCTTAATGACTAGTTACGTACTAAATGGAGTTCTACCGCCGGAGAATTCAAATTATTCGAGATTGAATTGAAATACCTTCCAAACGGCAAAGATTCGAATGATAATTCGGTGAAGATTAAATTTTTGCAATTCACGGCAGTCCTTAGTGTATAATTTCCTAATCTGAGGTTCAATATCAGTTAATCCTTTATGCACCGTAAGTAGATTAAACTACTGCATCCATTAAAACCCTGTTATGAACCAATGAATCACGTGCTCGGGTTTTTACGTTTACTTTAATTTAGAGCATCATGAATTTAACACAATAATGATTCAAAAATATGTTTCTTAAACGAGACTTAAACTATCCCGGATAAAGGCAGTACTAAAAGGTAAAAGCAATAATTCAAAACTTAAAGGATCACAAATTTTATTAGTCGTAGCATAAAACTAAATCCTTAGCCACGTGTAGCGTGTCATAAGTGCATAATACGGTGTCGAGATGCTACTAGAGATTATGCTCCGATTCAAAGTGTCGATTGTATTGTTAAACTTGTTAAACTTTAATATTTTTCATTCACAATTACATAGGAGAAGCGAAGTATGCCCATGTAAAGGTTATATATAAAGGTAACGGCAAGAACAAAACGGTGTTTTCAATTCAATTTGCAAAGAATTCAATTATAAGTGAGATACGTAAGATTGCGGTTCTTCGAAGTGCAAGAACAAATACCACGGTTCGCTGTTGAATTTAATCACGAAACCGATTTACTGTCACGCAACCTATATTTCGCGAGATAATAGATTACGGTTATCAACACGTACAGTTCAAACTTTGTGCGCGCGTCAGCACTAGAGCAGTTATGTGTCGATGCAGTTAACAAAAATCTACTTTAACACGTTGACTGCCACGCGTATTTACAACAAAATCTCCTACAGGCCACCCGTGCCGCTATAGGAAGCGTGCGCTGTTAATTCATATCTGTTTCTGTTCCTGCATGAACAGTTGGAATCTTTGCCGAGTACCAAATGGTATAACTTAAAATCTCTGCCCTTATTTTTTGTCAATAATGAAAAGAGATCGGATTGCCCGGAAGGAGAAGCATAAATAAAATTACATCGTCAGATTCTGATTCGGATACTGATAAATATAATCATAGTGATAATGAATGTTATGAAGATACTATTGACGAGATTTTACGAGAATTGGTCATGGAAGAAGAAAGAAATGTTGATGATACTGAGGAAGCTACAGTTCAAATAAAAGATACGAAATGGACCGATCAGAGGCACGAGCATATTTGAAAAAACAAACAACTTTCTGTCCAAGCTGTCCTGATCAACCTTAACTTTGCAGAGAATGTTTTAATGTTATACACTGCGAATAATTTTTTTAATAAACCATTTTTATAAGAATTCAATAGTTTCATTACCCACTGTAGAATATTTGTCGAAATATTTTCGGAAATCCTTTGTAAGTAGTCAAATCAGCGTCACCCGAATTACGGGTGACGTGGCCTGATGAGAACTTTTGCTGTCACCCGAATACGGGTGACGCGGCAGTCAACGTGTTAACGTGTGCTAATGAATTTAAATAATAGACAAATAAAAAATTGTACAATGTCAAAAATCGCGGTATTAAAAGCGCTGCTGTTGATGGATGATAGAGTCGATGCTTCTCGTAAACAACGCCGAACAGGATGATTCCGCAGCGGAGAAACGGGTGGCATGTGTCGACAAATTAGGCGCACAACACAAACGGGGTGAACGATCTATAATGAGACTGACGTAGAGGAGGACTGCGCGACTGGCGCGACACACACGCACGTGCTACAAGACCCAGATAGAGGTCGCAATATTCGAATTTTCCCTCGAGTTTCTGTAATTAACTGAATTGTTTAAGTATCGCTAAACAAAGATTAATTCGATGCTTCTCGCGCAGCGTAGAAATGATCAGTCGATGCAAAAGTATATATTTATGTATATCTATAATGTATATTTATTTAAATATATAGCGTAGAAAGTCAAAGTTATACTAGTAATTCGAATACTTTCGTTGTCCACAGCACATAAAAATTGTCACAGGTACTTAAAATAATAATGTATAATGTGTAATTTTAACAGCGCGTATAATTTAATTAGCCAACGTATTAATAAAAATACGTTGCTCCGCAATCGCACGAAGTGTCTCGTCAGAATCAAAATATTCCCCTCACTCGACGTAACACAACGTAAACACAAGCTGCGAGCTCGATATTTGTCGAAACATCCCCTCTCTCCAAAGACGCGGAAAAATGCGAGCTATACCAATGGCGGAACACCCCGAGGTAGCTGCGCGCATGTCGCCCCGATTTATCAAGCGCCCCGGTCTCTTACGATTTCAATAATCGAAATTCGAATTGTTTCGAGATTACCGTCTCGAAAATTCAATCAAACGTGTTGAGGTGAGGAGGAGAGGTGGAATCGATTTCGCCTCCCGTTATCCCGGTTACGAAACGAAGCGAAACTACCTCAACAATTTGTCATGCGTTTAATATGAAAATCAATTCGGCGGTCGTACGCATTGCTACAGAAGAGAGATGAGAAAATAAAGGGACCGAACGAGATTAACGATTTTTCGAGATTTATGATGCAGTGGCGCGGAATTGAGGAAAATGGAGGGTGACAGGGGAGGCGGTAGGCAGAGCGTCGAGCTCTCGCTCGCCGACTATCTCCCACCTCCTCCCGCGGCCGCCGAAACACCCCTCTCGCGGGCTTTCTGTTTCTCTTTATCTCAATCTCTAACCTTCCGTTTCCACGATGTCATTTTAATGATAGCGCCACCAGGCATACATATCGGGGGCGTAGGGGAGGGGGGGGGGGGCGAGAGAAAAAACCACGTATCCACATCAGTATCGCGAATACCATGAATGGAACTAACGGTTCGTCAGAATGAATGTCGCATCATGAATCCCTCCTCGACTTTCCCGCTGCAACGTCGTCGCGTCTTTTTCCCTCTTCGTCCCACGGCTCTTTGATTTTCGACGTTCCTCCTCTGTCGTTCACTTTTCGTCTCTCTTGCCCGGCCCACCTCTTTCTCCCTCATTTCAACCAGCCTCCCCCCTGTACCCCCTTCGGCCAAGCTTCACTGCATACCGCTTTCGGTTCGCTTCGTTGGGACGCGATCGAATTTCCCGATAAAGCTCTTCGGACAGTCCAACAGTACCGTCAATATATCCTGCCGGGAGATTGTATACGGAGTACCGTCCCGATTACGCCGGTGGATGTGTGCACAGGCCGAAAGTTAGCCACGCAGAAATTGCGAGCCTCCCTTTCGAGAGGAATGCAAAATAAATCAAATCGAGCCCGGGCAGGCACTCTTCGCGATGCCTCGGCTATTTATAATACCTCCGGGCGCGCCGCGCACTTCGTCTGTTTATCATTCCTTCTTTTCAACGGCCGCCGAATTGGTGGACAACGCGAGATCGCGGAACATCCGAACGATTACGCGTGCTTTTTGTCGTTTGCGACCGTACGCGTACGTAGAAACAGTTGCGATTCCAGACTGCGAGTTTCTCATTCTCCTTTGTTCGGTTCGTAATAAGTAAGGAAGATACGGTGAGACAGATAATTTTGTTTACTGTTTGATTTCACGGTCGTTCAACCGTATATGTAAAATTTGCTAGCTCCACATTATCTTTGTCAGTATCTATAATACAAACCATACGAAGTGTAAGTAAATTCAGTGCTGGCATTGTCATAGTTGGCATTGTTATACAGGGTGTCCCAAAAATGTCTTGCAATCCGGAAATGGGAAGTTCCTGAGATCATTTGAAGCAACTTTTTCCTTAGCGAAAATGCAAACCGCGGCTTCGTTTACAAGTTATTAGCGAGAAATACTGACCAATAAGAGGCGAGCTCGGCTGCACGGAGCCCAGTTCCGCTCATTAGCTCGGCCGTCTCGCGTCAGCTGATCCGGTTTCTCATTGGTCGCTGTTTTTCGTTAATAACACGTGAACAGGGCCGCGGATTGTATTTTCTCTACGGAAAAAGTTACTTCAAATGACCTCAGGTATCCCCCGTTTCCGGATTGCGAGACACTTTTTGGGATACCATGTATATTAGTCGCTTTTAGGACCCGGTAGTTTTAGTCTTAACGGGTTAACAGAGGGTCATATTTATCGGAGATAAATCTTCATGTTGTAACGTTATGCTAAAATCTTCGAAGCATATACGAAATATTTTTGTTTCGCATCCGCTTGGCAAATTCTCGCTCCTCTTTTCTCTCGAACGTAATAGCCACGTTAAATTCAGCCAGACGCAAGCGGAGGAACTGATTCTCCAGTATTTCCGCCACCAAAAAGTTCTAACGGCCCGAAATAAACGATACGAAACTATTAGCCACACATTCTAAATTTCCCCCGATTCGAACAAGTAAATGCCCTCCCGTCGAAAATTAATGGATACCCGATAATCGAGTTTCATTGTTTCCGGATTTTCCTTGCCACCGGCCGGTTCAAAAGCATATAGATAAGGAGACCGACGAGATATAGGAGCGGGATTTGTTTTTCACACTGCACACAGCGATTACGAAGACAAAGTAAACCGGCGACTGAACGCTCCGGGAACCCGTTCCCGATATAACAGCGGAAAAAGCTCGATCGCCAGAAAGGAAAGATAGGTCTTCCGCAATTTATCGGGCATCGTGTAAGAGGGGAGTGTTCTGCGGATTCGTCAAGGAACACTTCCTCCGTCAGCTGAAAAGAAGGTGTCAGGTTGATGGGAATAGGGTTGGGGACGGCGTAGAATCTGGCCGACTACAGGGACAATTAACTGACTGCATGACTGATTACAATTAACCGATGAATCGGCGTCAACTCTTCTTAAATACGTATCAACACACCTTAACTACCGGAAATCTATTAATTCTCAATTACCCTGTCAAAAAGAATCTCAGTAATTTTCTTTTCAATAATAATCTTCAGAAGTTTCTTCGTCACCGATCAAAATTATCACCGTTGAGCTCGCGAAGAAACAAGATTTAAAATAACATCAGTTAAGTTGAACGTGAAATGATTTTCTTGCACAATCTGCTAATTATGTGCAACGACGAGTAAATGAATCCTGAACCAAAACTGAAAATATTAAACCACGGGCATTATTAAATGAACGAGAGCGATGGAAAAGTGAGTTTATGGTAGCGGATCGTTGCTAAAAAGATCGCGAGAGCGATTAAAATGATTGATTAATTTCATCGTTTGAAAGCAATGACGGTGAAATGTAAAAGAACGAGCATGCAGTCGTTAATGCGTTAATTAATAATTAAATAACACAACACCATTAACCGAAGGGAAAACAAGACACATTTCAGCGCCCATCTCGTGACCATTGTACGTTCGTATTTCCGATTTATTTATTTTTTCGGGGAATTACTCGATGCCTAGATGGAACCGTCATTAACGGCACACCCTATATATTCTTTCAGCCTTGGTCAATATTTAGCGAGTCCATGCCCACAGAATTCTGATACGGTTTGTTAAAAGCGTTCGGCCGTTACATTACACCGTTCCACCGTATATTCGCTTCAACGACGTCTTATTGTTATGATCAGACTGCTGATGCTCATGCAAATCCCCATTTTTATGGACAGATACAGTGAAAACGGGGCAAAGTAGAATTTTATATTTGCCAGATCGAGACAAAACTTTAAACTTTATTGCTTTCTGACATCCTTAAATCTCCGTATCAAAAGAAACGTAACGGCACTTAACATTACGGCACTTAAATGAACACATTTTCTCGCTAAAAATAAGGCTCGTTCGACACACTTTAAAAAATGATCCCCACGTAGACATCTAAGATCACTGCAGCAATTGTTTGTACAAAATTTCACTGGAAAATATTTAAACGAAAGACATAAGTTATAAAATAAAAAATTGATTTGCTTTCCAAAAAAATATGATACGTTCACGTAAACGATTGGGCGATTTTTAAGATAGTTAGTAACAAATGACAGCAGAAGTTAAAACTTGGAGTATAGCTTGTCCGTTAATGAGCTCATGAAGCTATTCCCAGGTCTTATAGAACTCAATTATATATTTCATAAATAATAAAATTTCAAACATTGCTTTAGTAACGTACAATTGCTGAATGTTTTTCAATTTTATGCGAAAAATGCTTAGGCTTGTGATAGCTTGAGACGAGTCTATTGGTTAGACGAGAAAAATTATACGTTGAACTATCGCGTCATAATAACGTTTACAAAAATGAAATGGCTTTCAGCCATATATTGACGTGACTTACATTCTTTACCATTGTCTTAATCTGTTCGTTCGCCTTCCACCATGTAATTACCGCATTTGGCCTGGAACCATTTGTCCAGCACTCCACGTCGTAGTTCTTGTCAGCGGAAACTCGAGGCTCCTTCGTCAAAATCTGTACGACCAGTGGCTTCACTGGAAAAAGAAACGGATCGTGTTCCGTATAAGTTTGATAAGAAACAACAACGAGGAGGGCAACGGTCTCCCCGTCGACAGCTGCAACTTCCTCAATTATCTGTTTTTGTAGAACACCGACGTTCTCGTTACGTTCTTCCCCCGCGAAATGTTCTATTTTACTTTCTTTTCCCGGGTAATTATTGCTCGGCTAACACCAAGCATAAATCATAAATTTCACTGTCGAGTTACACACACGGGGAACAAACGGAGTTGTCGAAGACTCTCGTGCACAACTTTATAGGTCCATGGAATTTTGAGATTGCAGCAAGCAAGTTGTTAATATCGTGCGAACAATTCCGAACGATATTGTAATCACGGGAAGACCTTCACACGCGAATTTCTCAGACATTTAATTTACCAAGTTTCTTACGTTCTCTCGTAGACGGGAACTCTCGACAGGTTCATCGTGACCCGGCGAGAAATGTTTAGAAATGACAAAGGAAGAGAGGTATCGTGCACACAACGGCGTGGCGTCGTGTCAGACGGTAAAATAATTTGGTGCGCCTTGGGAAGTATAAAGGCGTCAGGAGGAGGCGAGAGACGGCGTGTGTATTAAAATCTCCTAAGAATTCCTAACTTGTCGTAGATCGTTATAGAGCGCATTTTATGCCCAACTTTCACCTACTTACAAAAACAAATTTTCCCTCTGAACAACTTAACTTTAACTAACTTATGTGAGCACCGCCACTTCCGAACTTATCCTCTTTACTCCGCAGTTCGTGAAAACTGCAAATTATTCCGCTGGAGCTTCGCCCCATTTTCGTCGTCTGGATAAAACGGCTGGACTCCAGGTCTCTATGAGACGGGAATGTCTAATTTTGCGAAGAAAGAACATTGGCAGGGAGCGTTTACCGAGTTGCAACCGAGTAGTTATACCGAGTGGTATATTGACCGAATCCTGAAAATACTGGATTGTATCTGTGACAACTAGTCAAGCAGTACATATAGGGCGCCTTATATGAGATCCATTTCTTGTTTAAATCACAATTTTTGGTTAAAGACACTCTTATTAACAACAGATCATTCTTTTACAATCTACTGGAAAATACAGAAAAAATCTACTTCTTTGTAATAAAGGAAAAACTAAAAGTACTCAAATTCACAGATTTGAGTAATGGGTTCCTAACATGAGACCCGGTTTGGCTGTCTCAGGAAAATTATTTTCTTTTTGCTTTCTTTCACATCTTGGGTATATAAAATTTGCTTCTTCAGCACCACAGTCTTCGTGGGCCCATCGCTAATGCTTTGTATATTGAACCCGTTGTTTATCATTCGACGTTATAATTTTCTTCATAATTACTTTCATCATTTAGACTAATTTCTTTTTCATCGTGTGATGAATTATCACTTTGCATACGTTCTCTTTTAGTAGTTTTCCCGTGAATTGTTTTCTTTCGGTTTAGCATTAACCCTTTGCACTCGACCGACGACTCCCAAACTGTTACGTTACGTTTCCAAATGATTTGATTAATCTTTTTTGTTTATATTTAAAGAACTGTTGAAAGCGTAACTGTTGCCCGAGTCACAAAATTCAATTTCGTATGTACAAAATGCATTAGATTATATAAAATGAAAATGGGCCAGAAAAACTATTTTACATTTTGTATTAATTTGGCTTTGAGTGCAAAGGGTTGAAATGGGAATTTCTGGAAGTCTGATATTCGGAAAAGACCACATATTATGCAAATTGTAATGATCCGTTATTCGAATTAAAACAATATCGTCACTGAAACTAACAAAATAGTTTTACTGCACTGTAAGTATTTTTGTGAATTGGTTTATAAATGCACGACCATACAATTTATTTGTATACGTATGGAACAATGAAGGAAGAATTAGAAACGTTTCTAACAGCAGCCTGTATCACATTTTATTTTATTTGCTCTTCAGAATGGAAGTATTATCATGGATAAAATATTTTTCAGTTACACGGTGTATTAAAAGCATACTATTCATCTTGAAATACTAAAGAACGCATTTACCAATTCAAAATTATTCTAGGGAAATGATCTGTCATGAAAGTATTACATATGGAAGAAGTTTGAATGTTTCTATGATTCATATTAAACATAATAAAATTAATTCATTCTTCCATACGAGATTTTTGTAATGGAATATTTTCTAACGAATCAGACTTGTTACTTTTTAAATACGGAGCATTACACGTTTCTAAATTAATACATTAAAGGCGGGGGATCCTGAGGAAAGTATGCTAGGTAACGCGGCGACCGCCCCGCCTCGTTTTTCGTCCTAGAGCGGGCGATATTTCGTGTAATCATAAAAAATTTAGACTTAAAAAAGTTTATTTAAACTCTTAAAACTAAAAGAAATATTAAAAAAGAACTAAACACTAATTAGAAAAAATGTTTTAAAGTACATATTTATGAGAAGTCGAGATAAATCGTAGTACTACGACTCCCGCCTTTAATGTGTTAATTGAAATTGTTTTTCGAAGGTGATCGATCGAAGTTTTGACTGCCACGTATCCTTGTTCAGCGAGCATGACTCTGTAAACTATGTGATCACCTCAACTACTTCTAACACAATTTTGCACAGCGAACGATGGAGAATATTGAATTTCCTATTAATGTCATCGCTTGCGCGTTACCTACGGAAATTCATAGGTTCGAACGTACACATCTGTCATGGTCAATACATATATCTGGTACCTGTCCACATCCATCGGCTATAAATCTTGGAACGTCTATTGATTGCAATTATTGCGTGCAATATTGGACTGCCTTAATCACATAGAATAAGGCATGCTATCATAATCAAAGATCAATTCGGCAATATGTACTTGCTATTAATTCGCTGTTTCCACGAGTCATTTCACCTATAACATTATGGATATCTCGTACGTGAAGCAATTAAAAATTTTCAAAACAATTAGACAGATTAAAATTAATCTGTCCGGAGATATCAAGTCTACACAATGATACAAAATTAATAAGATAGATCGATAAGTAAGTAACATTCGTAAATGCTTTCCTTGCGAATGAAAACTCAAGATGATGCGAGATAAGTTTCGATTATTCGCGTTGCTTGCAAATAACACAAAACGATCTATACATTATTTTGTTAGTATTCGTGATAACTATGTCAAATTGACATAAGGGGCGGATGAGACTTACTAATCGATTGGTACATTAGTACGATGGACGAAGAACACTAATTGCATACAATTGCACACACTGATTGATGCAATAAAGTGCAGAATTTCATTCCTAAAATATTATATTAATTTTAAATCTTCTTTCTAAACTCTGATCGAGCAAAGGTTATAATATTACATCATCTTTCGGTTATTTTGCAGAAACTGGAGTTTAGCGAGTTCCGCATTTTTAACGAAGACTTTACAAAGCTTTCGAAGTCCGAGCGCGCTTCAAAACTGCATTAAAAGGTCTTAAACAAATTTCACGATATTATTTTCGATATTTTTTCCGTTTTCATATAGCCTCGAGTACTTATGGTTATGTCCAGATAATTTACCAGTGCTCCTGGTCCTGCGTATTCAAAGTTAAATTTCATGCATCACGAGAAGACCTCGCGTAGCGAACTATAAATTCTGGTCGCGGGTTTGGTATCGCATTCCTCGAAAAATTGCGTTCGCCGTGACCCGCGGCGGGGGCCAAGAGAATCCATGTTTCATCGGATGTGATCCACGTGTGCGCGGCCACTCGTGGTTACAATATTTTTTTCGTATGCAAGCCTCGAAATCCGCGCCTCCGAACCGGGAGCGGAAAAATAACGAGGGCGATAAGCTATTTCTTGAATAGAAAATAGTATCGAGAATAGTTTACACACGCGAACGAAATGAATCGAACAAAACAAGGAACAACAAACGGTAACACATGCTGATAAATATAAAAAAAACATGAAACGCTCAGATCGTGCACGGAAATGGACAATTTGGGAATTGTTATTATTATATAATAATAATATATTATTATATGTATATTATTACTCTATATCTCTTGACCTATATCAATTTTTCGAGGAATGCGATACCAAACCCGCGATCAGAATTTATAGTTCGCTACGCGAGGTCTTCTCGTGATGCATGAAATTTAACTTTGAATACACAGGACCAGGAGCACTGGTAAATTATTTGGACATAACCATAATAATTAATGCAGTTAATAATAATATATTATTATATATTATTATTCGAGCCTTGCGACTCGCTTTTATAGTTGTTGATAATCGGTAACTATAAAAACGAGTCGCAAGGCTCGAATAATCGTATCTCCTCTTACCAAATTGTCCATTTTTCTTTCCAAGCCGAGCGTCGATTAGGGCGAATTTACTGTACTTAATTAATTGTCGCGCGCGTGCAAAAAGACTCGCAGGATTTTGAAATGGCGAATAAGGCGCTGCAGTTGTACATACATGACGGGCGAACGTTTAATGTGACCTATGAGCGATCACGCGTATTTATCAATCATTCTCGACAATGCTTGATTGATTGTTCATGCGCTTCGAGTACACGGCACAGCAGACGCTCGGCACTTTACTCGAAATTGTGTTCTGTATTATTATTGCACTTTGTTACAGACTAAATTCGTTGTCGGGTCCATCGAGCGCAGAAACTAAATCTGTGCCTGTTTACAATAATTTCATCGTTTCTTTGTGCAAAGAATGATCTTCCAATTTTCATCGTTCGATTACTGTTCGTGTTATTTGGCAACTTACTAATAGCTTCTCGAAAAAATCACTGCGTTTTTGATCGTTCTTTAAAGAGATTGCCTTAAGTAAAACATTAACCCTTAAATGCATAGAGTCCCAAAAATGAATCAATAACTTTTTGCGCGGATACCCGACAACAGTTTTGATATCGATACATTTGGCTGAATGGCAGTGATTCCTTTGTCCATTGACTTATCAAAAATTAACTAAAATAATGACATTTGACTTCAATATTTGTATCTTTCTGACGTTATACCAATTGGCGCGCATTTTTGATAGCGGGTTTATTTACGTACTTTTGGAAGTGGATTATTTAGAAATATTTTGGTGTATTCGTTAAACAAACAATAGTTTCTAAAGGTAAGGCTCTTATTTATTAATTTGCTAGTACTTTTGTCTATATTCCGTAACTATCATGTGTATGGAGGGCTTATTTCGTGTTGATGCAAAAATGGGACAACATGCACTAATGGTAATAATTACGACATGTATTTAGTACTATGCTTCCTTTATTGGTTTGTTGGTTTTGTTTTGGTGTGGTATGCATGTGGTTTATAATTTTGTTATAGATATGTCATACTAACTAAAGAATTTTTATGTCTATTTTGCATAGTGTACCAAAAATGAATCATTAATATTTTTCAATAAAAACCCTATAAGATATGACTTATAATTTTTTTTAATATTTTTCCCGATTTCCACTCATTTGAAAAATTATAACCCTATTTTTTAAATAAAATTCATTAATTCATGCATTTAAGGGTTAAAGTAAGGATGATTTTCGACAATATTTTTATAACATAAAATAATGACGAAACTTCACGTCACTTTCCATGCACATTCTTTGGCATTCCAAGATAGATACATTGCTTTCGTCACATTTCATTGACGTTTAAAAATGCAAAAAAGAATGATAATACGAAATTGCGTAAAATTTTTATTTCAATAAAAATCACTCCTTTGTTTTCCGACTCGTCCGGATTTATCATTCTTTTTACATTTTTTAAATAAAATGGAGATTCGTACGACGCGTAATTCTATTATGTGAAACGAACTCCGTTTTATTTCCTGTTCCAGAGCGAAGGAGAAGAATGCCAGACTTCACGCCGATCAACACCGTCGACCGGGAGGTTCATGGAGAACATGATTTATTATTTCAGTAAAGGTCGATAAAATGTAACGAAAAGAATTTATGTGTCTTCTTGGAATGTCAAAGAATGTGTGTGGAGGAAGGTGACGAATAGTTACATCAATGTTTGTCGAAATATTTCTTTAATATGATGAGTTACGAATGAAATACAATACGTTACTTCAAAATGTGAAACAAAAATAAGTTGAATATTATTGTAGGATGTTATGCGATAAACTATAACTTTATGGTCGTCGCAAATACGTTACTGTACGATATCCCTATCCCTTTCAATTAACTCTCTATGGGCCGAATTTTTTTCTTAAATATAAAAAAATTTATGCAACGGAAAATCTATTATTATAAACCTATGTATGCTAATTAAAAATATATTTAACAGTTTAAACAACTTTATTATAATTAATTCGATTTGTAACTTTGAAGTAACAACGGCTTACAATGTTTCCACTTCTGTGCATAAATGCTTAAGCGTGAAATTCCATAAAACAGTTTGAATTTGGCGTTAAACATAGCTGTACGTTGCATTTGGAACTGGTTGCCAAATAGTTTTTTGTGGTCTTGAATTTTCCTCATCCGATGATAATTCGGTACTAAATTCATCGTCACTGTCAATAATATTTACGCGTCGTCTGGTAAATGCTACTGGACGATCTTCATCGGACTCAGAATCTAATAAAGAATCTTCGGATCTATTATCGCTGATGTGTCTAGTTCTAATTCCTCTTTTATTTTTATACGATTTTGTATCCATATTTTGGGTATTTGATATATAAATTTGAAAATAGGAGAAAGCACAACTATTATCCTAAATACACTCGAATCTACCACAATATCCCAATGTAACCTGAAAGTTACAAAACTGTATCATGTACAAATAGTAACAAAATGGTTATCGAAAAGCAAATAAATAAATTGTTATTGATATACGAACTCAGAGCTATTATATACGCTTTTTTTTATTTAGTAAACACCGACAAGAGCACAAATAATCCCAATTGCACAAGATGTTCCCTTTGGTTTCTATTTGTAGACAACTTGCAAGGTATTTATTTTGACATTTCAGGTTGATGGTGCAGCCAACCGTCATCAATATTGTTATCGGTTTTTTCAGAAGCATTATATAATTAAGACGTATACATCATCTTGTGAAAAAAGACTAAAACTATTTGGTAAAATGTGGATATATTAGCTTGTGACTTGAAAGTTACATGGGCCCATAGAGGGTTAAGGAAACTACCGATAAGAGTCGATAGCGAACTGCTGCAACACGCAATCACCAGTTTCCTCCGCATTCGAATGTATTCGAAGACTCGCGGCGCGACCATTACGTCCACGGTTCTTTCAAGGAAATTTAATAACGATCGGGACCGAAAACAAAAGCGTAGTAGTATCTGCTACGATCTGTAATACCACGTTGCCCATCGTACAGTCTGCCTCGTAAATTCCAGCGCACGTTTATGCGCCGCCGCAACCAGCCACTTGTACAACCCCTAATTGCCATTAGCCAGTAGCCACTTCTCTGAAATTGGTTCCTCCGTTCCGTTTCGTGGCCTATCCGCTACACTGTGCACCAATATACTGATCCTTCTTGACCTCCCTTCAACCCCCGCCGCCCACTGGCCCCTCCACAATCCCTTTCATCTTATGCTAGTCGGATACATACATACATACGATACATGCTCGTGCATTCGCGTTTCTAAAGATCTTCATTCCCGGAAATGGACGATCCCTTGTACACTAAACGGAATTCCCTGCAGCCCGGAAAGAGCGAGTTGCGATTAGAAGACCGATTGCAAACGGCGCGGTCCGGCTAATAGCTTAAAATTGGACGGAAACGGGTTTACCGCGATTCAGTATTTCTTGGTTGTTCCCAACAACTGCTGCAGCCACCACTTCTATAGTCCAGCTTCAGGCAATCGTTCGATCGCATTTCAGAAATCGTTGATCAACGGTTGAAGACTTTTTAATAAATTCTAATTCATGCAATCATATTTTTTGTATTTTGTTGCCGCGCCGAAGACATCTCGAAATTTCATAGAATTAAAGTATTTTAATCAATTAAATTAAACATTTCAGCATTCTTACCTCTTGCGAATCTTAATAAAATTGAGATATTTTTATGGATTAGCATGGAAATTATATTTTAAATAATTTCGTCGCTCGCGTATAAGTGACGCGGCAGTTAAAGTATTAATATCAAAATCACCGGATCGAAATTTTGTAATCAATTTTGATACTCTGTGTTATCTTTAAAACATCTTGTAAAGCATTTTTTCCTTTTCGGAAGTAATTGAGCAAAATATGACGAAAATACTCTTTGAAGTTATCCACATGAAAATCAGTGCCAAATAAACAATTTTGAACAAAATTGTGGATAACGTTTTTTGAAACCAAGTTTAAACTATAACCTATGAAGATATACATCGAATTTGCGTTTTAAAATAAGATTAGTTAGATTGCAAAACTATTGGTGAAAAACGCAATGACGGCGAAAATGTTTAGATCATTTTATTCAATTGCAGTTAATCAACAACTAAAATGTTTAGATCATTTTATTCAATTGCAGTTAATCAACGACTAAAAATGTTTACACCATTTTACTCAATTGCAGTTAATCAACGACGAAAATGTTTAGATCATTTTATTCAATTGCAGTTAATCAACGACTAAAAATGTTTACACCATTTTACTCAATTGCAGTTAATCAACGACGAAAATGTTTAGATCATTTTATTCAATTGCAGTTAACCAACAGTAGACATGTTAACATCATTTTATTCAATTATAGTGTTATATCGTGGAATTTGTCTGCAGATTTTGTTATCGAATCTTTCCATTTACTAATCTGTCACATTTTCCATAAATTAGTAATGTAGTTCATAAGTGTATTGTTAAAACTAAGTAGAAAAATGAAAAATAATATTTCATTTCATTATTTAACGTGAATTTTCTTTTAACAAGAACTTCGTGAACCCGAGCATACTTGCACAACAGCTCTGTACTCAATGCGTAACACACACCTTAAACCTTTAGTCCCTTAATCTGTTAATCCCTTAACCTTGCAGTTAACCTCTCAACGTTGAAATCTGTCTCTAACACAGACACGACTAACACAACTAATGATACTGAATCTTGTAATAAAACTGTAAATGAAAAGTACATTATGATGTGGACAAATAATTAATTTCTCGAAACGATTATTTTTGCAGGTATTAGGAATTTTGATGGTAAATAAGATTGTGAAATATGAAATTACAATTTGAAAAATAATTAACAAATTTGATGATCCTTGCAAACATTATGTTATGAGTCACGATTTCAAGTAATAACATGCTTGAAAATGATTGAATCTTTTCTACGCGAAATATGATACGTGTAACTTAAATAGTGAACGTATTAAAATGCTGAAAAAATAGAATAGCGTGTCGCATGCTCGTGTCGATGCTCCTCTCACGCGAGTACCACATAAATGCCACATATAAGAACACGGCTCGCTAGGTTAGCGTAGCTACAGTATTCATCAAAATCGTTTGGACCGAATGTCATAATTCTTAATAAGAAGTTTCATGCGAATACTCTTTAAAAAAACACAGCGAGATAATTATGTGCTTTCGGAAGATGTTAAAATTGTCAGAAAATATTAAAATTTCTTATATGAAATTGACTACACGTTATGTCAGCGAATATTCCCATGATGACACGTCAGATGCATGCTGCGTGATATTAGCAGATGAAACAAAAGAAAGGGTAGAATTGAAAGTGCAGCCGGAAACGTTTGACAAACTTTAGAGGGTGCATGACGCGTTAAAGTATCAAAGTGACTGCCAGGGAACGTAGATTGAAGACCGCCGATTATAACTTTCAATTACACTCGGACGTCAGAGGAATTATGTGCAAAAATCGCAGAAGTTCGTTTCGTGCGAAACATGTCAGAAACACGTATCAAAGCCTCGATAAGAACGACAAAACTGGAGTCAGAGAGTGTATCGTTTGGCGCACGAAGCATCGCGTGTCGCTACAAACGTGATCACGCCTTCCTGCCTTTTGAGAAACAAAAAAAAAAGGATTGACGCAAGTATCTGCGATCTATTAACAGAGAAATCTGATGGAACAGACCGTCGAATGACCGTCTCGAAAATTTATCTCATATTGGCTAAAAGCACTCCTATTAAGACGGTGACTTGGTATGTATCGTGTACCATGAAATGAAGAAATTTCCTTCATGTACTACACTTTTCGCAAAATTTGACGGAACCGTGTGCAATCACAGGTACTAGCGCCATTGGTCAAGCTACATACGATTCCTTTAGAAAGTATATACATTACTTAACTCACGTGCGACACTAACTAGCCAATCATTGCATAGGAATTCTAAAATATAGTTCATAATTCATCAAACGATTAAATAAAATTTTGGAAATATCAT
Organism: Megalopta genalis; assembly: GCF_051020955.1. Taxonomy (NCBI): domain Eukaryota; kingdom Metazoa; phylum Arthropoda; class Insecta; order Hymenoptera; family Halictidae; genus Megalopta; species Megalopta genalis. The sequence goes on along the minus strand of NC_135014.1, from coordinate 6,395,049 downwards.
AATCTCGTTTTTTAGCAAATTACATTTTCAAGATAAATGGAATTTATATACCACTTATAACCATACGCGAATACGATATTGATTATTAGACAGGATTTTATACATTTATGGGAAAAATGAGTGAATCAAATTCTAAATAATAACTAGACTGCAGATTTTTATGCAAAACAGAAAATATAGATACGAAAATATATGAAATATATAATAAAAATGTATAATATAAAAAATAATTAATCGAATATGGTACCACAGTATTTATAAACAGTTTGAATGCTTTCACTGTTTTTAATTTGATCTACTCGTTGTTGTTATAAATGCATAAAATTCGCAGTCTAATAATGACGCATCTTTTGTATTGCATACAAATTTGTGATCTACTTATTATTATTTTACAAAATATTACAATGATACTTTTATAAAAAGATTTTCATTAAGCAGTTAATATATTACACCATAATTTCTTCATAGTGTATATTATTTACAATATAAAATAATGGCACCTGTTTCTGAATAAAATTCCGTCAATCTGCGATATATTATTTGCAATATAAAATAATGATACCTATTTTTCAATAAAATACCAATTACTCATTCAAGAACTCAATTTGTACTCTTTCCTACGTTGTTACTTAACAGCCTAAAAACAATATAAAAAAAGGCGAGCATTTCGTGAAAGTTCTTTCACTGTATGAAATTACATACATTAACGAAATTGCAGTTTCCCTGGATCCTCCTCTATACTCGTGACAACCGTCCACTACAGTATCAAATATTCAGGTGCATGCGGACTATAGTTACCGTGGTAACCGTGCGCAATTATGGACAATGTATTTTTTTCAGCGAGTCTAGAATAGAATTTGCCCCCGGCATTAATATTAATTCGAGTTGGTAAACATCGTACGCGATGGACAAATTGTAAACTCATAATGATACGCTGGCAGTTTGCATTAATGCGATTTAACAATCGGGGTAATGAATCAACACGCGTGCCCGGACGAACGCATTTAGGTTTGCTTCAACGTTCCCACGCGCGTTCTGTCTTCTTCTATAATTTCCAGCGCGTTGTCGCACGCTGCGCCCCATCCCGCATTTATAAGCCTTTCCAACCGCACGCAGTTCTTTTCGGAAAATTGAATCGCCTTCGCCCGCACCCTCCGAACCGACATTACGCTGACCTGAATTATGAATCTGATAAAAAAACGAGCTGCGTTGACCTGAATGGACGTGGTAGGGACCTGAGTGCTTGACCAATATCGACATTCAGGTAAATGTTCATGGTAATTTCGAACGTGTTGCCTTAATTCTTTAGTGCAGCAATTATTGAGATACTATGTTTTGACAAAATTAATAATTAATTTCTATCGATTAACCGGTTAGCTCTTTTTGACTAATTATATTCAACATAACATCAAATATTGCCACTTGTACATGACAAATATACTTGTCAAAAACAGCTAACTCCTTAAAAAAAAATATATACTTTGATATTATTTATTAAACTGTATATTTTAGAAAAGATATATACATATCGTAACATATACAGTATAATTACAATAACTTACACATTTTGCAAATAGTTTGCAACTGCTAACAAAACGTTAACTTATCGGTTTCGCTTTTGTTAATCGACTTGCTCGGATTTGATGGAATCGTTTCGATTGATATTCGAGCAGTGATCACGTTAATACGTGCAATAAGGGTGCGACGACTACCCCTATAATCGACGGAACACTGGCTTCCGTGGACTGCTGGCGTCGAAATGATCCATCGTCGACAAGCGAAATAATTTGCGCATCGATAAAAAGTTGGCCGCGTCCGTTATCACTTATCATTCTGTGAACAGTTTCGACGCATGTCAGTGAGCACGAGTAAATATTGCGAACGAATGTGCTGAAGCGTCTGCACAGTCACGGATAACTGCTTGCGTCGCGTCCGCGCGGCTGTCACTCGTACACGAATGTAGGTACACATCGGCCGGATGCGAATTAGCGGCTGTCAGGATTCGCGACACCTATTAATTATATGACGGGTGTTTATGGTCAGTCTTTAAACCTTAATTGGTAGCGTGTTCCGTAAATTGGCTGGGTATTAAAAGGGCAATTATTTGCTAAACTCTTGCCGGAGAATCAGGTCGATACCGTTAACGCGATCCATGTTTTCCGTGGAACATATTCGAGATGCCTATAACGTGGCCTGTTTTACTTTTGCGATCATATCGCGTGCTATTGATCCGCAGGAAATTTAATGCCGTCGCTCTAAATCTGTTAGAATCATTTTAATCGGTCGCTTAACGGCCGCCGCTCGACGGGAATCAGAGACCGCCAAAAATCAATCCGCTCGCTGCTGAACGGGCAAAGCCGTCTTAATTGCCCAACGCTATTGTTGATCCGCCGTCTTATCCGCGTTTATTATCTACGGTCCGAATCCCGCTAACCTGTTGTCTAAAATGTTATCGCTTACCGAACCATTTGTCAGTCGCATCATAAAATAAAACGACCCGGACGTCGGCGCTTCATGAACGTGACTTTATGGCGTGTTTCAAGAGACAAATTGGCTCAGCTCGTAAATAACCACTGTCATGGAAACCGGGCGACTGCTGTTTAATTAGGAAACTGCGACAAGCAAAATCCGTAGGTTCGGTGCTATCGATTCCTGACAAATCGCGAAAAGCGATTTGGCTGTAATACATTACGAAATATTTTGGTAATCTTTCGAATCCCGTGCAAACCTTGATTTTATAAAGTATTTGGACATTTCTTTAAAAAAATTTAATTACAAGTGCTATAAATATGGGTATATACGTACAGTTTTATAAATATATAATATAGATTTTATAGATATTATAAAAAAATAGGTTTCACATTAGGTATCTTCACTGTTTTCGCAAAAGAATGTTCCGTCTGCAATAATTTTTGTGCAGATTAAATTGTAAAGATGTATTTTAAGAAACCATGAAAAGACTGTAGACAATTAAAACTTGAACAAAGCAACAAACTAAATCGATCAACAATAAGGAAAGAATCAGTGCATAAACGTTCATGGATCTCTGCAGCAAGCCGGCGGATAATCTGGTCTGCGATTTCAGGGCACCGGAAGACGAATGAAAATTTAATTAAATTCGATCACAGAACTTCCACGGTCGTGCAAAAAATAACGTTCGACCCGGCGACTATGCCGCAAGACGAGGAAGAAGTGGGGGTAGAGAACAGAAGAAGCGAAGTTCCGCGACTGTTAAAGCGACTGTTAAGCTATCGCTTAAAATCATTTAGCGGCCGATTGAAACGCAGGAACTAACGCGGGGGCGAGCAATTAAGCGGAAATTTATCGACTGCATTCCTCGTAGAGCCGCGAACACGATTGCTTATTATTATTTGTTTTATTGAATGAAACTTGCCACGGCTCGGACTGGAACGAATTAATAGGGAATCACCCCAAGGGAGTGCATGAAATTGCACGTGCATTTGCACGCTCTTCTGCGAAGTTACGCGCACCTGTGTTCGTAACGTGGGAATCGGGAACGATCTGTGCTTATAGATTCCAGTTTATTTCCGACCGTTCTTCGACGCGAGCCAATCTAGCATCAAATTTTAGGCGGGCCTACCGATCGCGCAACGGTCGTCGATCCAGAATTTCGGAGACCGAGCTGACTGGAGGAAGATAATTGATTTTCGAGCAGGCGCAAATCCTGTTCGGTTTAATGAGACAGAGATGAATTTCGAAATTCATCAATCGGATTGCATTAGCTCGCGGCGAGTACACTTCGGCTACTCTTGATTTTGATAAGCGGATTAGAATATCAAATGTTTTGTGGGCTCGGAGCAGGAACGTCTTGTAATTACACCGCGGATTTGAAGCGATTTACGAATCTGCCGTCGGAAAATTGTATTATCTCTGATAAAGTCTTTCTACACTGTAGAACCACCGAGCATTTTGAACAGACAACGATCCCGAAAGCTTCGTATTTCCACAAAATAAAAATTACTCGTGAATCGTTCGTTGTTTTATGCAACATTATTTGATCTCTGTATAATTCGGTTGAAGTCTGAACACGAAATCAGCTTGAAAAGTTGCAAATTTGGAGATGGTACGACAACTTTCCTTTGCGAAAATAAAAAAGTAAAATGTGTCGAAAATGTTCATTTTTGCACTCCGTGTTAAAATTGACAGCAAACTGTCAGTTGTAGACAAAACTACACGGAATCTGTTTCTATAGTAACCTAAACGTGTGAACCACCAAAGCTGACGACAAAAAGATTATAATCGTAACAAAAGAATGACAATGCAAACATCGCTAATATGCGTAACGCTATCTATTGGTGCAAACCGAAATTTCTTAAATGTACCTTGATTAACAGAGTCCTAAGTTGCTACAGTATGCCACACTTTTCAGCAATTATATTGAGTTATGAATTGTAAGACATTATGAAACTGGAAACCACAAAGTTCCGCATTCGCGTGTAGCACAATAGTGTTATTACCCCGAAGCGATCCAACCTGAACTTTCCTTACCCAAACCAATCCAGACGTATTATCTTGGATGTCTGAACAACCCCGACTGAAAATACTCCAACAATTAGGGGGGCATTGAAAATAATATACGAAATAGTAGCAGAAAAATCCATTTAACACTTTCCGGTCACGTTAGTCTGCTACCCTGCACGCTCGAGCTCAAAGCTCGGAAACTTCGCAGAAAGTCTAACAATTCCTACACAACTTCCCGACGTTTCTTGCAATTGGACAGCTTATCTGCGCGTGTTATCCATTTTTCTCATATTCTTTCATTTGGAATCCAGTTTTGTGCAATAATCCTAATCGAATGATAGCAATAATCGAATATCAATCTTGAAATAATTCAATGTCTGTTTTCCGAGCGAAATACTTTAGTATACTTACGCTCCAGCCAACATGAATCTTCTTGATTCAACATGAGCAAATATTTCCTTAATTAATGAAACGTCCATCAGTAAATAGAAATATCGTATTTATAGACTCAAGATGTCCGTTCGACTTCGAAATTTTCACACGATCCACACAAATTGAAAATTCTCTCGTTTTCATGTTAAAGATACTGCGAAACGTTCAATTTTCCTGTGTTTGTATTGAAAAATGTACTTCATTGATATGTGAAATCATAAATGAAGTATGTCCAGTAAATTCTTTCTAACTGACGCTCAACTTTGAAACAAAAATAGACAATTTAGGAAGAGGAGATACGATATTATATAATATAATATACATAATATAATATATATAATATATAATATATTGTTGCGAATTACTGCATTTCTCTCGCGTCGCGGCATTTTATTTACAATAAAGTACATAAACTATAATACAACTCAATTCAATTATGTTTGAGATCTTTGAATTAGAAACGTTGATCGCTCGACGGTCCGATCCCGACTCTTCGATTGTCCGTTAATAACACACCTCCGTGGCAATCCCTCTCTTCTATTATTCTTTAAGAAGTTGCTCGCAACAGGGCAGTTTCACATTACAGCGACTTGATTTGCACAAGTCGCCGTAACAATGTTATATAATGTTATAACTACAATTCTATAGTTGCTGGCAATCGGTAACTATAAAAACGAGGCGCAAGGCTCGAATAATCGTATATCCTCTTCCTAAATTGTCCATTTTTGTCTCCAAGCTGAGTGTCGATTAGGAAGAATTTACTCTACTGCTGATTTCAAGTAGAAATGGAAAATGGATGAAATATTATCCTATCACACTTTATGTAACTAATCTAAAGAAAATACGAGATATAACCTCTGTAGATACTCTAAAACGTTTGCTTCCTATCCTATTTCATTCGTATTCTATTTCTTTAAAAAGATATATTAAAAATGAAACATATATTTCAATAATTTCACGTAGAAAATGAAAATGAATGCAATGTCAGATTTATGCAACCGATCCGAAGAAAGCATGAGACACAATCTCTCCAGATCCTCTATTTTATAAGACGCGTTTCTTTAAACTGTAACATTGCTCACAAAATATATCTCGCTGATCGAAAGCGTAAAAACTGAGAAGGGTACAACGACCAACTTCCCCAACATTATCGCTCCAAGAAATCCGGTCAACGGATCGCTTCAGAACCTCGAAACGACTAAAAAAGGAAACGTCTGTGGAACAGCTTCCCTAGACTCGATTCGACGAACTAACCCGTCGATCGTGAAACGGTCAACCAGTGAGCACACCGGCGCAATCACGCAACAACCGAGCAACCCTCTAATCCAGCAGGGAGCCTAAACAACAGCGCGTGAGTATCTGCGGGTCTGCGTACCGGATCAGCGCGGCCGCGAGCGAACATCTAGAATAGCTGGTGTAGTGTGTAACGGTTTTACGCGTGTTTACATTATCGTTATCGGCCAATTGGAATAGTTTCCGGTTGCTGGCGCGGCGTCTACGGTTTCCAGGGGCTTGTCTGGCAGCCAGGGCTCTCCGGGTCCTCGGGAACCGAACATCCCCCAGCCAGTCTTTACACGACCTCAGGACACGGCGAACACCTTCTAAACACCTACAGACACGCCCAGCACGCTTACAGTCGCAGATTCTTCGGGAGCACGGGGCCCGCTCACGAACGTGATCCCCGGGCAGCGCACACAGCGACAAAGAACCACCATGGCCCGACACGTTCGCCTCGTCACTTCTATCGACCGACAACGGCTGAACATGGAACACCACGCAACAACTCCTCGAGGAACATGGCACCGTTGCTGGAGGCCAGGGGACACGCGATCCACTGATCCGTCTTGCGAGAGACGCTACCGTTATCTTGAACGGGCGATCTCCAGCAGACGACTAATAGGTTCAGCGCGTGAACACCTTGTCCCGTCAGGACCACGTGAAAAGGCGTTCACCGGCTACGTGACCCGTTGCCTCGGGCTCCGCGAAATCGTCGTGGAGAATTGTTTAACCGCGATGGGAGATATAACGATAACTCCGAGCCCGCCAGCCCCCGATTCGTGAGACGTGCAAGTAGACCAGGTTAGATCCCCCGACCGGGTTCCACCAACGTCCGGGCAACGTTATTTCGAAGTACGTCGGCCCTTTCCCGACTTCCGTACCGATTAGTTCTAAGTGGAGAGAAAATTTGTTCGCGCGATCGCTTCGAGAGAAAGCCGCTGCCTTTGAACCCGCGATTAGCCAATTAACTGAACGCACGGCCACTGTCGACAAATTGAATTTAGTTTTCTTGGATCACGCGCTGTCTTGATTCGGGGCATCTCGGGCATCTGTGGTCACCGGGTGTTTTTCTTACGGCGATGGTCGGATGAAATATGTATATCTTGCAGCGTACGGGCTTGTATGACCGAGAATGGAACGGACAAATGATGCGTTTCGTCTAGAAAAGTGTATTCGGATTCGTACGTTTGGATTTTAGAACATTTTTAACCCATTACCCGCCGCAATTCAAAAATACAAAAAGAGAGAAATTAAATTGAGGTTATTAGTTTCAACCGGAAGTTTAGAATGATTTAACCCTCTATGGGCCCATGTAACTTTCAAGTCACAAGCTAATATATCCACGTTTTACCAAATAGTTTTAGTCTTTTTTCACAAGATGATGTATACGTCTTAATTATATAATGCTTCTGAAAAAACCGATAACAATATTGATGACGGTTGGCTGCACCATCAACCTGAAATGTCAAAATAAATACCTTGCAAGTTGTGTACAAATAGAAACCAAAGGGACCATCTTGTGCAATTAAGATTATTTGTGCTCTTGTCGGTGTTTACTAAATAAAAAAAAGCGTATATAATAGCTCTGAGTTCGTATATCAATAACAATTTATTTATTTGATTTTCAATAATCATTTTGTTACTATTTGTACATGATACAGTTTTGTAACTTTCAGGTTACATTGGGATATTGTGGTAGATTCGAGTGTATTTAGGATAATAGTTGTGCTTTCTCCTATTTTCAAATTTATATATCAAATACCCAAAATATGGATACAAAATCGCATAAAAATAAAAGAGGAATTAGAATTAGACACATCAGCGGTAATAGATCCGAAGATTCTTTATTAGATTCTGAGTCCGATGAAGATCGTCCAGTAGCATTTACCAGACGACGCATAAATATTATTGACAGTGACGATGAATTTAGTACCGAATTATCATCGGATGAGAAAAATTCAAGACCACAAAATACTATTTAGCAACCAGTTCCAAATGCAACGTACATCTATGTTTAACGCCAAATTCAAACTGTTTTATGGAATTTCACGCTTGAGCATTTATGCACAGAAGAGGAAACATTGTAAGCCGTTGTTACTTCAAAGTTACAAATCGAATTAATTATAATAAAGTTGTTTAAACTGTTAAATATATTTTTAATTAGCATACATAGGTTTATAATAATAGATTTTCCGTTGCGTAAATTTTTTTATATTTAAGAAAAAAATTCGGCCCATAGGGGGTTAAGACAAAATAGCGGGAATTCTTAGTAACTTTCATGGAGCATGTGATATGTTCGACTTTGACGGATACTTTCTTGCACGCCCTTGCAATATTTGTAAAAAAAGACTGACCGATTGCCTCTAGCAACAATAGGTTGTATAAAACAAATGCGGATATAACGCTATCAAGATCTGTGCTATGTTCAGTGTGTCTCAAACGAGTAGTCCTAGTTTTAACTTCTTCGATGACAAGAGCACAATCGGATTAATTCTACCTATTTTATGAATCCAACTCACAGTACATCGGTTCAGTAACAGATTTCAGATTATCTTATCATTATTCTAGAAATGCATAATTTCAACAAACTTTCGATTACTCTAAAGGAAGTTCCTAGTAATTTTTACAAGCTTGTACACATACAATGAGTGCATTAATATTAATATTCTCTACAGGATACTTGCTCACTGAAAAGTGACGATGCAATTCTAAAGTGGCCCAATTTCCAAATTAGGGGTATAGGCTAATGCCTGGGGTACTTCATGGGTTGCTATCCAACCCTAAACGACATTAAATGTCCAGCTTATAGGCAAGCCAGCCTGATGGATTCATGTAATCAGTTTCAATTATTGCGCCGGATATGTCACTTGGTATAGTGATTACACAGGGCCAAGCACTTAAATGGAAACATTCAAATATGTCTGTTATTTATAATCGCACGGGAAAAGCTTTTTACGGCAGAATTACGATATATAGTTGCGAATTACTCCATTTCTCTCGCGTCCCGGCATTTTATTTACAATAAAGAATATTAACTATAACACAACTCGATACAATTATATCTTAGATCTTTCAATTTGAAATGTTGCTCGTTCGACGGTCCGATCTCGACTCTTCGATTGTCCGTTGGTAACACTCTTCCGTGGCAACCCCTATCTTCTATTATTCTTTAAGGAGTTGTTCACAACAGGGCAGTTTCACATTACAGCGACTTGATTTGAACAAGTCGCCGTAACAATATCAACCCCTATAAATTATTTCGGTACAAGATATTTCAAGGTTATTTTGTTTTTACGTTTATATTGAAACCGTCAAACATTTTTAAAACAAAGTTCTGACACGAATTTTGAAAAACGAGACCGCACAATTTTTCGCGAAATAATCTATGTATACGGCTTGTTATTCTTCGTGAAAAAAGTATTACCCTACTTAAGTTCGGAAGTCGTTAGCTTACAGGTGAAAATATATAATATAATATTCACCATACGAATTAGGCGGTGCTCGGATCAATCAGTTTTCTACAACAAGACGTTAAAGTTTGCACACTGCGCGATTGAAATTGAACACTCTATACTGACTGTCTACGGCCATAAAAATTGTGTCACTTACGTGGAAATAAAATGGAATTTTAAGCAGTTATGTAATTTATTTACCACTTCTGTAATTTATCGATCATTTCTCTGATTTGGCGTAAATTTGTTAATGTGAGATGAAAGCCTCGATTTCCTCAGCAACAGAAAGATCTCCGTTACTTTTAATTACCTACCTTTTCCGCGATTCATTGCTAACGGAAATTCAACCCATAAATGCATATCACGGGAATAATCACTCGCATTAATAGACAGACGGAAATTATTTTCTCGTCGCATGTAAGTTTTACTGTGTCATGGGAACACGCGCGAGAACCACCGGTCAGACATAAATTCCCGGCGCTCGAGCTCTCTTAACAGGTCTTTGCCGATGCAACGCATACTTACGGCTCGAAACCATACAAAATCAAACTGTCTGTCGCGAGTCATGCGCGTAAGCCTCGCTTAGAATGTGACCCGTACGCTAATCCGAGACGAGAGCAACTGGTTTCTGCATAATTTTGTTGCGAAACTCCGTCACCGATCACGAGAAACACTCTGTGTTCCCGGAATGCTTTCTATTTTGCGTCACCGATGTCATGATTTTTCCGCACGTAGTTTGCTATGTGACCGTTGAACTTTTCATATTCTCACGATTTTCACGTATCAAGATTACTATTATTCACCGACGTTTAACGGTGATCGATCGAAATAGAAACGTGAGAAGCGTAAGGGAGCATACAGTGACTCGTATTAATATTCAGACATCGTGCTATTCAAAAAAGTGTTGATGGTTTCGATTGTTTGTAATAGTAAATTTGGTGTTCTTGTTTTATATTATAATCGAACATTCATTGTAGTTTGTAATAACATATATTTTATTTATTTATTGCAGATGCTTCTCTTTACTTATCTTCTTATATTGTATATGTAATAGCAATTTTGTAATCATATATTACAAAATATATTGCTAATAAACCTGTAGGGGGTTTCACAGCTTAACCCTTTGCACTCGAGTGGTGACTCTGAAGCACCGCTAACATTCGTTGGATCACGTTTTAAGATAATTTTGATATTAACAAAGTTTGGATTTAACAAAATTGTTACGAGTGTAACTGTTTCTTGCGAGTCCCAAGAGTCAATTTCATGTGCATAAAATGGTTTTCGTCATATAAAATAGAAATACTATAAGTTAGGAAAATGATTTTATATTTTTAGTTGAAATAGCTTCGAGTGCAAAGAGTTGATAAATAAATAAAACAAGATAAGCGTCGTGGACGGTACCTCTCGTCGCGTGTGTTTACGCACTGTAAACATTTCGCGAGGCAGAGTGGGCATTTGAAAAAGTGGTGGACACTTACGGTTCATGTTCAGGATGACCAGTCTCGTCTGCGGCGTGACCAAGTTAGTGTTGCTGGCTTTACAGATCAACCGATCCTTGAGGTGTTGCCGGCCAACTTTAGGGTAAGACAAGCGGTTAACCGTCAACCCTGACTGGAGGTTGTCGTAGGACTCGTCTATCACGTTGTTCTCGAGGTACCACGTCAGCTTCGGGGGCGGCCTGCCACCTTGTACCTCGCAAATCAGGTTCACGTCACTTCCCTCGTTGTAGAGCTCCTCTATCCTTGAGATATTCCTCGTGGTCGGGTCCCGTATCACCGGCGTCGTCGGAGGCACTGCGCGAACAGCATGCATGATTGAATCAGCGGAAATGCGGATTGATTATTTGTCCGCCGGACGAGAATAGGGTGATCTATGCGCGCGACTAGCGATCCCGTGATTTACACGTGAAAGATTGATTAGAGCCAATTGAATTCCGCCGGTGTGAATGATTTACCAGGAGTTGAATACTCTTTTCAGCACGCGGCAACGATTCCGCCGTTCCGCGCGACCGGACCGCCAGATAACACTGAAAAACGATGACGGATTTAGGGTGATACGCGCGAAATTGTTTTTCTATGTTACACCGTGGTTACAAGAAAACGCCGGGGCCACCACCGTTCCGGCAGCAAATGCACGGTACGCTACCGAAATTTGTGCCGGCTCGAAACGTTGATATTTTATTCCCTGTACTGCAAGCTTTCATTAACTTTTACGCCGGTTTCGTTCGACAGCGTCGTCCCGCGCTGTTCGGATCGCAAACTGTATTTAACACGGAAATGTACCTACAATCTCTTGCAAGACATTAGACACGCGCACGCAAAAAGAATCTTTTATTATGGATATCGTATACTTTTACAAGAACGCGATAAAAAGAAGCGTTAACAAATTGCGTGAGTGCTATTACGAATATATCACAATGAATACAGTTTGTCGAGTCTAGGACGCTTAAGGTATAACAAGGATTAACTATTTTGTACCCATGAAATTCTATAAATATTATTTTTTTCTGTTCAACGTAAATTCATTTGTACAAAGCTGTTAACTAATACATTTAGGTATTTACTGATGCAAAAATTAGATATAACTTTGTGAAAGAAAATTGTTGCATCGTTGAGGACATTTTTGGAGTTTTCCTTAAGCATGCTAGAGTTAATAGAGTAGCGATAGCGAACTGTATTTCTTCGCTGTGATTTTGATTGATTTTAGTTTTTGTTCTTATGTGAGCCAATGTGAAACATATTTCTCACAATTTGTCCAGTTCCAACGATGAAATTCGTCGCTCTCCGCGATAAATGCGCAATCCCTATTTCTCTTTTGTTGTTCATATTTGGCAGGTGTTTGTAAACTTTTGCTACCGAGTGTACGCTCAAGGATTCAGAAAGTTACCATAGATTAAGGAAGTTGTAGAGACGTAGTAAATTATTCGGTAAAATGCGCATCGACTTATAAACAAACTTTGCGAGCTTCGTAAGGGTTTTCTTCGAGCTAATGCTGTAATTCATATTAGGTTAAACTGATATATTTATTGAGTAAGCTTGAGATTTACGAGATAGAGTAATGAGAACGAGTAAGGCTAGAGTTTCGATGAAAGTTCGCCGTTACATAACAACCAGTCATAATTTACGACGTTGACGTTCATTTTTGCTCCGCGCGGGCTCTTCAATTTTCTAAGTTAATAATACACGTGCTAATAGCGCCGAAGCATTACTCAATCTAAAAAGAAGTTTCTTTCCCAGCAGAAGCACTCAGAATTGAGAAATGCAATTTCCGGCTTGATCCATGATAAAAATTTGATAGATCAACTTGGAAATTTGATTTTCGATCACGCTCTCGCGGCTTCAACGCCGCCGCGCCATGCAGACCGAAAGCATTAGCTTTAATTCGCTTCTTTTCGAATATAATTCACGTAATATTAACACGGCGTGTGAAGCGCTCGTGCTCTCACAAAGGGGGCGAAATTATTTTCCATTCGGCGGTACTCTTCCTGGGCGAAATTCATTTTTTATTAACTCCCGTTTGTGCGATATGTAAATTTAAACGTCGTTATTTATGCGCCGACTTCGGATTGATAAAAATGTTGAATATAATTCATTGGCATCATGAATAATAGATTCACGGTCTCACCTATAACAGTCAGATTAATCTTTTGCTTCCTGGTGGGCGAATTCTTGAAGTCCACTCGGCACGAATAGATTCCTTCATCGTTAAGCTGCAATCGATCGATAGTGAGGTGAGCAGGATTCGATTCTGTGACAAAGAAAGCTCTTTTCCCAAGCGCCGTCGGCGATGACCAAAGGCGGGTGCTGTCGAACTGTCGTCCACCGCGACCGTCGTAGCTAAAACCATTCGTTAAACACTTTATATTAATACCGACGAACCAATCAAAAGTTCATAGTACTATCGGGAGCGGGATAGAAGTGCCTCTGCCCACATACTAAATGATACGAGGGACAAGGGGAATCGATCGCCCGCTTCGCCGAATCTCACCTACTTTCCAGATTCTGAGTTATTATTGGCCAAGTTACAGGCTGGACAGAAGACGCGATTAGGCGTGGAGCGGGCGACTTCCCCTTGCTCCTTACGTTGTTTAGATTGTTAGTAGAGGCCATTCTTTTTAGCTCCCAACAGAACATCCTAATTGCTGTTCATGGGGTTCAACAGTAAAACAATAGCAATTGTATCCAGATAAAATCAGGACTGCTTTGCGGTGCATGAAAAAACAGCTGTTTGATATTAGTTTATAAAGGTAAATTATATAAAGCTAACAATTCTTTATAAGAGTTTACAAAGAAGAATATGAATGCTAGATTCGTATTTCATCGAGATAAGAAATTCTAAGCGGAGCAGAATTCGTTAATTGAAAATGTGAAACAGAAATGGGAAGTATTGTCCTGGCTCTGAGGGGTGTCTGAGAGTTAAGAAAATCGTGGCTCCGTAGAAAATGGAAGTTGGAGGGAATTGATGGCTTTAAAAGTCTGCGAATTGTGGTCCAAGCCCTCGAGAGAGTCTATTAAATGGAGCACCGCGACTTTTCTAGACGGCTAAAATGTCTGGGCCACCGAACGTAGGGAGATGTATTCCGGAAGTCCGCAGTCCCGGCATAGTGTTCTGCTTTAACAGGGCCCTTATCAAGATTGTAGAGAGAATCGTTGAGAAGTTGATGGCGCTCAAGCAAGCATGTTCTCAAGTTTGCGCGTGGTATTAACTAAAGTTTACATTGCAAGACGTCCGGAAAGGGAGTTGTCAACTTCATCTGTTAGATCTTTGGGATTACAAGTGCCAGTTTCGTGAAAATATACGCCACGCGTTCCAAGTATCGCGCTATTAACGTAGCAAGCATTTTCCCGAGAAATTTTTGCATCGTTCCGTTTAACAAATCACGTCGAAAAAATGAGGCAGGTTGTTCACGCGTTTTACCTGTCCCGGTATACGAACCGGAGGCTGTTAATTAACGATTTACAACATCTGCGTATATAATTATAGAACTATTAGGCGGACAATTAATTTAACACTGCATATTCGTGGTCTCCATAAATTAGACCAGTTTTTCATCGTAACTACTACATGTTGCTTACAACCGCGACGCAATGCGCGATCAATTAGGTACGATCCCACGGCGCACGAAGGAGAAGGAGCACGCGTGGCAATTAGGATTCATTAAATGTACTCGACGAGACGATACGATTTGGGACGTAGAAGCACCTCTTCTGCATTTTCTTGCATGTAAGTTCGTAGAAAATGGAACGAACAGTGATCATTCTCGAGTAATATTTGTCAACAACTGTACAATTAAAATATCCTCCGCAACCAACAATTACTCACCACAAACAGAACCGTTTCGCGAAGTATATCAATCTACATTGTTTAGTGCAGTCACTTTCATACAGTCTCCACATCATGTCCACCCATTGAAAAGCGACTCCCTCATAATGATTCACCTCTTATCTTAATTACATTTCTGTGCCACGCATAGTGGACGAGTAATTTGCATTCACACATCCAAACCTGTTAGCCTACACACTTTCCAACGATATACATAGTTCGTATTGTTCTTTATCCATTCCATCAATTCGCCACGACTGCAATCCCTTCGCAAAGAAAGTCGGCTATTTCGATCGGCGTGCATCGGGAACAACGCATGCGGTGACATCAGCGCAGAGAACGAAACAGGTATTCTTCTAATTCCCCTCAAACCTTATGCAAATAATTGTACGTATAGTAGATCGATTGGTATTCATGAGTTCGTATCGGATCCACGATCCCATTACTAGGTCTCATATAATATCCCATCGACTAGTCCTTGATGTCGTCGATGCGGAACCCCGGCACGCGTGACATAAGGCTTTTAATCACGCCACGCGATAGATCTGCGCGGGAAGAAGCATGGCCGACTTGTTGTAATCCGACAGGGCACAATGGAACGGTTGCGGAGAGGAAGAGAGACGGGGAGCCAGAGGAAGAGAAAGGAAAAGAGAGAGAAAGAGAGAGGACATACATGTATCGGGTGTCACCGGGGGAGCCATGCACCACGCGTGATTGCATATTAAGCATCCGAGGACCGGCGAACGGGAAACAGAAGGTTCTCGCGGGTAGAACGAGACGGATGTCTTGCGGGAATAGAAGGAGGACAGAGTGGTAAAGCCAAAGGGTTATCAAGGCGCTGGGAAGAGAGGATAGAAGGGAGGGGGCGAGGAATAGGTAACGTGAAAGAAGAGAGAACCCGTAGGAGACTGAGTATGGAAGCCGACGGTTCCTCACGAGCGACTAAAAGTTAAATTGCGTTCCACGACTGCACGAGAGTTCGGATTTCCGCTCGTGACTGAGTATTCCCAAAGCTATCCCACTCTGCTGCCTGCTTCCGCGGCATTGACGTTGAAATACGATTTAATTCTTCCACTTCGCACTTCCAGCAGACGAGGAAAGCGCTTCCGTGACGTGCCGCTGCCGTCCGGACGTCCGTATGGCTGCCTAGCTGGGAGCTAGCCACCCTTTGGGCCGCTCGTCACACAGCTGCAACCGCCTTCTATACATACTGCCATATACGGTCCCTTCTGCCATCCCTCTCCTGCCCACCCTCTATCGCGCCTCTCTTCCACCCTCCGCGCCACCCCCGCCCGTCCCCCTCCGAGGCAGAAAATCGCGAGCTTTCCCGTCGGCTAAAGCGATCCGTAGATATAACGCGTCCGTTCGACCGGCTTTCAACGAACGATAACGTTGCGAAACGATTTTCAGGGTATCGGTCTTCCGGATCCGACTCCAGGCTCCGGTTCGCCACCCGAATCTCGAGATCGACCGGTCGAAGCGGCCCGCGTGCCTCGTCGATCAACTATCTCATTCGCCGAGATTTCGCCGAAAGAAGAATCGCAGCTTGAACGCGGTCGAGAGAGCGCATGGAAATAAAAGTGATTCACGGGGCTGCCGTTTTTATTAGACTCGATCGCAGGTGAGCGTTCCGCGATTCTTTCGGCGTCCGTGCTGCGCTGCGCTGCTTACCAGAATGATTTCTGATTGATATATCGATGATAACTCCGGTTCACTTTGAATGTCAAGGAGATATGTTTGAGATATTGCAGAATTTTTGTACGAATATAGTTTTCTTGTAGGTGTAGTTTTCGTTTTATATTACCTTCCGTTACGATTTTCTGACGAATTCAATGATCAGCTTGTAATAATACAGGTTAAGCTAAACATTAATTATTGGCTTGTGTTTCATGATATTATAGATTTTTTTTGTGGCCCACAAAAGTGTTCGAATATCTTCTAAAACGTAATAGCTTTTTTAAAATTCAATTAAGTGACTTGATTTCTCTTTTTTTTAGGTGATAGAGAGACTAGTCTACTAGACGATCACTGAAATGCCTTTTTCTTAACGAGTTATCTGATTTCGCGTTTCAAAATAAATTCCAACGATAATTTTTCAAATAAATTTGTCTTAAAACAAGTTTTCTATGCTTGATAAGCAATAGAATTTACTAAAAAAAAAAGTTATTTCCAAACACAAAAAGGAAAAATGCAATCACTGTCATTGCACCAACCAAACCAATGCACAAGTATTACAACCAACACGTAAAGAAATATGTGTAGAACAGTTCGGGTGCAATGTACCGTGCAATTTGATTGGTACGTACACTCGAATGTTTGGTTACAGTGAAATGACCTCTACCCTCGGATGTTGATGCTGACTGGTTCTGAAATAGCTGCGGAACTTCCAACGAGCGCTCGCTCGATTAAGCAAATAGTCATTTGCTTAACTTCAATCTGGACTGTACATTCTTAAAGAAGTCGAAGCTTGCCAACGATTGGTTCGCGTTCAAGCCCCGAGCAGTGGAAGACAATTTTGCGATTGAATCAATTTTCTAATGGGAACGGCAGGAGGAATGTATCGGCGTGCAGGAAATCAGGGTACGGTCGAGTTTATCATAAATTTAAATAAGAAAATTTAAATAATTTTCTTTTCTACGAATTAGCGACCGAAATCGTATAATTTCGCTGGATTTGCATAAACGTCCGCAGTTTACTAATGAGGTCCGTCTTTCCCGTTCAGGCTAATTTATTTTCGGTACATCCTGGCTGACTGTGCCTTCTTATTATACTTGAAAACGTGATTACTTTTAACGAATTAATTTCGAGTCCAGACACTGGAACGTGTTTCCACGCGGAATTTTATTCTCAAGCGAAATAATTATTCGATTTTATATTTTCTGTCATTTAAGAACAACCTGCAACGAAACGAGAGTCTACGTAGATTTTATGTGTCCAGCAAAAGTTGACGGTAAATTGCCAAGGAGCAAAGTATCAACTAAATGCTCGCGAAATAATATCTCGCAAAGAGATCTACCAATTACGATTCACATTGAAGCGAGTTGAAATTCATCAGCGAAACTCAATGCATTAGAGTCCAATCTATTAAACGCCTCTAAAATTAATTAGATATCGGAATTCGAAGGGGACAGACCCGTTGTTCAAAGTGCGCGATCTCGAGCGCCGCTCCGATCGATTTCTATTCGGAAACATCCTGCACTCTTTAATTTTTGACCGTTTAAGATAAAAAGCTATTAACCCGTCGACGGTGGAGCGAGTCCGAGTGTTCGGATAATGCATGCGATTTAAATGAGAGAACGGCGAGCGGAATTGGACGGATTCAATTCTGCGGAACGATGTCCCTTAAGAGCAATCGAGGGGTGCTATTTAGAAGTAACGAAAATATTACAGAAAATTTCATAAGAAGGTCGGAGCCGTGGGAGTCGAGGGGAAAAGCGCAGATAAGAAGCCGGGCGCGGTGGTAGGACGAGAAAAAGACGAAGGAAGATGGCTCGTGCAAGGAAATGAAGGAGACGAGCTTGTAATCAAGAGAATTGAATGAGCGGAGACTGGTTAGAGCGAAACGTTCAAGTGGCCGAATAAATCGACGTAATGAGATTACAAATCAGATTAAGTGGAAGTGAGGCCGCTGGGAGGAGAGCCGAGAGGGCGACTTTAAAAATGTTAACATCTCGGCAAACCCAGTCTACGTCGGGGGAGGGGGGATCCAAAATTATAATATCATAATTCGTTTAAAGTTTTATGATGTACAGAGAGGAAATTTACGTACAAAACATTCTCGTTCTTATCGCCCGCTCGTGTCTGCTCGGGGCCAGAACCGTGTTTCGTTTTGTTGGATTAGTCGAAACATTATTCTCGTTTATCAAGCATAACGGTAGCCAGTGATAACAGCGAGCAGCGTACTTTCCCGGAGTGTATGGTTTCATTTTACGCTATTAGCTTCGAGAAGCTTGCAGGATCGTGCAGAATCGTGAAATGTTTATGGTTATTGTGTTGCAGCATTGACTTTCGGAGAGCGCTTTAAAATACATGAACTTTGAAAACGTGGATGTTTGAGAATGAGAAGTTTCATAATGTAGGATTTATTCTGTTTGAAATTCTGTATTATTTTTTATTGTTATTATGAAATAAACTTCGAAAAACAATGATCAATGAGAGACGAGCTCGGCTGGCGTGTGAGGCGGCCGTGCCAACGAGCGGACGAAGCCCAGTTCCGTTGATTGGCTCGGCTGTCTCGCGTCAATGGCGCGCCAGAGGTTGATCTCGCCTCTCATTGGTCACCGTTTTTCGTTAATAACTCGTAAACAATGCCGCGGATTGCATTTTCGCTAAGGAAAAAGTTACTTCGAATGACCCAAGGAACCCCTCATTTCTCGGAAATGTCATAATTTTGGAACACCCTATAGTACAGAATGTTTCAATCCGCCATTAAGTTCCAGGTCTCGCCTCTTGGGTCGGGGATTAAACTACTTTTCAGTAGTAGACAATTTATACGCTCCGGTCATGTGATTCACCCTGTCTGTGTACTAGCGCGGCTAAGGGATGTGAGCGGAGGTTGGGATCCCAGGACGATGCATCGCCACCCCCCTGAACATATCTTACACTTTATTACATTTCTTAAATATGACCAGGCCGGTCGACTACCAGGGACGACCTCCCTCCGTCATTCGGCAACCCCCCCGCCAGCACGGGGTGGCGCTTCTTCTCAGAAACGGTGGACAAGGGGTAGTCCGGGGGGCGGGCACCATTCTATATGCAAAATTTCACGGGCCGCGGAAGCGAATCGGCGAGTCAGGAGGCATATGAAGATCACCGCGGAAAATAACGCGAGAAATTTCTGGACGATCCCCGTCGCCCACGGCGCCGCCTGCACCTACGTTCGACTTTTTATTTCCTCCAAGTAATTTATATTCCTGGATTATCGGGTTTCGCGGGAGTTTTAGATGGTGGCTGGCAAAGTACGTTGCCTTTGTACCGAGGCTCGTTTCCTGGGGATCTGATGAATTCAGGGGATGTAGATGACTGGGGATTATTGCGCGCGCAAGACGATGGCAGGGAATTTACTTCGACGCGTACACCTCTTCGGATCGGTCCACGGGTATTAGTACTTGAAATCATTGAGCTTGTTAGCCTCCGATGCAATTTGCACGAGGTGGAAATAATTTAGCAACCGCTTGCACATTAGACAATGCCGTTAACGCGGTTCATAATACACTTTTTCAAGAATCTGCGAGATTTGCGTTTCAATTAGCCCTTCTGGAAGCGTTAACAACGGCTTCGAACCTATTTTGCGAGTTTCTTACGGTTTTATTAAAATTGTAATTTTTCGAGCTTGTTTCTATTATTTATTTTCAGTGGAAGCTAGAGGTGGAAATAATTGTAACGGAAGAAATGGAAGAAATTATAACGTTCTAGTCATTTGATGAAAGTAGTAAAGTTATTAGTTTACGCATCAGAAATTATTGGTTGCCTAGTTTAAACTTTTTTAAAGGAATTAGTAATAATTGAGGAAATAATAAAAGTACTCTTTTCGCTAGCAAAAGTTATTTGTTGCTCGACTGTAATAATTAGACAGACGTCGGTGGCAAATTTACATTTTTGTAGACAAATTCTAAAATATTATAATTGGATACAATTGATTATCTAACAATTAAAAAAATTTCAAATGTATTCCCCGAAAGGTGTTGCAACGGGCAAAGACTGTGACTATCGACTTTCATGTGACAGTGTTATAAAAACCTATGAGGTAATTTTCGCCACATTGCGCGCGCACTCGGATTAAACATTGAACCATCTCATGAGTGCATACCTTGTCCTTTTCTATTTTACCGGGTTCCTTCGGTTTTATTGGCATTTTTGGTCCATGCTCTGCATGTTTCTTACTACGTCCGTGAAAATATTCTGACAGGTTACACGGCTGACAAATCGATAATCGTCCCGCCTATCGTCGGCAATCACTTTACAAATCAGTCGCAATCGCCCATCGTGCAGTTTGTAGGGGTGAAAATGAGGACCGCGGACTTCGCAGACTCGTTGACAGCTGTGACACATCTTGAGCTTTATGACACGTCGATCGTTATTGAGTTTGGGAACCGGGACACGAAATGCGAACGTGTTTGCCAAAAATAGGTAGTAATAAATCAATATCTAAATAAACTTTAATGGACAACTCTGCTATGAACGTAAACGCCAAATTGTGTAAAAAAAAGAAATGATTGAGGCGTGAAAATGATTGTTCGTAATTATGGATCTGTACGAATTACTAGATAGTACTGCCTCGTTTCAAAATTAAGATTCTATACTCAAATAAAAAAATCGATGTTACGTCACTCCATTTTGTTCCGTCATACACTATACAGTGTATTATTGTGGTCAAATGATACACATCAATTTGTTTATTTATAACAAGGAAAAAGCTGTATTTATTTCGCCAGTTCGCTACTTTTATTGGAATGTCTATATCGATCAAGAAATGTCGTCAATTATTTTCTGCGGGAGTGTCATTATTATTTCAACAACTTTAAAGTCAAATATATGAAACAGGTCATTTTGATCGATCCGATAGGTTGGGTGTTAAACATGGCTGTTGAACCCGGACAGAACTCCATGATTCACCAAATAATCGTCAAAAAAGATCTCTTCCGTTTACTCTGTGTTTGTGATCTTCATAGTGTTTATTAAAGCTGAACTGCTTACGTGTAAATTGGTTCCTCGTTGCCACCTTTGTACCATAATACTATGCTGACACCGTCGTTGTCGGCAGTACGAATGTCACAAGGAAGGTCGGTCTTGTCGCCTTGCACCCCACTGACATCGACGATGGGAACTAGAAAATAAAACAATACAACATTTATAATACATCTCATGGGGAAATGCGGTGAGAAAATAACCACACATGTGTATTCAACACACATTGTTATTATAAACGCAATGATCAAAATTGCTGCACGATAAAACCCAGTTTGCGATAAAAAAGAAACATTTATTAAAATTTCTCGTACAAAAAATTCATCGCGTATTAAAGTTTTCCCCTTGTTTCTATATTTTTTTAAGTCTGTCGAATTTTAATCCATGCTTTTCTGCTGAATACATAAATTCTCTATTGAACAGCTCGATTAATGCATAAACGTGAATTTTTTGATGTTTTCCTTAGAGCCACAGAAATACAGTGGCCCACAAAATTGTTCGTACACTTTTTAAAACTGAACTAAATGACTTGAATTCTTTTCAGATGGTAGAGGGATAGACCATGACGTCATTATGGTCACTAGACGATGACCAAAAAGCTTTCTCTTAATTTTGCTGTTACTTGGAATGAAAAGAAAAAATAAAACACCCTCGTTTTTAACCTTTTTGTCTGAGCCAATTTTTGCGATCTTTAATTTGTTGTAACTCACACCAACGTGAATCGATTTCGATAAAATGTTCAACATGCATATAAGTTACCGAGCCCTACGAGAGACATTTTATAAATTTCCGTTATATATATAATAATTAATATATTATAATAATAACTATAATATATTATATTATATAATTATTATATATATAGACGGACACCTTTTAAAACAGAACTAGCTCGAATTTCTCTTTTAGATAGTAGAAGATAACTGAAATGATTTTTTTCTTTCACTTTGCTATTATTTGGAATGACAAATAAGTACAAATCTCTCGTTTTTTAACTTTTACATATATATTAAAAAACGAGAGATTATATATGTACATATATATATATGTACATATATAATCTCTCGTTTTATATATATGTAAAAGTTAAGAAACGAGAGATTTGTACTTATTTGTCATTCCAAATAATAGCAAAATGAAAGAAAAAAATCATTTCAGTTATCTTCTACTATCTAAAAGAAAAATTCGAGTTGGTTCTGTTTTAAAAGGTGTCCGTTTCGTGGACACTGTATGAATTAGCAAAAAAGTCGTAGGCGTAATAACGAGTAAACGTTAAATTCGGGTTCAAAGCAGCTATCCAATTATCGTCAAAAGAGTTGGAGCGCGATCGACAAAGTCTCCCGGGCGTCTCGGATGAGATCTGCAAACCACGAGGTTCCGCGAAATCCTATTAAGCCATCTATGCACGTATGTACGAGTAGACATAATTAACCGCATTCGTTCTAAGCGAAACGGTCGGCTTTCACGCCGGCGCGACGCGGCGCGCCGCGGCGTGGCAGGAGTCTTGTCACAGGCACTGGCAAGGTACTCTGGGCGGGGTACGCAGACATCCTTCGGGATTAGATCTTATTACAGGAGAATTTAGCGGTGACGTACGCGCTGACGGTTAAGGTCGTGGCTTTCCTAGGTAGCTTAAGGTGCCCGCCGCCGCGCCTCGTCTTGCCGGTTGGCGGTGTAGATGGTGGTTAACGGTGGTTTGATGTCCTCGTGGCGCTGTCTACTCTATTAGATTTACATGTAGATGGAGTTATCATGTTTTAACGAGCTACTCGCCAACCCACGCGCCGGCATTGCCTCTTATCTGCCCGTGGTGACGTGTTTGTCGGCGTTGTCAGCCGAAATCAACGATCGTTCACAGGACGCCCGAGGACCGATCGCTCCCAAGGATCTCATCGATCACAGCACGCCGTGCTACCTGCGTACACCCGACCAATCGCAACAGCCCCGCTCCCACACGGATTTCCATCTTGAGCCACGAAGCGCTGACACTTTTGCCGTAACTTCGAACCCACCCATGTTGCTCCCAAATCGTCAGACATGGCCGAAGTCCTAAGAATGAACTTTCCTTTGGGGTCTTTTCAGTGATTCTTACATCGTTCTTTATTGCAGCTAGTTTCAAGAATTGATTTCGGAATAACGAAATATTCGGTTGGCGACATAGTTCTCGCTGTTTTTTTCTTTTAAATTTTAACATTCCGCGTATCATTAAATGTTTTTGGCATAATGTTTCGAATCGTTCGAAACAGGATGTTTCGTTCTACCGGAATCGTTGTTTTGTTCTTTTGTTCGAGTTCATTTATGTTCATTTTTAGATCATTGAAATGGAATTTCAAATTGAGAAAAATGAACATTTTCGATACCTTCTTCTTCTTTTTGCTTTTAATCAATCATTTTGCTTTAATCAATTCTTCAAAAGCTTATTTTTTGATGAAGATTATCAACTGATTAATCAATAATGTATTCTCCCTTGTTTTGGTTGCAACTTCTGCCCAACGTTCAACAAAATTTTCAATACCTCGTTGGTAGAAATCACCTGGTTTCGACTCGAAAAATTCATCCAACGAAGCTCGTTGATTTTTAGTGTTGTCACTTCAAGCATGCGACAGAGGGAGAATACATTATTGATCAATCAGTTGTTAATTTTTCATTGCAAACCCAATAGATTTTAACAAAATTCGTTGGCAAAGCATTCACGAAGTTCTAAATAGTTCGAAGTAGTTCGGTATTGTCCAAATTCTCAATCTTACGTTATCTCAATCTTATTTATAAATTAGTAAATGAGAAAAAGATGAAACTCGATGTAGAAATGTTAAAGATGTATAACAAAAGTTGCACATATTCCACAATATTATACTAATATTCTTGTTCAGACTTGTAATACGAAAGAATTCACTGTAGTGTCACCTTAAATTGTTACTTTCATAAACTAACACCCAATACAAATTGATTTCCGTACCTGCATATACAAATTTGTCGAAATTCCAATGCGAATTGCCATGGAAATTTAGATCGACCGTATTGTATTTAAAAAAATGAGGACAGATGAGTATCTCGTGAAGAACTGTTACGAAAGTTCGTTCCGAAGGCTGAATGAATAGTATTGGTGGCGGAACTTTCTACATTACGTTTCGCATATCGTGATATTTATAAACTCCGTTCTGTCAAGTTTAAGTTGCCGCCGTGCTTAAAAAGCGTAAAAAAGTGTAACGAGTAAAGTTTCCCTCCGTCGTTGAAGCCGGTCTTTTACGGAGTTCATTAATTCGTGATTAGTAAGTAATTTCTTGGAATATATTGTTCCTGTAAGTTTCGAATCTAGTAAAATTCCAGAGTCTTGGAGCGCTGTTAATAATCTTCAGCGGAGGATCGATATAGGAACGTATCGCATTAAATGTATCAATTTAAATCTCTGTTATCTCTCGAGCGGAACGCAGATTTTTATACTGCGTTCAAGACATCATAGGAAAGAAAAGCGCACAAAATTGTAGAGGACAACTGACATGACAACACCATGAATGGGACACGTATTGAACGAGACATTACACCGTTATCTGAAACATTATGAATCATTTTATAGTAAAGTTATGTTTATTTTGTAATTATATTATGCATATTTAATTACACGTAATTTGATACTGCGATCAGTTAATACGTAATTATGGCAGACGATTCATTTTTTTTTATGCTTAAGTGTAATATTTTTTTTCTTTTAACGTTGTATGAAGTACTATTAATTTCGACCGAGTTTTTATTTATTACATTCGATCGGATACTACTGCAAGAGAATGTTGACATATAGTCTTTTATTTATTTATAGTCTTTCTATTTTTGTTTATAGTCTTTTCATCGAATAGTCTTTTATTTGTCATAGTAATTAAACAAGTTACACTTTTAATATTGTTAAACGACGCTTATAAATCATCTAATGCGATAAATAATACAATAAATAATTTAATTACGGAACAGAAAAATGAAAAACAAATTTTGTCGAATAATTCACAAAAAAAAAGATTAAAAATGCAGATCTCAAAGAAAGTATTACTCTCGACGAATAGATGCACAGATTCGTTAAATATTACAGAATCTGGACCGAATAGAACAACTATTATCAAACGTAGATGTAACCCAAGAATAGGAGAAAAATACGATGACGAATGTCACGTTTCTAAAAAAAACATATTTACGAAGCAGTGATTAAGTAAAGCACACGACTAAAAACGCTTCACAGTTTGGAGAGCGTATTTTGGCAAACGTTTCGCCGATTGTCAAAATTCGCGGACACCGTGGAGAAGCATAACGCAATATTTATCGCTTGTTGCCCGTATGCGAAACCAGCCGATCGCAAACTCCATTTAGTCGATAGTACGAAAATTTTTTTCGACCCGGCCAGAGAATGCACGCTGGAGAGACGTTCCCAGTGACAAGCGCCACGCTCGCCCAGTGCGGAACAATTTCATTTATCACGAGAAAAATGGCGGTTAAACTCCGCGAGCGAGCGTACCATACATTCTGTCGAGATCGAGGGGAGGGCAAAAGCCGCGCAGGGATACGCCTGTAACCAGGCAGAAGATCGGGGGAAACGCTGGAAAATGGAAGGCACCGAGGGTGAGTCGCTTCTTCTTTGTCGTCCCCGTCGTTATATCACTTGCGCTCAGCGACAGGAGAGTGTATTAGCGTGGAAACCGTCCCAGGGTTCGGACTGACCGTCATCCTTGTTAGCACGTTTCCCGCAATACCTGTTCAGAGGAACGCCGCGCCGGCGGAGCAGGGATATTTCACGACACCCTCGACTCGTATCCGGAAAATTCTATTCCACCCATTTATTTATTTACTTCGCAATTTGCAACATTTCTGGCCACTTGCGTCACAGTCGACAGCGCACACTACTGCAGATTTCTTTTCGAAGGTGTATATTCTTCTTGCGAAGTGGATTTTTTAGGTATTAACGCTAGATTTACGGAGCAGAAAAAACAGCTGTTTTCTATTACATTAGAAAAGTAACGATGAGAGACGTTTATTCTGATTTTTAACAAGTGTTACTGTAACATTTGCCATAAGTAACGTATTAGGTAAACCGAAAAGTAATCAAAATTTTTGTTTGTTGGCGAAAAACATTTATTTATTAAAGAAATCCTATATTTTTCACGCGGCGGTGAATAGGGTTATGTTCGCCAGATCTCGCGCCGTCGGATTACCACCTTTTTAGATTGTTAGAGCATGCATTAAGAGGTAAAAACTTTAACAATATCGAAGAATTGAAAACGCACTTGGAAAAGTTTTTCAATGCAAAATCGAAGGACTTTTTTTTTTTAAAAAAGGAATCGAACAACTGCCTGTACGCTGACTAAAGGTGTTGAAAAATGATGGAAATTATTTTGTTGATTAAAATGTAGGATTTCTTTGATAAATAAATGTTTCTCACCAACGAACAAAAATTTTGATTACCTTTCGGTTTACCTAATATAAATTGAATAAATAACTCATAAATGTATCTTTACGATATGACGAAACAAATCTAACTGTTTCTTCTAACGTCCGTTGAATTCGATTCCATTTATTTTATTTAGTTCGCAATTTGCAAAATTTCTACCGAAGCGTGTACAGGGTGTCCCTTTAATTATGTTAACACCCGGAAAACGGTGATTCCTAGGGTCATTTCAAGTAAATTTTTCCTCGGCGAAAATGCAATCCGCGGCTTTGTTTACGAGTTATTAACGAGAACAGTGACCAATGAGAGACGAGATTTGCCGGCGCGAAGCAGCCGAGCCAATGAGCGGAACTGGGCCTCGACCGCTAATAGGATGATTGAACATCGTCTTCGACGTACCCAAATGTATCAAGACTATCTAATTTTACGCAACAGGTTAACCATTTTCGCAGCCTCGTTTCCTTTCGAAACTAAAGTCCTGGTTTTCAACGGCCGGCCTTGTTTAACTTTCTAACCGCGACCGCCGGCGAGCATGGAAAGCTGGTTACATTTTTCAGTGCTGCGCCTCTACACGAACTTCAACAAAAGTCTAAAACTATCTGAATTGTCTGCTAAAACTTGGAAGGAGTGCTCCGCCCAAACAGAATGCGTAAAACATGCTGGTAAATTTCGAAAGCTTGCTGCAGGAGAAAAAGGCGAACAAATATATCTGTTCCAATCGGTTATTAAACTATATCGGTTCTAAACGAACTAATTCTCGGCCTTTTTCGCAAGCTTCAGTACTTATTAAAAAAAAAAAAAAATGAGTGACATTTTATTCAGGGAAATAATCTCACACTGTATTTATACATTTTTATCACATGCCAGGTGGCGTCGATGCATTTCTTCACATCGCCCGTCGCAGCCACGTCTTCTTGGGTTTTTTTTCGCAGCATGCGACCGTGTTCCGTGTCGGTGCAAGCCATTTTTTGCGCGTACTGTACAATACCGCATCCTTTCCCAGGACAGAATAAATGAAATCTGTTGCTACGGTGGCGCATTTTTTCATTTCAAACGCGAATAATGCGCAATGAGACGGAGAGGCTTCTCTCGAAACAGCACCGCGAAACCACAAACTTCACTGTTTATTCGAGATTATGATACACATAAAATTACGCATTACTTTCTTTTAGACTGATAACGGAAACAGAGAATTTTTTGTTGTTGCATGAACGTTACACTCGATTTCAAATGGAGGCCGCGAGGCAATTCGAACGCTTAATAAATAACAGCTTCCGAGAATTTCATCGAGTTCGCGTGGATATCTTGGCGATTGAACTGTCTCGGTGGAATAAGCATTGGCGAGGCGCGGGTGAAGCGTGACGGGTCATGAAAGAACGACAGCGCAGTGTTTCATTCGCCGGCGGCAGGCGCGAACGGAACGAAAGGCGGTGAAAAATAAGGACAGCGAAATTTACTTACGTGTCGAATAAAGAGGCGAAATAAGCGTGCGCGGCTTCGGCCGGAGGCAGGCGATCATCTTCGGAATTCGGGAAGCGGCCGCGCATTCGAGGAAACGGAGGGATTACTTATTTACGGGCCTGTTAGAGCCCGGAGCCGAGGGGAGCGTGTAAAAAAGAGATGGGGGTTCCGTTGCGTTTGATGTTGCCTCGAATTGGTTAGTTAAGGAGAGCGGCCGTTGATGGATTCGTTTTCCACGTAGAAAGGTTATTTATGAACCCTACGAGTCGCGGCATCGATCCGTACCGGGAACGTCGTGGGCGTTCAGAATTCTTCGGCAACAAATTACGATGCACGCTACACACCCGCTTAACTGGGACACGAGACAGCCCGTACCGTTTCTCCAGCAAGTTGGAATTAGTTTCCTATCGGGTGTTACCGATTCAACTTCCCCATTAGCTAATGACGAGCATCGAATGACTCTGATCGATCATTGGCGTACAGTCGCGCGTTATATGAGGCGTGATTGGAAAAAGTTCCTGGAATATCTATTTATTTCGAGTAATACAGGGTTGTTATCAAATTGTCTACTGCCGTGAAACGCGCTTCTGCGTTCTATAATTTATGTTATTGTATCTAGTCTATATTCGGTCGTTCTTGACGCGAAAAACCTCGACGGTTCTCTTATTTGACAATTCTGCAAACTTCTCAAGACTGTTTTCGTGAGAAATGCTTTAATAAATTATTAGATCGTTCCGAAAGTAATTTCGTTTGTTTGACAGGCAACTTCATCGGTTTACCCCGCTATTACATATTTTGACAACTTATTATTTAGCCTCTTACTTATTACTTATTGTGTCAATAATAAGCTGGCAGCTTATTATTTGTTTCAAATAATAACAAGGAATAGCAAAATTTAAAAAAACCATTTTGGTCATCGTTTGGTAGGCTAGTCCCGCTATCGTCTGAAAAGAATTCGAGTCGCTTGGTCCAGTTTTAAAAAAAGTTGTTGCGTTTTAGAAGGTGTACGAACACTTTTGTGGCCCACTGGAAATACAGGGTTCCCCGGAAAGAATCATCCGATTTCAAAAATTTATATTTTAAAAAATTACACACAGAAAATTATAATTCAAACACGAATATAACGGGAAAATGTGCGAGTTTTACTTTTTATTATTTTTTTCTCATGTACCAAACCGTTGAATTGGTCGCAGTTCATCCGATAATATGGTTCTACACAGTTGGCCTCCGAGATCGCCCGACCTAACCCCATGCGACTTCTTCCTTTGGGGATTTGTGAAGGATCTTGTCTTTGTACCACCTTTACCCACAAGTGTAAATGAACTGAAAAAACGCATTTGTGATGCTGTACAAACAATTACCAGAGATACATTGCACCGTGTTTGGCAAGAACTTTCATATCGCAATGATATCATACGTGTAACGAAAGGAAGTCATATTGAAGTCGTATTGAACACTTGTAAACAAAAACTCACACATTTTCCCGTTATATTCGTGTTTTAATTATAATTTTCTGTGTGTAATTTTTTAAAATATAAATTTTTGAAATCGGATGATTCTTTCCGGGGAACCCTGTATTTCCAGTGGGCCACAAAAGTGTTCGTACACCTTCCAAAACGCAACAACTTTTTTTAAAACTGGACCAAGCGACTCGAATTCTTTTCAGACGATAGCGGGACTAGCCTACCAGACGATGGCCAAAATGGTTTTTTTAAATTTTGCTATTACTTGTTATTATTTGAAACAAATAATAAGCTGCCAGCTTATTATTGACACAATAAGTAATAAGTAAGAGGCTAAATAACAAGCTGTCAAAATATGTTATATAAGTTGCTTGGCAAACAAACAAAATTACTTTCGGAACGATCTAATAATTTATTAAAGCATTTCTCGCGAAAACAGTCTTGAAAAGTTTGCAGAATTGTCAAATAAGAGAACCGTCGAGGTTTTTCGCGTCAAGAACGACCGAATATAGACTAGATACAATAACATAAATTATATAACGCAGAAGCGCGTTTCACGGCAGTAGACAATTTGATAACAATAATCCCGGGAGACAGCGGGTAATCTCGCAGCAGATAAAAGCCCTCTAGCAGCCCGGTAATTACATCCTAAAGATGCGGAGTCCAAGTAGCAGTTCCATCTTCCTGGCAGACACGTGAATGCGACGTTCTCGTTCGTCCTCTCGGCGACGGAGCTTCTGCACGGTCGCATTAATAGCACGAGAAAAGATAACGAACGATATTAGGAGCCGTGCCGGATAGGTTTATCTTAACAGCGGCGCTTCGTCCCGCCATTATCGCGAAATGGTCCGCCGTATGCCGAACAACCGCTTCAGGAAATAATTAACACCGGAACACGATCTATCGCCGCGTAAATCTAGATTATGCGTTAGGGTGAGAGCGCCCGACTTAAGAATCTCTACATTTTTCGTCCCCGAGTTCAGGCGACGGTGTTGCGGGTGGCGACTCCGGGCGGTCTTAATTACGTCTACGTGGCACAATTTGTCTTACCTCGCTACGTTTTCGCCGGGATTGAACCGAGGAATACGGTTCGTAATTGATGAGCTTTAAATTACAGCGGGCCAATGAGCAACAGAGTATTGCTTGCGGTTCGTGACGAGAATCCTCGATCGAATGAACTCGTATCTCGGGATACGACGGACGCGCGCGGATCGAGCTACGCGGACCATTCTTCCGGCGAATCTTTTCCCATTTCTCTCCGCCGACAGACTCGAAATTGAAGTTTCTCTTCCTGGCCGCTTTGAAGCGCACCTGAGTCAAAAGCAAAAATCAATAGCTCGCTCGATACCAATTTCCCGCGAGTTCCCAGTTATGCTTCGATTTTCTTCTCCCTGCTCGCAGACGAAGTCGGGCCACGTATTTGTCGGAGTTCTGGGAATGACTCTTTTAAAAAGTGCTGGCGGAAGGAACAGGTGCTGCGGCTAATCGAACAGAAGCGTGGGACTTTTGTTCACTTGTGACATTGTATTCGGTCGTGCGATAAATTGACAATCTCTCTTATTGAATATATTGCTGAATTTTCTCAGGCAAGTTTGTTAATTCGTCGTTGATGGTTTTTAGTGGCTCATCGTTTCAAATTCTTGTCGGGAAATCCCTGAGATGCTTAATTTCTATGCTAAGCGGGAACCTAAAAATCGATGATCAACTACATGCGATTGATTTCTTTTGTAATTTCGGTAATTTCTACGAGCAGTCTGTCGCTAATACTATTTGCTGTTCGTTTTCATGCCCGCTCACGCAATCCAAACAAATTTGATGTATTTCTCTCTCTTTTGAATTTTATATATAAGTTTTTAATTTTAAGTTATTATATTTTATCAGTCCTTGCGTGGCCGTTACATTATTATCCTTTCACTGTAACGATGAAGTTATCATTTACTTATTTACTTTGCTTCGTGATTGCGAGGTTAAAATTTTATATACTAAGTTCGTTAATTTCAGACAACAGTGAAGAATGCTGTTATTATCTGTCAGTTAAACAAAATGTACGTTATTGAAGAGAATACGTTTATCATGGAGCCAAATAAACAAATTAATATCGATGAATCGCCTAAATAGGAAAATCTAATATATTTAATCCGCGTTGTCAATTCATTCGCCAGCTATTGTTCTTCCAGATAAATTCTGTTCGAATCACGGAGGCATAATAATAGCCTGGAATTATTTTTAATGTATTTCTAATTTACAGTGAAATAACCATAATCGCGGAAATATTGCGTGACAAAATATTCATGAAAGTGCACGGAAAACAACAGCGGACGGTCGGTGTGATTTCATTGTAATCCGTTCGCCGGGCTCCATCATCGGCCGACAGTTGGTTGTTTATTTATAAAATGCTGTTCAAATATTAATGATAATAAGGCCATAGTTTGCAGGGTGCGTGTACGCGTCCGGACGAGACTAAATAAGCATCGATCGATGTCGAAAATGTCTGTGCGGCACACCGTGCCGTGCGTGGGCGGCTACACGTTTCCCCGCCGATCAAAATTATTGTAATATTCGAGGACAAGCGTGACGCGAAAACATCGACCGCATTCATAAGCACCTAATGAACCATGGATACACATTGGGAGAATTTCAATTCCACCCACAGGACGCTCGCCTCGTCTCACCAATAAATCGGGAAAGATATGATGTAATAATATTAATTAAGTGTATTATCCGTTCCCACTAATACCTCGGTGTTTATGTACACGCTTCAAACATTGTAACCAAGCGTTTCGATTATTTTCGAGCGAGGTATGGGCCAGCTGTTGCATACATTCAAACTTTTATTCGAACGCGATCGATAAATCGTACGGTTTTCAATTTGAGAATAATAAACTCCTGATAAACCTTTTAAATAATGCACCAATAGCATGCTGCAGATGCCCGTTGCACTCGATCAATAATCTTACCATCTGCTAACGGTATCGAACGCTTTACACTCCGTTGCGTAATTTATTGATAACAACGCCAATTATTTAAACGGATAGAAATCGTACCCCAGTCATAAGTTTCCTTTAGAAAGCAGTTCTCTCAACGTTTTAAATACTTACCCCAGTGTCTTTTTAATGGTTTCTTTCAACATTAATGATTCACGATTAATCGTTCAGTTTCTTAACGAGCGATTCGACAGCAATTTTAATGCTTAATGAAAACGTTACAGGGGCAGCCGAATTTCTGTTGCGATTATTATTGAGGAAAAAATTCTTCGTGTACAGTGCAAAAGGTCGTTGAATTATGTCTGCAGAATCGGATGCAGTTTCCCTGTTTGGTAACGATCTTTTCGTATATATACAAATACATCGCATAAACAATACGTTCATCGGCATTCTTTTAAAAACTTCGACGATCGTTTAACAATACTTGGGAGCATAAAATATTATAAATGTCGATACCGACATATTCAGGAATAATTAGACCAATTAGACCTTCCCAACGTTCACAATTTTCACGTAATACCTTATTTTTGTTAAAAATCTGACGTCATTACAAAAATTCGAATTCTTCGAAAACTAAGGGTGGTACAACAATTTCGTTCTCGGATTGCACTTTGGAAAGTGATGCTCTACAAGGATTAGCTATTGGATAGTAAAAAATTTGAAAAAGTTAAAATTTGTTGGACGGTGTTATTAAACATGTAGGTGTGTATCCAAGATTTCTGGTTATCTTTAAAGGGATATTATGATTCAACGAACACGAAAAACCGTTTTCCATTATAATCAGCTCAATTATAACTGGTAGGCGAATATAATGTAATTTGTACTGAATGTGCATATAATTTATTGTCGTAATTCACGCACCTCTCGTATGTTCGTATAATTAATTAGACCAGAAGGATGCCTTATAACTGAAGCTAGGCGCTCGATGAGTACGTTTCCAGTGAGCTGCTGTCTTCTTTGCCATGTAACACGAATGTTAGGTATACCGTGCAATTAACTTAAAACGCCGCTTCTTTATGCTATGCAAAGTAATTCAATTTCCTTCATTTTCATCACAGATGGTTCATTACCATTTTGTTATTTTGCCTGCGTGAATTCTGACGTTATATTTTGACGATTCTTACGCAATGAAATTTTCAACAATGTAATGCTACCTACTTATTATATTCTTTTGTTCACAGAAAATCCTCTTCCTTTATTATGTACATATGTTTTCTAAATGCGAAATTAGTTGTCCAACTACGAAGAAAGTAGTTCAACATTGCTGGATGACCTTTAATCTGTACATATTCGAGAAAGTTTAATGCCATTGGTAGCACAAATTATAAATAAATTACTCATTAATCGGATAAGCTTGAAAACTACGGCATGCTATGAGATGGCTATGTACTTATGTTCGACGCCGGTTTAAACGTACGTATAGTTCACTTAATGTACTGGGTGGGCTAAAAGTAATTTCATGGTGTCTTTAAAACGATTTAAGAACTGTTGATACTCTATTTAAAAACAGTGCAGGAAATTGTAAAGGTTACATCGCAGATTTTGTGTGAATTGATTTTTATTCGCAGAGTTTTTAAATACCAGAAAACATGCGTATTACATGACATTTATATGTCGTTTCGTCCCTTATTTTTGCAAGAAAGAATTCCCTTGTTGGTAATTTGAATTTCTCCGTCATTTTTATTTTTATAAAATAGTTACTAGAAAATCAAATTTGGAGATACACAGATCCTCGGTCTCGTAAAAATGATTGAAAACGAAGTGACAGAATTTCGACTGATATCACACGAAACGATATGACTGTAAAGGTTGTTATGTAATTAATGGAATAATGATACCTTTTAAAAGTTTTAGCGTAGAATTAGCAAGGAATGTGTCATTTACCAAGGAGCAGGCTCGATTTATGTGTCTCAGTGGCGACTTGTGCGGCTTTGTGCGGAGGAAGAAAAAAGCGCTGGAGACTATTAAAATGGCGGGTTTTCGAAGAAAAATCCTCTGGCTGGCAAAGACGACTCTATGTTAAGTCTAGATATATTGTACTCGGTAACGTAGTAGGTAGATTAATGGTTTCTACTGGTGCTCGGGAAACGTTTTTATAGGGAAAGGTGGCTCTGCTTGGGATAGAATGCCGCGACGGGCACAGTTTGGGTTCCGCTCAGCCAGTAAAAGTTGTAATTACTGTAAATCGCGATGTAATTGCCGTAGTAATTACCGTAGAGGGAAGTAGGCATCCGGCTCGCGTAAATAAAGCCGTGCTTGCGAGCTTACCTGTGTTCCCCGTAAATTTCAATCGTGAATGTTTCATTTGTTATGGAACCGCTTTAATCGTCTTCTCGCTTCGTCCTTCCCCGCTCCATTGACCGGTTTTCGCTGGGTAAATTAGTTATCTGTTTACCCCTTTCTTCCGCAAAAATATGAAAACTTTTCCATTACCTCGTTACCTCCGATTGAAACGAGGAATTTTTTATTGATACGCAACAGCTTTATTTACGAATTTCTAGCTGCTTGTTGTAAATATTGCACTGGACGTAATAAATTTCTGTTAGCATTTTTTAACATCGAAAATTTTTCAGGACTTGAAGTATTAACGGTAAAAATTATTTCGTGCGAATTTAATACATTCATCTCATTCATACTGTCTAAAATATTTCGTTATATATCATTAATAAAAATGCGTTGACAAGTTTTCTATTGTAAACGTTTCAGTGTCCATTTTTGATTAGTTCGTGTCAGATAGAATAACGTTTTATTAATTTGCGCGTGCATTGAAGAATTAACTTCACCTTTCACCCAAATCTTATTATTTTCCAACAATCTCTAGATTGATAACATCAATAAATTCATGAAGAACAATTTCTAAAAATAAAGAAATTCTTTTCGCATGCGAAAATAATTTCTACGCGCTTACAGCGAATGTTCAGAGAAAACCAACCATCATAAATTATGAAATACTATCCGATTTTAGCATAAATAATTTTCCTCACTCTTCGAAAACTCTCCGAAGTGGTTACTCGAACTACCAGCAGCGTTCAGAATTCAGGGACACCCTATGCACAGGTAGTTGTCGCAACTTTATGGATTCCCTTTGACGATTTCCAGCCCGATATCAGATTATGCATATCTGCGATTTACTTTACTAACTACTCAAAACCGATTTGAAGGAGACCCCTTACAGCCAAGACGTATGCTTTTTCCTTCACAATCGGCGCGGAAATACATCCGCGTAATTACTGATGCTACTTTAAAGTTACCATCGCTACACCTCCAGACGCGCGAGAGTCCTCAAACTGCATTGCAAATTCTTTCAGGATTCGAGAGCTTGAAATGGCGCGCCCGGCTGCGAGTTCTCCCAGTCGCAAAGGATTACACGAGCACCATTTTCCCTTACGAATGTTTCCGGAATTCGTCGCGTATACTCGCCGACTGAGTTGTACACAGTGCTCCCAAAGTTACCCTGCACTTTTATAAAATTCATATCTCCCTTGAAAATGTCAAATGCGAAACGAAGGTACTTTCGGAGCGGAATAAAGTACGGATTTCTATTAGCGACAGGAATATCTTTCTGTCTGTTGTGCGCTTTAAATGAAACGACCGTCTCGCTTATAGTTTCGATTAACACTTGTTAATACACTTGTCCGATGGTTAAATACCGATGGTTGTATTGTTACTAGACTGACGCGAGAACAGTGAAAACCTTCTCTACCTTTTAAATGACTATTGCAAAAAAGATAGCTCCAACGTGACTTTTACGTCAAACCAAGATCGGACGTAATTTAAAATAAGAAAATTGATTTTCCCGGAGCTAATCGACTTCGGCGATTCAATCAATTGAAGCAGAGACGACTTAATCGATTGAAATACATACGTTATTAACTTTTCATAAATTAATTATTATTGAAAGCGAATAAAGGATTTGGAGTATGCGAATGATAAAACGTCGAATAGTTCGAAATGAGAAAATTCGAATCGAAATTATGTAAATATGCGGCAGCTACGAGATAACTTACGAGGATCGGGAGAGTCGCGGACAGAAAAGCGGCGGAATATAAATTTCTAATCTAAAAATCCATGAAAGGGGCCACGGATACAAGAGGAAGGAAGTAACGAGATGAAGGACGGCGCCTATTTTCCTCTATTCATCGCTTTATTCGCGAGAAACGTATCTGGAAACGATTTCCCCTTTTTCCCGTTGCGCACGGCTATCAATAAGAAAGCCTGAATTTCCACGGAAACGCGAAAAGGCGGTGGGCTGAATACTTAAGGCACCTCTTTATGACATTCCATAGTCGCATCACGATTCCCGCGTCAGTTTCCACCGCGAGTAACAGCTTTCGTATAGAACAGAACAGTTCTGTAGCGAAGCTTTACAGTTCTCGAGTTCCGCCGGAGACATTAATCTCCTGTATGAGTTACGACGAGCGCACGCGCACGCGCGCGCGCCCGCGCGAGTTATCCTATGCAGGCCCCGTACACCCCCCGTGCACGCACACGGCCTACCGCTGCATCTGTTCACGGCTATACTGTTCGATATTTATACCGGCATGGTGGATTACGCTACAAAGGTCAGAGTTAAACGTTCTTATGGACACTCTCGTCGAACACTTTCTTAATTACAGACGCCGAGAAACAATTACCAGTGGAATTATGATTGAATGAAAGCAATTACGTTTGGTGGAATTAGGACAAAAGTGACTAGGTTAAATACAAAATTGCATGGACATTTTAAGGATTCATGGATATTACTACATTATTTGCAATTTGCATCGATTATTGTCATTATTATTATTATATATATTATTATAATATATTATAATTCAAATTATAATATATATATATATTATATATATATAATATAATATAAAATAATAATAATACATTAAAATTAAATTAAATTATAATAAATGATATATAATAATATAGTAATATAATAAATATTATAATAATATATATAATAATAATATATATAATAATATATATATAATATAATATAATATTTGAATATAAAATTTGAATCCTTAAAATGTCCATGCAATTTTGTATTTAACCTAGTCACTTTTGTCCTAATTCCACCAAACGTAATATATATATATGTATATAGGAGGAAAGACATTTTCATCTAACTTACTCTTCTTATGATTAACTTACAAGAAGAGGACCCCGGGTACAACTTTGACTTTGACTTTTTAATCAGTTTTTGCACAACGTCAGAGCTTCAAATACTGAAGCTGATGGTACCTATTTTTGACAGTAGACGGTTAATAATTATTTGAGATAATTAACGTCAAAGTTTCTTTTCTAGAAATATACGTGTAACTTTTCAGTTTTATTTTTAGTTTCGTTTTATCTTTTTAAGTGCATTAAGCTCGTCTCAAAAATATTCAAACATTAAAATACTCAAAGCCTAAATAAAAATATTTTCAGTGAAATAATTTTATGAATAAAGAAGTGCTACTATATAAATATACTGTTAGTTTTACGAAAAGATATTAGCACTTCCTCCGTTGGTTTTATTATTAATGTATCTTTCATATAAAATGTTTACGTATTTACCTAACAATTTGTCTAATATTCTCCGCTTTCAGTTATAACTTTGGAATTTGAAATTTTTTTAGAACTTCTCTATTAATTTTTAGTGACTTCAAAATAATTAATTGCACCTGGAAGCGGGTACTATTAGCATCAGTATCTGTGCACAGGCTGATTAGCGTTTAAAAAGTCCAAGTTACACTTGTTGTTGATTAATAATAACGTTCCTCTTTTCACAGCATGATGGAAGAATATTTGCGATGATTACATCACATATCTCAAATTGTAAACATTATATTGTAATAATGAATCTTTACTCATACGTATCGTAGAAACCGTTGAGTGACTGCCCCTATAATGGTACACAATTCGTAAACAAGAGATGGTTTTGTAAGCGTATAAATTTAAAAAAAAATGATAACCACAATATGACTTCCATTTTCCCTGTTAGTTTATAAAATATTAATCTGACATATTCTCGATCGTGCGCACGATGGGGGTCAACATGCTTTTAATCTCATTTACATGGGACACCCTGTACATTCGTGACGCAAGGGGTTTCGCAATCGCTGCCGCGATGGCACGAGCCACCGAATCCGAAGTCATAAAACGGCACGTGCGGCATCGAAATAAGAAGAAATTAATCGGCGACAGCTAGAAAACATGGGCGACATAAAAATACGCGGCGTGTTAACGTTGCCCGAGTCCCATCTCATCGACACGTAAGTCGGTTCATTTTACAGAGCCTCGTAATTTGCCGTTTACGACGCAACGCGACCACTCTCGCGCGTTGCGATCCGTTCACGGACGTTTTAGCAAATTTAATTAAGCCGCTGCGCTCCCCGATGACCCGACGATTTCTGGGCAAACATGAAAGTTGCCGCGGAGAAGTTCATTGTAAATGCGATGCGACAACTTCTGTCTCCATGGAAAAGTTCTCTGAGAACGCACCCGTAATCTCGCGTTTCACCAGATAAATTCTTCAATTTCTATGATACAGTGATGTGAATAATTATACATAGACTCGAAGTGTGGCTTTTACGTTTTCAGTGATATTTAAACAGAAAATAACCTTGACCACATACCATATTTGTATATTTCTAATTTCTATTATTTCTAATATAGAAATATACAAATATGGTATTTTGTCAAGTTTTCGTTTAAATATCAATAACAATATGAAATATATATATATTAAAAAATATGCACACCACTGTATTCTTACATTCTCATAATATAAGTGGGTTATGTCACATTTTCCTCATTGTAAGAAACAAATTGTTGCTAACATATGTATTGTTTATTGCCCAAACGTGTTAAGATAACTTGAAGTCAAGATAATTTAAAGTAACTTCATAATTGATTTCGCTTGTCTTTTTAACATTTGGCGTACATAAATTTCACTTTAAGACATAAACAAAAATCTTCGATAAGTTGACCGATTCGCTGGAAAAATTCCATGAACTTTGAGACTGTCATTATTCCGTTAATGGTAATGCTAAATCTCATGCAGTTAAGGACACACATTAAAAAGACTCTATACTAAAAGACTATGAAAACTCCAAATACCTAAACAAATAGTCTATTAAAAAATTATCCATCGAGATAAGGTACTAGTAAATCAAAGTTAGCAAGAATCTGCGCAACAAGCTGCATCGCAAAGCCACATTGTAAATGGCGAAAAGGAAGGAACTCGACTTCTGGAGGTGAACAGAGACATTTATCACACTGTTAAGTATTAATAAATTCTATCCTAGAAAAGTTTCTAGAGGAAGAAGAGCCGACAGTGTTACAGAAGCGGTGTAAAGAAAGCTGTAAACAATAAACGCAGCCTAGACAATGGTCAATTAAAGGGGCCGTAAAACGATCGAGCTGATTCTACGATCGGAGGCAAAGTTTCCCCATAAATCGTAATACTTCCACTCGAATAACCTATAGTGCCGCTCGCACTTGTTTCCAAGATGTACCGATTTTCTTTTATGGGCCGGTAAAAAAGTTCGATGATGAAACCTATCGAACCTCGTCCTTTCTTTTACAGTCTTCTGGCCCTTTGCCTTTTACGACTGACAGCTTTCGCAGTATACGGGGTCCAGGGGAAGGTTTACATCACTTGAACGTCGTTAAGGAGCGGCCGAAGAATAAGTTGCTACGATGTAATACGACCGCCCTGCACACAATTTATGCCTCGCGTATCAAAATCGCCCGGTATCGACCCAGCAGACATGTTTCCCAGCGAAATGTAAACGTGTTCCTCTTGATACAACAACACGCTCCCGTGACTTCCGAAAATCAAGATTAACGCCACGCTTCATCAAAATAACAGGCACATATTCATTCAGACTTTCCAGCGATTTTTATCATAATGCACGTTCTCATTTTGACGCGTTGCGTAAACCAACTGTTAATTCGATGTATGCGTAAAATAATATTGCAGTTTTACCTCTCAGTTGGAACATCTTCGCGTTCCATAAAGAATACAACTTACACATTTGGCCGTATGTACTGTAATTAGAAATTAAATCGACGGAATTAAAGCCGAATTTAAGCCGAAATGAACGTCTACCGAGGTTTTGATAAAATAAAGTTGAAAGGTTAAAATAAGGGTTATAATAATAATATAATATTAAGTTTTAAAAATTAATAAATTAATATAATATAATATAAAGGTTATAATAATAATAATAAAGGTTAAAATAAGGTTAAAAGGTTGAATAAAAAGCAGAGCACACCTTCTCTTCATCTTTTTCTAAATTAACAGACAAATGACTGTCTAAAAATTTAAACAAAATATTTAGGGTAATTTATCGAATGAAACCGTATCTAACAGGTTAACTTTTACTGCAACGATTGCTCTGTCAGCACATTTGGTTTCTTCAGACCCCAATAAAATTCATTTCGCACACGTAGAACGTAAATTAAATTAATCTTTGAACCTGGATATTATTCGATTACCCTTTGTTCATTCGCATTATTCGATTTCTGAATTTTGACAGGTTCGTAACGATCGTATCTCTTTTGCTCTTACAGTAATTATTTCAGTAAAAAAATTTGAGGCGCGGAGACGATGTCAAAAATAGTATATACTTAGATCTGAATGCTGATTACGTGTTAACGAGGCTGATCGGCTCGACACCGAAACCGTGCCAAGTTTATTGAAAAATATTTTGATGACGGCTAGCAAACAGCCGGTCGAACGGATAGTGATAATGCAGTTTGTCTACGGGTGAATGAATTAAGTTGATCTAATAATGGCCGGGACATTTTAGTTTAATGGGTGACTACCTCAACTAATTACATAATGCAGTGTTTTAGGTGTAATTATGCGTTAAGCTCTTTACATCTTTCGTAATGGATTTATATACTGTACACGGTTTAAATACTGGTTTTATGTGATATCAGTATTTTCCAATATCAATTACCACTAATGAATGGGATTTCGTCTCGCGGTTCAAATATTCAAAACGACTTGAAATTCGGCTTCGACTAAAATTGTAATTTAGACAGCAAGTTTGTACGCGTGACGAGTAAATTCGTCGTAACGCGAGATATTATCATTTCTTCATGAAAAGTATGCTCGTCGAAAACAGCTAACGGGTTAAGACGAAATTTTATATGGCCCAGAACACTGAATCGGAATTCCGACATTTTTCTCTGCTAGCGCTATTGTTTATTTCTCCGAGCAGCGACTGCACATGAATGTTAACAAGAGAATATGATAGTTAATGCAACCATTGTTTTATTTCTGTTAAACTTCGATTACACGAAAGCAAAAACATATTTCGAACTATGCCTTAAATGACTCTGCAGATGCGGAAAGATACATCGTCCAAACGTTATTATCGATGGAAACGCTACCGATCAGAAATTGATGCTATGATGACACATGAACACTATTGATCAGAAATTAGGTCGTCGCAGATAATTATATTTAAAATTCGGTCGAGAATCTTATTACGACTAAGAACTGAATGAATTTAGACGTTTCGTCTCGATGTTATTATAATGTATGTATAAATTAAAAAATCTGTTCGGCCATTTCTTATAAATCAGTCTTCGCAACGTCAACAATTTGAAAATAAAATACACGAAGACGGTGAAAATGATCGTCATGGTTGAATCAGCGTCGACTAGCTGATCCTAGGGACCATTTCCGCGAATACGATTCAACGAGCAACTCCGTCAAAGTCAAATTCAGACTCACACTCTTAAGGCCGGCAATCAACGCGAGCATGATTCGCATGATTCGCGTATCGAATTCGGGGCTCGAAATTTACGGAGCTTGATAGGTATTATCAAGTTCGGTCGGCCAGCGGTCGACCGCTGCTGTGCCGATAATCATATCGAGATAAAGCAGAGTTCCGCGCGACGCGGGACAAATAATTCCTTCAGGGCTGATACCGGGTTTCGTTCGAGTGCGTGCGTTGATTTATCGATTAGCTGCGATCTCGGATGCACACGGGCGCGGCGCAAATCGCGGGACGTCTTCCGAGGGAAAAAAAAGAGGAGCACGCGCCGCGCGGCGGCCGCAATTACGTCGTTTCGAGCGTGGCACAATTATCGGCAGCCTCGCCGCTCGTTATCGAGGGCCCAGGCTAAGGCGGAATCACTTTGTTGGTTTCGATGGCGAAAAAGTCGCAGTTTATAATTACGGTTCCGACTCGGGGATAAAAAGAAGAGAGCCAACACAGCCGGAAGGAGCCATCGATACTCGCGGTTCTCGATTTCTCAACAAGTACGACGAACGATTTTCGTCCGAACGACTGTGACATAGTTCTTCGCCGTTGCACTTTATTGTAACGGGCAGAATTGTCCTTTTACTCGCGAAGGTAAATACGAGCTCCACCGAATGGAAATTTCGTGGAACGCATTCGCGATTGAAAATGATTTTCTCTCGGTTCGTTTTACGGAGTTGTCGTCGGAGCGTCGTTCTCCCTGTGCTGATTAGGGCACGGAAATGTAGGTTTTCAGAATTGTAAACTGTACGGGATTTCAGACATTCGAACGAGATTGAAGAACTATCCGGTTGAAAAATGACGATAAAACTGATTCAGATTGTTTTATTTAACACGTTGACTGCCGCGTCACCCGTATTCGGGTGACAGCACAAGTTCTCATCAGGCCCCGTCACCCGTAATTCGGGTGACGCTGATTTGACTACTTACAAAGGATTTCCGAAAATATTTCGACAAATATTCTACAAGAGGTAATGAAACTATTGAATTCTTATAAAAATGGTTTATTAAAAAAATTATTCGCAGTGTATAACATTAAAACATTCTCTGCAAAGTTGAGGTTGATCAGGACAGCTTGGACAAAAAGTTGTTTGTTTTTTCAGATATGCTCGTGCCTCTGATCGGTCCATTTCGTATCTTTTATTTGAACTGTAGCTTCCTCAGTATCATCAACATTTCTTTCTTCTTCCATGACCAATTCTCTCGTAAAATCTCGTCAATAGTATCTTCATAACATTCATTATCACTAAGATTATATTTATCAGTATCCAAATCAGAATCTGACGATGTAATTTTATTTATGCTTCTCCTTCCGGGCAATCCGATCTCTTTTCATTATTGAAAAAAATAAGGGCAGAGATTTTAAGTTATACCATTCGGTACTCGGCAAAGATTCCAA
The DNA here is from genome assembly GCF_051020955.1 of Megalopta genalis. Lineage (NCBI taxonomy): Eukaryota > Metazoa > Arthropoda > Insecta > Hymenoptera > Halictidae > Megalopta > Megalopta genalis. Next base: position 6,350,906 of record NC_135014.1, on the reverse strand, counting down.
CTGTTCATGCAGGAACAGAAACAGATATGAATTAACAGCGCACGCTTCCTATAGCGGCACGGGTGGCCTGTAGGAGATTTTGTTGTAAATACGCGTGGCAGTCAACGTGTTAATAATTCGATCAGTAGAATGCAAATCTTTACACGAAGCAAAAATCGTCTTCGTTAATTACAAGATGCACGAACAGCATAGACATTTATTTCTATTTTGAATAATTTTAATGAGTTTAGAGTAGTGCAATATTTTCATTAATTTTCGTCGATGCATAACAACCGCATTTTGTGTTTCAAAATAACATTTTTAAGATTTAATGAAACGTACCTACACTTTGTTGCTTTATATTGTTCGCCTTCAAAAAACTGATAAAATTTGCAACAGGTTTTAGTTGATTTACATATGGATGTGTAACAGTGACAAAAATGCTACTATTGTATTCAAGTGTATGCATTTGAAATTTCAATTGATATTAAAAGCAAGTCTATTGGAATATCTGAATTCTGAATTTACTCATTTGGATCGTAATGTATAAATCACAACGATGATAAATGCATTATGTAAATACTGCACATATTATTATGAAATATATTTACGGTAGTCGAATATTACAATGTAATTTATAATGTTTATTTATATTAATTACTAATATTTATGAAGGAAAACAGAATGAATTATACTCTGCTCGTTCGTAGATTCAATTATGTACAGAACACATACATCAAATGTGTCGGAGTGCGAACAAACAATTAATTACGTTACATGCTAATACGATAGTATTTTCTTAATCGAAGTTCGTCTTCCACGTTTAACGCCGATCAACTTTCCAATTTGATGTTTTTTTTCGATTCAGTTCAGAATTAGCGATTTTCGGGACTTAACTCAAACGTTTTTAAATTTCAGGAGTTACGGCATACCTTTTCGACGTAGCCGAACGTTCAGACTAAGTTACTAGAATTTTAATCGAATGTTTGTGCTACCTGGTCCTGGAAAATTACTTACAGTCAAATATTCTGCTTGCAGCGGTTCGCAGCGCAGAACATAGAGGCTTTCCGGGTTTAACCACGATTTCTAGCTAAAGTTTTCTGATGTTTCGCCGGCAGTGAATGTAGGATTACCAGCGGTCGGGCGACTGACCAATGCTGTATGTTTTCTGGTTGATGTTTATTTGAGTACTCATTTGCTCGGGCTGCGCAGTATGTATTGGCCGTTAAGTAAGCGTATTCTGATTAGCCAACCGGACCATGAAAAACCCAGGAAACCCAGGCAATAAAGAATCCTTTTGATATCCCGCTACCACTAATGTGTGAGACCCCTTTTACGTTCTAGCCTTTCACTTGTCTAAATTTTATCAATCGACAGGGTGATCAAAGAATTTCTAAGGAGTGTTTCACAATTTTTCCATTCAACTGTAGCCATGTAATTTATAAATAACAACGAGAAAAAGTATATGAATGTACTACTGTGATCAAAAAGTAAGGTGAAATTGTCATTTAAAACTCCCGGACATTAGGAAGGCAGACAATTGTTTTTTTCCTAGGTTGGTAGGACTGTCTATAACAATTGCCAAGCGTCTGTTTGTTAAAAGGTTTAATTATCTCCGAGTTACACGTGTTTTAGTAAACGACCAAAAGTGAATTTTTCGATTTTTACAATGGGTAATTTTGTTGAGCAAAGAACTTGCATCAAATTTTGTTTGCGGAACGAATATTCTTGTGCGGACACGTTGATAATGTTGCGGAAGGCTTTTGGTGATCAAACTATGGCACAAAAAAACATTTATAAGTGGTACAACGAGTTCAAAGCGGGCCGAGAACGCGTTGAAGACGAACCGCGCTCTGGACGACCATCAACGTCTACCGACGAGGGCCACGTCCAAAAAAATCGAAGATTTGGTGCTTGAAAATTGTCGACTGACAATGAGAGACCTCGCTGATAGTGTTGGAATATCATATGGCTCAGTCCAAACCATTTTGAAGGATGTTTTGTGTCTCAAACGCGTCAAGTCTCGATTGGTGCCATGTCATACTGCATTGGTTCTTCGCGACTTTTTTGCCAAAAACACGACTCATATCGTTCCGCAACCACCGTATTCGCCTGATTTGGCTCCGTGCGACTTCTGGTTATTCAGCAAACTCAAAAAGCCAATGCAGGGACGCCGTTTTGACACGATTGAGGAGATAAAAACCGAATCGAAGAAGGTCTTGAAGGCTATACCGGAAAAAGACTATTCCGACTGTTTCGAGGACTGGAAAAAGCGTCGGAAACAGTGCGTTTTATCGGACGGGGATTACTTTGAAGGGGATGAAATTGATTTGGAAGAATAAATAAAGAATTTACATTTTATAAACAAATTCACCTTACTTTTTGATCACAGTAGTATGTGTGAATACATTCGCTCGTAACGTGAAATAACTGGATGCGAGGTGTTCAACGCATTTTCACACTATATTAGTAAATCAACATTTTACTTACTACTCGAGTATATAAGCACGTTCCAAAACTTTGATACACAAAGTGTTCATTTATATATTTAACACGTTGACTGCCACGCGTATTTACAACAAAATCTTCTACAGGCCACCCGTGTCGCTATAGGAAGCGTGCGCTGTTAATTCATGTCTGTTTCTGTTCCTGCATGAACAGTTGGAATCTTTGCCGAGTACCGAATGGTATAACTTAAAATCTCTGCCCTTATTTTTTTCAATAATGAAAAGAGATCGGATTGCCCGGAAGGAGAAGCATAAATAAAATTACATCGTCAGATTCTGATTTGGATACTGATAAATATAATCTCTTAGTGATAATGAATGTTATGAAGATACTATTGACGAGATTTTACGAGAACTGGTCATGGAAGAAGAAAGAAATGTTGATGATACTGAGGAAGCTACAGTTCAAATAAAAGATACGAAATGGACCGATCAGAGGCACGAGCATATCTGAAAAAACAAACAACTTTTTGTCCAAGCTGTCCTGATCAACCTCAACTTTGCAGAGAATATTTTAATGTTATACACTGCGAATAATTTTTTAAATAAACCATTTTTATAAGAATTCCATCGTTTCATTACCTCCTGTAGAATATTTGTCGAAATATTTTCGGAAATCCTTTGTAAGTAGTCAAATCAGCGTTACCCGAATTACGGGTGACGTGGCCTGATGAGAACTTTTGCTGTCACCCGAATACGGGTGACGCGGCAGTCAACGTGTTAAACAAATAAATGACGTCTTCTTGCAATGTTAATTGTATCGAATATACAAGAAAGTTGTAATGGTGACTTATTTTCAATTTGAAATTACTTCGAAGGGACTGGATACTGTACAAGCATACACAACGTACTTATGATAATAAATTAAGCGATTCCTGGAATGAACATCAAAGGCGATCCGCGTCCGCGCAAACCAAACAGCTCGATTCCAAAAGTGAGAAGCGCACCGGCGGATATTTCGGTGAGCAAATTCTTGATGCAGCTAATGAGATCAGAGTTCGGAGCTTCGGTTTCTTTCCTTGCGGACACCGGGTAGGCACCGGGAACCGCGAAACCGTGTACAGAATAGTATTTGGTGTCTAGGCTGGCAGGTTTTAACGGCTCGGTGCCGTATGCCAGACGCGTGCCAACTTCACCCCCTCTGTTGCCCTTTCATCTGTCTGCGCGTTTGTCTTTCACCCTCTAGAACGAAAAGAAGAAGAAAAAGCAGAGGAGCCGGAGTCGGCTACTATTTTTCCACCGCGGTCCACCATGGCTGACATTTTCCCTTCGAACGAGTCGGATATCTTGCCTATTAAGCCAATCACCTCTTCTCTGTCTCTGCGTTTTAGAACGTATCTTCTCATCTTCCTCTCGCTCAGTCCTTTTATTCTGGGTGCACTGCGACAAAAAGTCGATGCCGCTCGTAACCACGCAATCGGAATTGTCAAACGAACGTCAAGAGCTGACGAGCATGTGGGGACAATGTGTCCACTAGTTATGGTGTCGAAAGCTTCGCAGGTTTTATCGACATAGTCTGGAGACATGCGTTCTCGTGCAAGACCGGCCACCCACTTTTACGGTTTGTCCAAGTAGTTTTGCTGACGACTAACAGGCAACGCACTGGCAACCTGTCCTTTGATTTCTGCCGCAACGAAGGGCAAAAGATAGTGCTGCTTGAGTCTGATTATTCTGGACTCTAGGTAGTTACGCTAAATTGGTCGAATGCTAAAGGCAAACAGAACGTTTATTTAATTAAAAATGTGATTAGGCTTCTTGGTTTGCAATAGTTCAACAACTATTCAGTTACATTATCTAATTTCTTATTTTACTTTTTCCGACTATATTCGCATTTCGTTCTCTAGTTTTATCTATAAGCAAAGAAATACCGGCGCAACAAAAGGCAAAAGGGTTTACAAGTTTTCGTATGTAAGTCGTGTTCGCTAAATTGTTACAAACAGCATTAACGTTCTAACAATATAGGTATCCTCATTTTGTACGATGCTTCTTTGGGGCACGAACTTTCCCTGGTTCAACTGAATTTCGACCGAGAAGAACTTTTATCGTAGCATCGATTAGCACGTAAGTACGTCTGCTCATTTTTGTATGTAAAGCGAGTTCTGCAGCTCCGAGTTACAAACGAATGAAAAAGTATCACGAGCTAACTCGAGTTTGCCCCATCTTGGCTACATGTAGTCGGGTGGGAAACGTTCATCCCTTTTTCGAGGATTTACAATTAAGTAAGAGTTCGTGGAACGTATGATGCGTGCAGTTGAAATCGTGTCTTCCGATTTTAGAAAAATGCATTCGAGCGCTTTCACGATCTGCAAAAAATTCGATTCTTCTATCTGGAAGAAGGTAAACGATGGATTAAAAGCATTGGCTTCGATCTTGAAACTGAGTCAACACTTATCGTCGTGCGATTCTCTTTTACGAAATTCTAATAACACTGTCCGACACGATTTTTGGGTTCCTATAGCCACTATGAAATTTTTGTAGAGTTTCACTCCCTGAACAAGAATCCGAAAACCGAATTGCTCCATCACCCTCAGTTTTTTAAATAAACGAACTTTTGTAAAAACCCAAAATTTTCGACAAAAATGAGGTATTGCATGAAAAGTACAAACGTTAGAAAGTTCTAATCGGTGTTAAAAGATAGAGGAGAGTTTCCCGAATATAGTGGCATGCAATTTATTAATTGTTTTTGGTCCTAAATAGCAATGAATTGATGTCAAAGTTTAAAAAAGTGTCGACGCGCGCAGTTTCTCTGCAATATTTTTGTATTTTTACGAAAAGTTTTTTGTTCGGCACGAAAATTCTACCCAGGATCGGATTCTGTAGACATTTCTGAAGAAGAAACGGCCCGGTAAAAGTGTCGGAACGATATACATTTCGAGTAGATCGAGAAAATGTTCGACGGCAACATGTACACGACGTTTTGCCGCTATGAGCTTCGCTGCTCGCTTTTCTCTGTCCCACAGGGCCGAAGCTACGCGTAATCAACACCGATGGAGGGATCCAATGGGGCACCCACTTTTCGTAAATAATATTTGAATTTTTTGTAGTACTGTTTAGTTCTGTTTCTTTTTTTACATATTTCTGTGGATAATAATCACCAAACTGTGACATATTTCACAAAAAAATCACACCAGAGTATTTGGAGTTGGTAACGAAAGTATTCTAACACTAGTATAATTTTGACTCTACGCCATATAATTAAATAAATATTTAAATATATATTTAACGATATGTTTCAAGAAGTTTAACGTTTTGAAAATGATTATTTATTCATGATCGAATTATTGTTATAATTTAAATGATAACTATATACATGATATACTTGTAATTCGAACAAATTCAGAATAAAATGAATATTTTTTGTTCATTATTTTTCTTTTATTATTTCTCCATTTTTAATTTATGATTCACAGTTTGGTGATTATTATCCATAAAAATATGTAACAGAAGACAGTACATTTAAGTACTAAAAAAAAATAGCACGCCCCACACGCTAAGTGGGTGCCCCATTGGTTCCCTCCATCGGTGTTGATTACCCATAGCCTCGGCCCTGTCGGACAGAGAGAAGCGAGCAGCGAAGCACATGGCGGCAAAATATCGTGTACATGTTGCCGACGAACATTTTCTCGACCTACTCAAAATGTACATCGTTCTGACACTTTTACCGGGCCGTTTCTTCTTCTGAAATGTCTACAGAATCCGATCCTGGGTAGAGTTTTCGTGCCGAACAAAAAACTTCTCGTAAAAATACAAAAATATTGCAGAGAAACTGCGCACGTCGACACTTTTTTAAACTTTGACATCAATTCATTGCTATTTAGGACCAAAATCAATTCATAAATTGCATGCCACTATATTCGGGAAACTCTCCTCTATCTTTTAACACCAATTAGAACTTTCTAACGTTTGTACTTTTCATGCAATACCTCATTTTTGTCGAAAATTTTGGGTTTTTACAAAAGTTCGTTTAGTTAAAAAACTGAGGGTGATGGAGCAATTCGGTTTTCGGATTCTTGTTCAGGGAGTGAAGCTATACAAGAATTTCATAGTAGCTATAGGAACTCAGAATAAAAAGTTTGATTTTGTCCGACAGTGTAATTTGAGCGTCGACTGTTTCCTGTAAATCGGAAAGATCTTGAAATAGTATTTCGAGCTGCTATGCTGTTACCATGGTAAACTTTCAAGTATGACGTTTCACATTTTCTTGCTGTTTCTCCGCAAACAGAATTCAAATGTATATATTGCATATAAACGGTGGTAACAAGCTCGCTCAACGACGTGACTGGGAACATCAAAACATCAGTCTAGCTGGGGACACACGACATTGTGTCGGTTGCATGACATAACCGTCAGCATACAATATCCGCGGGCAATGCATGCAGACTGTTTGTAGACTGTCTGCAGACGGTGTCTGGAAATGTGCATAAGGCATAACGAGAGCGTTTAATCAGCAGTGTAGACGAAGCTCGGCAAACGAAATTTCTATAGTACATTAATTCGGGATGATAAATAAACTGCAGATGTTTAGACAAACTCGCGTGCGTTATACTAAATTAGTCAAGTACAAGCAAACTGAAACTATACTATCTACATACGTAAATATTTACGTAGATAAATGACGTAACTATACCATAATTATTAGGAAAGTTCTGTACTGAAATATTGGCAGGCATTTGCGATTGAATTGAGAGCATAGCAGAAGTCTTCTTTCTACATAGAATGAAAAAGTCGTGAAAGAATGAAAATTAAAATTTTCAAGTAAGTTTTTTTTTTAAATGAAGATACAATTCTGTAATTGTCAAGAGATTCGAGTTACAAATTAACATGCTGTTTAATTTGTTTTATCGAATTGTGTAAAGAAAAGCTCTTCAAATTTTACATCTTAATAAAAATCATTTATTCAACCTTAAGAACACGTGCCACGCGAAAATTGATCTCTGTCAATAATTTCATGCGACATCGATCGAAACTGCCGTCTGCACTACGCCGGCAAATATCGTCATTTTCTCTAGGCATCGTGCAGTCTTATTGTTCAGCGAACAATGCTCTCCAAAATTGCATTCCACCGTGGCACGACCGGAGGATACGTTCTATCCAAGGAACAAATTTGGCAAGAACAAATAGCGTTTGTATCAGATATATAGCCGGCTATCGGAAGGATCGGCAGCTCGATTTCTATCGTCGGAATCCGGGATAGCCCTCGAATGATTTTCAGTAGGGAAATCTCTCTTCCGCTTTTATCTGCGCCTCGGAGGAAGTCGAATCTCTGGCTCCTACAGGATTTCCTGGGACAAGCGTTCTTTTGCTGCATGGGAAATCGAGAATATATCCCGCAGGTCAACGCGGCGTTTCCCCGCAATGAGAAATTGCATATTTCGATGTCGACAGACACGAATTTTTATTTGCCGCAACGCTTGCAGTTTTCAACTTCGACGTAGAAATATATTGCCCTAGCCGGTCTACTGATCTACGTTTTATTCATACCGTTAGACCGCGGATCTTTATGCGTTGCGAGCTCGGCAGAATTTTCCGAAATTCCTGTACTCAAAATTTCAGCACGTGTCTCGTCAGAAAATCGAAAATTATTATCGAAAGAGATTTTCTACTTCACGAGGTATTTTCGCGTGAATTGTGCTTTTGTTTTAACTTTCTTTGCAATGTCTTGGCGAAGAAACTGTAACACCTTTACAAGATTTATTTATTAAAAGTTGGCTACTTTGAAATATAGTCGAATTTCAATTAGATCATCGTCTTTGTTTATTTTTTGAAATGAAAGAAAGCGTGAGATTCTTAATTTGAGGATCTTGACATAAAATGGAAAAGTCGATGGTTAAAAAATGGCGATATTTTGAAATTTTATTATCGATTTTTCTTATAGATTTTGCAATATAAAGAACCTAAGAAAATATAAAAAATAAACAGTTTAGATTGGCTATAGACTGTTGGTTGGACAGTAGGCACAAGTATATGAATGTGCACCTAAATTTTGAAGGAAATTGATTAAGTAGATTTTAAAAAAAAATTTTCCATTTAAAGTTTCGTTACTAATACTAATATTACGATTGATCAACGAGCTGTAAAATTTTTAATTTTATGAATTCAGACATAACATTTTGCGGACGTATTTTTAAACCTATATTTGTCAAAATGTAAAAACGTAGTAGCGTAGACATTTACGGACAATCACATTTACAGCCTGTTCTTCTATTTTAATTGCAGGCAAAGATTTCGAAAGGAATTGCTCGCGTTATTCGAATTACTTGATGGCATCGGAGGCCTGTTAACTTCGATACAACTGGTTTCTCCATTTTTCTGGGACGATTCGCATACCTTCAACCGATAGAACATTTGTAACTGGAAACCGAAATCCAAGCATCCGCGAGTCCGGTGTACTTCTTCTACAATAAACATCCGCAAAATGAATTGCCTTTTACTTGCGTTTGGCATCCGCGGTTGAATTTCTATGCGCTGGCAACAACGGGTCTGTTTAATTTTAATTGCAATCTATTTCTGAACTGTATTGTTGTACATTAGCCGCAAGTACAGGCGGAGTGGTTCCGTATCCGATTACGTATTCGTTCCCGCTGAAAGGACGTCCGGGATCAAAAGCTCAAGCTAAAGACTTCGGGGAGAAGGAGCGGAATAGTATCTGCCCGGTCGATCTTTAAATATCTCCTTTTCATGGTTGGACCACCCGCGAGACACATCTTATCGAGGGCTGAGAAGCCATCCACGCCGCTTCTTAAAACATGTATCATATTCATTTCTTACAAATCAGTGGCCGTTGCTGACGGCAACACGTTTCGAGCCACCGGCGCCATTGTCTATAATTAATTGGCCTGTAAAACGGAAATATCACGGGTGATTAATAGTCTGCGGATTTTCTATATTCGTGACAAAGGAAAACAGGTGAAATTAGAAACAGAGGAGGGGTTCCATGAATTTAACATTGTCGTTTTATTTTTCGAGTCGATAAGGTTTAAATTATGTGTGCGGATTCTACAGAACATATCTAACGCAATAACTATATCTATTTAATTATTGGCACGATTTTTATCGGGACGTATATTCCAAAAGATGAAGTTCCATATTCGTGATAAAGAAGACAGGTGAAATCAAAAACGGAAGAAGAGTTCGAAGAATTTGACGTTACCGTTTTATTAGCTTTGATCATTAAGCTTAATTATTGAGCTTCAAGAATCAATAATTTGGCTTTTAACTAACTCTTTGAGTCGACACAATAATATATTTATTATTAATATATTTATTGTATGTTTATTATATTTACTTATTGGCTCGATTTATATTAAAACGTATATTCGAAGCTGAGAAGTGCAGGGACTCTGATAGGAAAAGGTAATTAAATATAATATATTTATAATATAAAAATTATATGTTTATTATATTTATTTACTTATTGACTTGATTTATATCAGAACGTATATTCGAAGCTGAGAAGTGCAGGGACTCTGATAGGAAAAGGTAATTGTTCTATATTTATAATATATTTATAATATAAAAATTATATGTTTATTATATTTATTTACTTATTGACTCGATTTATATCAGAACGTATATTCGAAGCTGAGAAGTGCAGGGACTCTGATAGGAAAAGGTAATTGTTCTATATTTATAATATATTTATAATATAAAAATTATATGTTTATTATATTTATTTACTTATTGACTCGATTTATATCAGAACGTATATTCGAAACTGAGAAGTGCAGGGACTCTGATAGGAAAAGGTAATTGTTTTATATTTATAATATATTTATAATATAAAAATTATATGTTTATTATATTTATTTACTTATTGACTCGATTTATATCAGAACGTATATTCGAAGCTGAGAAGTGCAGGGACTCTGATAGGAAAAGGTAATTGTTCTATATTTATAATATATTTATAATATAAAAATTATATGTTTATTATATTGATTTACTTATTGACTCGATTTATATCAGAACGTATATTCGAAGCTCAGAAGTGCAAGGACTCTGATAGGAAAAGGTAATTGCTTCGTGAAAATTTTAATCTATTTGACTTATGAAATCTATATTTTCGATCATTTCAGCGTTACAAATGTTATAGTGAAGATGCATAATCACGTCAATGGCGGACTAAAATATATCAGTGACGTGATAGATTTCGATCAATTAGACTTGATTCCGTTTAATCTGTAATCGATAATTTTATTTCTAAACCTCGTTAGTTAAATAAGTTTCAATAGAATTTCGATACCTTATGGCATTATCTTCTATTTTCCAATTTTGTCCGCAGGCTTATTGACCACTTTGTATTTTGTACACAATACGTTGTATTTATTAACATACCGAAAATTTTAAACTTCGATGTAAATTTTTAACAATTGCTTCGGACATTTTTATTATGACGTTATTATATTTATTTGATATTTATCACGTTAGATTTTATTTTAATAATTTTGTTCGCATCTGCCGCAATTTCTAAGATAAACGAGGATATAGAAAAACATGTATATAGCTCCAAGGGACGTTTTCACCCTTCGGAGCGAAAAATGAGCAACGAAGTTTATCTGATATCCTATTGAGGTGCACTACAAAGTTGTAAAGTTTCAAAAAAATCTCGGGGACAAGGTATTATCGTTCGCGTTAACATGGCGTGCACCGGAGATTGATGCGGCAAAGACTCATCCCTCGCAAGCGTTACATAAACTTGAAAAAAATTTCCTATCTCTGTCACAAGGATCAATTTTTACAAGGTTTAGAGAACACCGCGGGAGAATTCAGATTTTAGGTCTGACATAAATCCTTGTTAAACAAGATTTAACAAAATACAACATAATTATACATTTCACAAAACTTCGTTTTCAAAGCCTACACTTTCAAATATTATAATAGCATTTTTATTATTAAAAATGATTCAAAGAATTTGATATTCTGTTGTATTTCTGAAACAATGAAGTTTAATTTCCATTTAATTTCTGTTACACTGAACTGAAACTATTGTTAAGGTTATGTCAAGTAAATTCCTTTAAGTTTCTCAACTTATCGTGTTGACAGTGTTAAAGAATAAAGGGTTCAGTTTCAAAAAGAATTCAAGCAAAAAGAAATGCGCTCGCACAAAATTCACCATGTCGCTTCAACAATAAATCTGAAAGTTCGAATATTCAAAATACTAATACCTATTTCTACTATTCAATTACCAACTCAATGTTTCGGAAACATGGTTTGTTGTGGCGTATATTCAGTATTATATTGATAGAACTGCTACCAACACTGTGCGGTTATAATACAAGTGCTGACTAATAAACTAAATTAATTTAACAAGATAGATGACTCGGGTGAGCATGACATATGAATACACAGGGCAAATAACATGCGTAATATATTATCACATATGTTTTTAAACATAAATATGCAAAATATATAAAATAAAAAATATATATTTCGTATTATTTGGTCATAACATTAATTTCTGTCTAGGTTCAATTAGACTAGACAATGGTAAAAAAAATTAAATTGGTTGGAATGATAACAAATTTAAAAAAAGAAATGAAAATTTAAAAAATACATTTTTTCGATCTTGGTGACTTATATTTATACTGAAAAATTTTAATGAAGGAAGGTGTATTATTTTTTTGAAAAAATAGACGTTTGCGTACACATTCGCAGTCTAATTATTATACCCACACGCCCCAACTAACTTCCTGCAAGAGCGCAAGAAAAGTAATGAAATTATCAGTACAGGACCAGTACACAAATACTAATAAGAAAGCGAAGCAAATGAAACTAAACTGCTGCAGGAACGAGCAAGTTTGAATATTCAGATAACGCGAACAGAGTGTGTAAAACGAAAACTCGTTGCATCAACATGCGCGCATGATTGTAAGAACAGAATCCTCTCGAGACACTATTTGCACCTGACGTTGCACGAACATGAAGAAAAAGTTGATTGAAAATGAGTGTTTCTCAAAACGCACGCATTTCGTAAAATGTTAAAAACATAACTATTTTACTACTGAATTAAAGTTAATCCGATCGAATGCACATTTGTTTTCTCTAACAGAGCAGTGATTACAGTAGATGAATTGAGGAATATGAATATATATAGGTACTGAATATTTTCAACTTATTAAAATAATTAGAAAAAAGGGAAAATATTTCTATTTAATTATTGTTAAAAATTTTTATGTTACAGAAAAATCCGCAGTCCAATCGTTGGGGATTATTTTTAAAGAATTTTTCATGAAACTAAACGTATATGAGAAACGTTTTAATATAATTATAATTATTATAAATATATTATATATAATAATATATATAATAATATAAATATATTATATATGATAATATATATAATAATATAAATATATTATATATGACAATATATATAATAATATAAATATATTATATATATTTATATTATAATTATATTAATTGTAATTAATAGGTTATAGGTCAGCATTATTATGCTTTTAATCTTTCTACTCTTTCTAATCAGAGATAATCATGCTCGTGATAAATGCATAAAATCCGCAGACCATTTAGATAATATATCTGTGATAACACGTTCTTTAAAAATGAGTCGTCGCTGTTGCACTTCGGACCTTCTTTCTCCGATTTAATGAAAGGGCAGCACGCTGATGCAGCGGCGTTTATACTGGAACGAATATATCCCCGGCAAACTATAGACGCCGTGAGATGAAAATATAGCCTGCGTGAAATTCTGAAATCACGTGGCAATAAAGCAGTAACGGCTTCCAGCTGCATATTCCGCCTTCTATCAGAAAGGGAGTATTCCGTGATGCGCGGTACGACGACGTCATTTTATCCAGACTGAGATTACTTTTTGTTGCGGGAATAGGGCGCCGCCAAAAACGTCTTTTCGAAATTACAACATAATCCCGTGAGTGGTTCAGCAAGAATGGCAACTTCGCAAACACTGGCTCGTAAGATTTGGCTCCTTGTAGTACGCTGGTACATTTAATATTGAAATGACGGAATGTAGTTCATCTTCCCGAGCCTATAATCAATCCTGCTGTCAATAATTAAAATTTTTTACACCGTTTAGTAAGTGTAACACCATTTTGAAACTTTTCACCTGTTTTTGTGCTTTAGATATCTGCCAATGTAAAATTATTCAGAGAACGAGAATTCGGAGGAATTCTGAAATATTTCTTGGACATCATAGTGAAACCATTAAATTGGAATTGACAAATATCGATTGATTGTCGCAAGATGAAAGTATTAAATGTAGCACTATACTCTTACATAATAGTTCAAAATAATTTTCCGTATATTTTTCAAAATTCGAGGAGATTTTCGTTAATATTTATAGCTATTCAAATACGGCAAGTCAGGAACGTGAATACGCGAGAAGCACGAACTAATTGAGTGTAATTAATAATTCGAACATTCATCGATTATTAGCAGCGTTGCCTGCAGAAACTCTCACAGAAATAGTGCCCTTCAGTCAACCACGATTAGTCTCGTCTAAATAATTAATTCGGTCTCGTACCCCATTACAGACTGATAATTTCTGTTAATAATTTTTGCTATCAGCTATTTTAAGAGATCCATCAACATCGTAACATCGACAAGGTTAACAATATCAAAGAATTTTTGATCTATTTGTAGAACAAGTCTGCAAAATTTGCACAACCGAATAAATATTGCGTTCAAACAAACATGTTTATGTTAGGGCTCGCTGTTCCATGTTCCAAAAGGTATTTGTACTCTCTCTATTGCATTGAATTTTTAATCGGTATCAATTAAAACACAATTGTATGCAATGTAATTAAAATGTACAAGGGATATATTTGAAATGTCCGTTGAAAAAATATTGAAATTACAACTGTTTCGCGCAGGAGATAAAGTCGAGTGCATTTTGTACGCACGAATACTACCTGCGGAATACAACGAATTTACACATAGTATCAAAAAACAGAATAAAAATATGTTCTTTCACTTGAGAGTTCAGATGTGATCTTCGTCCTTTAATTTTCTCAATTCAGGGAAAAGCTCATCGATGCGAAATTAAACGACAAACTAGAAGATTTCATTTCTCAAGCAAATGAGAATTTCAATTCAGTGCTTTGTTCGTTCAATTCAATGCTTAATTAAAATCACTTAGATTACCCAGGTCAAATACGGAAGCTCGCACAAAATTAATTAATTCATTGATGTGAAATTGAAAAACTAACTATGAATAAAATTTTCATTCCACAGAACAAGATCTATTCTCTGGGAAGATCGTCTAATTCGCAACTTTCTTTTTTTTTTCGTTCAATTAATACAAATATATATAATTATATATTATAATTAATAGTACTCGTTTATCTGAACCTCGAACATATGAACAACTTGAGGCCGGACCACTGTTATTTGTACTCCCCCCCCCCCTCAAGCGGACCTCTATTATCTAAACTGCTCGATCACGCGAACTGCCTTCTTCCCCAATCTCTTCGTATAAACGAGGTTCTAGTGCACCTAAAACCTGTGCAATAAGCATAGAACTTGCTACAAAGTTATTCAGATTCCACGGCGCGAAATTGCGAAATAAACATTCGCAGATTTATCGCAGTGTGTTGTAAAGCTGTGAACAGACTTTCTGAAGATATTTCTCCTGAAGACCGCATTCTTGAAAACTGAGAACCACTGAAGGGTTTACGGAGACATAGAAAAAGAGGGAGAGAGAGAGAGAGAGAGAGAGAGAGGCCTCCGGTTCATCGAGGATTTCACCTCCGGATGATGCTCCGACGTCAGCTCCGCTTCGAAACTCCGGTTACTTAATTAACGGCCTTTCTGTCCTCCTTCTCCACCTTTCTCCCCTCGTTGATTACTCTTTGATCGGGCGCGTGAGACACAGCCGCGATTTTCAAAGAAAATTTTTAAACGGACGCAGAACGAGTGCCTATCGTGGAGTGGCCTCGTTCCGCGCTGGAGAAAATTACCCGGAATCGAAGCCGCGTCGAGCATCGATCCGAGTCGAGCCAACCCGTGGAAAGAAAATCCCAAACGTGGAATGAAACGATGCCGAGACGGTGGGAAGAGGGAGGCTGGGACAGGGGTCGGGGGGAGAGCTAGGGGAGGAAAGGATAAGAAAGACGACTGGGTAAGAAAGGAGCGATTCATCGGAACGGAAAGCGCGAACTTGTAAAAGAATAGCGCGGAACTGGAGATCTCACGCGAAAACAGCAAAAACTAGACGCTGAGATAAAAGTGGAGAGAAATGGCTGACGCGGGTAGCAGCCGGGTAGAAGCTTAATATTATATTTTTGCGGTCGATAGAAGATGCCATCCGCGCCCTTTTTGTTTCGAAAACTTTCGAAGCGTTCACTGTCGCTTCCGGTGAGCTACGTCGGGGGAAAAAACGGTAGGCATAATAACACGCTTTTATGGTGACCATGTTTTCCTGAAAGCCAAGACAGAGGATGCGAGGAGGAGGCGTCTTTGGTTAGATATCTCCCGTTTGCATCGCGCTTGCTACCTTATATCGCGAACTTCTATGCGAAATAAAAATGGTCCGAGTTGATCGTAAGAAACGCCTAAGTCGGACGAAAAAATGTCTTTCCTCCTTTTAATCATTTTAATACGTATTTTATAATTAAATAAAATTTAAGAATTTAATAAAATATTCCCAAATTCTTCTCACGTCTTTACAAACTTTGTTTCCGACCTGGTCGTTCTTATCCGAAAGTGCATCGAATCCGCAGTTCACTTATTATGTTATCAACGCGGAATTAACCATCTGCAAGAGATACGGTTTATCGCTAACGTGGTCTGATTTATAGGTCTTTCATTCTTCTGCCTGATTTTGTATGGTTTTCAGGTTTGGAAAAGTATGAGAAAATTCTAGGACACTTGTCATAGTCTGTAATTCGGTGCGCAAATAATATTTCAGCCAAACGTTCAAACCTTTTTGCAATGAAGATAATAATTCGGTGGTAAGTTTTGGATTAATGTTCACCGTATCTAATAAAAATTGCTGTCTTTTAGAAGGTCTTGCAAGTGATATACTTTTTAAGGTCCGTTTTTGGAAGGAAATGACTGAGATGTACCGATGATCATTATAGCTGTCCGCGCCGCTAATGTAATTCGTGTGTTACGAGAGCCGAGTAATTGAAGTGGTGCGGACAACTTATGCGAACATCTGGGCACCTCGAGTGTCTTTTTTTTGGGAAATGAGATACAGCTGTGAACCGTCACCCGTGTGCTTCGTATTTCATAATTTCCTACTGTCTAAACATCAGCAGTCGTGATTAATGCATTTAAGCAGACCTGATACCTCTGCAATGTCTTCAAATTCTATGATTATAATTATATCGATTAAATTAGTTTTATTATTCGCACAGACTTAGTCGCATTAAAAAGACAAATAGATAAAGTCCGTGACTTTTTCAATGTATTATTTTATATCTCTAGTTTTATAACAGTGGTATTATAACACTACTTGCCAGTAATTCATATTAAATTTGTATTGATTGCGATCGACATTAAATAGTTAGTACATAGTTGTGTCACAGTTGTAGTGCAGCAGTATACATATATGTATATACACAGTATACAAATTAATATTTATATTGTGCATATAAATATTTATCTACGCGGTATATAAATTCTCCCAATTGTCTCTCAGCGCTTGTAAACAAAAATAGACAAGTTGGGAAGAGGAGATACGATTATTGCTAATTATCAAGAGCTATTAAAACGAGTCGCGAGACTCGAATAATCTCGTATCCCCTCTACCTAAGTTAACCATTTCTGTTTTCAAGGGACAATTGGGAAGAATTTACTGTACTGTTTCGCCGCAGTGCGTTTTTCTCGTGGCATGAATTGTTCGAAAATAATGCAGCACAGTACCTAGAACCGCAGCCATAAATAGTGAAACATATTTCTTCCGCGCAATCTCATTCTGTTGTACACTTTATAACAATATCGACATTACCACCATATGACGGAGAAAGCCGCGGGACAATAAAGAGGAGGATAATAAGCGGGAGGGGATGGGGCAGAACCATAACGTCACCCAAGGAAACAATAGCAGAATTCGGTCTACTGCTCATTGTAATAGTATTACCTGGTGGGTGAAATCTTTTGGGAGCTGTGTGTTCCACCAATTCGACGTTCCTGGAACTTTTACAAACTATACTTATACAATCGTCCTCTCAATGTGTAACCCATCATTTTGAAGAAACTGCACGAAGTAAAGTCAATGTGCAGTTACTATGATCTTTTCGGTTTTCTTTTCAAATATAATATATTAACACTTTAATGGCAGCTCGAACAATATGTGTGCGATGCTTTAATAATTATGTAGGTGATTGCTTTAATAATTATCACGCAAAGGAAAAATATTAAATGCGCTGTGTTATTGTTGTTTTTGCTTCCTTTTGTGTGTATGTTCGCACATGTTGAATTATTTCATGAATTTACATAAACATTATATATTACCTGCGGTCATTAAAGTGTTAATGGTGAAAAATTGTCTGGATCAAGTACAAGATTTCTCATTGTAAAAACAAAGTATAAATTCCATTGGTTTCTGTAAAATACACTTCCTATTGTTTCGGCTTACAATTCTCTGTCTCGCCTGGCTAGATCTTTGAAACTTTTAGATAGTAAACGAGAAATGAAATTAAACAAAACCTTATATTGTAACAAATAATTTCGCTAGTTCCAGAAAATTAGGCTCACTTTCTTCTACGTTACAAATTTTTATTACACGAAAAATACAGTTTGTAAAAAAAGGTATTCGCACACTTTCAAAACGCAATAACTTTTTTAAAACTGCACTAAACGACTTGAATTTTTTTAGATGATAGAGGGACTCGTATACTAGACAATATGACCAAAATGCTTTATTTTCTTTTAATTTTGCTAATACTTAGAATGACAAGAAAATAGAAAACTCTCGTTTTTTAATTTTTTTATCTGATTCGTTTAACCCAGAGTCAAGTTACAGCCGTTGAAAGATTTTCAAAAAAAACTGCAGGTTTCTTACAGTTATGGGTTAAAATCGTGACAAAACCGTGATTTTTGCCATCTTGAATTTGTGTAACGTATAACAACGTCAACCGATTTCGATGAAGTTTTCAGCGCGCATATAAGTTACCGAGCTTTACGAAAAGCGTTTTTCAAATTTTCGTCATAGACTCGGATGAAAAATTTAGAAAACGAGAGTTTTCATTTCGTCTTCTTTTTGTCATTTCAAGTAATAGAAAAATTTAAAAGAAGTATTTTAGTCATTCTAGCTCCACTATTATCTAAAAAACATTTCCAGTCATTTAGAGCAGTTCTTAAAAAAGTTACTGCGTTTCAAAAGGTGCACGAATACCTTTTTCATCCACTGTACATCTTGCAGCACTTGCTACGAACGTTTAAGAGTCAACTTAGCGGCAGAAGCAAAAAGACAACCCGAGACGCGCGAAGGAAGATGGAACGCGTAGACGGAATAAAAACGAGGGCGAGGAGGACGATGAAGAAGAAGAAGAAGAAGAAGAAGAAGACAAACGAAGAAACGGGGCTGGAGGAAAACGGAGTAGGAAGTGGAAGGAAAAGTTAAACGAGCAGAGAAAGGACTAAATATCCCGTTACCGTTAGTCGTGTGTAACTTGTGAGGCTTGACTTACTCCTCTATTAGTCGGCGTTCCTGCTCTCCGCTTCGAAACTTCGTTTTAATACGCTTGCATCGAAGAACGAGAGGAAAGGAAACGCGGCCGTCTCCGATAGAACGGTAACAAACCTAGTCCGGCAAAGCCTTAAGCCTTCTAGTTTCGTCTACGTTCACGGCTTCCTCTCGGGCAACTTTCCGGGAATTCCTCTCGACGCGATCGTTTCATCGCGAACGGAAGCGCCTTTCGAACCGCGGGCGGAACGACCGGCTCTGCTCTAGTCCGTGTAATCTCCTCTCTTCCTGATAGTCCGAGAACAAGCAAGGATTCCTGCGATCCCTCGATGGAAATTTCGGCCACTTTATTCGATGCAAGCAATAATGCGGAGATTTAAAGTTTCCGTATCAACGAACGTCCAGCCGAGATTCGCGTGAGCCGTTCAACTAAATTTTAACATTTTCGCTACGTCGTTTATGGTCCTTAAGTTATAACGGCCAAGGACTAAGAATTCTCAATTTCTTACCAACGTGTTAGCCATGATTTTCTCAAAATCGAAGATATACGATGCTAAAAATTGTCTCGATCAGTTTCTTAATAAAAACAGCAATTTCATTGGAGTTATCATACAACTCTCTCATGCTTCTCGAATTATTTTCTATTCTGTACCATGTAATTTTGATCTCTTTACGATTGTCACATGATTTGACGCATTTGTTTAAAATATGAGATTACGGATAAAATGCTATTGATGAAATACAAATGTAAAATGGAAATCGATGGAAGCTGCTTCTCTCGTTCCAACGAGAATTTAAAATGGTTAATTCAATTGTTTGAATCCCAAAAATAATTCTGTAATTATTATTTAGGTGTCCTTTTTCATGTAGCACAGTGATCGGCGATCTTGTTAGTAGGTTTGTGGTAGGTAAAGTGTCAACACGACTGGATATTTTACAGCTCCTCTAAATTATCGTTCGAATTATGTATCGGTTAGCATTTTCATTGCAATTTTAATTCCATATAGACTTGCCAATGTAATTGGTAATTTATTGTTACACATATGAGTCAGAAATGTTTGACTAAAACAATGAAATGTACTCAATTTATTTTTTATCGAATAACGTTCCCTTGTAAAATAATTACATCCACAAATATAATTAAATATGAATTATGTTCACTACGAAACTTTACTAATGTAATTGAAAATAAATGTAATCGTTTTAAAAACGTCGATATAATCGGTTTATGTGTCACGTCATTTTACTACATTCTACGTGATCGTGTGAAAAAGTAGAAAATCTCTTTTTTAAATTCCTTGATTTATTGGTGACAATAGAACACTCACTTTTCGTAGATACCTTTTTTCATTGTATACCGTGCTTTATACTAGGTTGGGTGCGAGGTCACGTGGTTGGGTTCACAAGTTGTCATGACCAAAGTCACACAGGTGCGCCCCAAAAACGCGCATCTGCCCATAAAAATCAGGATCTCCTGAGCGATTTCAGTCGTGCATTACAAACGTGGGATGCGATTTGCACATGTGCACCTTTCGTCTTGCATAAGTCAAAAGTGCAACATTGTACACACATGCTTCCAAAATTTTAAACCGGTTCACAGTGGAGTATTAGGTACAAAAAGCTGGCCATTGTATAAGGCTGTGACTTATTAAATCAAACAAAAGCAAAGCATAAAATTGATTCGAATGGTTCTTAATTATTTGATAATTTTCAATGGTTTTTATGCAGTAGTTGATGCGTTCTAAAAGTTTCGCATAGTATCAATATGATATAATATACATATGTATATTAAAGAAATAATATTTTTAATATGTTATTAATAAGTTCTATTTGTTAATAATTACACTTTATAAGTTAAAATACTATAAACAAAGTAGGTATATTTCAGTGGAATAAATAATTTTAGTCAGCGAAATCGAACAAATGCCCCATTGTGCAGCTTCCCGGAAATATCGAAATTACTTCCTATTTAAGGCAAGATTTGTCAGGCTTTGAACATCATTGGATTTGTAAGGGATTTTAGACTGATGACAAATATCAATTTAAACTTTATCGAGTACAATGCAACACAAAAGCCTCCGTCTGTACGCGGTGTCACCGGAGAAGTGACGCCATGTTCGCGCCAAATCACTCTCCGCACAGCACCGATCCGATTCCCTTCGATGGAAATATCGATCGGTGTTTTCCAATCGCTCAATTGTCACATTCGCAGAGCCATGGGTTCACATTCACCTTATTACCAATACATTCACACGTCTATACACTCATCCTTACACACTGTACCATCATCGTCTCATCCTACAGATCTAAAAAGCAAGAATTAATGAATCTTACAATATAAATCTCGGAAATGTCTCGTTTCACACTGAAACAGATTCTATCAAAATATCGCATATTTCAAAACAACAGGAACTGTTTGTACATTTGAGTACAAGTCATTATGATAACAATATGTCTAATAAATATACGGTAACAATATTCTAATAAATGCTATCACAACATGTTCTTAAATATTATTTGATTCGTAAGAATAGAACACTAGACGACGTTGACATTAAATAATTGAATTAGACGAAAAAAAAAACAGTGACTGCGAAATACATATTTACACACCTGGCATGTGACTATTATAATATCTTGTCTAAAACTGCACAATTCGCTGTCGCGGACGCTACTAAAAATGGTCGACGGCGTGGCATGATCGGTCCACGCTTTCAAAACAATTGAAAGCATAACGCAGTTCTATTTTATTCGTAATATATTACCACCGGAACAACTTGCCCCCGGAACTTCTAGACCCGGTCTCTCCTACCACCGGTAAACACTCCGTGTAAGGCATTTCAAGATTGGATAAGTTCTATCAGCAGGACCGAAATGAACGCCTCGTCCGGAGCGTCGAGAGAATTCGACAAGTTCCGGAGAATTGTCGCGGCACTTAATTCTTCGTTCCAGGTCCGCGTGGCGCGTTAATTGAAAGAAACACGCGAAAGTGGAAGGAGGATAACCGCGGTAGAATTTCATAGACGAAGTTTTGCCGGTTGAACGTATGCACGGCTCGCAGTCCGATAAACTGGCTCGGCTCTATTATTTCGTGCCCGTGCCACGAGGCACGTACCACGGTTTATCCGGATCCGATAGAGCTCCGAGGACACGATCCCCGGAACATTTCTCCGCGCTTGTCTCGATTCTATTGACCAATCTCATCAGCACGATCACAGGGATACAAATGGAAGCTCCGCCCTTAGCTCGTATTCTTCGAAGACGATCGAGCAGCTCGCATCTTCGGGATCCGGAGCGGCCGGTCGTCATCGATCGATTCGGTGACTGGCGGTGTTCCGCTCGGAAAAACAAAAAAAAAGGAAACATAATTCGGCAGTCGAAGGCACGCGTGAGTTTAGCCGGTGCTGACTCGATAATGAAAGGGATCGGAAATGGAAGTTCGTGTCGTCTAGCCGAGTTCCAGGGCGGTACGCGGACGGGGAGAAGCTACGGAGTCCTCTCGCAGCATTAACCCGACTCTGTGCTTCATCGACGTGACCGTTTGACAACCGTCGAAACTTCGATCAACTTCCCCGGCCAATCTCTGACGCACGAATGACATTTCTACGTAATGCTGTACTGTCTCGGATGCCTGCTTTCGGATTAGATCGAGTAACCGTGTAACTTTGCGCCCGGAACCCTGCGCGACACGATCGAACTTATAACCCGGTGCCGAAGTTCTCGTTACCTTTATTGCGTTCACGACGATGTCATACGAATGAGGTGTAATGGAGGCTACGGAATTTCGGACATCTTCGGCAGGGGGTCGCCGCCTAACTCCGCCGAGACCCGGATCCGTATCGTCATCGACGCGAATGCAAATGTTTGCCGAGCTTCGTGTTCCTGATCATTTATCCCGCAACTGCTGGACGAACTGCTTCAAACTTTCACATTTTACGATCGCTGTTGTTGTTATCAAGACCTTGAATTTGTTGGTAAGTTTGATTTTTGGCGATTAGTTTATAGGATCTAGAATGGAAGATTTATTCCGTCATTGGGGAAAGATAGATGCAATTTAACTTTCGTAACTTAATTTAAATTTCTTAAAAATTAACTCATCCAGTAATAACTATAGCCGTTCTAGGAACATAATTTAAATGCCCATGAAATACCGCGCATGTGTCGATTGTAGTTATCGATATCTAAATCCGTTATTCGACATTAAATAAATTGAATAAAAAAAGCAAGAAATTCTATCTCTGTATTTAACCGCGTATTCGATGTAAAAAAATGGCACAAGTCATAAAAGGTTAAAAGTGTGATCCCTACTTTAATTATACAAGAAAATTCTATTCAACATATCCACACGTCGTAGCAGATATTTATAAAAATAATCCTCGAAGTAAAACACCAGCTATAGTCTGTGTGAAAACTTTCATGCTTTTTTTCTTCGTTTCTAAATATAACGCAGAAAGAATCATGTACTCTCGAGGCCTGTAAAAGACAAATATTAAAGAAGGGAAGTTTCTATTCTAAGTAGGCTGTTTTATCATTTCCACGGGAGTTTTCCATTGCAAACAATCGAGCCCGACAATCGATCGAAGGGGTTCGGCAAATTGAAACTAATAAAATGTTTACTATTTGCAAAACAATTCCGTGCTCAAATAAAACATTCCCTTCGTCGGCAAATATTTAACGTGCGGTAAATAATGAAAACCCGGAATTTTTTCGCGCGCACGTACCCTCGATATTGTGTTTTATTTACAGGTTTTATGTACCGTGCGCACCGAGACCACCGTATAAGCAGGATTACGTATGCTATCGTCGCGGTAAATATTTTTCTCCAGTTATCTGCTTGACGCTGGCTCGCCGGAAAGGGCGAGAAATTGCGGGTAAAAGAGTCGTGGAATCGAATTTAAGGTTTTCACTCGGGGGAGAAAATTTCGTTACCGAATTTACCGGTTCGTAGACGTAATACGTTTCGCAATATTTGCTCGAGCCACTACCCTCTCGCGGTATGCCTTCACCCCTTTGCCTTTCTCCCGGTTCTTTTCTTGTTAGTTCCCGTAACTCTCTTCGATTCGGTCTTGATACTTGCCCGGGCGAATCATTGCTCCGCCATGCCGGTCTTCACCGCCATCTTTCATATCTACCACCCCGGAATATCACACTATTTCTCCATTATTCCAACGGTAAATTTCTGCGAGGAAAATGGCAAGGAATCTTCGGAGGCCCCCATGCTGTTCGCGTGGGTGCCAGCCAGCTACCGTGAATTTATTCTCAGTGATAAAGAACGACCAAGTCACCGGTGCGCGGTCTAATTCATTCTGTTTATTGGATCACATCACTCCGACTGAATATAATAGAGAAAACTATTAAAACTGCCGGTGGCAATCGGTCGAAGCGTTTCTGGATGAGATACGTGCCACAAGGTGCACCGCGATCTAACGGATTTTTCTCTGGAAGCTGAAATTGTTGGTCTGTAGCAGACTTGGGCGATAGTTTATTCGGATCACGGACATGAGATAAAGACTAACGAACACAATTTTATTTATCACCGTCGAATATATATGCTATCGAATGAAGATTTATCCGTATTAGATTTTATTCGAATAAGAATTCATACGGAAAATAATCGGTTTGAATAAAACTGATAGAATATAAAGTATTTTTTCATAGATTATCGATTCATTTCTTCCATACTCCTTTTTACGATTAACTTTTCTTGGAACGATGCACCGGAAAGTTTGTTACTTTTTAGTAGATCGATCATTGTACGCGTATAAATATATTCTTATAAAATCACGTAAAAACAAAATTTGCATTGCTATTAAAGAATTATAAAGAATTATTTGGATAAATGGATAAAATAAATTATGAAACTGTTATTCGAATAAATTTTTCGTCTAAAAAGTATTGATTCGAATAATTATGTTAGATAAATATTTCTGCTAAACAATTCGAATTATGTCCAATATTGGTTTGCAGTGCGAACACGTAATTTTAATTACAGACCGTTGCTATTTTATCTCTACGATTAAAGTGTGTTCAATTTAAATGCAGCGTGTTTTATTAACTTCAGTGTCAGGCAATTTGAATACTTTTCGTTACAGTAACATTTCGATTCGTACACGAAATGAAATTAGTACGATTTTTTTTTTAATCGGATCAATATGTATATAATATTATATATTAATTTGTGACCTATACTGTTCTCTGTCAACAGATTGTTTACGAAATTATTATATCTTTATCTTTACTTCACTTAAGAATACTAAGCTGACTGACGAAACGTGCAAATATATAATTAATATTTCATTGTATTCATTACCGAAAGTAGCAACGAACTTCTCGAGCTCGGCGTCGCAGAATATTAATCTTTCATGCTAGAAGTTCATTTGGCAAATGATTCTGTGCTGATAAGAAAGTGATCTTCGCAGCGTGCTTCTTGCGGCCTGATTAATTTTCATTATTTGAAAGCTCAGTTACGCTTCACTTCGTCTCCATCGTAGAGGGAGACACTGCGGTTCATTCATCCCAACGAAAAGAACCTTCCCAGCCAACCCTGCAAACCTTCTGGTAAAATCGTACCTATGAAATATTTGCAACTTATTCTTCATAAGTTTAATTAAATAAGAGAAGTTTAAACTTTGATAAAGTATGCATCGTTTTAGCATCGTCTCATAGACTGCTAACGTTCATTGCGTTATTATCGACATGAAAGTGATAAATAAAAACATCAAAATCAATTGTTCTTACTCTGCACATCAATAATGAAGAGGTCCAGGTTCGATTGAACAATTTCAAGCGTATTAAAACTAGATTTACGGAGCACGAAAAACAGCTGTTTTATATTAGTATATAAGTGTTACAGTATATAAGTTATACATTATATAAGTGTTATTGCCGTAAGTAACATATAAATTGAATAAATAACTCATAAATCTATCTTTACGATGAATAATCGTAAATTAAGAAATTTGACGTCATTTCGAAGGGTTACGTATATAAATCTAGTGTTAAACACGTCTCTTCTTTTTGCAACTTTTCTTACAATTGCATCATCACCACAAATGACGTAATTAGCAGCGATCTCGTTCAAGGGATAATTCAAAAAGATATCTTGTAAGCCTCGCTATAGATGAAGATGTGAATTTGCACAAGAATTAACGGAGTAATTTACGCAAAGTTTTCCGGAAGTAGACCGGCGAAGCATAGAGGGTCCGCGTTAACGGAAGCGCGTGAAACCGAAATTTAATACGATTTCTGGCGAAGCGATTGAAATCCGTTGTAGCGATGGGTTGAAAATCAACTTGCATCGGCGACCTCTAACTCCGGGGCAGAACACCTCAATTACTTGGGCTTTCGAGCTTTGCTGATACACGTAAATTACAGACGTGTCCCACCGGCACCCCCGGGGGTGCAGCAAATTCGCGTGGTCAGTGCTAAGGTGCAAGTACAATGGCGCAAAGCGAGCAGAGAAATTGTACTACCAATGAAATATCCGCTGTCGTCCGGCATCGGCCGAAGATTTGTCAAACGGGAATTGATTTAGGTTCGAGGGCCTTAATCCTCTCGGGAGCTGGCAGCACCAGTTGGTTTGCCTTGGAATTCGTTCGATTGCCACGCCGCGCGCGGCGCCGTTTGTACGCAAATAAATTGGGACCTTTATATCGGTCAAAGGACACAGGGGCTCATGTTTTATTCCGACCGAACGAAATCGTATGACGCATTGCCGCAGGACTCGGGGGCGGGAATTTACGGGCTTGTTACGTCCGCAATTTTTATCAACGACCAAGGTATTTCAACGTGCGACGACCGCGCCAACTAGCGCTGTGCTAATCAGGAAATCTTTTAGAATATTTCAACGTGCGAACATCACTGCGACTGAACAGGAAAAACTTATATTCCGTGCGCGAAATTATGCGGACGTATCGCGATCAAAAAGAAATATGTAACGTATTACATAAATCTTTGAATTCAAGCGATAGAGCATAAAAATCATTTTTATTCATTCTTCGCACGATGAATAAGTGACACGAAAGTGAAATAATCGTGCAGTCTGTTTATCGATTATAGATTTACAAGATTCGCTTGGAAAAATCGATCGATTAATCTTTAAAATAAAATAACTCACAGAAAATTTAATGACACAATGCAACTGCAATGCAAATTACAAATATTATGTACAACTCATATTCATTGTGCGAAGACAATTTTATTTTTACGTCGTAAAAATTTTGAAGAACAGGAAATGATTGTTTAATTACCTCCTTTTATTCTTGCAATTGTTCTTGAAAATTATGTCCTAGACTCGTACGTGAACGTTGCTTTTTAAAAAAGAGAAAAAGAAACGAGAAGGATGACATTTTCATGGAATTTGATCTACGCGTGTGTTATTTTGAAGTATCATCTCTACTAAAACAAAAAATTCTACTTTGCCTTAAATTCCCGACCGTAGGTAATAAAATTATGAAAACGCGTAAACACATCTGCAGCCTAGCAATAAGCACGAATGGATGTTGGAACACAAAAAAATGAAAGAGGCTCGAGCCTCGAGAAACACGATTTATATGAATCCAGCGACGAGACGAACAGCACAAAAGCAGATTGCTAATTACATCATATGGTAAAAATTATTATTACTTTGTAGCATGGCGGACTGTGACTACGTACTAGACTTTTCACGAGGTCATATAATAAATGTTTCCGCGAGTGTATAATGAAGGGCTCTAATTACATTCGTACCGAGCTTCGCCATATTTGATATCCAAGATTCGTTTAAAACAGATATGCCGCTGAAATGTTTCTGTTTGATGCAGTTGTTTCGTTAAATATGAAATCAGTACTTTTTGAAAAAAATTGTGCAAACTGTTTTTAGTAAAAAATATACTACGCAACTTATATTAAGCAGTGTTTACAACGTTTACGTCTGGTGAATAATTTTCTTTCTTTAAAGACAGTCTGATACAATGAAAATTTGACTGGAAATGATTTGACATTTTCATTCAGCATGTAATTCGATGTATTTTATTTCAATTTTACATTTAGCAATAAAATAGCTTTAAACCGAGGGGCTTTCTACAAAATGCAACTGTTTCGTTCGTTCATTGGAAGATACGAAAGCTAAGTTGAAATTTATTTCCAATATTTATTTTCAATAATATATCAATATTTTCGAATTCTTTTAATCTCTATGATAATTTTTATATCATTGTATATACCAAGTTACAAAACTATGCTATTTAAAAATAAAACATTTGCAAATTTCATTACTATGATGCCACACTGTTTACGCGAACTCGCATCAAAATTTACTAAACCCTGAATTTCCCCATTGCCCTTATCTTTCTCTTCGGAACATATAACCAGCCCCCCCCCTCCTGCCGTTCTTTTTAAAAAGGACTAGAATTCATGGGATTTGATCACACGATCAAATCATCCGTGTGATACCGGGCAAGAGGCAACCATACGTCGCCCCATTACGATCGTTTATTCTCGCCGTAAAATGCGTCGACTCGACGAGGAAGAAAACGGAAGTCGATGCCGTGGAAATGTTATACGCGTGCCACCGTTGTCATTTTTCCGGCCATAAATACGGAGGAACGCGCCGTCGAACTAATGTGATCACCGACGGATTTAAACCGGATTCCACTAACCGTAGATACGTATCAGGGACCACGTGTTCTCCAATCAGGGTTAAATAGCTTCGGCTAGTGGTCGCTTGAACGAGAGCGGAAATAGTTACCATGAAATGCTCGATACCCCGCCGGGATAGCTACTGAAACGAAGGCGTGTCTGAAAAAACAATTATCACTTGTACATTTCCAGTGGCTGCGCCTCGTCTTCGAGATCGGCGAATTGCTTGATAGCCCGCCACGGGTCAATTTCCGGGCGGATTAAATCGGTCTCGCGACAAACCTCTGTTATAACTTCTAATGACGTTGGAGAACCATTCGGTATAATACCTACAGTCTGTCCCGCAGAATCCTCGATGCTGCGAAAAAATCAATTCGATGTTCCTGCGTTCCAATAGGTTGGCCCATAAGATCGAGCGATTTTAATTTCGATTTCTATTTCCCGCACAATAATTGCGTACTTAAAAACGCAACAATTATTTTCAAACTGAACTAAGTGACTTGAATTATTGTATGATAGAAAGACTGGTCCACTACGTAATGACTAAAATGCTTTGTTTCAATTTTGCTATCACTTTGAATGACAATAGTAATAAAAGAACTCTCGTGTTTTGTTTTTATCATCGGAGTCAATAACAAAAATTTAAATTACACAAAAGATCGCGAAAATCACAGCTCTGTCACGTTTTTTTTTTTTGACACATGGATAACCGTAATAAAATAAAGTTAATTCCATCGTGTTAAGTGAAAGATATTCATTCGTGTTCCTCTTCGTATTATAATAGCCTTTGCCCAAAGAGATTTTCAACTTGCTTTTGTTGAAGACAGCTAATTAATTTTCCTCGTGGGTCAGTTTAATTAACATCAGGGAATGTTATGCCAGTTAAAAATGCCCCTAATTACTATTCTCTAATTAACTTCCTATAAATATTTATTACTCAGAGGAAGCTCTATCGGTTGAATTCATTGAATAAATTTGAATTAGTTAAATCTTTAATTCGATATTAAAATCGAGTTGATTGTCAAAGAAAATATTTGATTTTGTATTTACGTTAAGTAAATACAGAAAATATTTGATTTTGTATTTACGTTAAGTAAATACAGAAAATATTTGATTTCGTATTTACTTAACGTAAATACAAAAAGGTTATATTATATAGGTTCATTATATATTATATAGGTATATTAAATAGGTTATGTTATATTTCAAAGAGGGGTACAGAAACGCATACATGGATCGATGTTGAAAATAAGAATAGTTTTCACTATTAATGTAGCTTGTTCATTGAAATACAATTAAAATGTACACCGTCCCGCCAATTCACTAGAAAGCACACAATGGTCGCTTCAATAAGGTATGCAAATTTAGTATGTGGAATATTTGATGAAATTAGTATTAGCATCGTACAGTTCCGGGCATCTGGTTCCTCAGCATTCGAATCCATGCAAGTTTCGAGAATATTGCACGAATTAATAGCCGGCGAGAGGCGAAAACGGGCAATTACCGTTCGAATGTGCGAGATGATTCATTACGTTAATAGATATCCTGATTGTACAATTTTGAGAATGGTTCTTGCCGGAACTTTAAATGAATCGACTGGCACAAGGGCTCCGGGAAATTCTCATTTCCTAGCAAATGCTTGTGGTAAACGGCCCTACCGCAGAAAACCGATAACAGTTACGAGCTGAACGTCTATGTCTTCGAAACAGTTTCCAAAATTAACAGTGACGTAATCCTGGTCTTCCAGTTTTCTTGGCAACGAGGTGACAGTAATACCCGCGATTCACCTCCAGGACACAAGCTTCCATAAAATTCGTCCTTGTTGCAGAAGAAACCGGAACGCCGTGCTTAAGGAAACGTTCCTTAGAAGAACTTCTAAAAACGACTGCAAAATTGATTCTACTAAAAAGCCATCGATCTAAATATAAACATAAGTTATAATACAAAGAGAAGACGTGATGTGATTTAAAATGTAAGGGAAAATAATTTCTTTAAATACTCTAAAATATAGTATAGATATTGTTACGTTGTAGATAAAATAGTAGTTCAATCAGGAAACAAAATTTTGGTAAACAAAAGGTTCTTATTTCAATAGTCTGTAGAGTAAAATAAAATATCGTGTTTCAGATAAGTGCTTAACACGTTAACACGTTCCGTGCCACGTGTACCATCGATGGTACACGCTTGCATGTTTACTTAGTGAACTGAACAAATTGTTTACAAGAAATTTAGAACCGGAAAATCAATTTCCACCGCAAGAATGGGCGTTGATAAGTTTTTGTTACGTTGTTATGTGTACGAGAATTAATAATTGCACGTAATACATCAAGTTTTAGTAAAATATCAAAGTGTGAAGATTTGAGTAAAAAAAGCTCGGCACGGAACGTGTTAAGCGACATGTCGGTCACCGGTGACTATACGATTTCAGAAATTATATTCTTCTATATAAATAAATTTTAAATAATTTTTTGTAAGTAATTTGAACGCTTAACGTGTTAATGTACTTTCTAAAACATTCCGGAAATAATGATACTACGTTATTTATCAGAGCGGATACATTTTTAATGTTCTAAAATGTTCGTTGTTCGAGCTTATCCGTTTGCAGAGAAACAAATAATCCAGCACAGTGAACCAGCTTACTGTTTCCACACACAGAGCTGCAATTTTCGGCACCGGGAAAGTGTATTAAAGCAAAGGGAGCATATTTTAATTAAATAAACAGCTTCTGAAGAAAGATATGCAGTTTTATATATTCTCTGAAAAATCCGACATTTCATACGCATCAACCTAATATTATTACCACAATTATTATTACCGTTTCGCAAGGTCCCAAAAATACTTAAATAAAAGTATTCTTCAACACCCGGAAAAAGAATTCATCGACATGCTACGAGGTCAAAAGTGTCTCTGAAAACTTAAGCAAGGATTTCGATTCACGGGCAGAGGCGTCGCCGCGACGGTTGAGCAATCGCGAAGCGTCGAAGCTTGACAACTCATTATCCCGCGGTTCGGCAAAATAGAAAAACTCTAGATATCCATATCGCGGAAAGTCGTATTCCCGAGATAACGATACACGGCGTGGAGCGTTGCGGCGTGTGGCGCGATGGCCGGCCGATGTCGAGCGCCTCGCGATGGCGTGCACACGAGCCGGACATTAATCCAACTGTCCTCTCCTCGGTGAACACCATAAATTACAGGATTCCAATTTCCAGACGGCGGGGTTGTTGTGTTCTCGGGGCCGAGGTTGCGAACGGGAGAGGCAACAGGAAGCGCGGCGCGGAGCGGAGCCGAACGGAGCGGTGCTGAGCCGAGCCGAGCGGAGCCGGGCGGCGAGAACGGGGATGGGAGTGGAAGAGGAAACCTGTACGTCGGTCATACAGGTTGCGTTTAATTATCCACGGTCCTCGCGGACACTCCTAAGGACGCCGAAGAGGTGACGCGTATTGGATTTCCGGTAGGTAGACGGGTGAAAATCCTGTTACAATTTAATTGTTAATTTACCACCTCGTCTAACCGTGCCAAGTAGGCCACTCTATAGTCGAGACGAAAACAATGGCCTCCGAGCCGGAGTTGCTCGCAAAGAGCGTCCCTCTGTGTTCGTGGCGCTCGACTTCCGTCGGTGAATCGGCTACACGAGCACACGTGCGAAACGTTTGCCACTTAAGGGAGAGTTTGATCTCCGGTAAGTTTCAGGAATGAGGCATGAAGTCCTCCTTCTGCTCCTTCTATCTCCATCTCCATCTCCCTATCTCTCTATCTCCCCATCTCCCTCGATTTCTCTATATCCTCTCCTCCTTATCCCCCAGGCATCCCGTGTGATACGACCTTGGCGAACACAGTCGTCAAGATTTCCCAAGATGCGTTTCCATGGACTAAAGCCGAATCAATATCTTATAAAGCGGAACGCTAAACAGTCGGTAAAGAGAGGTGGAACTGTTCCGACGTGTTTTCCCGGTTCAGACAGCTGACGAACGAAGAGTACGTACGCTTCGATTCCATGCGAAGAAAATCGATTCCAAAGATATCTTCGTGTTAGCTTGTTGCGCGAGTCGTCGTTTGTTCACGCCAGAACAAATGGATCTTCTTCGTTCTCGATAATTTCATTGAGGAAATCGAAATATTTATTTAGGTCTGCTTTAATGTTCAGATATTGCTAACACGGAAATAAATATTCATTTTGATTGAAGAGAAGTGGATAACGTTTACGTTTAATAGATTGCACTTTCATTATGTGTAAAATTGTAATATCGACGCTAGATTTAGGGAGCACAAAAAACAGCTGTTTTATATTAGTTTATAGAAGTAACGATAAGACATTTATTCTGATTTTTAACAAGTGTTACATTTGCCGTAAGTAACATATAAATTGAATAAATAACTCGTAAATGTGTCTTTACGATATGAATAATCGTAAATTTTACAAAATTAGTGATTCGTTATTTTGACGCGTTCCGTAAATCTAGTGTTAATGAAGCTATCTCATCCTGCGATTTCGAAATGGAACCAAGAGAAAGCGACTTCCAAAGCGAGATTGTGATTTCCGGAGAAGAGCGATTATTGACAAGAGAAAAAGCAGATCAATGATAGACGTCACGGAAGACAGACGTGCACTACACACCTCCCACAATTTACGCGGCGTTTTTTAATACGCGATCCGAATTTACGCAACTAGTAAATGTTTGCGAAACTCTTGAGTTAACCAGAAACTTCAAACTTCAAATTTCGACAAAAATTTATGAGAATTTAGTAAAAAAAAATATCGATCGAACTTCCAAGTATTTCAAGTAATGAAGATGACGATTTTGTTCCGATTGAAAGAAAAGAATTGTTTTAAATTACAATAGCGTCAGTGACACCGAATAAAATTTACTTTTCTTTACTGAAATATCATTATCATTTCTCTGTTAACACTAGATTTATGGAGCCCGTCAAAATGACGGGTCACTAATTTTTTCATTTACGATTATTCATATCGTAAAGATCTATTTATGAGTTATTTATTTAATTTACATGTCACTCACACGGCAAATGTTACAACAACGCTTGTTCAAAATCAGAATAAACATCGTATTGTTACTTTTATAAACTAATACGAAACAGATGTTTTATTGTAGCGTCCGTAAATCTAGTATCAAGCTGTGCGAAATAAATATGTACTTGTAAAACTTACGCTAGCTTCATACTAGCTTTTTATTACAGGATCATGAATAGACGGAGTTTGAATATTTCAGAACCCGGACAACTCTGTCGAGGTTTGCAAATAAATAAAAAGAGAAGGAAAAGTATTAACGGTTACCGGTGCATCGTGTGGACTGACTCTCTTTCAATTCCATCCATAAATTCGACGTAGCGAAAAAGGAGGACCGCGTGCAGAGGAACGAAATAGAGGACAGAAAAAGCAGGCAAATGGTCGACGCCGGAGAACGTTCCTGGGGAGTGAGAAAAATTCATTCGTTTCTGTGCGAAATCGAAAAATGGCAGAGGTTAAAGTACTCCCAATAGCGCAGTAATGTTGGTAGTAATAACATCGTAGAAAATAGTGGTCCGAGGCGGAGAGGTGGATGGCTGGCCGAGGGTGGTCCGCAAACGCGCCGACAAAAATGTTTTGCGGGCAACGTTCGTGCTTTTTCGGTGCAGAAAGTGCGCGGAGCACTGGCTTATAATTTATTAACAGTAAATACCTGAAGTAAAATACAAACATTACACAGTCGGCAGGCTCGGGATATTCGCGTTGCGAATATTTCTACCCGCAGTTGAAAGGATAAAAGCCTTTCCTTTCGGTAATTTCAGAAGCTCTGAAATGTGTTTCGCGCATTGTATACGGAAAACAACGAACGAGTCGCGTAAATAATTGGATAATGGAACGTCGATATACAGAGAGAAGATGCGTTTCAGATCCTTACAGAATAATACGCTTGTGTATTATAATTTCTTTGCTTGATGAAAGCCCGATGCGGTTTATTGAAACTTTAATACGCTACTGCTTTCACGTCATTTTAAACATTCAAGCCACACAACACGATCCTTCGCCGATACCGATAATAATAATAATAATAATAATAATAATAATTAATGTCGAGAGCGTATTCTATTACATCCGACAAATATACACCGATAATGTCAATATTTCAACACTTCGAATGGAAATTAATTTCGCCGGCTCGCAACCTGCGTTCTAGTTAATGGCGAATGCAGAAGAATATATATATGTATATCGGGGATATTGTTAGTTCGTAATAGGATGCAAAGACGTTATTTATTGCAATCGCAGCGAGCAATGAAAATTCTTCCCTTGACAAATATTTCGTTCCGGTGATAATTATTTGCGCGTGTCGTCGAAACGGGATCACCGATACCGTTCATTCAACCGAATACGCAGTCTCAACTTTCTAAGGAATAAAAAGCGATTCGATCGATTCGCAATTTGTTGGCACGCGTTGACGATCGACGGCACATGGCCCGACACGCACCCCCGTCCATACGGGTGTCGACTAGAAAAACACAGTTCGAATGAACTGTGCGCACGCTACGCCTTTTTGTTCTTTCTATAATTTTTATTCGTTTTTCGCGAGCACAGACGAGCCGATCGTCCGCGGCTACGAAATAAGGGCCCCCGGTGTAAATAAACAATCGAGACGATATTTCTCCAACCGGCTCCGCGCGCGAATGTTTGCCCTTGCTGTACGCATCTTAAATACACGAACGTATATGACGAGAAACGCATGGGGCGGCAGTTTGCACAGCCCGGTGTCAGAGTTTCTTTCATTAGCATGATTGATGATCCCTTGGCACGTTGCAGCTGGACGTGTTACTCCGCTGTTTCGCATCGAGAAGTGCGAATTAATCCTTTCAAGACGGATTTCCTTTTCACGAGGTATGCATTAATTATTTTTCAAACGAGACATACAAGGTGTTTCGCTGTACCACTTGCTAATATCGAAATGATTTTCGTTTCGAACCGTATCGTAGAACCAGACCATCAATAACACCGAAGGAAAAATTTAGTCGCTGCTCGAAAACAAGCTCAACTTTCTCAGTGAAATCTGGCGAATATTTCTCTATATTTATAGAATCTCTGAAAAACAGTCAGTTTACTAAATGTGTTATCTAAACTGAATTTACAGATATTTCATCGAAGCAGACTCGCGCGAATGAAATATTAATTTTCCTATAACTATTAGTTTTTGCAGATGTAGAACCGTATCGTAGAACCAGACCATCAATAACACCGAAGGAAAAGTTTAGTCGCTGCTCTGACCTGGAGATTAAAAAACAAGCTCAACTTTTTCAGTGAAATCTGGCGAATATTTCTTTATAGAATCTCTAAAAATAATCAATTTATTAAATGTGTTCTCTATAAACTAAATTTACAGATATTTTATCGAAGCAGACTCGAATGAAATATTAATTTCCTTATAACTATTAGTTATTGCAGATGTAAACAAACATAAGTTACATTGTATGCTATTGAAAACGATGTTGTATCGTTATTTGACTATTTTGATAAGCTATGAATGCGCAACGGTCACGAGCCCAGTAACAACAATTTGTATTGTTTGTATTGAAGCGATGTACTGCGCGTCAAGAGTGTGTAAGTATGTCCAGTCTATACCTTTGTGTAAATAAACATACGTATATATCAATGCAATTTTCATCGTGAAACTACCAATCCAGATTATTGCCACTTGTATTAACATTTAATGGCGTGTGTAATGCAAATCTGGATCCATAGGAAGGGACATCGATTGCGCTAGTTTTAAGTAGAACTAGTATGTAATGGTCAGCCTCGCTTGCAAGCTGCAGTTGGTGGTACAAGTCCTCGTAAAATTTCAAATTACGATCGCGCGAAAGCGAATGATCATACTAACGATTTTAATTGTTCACAGTACCGAGTTGCAAATACATGTCGAAGATACAAAATAACACACTAGAGAATTTCACACGATACAGAGCAGTAAGTGATGTAAATAAATAAATTAGCCTCATTCAATTTCAGAACTAGTAGAACAATTTACAATTGTTCTTGAAAATGGCATTGATCTCTTCTCCATTTATTGGAATTGATGACTGAGTTTTTATTTTATCGTTATTGAAATTCCAAACGTTATAAGATATTGTTCTGCGGAATTTTTGAATGAATTTCTTCGTTCGAGAAATTACAATAAAAATTGTACGAGATTGGAAAAAATCGAACCTTGTTATTATTCGGTAGGTTTAGCGTTTAATAAACTTCTGAGTCACTGCAGCACGTAAAAAGGTATCTTCAAAATATTCTTTCAGATAATAGCCTCGAAAGAAATGATTCAACAATACAGTAAATTCTCACCAATTATTGTTCGAAACTCGTGCCTCATTTTTATAGTTATTGACAATCGGCAACTATGAAAACGAGCCGCGAGGCTCGAATAATCGCATCTCCTCTTCACAAATTATCTATTTTTCTTTACAAACTGAAGGACAATTGGGGAGAATTTACAGTATTTCGTAAATTGATTTGTTGTTCCATAATTAGGATTATGTAAACTCTCAATTTTCTAGAACTGTCTGATAGCTCCTGTACATACATTTTCTTGCATAAACTATAATAATATTTAAAATAATATATTTTACATTATATTATTATTTTAAGTAATATATAGTATTAATAAAATTAATAATATAATAAATAATAATAATATAAGTATATAATATTAGTATAATATAATATAATATAATATAATATAATATAATATAATATAATATAATATAATATAATATAATATAATATAATATAATATAATATAATATAATATAATATAATATAATATAATATAATATAATATTATATAGTATAATATAATATAACAGTAGAAATAATTAATAATAATAATTAATATAATTAATAATATAATATTATATAGTATAATATAATATAACAGTAGAAATAATTAATAATAATAATTAATATAATTAATAATATAATAATTAATAATATATGTAAGTGTTGAACTTACCAATAAGTATCATTATGTCTAAACCTTACAATACATATGTATTAAGCCTGTAGCGATTTAATTTTTTGTAAGTATTCGGATTAGCAGAATAACCTCTTTATAGAGGTTAAAAACTGCTTAAATAGAAAAATATACGTGCTCCCTTGCATTTCGAACGTTTCTGCAAAGTACAGCTGCGAAAAGATCCGAGTCTCGTAACACGTTAAGACTAACCGAACAGAGAAGCATACTATACTTCAAGACAGAAATAAGAAATCCTTTGTCGGATGATCAAACGCTTTTACGACAAGGACGTCCCTGATCCAAGGATCATGTAACAGAGCCGAGCAATTGGTGGCTGTACGGTGGTCCTATTGCGTTTAAAATTTTTACGACACTTTACAAGCTCATTGCGCCGGAAAATAAATCGCGCGGCTGAACGTCTCCGAGCGTTCGTTCGGTCTGTTAAAATACTCTTCGCTGGTGCAAATGGCCGAATAAAATTCCGCCGGGAACGTGTATGTTAATGCGGCGCCATTTTATTTCACTTTTAAATCCTTGCTGTCAAAGCATATTTTCTCTCGATTCCTGGCACCCGCGCACCCTTTGCCAGCCGCCACCGAGAGGAAAACACTTATCCGAACGGTGTATAGATCGACACCGGTTCCTTTCTTCAGATACCGCCGGATGTCTGTTGACGGTTAGCGAACCGTCACGCCGAAATTAATAGATCCTCCAGGCTGCTTCTTCCGGGTCGGGGTAGGACCATTGATACATAACCACTGCGACGACGGGTGCATCGGGTCGTCCCGAAATTTATGTTTGCTTTGCGGCTTCCGCTGCTAGACGGTGATCTTTCCCCCGCGTCCTTAGCAGCTGCGTTCGAAAAGAGGGGACGCGTTCGCTGTCTATTTCGAAACGCGAACGTTAAGAAGGAATCTCGTTCTTTTTCTTCACTTTAAACAGACCGTGAAGGTACCGAAAATATATTTGTCTTCCTCCAAAAAACATCATAAAACTATTTAAAATACGACGCGTTTGTCTCTGAACGCTCGCGTCTATTGACCAATACGAATGACTTCGCGATGACTTGTGACGATTTAATGATGTTTTTGCTGAGCTAACATTAACAATTCTGCAGGGTTGTTTTAATTAGAAGCAGTACATATCTGGAACTTTGTACATATATTTTTATTATACTTTAACCGAATATTTTCTGCATAGTTTAGGCTATCCATTGCTTACATGAATGAGCAGCGGTATACGTTTTTCTTTAATTTAATCACATGAGACACAAAGATTTCTCGAGATGCTGAAGTTTATTTAAATATTTATTAGTGTGAAGATGTCAGTATTTGCTCTGACACAGAGAAAATCTATATTGAAACTATATGAAAAATAGTTCGTTTCACCAATATTATATAAAAGCTCCAAGTAGAATTAATGTTTTGGTACGCTGGCTTGACATGTAATAACAAAATCGTTGTACCCTTGGGGTTCGTAATTACGAGGATCGCTGTAATTATGATAATTCAACGATTTCGTGAGATGTTGCTACCGCAATGTCAGATCTCCAAGAATAATGGCGCCAAGGGCGAAAAATTTCCTTATCAATTCGCGGAATTTTTAATCTGCATACTTGGCCATTTGAACTTCTTTATTCTTTCTCTCTTCTCCCTACCAACGAAATGTCAGACATCCTGATCGTAGCGGAAGGACCCGAGATAACTGTACACCAAGGTACTGGCTCGAAGGGTCTGGGGGTTCGGAAGCCGAGGGATTCACCGGAGCTGGAGAACCGCGACGACTTATCAGAGATGACGAAGCGCTCCCAGGATGGTCCTTAGCGTTTTCTACGAACCGCCATCTACCTCAGGGTTACGGGGTCCTACAGGCTTATTCACAGCGGGGATATGTTTGCAAGTTCTGTCGCTAGTAATCAGCCTGACAGTTTCCCATTACCTTCGATGCTCCGGCCTCGCCTTCCTTATTTCTTTGCGACCAAAATTTACGATGCGAATGCATGAGCAATGATCACAGAACTTGTACAAAGTGTCCAAAAATATCCAGTAGAACCAAGAAGAAAGTGAGTCCTTGTCATTAAAAAGTCGGGGAAATGAAAACTAGAATTTTCCGTATAATTCTATAAAAATTAACGAACATGACGTCGACTACTTGACTATTTTCTTCAATTAGGATGATTTTGGAAATTCGTTGGAAATATGTAGGTTTTAAGTAGCGAGACTTTAATTAAATAATCGATTATTTCAATGTAAACTAGTATCTCTGTCAATTAATTAATTCATTAAAAGCCCTGAAGAAAGTTATTTTCGAACAGAAATATTTAGATATTCTTGAAACCAGTTCAACTTTTTCAAAATTTGAGCGATCGTTTCAAGTTGTCTTCAGTTGATGAAAAGATTAATGGATTGATCGACGAATTGAACTGTTCAAGACGGCCGCAGTAGAGTTTATTTACCTTAATATTCAAATATTCAAATAATTAAACTTCGTATTATCTTATTTGATATAAATTATTAACTTTCAACGTGAACCTCGTCTATAAAAATGGTAATAACGATAACAAATTGCATCTTATACACGTTTCCACTAAACTCATGTTGTACGATCAACATATATTGTTAATAAAAAATGACCACTGGCATGACATATTCTACACAATGTCGTCACATGACCCCTAGTGTCATCCCACGAAATTTCCGAGGAGTTACAGCTGTGAAAGAGGGGGGTACAAGTCCGTATAGAAACGTCGAAAATGAATATGATTTTGCGACAGTCCAAAAATCTCATCGAAGTCGGCTGATGCTGAAAGCCTGACAAATGTTGGAAAATTGCCCAGAAAATATTTTTGTTTCCATCAGAACTGAAGGAAATATTAACCCTTGCGTTTCACTAACGGGGTCTCCCTTCCTATTTTATCGATAGTGACGAACCTGCATCTATTGGTAGTGGAATAGGGGTGGAGGTCTCGAGTTCAACCTTGACATAACGCGCATCTGTTGATAGTGGGTGGGAGGGATCTCGAATTCAAGCGGCCGCAAGCACGTATCAGTGAAATATCGGCATGGGTCGCGTAAGACCCAGTTACCGAACAGCGAGTAACCGTACTCCGAGGGTTAACCCTTAGCGGACGACGACTTTTTCGGCAGAGTCAGGTAGCAGGACGAGACCATTTTTGCAAATATGTCAAGTGTCTTATATGGTACAATAAAGTGATCTTACATATAAATTATCTTAAAAATACGTTATGTTTCGTTAGTTTATCTATATTCACACTTTCATGAATATAATTTTACAAAAATTATGATTTGTAGTTTCGTTCGGTGTGATAGTTTATAAAACATTGACCAAGATGCATTCTTGGTTTGTCTGGACATGTATCACAGAAACAGGTCGTCTCATGTATTCCCCCTGGTTTGTTTCCACTTGAACAAACTTTGCAATCTTTCTTTGTGACAGTAACAATTACATGCAGTTTTCCGTTTAGACGAATTTCGTCAGAGTTGGCCGTCGAACTTGAAGATCTACCTCGTGGTTGACGATAATCTCCTCTCAATTTGTTGATCAAAATTTTGCGAAAGTTCAAATGTGTAACTGGCTGTTTGTTTCTCTGTCTTTTTACATATTTGTAGAGAATGTACAAATTGATTAAACAAATTTCCAGTCCCCGGAAAAATAGTTTACGCCAATACTTCAGGGACTTTCACATAAAACAGTAGGTTGGATAATGTTGGAGATAACAAAATCTAACATAAACACCGATTGTCGCCTCTCACTCGCCATTCGTCCTGCCGCGCGAAACGCCGTGGCGACCGAGAGTCACCTCTCGTCCGCTAAGGGTTAACACGTTCCGTGCCGAGCTTTTTTTACTCGAATCTTCACACTTTGATATTTTACTAAAACTTGATGTATTACGTGCAATTATTAATTGTCGTACACATAACAACGTAACAAAAACTTATCAACGCCCATTCTTGGTAGAAATTGATTCTTCGGTTCTAAATTTCTTGTAAACAATTTGTTCAGTTCACTAAGTAAACATGCAAGCGTGTACCATCGATGGTACACG
Source organism: Megalopta genalis (assembly GCF_051020955.1). NCBI lineage: Eukaryota > Metazoa > Arthropoda > Insecta > Hymenoptera > Halictidae > Megalopta > Megalopta genalis. The sequence continues at coordinate 6,309,131 of NC_135014.1, read as the reverse complement.
TGGCACGGAACGTGTTAAAGGAGAGCACCCTGCGCACGCCGAATTCTAGGACTAACAATGCTTCCGATCAGGATACAGTAGTCGGTAGTCGAAGTTTGTCGCGGAAAGTCTTCATCGCGATAACGAAACGTTCGCGAGGAAAGAATGGCCCTTACAGAAAAGTGGTGCGCCTATAGTATCCTAGTTGTCACGTGAGACGAAGAATGCGGTCGTATAGCACAGGGCGCGCGCTCGGTTTCGGAATTCTAAACATTCTCAAGTCCCGGAATTCCAAGCACTGCGATAAATGCTGCGCTTCGGTGAATGTTCGGTATGTTTACGATTGCACGGTGTTCGTGGCTAGAATTTTGTTTCAGAAAGAAAGCCGCGCGTTTCGGTAATAAGCGAGGCCGGGCTATCGCATCGAGTGAAATTCGAGAGACAACGGGAAAACGTTGGACGACCGGTCACTCGAGTAACGGCCCCCGCGTCGACATTGTTAAAAGTCCTCTGCACGATGCCAGGGGTCCGGTGACAAACGAAAATAATACTTTTCCTTTTCACCCATTTCATTGCACCAACTATTTGGCCGCCATTCATCGTGTTCTGTTTGCTCGCTGTTAGCTATGTCTATAAATATGTTCGTTTCACTTCGTGTCCTCCACTCTAATGGACAAGTCAAATTTCGACTGGAATTGTTTTGATATTCGATTTGCAATGGTCGTAAATACAGCCGGTGCGGAAAGTATTCGTAATTGAAAGTAATGCTGAAGGAAAAAATAAAATTCTGTTTACGAAAAATCTATTCTACAAACGTCTATGAATAATTATTAATCACTGTTTTCTCATAAAATTAATTACTGTCATAGTGTTTGTACAACTTTTAAAATGCAATAACTTTTTTGAAACTGGACTAAATGACTTGAACTTTCTTTTTTATGATAGAGGGACTAGTATAGTTGTTTTATACTAGACAATGACCAAAATGTCTTTTTTAAATTCTGCTATTATTTGGAATGTCAGATAAAGAAGTTAAAAAACGAGAGTTTTCAAGTCACTTAGTCCAGTTTTAAAAAAGTTATTGTTTTGGAAGGTGTACGAACACTTTCATGCGCCACTGTAGTTTTACTTTGAATTGGTCACTGCACGAATACTTTCCACACCGTCTGTAGATCGCCGGTAAAAATTATACATACTTGTAATTCGATACATTTAGATAAGTACAAAAAGAACGTATATTTGAGATATATACTTTTCGATGTATCTCCAACTTGATTAGTAGGAAAATAATTTCCTGTTCAATCTTGATTGTTGAAAGTACAAAAAACATTTTCACATAACATATTTTATGTTACGTTATAATATAATATAATTTTATATATTATATTATATTGTTATAATGTTATTTAAAAAATAATAACATAAAATTATACATATTATTGTATATTATTATATTATATATATATATATATATATATCGTTAAATATATCCAAACATTTCATGCACAAAGCAGCACATTATACAACCTTCAAAGCGAACGGCTTCGTCACAGAAAGTGTCTTTCCGGGGAGATACATTCGACAATCTCTGTACGAAAACGTACGAGTCCTTTATTTAATTTCAACAAAGAAAACGCGTTGTATTCAGACGGCACTTAATTATACGGACACGGACATTATTCACAATAAGAAGCTTCTTCAAACGGTTATCATCAGAACGAGATTTCGTGTTCCGAATGCCGGCGCTCGTAAACGGGAAAGCGCAAAAGCTTTTCATAAACGCAGGACAGTAAACCCAGAGCTTTTAAATATAATTTAAATCCAGACGCTGCGCATAATTAAAAAATATACCTCGAGCGTCGCGGAGTCGGTTCAAAAAATAGAAGAACGGTGGAAAGCAGAAAAAGAAGGCGAACGAAGGAAACAAACATTGTGCACACGTTTCACGTCGAAACGCAGTTTTTCTTCATGCTGCACTTACACGCTTAGAGCGTTCCTTTCTGCTTTAAACAAACAAGATTATTCCGACATTACACGACATTCTGTGCTCACCAAAGTGCCGGACTGTTACGTTCTTTCAAGTAACCGGTGTTATTACGCTCCGCTCTTGCGAGAACTCTGTTCTTTACGCCCTTCCGCCAAAATAATATTCAAGCGCGTTGTTTGATCCGCTTACGAGGCGACCGCAAAACGAAAACATATTTCAAGATTAAAATGACATAATTCCGGGAGTGCCATTAAATTAATTACAGGCCTTAGCTCTAGCGCCGGTTATTGTGGACATCCAGCTGTTCTCTACTTTAAAACCGCTAGCAACTGCGCGAATCCACTGACAGCCGTTTCATGCGGAAACCTTGTTAATGGTACTGTCAATTATTATTAGCTCGGGAAAAAGAATGCGCGCGATTTTGCGTCACGGTATCATGATGTCGAGCGCCGAAGCTGAGATAGATACGGGGAAAATGGTAAATACTATATTTCTCGAACATTACAAAACGCTGTACTTTACAAAAGTATGAACTTGACAGAAATTTATTTGTCTAAACATGTATTAGATAATATAAGAGTCACTAATAACTTAGTGATTCAAAAATCTTTAGCGTATTACGTTCTGTACAGTCTGATCTGTACAAACTTGAAATCCGCTGTTTAGATACGAACTGTCCATTCGATGATCCGCTTCATCATTACTCGTTACGGTAAGTTCGCAATTTTTGCCATTTTTATTCAAATTGTAGTAGTGTATTTAAAAATACGCAAGAGAAACCTTCTGTAAAAGTGTACGAGAGTGTGATCGAGATATAAAACGTACACGTTTATCTCATTGTGAGTCAAGTTGTTACATCAGCAGTGTGTATTGTTACAACTTTTAACAACCACTGGCTACAAATTTAAATTCCCCAACTCTGAAGACTAAAGGCTGTGGCTGCAAGGCGGAACGCCGTAAATCACATGTTTTCCCTTCCGAGATATTCCCGCTTAAAGTTCTGGTCACTAAATGCTTCGTATCATGAGCGTTCCAAATTGCATAATTTTGTTGTGTCTATAGAATTTGTTCTCACGATGTATCCTTCTGATAAATACGTAAATCCTACATACTTCAGTTAAATTAATGCATTAACACGTTCCGTGCCACGTGTACCATCGATGGTACACGCTTGCATGTTTACTTAGTGAACTGAACAAATTGTTTACAAGAAATTTAGAACCGAAGAATCAATTTCCACCGCAAGAATGGGCGTTGATAAGTTTTTGTTACGTTGTTATGTGTACGAGAATTAATAATTGCACGTAATACATCAAGTTTTAGTAAAATATCAAAGTGTGAAGATTCGAGTAAAAAAAGCTCGGCACGGAACGTGTTAACTTAAATTTTTGGAAATTGTGACTTGCGACGTTTTTCCTTGTAACCACAGAAATCAGGATACAACATAATTCCTGATGGTCAGTTACGCCAGCAACAATCTTACCACTTCTCATGCAATTTAACATGCATTATGGTTGCATCAAGGTTGTACAATTTTTGCAGCGATAAAGGTAGCATTCTTCCAGCCGAACATAAAGCACACGCATCAGTCTGTTCACGAATAATAACAATGAAAGATGATAGCACCTTTTGCCAGGGAAGATGCAGCTGGAGCATGCATATATATACACATACATATAGCAATTAATATTATCGTCTGTTACGGACACGGATCATTCGATGGGCCATATATCACGGGAATTGCATTAATCTGAAATTCATACTTTCACTTAACCCGTGTTAAATATTAATGAGGCCCCCGCGTATAGAAATTACGTCCCGGTATCTTTCCGCGTTTTATTACAGCTGAATGAACAGACTCTCGCCTGTTATCGTAAATAATCATCAGTATGGCAAGGTGAATGATGATCCGTCGGCTTCTCCAAACTAGCTCTCTTTTTTCTCTTAATAAAGTATCAACGAAAGATTAATGCATGTTTCGGCAGTGCGATGTGTACACAGCCGTGGAACCCGCGTGTCCATTCATCAATTATTACGTCAGGCAATAGTATTCAAGCGCAACGACCGTTCGCGACTCGAAACGACGTCGTGTTCCTTAATGTTGAGCAAAGGAACGCGAAAAACTGGCGTTGATGACAGAAAGAAATAATCTCGAATCCGGAATGACATACGACAGACAGTTTGCGCAATTAGGTCCAATAAGTTAACGAGTTCTTTACGTATTTATAGCACACAAAATATTCGAAACTAAAATACTATAAATAAAACTATGTAATAATACTACTACTGTATGTACGCGTATAAACAGATGTAGTTAAATTCAAGATTGCGAACATGAACATCTATAACAGTGCTAAAAATTTTAATGTAAAAGTATGGAGTGAAATTAGATTATTATTATTATAATAAATTCTAAATAATAATTCGCTAGCTGATGGCGAAAGTTTTTCAAGAAAAAGGATTCAAAAAACGAATCTGGCCAACGTTCACACAGTTTAGTAATTTTTGCATTAATTTAACTTGCATTCTAAACGGAAGAAAATGATTTCTCTTTCCAGCAATCGTACGACCATACCGTATAGATATTTCTATTCGATTGGTTTAACACGTTCAGCCCGTCGTAAACGTGTTAAATTACTCTCACCGTGGTTGTCTATAATCGTTTTACCATTCGAAAGATATTTATCAGCAGCTCTTTCACGATCTGGGAAAAGACTTGTCGTTATCATACCAATAAACTTGACGTCGGCTCTTTCGACGACAGCAGATCGCATCGTTTCGATCCCGATTGAACTCTTTAAAAATTTTACACCCTTGAAAAATTCGATTTTCCCTCTGACCAGCTGTTCGGAAGCACAACTGCTTGCGGACAGTTGGTTCATACAGAATTCATTGGTCAAGATATGAGAAATGCGTTCTTCCGAGATTCCAGCGGTGGCAACGTCGACTACTTTCAATTGACGATCCTCCAGAAGCTTATCGTGAACATTTCAATTATTCCTGGTACTTTTGCGCACTTCAAACGTCCGCCAAAGTGGATCCTCAAAGCTCGCGCGACCTCGTTCGAATTCAGCAGTCTATTTTTTGATACAATCAAAAATGGAGAAGTGGAATTCTCTAAAACATTTTTCATGTTGGTATGAATATGTATCTGTCGTAATCGATCCACTTCCGACCAAATATTTAATGATCTCCCGTCGCTTGATTTTCTCGCGCCTCTCACGGAATTCTGTTTTTCCAGCTGTCCACGTGACATTTCGCAGTGCTATTTATTTTCTGATCAATACTGGAATATAGTATTCATTATTCATACCGAATAGAGTATTCGTTTAACGTAGTTCGCAATCAAAAAGTATAATTGAACTTACAAACGCACACAGAAAATAAAATAGATGTTCATGATAATGAAATAATATCTTCCTATTTTCAATCAAGAAACGAAACTTGTATTATAATTTCTGTCTAATTCGCAGCGAAGTAAATATAAAATGAATGGAGTGAATAATAAAACAGTAGAGTATTATATAGAGTGTCCCAAAATTATTGTACAAGCGAGAAATGAGGTCATTTGAAGTATCTTTTTCCTTAGCGAAAATGCAATCCGCGGCTTCGTTTACGAGTTATCGACGAAAAATAGTGACCAATGAGAGGCGAGATCAGCTGGCGCGAAGCGGCCGAGCCAACGAGCGGTCGAAACCCAGTTCCACTGATTGGCTCGACCGGTTAGCGGTAGGCGAGCTCGCCTCTCATTGGTCAGTGTTTTTCGTTGATAACTCGTAAACACAGCAGCGGATTGCATTTTCGCTAAGGAAAAATTCACTTCAAATGACCTGAGAAACCCCCTCCCTCATTTCTCCCTTGCATAATAATTTTGGGACAGCAGATTATTAAAATAATTTTTTATTTACAGAAGCTAAACTGTACGTTACAGTAACTGAGTAATTACTTGTGTTAGTTGTTGTCGTTGTTTGAAAGATGGTAAATAATCGAGTGAAGTTAAAAAAAACCAGCAGTAGTAGTTTCTTTAATTAAGTACAGATTCCCGACTTTCCATGAATTTTCAATCGTTCATTTCACTATAATATTCATTTCAACTTCGCCTTCACCTTTTCTCGTTACCCTTGCTTGTCATGTAATTTTCATCGAGAAATTGAAAGCTTGTAGTAAAAAATATGAAATCATAATTATAATTCTTGATATTGTCACGTAGAAGTATTTTTAATAGGACATCTAAAGGTATTTGTTATTAATAAACTTCACGAAACAATAATTTTATAATTATATCCACAAAAACTGCATGAGAAAACGACGTCAATTTAATTATCTATATGTTAATGTAATTACTTAAAAATTCGTGTAATCCTCTATTAACTCATCAAGTTTGCAATATTCTGACGTATATTTACTTGCACTTACGTAATTGACAGTAGGGTTAAGATTATATTTTATCGAAATATTCCAAAGTTTGAAGTCAGAAAAAGGAGAATTCTTTCACCTAAAATAACTTGTAATAAAAATAACGATCTTATATTTCTTGGAACGTGTTAATTGTATCAAATTTTTGAAATTACACGAGTGATTACATCCATTTCAGTAATACGTACATTTTTTTCCATCGGTTGATTTACCTCCTATGGGTTGAATTTAGCTTCTTCCGTGGCACTGCAATATTTCATATACCTTATTTAATTCTACAAGCTTCCCAGGCTCTTTGACCACCTTATTCATTTTTCTTATACCTTTGAGAACGTTCTCTGGCTTTCCTACTCTCGGCAGACTTAGCCGACTCGTAATTCTTCAACTAACTGAAACCTGTTTATCTCATAACGGCTTCTTTTTTCAGTACTTTCCTTTCATTTGTCCTTCCAATTTCACTTGTTTCTTCTAAAGACTGTTTGTGCTCCGCCTTCCATTCTCCCTCATATTCCGTGGGTTCTTTATTGGTTCCAGCCTGTGTATTACGAGGTATTCATCATTTCACGCTACTTCAATCATATCTTTCGCGTCCGTCATATTGTTTCGCCTCTACCACATCAGAGCAAACAATTTCACGCGCGTGAAAGTGTACGAAAAAAGTGTATACTTCTCGTTAGATCACCCGTCCACGTGACTTTAATTTCGTCTGCATCGTGCTTTACGATGAACGTTTACAAATATTAAGTCATTAAGTATGAAATGCACCCTTTTCTATATATTTTTGCTGTTAATACTTAAGGATCTGATATATTCGTCGTCAACCTTGAAAATGGTTTCTTGCAATATTTTCAATGAGACATCCTGTGTATTAATTAACACATTGACTTCAACGCACTTTTTATATGATAATTACACACCACAGTGTAATTTCCATTATTCTTAGCATATAATGGTACACTATTAAATAATATGATTAAATAAAATCACGTAGTTATCAACGATTTGATCTTTTAGCAGTCATTCTTGTTACACAATTTTTGCGGAAATTACCATAATGAATGCTTCGAGAATCGTGACTCAATTCATTTTCATAGCTGTTTCGAACGAAAGAAGTAAGGACATATTTTCTGTGCAAAAAAGTGACTACATGCTATAAGGATTGCGACGGTCAGCCCCTTTCCTATCTGAATTATTTTTCTTTTTTGTACTAATACTTAACTAATTATAATTAGTTTACATTATTCAACATTCAATTAATACTTCCGTTAATTAAGGAAGGCGTGGAATACGTTTTCTCTTTATGAGACATCTGCATGATTCAAATCGATAAACAATATAACGGTCAGAGAAGACAAAATACATCGTCGCATGCATTGACGATTAAAACATATCAGGTCTTATAATAACAATTTTTAGTTGTTACATAGTGCACTTTTCATTGTGCAATGTTCTATACTTATCTAGGTTGTCCAAATATCTTTTAATTAGTGTAAATGAGATAAATATCATAAACTAAAAAGTTTAATAGCGCCGGACAAGGATGATTGTCATGAAATTATAACTATTAAAAACAATGGCACTATTAAAGACAATGCTCCAGTCTTGGGTGACCATCGTGGCAATCAACGTGATAAAATATAGGTACATATTTACAATTTTGACCTATTTTATGATAGACCTATTCTTTTTACCTATTTTATGATAGATCTATTTTCTTGACCTATTTTATGACAGACCTATTTTTTTTATCTATTTCATGACCTATTTTACACCTTTGAAATTGATTTGACTTACATGCTTTCGTAAAAAGAAAATGTGATGAGAAACTAAACTCAGAAAATTATATGAAGAAACATTCAGCTAATTAGCCTGACTGTTCCTACACAAATTAATTTTGTCACAATATTACTTCGTCTTATAATTAACTGTTGATTGGCAACATCAACAAGCGACTTCGAAAAGTATTTCTAAACCGTTCACCTAGTTCCACTCGCCACGTTCTTCATCCTGTCTCGTTTCCCGCCTAATGCCCACGACTACTGGTAAAAACCTTCGATCGTCGGAGGTAATAACGCAATTTCGGCGGAGAACTCGTAAGTTGCTTTCGAAGCTACTTTCCGCGCGTCTGTCACGAGATCCAACTCCGGCGGCAACAGCCGACATTATTTATGAGGCATGCGTGCCGGGCATACACGTGCGTTTCACGTGCAAGGCTTCCGCGGAGATCACGTGTGTACCACTGAAGAAACGTGAGTCAGGAAGAAGCCCTTCCAACCGCACGTAAAAGAGCTCTACCTGTGGTCGACGTCACGACGGTGCGCAAAAGGGCCGACACCGAAACAGTTCCATTCGCATAGATTGCAGGAACTGTTACCCGAATGACTCCTCAGATTTTTATATAACACGGAAAAGATTGTTCTACACGTATGTTTTCAGTGACCGTTATTTATAGCCAATCATATCTTGCGATTCTTCTGAAACAGTTTAATATAGAGTTCCCCGAAAAGAATCATCCGATTTCAAAAATTTATATTTTAAAAAATTACACACAGAAAATTATAATTCAAACACGAATATAACGGGAAAATGTGCGAGTTTTACTTTTTACCCCATTGGCACTTGGAGGTTCGGAATTTTCTTAACACGGAACTACCAAACCGTTAGATTGGTCGCAGTTCATCCGATAATATGGTTCTACACAGTTGACCTTCTAGATCACCCGACCTAACCCCATGCGACTTCTTCCTTTGGGGATTTGTGAAGGATCTTGTCTTTGTACCACCTTTACCTACAAGTGTAAATGAACTGAAAAAACGCATTTGTGATGCTGTACAAACAATTACCAGAGATACATTGCACCGTGTTTGGCAAGAACTCTCATATCGCAATGATATCATACGTGTAACGAAAGGAAGTCATATTGAACACTTGTAAACAAAAACTCACACATTTTCCCGTTATATTCGTGTTTGAATTATAATTTTCTGTGTGGAATTTTTTAAAATATAAATTTTTGAAATCGGATGATTCTTTCCGGGGAACCCTGTACGTTGATATACCTTGACGTATATGTCAAGGTTATGCCACATATGGGTGACACCAATTTTTTGACTATATTTCGACATTCGTTTTTAATTGAATATATTCGAACTAACTGAATTTTATTAGATCTTTTAGAAATTGCGAAGGAGTTGAACTACATACTAGAGTTGCCATAGTAAATTTTGAACTATCAATTTCGGGTTCATTAATTAAACGACTTTGATATTGTGGACATTTTTGGGATTGGCATGCAACACTTAACGTGTTAATTGTGGAGAGCGAAGTTCTTTAAAGAAGTTTCGCTTGGCTCGTGCGTTTTGAAATTGATGCAGACAATTCTTATTTTGCTTACGTAGTGGCCAGACTATGGATTTCATGGATTTCAAACAAAACCATATAGATCAAATGCAAAACAGTAAAAATAATGAAAGAATTGTAACAAATAACACTGTGTTATTCACAGCATACTAAAATCACTGACAGAAAAAACAGACAGAACCTTCCTCGCTTAACACGTTGACTGCCACGCGTATTTACAACAAAATCTTCTACAGGCCACCTGTGCCGCTATAGGAAGCGTGCGCTGTTAATTCATGTCTGTTTCTGTTCCTGCATGAACAGTTGGAATCTTTGCCGAGTACCGAATGGTATAACTTAAAATCTCTGCCCTTATTTTTTTCAATAATGAAAAGAGATCGGATTGCCCGGAAGGAAAAGCATAAATAGAATTACATTGTCAGATTCTGATTCGGATACTGTAAATACAATCTTAGTGATAATGAATGTTATGAAGATACTATTGACGAGATCTTACGAGAATTGGTCATGGAAGAAGAAAGAAATGTTGATGATACCGAGGAAGCTACAGTTCAAATAAAAGCTCAAATAAAGGATACGAAATGGACCGATCAGAGGCACGAGCAAATCTGAAAAAACCAACAATTTTTTGTCCAAGCTGTCCTGATTAACCTCAACTTTGCAGAGAATGTTTTAATGTTATACACTGCGAATAATTTTTTTAATAAACCATTTTTATAAGAATTCAATCGTTTCATTACCTCCTGTAGAATATTTGTCGAAATATTTTCGGAAATCCTTTGTAAGTAGTCAAATCAGCGTCACCCGAATTACGGGTGACGTGGCCTGATGAGAACTTTTGCTCTCATCCGAATACGAGTGACACGGCAGTCAACGTGTTAAATACATCGTTTCTTATTTTGTCGTGGAGAATTAAATTCATTCAAGAAATACGAAGGATAGCCGCTAAGAAAATGTATACGACGATTACGTCTTTGAATTTATATTGTGTATCAGTTTAGAGATTTTGCATCTGTGATTGTGTATCTGGTTGTGCATCTGTAGCATTCTTAAAATGCATAAAAATGCAGGTGTTTGAAATGAAAATTTTCATAAAGCTTGTAAATAGAACAAAAGCTTCGAATCATTTCCGTTGAAATGATAGCGATCGTTAAAAAGCTAACTAATAACCTTTCGGTATTTGAGTTGTTACGGTCTAAAGAGCAGAACAATTTGCTCTGACTAAAAATCAACACGATACGCGATCACCTTAAATTACCATCAAAAAGCTTCGCAAAAACGTTCCCCACTTAGGTTCCCTTTAATGACGCAGCCTTCATTCTTCACCTCGGCCGGAGAAGATTTATATTACAAACGGAAACCATGAATTCCCTCATTGAATTAAAACGGAATTGTTTCGTGCGAATTATTCGCGGCCATAAAGAGGCAACACATATGTTATCCGAAATATACGCTTCACATACGCGTTCTGCCACATAAATTGCGGTTTATAAATCATGCAAGGGAGCAATTTACGAGTGTCGCTCATGGAATATCGCTTCCTCAGAAACTGTTGCTCCGTCGTTGCTCGTTTTGTCCCCGCCGTTAAACTTGCGCCAGGGGTTGAGCCGTTTTTTAATTATTAATCGTCTCGTTCCCATTATGCGACCGAGACAAATAGAGCGAAAAGAAAAAGAATGGAGAAACACAGGGGGGGAGCAACGGTTTCTTTATTTGTCGCAATCAAACTTCCGTCGATCCGAGAAAGTGAACTCGGGGAAAGTGGATGGTCCCGGCAAGAAACAGTTCATTTCCGTCGAGGGGAGGAATTTATCCATTTTCCCGGGGGGGATAAAATTTCGATGAAACGCGGCTCGCCTTTGGCATAGGAAACCTCAATTTGTAAGGAAAACAGCCGGCTAAGTAGATTTAATTCCCAAACGGATGGGACAAGCAGACGCGCGAATTTAAGACGGAGCAACGAGCATGCTGAATTTCCGTGAAACCGTGTCCCGAGAGGATGGTTTTCGGGAGCGCGGGGGTGGCCCCGGGCCAAAGGGTGTCCGGGGCGCAGAGGGGCCAGGCTGATACCTTTTTCGGAGGGTGGCAGGAGAACAAGCGGAGTTGAGAATACCGCACGTCCTGGTCGTGTATCATCCCCCGTGTGCTGGTAACCACAAGTCAACTGCCCTTTCACGACCGCCATATGTTCTACGCAACCAGTTGACGACTGTGCTCCCAGTTTTCTCCTGCATGCAAGGATCACGACGTTGTTGATTTTGCTGTTTATTCGAACGACAAAACACCGGCCTTAAATATGCTAAGTGGCCAGCGCGTGACCAAACGGATTTTGCCCATCCTTTGTCATGCGACCCCTTTAGGAACTTTCTTCGTCGAAGCTGTCTTCTTTAACCATTTATCTCCGCCTTTCTATTAGGTTGGTGCATATGAAATGTCGAATTTTCTTTATACGTGAACGTTTGTCTCCCTGTTCTCGTTACGCTTTTGTTTTCGGCATAACCTCGTTCATAGTCGTACTGTCCAGAGCTAAAGTCACATTTCAACAAAGATGATTTTCTCAAAAGTGTTCCATTTTGTTATTTGTTTTGAATTTCGTAAGGATATGAATTCAACCAATATTCGTGTAACTGTTTTATATGAGTATAAACTTGGTAATAACGCTGCTAAGGCTGTACGTAATATAAACAAGGCGTGTTGATCGCGTAAGTTTACTTTTCAAAAATTTTCTTCATATAATACCAAGTTGGAGATTTAACCTTATCACAGATTTTCGCAGATCAGTTGAAGAAACTTTTCAAAACGTAAAGTAAAATTGCTCGTGAGCTATTAGGTTAATAAAGATCAATACTTTTGTTGTACTTGGAATTTGATATTCTTCGATATTCTGATATAAAAAATATAGTATCCCGTTTAAGAAAAGAAAGTTAACCCTCGAATCTCCGAAACGCCTCCACCTGCAAAAAAAACTAAATACACTGCATATTGTGCTTCTTTAAACCGCGCCACTTATGTATACAAAATTTGTTAGTATCTTAAAGAAGTTGCAGGAAATGCACGAGTTCTATTTTAAATGTCACTTACTTTATTTCCGTCACAAATGCACGGAATCCACAACCTGTCGCGACAATGTTATATCTTTAGTGTCTTTTATAGCGTCCAGCAGTTCGTTTTAATATTAGAAAGTACGGTTTATTCTTGCACCGAGGCCAGCAAATTCGTGAAATAGTATCCAACACTGCGAGGAATTTGATTCACTTCGAAATCGAGATAGTTCAGCCGGCGCGCATAGAAAATACGAAACACCGGAGGAAATTTCATTACTCCTTCTTGTTCCTAATTTTTCATCCGAACTATCGACCAGAAGTTTGGCCATCTATTTCAGTTACATTCTGTAGAAGCTCACGCCAGAATACTTAGCTGTAATTTCTTCGTAGTTTTCGTGGAATTCATTCTCTGAGTAACGGCGCGAGGCTTGCCGGAACAATTCCGTATATTAAAGAGGAAGTTATCGGAACAAATTGATTTATATGGCGATTGTTTGTATCACACGGAAATAGTTATTAACGTCGTCCCCTATGGAAATGGTTCTCGCCGTAATTTGATCGATAAGAAATTACATAGTTTATGCATTGGCACGGAATATTAATAGAAATCGTGTGCATAAAATTCGTCAACGATTGTTCCACAATTTAACCAATCAGCTTGCCTTTGTCTTTGTATAGAAAGCCTAATGCGTTTAAATCCCAGTTTTGTGTAGTTTCACGTTAATTTGTATACTGCATACGTTACGCTCGCATATAAATGCATACGCATATAATCGCGTAAATATACAAATTTGAAGTGCAGCTGTGTGAAAATGGCACCGCATTTGCAACAAGGGGACTAATGAATCAAAATTATAATTAAATACTACAATTTCCTTTTCGATTATCAAGGTAATATATTATTCAAAATTACTATGTCGTTTGGTGAACTAAATTATTAATGAAGTTCGCTCACGCTACGAAACCAGTTTGTATAATTAATAAAATCAAACTGTATAATTAGAGCATATATATGCACATAGACAGAAAATATTGATCGAACAATTCATGAAGAGATTGATACTATTTTCCTTACAAAGATGTACATCAAAATTTTATTTTTCACTTGACAAGAAACACTAACATTCGGACTAAATGCGCGCATAAAATAAAAATATAAAGACCATTGATCACCGTTAATTTAAACGATTCTCCCAATGGTGAATCAGAAGGAACAGCATGGTTGAAAGGAAACGTTGACGTAACGCAGTAAACTTTTCGCAGAAGTGGCATCCTTCTTTCGAAAGGAACGCGCGCGAAAGGCTAAACGACACTGGCCACATTCGACTAGCTCCCTTCGAACTACAATATAACATAATGTCTCCCTAATTGACGCTCAGATTGTCCGCAAAAATGGACAATTTGGAAAGAGGAGAGTACGATTATTCGAGCCGTGCGACTCGTTTTTATAATTGTTGACAATTCGTAACTATAAAATCAAACCGCAAGGCTCGAATAATCGTATCTCCTCTTCCCAAATTGTCCATTTTTGTGGACAATCTGAGCGTCGATTAGAGAGACACTACTGTACTTTGTTCCTTTGTCGGCCGGTAACACGGGTGTCCAAAGTGGCGGGCAAAAGTAAACAAAAACTCGCGCGTTCCGCGATTCGTCAAATAAACGAAAATTCCGAACAGTCGATATGCGGCGCGTAAAACTGTTTGAACTATGCCATATAACTTACGCTCGAGAAATGAACAATTCGTTAAGCGCACTCGACTTTTCAATTTTCGTTCAATTTGTCCGACGGTGCGGTACAGCTTCCCATTTTTCCGGCGCGGCGGCCGGCTGTTCGACGGAGGAAATTCCACAATTACATCGTCCCCGAGTGGACTGTCAACGTTTCTTTTCGGCCGTTTCCCGCGTCCCGTTTGCAACGGCCCCGATTGACGGCATTTTCACTCATCAATTCGGTATTGTCGCGCGCCTCGCCGTTCCTTTCCACCTGGGCATCCGTCACGCCGCGGTGGTTTTCCAATTTTCTTTATTTATCGCCGGGCCAATTCCGAAATACTTCCCACCCTTCCGGTCTACCCCCCCCCTCCGCCGACTAAGTGCATAACGCGAAACTATATATCTCGAGGAATTACTGTCTGTCTCCTCTGATTAATGCGGACAGATTCGGAGCAGGGATATTATTGGTTCAGCCGAGATACGTTAGAGAAATACGTCCCGCAAACTCCGTTGAGGGCAGTATTTACAGTTGTACCTGGCCGGAGTGACACTGTGATGCAAAAGCCAAGGAAGCCTGTACGTGACGCTCAGCGAAATTTATACCGGCTTACTATTCATGTTTGGCTGTGCGTTAACGTCCGCTCGCGCTCTGTCCTACGGCCAACAACGACGGCTGAGCAATCTGAGAATCCAAAAAATGTTTAAAGCTGTGGATAGTGTAGTGGAGCCGGTTACTGTGGGACGACCAATTTCAGTGACTTTGCATCGTTTTCGTACATAAGTAGCTTTATATCTGTCGAATAAGACATGGGAAATTTTGTTACTGAAAAATAAACAAAGTGAAAGAATACAAAAATGTAATGTCTTGTTCGACAAATATAAAGATAATTGTGCTCGAAAACAAACCAAATAATTAAGTTTATGTTTGTTGAATAAGACGTATAAAATTCGTTCGCTCAAAAATAAACGAAATAAAAGAATTATGTTTAATTCTTTTTATATCAATTAATTACTATGACAAACTTTATACAACGAACAAAATATGTAGGTTTGTTATAACAAATATTATATTACTTGTTATAACAAACTTATAACAAATTAATTATTATAACAATTAATTATGCAGGAAAACAAACCAAAGGCACCCCACACCATGCTGGTCCTTTTTCCAATAGTAATAAATAAGCGAGATACAGTGATTTCTCTCAGAACTGTTCGGAGGTCGGAATCGAAACATGCAGATCTGAGAATACTAAATCGCGCTATGTCACTCGGGGCAATCGACAAAAATAGGCAGGCATGCCGGTGTACATTAATACGAATAGATAGTGATACTAGAATAAAAACGATGACTCAACTTTTTTATTTCTAACTTTTTTGCTTGGTTTTTTTCACCCGACTCACATTCAGCAGACCTTTTTGTGTTGTCTTCCGTGAATTCGCGTCGCGTGCCGCATCACATGCTTGACCGACTCCGTCGACCCTTAGCATCGACGTAGCAATAAATTACATAGGCGTAGAACTAGTACAGGGAAATGCACAGCAACCCGAAATTTCGCATTTCCGAGAGAAACTATTGTACATACGTAATAATGGTAGAATAAAAATGAAGATTTAACTTTTTTATTTCTAATTTTTTGTCACGATTCGGAGGCCACATGCCATGATTCGAAGACAATTCGGAGACCACATGCCACGATTCGAAGGCAATTCGGAGACCACATGCCACGATTCGAAGGCAATTCGGAGGCCACATGCCACGATTCGAAGGCAATTCAGAGACCACATGCCACGATTCGAAGGCAATTCGGAGGCCACATGCCACGATTCGAAGGCAATTCGGAGGCCACATGCCACGATTCGAAGGCAATTCGGAGGCCACATGCCACGATTCGAAGGCAATTCGGAGGCCACATGCCACGATTCGAAGACAATTCGGAGGCCACATGCCACGATTCGAAGGCAATTCGGAGACCACAAGGCACAATTCGAGGGTCGCGTACCCAGTTCCTACCACGTAACACTTCCGGGAAAAATCACTGTATTTAGGTTGTTGAAGTCAGATTCGATTATATCGTATTCAAGCAGCTAGATTCGCTAAGAAAAGAGATTCCATCTCACTGTAGTACGATTGAAATAGAAAAATTGTATTTCTCTCGAAGGTTCGCAGTTACGATCCCCGAAATAATATCGTGCGGACTCGAACGACTGACGCGGGAGCATACAAGAAATAAAGAGGGAGAGAGAGAGAGAGGGAGGAAGAGAGAGAGAGAGCGATTCATGTCTATCGTCTTTAAAAGACTTGTACTCCAGACGCGCGGATAAGCTGTTCGTCGAATCCCGGTATCAAGGCGAAACTTCGTGGTCGGGGCGTTAGGTAAAAGCCTGTCCGGGGTCCGCGTCGTTGAGCTCCTCCTTTTCACGACTGCTTCTCGGCCGGCTCGCCGAGATTAGGGGTTGTAGTTTTCAAAGTGGACATCGACACAATACACACGTCCACGTATATCGGCCGTCGAAGCGACGCGATGGGAATAGAGCGCCGATTCTACTCGCTCGATCCTCGTAAATACGAACCGAAGCGGGCTTTTATGAAAACGCTCCACCGTGGAATCGCGATGACGCCGCTAGAATCCGTGCATTTACACCGCCCTTCCTTCTGGATATTATCATGCGGCGACGGGTAATGATATTAGAACGGATGAAAAGTTCTCCGAGCGAGGTCGAGGAGGGTTGCAGTCGCGTGAAAAAGGGGAGCGCGCAGGATTAAGGACGAGGAACGAGAGAGACTCCGATTTATATTACGCTCCTTCCCGCTTCGATTATAACGCCGCCGCAATAACTGTTGTGCCACGAAGAAAGAGAGAGAGAGAGAGAGAGAAAGAGAGAGAGAGTCGGAATATTGCGCAGAAAAGAAGGCCAAGTCGTTCTGCTTGACCTCGTTTGACCCTCGAATATTGCGTTAACGAAGATGAGGTCCGGCAATAATTGCGAGATTGTGTGTCGTCGCATTTATTTCGGGAGCAATTCCTTCATTACGGAAATTCGTGGACATGTTCAACCGTCCTCGTGATGAGTCACCATGATTTATAAAGTATAGTGAGAAGACGAATCTCTGTGCGAGGTCTTTTGTCTGTGGGAAGCGCAAGATACAGAAGTCGAATGGAAACTCATCTGTTCTTCCGTTCATTTTAGTGACTTGTAGAGAATATAACAGTATTTATATTTTTTTTTTATATATATACATATATTATCCGGACATGTGGGATTCCTCAGGTCATTTGAAGTAACTTTTTCCTTAGCGAAAATGCAATCCGCGGCTTTGTTTACAAATTATTAACGAAAAACAGTGACCAATGAGAAGCGAGCTCAGCGAGGCGGTCCAGCCAACCTCAGAGCTCAGTTCTACTGATTGGCTCAGCCACCTAGCGCTAGGCAAGCTCGCCTCTTATTGGTTACCGTTTTTTGTTACTAACTTGTAAACAAAACGGTGGATTGCATTTTTGCTAAGGAAAAAGTTACTTCAAATGATCTCGGGAGCCTGCTATTTCCAGATTACGAGACATTTTTGGGATACTCTGAATATATATATACAGGGTGTCCAAAAAGGTTGGGACCAAACTTAGACTACATGTTACTGAGGTCAAATATATGAAAAGGGTTCATATAAACTTATGTCCGAAAATGCTTTATTGAAAAGATACAAACTAGGTCACCTGACCTAACGCATCTCGACTTCTATTTATGGGGTCACGCGGAAAAGAGATGGTTTATAAAAATACGATGGAAACAGAAGATCAACTTTGGGAATGTATTAAAAAAAAATGCATTTACTATTACTTCCAATACAAATGGAATATTAGTATAGTTCTTAGTATATTACACGTAAAAAACGTTATAGCGCTGTTCGAAACTAAATTATGTAAATTCAAAGCGTCGCTGTACGGTCACGCTAGCTTTTCGTAAATATTCAACGGTAAACACGTTAAACAGCACAACTTCGTGCAAACATTGCGTACGGTGAACCATGTTAATAAATATCAACGATTCTTTGTGTCACGGATCCGTAGCATGGTCGAGGACTTTTATAATTCGGAGACTTCCGAGAACACGTGACATTTGACAAGCAAATGTTTGGAGAACACACAACAAGGAAAGGTACGGAATCGTGTATCGGCGTGTCATAAACCCGGGATTTCCGATGGTTAGGATCTCATCCGGGGGTTCAACCTGGGACACCGGCACGCAGCCACGGCCAAGACGAGCAGCATCGAGCAAGTTCTTAGCTGAGATCCAAGTTGTTAGAAGTTTACAAACATCATTAAGAATGCGTCAGTAGAGATCCGAGCAAATACGCTCGTGCCTCTTACGGAACAATTAGGTTCGAACTAAGTTTCCTATTCTTCGATCAGACTCTTATTAGCTTTTCCTCAAAAAGCGCATTGGGTTACTTGTTACATTAATTTCAACGTACCCGAACTTTTTATCTCTCGCGAATGATCGATCAAATTTCATTGTTTCGAGTTTCTATCGGTATCGTTGATTGCCCAGGATGAAAACTCAACGATGTTCCTCTTTTTAAATAAAGCGCTCAACTTCTTTGCGTTTTAAGATGTATTTCTGTAAACTGTGCCATGAGATAAATGGAATATATTTGATCCATTTGGAGTGTAGATAAAAAATTAATTATTATTGTAGGCAATTTTACGCAACGTTTCGGACGAAATTAATGATATCGGGTGGAATGTCTTCGACATCGTTAACATTTTAAAGCAAAATGCGTTTAACGCGGGCGCTAATTTAGCTCTCCCCTGCGGGCAAAGTGAAACAAAGGGAAAATTGGAACTTTCGTTCATGTGCAGACACTGAATTCATTCGCATTTTAATAACTCGAGATGGCATTATACTTCACGGGAAATATGAATTTCGCCTTTACACGCGTCTTACTATTATGTTACTGGGAACATTCATTTACGTATATAACCTAGCCATTGTTCAATAATATGCCTGAATGCATAATGCAGGAGAAAAGCAGCGGGGCTCCAGTGCTTGTAGGGCATCAGCCTTTATGCCTTCCGAGGAATAAATGTAAAGTATCAGAACGTAAACGATCTTCTCAAATGCAAAGTAGAAACTGTAACGCGGTGTACTACGTTCTAGTTGGAATAATGAGTCAGCCAAAACTTGCTGTATGTATGTATCGCCATAAAATGGGAAGATATATTTCTGATTTAACAACGGTCGCACGAACTTTATTGTTCGCGCTGTTGTGCATAAGAACCGTGTCACAGACAAGTGCGATCATTTAGACCGTGCTTTTGCGACACACATTTCAATTACTTCTACTTTTCGCACCTACTTTATCGTCCGAAGACAGGCTTTGTAATCGTTCACATGTGTAAGCAGGTTTCACGCAAGCTTCTTAACCCTAGAAAGATAACCATATGACAACGTACGTAAAAGATTACCATACGCTTCAGAGGCGCATGCTTTTCTAAGGCGTCAATTTTATACTAACAATGGATATTTATTTAAGTTAATCTAGTCATTTTAAAGGTTTGGCATTATTGTAAAAATAAAATGCATTTATATTATATTTTTTTATATTTTAAGTAATTTTAAACTTAAATCACTAGACCTCTATGAAAAATTAACAAAAATCAACAGTCTTCGCAGGCGCCTCTGCGACGTAGGTTATCTTTCTCGGGTTAACCAGGTTGCGGATTTTCTGCATTTATGGCAAAAATGTACGCAGACGAAACGCAAAACACAAAACTATAAAAATATTACAAGAAACTAAGTACGCTGTTACGCTACTTTTTACTCGTCGAAGTAATCGAGATAGAAAATCAATTTTCGTTCAACTCCTGGTTGTTCGAAGATGCGACAAGTCAGTTCTATTATATTTTGCACAAATATCCACGATCTATTCGTAACGATCGATAATATATTCCGATCAAGATAAGCATGTTGTTTAAATGAATACTTAATTTTTACTTCATCGTATGCTATTATACATATGTGCCCATAATTATGAAAGTGGTCTAAGTCATATATTTCTTGTTTCGAGATATTTAATGAATCGCATTTGAATAAATTAAAAAATATTTTTACATTATGCGACATTTTAATTTATAATTTTATCAGTCTTGATTAATGGAAATTTATTATAGATATGAAATTTTGTGTGAATTTCATAAGAAAATGTTGTTTTTAAAGCTTGAATTGACTTAGGCCATTTTCAAAATTAACTGAATGTCCTATAATTGACTTAAAGTAATAAAAAATTGTGATTTTTATTTAAGCCGTTTATTTTGAAAGTGGTGTAAGTCCAATGTCATCGAAAGAAATTGTAAGTGGCGTTGCGTGGGGTATTTAGACAATACAAGCTCAGATTCGGCATTTTGAACTTCTTTAAAAAGAAAGAACTTACACCACTTTCAAAATAAACGGTCTATTTGAAACAACAACTTTAACGAAATAATTCATAAACATTTATTAATCATTTTTAAAAAGTAATCCATTTTTATCATAATTTCGAGTTTTTAAGATTTTTAAAATATTCCTGAAAAACTGGAGGGATGTATGATAGTAAACACATAAGATCTTTGTTTTTCTTCCGTTACTGGTCTAGTGGTGTTGTATAATGGAAATAATTGAATATTTTCGTATATTTTTGGTCTTCCTCTTTTAGGTGAAAAATCCAAAACTTGGAATTCAGAATCATCTAAAGAAGTCTTATAAAACATTTTATAAGGTTCATTTTTCAAGAATCTCATCCATTGAATTTTTAGCCAAGAGACAGATTCGCCCGCGGTATTTTTTACTCTCCTTGTTATTGATTTTTCAAGTGATTTCGTTGAAATAAAATCCGGCTGCGACATTCGTTTGATCGAAAATGTATTTCTTTTTCTACAATTTTCGATCAATTCATAGTAATGTTGACTTAGACCACTTTCATAATTATGGGCACATATTGATCGCTTATTCTGACAGTGTATTAATTTTATATTTATTATGCTGAGAAAAGTAAGATATCTAAATGTAACGAAATTAAGATTCTATTGTACATTTATTATCGACGAAACAAGATGTGGAGATAAAATCACACTTTTCTGTCCAAGAGATATATGACGGTGTCTCTGTGAACGGTGTATAGCTCGTTACTTTTGCCGCGGAATATAATTCGAGAAACTTCCATGTTGTGTCGCTAGGAACTGGCTCAATTCATTTGCAACAGAACATGAATTTCCACGAACAAAGAATTGATCATAACTCTCCCGGAAATCGCAGAACCAGTTCCAAATCCCTTGCAACAAATGCAATTCCCCGGACTACTTTTCCCTTAGCCGAGTCTATTACACGCCTCTCCTTATCATTCCATCGCGCCAGTTGGAACTTTGTAAATAATAGTTCTCGGCCATAAGCCCTTCATAACAACGCCGCGCAGTATACTTTCAAGAAAATTCCTATTCTGTCTACGTCCCCGGCTGTGAAAGGTAAGATGAACGCGAAGGAAACGAGACGTACTGCTCGCAGAGATAGTTACACCTTTTTCAAACAACATTATATAGTTTTCAGTATACGAACGACGTGACTTGATTGGCATACCATGGACCTTGGAGTGTGACCTTCAATTAAGGAGTCATCGCGAATCTCTTTGTATGATATTTGACCTATTTCATTGTATTTCATTGACATTTATTAGCTAATCTGATTGAAAAGCGTTCCAAACCCTTAATTGGTATGAACATTATACTTGTATATTGAAACATAATCCATAGATATATGTATACAGGGTGGTCCACGCAATCGTTTCAATTAATAACTCCGTTATTAATGCATTTACGAAAAGGATGCTAAAGGAGAAAGATAAATGGCGCTAAAAGGACTACATTTTTAGACTCTCAGATTTTGTTCAAGTGCATCATTGCATGTGCCATCAACGATTGCATCATTTCTTTCAATGAAAATGCATATTTCTGATTGCACAGATCGATCTCTCTATTTATTCTACATAAAATATTGTTAAGATTTCAGAGCAATGAGATTATTAGTTCTTGAGATATTTCCGAAAAATGCTCGAACGCTTCTCCTTCGCATTTTAAAGATTTCTAAAAACTGAACTGCGAATTTTATGCGTTTATGGAAAAATTGAGTACCTGATACGATCTTAAGATCAATTGATTAATATACTATAACCTTTAACCTTCAACTGTCTCTTTTATTAACCCTTTGCACTCGAGCGGCGAGTCTGAGGCGCCACTAAAAATTGTTATAGCATTTTTCATTCAATAATTGTAACAGCACCAGATTTGTTGTATCTAAAAAACTGTTAAAATTGAAATTATTGTACTTGCCAGTGGGCACAATTTCAGATGCATAAACTGCACTGAATCATGTAAAACGGAAATACTGCAGATCAGAAAACATCTTTTAGATTTCAAATTAAAATAGCTCCGACTGCAAAGGGTTAAACTGTCTATTTTATTTTTTAGTATAAACTTAATTCCCCATGTTTTCATTGTTCTGTACCCTAACCGAGAATAAAATTTAACAATCTTTAGAATGAAATTAACACATCCTTTTACACCTTTTATTTGAAATTTATCACGACTCCAGCATATCAATCATTTGTTATAGTAATCACAAAATATTAGTTCTACCAATCATTTTTAATCCATTCAACACAACCAGGCGTGTTCAGTTCAATAATATTGGGTCTAAAATCTCGACTGTGGCGAACAAAGTAGAACCGAACCAGTTGCACAGCATGTAAGCCTAGACATAATTCAACGAAAGTAATAAAGTTGTATTCGTTGGATCGGATCAAGTAAACGACACCAGCGGAGCACGCGTCGCGACAAGAAAAGCTTGCGAAATCGAAATAAATCGAATCGCGCAATTTTTGTGAGACAACGTACACCGAGTCACTTATAGCGCTCGACAAGCTCCTCGTGAACTAACCCCTCTCTCTCCCTCTCTCCTTCCTCGTTCGTACAAGTTCATTACACCTGTACGAAGCAACCGCAGCAGACACAGCACTTTGGGAATGGAAGGCTCGACTGCTCGAGCCCGAAGGAAGAAACCATCAATTCCCGAGGGACTTCTCGGTTGAAATGGATTACCGGAGCCGATCGGCGAGACTTAGCACGTAGGTAGACACGAAAACAATATCGGCGCTGGTAATCGTAGTTCGCATATGAAGGAAAGTCTCGCTATCAGAGGCTCTACGAATTTCAGATGAATTCGGGGAACCCGGCCGCGATTCCGTGGCGATTCCATGCCGGTTCCTAGACACACCACCTTCTCGAATGGTTTCGGCGTCTAGGCGCCGCTCTCTCATGGCTATTTCTTTACGCGGCCGCGATTCGGGATAGCGTGCCTGAAACACAAGTCTGATATTATCGCTTGGCCAGCAATTTTGCCGGTGTGGTTACGGTGCAGTACGAAAACCGGCGCGATCGATTCCTCGTGGCAACGTCGTCGCCGACGACGACGACGACGACGACGACGACGCCAGGATTCGGCCGAGGTGAACACTCGTGATCGCGACGGCATGTTAATTGGCTGACAGTAAATAATGCGTCCACCTGATACCCGCGTTACTTGCGGCAGGGACAGCCAACGGCTGGGAAAATTAATTCCTAGCCGCGCGGCTTAGCGCCGACAGGATGAGTGTGCAAAGCTATCCCACCAGTTTTGCGCTCATAACAGATGCCGTGTCGCGTTAACCACCTCGCTGCATTTACGGAGCATTCGGGGCATTCTGAACCAGAGATCCGAAAGGTTTCTGGACACAAAATCGCGACATTTGCTTGACTTAACCAAGCTGATATACAGCCGGTCAACCGTTCGAAGTGCAAAGAGACACGGAAACCGGACTTCGTCGATCTCTCTAGGTCGGCGTCAGATGCGATTGAACCCTTTCAGTTGACTAAAAATGAAAAGCGATAAACTCTGATATGGAATTTTTCAGACTATCCTCATTTTCATACTGTTGATACATTTGAACAGCACACGGAATATATCACAGTCGATTAGATAGATTTTATAACTTCTTAGGTTCGGATAGATTTTACAACTGTCTTTTGTTTCGTTGCAATTTCTTTTCGCCGAATAATTCTATGGCAGTAAATCTTTCGTACACGCGCCACCGAATTCGGTAGAATGTGCCAAGTTTTGTGAATCGTTTGGTATCGTTTAGCAACGATGATTCATCGTTTGTATTCGATTGTATTTCGCGGCTAGTTAGGCTCGTTACAATTTCGAAGGAAATCCGACGAGCTTCCATTGCTCCGGATCGCAATTGCCGGCGTTCCAGAACCATTTCAAAATCGCGATTGTTTCATTTAACGGTACGTGCAAATTGACTATTGCCTTAGCGTTAAATATGCTAAGCGAAATGCGGTTCGAATAATTGCTGAGAGCGTTACAAAATCAACATTCAATATGTGTACCGCGTAATCCGTAATTCGCACCATTTAACGTTGTTGGCTGCCGTTGCTGGAACTAGTTGCGTTATTAATGTAAAGCACATCCTCGCGAACGAATTATTAATTAATATTAATTCGGCGTTGCTTTACCGCTTAATCGAACAGCCATTGGTCCAAATTTCGAGCGCTCCGGAAATATTTAAACGGTCCGCTGCTAAATAAATCCGGTGATCATTGCTTAATGCGGCTGCTACAATTTTTACACTTCATGGCCGCCGCTGGGAAATCGAATATCAATTTTCGCCCGTAAAAGTCTATAAAGCTGTCCGCGAATAAAATATTCGTCTCTTTCATCTGACTAATTTTTCAAATTACGTACGGATAATTCAGTGATGAACGGAACGGAAGATCGGCACATATTTTATCTTGCTTTGTAAAATAAAATATTTTCATTCGGCATAAGTTTGAAGTACCAAACAAATTGATCGAAGCAATACGACATACATATTTTAACCACGAATAATTTTCTAATTACATTTCATCGAACTTCGACTAAAAAGCAAGACACTCGTCGTTCTTTTCGTTAAAATGTTTGACCAGCAGCATTGGCTAACAGCTGGACCGAGAACTATGATGAAAATCTGATTGAGAAAATCGCGAGGCTGGAACACGGGAAATCAGTCACGCCGATGCGACAGAGGCGAAAAAGAGTGGTAATTAAAACAGGAAATTTCGAATCGGAAAGGGACAATCGATGTTTCTTTCGGCGACCGGCACAGATCGAGCCGATTCGGGAAATCGAACTGGAATAATTCAAGAGTATCCCCGATTCGGCCGGTCGCCATCACCGCGCAATAATTCGTGTGTCGAGCGGCGACCGTACGTCGGATCTAGTAATCAGATTTTCGAAAAATTCGTCGCCTATCACGCCCACACGAATGGGCTAATGGGTTCGCGGCGGTTCGTTCAATTGAAATGCCGCGCCGTCCTCCGAATTGCGCGTAATCTGATGCAAACGATGATTTATGAGCCGTATGCAAATTGAATAATCCTAGAAAATGCACACATTTTACTTTCCTGTCTGACCGGCAAACAGCGCAGCTTTACTATCCGATATCGCGTATTTATGCGGTTAAATATTATACAATCTCGACGCCGACGGTCCGCGAAACCAGGCCGATAACGATCGTCGCGCGTAAAAGGTAAAAAGTTGCAATTTGTTGCGATTTGATGGACACAAAAATTTCAGAGGATTCCTGATATATTCCATGTAAATGGGAAATACAGAGGAGAAAGTTTCATATACCGTAGATTGCTGTGAAATTAGATCTTCCGAACAATGTATGATGGCAATTAAATAGATTTGTATTGTCATTGAATCTTAACGTATAACATGGAGGAATTGTTTACTGTCTGTTCGATCCCGAAAAATTTTAGTAAATGCGAGAAAAATTGCTGCTTGAAATCGATCGCGAATTGCATTCATAATTTTCACAATGAATTGAAATTTGTGCAACTTATTGAAAAAGTTATTCTCAAAATTATTAAGGAAAAATTATACATACAGACGTTCCATTTATAAATAAGACATTTTGTGCGAATATTATTGAAATTATTGATCTTGATTTTTCATTGGATAATACTATTTGCAGCGAAGTAAAAGTTTCAATATTTTACGTGAAACTAAACGGCATTTTCAAACATCGTGATTTTTTTGGGAACGTAATCTAGAAAATGATTGATACAGAAAAGAGCAAACAATTGAATCCGTTGAATAGAATATTCGAGCTGTAAAACATTAATGGTAAACTGGAACTCGAAAGCGAATAAATAAAAGAACGAAATGCCAGCAATAGCAGATTTTTATCCGTAAAGTGTGCAGAAGAAAAACAGAAACACATTTTCCGTATTAACCGGAATGGCGGCCGTAAAAACACAGTCATAAATGACATTCGGTGAAAATGAACCGTTCACCAAGCAATTACGTACCGATTCCGGCAAAATGGCGGAAGAAATTGCCGCGGCAAGCGGAGCGTAGTTCGAAACCCGAGCGAAAAATGCAGATGAATGCGAATGCTGTCACGCGTGGCTGTGCTCTCGAAGAACGCATCGTTGACATAATTAAGTGTTGGTAAAACGTTCGAGCCGGTTGCCGGGCATCGACGGCGAGTCGCGCGCGTCTGTATCGTAACACAAATCGTGCCGGTGTTTCCAAAATCATGCGTAATCTGATGCAAACGATGATTTAACACCCGCCGGCTCCGATGGACGCGCGCGCGACCGAAAAGGGGCCACTAAATGGCTGCTGGCGGCTAGAATGGGAAAGTGACGTTATACCGGGCATTATTTTTCGTTTCGTTCGGCCGTGGCGCCGTTTACAACGACAGAAATCGCCGTTAATATTGATGAAAGCCGCCGTTGTTACCGCTGTCGAATGCTGACGCCAGTTTCCACCCCTGCTCCGCTGCCGTGGAGCCAGCCAGACCCCCCGAACCCACCCTCGAACCACCCCGAACCACCCTTCGCATCGCGTACATGCGGGACCAGTTCATCGTTCTTCTCGAACGAGCGGCGCAGACTATGGTCGTTGCGTCGCCATCAACGGTCCGGTGAACATCCACCTGTGTTCCGTCCAAAATGTTCCACGATAGCTTAAGGTCTGCCCTGTTCAGTTATGTTTTTACCTTTTTTGCGCCCCGCGCAAACGCAATCCGGATTTTAGGCTTTGATCCGCAAGTATTCGGCTTATAATAGGAACGCAGGGTGTATTTCCAATCGTATTTTACTTTATTCTTGAATTGTGTACACAGGCTGGTCCGTCGAGACCGAAATTATTCGAAAACCATTTCTTCTAGAGAAAAATGTTCCGAACAAAAGTTGAAGGTTATGTGAAAACGGGCATACACTGATATAATCAATTTTTCCTATACTTCTTTTTTATCGAGATTTATATAGGTCACTTAGAGTATTTGACTGAACTACTCTCTGGAAAGAGCATGCGAAACTAGTGAAAAAACTATAAGACAACATGGGTCCAAAATCCAATACTCGCCGAGATATTGATTAACTCATGTTCAATGTAGAAGATGATCGAAACGTTGCCCATTTGGACCATGTGTCATTAGCATTTATTCATAGACTGTACACGTGTATTGATCGGAATGAGAAGAAACTCAAAGTGACCTTAAAATCTCCATTAAAAAGTAATATTGTGGAAAAAGTATTAATTATATCAAAATCGAATACTCGCCGAGATATTGATTAGCTCATGTTCAATGTAGAAGATGATCGAAACGTTGCCCATTTGGACCATGTGTCATTAGCATTTATTCATAGACTGTACACGTGTATTGATCGGAATGAGCAGAAACTCAAAGTGACCTTAAAATCTCCATTAAAAAGTAATATTGTGGAAAAAGTATTAATTATATCATAATCGAATACTCGCCGAGATATTGATTAACTCATGTTCAATGTAGAAGATGATCGAAACGTTGCCCATTTGGACCATGTGTCATTAGCATTTATTCATAGACTGTACACGTGTATTGATTGGAATCAGCAGAAACTCAAAGTAACCTTAAAATCTCCATTAAAAAGTAATATTGAAAAAAGTATTGATTATATCAGTTTATGCCTCGTTCCATACCCTGCAGCCTTTGTTTGAAACATTTTGTTATGGAAGAAACGCTTTCGAGTAATCTAGGTCGTAGATCTTGATGCTCAATCCTGTATAGATACTTTTTAAAAATAGTATCTTATTTATAGCACGTGAAAACTATATTTGAACTATTTTATTTACTTAAGATTCGTCTATTCTTGATCAGTTATTCTTGTAGCTATTAACCAGCGCTGTGTTAAAGGCACTCAAGTTCGTACAAGAAATGCCATATTTATGATCAAATATTCGACATGATTATGACAGAAACGAATAGGTCAGATACAAATCATTTGACAGGTTTTATGCATCTTATTAGAATTATTAACAGGGCAAATAAATATTTATTCATTCCAATAATTTAATGATATAATTGAGCTGCGGATCTTCAGATACAAGTATTATGGAATAACTTAGAACAATACGTATAAGGGAAGAATTCTATTTCAGTCAGGTTAATAAATGCATAAACTTCGCAGTCTAGCTAGGTATAGTAAGTCTTTATGTCGTGCGGGAAAAGGCGAACAGTGACGACGTAGACACAGGTGCGCCGACA
Source organism: Megalopta genalis (assembly GCF_051020955.1). Lineage (NCBI taxonomy): Eukaryota > Metazoa > Arthropoda > Insecta > Hymenoptera > Halictidae > Megalopta > Megalopta genalis. Next base: position 6,279,985 of record NC_135014.1, on the reverse strand, counting down.
AAGAATAAGTAAAGAAAAAGACGCGCGCTTGCACCTAGAACGAGTGGTCTCCCAAAATATCTTCGTAGCGACTATAAATAGAAGTTTTTATACCCTCGGCACAGTAGAAACATTCCGTCTTATAGATTTTATAGATACCAAGAATTCTGCCCATTTTATGTCGAATGTAATTTCGTTCCCCGCGGCAACGTGTATTCAAATTAGCATGCCCAAATATATATATATAATATATATATATATATATATATATATATTGTATATAATAATATATTAATTATTATAATAATATATTGATATATAATATAATTCACGATAAACTGCAGCTATTTTAATAAAATAAACACATCTCTAATCAACAATTCTGTCAAATAATCTGCAATTCGATTGCGATCAATAATCCGACGAGTCTTCCAAATTCCTCGTAATTCGTTTAAATGGGTATCTTCCTCATTCGGAGTCATTTTGTGTCCCACGAGGTAAACGATGGGACATTCGGTAATTTGGTGATGGTCATCGTCGAGAGTTTTTGTTCTCACGTTTCACGTAACGTTCGCAGCCTCTCTGGAAATAAGCAGCAAAAGCACTAATCCGATAGCACCCCGGCTCCACTGTTGGATGCACGACGTACATTAACGCTGCCCGGTCGGATAAAAACTTCAAACAGGGTTGACGAATGGACGCGCCATGCAGCAAAGTAAAAACCAGCGAACAGCGAATTGGAAAAGTTTCACCGTTAATGGCAGCGACGGATCGACCGGCTCAAATCGTGGCACCAATTTTCATTTCATTAAGAATGAAATTCCAAGTCGCCGCGGATCCAACTTTTTTTTCCACATGTCGCTCTTCTTCCGCCTCGTCTGTCTACGGCACGATCATTATTTTTTCACGCATCCGTTCTCCTTCCGATTGTGAAATCACTTTGGTCGCTCTGGCTCTGTTCAGCATCCGTGCTCGGACCTTTCGCGTTACGCATCATGCTCCTTGTTTCTGCGGTTTTATATTCGTTTCGAAACTATAGTGAAGCGATTATATTACTGCATTGTTGAATACACGGCGATACCACGTTAATTACAGCTATTATAATCAGAACAGTTGCGTATTTAAGAATCGAAATCGAGCTGGTGCAATTTATGATGGAACCGATATATTATTTTCAATTGATAAAAGTCGTTGAAGATAGACATTTGTGTTTAGCAAAATAGAAACTTCCTAAGTGAATTGTATGAAACAAACGTTAAATGATGATGCACTTTTTATTACATTAGCGCTATATTTACGAAACCCGTCAAAATGGCGGGTCACTAATTTCTTAATTTACGATTATTCATATCGTATAGATACATTTATGAGTCATTTATTCAATTTATATGTGACTTACGGCAAATGTTCCATAACACAAAAATCAAAATATCACAAAATTAGAATAAATGCGTTATTGTTACTTTTACAAACTAATATAAAACAGCTGTTTTTCTTGTGCTCCGTAAATCTAGTGTCAATAAGTCCACAATGTTGTACTTAAATACTTCTGACATATTACGTGCATAAAATCCGCAATTTGCGTACTCCATTTTTGCTATCCAAGCTGTTCGATAGTTGTTCGAAAACCGTAAAACGATCGAAGGAATGTTGCAGCCATCGCATTTATCTTTCGGTGAGATTTTCGCGCATCTGTCTTCAGCCGGTCTTCCTAGCTCGAGAACCGAACGAGCATCTTCGGCATCGTGAAATCAAATATTCGGCGACGCTGTTCTAAAAACAATTCTGCATCTTGCAAAACTATCGCGTGGCACGCTCGACTAATTCAGTTTTCAACGATGTTACGGTAGCTTCACGGCGAGTTTGCTTCCTGCGCGACCACATAATTATTTCATCAAGGTGGAACAGGCCACGGCGACGTTCTCTCGCTGAGAAAAGAGGGATTCGCGATCTGAAAACTTCCACGTAGCCCGGCCGCGCGCCAGCAATATTAGATGAGGCGCGTTAGTGTCCTCTTTTCGCCGTCGTAAACAGGAAACACTTTTCCGAAATGCTTCAACTTCCACGGGACACGTAGACACCCGACCTTCGGTTTTCTATATTGCTCCGCGGGCGATCCATCAACGTTCTCGCGCCGGCGAACAGTTATACGACACAGTAAGTCACGGGGATCGTCCACCATCTTGTTTGCATTCAGAATAGCTTACTCGCGCGAATCACGATAAATGGTGTCTAGATGCAGGGGACGCTGCGACGCGACGTGTCGGATTTCGCAAATAACGAACTTAAGTCACCATGCGAGCTCGTAGAAAATGCAGAACATTCAGCCTCGCGGCATGCGAGGATCCGTCGAATACAGCGAATGGACTTGAGATTGCGAATTTTTATGCGTTTAAAGTTGTGTAAAATAGCATATGTTGCACCCTAAGACGCTTAAGGTATCAGAAGGTGCAAGGTAAGAAAAAATGTTACAAATATTATTCTTCATGTTCTCGAGGTATATATTATTACACGATAGTGTTAAATATCATATTTAGGTACCTGTGAAAATAAAATATAGAACATTGATAAAAGACCAATGTTAGAGTAAAAATACATGCTTAAAATTCTGCAGACATTCTTTGAACGTCTCTTAAGCATGCCAAGGTTGATAAAAAGATTCATAGCTTACAGTGACTTTTAGCATAATGAATCTTTTACTATCTGAAAAGAAATATTTATACAGTATTCTTTCTAGCAATAATATGTCTGCTCGTTAAAAAACGATGTCAACACCAATTTTAAAGGTTCAAATAGGAAATAATTTGATTTAGATTAGGCAACAAGAAATGGTTTTACTGTCAGTTTTCGCGGATTAAACGTCTTTAGTCTGAACGAATCTGGAAACACCTCTTGCGGGAACTCGTGGAAGTAAACTTTTAGCACAATTTGTGATGGGTTAACCTATCCTTACTCCGTGAACCTAACAATGATCGTTCTAGAAAATGCACCTATCGTATAAGATAAACAATACGTGTTGCAAAAGTGATATCATCGACGCAACAGTTCTGATGCGAGCAACGATGCTACAAGCAAATTTAGCTCATATTCAGAAGAATATGATTTAGTATGCTATAATATATATATAGTATATATAATAGTATAGTATAGTATAGTATAGTATAGTATATATAACATATAATATAGTATGTATAGTATAGTATAGTATGCTATATAGTATAAATATAATATATATATATACTATAGTATAATAGTATAGTATGCTATAATTTTAATGGCATTGGCAACACACAAGCGAGCTCGTAGCTGATACGTACCCTTTTAACGTTGAACACAAACCGATAGCGCAAGGCTTCCTACGAAGAAAATTATTATCTAGCATCGTGGCTCAGTACATCCCTGCATTAAATACTCCTAAGCGTCGACTGAGCGACTTACTTATTAACTCCCCTTAGAGACGCTGCATTGAGTTCACGTTTGTTACAATGGAAATTCAGGGTTAGGAAGTTCGAAGCCCTCTGTGTGGTATCATTTACGGTGAGAGTAGGCATTATTAAGTAGTATCGAACTTGAAAGTCACCGATGCCCTCCGTTGCATTTTAGTTTGCCCTTCTACCTTGCTCGAACGGATGCGGAAATCTTTTAAAGTTGCGCAACGCGAATTTTCTGGTCAAGCTCGGTAGATTTTATAATTTATTCATGAATTTGCTACGTGTGTGTTTCTTTTAGAATACCGATAAATTGGATGCAATTTTCGGAAACGAAGAATGCATAATAAAAACTGTCCTATGTTCATCCCGAAAATGAAATCACTCTGGTAAAAATGAGAACTTACTTTTAAACCTGTTACAAAAACATGAAACACGCGAACAATCTTAGAATAGAATAGTAGAATAAATCGACACGAAATCAGCAATATTTTACGTCCGATCGTGGTATTCCTTTTTCAAGTTTAACGTGCTATACAAAAAATGCGTGGAAACAAAATACAATGGAGAATGTATTTTCTTTTTGTTAACAAATACGGTATCCTATATAGAATGAAATCTTTATGTAAATTGATGCAACGATCAAAGGCATACAGTTTGGACTTCGAATTCTTTGCCTCGTATTAATAGTTTCCGCAATATTTGAGAAAATAGATTTCGAGGCAGTTTCCAACCGCCCAACTAGAGCGTCGACCGACAAAAAAATATGTACATATGTAATATATTTCGGTAGTCCAGCTTTGTGCAGAACTTCAAAGGTGATTGGCGTCGTCCTGTATGTGTTAGTACGCATGAATCTGTTGACACTTTTAATAACACCTGCCAAAAAAAGAAAAAAAAATGAAACAGGTTGAAAATAACTTCTCGCATCGAGCAATTGATCGAGAACAGTTGCATTTTAACATTTGAATAGAAACATTATCGTGTCAATATGGATTGACCTTTGCATTAGATCGTACAATAAATCTTCGGGTATTTTCTCGTGATGTTTTTAATACGACTGAGGATATGGAAGGGACACTGCATATCTTAGAATACAGCAGCGCTTTCGAATTTAAATTCATTTTTAATACGCGGGGATTACACGGTCTGTAGACATTAGATTACCTACACTCGCGCATGGATAAGCCATATAAAGCATCAGATTATTGGAAGAAATACGCAAACGGCATTCCATTCGTACCGTGTAATTCCAATATTTATTGAAGGCTTCTCTTCCTTTCTGCGCAAAAAGTAACGTACACGTAGAATTGGAGATTCACAACGTTGTATTATTCTACCAGAGATATTGGCTTGATCCCGGTGTTAGTTTCTTTTTCTGTTCGATTTGATGCATTTCACGTCATCTAGCACAAAGGGAATCGATGTTAAAGCATGCGTTTAATTCCGTGCTAATTACTGTTTTAATACGATTCCATCTGAAACGTGGAAAATTTAATTAAAAGCAGTTTCGAAACGGCGAAGTTTCGTCCTGTCGAAAAAGGTATTTGTCGAAAACTTCCAACGACTAGTTTTCTAATATTTCATTTCAGTTACACGATTGTAACTTCGCCGGATTCGCTCTTTACAATAAAATTACAACCGCTTCCGTAGATTGTGCAAATTAACTGCGTTTTCCAGGGAAATCGCGTTTTACAGTTTGATTCGATATACGCATTCGGGTTCTAATATATAATATGTTATAGGTAATTTTATGAGGCCATAGTGCAATATCGCGAATTAATTCGCCAGAAATATGAACTCATCTGTGAATAACGATCAGTTCATTAATAAATGCGCGATTCCTGCCAATTTTAGTGAATCGATTTCAAACGCAAATGGCGTCAATAAAGGATCAAGTTTCAACGTTACTAGCGGACTGATTTGATAGCAGCCGCGATAAGAGAAATGCTATCAATTCCGTACTTCGTTCGAGGCTTACACCTTTACGAAATTGATAGAAATTTGATAGCAATAGTCTGAGAAAGTCAGAAGTGAAAGAGATTAAAATAGCTTACGATAAACCGTTCGACTGCAAAGTGTTATAACGTACTCCAGTATTATTAACTTCTTCTACAAATTATCCCTTCTTCATGATTGCTTTTCATTTACGTACATGATTTAGTTACAAATTTTCTAGAATTAAATTGTACTTGTATATGCAAAAATTGGGGGAACGTAATTTTTCTTAATATTCTCCAATTACCAAAGATATATACATATATATACATATACATATATTATTACATATTATTATTATTATTATATATATATATATATATATATATATATATATATATATAATAACGATGCTACATTCATTAATATATAATACATATATAAATATATATTGTATAGTGTGTGTTTACAGAGTATTATATTATATTGTATATTAGATTGTATATTATTATTATTATTATATTATATTATATTATATTGTATAGTGTTACAGAGTATTATATGTTTATCATCAACGATGACATGTCTAAAAAAGATCGATTATCTGTGTCAAATTTTCAAATAAATCGCTTAAAATCAATAATAAAGCTACATAAGATGTCTCGTCTAATAGAATTATAGGTCGAAATTATGGCGACAAGATATCTCGTTCAAAGGGTTAAACGTAGCCCTATATTTAGAATGAGGAAAATGAAACATGTATTTCTAGATTTCAAACGAAATAAACCGTTAAACTGAATAAATACGTACGGTATTTTCCTTACTCTATAAATCTTGATTGGTCAAATTAATATAACTTATGAAGGTTTCGTTGTTTCAAATTTCACACCCTAATTTATTATATATATATCTTTAATATTCCACCGAGTCCACTTAATCGGATCATCCTGTATAATTCACGTGTAGAAAATTTCGGCTGTTTACGCGGCTCGTCGCTAATAGCTTCTTCGGCATAAGCTCGGAGAACAGAAGAGTTTTTATCCGTTAATCGATCCGCTAGATCCTACAAATCACTGCAAATGTCGCGAACGGTGCAAACGGGGCTTGCAATAATCCCGGGCCGTGTAATCGTTTCCAGATGAACAACGTCGGGATAGCGAGAACGGAAAGTTTCCAAAGTTGAAAACGTCGAAGCTCAAAGTGGATGAACTCCTGACCCGTGGAGTTCACCGGCTGTCTCCCGGCTGACCAGTGCGGCCAAATGCAAGATCAGACTGTTGCCGAAGTTTCTGTTACGACTTAATACGTTACTTCGACTTGTCTGTAAACGGCTGGGCCTAAGTCAACGGGATGCTAAAGCATCGCGTCTCAGTCTCTTGTCCGAGCGACGGCTCACGAGCACTGCAAATCCGCTTACCACAAGCGAAGTGGCTGCTTTATCTTGTTTACACTTCCCGGGAACCTCTAGTTCCACAAAGTTTTGAGAACGTCTCGGATATACCTTTTGTACGATTCACGGCGTGCATCCGAAATCTTGGGGCAAAGAACGCGATCCTCCATGTCCCAGCAAAGTGACAACATTCGAAGTTTCGTGCGACATTAAGGTGCGATTACAATATTAGGTTGTTTCATAATTGAGGATGCCTTACGACGATTTACAGTTTTGAAACTGTTGAAAGTTTCTTATTAAACCGTTTAACGAATGCGATGGAGATCGTTAGAACGTCGAAACATGTCATTAATTCGCAGCATTAATTCGTTTACGAATGAGATTGTTATTTTGATCGAACCATTTCTATTTTAATTGCACAAACCGCGAATGAAATTAATTTCTAGATACATTTTGAATAATAATTTCAGATCACACGACTGATACATTTACTTTCCAAACGTACGTTTACTGTTGGCCAAAATATTCCTACAGCAGTAAAAAAGTAGATATTAATTAAATTAAAAATGATGTTAAAGATATTGTTAGATTAAAAATATTATTATTTGGCTATCTACTTTCAAGCAATTATTTTTACATTTTCGTACGTTGTATTAAGATTTATAGAAACACTAACGTGTCTAGAAGAGATTGTTCTTAAAAAATATATATTGAGAAAATTGAAAAATCAAATTATAAGAATTATCCTGAGCAAACCGAGTTCTTCTTCTTGTCAAAAAAAAGTCCGCTGTTCGAGTGTTAAATGTAAAACACTGTACTACATTTCCTTAATTCACGCGATCAAACGTTTTATTTATGTCAACTTATTTTTTTAGCATTGAACAAAATGATTCTGGTACACAAAGACCAAAGAACGAATCAAATAGTTGCGAGTCGCTAAATAATTCTTCGAGGGTACCGGAGTGTTTTAATTAATTCAATCGAGTCAAGACTAATATACTTCGGAAACCGATAATTGACGGTGATACCGTGAACAAAGTAATTATATGTCACCCCGGTGGAAGAGTGTTCTGCAATTCAAAGTAACACAACGAGAAAGGATCTTGCTAGTTACCGGCTGCTCCCAATAACGTTCCAACGGACGGGACACTAATTAGGCTTGAACATAATGCTTGTTTTTAACGGAGCTTCGCCTCCTTGTCGTTTGCGGATCGGGGAGCCCGGCGCGATACATGTTCGTACGGGCGCGCGGCATTAATTAACGACTAATACGTCGTTACGTTAACGGAGATAGGGAGCCAAGGGTTGTGCCGGAGCTGCAAAGCGGATGTCAAACGTAAATCGGAGCAGCGCGTTCGTCGACGTGCACGGAGTCTCTGTTTATTAACAATTCGCGACTCCTCTTTTTCTTCGACTTCTTTCGCGAGTGAGGTCGTTGTCATGGAAGCACAATGAGCCGTGATGAACTCTGCGTCACGAGCGCCAAGATGGCAACGACCCCCCAGCACAGATACTGAAAGTCGAGGACGTTCGGGGTTGAAGATTAACGACCAGGCAATGTCGAAACGGCGCCCATTTGCTTCTTACGACTGTGGGCAACGAAAGTATTCGAACATTAGTATTATATAACTTCGACTTTCTACGCCATATATTTAAATAAATTGTACATTGAAGGGAAAAAGTACTTTACGCTATATTAAAGTAGAGTATACAAGTGTGAAGATATATACAACAAACTTTCGATTTAGTGTGAAATGTTATTTACATAATTAAAAAAATATTCAGGAACATCGAATCTTCGCGCAACGTAAGTATTCGAACGCCTTGTAAAATTCAGTCGAGAGGTTATGTAAATAAATTTTTATTAATTATTTTATACCTCTATTGTTTTACAATATGTTTCAAGAAGTTTGACATTTTTAAAATAAGTATTTGTTTAAGATCGGCCAAAAAACAAAAAAAATGATGTATTTATATGCCCAACAATTTCCTTTAGCAACTTTCTGTCAAAAACATTTTTACACTGATGTATATTTTCGAAGTGGAAACTTGTACGAAATATTTTAAACATTCATATTTTTTAATCATTTGCATAATTTGATTGATCGCACATGGTTACAAAATTTAATTTATTCTGGTGTACGGTACATACTGTGTAATTTGTGAAATTAATATTAAAAAGTGAATTCTTTTTTCTATAACAAATCTTTTCATAGCACTTGTTTGCAATTAATAAACCATTGACTCTGCATACTTTAATTTCATTATAAATTTTCAGTTTTTTATTCTATTGTATTCAAATAGTATATGAACTTTAGGTTACTAAATTCCATTATAATTTCGAGATTATTCTATTTCGAGGACCACCGCGCACTACACATGTATCAAGATCGGTAGTAGACCCATAAATAACGGTAGAGTAGCCTCTATACATTAGTCATAACCTAATGATTTATCTGTTCATGCAAGAGATTATTAAAGAATGCTGTGCCCAAGGAGGTTTCTAAAATTGAGTCCATATTTTACATTAAACACGTGCAACGTGAATGTTATATTCAGCCAGTAATTAAGAAGTCGGCAGAAAAAATAATTAGCTTAAGTTATTTATGATACAGACATTCGTTTAAATTCGATTGTAATAATGACTAATTATACGGCTGGACGTATTTTCCAGTTGTGCCTTGTATGCGACTACTTGGAAATTAATCACGTTTCCATAAGCAACTACTTTTCACTGTCATTATGTTAATTAAGGTCTGTAAAAGGGAACATAATTATATATTCTGTTCCGTTCTGACTGATTAATTTGCATTATTAAGTCGCCCTTTTTAACAATATAATGACTTGCTTACAATTAGGTTATAATACACTATAAAATATGGATTGTATCAGAGTAATATGTTGCACAAATACGTTAGTAAATTGACAGATAAGAAAGTTATAGTAAGCAGTCATTACGATTTCCATTATGATTTCGACTGGCAGCAATATATGTATATACAGGGTGAGTCACAAATTAGACACAACCCCTTCCGATAGTCAGACAAAAAAATATTACCTATTAAAGTTCATTACTATTTAACCGACAAGAAATTGCAGTTGTTTAAATCTTAAAAGAAATTGATTTTCGATAAAAATACAAGGTCACCGATATATTTTTAGACGAAACTAGGTAATTTTAACTTCATAGCATTGTAGGCGACGTCGAGAGGAATTCAACGACCTGCTGCACGATGACCTTCAGATTACATAGAAGGAAAAATTGCCATATAAATTGCTCTCGGTCGGAATCACAAGGAAAATAGTAACGATTGCTTACTGTAACTTCTTTATCTGGCAATTTACTAACAAACTTTTGTGTATATAATCTATTAAATTAACAAAGATGGCTCTGTTTGAACTAATTTTGAAAAAGTTGTTCCGATTTCAAGTGTAGATGGAGACTTGTCAAGCTAACTGTATATTAATGAGTTACCTAAAATCAATTTTTCTAACAACATACCAACTTGTCTACATTATTTGTTAGATGTACTTTATCTAATACGTGAAAACAATTATTCCTTAAAAATAACAGTTGCATATATTGTACATATTTTAGTTATCCGTCTAAGAAACAATTCATCCACATATTCATAAATACTGCAAGTTTGTTACCTACCACTTGTTTATTATATGTATTTGATGATTTGTTGGGTGGACCCTAATCTTTGCTACTTCCGTAAAATGGCAAAAATGCTTAGGTGAAACATAAAATAGTGAACGGATTGAAAGAATATGTGTATTAATTCCTACTTATTAAAATTATTTAAACGAGGAAAGAAGTTTCGCTTGGCTCGTGCGTTTTGAAATTGATGCAGACAATTCTTATTTTGCTTGCGTAGTGGCCAGACTATGGATTTCATGGATTTCGAACAAAACCATATAGATCAAATGCAAAACAGTAAAAATAATGAAAGAATTGTAACAAATAACACTGTGTTATTCACAGCATACTAAAATCACTGACAGAGAAAACAGACAGAACCTTTCTCGCTTACCACGTTGACTGCCACGCGTATTTACAACAAAATCTCCTACAGGCCACCCGTGCCGCTATAGGAAGCGTGCGCTGTTAATTCATATCTGTTTCTGTTCCTGCATGAACAGTTGGAATCTTTGCCGAGTACCGAATGGTATAACTTAAAATCTCTGCCCTTATTTTTTGTCAATAATGAAAAGAGATCGGATTGCCCGGAAGGAGAAGCATAAATAAAATTACATCGTCAGATTCTGATTTGGATACTGATAAATATAATCTTAGTGATAATGAATGTTATGAAGATACTATATTGACAAGATTTTACGAGAGAATTGGTCATGAAAGAAGAAAGAAATGTTGATGATACCGAGGAAGCTACAGTTCAAATAAAAGATACGAAATGGACCGATCAGAGGCACGAGCATATCTGAAAAAACAAACAACTTTTTGTCCAAGCTGTCCTGATCAATCTCAACTTTGCAGAGAATGTTTTAATGTTATACACTGCGAATAATTTTTTTAATAAACCATTTTTATAAGAATTCCATCGTTTCATTACCTCCTGTAGAATATTTGTCTAAGTATTTTCGGAAATCCTTTGTAAGTAGTCAAATCAGCGTCACCCGAATTACGGGTGACGTGGCCTGATGAGAACTTTTGCTGTCACCCGAATACGAGTGACGCGGCAGTCAACGTGTTAAAATGACGTAAACTATATTTATTTCAACGCTGCGAACAGCGTTATTTGCGGCTCGTTTTTATAGTTTTCGACGATCGATATGTATTGTATAAAAACGAGCAGCGAGGCTCGAATAATCGTATCTCCTCTTCCCAAATTGTCCATTTTTAGTGCACAGCCTGAACGTCAATTAGGAAGAATTTACTGTGTATCCACAGCCAGTTCCCACAAATATCCTAAATATCGACGCGATTAAACAATGCGCAAAGTATTTCCGGCCAGTAGCGTATTTACTGCAACATTCCCCCATCTCAGCCACCATAATCCAGCGGCGCTACCTACGGTCTGCGTTAAAGTTTCTCCCGGGTAAATGGTTCAAATAGATAGCAAAGGTGCGAACGGTCGGCCGTAAAAGATGCAACGGAACGTTCGGCTCCCTTCTCGGGGCTGTTCGGTCGATAAAAAATCGTGAGCCGCTTCACGCCGAGATACATCGAGCTTGAAGATAAACAAAACTCTCTTCCTCTCTCTCACACTCTTTCTCCTCCCTCTTTCTCACTCGGTTCCCGTTGCGAGAAGAATAAAACGGCAGGTGTGCTCGGCCGTCCGTGTAGGTGCCCGACGCGACGCTACGCTACGGAGCCGACTCGCGTGATTAACGTTACGAGCAACGCGGGTTAATTAATTGGAGCGGCGTGGGAGCGAATATTAATCGGTCGCGAGGGGGCTGGCGGGTCCCGGGGACCTCGATTAGGATCGTTCGAGGCGGTTTCCTTCGTAGGGGAACGCTCGAGGGAAAACCGCCCGCTGCGAATCCGCGGCTGACAACTCGATACGGATCGGGACACAAAGGACCAACTGGATAGACGTCCCTCGCAGCCGCGATTTCTCTTATTCTTGTATCGCGCCACCCTCTTCTCCCCCCCCCCTCCAGCCATCCACTTTCTCCCTCTGTCTCCCTCTTCCTCGATCGAGCCCGGCGGAGATCTCCTTCACAGGCAATCGCAATACGCGATCAAGAGATCCACGGTTTCTTTCCCTGAATTTTTTTGCCGAACGATACCGGGAGCGGAGGTTGAAAGCGGACCGACGTAATGGAACCGGAGATGTATCGCTCCCTCGCGAATAACGAGTTTTATATTTCTAGCCGGTCCCATGGAGTCGGGAAATTCTAGTAACGAGATTGAAGCCGGCCGTAAAGGGGCGTGCAACCGGCCGGGAGGCCGGGGGGTAATTAGTTGCATTCGAGCTCCGCTCTCGTAACCGATTTCGTTTTTAATTCGCTCGACTGCGCGCATCGCGGCAAGCACGCCGGCTAACAAGGTTAAGTCAAATCCCGGCTATTTTTACGATACAGTGGAAATTGTACGGGGAAGTTTCCCGCGCCGCGCAGACCCCGGGCCAGACAGATGTCGAGCTAACAACATGCAAATAACAGTCAAATTCCTAAGGCTTTGCAAGAGGTTCTCCGCGGATGGGGTGGTTGTTCCGAGGGTGCTCCGATCGAGGGTGCACCGGGATATCGTCTAGGGGTGGAAAAGTTCGATAGCGCTGACTAGTTTACAAAAACTATCGACGACTATCGATAGTACAATTAATAGTTCTCTACGTTTAGGAATACCATAAGAAACACGTATAATATAAAGTTTCGGAGACACGAAAATTTCAAGATGCCAAAGGGTTTGAAAAATGTAAAAGTTCTGTATTATATGCTTCTTACGATCTGATAAAAATACGACGATAAAATACAATAGTAGAAAAATATCTGAACAGAATTTATAAGTTATAGCTAGCAAGTAGTACTAGCACACTCGTAATTCTATCACGACAAAAAATGTAACCTGTTTGGTACAGTTTTAGAAAAGCTTTAAAAAGCATCCGAATGTATTTGTCCACGACTATAGTTGAATGTGGTTTATATTACGGTTTGTTATATATTGCCGTTTATGTAAAACGCATGATCATTGTGTATTTATGATAAAAATGATCAGATTAAACACAAGACAGTAAAAACATTTAAAGAACTTAAAAATACAGTTGAATTATTTTCGGTTCATTAAAATTATTAAGAAACGAAACCGGTATCTTGCAATTAGTGTATAGACAATTGATATACGTATAGCGATCTAATTATAAGAATAGAAACAACATAGATTTAGATACCAGCATTGAAGGCAACACCTCCTTTGGATGTAAAATCAATTTTTGCTGGTATGTTTGCCATAATCCTCTCTAGGTTGATGCAAGAAATTTTTGATTCTTCAGATATTTTTAAAATATTTAATAAACGTAAATATTGTTGTATGTATGGAGGAGATTCTAAAACTGAAGGAAAAGATTTCAATAAAACAGAACGTGGACTTGACAGTCGGAAATCGTGCTGTGAATATACCGAACTGTATCAAGCAGTCAGTTCCGATAGTTCTATATCTTCAATATGATATTTATTTCATTATTTACTTATAATAGCAAATAGTCAATCAATTGATTTTTGTGAAATAGTTTATGAACACTACGGATTTGAGAAGTGACATGTTCGCGAATGAAACAATCCAGAGCTTTGAAAATTAAATGAACTGGTGCGGTAGCTTATCTTCTGACAAAAAATTGATCGTAGAACCAGTAAAAAGAAGTGAAAACGTTGCATTAGCAATTATTACGGCTGCAGTATTATGTTAAATGCGATGTACGAAAAATTTAGGAGATGAAAACGTTCTTTAAATGTTAATGTATGTATTACGAGTTCAACCTTTACCTGCACATACCGGTTCACATACCGCTCCACATACCCAAATTTAGTGGTACGTACGCCAACAGTAGCATGTAGTATGTATATTGTATGGTTTCCGCCACAAACAGTTCTATCTGAATTTAATTAGTTTTGTGTAGGTCATGTTATTAAGAATTAAATGTCCGAAATCAGAGCTAACCACTATTCTTTAACCTCCTCCCTATTTCGAGAAGATTTATTGGATAATCTCAGATGTTCATGCATTAGTAACGAACAAGATATTGATCGCATTGTTTGGCAATGTCCTCTTCACGAATCTCAAAGATCCAAATTGTCTGAGCAACTTAGTAGCTTAAAATTGTTTCTACCAACCACGGTGTCTGTTTTCCTTGTTGAACCCAACATTGAAGCGTTTGCATGTATCGTATTATATTTAAGGTTTATGATGTAGACATGTATCCTATTATTCTTAAAAATATGTAATATAGATGTACAAATAACCCATGAATAGTTCTTTATTAATTCCTTAAATAGTAACTTTACCTTACTGACATAACCTTAAATAGTAAAACCTTAAATTACTATTTAAGGTTTATGATGTAGGCATATATCCTATTATTCTTAAAAATATGTAATATAGATGCATAAATAACTCATGAATTACTATTTAAGGTTTATGATTAAGTACATACACTTTACTGTACAGCAAATAAATCTCATCTGAGATTTGAAAGCTAATAATAAAAAAAACAATGTCGGGATTTGCATAAAAATCCACAACCTAGTAACGATATGAGATTTATCGAGTCTGGAATTTTAAAACTGCGAATCTTGATGGAAAACAAAAATTTTTTGAATCAAATGTCTAGAACAGAAATAAAATAAAAATATATCTTTCTGTTCACATAATTTGAATTAGTCAAAAATAGTGTAACAATATATCCTTAAATCCTACTGTAATAATATCCCTAATCTCTTTACAGTTTTGTATTTCACCCTCTCGCTTTTATCACGAACTCGTAAAATCCGCGATTTAATTATAAGTCAACGAATCGGTAAAAGAATCGTTTTACGGTATGTCGATTGTTACAGTCCGTTTCTCGCGATTAATAAATTTTCTGAAAACCAGAGATCATTTTGCAAAAATCGAAAACTTGTTGCAGGAAATTCTCAGCGCGCACTCGGCTGCAGTCGGCCAAGTACGGATAAGAAATTCCATTAAAATTTGACGAATTTCCAAAGTTTGATATGTTCATTGCAACATGTTGTACTTTCCGCGTCGACTGGCAGGCACGCAATGGTAAACTGCATCGATTGTTATTAGAGGGCCGTATGCACGCGTTCGATTCGCAAAGGTAGCGGCGAGGCGCCCCATTAACCTACAAGAAATGATATCGATCTAACCGTGGTTGACTTACACCAACGCGTGCCTATTATTAACTGGCCCTCACGGGTGGAGGTGTTCTCCTAAGCTAATTACAAAAACAGGGGAAGGGGGCTTGAACGAGAAAAGGGAAAAAAAAGGGGGAGAAAAAAATGTGGTCGTGATCTTATCGGGTCGGTCGACGCGAGAATGAACAAAGCTCGCGCGGCGTTCGCCAAATACTGGCCAGGTGAGTAATTACAGTGCAGGCTTAAAAACGAAGCCGATGCTGACGGCCGCTTCATTTATCACCGCGGTTCATGACTAGTTCATGGTAGGGACGTAAGCATCGGTACACAAAGAGGCAAATGAATTATTGGACAAACAACGGGAAAAGAAAAACGTTACATTTTATCTCGCCGTGTTCCAGTGTGCCCATTCGCGCGATGGCAGGCAAACTCGCAGGCACGGCAAACAGAAATGCGCAAAGGAGAGTCGAACGAACCGCTGTGTCATCAATTTCGGAGCAAGAGAGACTCGAATCGGCGATCAGATTGATCGTAAATATACGATCCGACGTCTTCCATGTTATCTTGCCCATCTGGCAGCTGCGTTTACAGCCACTCGAAGCAACGATTATCTCGGCATAATTTGTTCCACCGAATGTTAGCGACCCGCTATGGCAATGCAATCTAATCGCGATGCCCGCGGTCTGCCATCAAGCTCGCCTTTTTCAGCTCGACGAGAGCTTGATGAAAGTGAACGCGCGATATTCACGAATACTCTCACGTTCCAATTCGAATTTTAACGATGTGCCATTCGGCACGGATTACGATCTTTCGACGCGGATATATAATTAAGATCGATACGATCGGAATGTATTCTGTTATTGAGTCGGCACTGCTTATGGTTGTATCTCTGCGGATCAAGCGAATGAGCTTCGATTTAAACGAGCATCTGTTAAGTCCTCGAATTTCTTAATAGATTCTATCTATAACAACCCTGGTGGAATTTTAGTCAGAAAAGTTCTTGCCCTCGAGTTCCGATGCGAATACATGAGAAAAAAAGAAGTTATTGAAAACAACAATTTTGAGTCGAATAGAATTTATAAAAATGTAAAAATAAGAATTCCGCTATGTATACAGGGTTGGTCGGAATTTGTAATGCAACTGAACAGAGGATTATTCTGCATGAAGAAATAAGAAACAAATTTGGTATAACATTTGTTTATTCGGGGCTCTTATTATATAAATTTTGGAATATCTTTTCTGCGAGAGAACACTTTCACAGCGATTCTATACGATAACAGTTACAAATTCTAGAGGAATAGATATTCTCTTAAGCGAAAGGTATAAGTACTAACGCAGAATTTTTCCGAAACGCGAGTAATCTGCATATTTTGAGCTCTGGTCGCTTCCCGTCGATACGTTTAATAAATAAAAACGTTAGAAGCTAGAAGATGATTTTCAAGGAAAGAGAAGTATGTATTTCTGAATCGAACATGATGTATAGTTTGCAAGTCTAATAGAAGGGAACATATGTTATCAACTTCTATATCCAGAATCTAACACCCGGCCTTACACTGCATGTAAAGCGCGCAATTAATAATTCCGACGAATATCTTCTCAGCATAATAATGGTCACGCTCGTGACGAAAGTTCCGAACGGAGTCTACAAAATGTAAATGTTATTTGTCACGCTTGTATCGAAACGAAATTCTAGCCAATATTCGAGCATTAAATTGAAGTGATATAAATATTCTTTTTCAGAAATGAGAAAGAGAGAGAGAGAGAGAGAGAGAGAGAGAGGAGAGATATAGATCAGGAAAATTCCGATCGCATCTGTCATATATCGCGAAGAAAACGCAACAATGCATCGAGAACGAGAAAAGTGGGCATTTGTACCGAGCATTCCGATATGCCGCAAAACGCCAAAGGCTTGGGCAGCGAACCAGTTAAAATAAAACCGTGTTCTAGTATACTTCGAGTTACATATCGCATACATTTCGGTCCGAGAAACGTCAGAAAGAAAACAGACCCGGCGGGCTACACGTTTCCACAATTACGGCGTATCCGCAAGCACTCCGCGGTCGAGTGCACGGTCAAGAAAGCAGAAATATTTTCGCAACGGCACACACGTATGTCCGAGATCGTTTCATATCTATCGGCAAATGTTTACTCAGCCAAAAACGATCGATCGGTCGCGTCGGAACGATCTCGAAGCGGGATACGCTCGTCCCGGAACAATGTTTGCGTCGCAACTCTTCGACGTCTTCGATGCTTTCTTCGGCTGTTATTCTTGCCAGTCGCTGGTATTCTTGTCGGACGATTCGCGGCCAGAAAAAACCGTTGCGTTTGCTTCTGGTTAAATATGGCTGCGAAGTACACAGTATTTATGTAGCGGTCTGCTCTTAAATGCAACGCCAGACACCGCCGCGACGCTACACGTTTCAATTATTGACCGTAATCGTTCTTATTGTCTACATCGAGATCGTCGCAGCACGGTTTAACAAAGCAACCGTCGCGTCGTCGTCTTAATAATTCGACGAACTCCGATTCGAAGCAACGAATTCTTGTCGCTGATTTCTCCGTCAATGTGCGCTTATCGACAGGTAGCCTGCATTTTTCAACTGGCTCGCCGCGATCGATTATGTTTCGCGGCCAGAAATATTCGCGAACTGTCTGCGAAACGACCTCTTTCCGTTTCCTATTTCTGTCGAAATACGAGATGTGGTCGGGGAGTATGCGGTACGATATTTTTTCTGTTCGCAATGTGATCGATGTTGATCGCCGGGTCACGGTTTATGATTTTAGGAATCGTGGTGACAATTTTAGAAGTGCAGTAATTACTCCTTAATTCGCGCTCAGATTGCGCATAAAAATAGACAAGTCGTTTTTATACTTGTTGACAATCGGTAACTATAAAAATAAATAATCGGTAACAATAGAAATAATCGAATCTCCTCTCCCTGAATTGTCTATTTTTGTGCGCAATCTGAGCGCGAATTAGGGAGAAATTACTGTGTTTGTTGATCGATGTCTTCTATCGTAAGTAATGCTGAATATCTTGGGCTACTTTTAATCATTCTACCTTCCAATCGTGTTAAGAAAATTGCGTCGGTTTCACCTTCCTCGTTGTAAATATTCACACCAATATGAGCGCAATAAATTTTAACGAAAAATAACGAACTCTTTCTAAACTATACCGTGAAAATCTGCGTTTTCCGATTACACATAATTTTATAATCTATGAACAGTTTTTTCTCCGAATAATAGCAGAAACTTTCTCTCATATTTCTTTCGCAGATAGATTTCAAGATAAGATTTTGTCCACAACTCGTTGATCATTTCGCGGTTATGTTATCGCAATGACATTAATTCATATTGCATCTGATACAAATAAATTTCCTGCGTAAAAATGAAAACGATAAAGAGTATAAAGTATTTTCTACTTTTATGTCGGATAACTATCACGATAATCATGATTATGTTCGCCAGTAACAAAAATTGTCTTCGAACTCTGTTACTACTTCCGCTCTGACTTCGAAGGATGCCATTATTGCTGTTCAAAAAAATTTCAATACACTTTCCGGAATGTTAGCAAATAAGCGTCTCCAATTGGGAATTGTAGCGCTCAGTACATTTCTTAAAGCAGCTGTTTCTCTTGCGGCGTAAATTATGCCATAAAAGAAACTGATTTCCGGCGATGTGACCGCCGTTGAACGCGGCACTCGTTTTATGTGAAAAGTTCTCATTCGCGGATGTTACCGAACGAACTTCAACTTTTTGTCCGAGGTCACGAATTATTTCGCCTTCAAGTGACCATACGCAGATAAGAGAAATAACGCGTGACCCGTAATTTGCGCGTTTCCTTTAATGCGAATAACGTTAGCAAAACATTATTTAACGAGGGAAGTTCTGTGAAACGATTCGCACGCAAGGAAACAATTACTTGAGCGTTGAATATGATAAAATAAACCTGTGGAAATTAATAGATAATTGCGAGAGGAATATTTATTTCTCTAGAGCATTTTATTAATAGCTGAGAACCATGTAAGAAATATTCTACTCGATCGCTCGAGAGGTACTTCCCTGTTCGATTAATTGTATTACTCTGTTAAGAAGTCGTAAATTTGTCGTAATTCGATTATTTCGTTTGAACTCCGCGCGTAACGGCCAATCGATCGAAAACACATAGTTTTTAACAACATTACCGCGGCATGACTGACAAATCCCCGGATCAATAAATTTCGTCCGCTAATTGCAGCGCCGTAATATCTTTGGATTACGTTTAACGTGCACGCGTTTTGGGATTGTACAAACTATAAACATCCCGGTGATTTGCCAATCGGTAATGTAATATCGGCTCGCCGGGAAATTTCGGCGGACCGGTGAAATTGAATATTACAAGCGCGAAATAATTGAGAATTTGATGAACCGCGAACAGAAATTCCAACTGACAAAGGGCGACTCGTTCTCACGCGACCGGACAATGTCGTCGCATTTGTCAAAAATGCTGTAATTCACGCCGCATCGATGTTATGTATCCAATGCGAACCCCGTAATAATCGTTACTTACCAATAGCCGTATTTTATTCCCCGGTTTTCGTACCGGATCGCGACAGAATTTTTAATTAACGCATACCACTCAACGTCGCCGCAATAAATTGGCTTACAAATTGATACAATCGGTTTTAATGAAAATGTTAACGTCTACCGCAAAGTGTCGTTTTCGGGGAGAGTAATTTCATGCGGTGTAATTACGAATCGGTATCAATGTACAATTACGAATCAGTATCAATGCACAATCACGAGTAATGATATATACGGTCGCGTGCTTATTAAACACTCGTTAAGATCTTTATTTAATCAAAATCTTGTAAAAAGAACAGAACCTAAAATAATCGTTGACGTTAAGAATCCATTCGAGCAATCTTTCGGCTGTTGAAAAAATTCGAAAGTCTTTTCGACATTTATAACAATGCGATACATAAAATGCATTTGTGACAAAAATTGCAGACAGCAATTTTTTCATATTTTGTAAAGGTATTATATCGATCGTTTATTTCGAAAGTGGTGTAAGTCCATTTTTAAAAAAATAAGATATCACATAATTTGTGATTAATTTAGACCTTTTCATCTATAGCTGGTTAATATTTAATATCTTATAAAATGCCAAATGCTTCGTTCAATTTAAAATTGCCCAATAAAAGTGTGAGTCCAATAATAGAAAGGTTAAAAGCGTTTAGGTATTTAAGAAGATTTAAATATAGTCGGGGCTCTAAATGTGGGTGTTATTCACGCCTTTGAAATCAAAATCAAATCAATCTCCTTTCTCTTGTAGGAATTTATTAGAGACAAAGAAGTGTTAATCAACGTGTCTAGCTGTGAAATAAATCGTAATGCAAGACGTTAATCGCATAATTGTTTATCTTTTGAACCTTGATTGTCGCGTTGAACATTATACCATCTCATTCAAGTAGAAAATGCAACGGAGTATACAAATGTTATGCGGGAAATACATCGTTTGAAATTTTCTACAGTATCGAGAGCACAAAAGTTCGCGGTACGACAATGTAAATTTTGAGGTATACGCAGACGGAAATTTTCGAGGAGCAACAGCACTAATTGTTTGGGATCTGTTGCGGGAGCCACTAGTGCGCGAAGTTGGAAATCGCAATGCGGCGACATAACCTGCGAAGCGAGTTCCAAAACTTTTATAACTGCGCTCTGATTGCAGTGAAATGTTGCTAGCTTTCACTTACAGCTCGTAATCTTGCCGTTAAAACGGATTATACCGTCATTCTGAGTGTTTACAATATTAAGAACGAACTAGTCCAGTTTAAGGGATCATTATACTAGCTTAACCATGCTGTTGGCAAGCGTGGTCATTATCGCATCCTCAACGCGAGCACCTCTCGTAAACCTACGCATAAATGTCACCGCAAATCATCATCTCCTGATCATTAATTTCACGCGTCGATATTTTCAATAGAATAACGATCCTATTAAGCTGGTTTTTTTTTCTCGTTCAAAGTTCCGATTACAACACTCATTTAAGTACTTCTTACGTAGCAATCTGGTCGATGCCTTAACGGATGCAAAGTTTACAACCCCATTGAAATGACTAGAAAACAGGCTTAGGATTATTTCTTTGCTAAACGCTTCTTACGCTTTGAGAATTATGTAATTATAATTCCAACCCAAGTGAAAAATATATTATAAAATTTATATATAGATTATATTACTGCAGACATTTAATATCTGCAGTAATACCTGGAATTATTCAGCTTCTTTCATATTTTAATCAAATTACACATTGATAAATTAGTAGAAACATTGCCAGGCTTGACATAATTAATTTATATTTTTGAATTGACTAATATGCTAACCTTTAATTTCCTCAATTAAATGAACTTGTGCCATCTTCAAAATAAACGGTCCATATGTATCCGCATATAATACGAATTATTTTCGAACTATATGTATCATTAATTGATATATATCTGAATAAATAAATTCGTACTTTAATTCGGTTTTATCAGTAAAACCAATGTACCTATAAAATATTGCGAATATATGTATGGATAATACTATGTAAAATATGGAGATATATATATATATATATATAAAATACAAAAAAAACTGTGTAGATTCTTTAAGTTTATAAAGCTGACGTTTCCTCTCATTTGGCACCAGACTACCATACTTACATGAATTTATTGTGAAATATATTGGTTTTAATATTTCTGTAATCTGGAAACAATAATATTCGCTGTTATACTTTGCATCCCGTTGATTCTAAGCAAATTCATCTGTTGACGATTTAGTCAGGAGACTGTTTATGCAGTACTTGGCGGGGGATTAATATCATTCAGTCGATAGTTGACGATGTTACACCTCTGATGCGCTTGGTACGTTGCTGTTTCGTCTGTATCCGACAGCTAGACTCATTGATCAGGGTGGAAGTATTAATTAGATAGGTGCAGCTCGCCTCCAATGATCTGCGGGAAATAACCCATACACAGTTCGCTAAAGGTACCGGAACCTTCTGTGCTACTGTGCGACGAATGTTAACTACTGTGTAACCAGCGTTTCTAATAGGTACACAAGAGGGACGTAAATTGGATTAGCCAACGTTTTCACACAAACGTTCGAAAACATTTTTTTCGAAGCTCATCTTTCATCCCGAGTGTCATGCGACTTTTATGGGGCACTATTTTTCTTCGAGCATCATCGACAAATATTTTTGATACATGTATCATCGTCGACAACACGTGAACCTGAGTGTAAAGGTACAGATCGTAATTAGCGAATTAAAAATTCGACGTGGCAAGCTCACACATTTACATGTAATAACGAAATGAGATCGACCGTTCCACGATGTTTGCAACACCCCAATAACCATCAAACACATTATCCTTGATTGCCCTAAATTTTCGCCGGCTCGTCGGAGGAACCGCCTCGAAGCAACGTTAAAAAGCAATCTCGCAAACAACTATAAGATTATAACGTTCCTCAAAGAAAATCATTTCGAAGACGAAATAACTTGGAAGTGCAGTTACTTATTAGATTGCCGGTGTTTTCATTTCCGTACATTATTTTATAATGGCTGGAATTACCTGGGAACCTATTTTCCTGGACAAGATAAAATTCTTCTACGAAAGAGATTTTATATCTCGTATTATAAATTTATAATAAAATTTCTAGTACGAATTACAAATGTATAATAAAATTTCTAGTACGAATTATAAATTTATAATAAAATTTATATAATAATTATATATTAGTTGCACAAAAGATCCTAGAATAATAATACTTGATCCATTTTGTAAAACAAATGATAAAAACTGAAGTAAGGACAAAATATCTTTCATTGACTGCAAAATTCCTTATACTTTCACAATCTATTATTCAAATACTTTGTGAAGCCATTGCAATTGTTGTTCATCGAATAGAAATGGAAAAGTTAATCTTGTTCGTCTAACTTCCCATGAAAAATTCCTGCACCTTATGTTACCAGTATATGTATGGTTACTATTAATGTATAAGAGTTTAGTCTAGAGCCAGTAGTATAGTAATTACCTATGTTTCAGTGGCCCTTAAAAGCTATTACAAGTTATCAACCTGAGTTAACTTCGTTTGTTACCGTTATAGCAAAGCACGTTAGAGGACCAATCTGTTCTATGATAAGGTTATCGTAACTGGCGGTGTGAATAAATCCCCGCCGACTAATACCATCAGTTTTTTAACATCAGATGCATCTATCAACAAAGAAATCAATTCCCATGTCTCTGTAAAAATTACGACAGTACATCTGAAAATATATTACGTAACTTCTATCGCAATATACTTGCGAACAAATGAATCAATTCAACAGTCTCTGATTTCAGTTAAAACAAAAAATGCCATTTTCTAGTGTTAAAAAACAAAATAAAAGGAAGCTGCAATAGAGGAGCTTGTAATCTAACATCCTGGCATCACAATTGTAAAATCAGAGTTTATCGGACCTAAAATCTCGGTTAAAAAATCTATTATAAATTTATGGAATATCAATTGCATTAACGGAACCCGATCCAAACTTCACAATATAATAGACAATATTTATGAAAAACGATCATTTGGTGTAATACATTTTTATATAAAATTCAAGGCTTTACCGAATACGAGAAGGAATATTAACTATTCCATTAAAAACAATCAAGGGTGACCTTCGCATCTAGATAAAAAGAAACAAAATAACATAAAACTGATTAGAGTACTGTTTTCCATTAATAACTCGTAAACAAAATCAAGAATCACCCATTTCCGGATGTTAATATAATTATGGGACACCCTGTAGTTTTCTATTATAGTTACTCATGTCAATATGAATGTTAATTATATTTTAAAATATAAGTCACATGTTAATCATATTCTAAAATATAAGTCACATGTTAATTATATTCTAAAATATGTATAAATGACATGTTAGTTATATTCTAAACTATCAATCAACTGTTAATTATATTTAAAAATATAAGTCACACGTTAATCATATTCTAAAATAAAAGTCACACCTTACTTATATTCTAAAATATAAGTCACATGTCAATTATATTCTAAAATATAAATCACGTGTCAGTTATATTCTAAAATATCTCTCTCTCTCAATCAAATGTTAATTATATTCTAAAATATAAGCCACATATTAATGATATTCAAAAATATGTATAAATGACATGTTAGTTATATTCTAAAATATCAATCAAATGTTAATTATATTTAAAAATATAAGTCACACGTTAATCATATTCTAAAATGAAAGTCACACCTTACTTATATTCTAAAATATATAAGTCACATGTCAATTATATTCTAAAATATAAATCACGTGTCAGTTATATTCTAAAATATCTCTCTCTCTCAATCAAATGTTAATTATATTCTAAAATATAAGCCACATATTAATGATATTCAAAAATATATATAAATGACATGTTAGTTATATTATAAAATATCAATCAAATGTTAATTATATTTAAAAATATAAGTCACACGTTAATCATATTCTAAAATGAAAGTCACATGTTACTTATATTCTAAAATATATAAGTCACATGTCAATTATATTCTAAAATATAAATCACGTGTTAGTTATATTCTAAAATATCAATCAAATGTTAATTATATCCTAAAATATATAAGTCACGTGTTAATCATAGTTTAGTTTGTCGTAAGACATATGATTCCTGATGACCTCGCGGTTAATGCGACCACGCTAAAATAAACAAACAGCAGAGGGCATCGAGTGTCAAACGGTCAAGGTAAGCCTCGAGAACTGCGTCCGAAAAAAACTCGGACGTGGGCACGGCGAGGGTTAATAGAGGGATTCGGTGCAATCCTTCTCGTTTAATGGTGTACATAAAAAATGATTGTCGGTTACGCGTATTTTCCGGGGATCAGAAGAACGGAAATTGCGATAAAGTAATACAGAGGAACACATTCTACGGAAAGTAGGAAGCTTATCAGTAGGTGTAAACAGTGTATCTCTGGGACGCGAAAGGATTCCTGTGTATACGTCTTAGGTCCAATCCGCGGGATCGTCAATAAAACGTCGGATCTCTTAGCTCGAAACATTCAGGGACGTTCAGGTATCCTTTGTTGAAGATGAGATCACGTAAAATCGCGATGGGATCGGTTTTAAGGAGCGCCTGTGCCCGGCACGGTTTGTGTTTAGATTTTTATGGAGCTTTACCGGATAATCTCGAGCGAAATACCCCTTTCCCTGACGAATGCCCGCATAAACTGGTAAACACCGATAGCCCTTTTTAAATTGGATTCTCATTCTTAAACTACGGAGCTGCCGGGGATTACCCGGTTACGTCTGGGGAGCCGAGAATCAAAGTAACGCGGCTTTATTACTGTCCGTAAAAGGAAACCGATCCGGTTAAATTATACGGAAAAGAAATTGAAAAAAAAAACGGAAGCTCGAACACGCTGCGCGATCGTTCCCCCGAAAAACCGAGAGACTTCGCGGATGAATGCGCACGACAGGTTTTGTACTGGGTTAAATATCATTCGGATTGCGATGGCATAATTTCTCTGCTTTTTTGTAAACTACTATTGATTTATAAAGTGATTGAATCTACATATACATATATATATATATATATTTACAATTTTTCTTCTAAGAAAGATTGTAAAGTTCGAACGAGAAAGGGAGAAAATTCCAATTTTATTGCTGTATTTGATTTCTTGATTTTCCATGCTGTTAATGCGTAAATAAATAATACATATTAATGAAATATTTGCATTTTATATATACGAATATTCTCTTAAAGGAAAATTTGAATTTCGTATGACGCAGGTATGGAAAATTTCCTATTTAATTTTCCAACTTGATCTTCTATGCAAATATCATTCATATCGTAGGAATTACATGTACATATCATAATTACATATGTATACATTATATACATTATTTTCTTGCTAAGGGAATATTTGAATTTCAGACGAAATTGGTACCTATTTAATTTTCCTATTTGATCTTATATACGAATATCGTTAATTGTTACAGGAAATCAATGTACGTACTGAAGTGGTGCATGTAGATGAGATTACCGACTTTCAAAATAGAATTTAATTAGGAAAGAAAAATCGAAGCTCATTTATCTAAGCGGCATGTTCTTTTAATATCGCAGCAGTCGTGCCGCTAATTTTGTGAATAGTTTATTGTAATTTACGTGGTGTTACTGATGGTACGATAACCCGACGTGGTCGAGAAAAAAACGTGTAATTGTAACTTGGATAATGAATTAATGTGAAGTTTAAGTTTTAGTAAATGCATGCGTACTTATTAGCAAATGAAATTCGGTATGGAAAGGTCAATAATTACGGATATTAAAATGCTGAACCATATTGTTAAACATCACCTACGCTTAAACAAAGCGCTTTGGCTAATCGAAATTGTTGGCAATTCAAATATTGGAGCAACTAGTCCGCGATAATTATTAATTTGCCCAAATTAACTCTTCGAAACTCATTCTTCCTCGATGCAAGTTGTATTAAAGAAATATTTATTGAAAGTGACTGTAATTTCTGGAAATTAATTATATTATTGCGTTTCAAGACGATATAGCTAATTAAATAAATGTAATATTTTAATATTATATAGTATTTAATATTATAAAATATTATATTACTTATTATTAATATACAATATTGTAAAATATTATAGAATATTTAATATTATAAAATATTGTAATAGTAATATAAAAAATATTATTTACTATCGTAATAACATGTATAAACCATAATCTATTTTAAAATCTATAACACTGCCAGCTATTACAACGTATCTGCGATACTTCGACATAACATGTCAAGATACAAAAATGTAAATTTTTAGAAAAGTTATTTGGAGAGAAACTTCTCGACAATTTCCAAGCGACAAGTGTGATATTTTTAATTTCGTTTGGTACCATTCGAATTGTTATAACTTCGTATCCGATTACGTAGCATGATCGTCGTAAAAAATTCCGTATTAAATGATGCACGAAAGTAACGACCGTTTATTGATATTATCGAACGACGGTAATCCGTTGATTATGAGTGCTATGTGACGCTCCAGAGAACGAATGGAAGGAATTCGAGGAGAGGCATGACGCGACAGCGGAAACGAGAGGAACAAAACGTCGCGAAGCAATCACGATTCTCGTTTTTCGTATCGTGATATCGCTCATTTATACGATTCCGAGGTCCAGTCGTAATCGCAAGCAGCTCGTTAACGCGCTGCTTGATCTGGTCGAGAGATGACTTCGCGCCGATAAAAAGCTAATAATGCCGACCTTTAATAAGCGCCGGTGCATAATTTACCCACGGGAACTCTCTACCCCTACCCGAATCACTCTTTCCCCCTTTGTTTCTCTCTTTCTCTCTCTCTCTCTCTCTCTCTCTCTCTCTCGTTGCTTCCCCTCTGTTTGCTTATTTCTGACGATGACGTGTTTTCCCCGGTCTTCGTCGTCGAAAGAGAGCGCCCCTTTCCGATAGTCTCGGGGAGAAATTAATTAACGCGATCTCAGTGTTTGCATACATAATTCGGAAAATTTCTCAGATGTTATATCGATAGAATTTTGCAATTTACATTTTCCTTCCAGATAGGTTTTAAAAGGGTCGATCATTTACATTGCAAATTCGCATCACCGCGAGCCGACTTCGTCAAGCATTACTTGATTAACCCTGTATGATATTTTTCTCAGTGAATTTACGTAACACCATGTGCCAACATCTATTGCATTTTCATTATTACACTAGCGTCCTTCGATCTCAATTTTCGCTGCGGCGAGAGATGAAAGGATCTTATTAGACACGAACTTGCAACATAATTCATGATACGGTTCATGAATTCATTATATTATTTACGAGTTAAGGATAATATTATTAAAGCTAAACAATTATCGTTTATTGCCTTGAATATTTTCTACTTTTGCTTCTTTTTTTTTGGTATACCGAAGCCAAAAGAGATTGGATTCCTTTTGCAGTCAAAGTTTAATTGCTCATATTTGTATTATTTTCTTTACTGAGACTAACGATAAGATATCAATGCTAATGAAAGAAGAACAAAATTCGTTTTTCTTCGAGTTCTATCACGACGCCAATATACCGGTTATTCTTGTGAAAATGATTGTAACAGTTAACAATAATTATTGAAGAATCTGTCGAATCTTAAACGATGCTTTACAAAATTGACCACCGAGTGCAACTTAAAATGCTTCCACGCAAATGCTCATCATTGAAATTACTCAAATCAATTCATCGCGTTCCAATTCCCTCGAAGCAATTTATAAATTCCGGCACCGTGAAAGGTAATAAATCCGAAAGAAACAAGATTGACCCGAGCATGCAAATGACAAGCACCGTGAACACTTTATTCACAGAAGTGTAAACAAATTCGCCAGTCGGTAAACCGATATTTCATCCGCGCTGACCTAAAAATTTGCATTCCGGCGCATACATAACAGAGGAATCATTAAAATTCGAAACGCCGGAAAAGAAATTGGAAACTGTGTGTGAATAACAGCGTAATTACATTTATCCGGCTATATAAACGAGTTGTTCGCGTCAGCCGACGTGAACGTGCACATCTTTAAACAAGCCGCGTGTAAACATATACGTGTGTGCGTACGTAAGTAGCTCGTTACCCGAAGTTGGAGTAACAGTATTGAAGTACCGAGATTGTGTTCCCGGCAATTTAGCGATATCAACAATTGAATAACACACACGCCGCGAATGCCGAAAAAACGGGCCGCTGCGATATTTACGGTCCATGACGGCGGAATGCGGTTGGATGAATCGCGTTATTAAGACTGAAAATCGTAACATGCTCTACTTGGCAAATGATTACCAGAGTCGCGTTGTATGTGTCTACACATTCGACAGCGAATGAAACCCAATTCCAATCGATTTGCCCTACATATTTTCAGTACTAATATCCACATCGTTGGATATATTATTTGTGTAAACATCTGAATGGGTTAGATTCATAGTGGCGCAAGTCATATTTTCCTTATTCTGAGAAACAAGAAGAGTTATTGTTCACTAACATTTGCATTGTTCAGCGACCAAATTTATTGCTAAGATAATTCAGAGTTAAGTTAATTTATAGTAACTCTATAATTTATTTCATTCGTCTCTTTAACATTTTGGCGTATAAAGATTATATTTTAGGACATACGAAGTTGCTTGAAATGATCTGAGGAACCCGCCATTTCCGGATTGCGAGACATTTTTGAGACACCCTGTATAATGTACAGTTTTTCTCAGGTGACTTTAGCTCGAACAAGAAGCTTCCAAGCTTGTTCTTAGGTACTATTCTGGGATTCCTGGAAATAGTATTTGTCGAAAGATCCATGAGAGAGTTTAGAATCAACGGTAATAAATAATAATAAAAGCTTGGATTTATAATGCAAGCTGCAATTAAATTTAGACTTCGATCGTCTAGAAATACTGGTTTAGAATGCGATTCCTTGCATTAGGAACACTATAAAACCACAGTTATTGCTGCCTTTTAATCGCAATTATTCCAGATACTTTGAGATTGTGCAAACAACAAATATTCTTAAAACAGATATATCTTTTGTAATCATAGAAGTACCGAAACTGCAATTAATAAATGCTTACAGAATATTATTCGTATCATTTCCGTTTCTTCCAATTGTTTCGTTTGTGCGAGAATTTATGAAAAAGTTGATCGTACCGTGAAAATAAGAAATATTAAAAATTCTGTGAAAAATTTTAATAATATGCAGCTCTAATCACGGAAGTAACTGTTCCTAGTAAGATTGATTTTAATTAATCTTAATTTGATAATAATTAATTTTAATTTTTGATAATTATTTGTGGCTTCACTCACAGTAGTACTCGAGCCGTACTCGACTACTCGCAAACACATTTAAGACATTAACGTGTCGTTTGCCACGTTGATCACATATTAGTGACACTAATTCTTGTCTAGTTTCCAAGAGTCATATTTATTGTAATATATTCGAACAAACTGAACGTAACTAAATTAAATTATTTCACTTCCACAGGAATTTTCGAGTCGAATTTCGGCACTTAAAGTGCCGTCACAATGTTCAGGGGGTGTTCCGATCAAATTACTTTGTTCCTATATAGTTCCCACATTAAACAATCCGAGGCACTTGTAATTTTCTAAGCGGGACAGCATATTCTCGTTCCGAAAAACGCGGCGCGGGAGTTTAAAACGATTTCATAGTGACACACGCGACGTAATTGACAGTTCAACAAAAATATATCGTAAAGCGACGTGGCACGGTATGCGTGCCGCATATCTTCCATTTCCATTTTTGCCAACAAATGCGAGCAATTTTTACCGCGAGTCGTTCTCTGGGAAACGCTGCATCGCCGAGCGAAATTATTTCCCGCGCGTCGTGTGTCCACTCTGTAATTCTCGGCGATTGTTTCTACAATCACGACTGCATGTTAAAAAACAACGTTATAATTGGAACACGCTCGGACGCCGGGGCACGGCGGCAGAATCGGATCGGATCGGATCGGATCGAATGACGGTGATCAATCTCACGTGGAAGCATCGTCTGAAAAGAACCGGAAACGACCGGCAGCGGCAGCCGCGGGATCCGTGAACCGCTGCGCCGCGCCGATGTGTACTTACACGTGCAGGTGTATGCATCTGTGGCGGCGACAAGCCGGCGCCACGTCTCCGCCATGTGTTTAGTTTTAAGGCGTAAGAATGTTTGGACGAATGGGCCGGGCTGCATGCTGTGCGTTAGCGTCGAGCGAATGTCTAGACGATTGGTTTGAGTGTCGCGTAGAATGAATGCGTCTAGCCAGGACAGAGTGAAAGCGAACCGTGAGAATGAGAAAGAATGATCTGGATGGGATGCATCGGTGAGCGAATGGTTAGTTCAGTAAGAACCCTCATCGGGAACGGTACGCGAGCGTCGCGGGTTTAGTTCCGATTGTAAATAAAGATAGTCTAATTGTAACCGGGTTCAATTCTCTCTTCCCGTCGCCGATCCCACCTCCTCATTGGTGACACCGACGTGATCTAAAGGAAGCGAACGACACGAATTTTGCAGTCGCATTTCGTTCGTGGTTTCGTGGCAGTGGATCGGGAGTTTTCGGAAGAGAACACGGACATTCGCACGTTTATCCGGTACGATGGCATCCCCGCCCGCATCGACAGTCAGCCGCGTCGCGGTGAAAATACCGGAATTTTCGCCGACCGACCCCGAGCTGTGGTTCGCGATGGTCGAGGCGAGTTTCGAGACGAGCGGCGTTACGACCGAAAAGACGAAGTTCGGGTACGTCCTGGGCGCGCTCAAACCACAATACGCGGCCGAGGTCCGCGAAATCATCTTGAATCCCCCGGCTGAGCCGTTCACTAGGCTCAAGACAGAGCTGATAAGGCGGATCGGGGCGTCGCAGGAGCAGAAGACTCGGCGTCTCCTCGAGCACGAGGAGATGGGCGACCGCAAACCGTCGCAGTTCTTACGCCACCTGCGGACCTTGGGAGGAACAGCCGTGTCGAAGGAGATACTGCGTACCTTGTGGTTGGGCCGGCTCCCCGCGAGCATGCAGGTCATCCTGGCGACGCAGCGAGACGTCGAGCTCGACCGAGTGGCCGACTTGGCCGACACCATCGCTGACACGATGGGCCCACGCACGCGGGTAGCCGAGGCCTCTGCGGGTGCCGTCGCACGGCCGTCGAGGGATATGTGCGAAGTCGAGGAACAACTGTGCTCGAAGATGGCACAGCTCACGGCGACGTTTCGGCAGGAGCTCGCAGCAATTCGTCGCGAGATAAACCCCGGTCCGCGTTTTTCCCAACGGCGACCATCCACCCCGGGCCGAGCGCGATCGCTATCCCGAGAACGACGAACCGCGCTACGAGGCGGGAAGTGTTTTTACCACTACAAGTTCGGCGCGAACGCGTTCCGTTGCGAACACCCATGCAATTGGTCCGCGTCGGGAAACGAGATGGGCAGTCGTTAATGACGGCCAGCGACCACTGCCCACCATCGCGCCGTTTGTTCGTCACCGATCGAGTAACGAGAACGCAGTTTTTAATCGACACCGGTGCCGATCTCTGCGTTTTTCCTCGATCGAAAACTCGCGGGTTCCGCGAACGCGCATCTTACGCTTTATATGCGGCGAACGGGTCGGAAATTGCCACGTACGGGACGGTTACGCTGAGCCTCGACTTCGGGCTCCGTCGCGCTTTCGTATGGCGTTTCGTGGTGGCCGACGTGTCAAAGCCGATTATAGGCGTAGATTTCCTCGCGCATTACGAACTATTGGTGGACGTCGGAAAGTGCAAACTTTTAGACCAGGTGACGTCGATGACGGTGCCGGGACGCTCAGTGCGCGAGTGCGGGCCATCGGCGCCCTCGGTGAAGACAATTTTCGGTGATTCGAAATTCCACGAATTGCTGCAACGTTTCCCGAACATTACGCGACCAGTGGGGACACCCGTGCAAGTGCAACATGAAACGGTGCACTACATCCGCACAACGCCGGGTCCGCCTGTGGCTTGTAGGCCCCGGCGTCTCGCGCCGGATCGTTTGAGGCACGCGCGACAAGAATTCGAGACGATGATGCGTCTCGGCATCGCGCGACCGTCGGAAAGTGCGTGGTCATCGCCTCTCCATATGGTGCCCAAAAAAGAACAGGACGCTTGGCGACCGTGCGGGGATTACCGAGCTTTAAATGCGCGCACGGTGCCGGATAGGTACCCCGTGAAGCACATCGAGGACTTTTCTCACGCGCTTCACGGGAAGACGGTGTTCTCCACAATAGATCTGGCGCGCGCGTATAACCAGATTCCAGTGGCCACAGAGGACATCGCCAAAACCGCGATAACCACCCCTTTCGGACTATTCGAGTTCCCCTGTATGTCGTTCGGATTGCGAAACGCGGCACAAACGTTTCAACGTTTCATCGACGAGGTGCTGCGCGGCTTGGATTTTGTGTACGCGTACATCGACGACATACTGGTGGCATCGTCGACAGAAGAGGAGCACTTGCGCCACTTGGAGGAAGTTTTTTCACGCCTCGACAAGTACGGCGTGACCGTCAACGGGGCGAAATGCATTTTCGGCCAGGCGCAGGTTAAATTCCTGGGGTTCACCGTATCGTCCAAAGGCACCAGCCCGTTGGAATCAAAGGTGGAGGCGATCACCAACTACCCCCAACCGACCACCGCAAAACGGCTGAGGCAGTTCCTGGGCATGCTAAATTTCTATAGGCGTTTCATGCCCAGGGCTGCGCAGGTACAAGCGCCCCTCAATAACCTACTGCACGACGGCATCAAGGGTAACGCCAAGTTGGCGTGGACCGAGGAAGCTACCGCGGCTTTCGCCGAGGCGAAGGACAGTTTGAGGCAGGCGGCGTTATTGTCGCATCCGAGGGACGACGCGCCACTCGCCTTGTTCTGCGACGCGTCCGATTTTGCTGCAGGTGCGGCACTGCAGCAGCGGGTCGGAAAGGATTGGCAGCCGGTGGCTTTCTTCTCCAGGAAGCTCAGCGCCGCCGAGCGGAATTACGGCGCGTACGACCGGGAAATGTTGGCCATTTACTCGGCAATCAAGCATTTCCGACACATGGTGGAGGGGCGAACATTCACCATCTACACGGACCACAAACCGTTGACATTCGCCTTCCAACAAAAGCCCGAGAAATGTTCTCCCAGGCAATTTAGATACCTGGATTTCATCGGGCAGTTCACCACCGACATCCGCCACATCGCCGGGAAGGACAACGTCGTCGCCGACGCGCTATCCAGGTTGGAAGAAGTGGTAGAGTCTTTCAGCTACACCGATTTGGCGGAGTCTCAGCAGCGCGACGCGGAACTTCAGGCGTACATGAGCGGGAGAATAAAAAACAATTTACGTCTAAAACGGATACGCCCGCCCGATTCGAACACTGAAGTGATCTGTGACGTGTCTACCGGGATTGCGCGACCTTTCGTCACGGGACAATTCAGGCGAGCCGCATTCGACTCGATGCACCGCTTGGCGCATCCAGGCGTTAAAGCAACGGTGAGACTCGTGACGGAACGATATGTGTGGCCGTCCGTCAAAGCCGATTGCCGGAGTTGGGCTCGCGGTTGCGTTCCGTGCCAGCGCGCCAAAATAAACAAGCACGTTTTCGCGCCGCCGGGAAGTTTCGACGCGCCGACCGGAAGATTCGAGCACGTGCACATAGACATTGTAGTTCTTCCGGTCTCAGAGGGGTTCAGGTACTGTTTAACCTGCGTCGACCGTTTTACGCGCTGGCCCGAGGCTTTCCCAATTCGGGACCAAGAAGCTTCGACCGTGGCACGCGCCTTTTACGAGGGTTGGATTTCACGGTTCGGAACCCCGTTGCGCGTGACGACCGACCAGGGTCGACAATTCGAGTCGCGCTTGTTTCAGGCATTGTCACAGTTAACAGGTGCAGCCCACTGGCGGACAACGGCCTATCACCCGGCGGCAAACGGAATGGTGGAGAGATTCCACCGCCAATTTAAGGCAGCAATCCGTTGCCAGCAAAACGTCAGCTGGACAAAGGTTCTTCCCACCATCTTGCTGGGCATCCGCGCAGCCTGGAGGGAGGACTTACAATCCACCGCAGCTGAGCTGGTCTACGGCGAGACACTGCGCCTACCAGGGGAATTCCTGGTCCCACAGAGAGCGGAGTCGCTGCCGCTGCCAGGGGATTTTGTCGCGGGATTACGAAAGCATTTCGCGACCCTCGCCCCAACGCCTGGCAGCAATCACTCGACGAAACGAGTTTTCGTTTTCAAGGACCTCGCCACGGCAGAGCATGTGTTCGTGCGGAACGACGCCGTGCGAGGAATCCTCCAGCCGCCATACGACGGCCCATACAGGGTCCTCGAGCGAGGGGACCGGACTTACTCCCTCAGTATCCGGGACAAGGCGGTCACAGTGACCATAGATCGCCTAAAGCCGGCGTACTTGCTGGCTACAGATCCAGCACCGCCGACGATACCAGGGGCAACACAGCCAGCGTTACCTGGAGAGTCCGAGGGGCCACCAACACCATCATCACCACCCACTCCGAGCGAGTTTACGGGGCAGCCGCCCCAACCATCGCCACCATCTCGGGGTCCGGCGGTGCCGCCCCCCATAGTAGTACCACCAGGTGCGGGTTTACGCACCACACGGTCCGGAAGAAGAGTGCGTTTCCCGGACCGATTGCAAGTTTCGTGATCGAGTCAATCACTGGCGGGGGGGTGATGTGGCGGCGACAAGCCGGCGCCACGTCTCCGCCATGTGTTTAGTTTTAAGGCGTAAGAATGTTTGGACGAATGGGCCGGGCTGCATGCTGTGCGTTAGCGTCGAGCGAATGTCTAGACGATTGGTTTGAGTGTCGCGTAGAATGAATGCGTCTAGCCAGGACAGAGTGAAAGCGAACCGTGAGAATGAGAAAGAATGATCTGGATGGGATGCATCGGTGAGCGAATGGTTAGTTCAGTAAGAACCCTCATCGGGAACGGTACGCGAGCGTCGCGGGTTTAGTTCCGATTGTAAATAAAGATAGTCTAATTGTAACCGGGTTCAATTCTCTCTTCCCGTCGCCGATCCCACCTCCTCACATCCATTACGGCATCTCTTCATAATTCGATCGTTAATTATAGCGATCCAATTTCGCGCTTGTTCCGTCGGCTACAGACGAAACGGCCAAGTGAATTTCAGAACGCCCACTCGTGTTGGCGTCCGATCGGCCCCGTCTCATTAAGAGGGACCGACGGGTAAATCACGATGAAAGGCATAATCGCGCGGGGAACGGCAAGCGTTACGCAAAAGCCAAAGCCGAGGCAAATGCTCCAGCGAGGAAACCTTTGAAACGGCCACCGACCGGCCCCCGGAGCGCCTCGAAAGAAGGCAGCCCACTCGATCATCCGGTTCCCGGGATGGATTATCTAATGTCGGATTATGACATTGGAAAATTGGGTCGTGCTACCACGTGTGATTCGTCACCGTTCCTGGCCACTGTGTAACCGTGTCCCACGAGTCTACCCGGTAAGATCGGATACCGGATATTCGAGGAACGCCTGTAGCGTTAACTAACACGACTGACTGTCACTCCCCCATGGGACACCGTGGTCAAGCATTACTGCGATATCGCGCGATACGTTCCACCTTCGTCTCGTTCGCGGGAGCAGCCCACTTGCCCGCCGGACTTAGTTAATATTGGCTGAGTGGATGAGTTTTCAGACAGCCCTGACGTATTACGGATATCTATGTAAAATTAAAGACAGTTCTTTTTTATTTGTGTCAATTCTGAACGTTGATAATGATACATCGATGTCTCGAAAATATGGAGCGTATTTTTAGCTGCGCCTAGCTTTCCGTCATTCATACGTACAAAATGTGTAGTTTCTGCATTACCCCTAGTAACAATTGCTTCATGATTTTTACAAAATCTGTAATTCGTAGCTATAGATTTTTTATCAAATTTTTCGGTATTCTTTAAATATATTAATATGTTGAAAATAATGGATCGATGTTCTCCAATTCTTTCGATATCTCCGTCATTTGAAATTGTACCTAATTAACCCTTTGACTACTGTTGGCGCCTATTGGCGTCCGAAACATGTTGGCTTCCCGGTACCTATTGGCGTCCTATTTTTTCATTTATTCGATTTAGCGGTATATAACACATTTATATTATATAACTATGTATCTGGAAGAAATTTAACATTTCGTAAATTTCATTTAAATTTAATAAAACAAATATTAAGAAGATACAGCTTAGATGAAACTAATGGATCTAAATTAAGAGGTAAAGAGATACTAACAACGAACCTTTTCGTTTGACTCAAAAGCATTTTCCGTCTCCATATGAAAGCAATACAGCAATTCGGAAAAGTGCGTTTACAAGGCGTAAATGTGTAGTGTGTGTAAAAAATGATAAGAGAAAGGTTACACATCACGAATGCAGAAAATGTAATGTAGGATTATGTGTTCATCCATGTTTTGAAATGTATCGTACGTTATTATATTACTAAATTTGATTATTAAATATTGTAAAAAATGCTTGAAATTAATGTTCACTTCAAGTAATATTGGTTTGATGTAATAGAATTCAGTATTTTGAATATTTTAATATACTTCCTCAGAAATGCGTGTCTGACGAAAAACTTCGCCGTACCCAGTGGACGTCGCGAGTAAATTCGTACCGTACCGTACGGCCGGTGCGTGCCAAAGTCTGCCGTAGTTTTTAAAAGTTTGTAATTCTTAGATGTCTTAATTTTTTCAACAATAGTAAAAAAAAATCCAAAAATCATTGGATTCGTAACACGTTACTAGCCTGCAAATAAAAATGTCATTCGTCTAAATAAATTGAAAATGATATATCGACGTTCCTCGATTCTTTTCATCTTTCTGTTCATTTAAATTGCCACTATTTTTTTGTTAAAGCATGTCTATAACAAATAAAAAAATGTCTATTCTAAACTTCATCGACAGGCTGGAAAAGTTTTTACGATGAAAATTAAATATTATAAATATTCTGCGAAACAACAGATAAAAGCAACACGTAAAATATTTTATAATTAGTAATTTTAATTATTTGTCCCTAAAAATAGTTTAACAATGAGTAATACACTGTCAGAATTAATTTTCATGCGGAAAACCGTAATAATCCATCAGTGTTAAACTTTTATATCAATTACGAACTTGCATTTCAACTCAGCAGTCTCTGGAAAAGAACAAATAATATATTTGAAACTGACAGTGAGTCAAGTGAAATATTTTCAACTAAAAAGCTCAACTGAACAGTAATCAAATAAACGTTTATTAATATTCTTCCATTCCATTCCATTTTATGCTTTACAAGTGTGAACGGTGCGACGTCGTGTAACGACGATTTTTTTTGTTTAAACGAGCGACTTTAACACGTTTAGCGCCCAACACAATCAACCATTAAAATTCCCTCGAAGTGAAAGCAATTTAATTAATTACACCGAAACTAGAAAGTTAAAATTGATCAGAATGGATGACATTGGAACTCTTTTGCATCCTAAACATCCTAGTCAAATTCAGTTTGTTCGAACATGTTACAATGAAAATGAATTTTCAAAATTGGTCAAAAATTAGTGTCACCCATATGTGACCGACGCGGCGCTCAGCGTGTTAAATGAGTGCTGAGTTTTCTCTTTATGTTTTGTCAAATAGTTGGGTTTTTTCTAAGGTAGCTGATAGTATTATGTTCATGTTTCAGGGAAATCAGAGCGGTGTTTGAATTTAATTGGTATTTATCCCTTTGGTTCTGGTATTTCGTGCACTCGTATAAAAAATATTGGGTGACGCCATGTTTCTATTTTCCTAGACACGTAAAGATCGTAAAATGTTTTCTACTTTTACGTCGGATAACTATAGAACAATCATAATTATGTTTGCCAGTAATGTTAAAGCGCTGAAAAACGCACTTTTACAGAAAATGTGTTCATGAAAAATCTCGCCTCTATAACTTTAAATGAGTACAGTAAATTCTCTCTAATTGACGCTCAGATTTTACATAAAAGTGGACAATTTCGGAACAGGAGACAGGATTATTCGAATCTTGCGGCTAGTTTCTATAGTTACCGATTGTCAACAACTATAAAAACGGGACGTAAGGCTCGCATAATCGTATATCACCTCCTCCCAAATTGTTAATTTTTGTGCGCGATCTGAGCGCGAATTAGAGAGAAATTATTGTATTTGGTAGAATTTTGTACTCTGTCATATATTTTGCTCCTGTTGGAGTAGTTCATATTCTGTTCCATTCTTCTTTTCCACATTCGAGAACTGAGAATAGTAGGTCTCAATGTAGTATCGGTATGCCGGTTTCTATTGTTCGATCTGTTTTTGCTTCTCTTGCCAAAGCATCAGCTCTCTCATTTCCTTCTATTTCTTTATGCGAGGGAATCCTGTGGTTGATCATTACTTGTTCGCGATCGTTGGTGAGTTCCGCGTATGTTTCTTGAATGTCCTTCCGTGCTATTCGTGTTCGTTGTACCGTCAATCGAGAACATAGAATCTGTGCAGATTACCGATAGTTAGTAATTATTCTTTCGTATGTACCTTAGGGCATCTAGAATTGCGTAAGATTCGGCGATTAGGGTGAAAGTGTGATTGGGTAGCCGTAGTTTTTTCATAGTATTTACTGCAATGATCGCGAGTCTAATTCCACGTTCAGTTTTAGAGGCATGCGTGTAGATCTTGTGGTAATTCGTAATAAATGTTACTTAGATTTAGAAAGCCTAATTTGTTTTCTTTGCTGTTTTTTTTCATTTATTTTGCATTAAGCCAAGTCACTGTTTGATCCTGGTGGTTTTAATGACAATGAGGCCATTTTACCGTAGTTTCGTTCGATAATACGCGTTGAAATCATTTCTGCCGTGCTGGAATACCCTTCAATTCTGACATTAAATAATACCGGAAGTTTTATTTTTTGCGTTATCGCTCAACGAATCTGCCGGTCAATGCATTGTTGAATGCTGAGTTGTTTTGTAGTTGATGCTAACGTTGTTGCGTATCTTATGCTAACAAGTTTTCCTCTCTGTTTAAGCGACATTTCTTTGAGTTCAAATAGTACACCGGCTATCGGGTTAATTTTAATACTTCGTTCTTGATCCATTAATCAACATCTGCTTTTAGTATTTAAATAAAAGGTGAAAAACAGTACGGGTTTATCGATTCGCATACAATTCACCGTGCTTTGTATTCTTTGAGCGTAAACGACGTTCGATGGCTCGATGATCGATTTCCATGTCGTTGCTAAATGAATTAATCAACATCATTATTTATAATGTTTCGATACAAAACGGGCATTACAATCGTATTCATTTTACCGATGAGTACAAATTACCAGGCATTGTAGAAATGAAACCCTTTGATTTATATTCGCATTTGCGACATGAGAAAACATGGTGGCACTAAAAGCGGACTGAACGGTTCCATTAATTAGCTGGATCGTTCACGCACTACGATACCCGGTTGGTAAGCAATCGAAGCGTACAGATGTGCCTTCATTGATTCGAATCCCTCCTCGTCAGTCAGATAATCAACGCCTTCACACGAGTTTCAAGCCGGCGCAAACAGACAGTTAGATGCGCGCATTAGAATTAATTGCCTAGTGCTGGAGCAACATTTTTCGCGCTATTTATAGAACGCGATAGCGTCTGTTACTTTCTTAGCAAAATTAATAGATTTTCATATGGCATTAACATTGGGATCGGGCAAAAATGATGGCCAGCTTTGAGAAGTTATAAATCGACTAATGCTTGAGTTCGTTAATTGAAGCGAGAACCATTATGTCGCCAGAACGATTCAGCAAGAAATGAATTTTATAAGAATACATATGAAGCAACATAAGTAGTAGTAGTAGTAGTGTAGTAACAAGATTTATTAGAAAAATTAGTTATGAAACTCGAAACCACGAAAATATACGAATCTAATACGTAATATGTATAACAAATTAGAAATGAATTGTCGTTGAAACGATCAATTTTTAACAGCGAACAGAACTCGGATGGCAACAGAGGAAATAAATACAATTTATCCCAATAATCTAGAATTATGGTTTATCAGTCTCGCGAATATTTTACGAAGTGTTTCGAGGTATTATCCGGCGGCGTTTTGTGGAAAGTGTCTCGAAGCATTTTAAGACTTCGACAGAAATATCGTGGCGAAATATCTGCGGCTCGACGGAGAAGTTATTTTGCAAGTTATTTCGTTTCACTTTATTTTGGCTGTAAAAGAGTGGTAAAAGTATACGACGCACGCTCGGATGATGAATTCGCTAAATTCAATCTATTTCACAAGCAGAGCGCGGAGTCACTGCGCTTTCATATTCGCATTCGGAAGGAAATGCGGCTGCACATGAAGATTATATTCAAACTGAACTTCAACCACACACGAAACTGACACGGTGCATGGAAGCCGAGGGGACCGACTATAATACGAAATAAGAGAAATACGCAATTTGACGTCGAATGCATTTATTAGCAAA
This sequence comes from Megalopta genalis, assembly GCF_051020955.1. Classification (NCBI taxonomy): domain Eukaryota; kingdom Metazoa; phylum Arthropoda; class Insecta; order Hymenoptera; family Halictidae; genus Megalopta; species Megalopta genalis. Next base: position 6,238,435 of record NC_135014.1, on the reverse strand, counting down.
TGGAATTGTGAAAATCAATTATACGCTATTACGTACAACGCAAAGTACCTGTTATGAAACATCGCCCAATTGTGACCCCTACTCGAAACAGTGCACAAACAATACAAAAAGAAATAGATAGTTCATATGAAAGTGAATGTAAAAACTCTATCCATATTTTTAAACATTGTTCTTCATAAATCCATTCACGCAAATGCTGTTATATAACAATCAGCTACCAAAAAAAAAATGTTTATTCGAATACGGCTGTTTCAAAGCAAGAACACGCGTAATTGGTATTTAGAATCCTTTTCATTAGAACAACCGCAGAAATTTAGTAGGAAGTACTATAACGATGACTATAACAATTTCTGCTTTTATTTTATACTCCTTTTTCTTAGTTAGTTTGTAGCAGAGCCCCGATCACGAAGTACAACGATGTGCGAGCATGAATCGTTTAGTCTTTATTTACAGCCAATCAAATGTGAAAACGACCGTAAGGTTAGGTCAGTAAGAATTTATAGCCGCACCTCGCTATTTGCCCTAGAGATATTACTTCCGGTCTTTTCTTATCCCAAATTTTTTAGTTCCATTCTTCTTATCCCTATTTTTCTAAAATATTAATGTTGGTAATATTAACCCCTTCACGACTAAGAGAAACATTTTTCCTCATTTAAAAATTGGTGATTATCGTATTTAATTATTGGTTATTTTTGGTACAAAACGTGATTTGCCAGCACACAACACGGAAAAAGCGCAAAAAATGAAAAGATATGCAAATTGTGCTAAACGCAGCATAGAAAATAGGACGCATAATACATATATGTACTATGTATACATAGTATATGTACTATATGCAACGTTCATCTTTGCTTCACAACCAAAAGGAATTGCAGAATATTATAATCAGCACATCATTTTGTATAGTAATTTTATTTCATAATGTTGAATTATTTTAGTTAATATTTTGTCATAATAAACCGATAAATAAAAGACATTACATAACAAGCCTAACCATAATTTGTATTACCATTATAGTCCATTGGGAAAAATATTTTCCAGAAAATTCTAAAAAAACTACATTGTTACATATTTTTCTTATGACTTTTACTTATTTTACGTTTACACAAACTAAAATAAACAGTTACATACCGATATTTACTCTTAGCAACCTTATGGTCCTGTAAGGGTTAATGTTAGTAAAAGCAAGTAACATGTAGAAACATTTACGTAACAATTGATGAAAATATGATAATTACACAAATACTTACAGTATGGTTATTAATGGTACAAAAGATTAGATAAAGACTACATAATTGTAGTAATTTGAAATACACGCAATCGAAAAAGGCCAGAATTACATGATACTGTTTATTCATATTACAACTTGGTAATAATTTGTCGCTATACCAAATAACGCTCAACGTTTAAAATTACTATATTTATTGCCGTGGGTGAATGGAAGATAATGCAAAGTTGTGACCAGTAAAGCGACTAAAATTTCAACCGTGAATAGACGGATTAATTCTTGTGAAGTTACTACAGAACTATTTTCATCCAGAGACGTACGTACCTGTTGCCGCATTTGCTTATTTATTTATATCATTCTGCATGCACGTGGCTGAATGTGAACGCAATATTTGCGGTCGTATGTAAATGCAGTTAAAAGTATATATAATACGTTATGCATAATTCCTCCCTGAAACCCTCGTGCCGTGGAAACCGTGCATAGCAAAATTAATAAAGTCACTATTATTAGAGTACACATATGCTGATTGCCGCGCTGCATATGCTTATAAGGGAGAGGGAGTTGCTTCAAATTGCTAGTTTTCATTTTCATCTCAAATATTTGCCAAAGCATGTTTCGTAGATGTGATAAACAAATGTTAATGCTCGAGAAGTAGAAAAGACTTCGTTTTGATTAATTTTGTCCAATCGAGATAATCGTAATAGCGACATAATTGATCATACAAATCTCTGTTATTTGAATTGTCCATTAGCCAAACACGTTTTACATACGAAAAATTACATAAAATCATTCATAGTAATGGCGGAGCTACATTTTTCAGCAAATTACCATTCTTCTAGATTATTTTATAGAAACCAGTTCCTTTTAATAATAGGAAGATTCCATGTTATGAAAATGAGATGAAAACTGAATATTCACATTTCCTCGCACGCTATAAATTTAAGTACACCATAAATACATAAAGATTCGCAGTCCAGTGATAAAATACCCATCGTGTACATCGCGATGGTCGATTTAGTGTAATTATTTTTTAACACCTTTACTGCGACGACAAAATAACCTGACAAATTATATAAAATTGAAGTATTTCATTCATTCTTATTTTCTATATAGTATTTATACATTTATAGTACATTTATAGCATTTATAAAGTTTTATTACAAAACCATGGCTTATTCTTTTCTTTACAAAAATGGTGAGAATATTAAATCCCTTTTTTCGAACCACAAGTTCATTAGTGTTAATAATGGTTAACGGATCATGGCGCCAATTACTATTCTAATTCGATAAGTACCTCTGCAAAATATTAGTATTTATACATTCTTATTTTTTGCAGGTACTAATCAAAAAATGATATCACTTTCTATAGTAATTTTATGTCATCTTTTTGTTATTTTATTTTATTATTTTTTAATTTTATGTCAACGTTGTATTATTTTAGTTAACACTTTGTCATAATAAACCAATCAATAAAAGACATTGCATGATAAGCCTAACCATAATTTGTATTATCATTATAAGTCCATTGGGAAAAATATTTTCCATAAAATTCCAAAAAATCTACACATTGTTATGTCAAGGTTATGTCAAGTATTTTTCTTATGATGTTTATATATTTTACGTCTAAAAACAAGCTAAAATAAACAGTTGCATACTAATATTTTCTCTCAGCAATTTCACGGTCCTGTAAGGGTTGAAACCTCGATTTTCCCTTCGAACTGCAACGAGATCATTCGAACGTATAACAAACCATTTCGATTTGATGGAATTTTTCGGTTCGCCAGCCATCGCGTTAAAACCGCGCACTGTGGGAGTATAAACCGCGGCGAAAGAAAAGTATCCGGAAACAGCGCCGGGAAATAGAAATTAGGGGAGTCGGGCGGCGAGGCGCGAAAACTTGGTCGAGGGTCGAACAAAACCTCGTTCTTACCACCCTCGCGCGCGATGACACGTTCATTTCGCCGGCAGCGAGGGGCATCGATAGAACGCCGAGATAAATAGACGTAGATACGAAACAATGTTTCGTACAAATGTTGCCGCGGCGGTCGGCGAAGTTTACGGGGTGTAATATGCGCGGGCGACTTACACAATCTCGGACGTTCTCGCGGCAGAGCAGCGCGGCGGAGCGGCGGGGCCTGCGAAGCACAAAGACATGGTCGCAAAGTGAATCGAGCATTGCAGGGGGGGGGGGCGGACACGAGGCTGCAGGGCACAATGCGCCGGTGACGAGTCCCGATCTCGAATGGCGGAATATCTTTTATTAAAATAATAAAGGAATTTCATTAAAGCAGACCTCGTCAGAACGACGCCAACCGAGCGAGATGGGGACGGATTTTCGCGAAAGAGGCAGAAGATGGGTGACACCGCAGCAACGGAAACCCAGAAATTATTGCCGGAAGTGAAAATCGAAGAAGATCGAACGCTTCTTATCTGTTTTCTGTCGATGATCGTTGCCATTTCATTTATATTCATTACCATCATTGTATTTACATTTCCATTTCCTTTTTTCTTTCTTTCTATTATTTGTAAATCTTCTCAAACTTTACGCAACAAAAGGATTCTCCCCGTTTGCACGTATCGTTAAATTTTATTATTATTGCTATTATTTTGACAGTTGTAACGCTATTTTGCCGGTCAAAATAACCAATTTCGTATGTTTTCTTTTTAAACGTTGGAATTACAAAGATTCTTCCATAGGAAATAATTGAGTAAATCTCTTAGTGTTCAGTCGTATATTATAGAAAAAAGGGCGAAAAGTTTAAATAAACTTGGTAATATCGTATACGTCAGTCACTTTTGGAGATTGGTCGGTTTAGTATTAATGAGAAATCGGAAATGGTGTGTAACTGTTTATTAAGTTCTATTTAAGGTATCGATTCTAGACATTTTTTCTATATAATATAAAGAGACAAACTTTATTGCAATAAAAATTATCATCCGTACTAAAAGAGTTTTCTATCATTGTATGGAATATTCTATAATTATACAATAATATTTACATAAATAATTCCCAGCTTAAGGATCGTTTCTGTTTCGTTCTCTAAAGCTCTTTTTAATACACATTCCAAGAGATAACTTGTTTTCAATCTATTCCACGAGAACACATTTTAAAGAAATTCTTAACGCATCGAAGAATTGATATAAAAAAATGTTGCATAAAATTTTGCAACTGTGGAAACTAGACGAAGCAAAAAAATGAAGCAAGCACGCCTCCACCCCCCACCTGACATTATTATACGTCCCTGGTCGCATGAATATTTCTTGTCCCCTGGCGTCACTATTTTCTTTCATCTAACGATATCCGGTCGCGTTTAATCCTGTTGACACAGATTAACGAGGATTCTTGACCGTTGTGCATCAATGGCCACTTTGTTTTATGGTAAATTAATGGATGTCTCGACCGGAATTCTTTCATCCGAGTCACGGAGGGAAAGGTGTTAACGTTGTTGTTACACGTCGGCGCCGTTCCCGCTCATCTATCAAAGGAAAAACTTGCCCGGGCGTTGACAAACGTTTCCCCCGGCTTTTTCTAAACAGTCATGCAAGCACTTTTCTTTTCTTTTTTTGTTCTTTTCTTCTCGTTCTTCCCCCTGTCTTTTTTTTGTCCCGCGAACCGTTCCACAGTGAAATATGAATGAGCCGAACACGCTCCGGGATTAATTCGGAAGATGACGGTTCGTTAAAAGTGTCGCTGAACGGAGTTTTTCCGTGCGACCGACCGACCGGCCTTTGCGATCTTCTCGAGCGTAGCTGCCGCGTTGAATTTTAATCTTATCGAGTTTGGAATTACGAATGCTTTATTGGGAATTACAAGTATCCGTCCGCGAGATTTCGTTTCCGATAACTGGACCGTGGACTTTTATTATTGTCCGTACGATTATTTAAATCTTGGACTTATGTTTTCAATACCCATGCATAACCAGTTGTTCCCATTTTCAACAAAGTATCTCCTCGCGATTATTTTTAAATTCTTGAAAAAAAGACGTCGTTTGTATATGTATTTAGTTTTTTAATCACCTTCTCTCACGATGTAAATTTTTCTACTGAATATTGCTTTCATGTAATCTCAATTTTACTGTATAATCCATTAGTGTTACACGCTTATGTGCGTTGGTAATAATCCTGCAGAGGTTTACATAGCATTTAAATTAAAAAAAAAATAATAATAACTTGGTGGCTACGTTAATAGAGAAATCGAATTTTTATTGCATTCTATTTCTTGTAAATTGATTAAGAAGAAACTTCATGTTCTTCTATATATATTTAGGGAAAGGCAAATGAATTTCTTCATCGTAAATTTCCGAAGTCCATATTTATTTTATTAACATTATTTAATTACTAATTATAATTTATGTATTTAAGATGTATTTTGTATACATTTATATGTTTAAAATACATTTTTTTATATATCTATATATTTAAAGTATATTTCTTTATATTTGAAATATAAATTTACATAACTATAACTATAATTTAATATTAACATTATTTATTTTATTAACATTATACAATTAACATTATTTTATTCCTCATTTTAGTGCACGTTATACAACACATTAAAATTCCAAGGTATTTCAGAAAGCTTTCATCTATATTAAACTTTTTGTGAAAAAATTAATATTCTATAACTTCTTGGTCTGCAAATTAATTTCATGGTATTAGATTAAAACAAATTATCCAACATCAAATCTGTGATAAATCTGAATAGATACAATCTCGCTCACATACATATAAGTGTCTGAACTTTGGGGATATTACGTAATAATCAAACTGTTACTTATCGATGACCTTAAAGTACCGAAAAATGCTACCTTGAGAAAATTCTACCGTCTACTACAATATTTTCGCACCTGAAATCGAAACATACGGTACGTTTTTGAACATGTTTTTTTCTATGATCAGGAATAAATAAAATAATCAAATAAATGCTCCCACATATTTTCTAACGAAAAAATGAATACACGAACCTCGAACGCGACGTAAGTTATCTTAAAAATTGCAAAAGCAACCGCTTCATAGTCGTTTAGTAAAAAAGAAACGATCGCAAGGCTGCCCAAACTTTTATCATATTACCGGGCGCTCGCGTCTGGGAGAATCATAATTCTTCTCGGCCAGCAAAAGATTTCGATACAGGATATCCATCGTTATCTGGAAACACGAGGCTTCCGTAACAGTTGGTACACTCTGGCAACCACTTCACGGGTAATTCTACACGAAACCCGAGCAAAATGAAGTACCCCCATTTAGCGTTCGTGGCTCGTCAAGCGGCGAACGGTTTAATCGGAGATCATTCGAGCATATACGAAAGAACGCGTCGCACGAAAGAGTCTCCAATACCGACGCGAGCGGACGTCGCCGCTTTTTCCTGGACCGTTGAGCAGCTAACATAGTATAGCAGGTTGATAGAGAAAGAGAGTCTGCGCGTCGCTGTCATTAGGAATGGAACTCTAGGTGCGCCGCGGGCCGAAATAGCGCACGGTCAAACTTCTCTGTCTCGTTGAAAGCGTGTAACTGTTACCGGAGCCCGAGGGATTACCGGTAATCTGCGGTAAGCTGAGGTACGTGAACAGGTACGGGCAACCTGTTTCGGATATGGTTACGAGTAGCCGGCAGCCATTTCGTCGAATCGTTCGAACTCGAGACAATTCACCCCTTTCTACCGAACTACTGGCACACACCTCTGGCCACCCTCAGTCCCCAGTATGGGCCGCATCCTCGCACCGTGAACCCCGCGCGGCACGGAATCATTAGCGACCGCTCGGCGAGAGCTCTCCGGGAAATGGGAACCGGTATGATAATAGTTTCTCTACAGATTAAACGGGAACTTGCAAAATTTCCCAAAATCGCCCGGAGAAAGTCGAAGGAGAGCCCGGAGACCGGCCGGGAACGCGCAATGCCGGCCGGTTATTGCATTTAATATGCTAAAACACGTCGAACACCCGGCGGCCGAATATTTCGCCGCGATCCTTACGATGCGCCGGACGGTTGATTATATTGAAATGCAATGTTCCGCCAGGCGTTTCGAGATACATATATCCCGCTATCGTGTTATTGATTAAGCCCGGGGAACCACGGCTTCTTTTCTTTTTTTACCGTCGTTTCTCTCTCTCTCGATTTCTGTTTCTACTCCTCTCTCCCAACGGCGCCTCCTTCATCGCCGGCGGTGAGATTACCTGCGGCTAGGTTCGCAGTTTCGCCGAGTAAATCCAACTTATCGCACGGAATTCAGCTTCGAGGCAAATTTTTGAGGAACTTCGACTGGCCAATAAGTGAAATGAAATTCGAACGGCCTTGCGGGGCGAGGGGGGGGGGGCAGGAGGAAGTCGGGGAGAAGGCGGAGATAGAGCAACCAGGAGCACCCCTGAATCGGATTGCGAGTAACGGCGATTGATTGTACGCTCAGGAACCAATTTCCCATAAACGCGAGTAATAGATGGTATTAACGTTCCGTTTGTTTAGGGAATTATTCGATTAAATGTTGGTTGCTATAATACATTCGTTCAGAAATCGTACGGTTCCGAGAGAGATTCTACGTTGTACCGCGAGTCCGACACGTTCTTTCGATCGCGAACAGATCACGAAGTTAAAACACCAGTTCGACACAATTGTTACGGGCGAGCAAACTGACGAGGATGAATATTATATTAGGTTGGTGCGTATGAAATGTCGGATTTTTAAGAGAATATATAAAACTGCATATCTTTCTTCAAAAGCTGTTTATTTAATTAAAATATGCTCCGTTTGCCTCACTACACTTTTCCCAACGAAATTTTCATGCACAGATGCTTGTCTTAAAGAAATTCTGTGATCTCTAGAATCAGTAAACTATGATATGGAATTTTTCAGACTGTTTTCATTTTCATACTGTTCAGCCCGTAAAAACTGTTCTAAACGTTTAAAGAAATGAAAGTCGGCTGGCGAAAGATCCGGCGAATAAGCTGGCTGGGTGCTGCAAAATTTCATATTTTAATTCATTTAATTTCGCAATTGTTTTGTACGACGTACGCGGCCGAGCGTTGTCGCAGAGGAGTATTGCACGATGCCAATTAACAAGCGATTGGCGTATAATTTTCAATTTTTCATGCATTTCATCGATGTACTTGCAGTACTTTTTGGCTGTAATTGCCGCCCAACGAGTAGTGAATTACTCCAGTGACATTCGTTTCTACCAATGCTTTCGGGGCATCATTTTTCACAAATGTTTTGGGTCATTTTCTAGGGAACAATCATCAGACCGAAAATCAAAGAAGGTCGAATGCTTCGTATCTGTTTTCTGTCAATGGACATTGCCATTTAATTTATATTCGTTATCATTATTGTATTTACATTTCCATTTCTTTCATACTATATTTCTTTTTATCATTCTTTTTATTGTTTGTAAATCTTCTTAAACTTTATGGAACAAAAGGGTTCTCCTCCTTTGTATGTATCACTAAATTTTATTATTATTACTATTATTGCGACAGTTGTAACACTATTTTGCTGGTCGAAATAACCAATTTCGTATGTTTTCTTCTTAAACGTTGGAATTACAAAGATTCTTCGTGATTTTTCATTCTTGCGTGATGCCTGATGTTGTCGTTTCGTGTGACGTTGAAGGAAGAACGGCGAGGTGAAAGTTTAAAAAAACTTCTTATAATACTGCATCAATATTTTGCAGCATCATTATTCATTTCCCCAAGGACCAGAAACTTTAATATGATTTCATCCCTGAACTGTTTACATGTAAACAAGCGTAGTAGCTGTAGCAACTTGTAGAATCGTGTATAGTCGGCCTTCTGTTAAAATGCATTTTAATCAAAGATTTTGTACGCGAATTTTGCACATAGAATTTCCCGAAGTGCAATTTTCAAACTTTCTGCTATATTGAATAAATGCAGCCTCCTTACTTGCATAAGGTATAAACACAGAGTCTTTGAAATACTCGATTTTACATCGACGTTTCACCAGCTTTCAATATTCTCTTAACAGCTATCAAGTTGTGGATCGCATGGATCATATTCAATTAAAATGCGTAAATCGTGTAGAATGAATCGCGGATAACAATCCTTAAATTCACGCATCCTCTAAATACTGAGATACTGCTTGGTCACGTGATCAGCTTGTCGCTAGTTCAGCAACGCGTCGACGGCACGGCATCGCGGAAACGGATTTAATGAAAATCCTGAGCGGCGAAGTGGCACGCCAGCGAAAACCCTCGAATATAAAACGACAGACGTTTGATTTTCCATAGCGCCTCTGAAAAAAAGAGCGGAGTTCGTTAAAATTCCGTATAGATGGGTTACCTGCCCGCGATGTTGGCACGTCGAAGTGAGTCCACTTGTTACCTATATTGCAGTTTTGCGGAACGATACCCGCGGGTGCGATATCCCATATTTTCGCGGCTGGTCGCCGGGACACCCGCGAGATATGCGGAACACGAAACCCCGCTAGTCGGCCGATATAATTGTGCGGCCGGCAATAAATTATAATAATACGTTACATATTATGGTTCTTGACATCGTCGAACGCGTCGGAACGGGAACGAATGTTCGACGAATCACGGTTACATGCGCCGCGGAATAATTTATGTAATTTGACTAATGCCCCGACACGCCTGTGGCAACTTGAACCGAACGCACGGTGAATTGCGAAAACGTTTGACAGAATTCGACGCTTATGCTACTAATATAGATTCGATTACCTAAATATTGGCCAGACGCAGACAATTTATCGATCGTTTCCTTTTCAACCTGCGTTCCCATCGCTGTTCCATTTTACGATTTTCTTTTTACCAGGGCAGATCATTTGTCAACGCTTTTAACACGAACGTGTATTCGAGTATGTGATTATTAACCATGCGTCGACAGTTTATTGATAATGTTGGAATTTGTAGTTGTTTGTTTGCTAATAATGCAATACAAATATAATACAGTGATTGAAAAAGCACTTAGCGGATATAAAATGTATAATACGTGTATGTGTGATACAAAATGTACTTTATGTGAAGAAGAGTAACTGTATGCGAAGTCACGGAGATGTACTGTCTGACTAATCGTCTTCTAGGCTAATGAACGCTTCTGTAGTTCTCTGGGAAGTGTCTCGCACTAGAACGTGCGGTCCTTTTATACTATTCCTGTAGGTAAATTCCAGGTAAATGAGAGTCCTAATGTATACGCCTTTCCCCGAGAAGCTCAGGCTTGTACCTGCATTTATGAAGCTCGGGCTTGTACCTTTATTTATTGCCCCTATGTAGACATGTGTGTGTATGTGCGTGTGTATGTGTGTGCGTATCGTTGTATATACAGATAATTTCCTTTTCGCGATAGATTCTGTATTTCTAATCGGAGTTTCTAATTTCGAAATATTTCAAAGTTTTCAAACAGTATACGCGAATAAGTTACGGTTTGTGAAGAAAGGAACCAGTGTTCGTAACATTTACACAGAGATTTCTTGGAGCGTATTAATGCAAATGAACAAATAAATTTGATCGAATGTTTAAATATAGCGATGGAAAATGTTTGAACGTACGTTGCGAAAGAGAGCGAGCGCTGAAAATGTTTCTTTCTTGACTCTGTAATCGATTCCCTGTCCATATTTTTACGCATTTGTTTTTATATTAAACATAATTTATGGAACTCTGCATTTATTAAACTTTATTACGTAGATCATAAAAAAGCAACAATTTTCGTTTTTTTGGATGGAGATACTATATTTCATTCCAAAATATTGCTGTATGTTATAAAATATGTGGTTTTTCAGAGAATTCGGAATTGAGAGTTGCTGGAAAAGCAATAAATTCTGTATGTTTAATGAAAATAGATTTTGTTACGAAGCCGCGGGTAAAATTTCAACGGCGTGCTCGACTATGCGGGCTTTTCGAAATATTTTGAGAGATCAGGCATAGTTCGTGGGACAGGGAAAACTCATCGTCCGGCTGAGTAGCGAAATGAGTTATCAGATTATCAATTTCGCGGATAATACGGCAACTTCAGCGGCGCGGTATTGTTACTTGTCGCATAAAGTGTTGTTTGAAAAGCTCTAATTCGTGACGGGAGAAATTTTAATGGTGCATTCCACTCGCGACCATATTCAAATTAAGAGCTCTCTATATATGGGACGCGGGTCCGTTCGATAAACAGAGCACGCCATGTCACTTCAACGTCCTCTCGTGTTTTACAGTTCCTGAATGGCGTGCTATTTTCATAAAAACCAACATGAAACGAATTGTGACGCCGATGTGCGCGTCCATCATCGAATTCACTTTTATTTTTCACCTTTTCTTCTTCTTTTTTTCGTTTCGTTGAACCCAACGTTCTTAGTTTTAACGGCAGTTATTATACGATCGCGTCCGCTTTCGACAAAAAATCCTCTAAAAGATGTCGCGATTGCCACTTGTACAGTTGACATTCGGAGATTTGCATGTGCCGCATTTGCATGAGGCAAATGTCTATTTTTATTATGTCTATATTTTTCATGTCTATTTAACGCACGTTTTATTGGCGGGAACGGACATATATACATTATACATAAATATATAAGTCACAGCGAGTACGAGAAAGGCAGGTGTTTTACAGACCGCAGTTGTCGCCATGATCACTGTGCTGAGAATGCAGCACCAGCAAAGGGGAAGACACAAAGTACGATTTTACAAGAAAATTTTACCTGTAATTAACAAGTAATCGATGCATTGATTACACAGACATAGTCCGTACATTCGCGAAGCACAATGAAAGAAAAGCTTTAGACAATGTGAATGAATTTTCATTTCAGTTTTATTTGATTAAGTACTTCGCAAGACTAAGAAGTGATTTTTCCCATTTTATATCTTCCTTAATTGTTAGATTATGGATTTAGTGTATTTTGAACAGAAATGAACATAACATTACTATTTTATGTTTTAAATAATGGTACTTCTTTCGAAACAAATTTTTGTTTCATTCCTATGATTTGCAATTTGTATAACTTTTCATCGTACTTGCTTCTTTCCTGTGATAATGGACCTTTTTACGAAATCGTTTAGTTCGCGTGCAGTGGTTAACCAAGGTGTCTGGCTATGACATGATAACTCTACTTACTCCACTTATGTAAAGCGGACCTTCGTACAACCATACTGTACACAGTGCAGAAAATAATTTTGCGTATTCAACGCACGTTACATTTCGATAAAATTCCGATATGAAATTCAAAGTGGAACTCGAATGTTCTTTGACATACACAAGTTAAAAAAAAAGGATATTAAATATTGAAAATCGGGCGCAAACTGAATGTGCAACGATTGAAGTTTGTGTTTTAATATTCAAAGAGTTCATCAATCGACGAATGAATTAATGCTGAAATTACAATAACCAAGGGTGCAGCAATCATTAATAATTCGGAAATGTATTGAAACAGAAGAAGCAAATATCGAACGCTTAATGCAAATTTTATTGTTCAGTTTTGTGATCAATATATTTGTGAAACTCATAAAATATATAAAATATTAAATCGAAGTGTCCTTATCTCTAAACGTTTCTATTATCAAAAACAATGCTTAATAAGAACAAATTTTATGTATATAGATATATTTGAAACTCAAATATGAATTGGAAATTTGTCGCTATCGAATTTATATTTGTATTAAATACGAAAACTTATCATCCAAGGTATCACCACCTGTAATCAAACAATCTGTACTGTTCGTTGCTCAGAAGAAGTCCGTTGAGAAAAGTGTAGCACCGATCACCACTAGCCCACTCATTCAAACGCCCAGGCAGAAGTAGGATAAATGAGCCGTTTATTTTGAAAGTGGCACAAGTCACTTTACCGTAATGAAAAGTGGCGATTTTTTAATGTTTATACGAAATTATTTATACTGAGAAAAATATCAGTATCCTGAGATAACAAATACAAGTAAATCTTCTCGAAAGTTGGCATCCATATTTTTAAACATGTTGAAACGCAAACCCTTAAATACATCGACTTAAAAACAAAGTGATTTATGCCACTTTCAAAATAAACGCCTCGAATGCGTTTCTCTTATTGGCAAAAGTGATCCCTTCCTATTAGCCCCAAGTTAGCCGCAGCACTGAGTTTCCATAAAACGAAGGACTCGACTCCGGCCGATTAAAGCAAACAACGCCTTCTAAGTCCCGTCACCATTTCGTTCCCCAGTGGTCGTCATTTTCAGCTAGGAGCATATCAGCGCGTGTGCCTGTGCTTTGTGTGGGTGTGAATATATGTATTATTTAGGCGACCACGGGCGAGCGATACGCGCGACGAGAGTCAGGAGGCGTAGAACAATCGAAACAAAGTGAAACGGACGCAACAATTATAAGATGCAAGAACGTTGACTTATACCTGAATCATTAACTTCAGATTCTTCTGATGAACACATGATTATTCGGAATTACTAATTATTAATTAGCATCTTGGTCAACTTTTAACTGCATTGTGCAGAAAACGTGCTGTACAATATACATATTTTTTGTATTCATGTTGTATCATGATATTTCATGCCTACCTTAACGTATATATAATAATAATATATAATAATAATATAATAATATATAATATAATATATATACATATATATAACGTATATATATATAATAATATAATAATATATAATAACGTTAACAACCAGGAAGCTAATAATCAGAAAACGAAAAAATGAAACACTAAGCATAAACTGAATTGCCAGGGTCAAGGGGCAAGGGGCAAAGAAATTCGGTTGCCCGCTTCATCTAGCCTCTTCCAATTTTCAGACTTTTGATTATTATTGGCTGAGTGTTGAGCAAGAGGCGCGATTGGATGAAGCGGGCAACCGATTCCCCTTGCTCCCCGCGTCGATTAGCTTGTGGGTCTTCTGGTGTACCAATAGAAGTGGGTTTCGAGAGGTCATAGAAAAGTGGGGACTACGGTCGTGCAGGTGAGGCGGAGCAAGTGGAATACCCGCTTCGCCCCCCCTGCCGAAACGACGGGCTTCTTCTGAGCAAAAGACAGCGCATAGTGATCGTACATCCAGTGACGTATTTTGCGTACCCGTGTCACCGTAAGTCCACTCCTGAGCTCCCTGCTGTAAGTATAATGAATTACATACGCTATGAATATTTATATATCCTCATCCGCTGAATATTTATACTTTTCACGAAAAGGGAACCTCGTACAGAAAAAATGATTATTAAGATATAGACCTATTTTTGCATGATGAATGTCCTTTTCGTATCGTCTCACGTGCTACACGGTATTCGGCATAAAATACCTATAAATTTGCATGGGACTGTAACCTTTGCTGTATTTTTGTGCAAACTCTTCTGCTGAAAAACAGCATCTTTCAATTCATTAGTTCTAGCGATATGTTATAGATATAATATCCAAACGAATGTTTCGAATAGAATTGTATATAAAAGTATCCTCTGAATTAGGCAACAAATATTATCCGGCATCGATATCTCGTAAAACGTAAATACAGGGTCATCCAATTAAAATGTTAAAAGTTGCCTGCACCAGAATCTCGGCAGATATCGATTCCTTTTTCAACTAAATGGAACGCGAACCTAAAAAGTATAACAGACTTGAAAATCGTTACTCCATTCCTTGCTCTACATTTTGCTTTAATCAAACGGCCGCATTTAGGTCAGCCAGTCTAGTGATGTATGTATTTAAGATGGATAACAGCAACCGCTGTGGCAAATGTGTTAAAATATATTAATAAAACGAAACGAACTGGAATTAGTTTCGGTAGTATCGTAAACTAGAAATAGATAGCTTAACTTTCCCTCGTATCGAAAAATATGATCACTAAACAATGTTTTAAGGTAAATGTTACAGAAACATCAATTTTTTATTTTAACAATGGAAATATCGAAAGATAAACCTGACCAGTCTGTTAACGAGACTAGGTTTCTTCACGATCTACGTGATTTTTATTGTAATCAATGTCCAAATATATAAATTTTCATCGATTTTTTACAAATGCATTTTTATCAGTTCAAATAAACGATCTCACACCATTTCGACTGCTTTGAAAGTTCTAGTATAATGTAGATGACAATTTTCTGTCAATGTTAAATACTCTGCTTTCATACTGAAATATTAGGAAAATCCATTTTCACTAGAATTTATAAAATGCAAGAAGCTTGAAAAAAGTGATCACTGAAACCCGTCTAAAGCTGTCACATATTTTATTAAACATGCTGCGGACTATGCTGGTAACAGCTAGCCCACATTTGCTTAAATTAACGACAGGAATTAGCGATATGAAAACATGGCTAAGCCCAGAAAAATGTCAAATAAATCCGGAACAAAATAAATTTTTATAACGATTAGGTCGATATTGATCTTTTTACAGACAATTATAAAAGTAGCTAGTTTCTACGTATTTTACATTCACGAAAAATTAGACAATAATTTAAAATCGCGAAAAGATTTAAAATACTTTTGACCTGCTGAAGTGATTAGAAAAAGAAATTCTGAAATGGCCAAAAAAAGATGCAAAATCTGCAAATAGCTAATAACTAGAAGTATTTATTGAAAATTAGAATTTAAATGAAATGTTTGTAACTCGGAATCAGAATGGACTCAAATCTCACTTAGAAAGTCCTATTTCTGTGAGATTTTTATGGATGCTAACGCGGCAGTCACTTCGTAAAATGGAGCATTTTAACCAAAAAACGCAAGGGGACTCAACTCGGTTGCAGCATAGAGTGCTGTAATCAACGGCAATGGTTTACTCAACGAGGTCGCCGACACTTTAGATAAAAACGTCCAAGATGCTGCGTGTCAGGAGCGACACAGTCTGTCATTCCGCGGGTTTCCCCGATTCTCCGCTCCGCAACAACATTACTCGTGTTTCCATTAAGTCGTATACCAAGGATGGAAGGTGTGTAGGAAGGTGGCCGGGGTCGCGTGCAAATTATCGTCTTCGTCGAGAACCTGAGAGAGGCTCTCCCCGGTGTTCAGCGCTGCTGCCTTCCGTCCTTCGTGGAATGACAAATGGCCAGCCATTAGGCCGATTTCGTGGTCATTCCGTGGTTCTTCTGCTTCCGAGAGTCACACGCAAAAAATTAATTACCATCAGTATTCGCTGCGCGATGCTAGAATTGCCACTTTCGAGTGTCGTCGCTCTCTTTGCCGGCTCGGACACACGGCCACCGGCTATCCCGCTCGTGTAAATAAGCTGAAGGAAAATTTATTGCCCGTGGAAAGGACAGTGCCATTAATATGTACGAGAAACACAACCGAACAATTTTCACCTAATGTCGCACATTGATTTTTCGATTTCTGACAAATTCTCGATTCTTAAGAGGTGTGTAAGCCTTCTTGAAAAGGTTGAATATTTGTTTCATTCTACTTAGTTGATATTAGGTCATTAAGTATGAAATGTCCGACTTTGAGACTGAAAGTTTGGTTTATTATATCTCGGGCCTTGCTCGCGCAGGTCGCCCGCGTGCTTCATTTTCGATATCAAAATCTCTAGATCGGAATTTTTCAAACCATATATTGGGTTCAATAAGCAAAACAGACACGGTAGTTGGTAGAAACAATTTTAAGCTACTAAGTTGCTCATACAGTTTGGATCTTCGAGATTCGTAAAGAGGACATTGCCAAACAATGCGATCAATATCTTGTTCGTTGCTGATGCATGAACACCTAGGATTATCCGATAAACCTACTCGAAATAGAGAGGAGGCAAATTTGTTCACAATGATTGAAGTAAATGAGAAAAGAAGAAGTCGGTGCGCATTCGCTCAAAAATTTTCATTAAAATAAATAGCGTGAAATTAAAACAAAAATTAAACCAAAAATAATCGAAAAATGCGTTTTCAGTCACATGAAGAAAGTTACTTTTTATAATTCTTCTTCACATTTTCGAAGCGAATAACCAACAAATATATCATCAGCGTAACCTGAGACCGAGTTCCTCCGTTTCCTAAAAAAAAAATGCGTCTCAACAATTGAAATTCTTACAACTTCGGCAATCCAAAGTTCGTATAATCCGTCGAAGATTAAAATTACTTAATATTGTTGCAAGAACTTAAATCCATGTCATGACTATGTCAAATAAGAAAATATATATGACCAACATACATGATTTTAGTGAAAAAATAATTTTTTCCGTTTTTTCGGATCAAACACCTCACTGTTCATCACGGCATTGTTTTAATTAAAAATGGCATTACAAAGTATCGTCAAGGCACAAAAATGAGCTCCGGTATCACCGAACCAGTCTATAAAAATGTGAATTTCCATAAGCTTCCGGCAGCCAAGCGATTGGATCAAAGCGGCACACCGTCGGTGAAAAAAATCGCAGGCATCCTTTGCAGTGTGTGGCTTTGGAAATTAGCCGGCATTCAATGACTGCGTTGAGGCGGCTACCACGCGATTTCCCGGACACAAGCATCTGGAATAGAGGCTCCTGTACGTTTGCCGTTCCACCAATGAATGAACGTTTCCGTGGCAAAAGTGAAAATCACGCTGAAAAGCGTTCGACGCGTTAGAAGGGACTGGCTAAGCGAGCAAGAGTCGGAGGCTTTCTATTCCGAGGAGCCGGGATCGTATAATTAATAAAACAAATGTTATCGCGGCGGCTATTAGCAGCGACAAATTAAGAGTCCGCCGTGCCGTACGCAATCGGTTTACGACTTCGTAATGCCCATAAATTTCGGCTCCGAGATATTTGTAGCCGTGTAAACTGCCGAGAGCTTCGACGTTCCAGGAATTAATAGAAACTATTACTTGGCAACGTTTAAAAATGAATCACAGCGCGAGCCGATATTCCTGTCCTAACGGTAAACTACTTCTGTCCGCTCGCCGCAAAAAACCTGTGAAACTACAAGCCTCCTCTCCAACTTTTTAATCTGGCGACCTAATACCGCGATACCTGTAATCACGACGGATATTCGAGCGATTAACGCGCACGACATCGCCGCCGTTAATGGCAACACTCTCGGGGCTGAGATACAGAACAAAAAGATACAAAAACAACAACACGAGATATCCGGGAAGTTTGGTAAAGTATCGCTCGAACGAGCATTTTCGAAGTTCCCCCGAGCAGAAACGAGCATAAAAAGTATTAATTAACGCGGCCCACGCACGAAAAATTGCCGGCCTCCTGTTTTTCAACTGCGTCCAGCACCTGTTGGAACGGATGTTGAACAGAATCCGTTAAAGTGCAGGAATAACGTTCGATGACACGGTTGCGGTCTCTGTTGATTGAGGCGGGTAATTCGTGTCGAAATTGTCCGCTCGTAAATGCTGCAAACACATTTTATTAGTTTGTTGTTTAGCGCGATTCGCTTTGCTTCGTTCCAACATGTTCCGAATTAAGAACTTAGTTCGACGAGATATCGATACGTAGCGCAGTTGTTTACAACGTTTACGTGACACGATGGCACAGTCCATATGCACGTTAAATACTTTGCATTTGGCATTAAATGGCACAAGTTCTTATGCATTGCAGTTTTTTCTTTTAAATGTACAATCTGAAAAATACTTCTACACTTTGCTTCCGATTTGTCAATATCAATGATTTGTCAATGTTCGAACTGCTATTATTTAGTAAAAGCGTATCATAGAACAACGAACCTGGACTTATTTTAAAGCTCGAAGCTTCTCCTTATGTTACGGTATTGTTCATTTTCCTGTAACATGATTTGGCATAATGTAACAGGTGGAAAACCGAAGACATGCTCTTTCTGAAAAATGGTACGGTTTGAAGCGTCTCTGAATAAACTGAAAAATGTTTTCACGGCCGATCCTAACGGAAATTTCAAGATCGAAGCCTCCTCTTTACAATGACCCCTTAAACTTTGATGTTCGATTATTTTTAGCCACTTTATTGAAGTTTGAATGAAAGCTGTACCGTTACTTTACAGTAATAGAAGGAGAACTTTAGACGACCGAACTTGTTCCTTTTTTCTGTACCATAAAACAACTAAAAATAGGTCGGGCCACAAGTTATAAGAAGTCATCGTAAGAGGGAATCTTCAATCTTCAAATCCGTGATCGATTTATTCGTGAGAAAGATTTTCAATGTTTTTGGAGATGTTTCAATTTGTGGCATTCACGGAAAGACCAATGTCGTCAGATTTCCGTCTGTTGTGTGACAGGGTAAAAGCGTGGCAGAAAAAACTGATCGACGTATTGTGAAGATACAGAATCTTCAAGCTTTAAAATAAGTCCGGATTTATTATTCTATGGCTCTTTCTTACGAAATTGTAACGGTTCAAATGTCAAGGTTTGTCAAAAATCTGAAATTCTCAATTATTTTTCTCAATAATGGAATTGAGATCGTTTTCGATCCAGCTTTTTATTTATGACATCTTACGTTTCGTTCGTTTTGAAAACAGTGAAACGCGCTGGCACAAAATTCACCTTGTTGCTTCAATAATAAAACAGAACTGTTCGAATTCGAAACACTAATGGC
The DNA here is from genome assembly GCF_051020955.1 of Megalopta genalis. Lineage (NCBI taxonomy): Eukaryota > Metazoa > Arthropoda > Insecta > Hymenoptera > Halictidae > Megalopta > Megalopta genalis. The sequence continues at coordinate 6,218,819 of NC_135014.1, read as the reverse complement.
TGCACCTAATGTTCAATTAGCAACTCAATGTCTTGAAAACATGGTTTGCTGTTGCGTATATTTAGCATTGTATTGATATAACTACTATCAATATTATCCGATCATGATACAAGTACTGTGACTAATGAACCTAAATTAATTTAACAAGATAGATCATACAGATGAGCATGATACGCGCAAGAATATGATACGCAAAGTAAGAAAAATATTTTGGAATCACCTTGTCATGACATAAATTTCTGTCCAGGTCCCATTGGTACACCTATTTTCTAAAAAAAATATGCATTTGCATGAACATGCATATACAGTGTATATCAAATAGAGCATATCAAATTGGTATATCAGTGTATATCAAATTGGCACAAGGAAAATTTGTGGAAATCTTTTATACTTTTTTTTATATATTTAACATTAATATTATTATTAGAGCAAATCTATGAGGTGGCTCAATTATCTAACTCTATACAAGAAGTGAACGGTGCACGAATGTGTCAGAAAGATGTGTACGTTTTATTTGTTCAGAGAAAAGTTAAGCCAACACGAGGATCTCTGTTCTACTTTCAAATTGAATTAACCATTTCAAATGAACTGAATGAAATTTTCGATTCCGGTTTTATTGAAGCAAGCGACTAAAACTAAAGCAAACATCGGCTAGCTTCTTGATAACGCTATTATAAAATCGAGAATGAAACGCTATTAGGCCAGACACATTGGGATAAACTCCATCGCGGAATCTGTTAAGAGATTAATGCCGCGGTTACATATTACATATTACATTGACATGTTCGTGAAAAGTAGCAAGTGAAATGGGTCAGCGAGTAATAGGTACGCGAATGAAAGGACCGTTTTAATAAATAGAGAACTCTTACAACGAAGTTTTGGAAGTCGGTTGGGCCTGTACCAGGGTTATGTATTTTCCGACTTATGACCCGTGTCCGCAGGTTACGTAAGCCAAACTTTCCTATTGAAATTCCGATTTTTTTCCCTCCGGCCAGTCCTCGGGGAATTTCTTTTTCTTTGTCGTTTCGCCCATAAATCCAAAGGGGGCTTAAAGCAGCGGTTTAATTAAACTAGTTTAACTGTCATTCCGGTCCTTCGGGTTAGGCTTTCCGCGCGCGCCGCTCTCAAATCGATAAGGAGGCTTACGTTCTACATTTTTATTAGCCCTTCCATACGGATTGCGGAGTTTAATATTAATTTTCCCGGGACAAAAGGATACAGAGTCTATTACGCTCGGCAAACGACGAAGTATTGCCTCGCGTTAAAAATTCTTATCTGCCCACGAAATTAACCGATATACGCCCCGAGCGTGCAGAAATGAACCGAAAATTAAAACGCCATTAATATCGAAGCGTTATTGAACGTCAAAGCAGTGGCGCATTATATAATACGACGCGCGGAAGTAAAAATTCATATGAAAATATAAGCTCGCTAAATCATTAGGTTGTTCTGCTACAAAATTGTAGCTTTCCGATCCGTTACAATTAGTGCGCTTATACACGAGATATTTGTCATTTGTGTTTATTATACTATGTGTCGTTTGAAAGCGGAAATGTCGGTTTATCATTTAGTGCCTCGTTTAATCCCTTTCATCAATTATATTTTTGTTTTCCCGCATCCGATAAACATGACGATGAGAGAGAGAGAGAGAGAGAGAGAGAGAGAGAGAGAGTGAGAGAGAGAGAGAGAGAGAGAGAGAGAGTGAGAGAGAGAGAGAGAGAGAGAGAGAAACAAATTCGAACAATATTCCTGTATAAATATTGTTTTATTTCATTCCTTATATACTTGGAATTTGTTCGTTCTGATTTATATTCTATAAAAAATGTCTTGTAGCAAGCAATGTAATGTAACGTAACTTATTTCGATTTCTAGTGGTTCGTTTCTCTTTAATGATTCTCTTCGGTTTCCGAAAGAGAATTTTTCTGTTACATCCAGTGTGTACTTACGTATCCATATATATTTCAATAGAACAATTGGAACTGCTAAACGCCATTAGTGACGTCATCTACATATTTTATCTCATAACTTGATGCACAATTACTTTATTGACTTGTACATCCATTCCTTTTGTTTTCAAGTTACAATTTTCCTAAAATAATTCTTCTGTTACGAATCCTTCATCTGTTCTCAATATTGTGCGAATAACAAATCATTGTTATTCTAATCCTTCAAGACAAAACACCTCGAGAATGTCTCCTCAAATTTTGAAATTTATGTCGCTGTAGTATAAACCAACTCTGTGTAACTAATTCTTTAAACTAAAATAACATTATAATCCCCTCTCGTTCAAATTTTACTTAATTTTAATTAATTCCCCCAAACTAATCAAATTTACGTAAAATTTTAAAAACTGATATCCACTTTCGTTCAATTCTTATTATTTTTTTATATTATTTAGCGTTCATTCTACCGGATTAAACTTCGTAAAAGAAATCAACTCTGTGTAACTAATTCTTTCTTTCAGAACAGTCATCGGAAAATCACTTCTATCGTGATAAAAATATTATTCCTGAATAATAATCATCAGAAACAGCTAGCCGCGGTAATGAAACCACGCTTTAATTTCGAAGCATTGTCTTCCCAGTGTTAACGCGTAAGGAAAATTGCGCGAGTACATGCACAAGAATTACCGCGAATGAAAAACCGCAGACAGGTTTAGTCCCAGGGAAATACATTTTTCCGTTTCCAGAAAAATGGGAACGAATGGTCGCATGACTTTTCCAGTACGAGCGGCAATTACGAGCCGGTCGCGAGTTTCCAGGTAACACCGGTACTTATCGGCACGAAAATCCACGCGCCTGTCCGCGTTCATTGTGCAACGAGAGTTCGTATCACAAGATATCGGTGTTCCAACTTGCCATTACGCAGCGAGATCTGCCGCGGTGTTAATTGAAAAACGACGCGGAATGAACGCGCAGGCCTCTGTGCACACATGCAACGTGAAATTCATTTCAATAGAAGAAGAAACCCGCGGTTCTCCCGGCTGAGCGCGACTTCGCAGAGTCGTTTCGCAACACGATGAATCTTACTTTCATGCGGCGAACATGCTGCGTGAAACATGGCTGCGATTTTTTGACACGCAATTCGGTGGCACGGCACGAGATAATGCAAATCATCTTCACGTTCATCCACCTATCGCGTAACAAGGTCTTCGGAAAGATTACTGTAGAATCTAACGGGTCACCGCCCGAATTAATCGGATTTTCACGAAAGAAGCATAACGGCCGGCAAAAAATCTCGAGACGTTGACGACTAACTGAGACGTTAACTTGACGACTATTATGCGATTTTGGTGTGTTTTATCTTAATGTCGTTTGTACAGAGTTAAACATTATTCCAATTGTCTCTCTCTCTCTCTCTCTCTCTCTCTCTCTCTCTCCCTCTCTCTCTCTCTCTCTCTCTCTCTCTCTCTCTCTCTCTTTAATAAATATTTATCTAAGATATTTACTAGAATGAATGCTTTTTAGAGTCGAATACTAATCATAATATAATAATAACTAATTAATATAAAATATAATATATAAAAATATAATAAAAACTAATTATTTGAATAATTAGTTATTATAGATCTATAGATCTATTTATAGAATAATTTATTAGAATAAGTTATTCACATGATAAGTTATCCGAATATAGATTGTAAAATTAACGGAATAACAGTGCCAATAATTATTGACTGTTTTTGTCTCTACGTAATTTTATATGATGATTTTTATACAAATACATTTTTAGGATCAGTTCAAGTTCAACTACTTGTAGAGTTACAAAATTGCCGATACCTTCCTGTGCACTCGTAGGAAGATTATTTAGTTAGGTATCAATGATCAGTATACACAACATTTGAAAAATGGAATATGGAAGAAATAAGTCGATCAACTATGATAAAAACACTTTTATCACTGTATCATCTTTGTTCGAATCGATTATTTACCGTTCGAATTCTTGTACGAATAAAAGCTTCTTCGAATGAATTCATTCGAATTTTTATTTTAACCGAATAAAAATTTATCTAGATTGAAGTTTATCCGAAAAAAATTGTATTCTAATTTTTATTCCATTGGATATTTACTCGATAGTGTCGAATAAATCTTTATTTGTTAATCTTTATCTCTTATCCGTCATCCAAATAACATTTTGCCCAGCTCTACGTTTGTATTATTCGTTGCAGTGACGTATGTTATTGACATGGATTATTAACTCTTCGACGGTGGAATTCTTTAGTTAATTGTTTCAATTCTTTGAGATTTCGTTGCAAGAACCAGTTGATAAGTTTTGAAGTTGTCTCGAGAAGTCTGTGTCAACAGGCGAAAGTCGAAAAGAAATTTAATTTTGCCATCAAAAATTAAAACAAAGTGACAGTAATATATATAGTTGTAATTGCATTAAATTCGCAGTTCGGTGAAAAGAAACGACAGGTATTTCGAGGATCGATGCATGTATTATTGTGAAACTGATTTGTATTTAGACAGATTCGGTTACAAAAAATAAATAATAAATAATATACAATATGTCTCCTAGTCAACTGTGCAACTTTTATTGTTCTCTACTAGTTTCTCATGTAGCATGTAATCACGAAACTAAACGCGCGTCGATCAGGTATGCTCGTACGCATTTTCTCAGAGTCATTAACTGAAGGACGTTGTTTACAAACTGGTAGAATGTGCGAAATTCTAGTATTCCAAGGAAACGAAGATATCCGTAGGTGGTAATATCATGCTGCGCATAACAACTCGAAAAGTGTTCCCATCAAATTTACGCGAAATTGAATATTTGCTGTTTCACAAGAATTTAAATGTATACAACTGTAAAGTGAAAATAAAAGTTCGTAACTTTTTAATAGATATCGGCCATTAAACTTTGACTCGTGAAACTTGAGACGTTATAGCACACACAGATAATGGGAACTAAATTCATAACTCCACCATATGAATACTATATATTCATATATATATATATATATATATATATATATATATATATATATATATATATATATATATATAACTACACCATATGAATAATAAAATTAATTAGAGGAAGTTCACTTTCAAGATCGTTGGTTACGTGCAATAAACGACAGGATTTACGTACAATAAGTGTATTATTTATGTATTTTCCGATAATCAATATTGCTATTATTAGCCATTGAATTAACATTCATATACCATTGCCAGTATCACCGAAACAGAACTTCGGATATGAAATTTATGACCAACTCAAATCAATCATTATTTTATAATGACAGTTTTAGTCATCTGTTTGAAATCCTTCACGATTTTTATCGAGGAATTGAAATATTTCCAAATCTACATATTTCTGACAGTAACAAGCTTAAATGCTTCCTGTAATAATCGACCGTGACTAATGTTATATTCTAGAAAGAATTGGACAACATAGAAACAAATATGAAAATGTGAACATGTTTACTCTGAACTTAAAAAATTATTTGAGCATTATCTTCATGAATATCAATTGGACAATGAAAAGTTCTATGCATGCGGACTACATTTAATCTAAATATGTATTTACAGATGCGAATATGAAATATGGTGCACAATGAACCCGTTGTTCAATCCAATATAAGGCTTCATTTTCGAGAAAAGTAAGTTTGATCGTTCATAAAGTGCACATACTACTGAACAAGTGGAATTGACTGCCACGTGTGTCCACAACTTACCATATCCACTTGAAAATACGCATGCGACGAGTATTAACAGCAAAGCTGCTATGATGATCGATCGGTCAGTATTTTAAATTATAATTACCGAAAATTATGAAAATCGAATAAATTTCGATTTCAAACGAAAAGTACAAAATCTAAATGAATTTAATCGTTTCACTGTCATAAGGCACTTTTATTATATTGTTTATCTTCGTTAACTCCTACTATAACGAGTGAAACTCGTGATGAAAATATCATACAAAATATATTGCATGTGAACATTATTCGTTCCTTCTAAATCGAAATAAATCTTGATTCTTTCATTATCAAAGCTTAGGTAAATAATAAATAAATAATGATAAATAATGAAATACAAGAAACAAAAATTTCTATTTAAGTTTCGTTTCGTCAGGGACAGCATTAACCCTTTTAGTGTCGAACAACGATACATCCTTGTTGGCTATACAGAAGAAAACGTTGTTTTCTTAACATTTTTAATAGACAACAATTTCATTCTTTATTTCTTCTTCCTTTCTCAATCTTCTAATTATCAGGATTTTTGTCATTTCTTCCCAAAACTTTGCCAAACTACATCAAACAGGTCTGGTACATTTCGCTCAGGTGCACGCGACTCTTTTGGTCGACGCAGAAAAGGGTTAGGAACGAAGAACAACTAATGGCCGGAGTTGCGAAAGAAATCATTGTGCAAGGTGTTAAAGACGATATTAGAATTTTACGAAGCACTAAAAGCAGCTGCTTCATGTTGCTTCATAAAAATAACAAGCCAATATTTATCGAGACTCTTAGCGATTTTCATTACGATATCAGTCCAATGAAACAAATTTATTGAACAAATTCCACATAAACGTTATCCTTACAATGTCAATCACGATATACGAAGAAATCTCGAACGCGTCAAGATCGCGCGTTCCGTAATGACAGTGTCGAAGTTGATTATTTTCAAGCAACGAGCCGAGCCCCGCACGAAGAACAGTCGGTTTCTTCTTCAAGATCGAACCGCCTCCGACAGATTGCACGGTGCACACCGTGCACAGAAGCACCTTGCACAAATTGCCCAGAACCACCGACTCCGAAGGGAACGTAAGGATTCTTCCTTTGAAAGAGCGAAGATTGCAGGACAGAGGCAAGAGTCAGAATTCGCCAAGCCAGTGATAGGGTTAACGCAAGAAACGTCGGGCCATCGATTGAACACGTAAGATCCGGAGCAGCGCACGGTCGGGTCGGTTCTATAACCGCACGGTTTTCCCGTAGCGGAACAAAGTAGAGCGTCGAGCACGTCGAAGCCCGCCGAGACGGGCAAAAAGCGACAATTGCTAGGATTATAGTTTCCGTAACGAGAGGTTATTCGGCATTATCATCCCGGGGGCGAGCGGTGCGCGCACGGCCGGCTGGCAGGCAGCGAACGTATCATTAAAAATTCTAGTAAAAATTCCGCGTAACGAACAACGGTGCCCCATTACCTAGACCCGCTCGGCCGCGGCCGCTGGGTCTCTCCTACATAAATAATAATAACTGTGTACAACTCACTTGGCTTATCCAGATCAGATATCTCGAGCTGCGAGTACACCGTGGCAATCCCCAACACGAACACCGTGGTTGTAGTCGCGACACTCCACTGGCACCTCCACCACATTTTGTCTCTCTTCCGCGCACTGCACACACCCTCGAATCCTTAACGCCTGGCCTCGACGGACCTAACCTGCCGCCGCCGCCGCCCTTTTAGCGGTTACCTGGTCTCACGATCGGCACGAACCGCCACTAATTGCGACCAGTGTTGCTGCTGTTGCAGGCCCGGTTGTTCCCGTTCCTCTCGCTCGGCTTGCCGTTGTTGTTGTTGTTCTTGCTGTTGTTGTTGCTGTAGCCGTAGCCGGTGCTGCATTGCGCCGTCGTCGCCGGCATCGGCATCGTTCCGCCGGCTTTCCGACCACCTGGACTCTATCGCAGTTTTCGTTCCAACGGGCAACGACCACTTGCTACTCGATCGCTCTAACTGCTCCTCGACGCCTCGATGGTAATCGTTCCGCAAACGACCCTGCAGGCCTCTGTCGTCGATTCGATACAGCGCCGATCGCCTCCGGGCTGGCCTAATCACCGAGGCCGTGGCTCGATCAACAATTAATCCCGGACAAAGAATCGCAAACTGCTGCTGGTTGAGCGGAAACTGCCGCCTCGCCGAGAACAGCCTCGTGAACGGTTGGTGTAACAGCCTGCGCAGGGTATCGCGTTTTTCTCCGGCGAGAAAATTCGGAGCACGTGGCCCGAGGATCGGAGCGAAAGGACGTACGGCGTAAAGACGCGCGCTGCTAACAGGCTACGGTTCTTTCTTTTTTTTCTAGAAAAAAATGGCAGTGAGATCGGCGAGCAAAATGGACAAGCCGGTCGAGGTAATTGACCAGGTGGAGCCGCGCGTTGGCCACGGCGCGGCACGACATCGGCGATACGTTCCTCGATGGAGAGAAGCGGGGCCTTGGTCGTTTGGAATCCCGTCTCGTGAAAATCGTCGGTCTTGAGGTCTGGCTAGACCGCAAGCACGGCTACTAGACACGGCTCTAGTTTACTGCGCCACTGGCCCCGAATGAACTAGAGCGGGTTTGCCCCTATCTCACGGCTCGTTGCACGCGGCGCAGAAAAGCGAAGAGGGTCGAGGACGCGAGGACGTTCCGCGGGGACCGGCGATCGGCGTAATTCAATTCTCTCGCGTCGATATCAACCGGCCGCCCGGCGATTAGTTTTCTGGCGAGCAGCGGCGCCGATTCCGCGACTCTTGCAGACCACCCGGTCCGTTTCGCGAGGGTAGCACAGCTCGAACCACGTGCGCTCACTGTTCCATGAGTTCGTCGTAGACACACGCGTCAGACCGACGACTGTCCACTGTTTCCGAGGAAGATGCATGCGTCCCGTCGATCACACTCGCTGGTGCACGGTGCAGAACCCTCGGCGAACTATCATCCCCTGTGGCGTCGATCGACGCGAGCGATCGATCGTCGAGAGCGGATCGCGTGTACCAGCTGCGACGACGACCGCTTTTGACAGGCAGCTGGTAACGAGCGGATGCGTTCCCGGCACTATTTTAATTGATACACTACTCGAAGCACCGTGGTTACAACCGCAAGCTCACCGACAACAAACCCCCCGTCTCGCAGAGCCACGTCGAGTCCTGACCCGTGGCGGCTCGGTACTGAACCATTCAGTACCGCGAAGGACCACCGCGAGTCGCTTCGGCCGTCTTCGTGGATGCTCGGCCGGCGTCGAGCACGCTAGCCTGTGTCTGTCTCTGTCCCGGGGGCAGCGTACCGTTTTCGGTGCCGTTTTCGATGCTGGATCGCGGTGGCGTCTACTACCTTTGCTTTCGGCCTGTTTTCCACGGCGCTCGCTTCTTCCACCGCGGCCCTTCTTCCTCTGCCTCTCCCGTTCCCCGGCATGGACGCTGCGCCGAGATCGCTATGATTTACTGGCGCGGCTAATGAGTCGCTATAATCGCTGCGGTGTAGGCAGGCACTGCGTGCACGGATGATTTTCAAAGGATCGACCGGCCGACACTGACGCGGACAGGGATGCGCACCCTCTGATCGCCTCGCTCTCACTCTCTCTATCTTTCTCTCTCTCTCTCTTCCTCTTTCTAGCTATCTATCTATCTCTATCTCTCTTCCTTTCGCGGTCTACTCCTTTTCCTGTATTAATGAAAGGAGCAAATGTGACGCGTGGCCCATCCGCAACCACCTCCGGACGATACGCTTTTTATCAGCGAACCCTTTTTGCCGGTTGCTTCGAAGGGCCGTGTCGACCTGGATCTGGTCGGGACTTGTTTGTTGGGTACCTGAAGGCGGATCTGTTCGTTCGGTACTTCACGGTGAATCTGCTAAGTGATGCTGACCGAACGGCTGAGTTTATAAATTCGGTATCTGAGATTATTTGCATGCGAAACTTGCGGCAAGACGAAACTTTATTGGAATGTTTTGGAGATGTGACATGGTAGTTGAAGCGTTTTGAAATATTGTAGTCGTAGCTTTCAAATTAGTTTCGGGGATTTTATGGAAATTGGCTGACGCGTCTGTTTATGACCTGCCGATTCTACTTCTCGTAAGTACATACTCGAGTACGCGAGTCCAGTGGACTTATTTTGAACCCTTTGTGCGCACTTGAAGCTATTTTAACTTAAAAATTAAGATTTTCTTTGCAACGTGTAGTGTTTTCGTTATGTATGATTTTTTAATTGTATACGTATGAAATTGTTGTTAGTTGCTCGTCGTGTATGCTTACAGTTTTCACAGATTTCTAAATATGCATAGATTGCACAGCTAAATTATAAAGTTTCGTAAGCATTAATATAATTAGTTTAATTTGGTTTATTATTAGTTTATTATTTTAGTTTATTATTATATATAAAGTTTAAAGCAATTCGTACCTAATGGCCTAATATGACAATTTAATAATGAAAACGTTACTGTGAAAAACGATATGACAATTGTTAATGGTGCTTCGGAGTCGCCATTCGAGTGCAAAGGATTAGATGAAGATTCGCCATCTGATAGTTTGTATCATAATTTTGGAGACGCTTGATATATCTACAAAGTTTTATTAATATAATTATTTCCATGGACTTTTGAAACAGACTAATGTTTACAAAATCGTGTCGCATTCTCTCCAACTGCGAAGATAAAGTATTACTCTATTACGTAAATATTACAGTTGGATTTTAAACATAGCTATATTAATGTGGTCGTGAATAATTAGGCTGCAAATTTGATGCATTTGTAAGAAAAGCGAGTAAATAAAATATAAAATAGAAGGAAGAGATTAAAAGAATTTAAGAGAATCAATATATTGTGTTATCAGCTTACTGTAATTATTAAAGGGGGAACGAATGATTATTTTGCATAAAAATCCGCGATCTACAAACAACCGAAAACAGTAGAAACTACCGTAATAAAGCTATTAACCCTTTGCACTCTAGCGGCGACTCTGAGGCGCCACTAAAAATTGGTATACCATTTTTCAAAATCGTTCTAAGAGCATCAGACTCGTTTATATTTAAAAAAGAAGCTACTAAAATTGCATTATGCTTGCCGATAGGCTCAATTTCATATGCATAAATCGCAATAAATTATATAAAATAGAAATACCGTAGATCAGAAATCATGTTTTGGATTTCGAATTTAAATAGCTTCGACTGCAAAGGGTTAAACGTGTGAGTACAAATTAATGTAAAGAAATAATCAACAGAATACGAATCATTTCGCATCTTTCAAAAAAGATCCTCCAACATCCGTCGCAACATTCTCCAGCTCAAACAAAAAGGTACTACATTTATTATAATTTCTTTTTGGGAAAATGATACCTGAGGTGCACTGATGGCCGTAATAACTGTCCACCTCCGTCCAATTACTCGCGACTAATGATATATGAGATACAGGAGTGGGATGGACAGTTATTACGGCTATCGGTGTGTCTCAGATCTGTCCGATCGAAAAACAGATTAGAGGGGTGAGAAAATCCGTTCAGAGATAACCAGAAGTCGTAATACAGAATTACTGTAGATGCACGTTTAAGGACTGTATAATAAAAAACGTAACGTAAAATTTCGGAGGCAGAAATTCTCAAAGATCGTCGCGTTACGCAACAATGACGCATCCTTTCAGCAGTCTCGTATATTAACGGTTCGAGAATTAATACGTTTTATGGCTCGAAAGCGGTCATAATTCTTGCATTTCGCAACAACGTGCGAATTAATTAATAGCTGTAATTTGCGACCGGATCGCCTCCGAGGCATCTTGACAAGGACATCACGCGGTTTCAAATGCCGTGGCACGGGAACAGATTCGTTCAACACCGGTCGCTTCTCGCGCGAATAGAAGAACTATGATTTATGTAGTTTCTTTCGGTATCTGGCGAAGAATCGGCAAACAAATTACGACACAACAAAGTGCACAAGGCGTACTTAACGAGCTGTTGCGTCGGATGTAGTTCTACTGCGAACTACAACAAATGACGGATTTCTCTTATACTCGCGTATCTGTACGTACTTTTATATAAATTTATGTATGAAAAGTACGTGTATCACAATTGCATCTAATTGCTCTTTTATAAAATAGTTGTTTAAATGCAGAATATATAAACAAAATTATATATACGCACATTTATAACGACAATTGTACCGGTGATTTTGAAAGCGGTGCTGAGGTTTTTATTTGTTTCATGTTCCAAGCATTTACATATATGTATTTCGATATTATAAAAGTATCTGAAGCCGTGTCTATAGTTGTGTGTGTGGTCTAAGATGACAACTTTTCGTTCATTTCGATAGCGGTGCAAGTTATGGAATTGAAATCGAAAATATTGAAATCCTGAGCTAGATATTTGTAAAATGTATAATCTTTATACATATGTATATATAATACATATATGTAATCTTTACGTCGAAAAGTGTGCAGGAAGTGTTGAATTATTTATCAATTTACATTTTCATGCACCACGTAAAGAGACGTGCCGAAAATGTGACTTATTCAGAAGGAACCTGAAAGCAGCCAGCACCGAGGATGACTTGTTGGTACAGGATTTAAATAGTTAATAGCACTAAGCAATTTATTAAGCAACTTTGAACTGTAAATTATGGACTTTCGGAAATCATAAAATGATCACCGGTAGATAACGTCTTAACTAATATACGATAAGTGTCCGTTTAAATTTGCAAAGTTAGACAGCCAGAAATAATATTCTCGATAATTAATATAAAACGAAAAATATACATGTAATCGTATATATATCGTATTTTTAAATGAATGTTTATTGTATGTCAGCGACTAGGATTTAATTTTGATAGTGAAAGTATTCAAAAGATATCCATTTGTTATTAAAAAAATGTTGCAATGGTGTATAAATTTGATATTGGAAGATCGTACAGTGTATAAAATATTTTGTCCTATAATAGAAAAATACTTTTTAATACGCTTGAATACAAATGTCTGAATTTTCAAAATTATTGACAAGATCATATTTCTATATTCGAATAAATCAAACAAATTAGGAAGAGGAAAAGCAAGATTGTAAAATGACATAAAACGTACATTTAAAAAAAGATCTACTTTCAAGTTGAAATTCCGCTCGAATCGTAATCGGCAAGACTCGTGCGGCGATCTACTTGGTGGATTTCAATTAGGTTATAAAACGCCCGCAGCTAATTTTTCCACGAGTGCATAAAATAAACCGGTTGTTTAGTGAATTTCGGTCGAGAGAGCACTATGGAGGTAAAACAATCCGGCAAATAAGTGCAAACAAAATTATAAATGCTTCCTTGATTATGAACGCCCCCGGATCGGCTCGAAATTGATCGCCCGTAGACAATCAATCGCGTGTGCACGCGCGATCGCTCATGCAAATGAATTCATCACCGCGTAGAAAAACAACTAGACGATTTTCGGGATACGACTGGCCAATGAAGCGGGCCGACTGAAATAACATTGAAAATTTATTCCGAATAAATACGGGGCTCGACGACATATACCGAATCCATTCAAAATTAAACGACGCGAACACGGCCAGGCCCGTTTAATCTTTGTAATTTCGTGATAAGCGTTATCTCGTGTTAAACCCGCTCGGAAGGAGCCGGTGTTTTAATACACAAAACACGGTTCCGTTCCGCGAGCCTGCTGCTGTATAACTTTAAATGGTTCCGTAACAAATTTCGCCGCGCAACCAGTCAGAACCGGGTTAATGAGCATCACGGAACATATGTATCCGATTGAGAGAGGGGGACGCTTATTTGCGTCATAAACATGTTCATGAAAACTGATAGTTCGTGCATAACCGGTGCACGCGCGAGATAACACCCCTCGAAACTTCATGACTACGAGAACTCTCTGCGATCGCGATAAATTCCGGCTTTCGTGTTTCCGTCGCTATCGGGAATCGCCTGCAAATCACTTCCTAATCCTCATCGAGTAGGTATCTCCGAAGGTACCGTCCCTAAATCCCCTGTGAACGTTCAGGAACATTCTCGGATTAGTTACGTGTGCATCGCTGTTTTCAAAGCTTTCGCGACGCGACGTAACGTCCGAACGGATTCGGAAACTCTTTGCAACACATGTTGCCACTTGTTTCGTCGTAGGTCGATCGAAGGAACGACAACCGATCGTTCCTAGCAATTTTCAATCGTCTCAATTTGCTTCGTCTCGTTTTACATTTATTTCATATTTCTTAATAACACGTGGATTAACCCTAGAAAGATAACCATATGACAACGTACGTAAAAGATAACCATACGCTTCAGAGGCGCATGCTTTTCTAAGGCGTCAATTTTATACTAACAATGGATATTTATTTAAGTTAATCTAGTCATTTTAAAGGTTTGGCATTATTGTAAAAATAAAATGCATTTATATTATATTTTTTTATATTTTAAGTAATTTTAAACTTAAATCACTAGACCTCTATGAAAAATTAACAAAGATCAACAGTCTTCGGTTTATGGGAACAAATCCCGTAAAATATCACAAAAAATAGTGTTTTATCCTTACAAACTAGTAGACTATAATATAATTAGTGTAAAAAAAACTATAATATTATAAAAAATTTCTTTAGAGACAGTCATGACAAACGTCTTTCTTGTGTTCACCACAAACTGTCTTTTTGCATTTGGCACAGGTCACCTTTGACATTCTTTTCTTTTTAGACGTGCAAAGACTGCAATAACGCCTTTTTTTGGCTGAGGGTTCTTCTTCATCATCTGTGGAAGCCTGTACAGCAGATTTTGGAAGAATATTTTCAATGTTGCTTCGCACATGCCTTGGCAAAGTGGGTGCTTCCAGTCTTTGCGTCATCCACGGTGCAGTCAGTTGTTTATTTCGCAGGCGCTTCTGCGACGTAGGTTATCTTTTTCGGGTTAAGAAAGAAAACCATAAAATCGTATAATACAGAGCGTGCAGATTTTTATTACGAAACTTTTACGCGCTTCGGTTTACCTTTCCAATGCAGGACCAGTTGAAAGCAAAATCCTATGAAATATTCTTCTCTGTAAAAATGTTTGCCACGCTGAAATACCTCGGCCAGTTCCATTTGGTTTCATTTCACACCTATCAACGAACTATTAGCTAGCCCTAGTTGGATAGCAATCGCATGGTAACGCTATTAAATCCAGGGGATACAGTTCACGAACTGTTAACTGAGTGTTATGGGGTTACGTAAGTACATGCATCTGGAGACCTAGAGAACATGCTCAACATTGATCAATTTTTTTCGTGAACTACTTTTCCGCTCGGAGTTATCGCTGTGAATTTGGTAATGAAGTATTGATCGTATCGCCGAGATGGCTGCTAGATGCGGAGTTCGACATTGTTCGAATAACTTTTTATCTAGATAATTGTTCGAATCATTTTATTCGCGAATAATTGACTATTACTCTTATTCATAAATATGTTATTCGCGAATAAAGTGTTACTTGTTTTCGCGAATAGAGATCGTTCATTTCTAAGCTATTGCAGGGCAAATTCCATGCGAAATCGCTCGTCTTTTGAAGTACCGTCTTAGATTTTGATCAAATTTGACTATATTGTAGTCTTTAGCCGTGTATAAACAAATCTTGAAGGATTATTCAAAATTTTGAACATTGCAAAATGAAATGTCAATCTTTCTTCGTTAAATCGTAACTATTGAACTACCAAACCGACGGAAATGAGCTTGATTAAGAAATAATTAAGGGTGACAGGGTCAGGTGGGACACCCTGTATAATATCGGCGTGTGTAGTAATATTGCTGACTTTTCGAGTTGAGCACATCTTTGTCAGTATGGTGTGCGAGTGAGAAAGAAATGTGTAAAAGTGCACAGGCATTTGCGAATAACGAGTAGAAATTTGATTTTTATTGAAATCAACTTTTTTCGAATAAATATAGTTATTTCTCATTCAATAACGAATATAAATTTTACTCTTATTCGTTATTCGCCGATCGAATGAAGTTTGCTTAACTTCGTCTACAAGCCTAAATAAGCCCGTGATGATAGCGCTTGTGTCTAGTAAAAAATATCCATCGATCTTTACAGCAAACGAACTATTTTTCATCGTAAGTAGATGCTTGAAATCGTAGTTTTTTGATAAGTGAATATTGTTAAGATATTTCTGTCAGTAGCATTATAAATTAAAATTACATTATATGGACAATTTTGTGGTAAAAATTTAGAGTATTGTCTCTTTCAACATTATTTCGTACCATTTTGGCATTAATAAGTATTGTAGTATTATATTCAAACATTGCAAACATTGTAAATAACATTTAATCATGATGAACATCATCAATTGAATTAATTTTATTTATTGAATTAAAATACAATTTACTGAATTCCACGATATTAAGTTTCATAATGATATCGGTTTTTAAAATAGTTTGTACTTATAGATTTGAAAAAAAAACGGAATCCTAACAAACCCATAGTTGTTATAGAAAAGTAAATACGTGCATCTCACTTCGTTTAATCACGATTTTCTGTTCAAAGATTGTGAAAAATAACTTATCTCTTGTCTTGATTAAACAGTAATTAAAAAATCAATGCAGTGGCAATAATTAGGATTAATCGTTCGAGCAAAACAATAAGGAAGGCAATACTCGGTGAACACTTTTTATACAAGGGTTCAAATAACCGTAGATTTAACTGCCTCTGAATACAGAATTTCGTCTTAACTGTCGCCATCGCGGAAATATGCAAACAGCAACGGGTAATCACGGTACAATAGAAATTTTGATTTCAGTTCTTACGTTCGTTTTTATGATAACAAACGACTGGGTGGAAACGAATGCTTCGGCTCCCATTCGTTTAAACGCTGTTGAACAATAAGTTTTCATTCGTAATATGTTACTGCTCTCTCTCATAATCGTACTTTTTAAACCCTTTATACTGTCATCATCTTTTCCATCGCATTATGGGACTCTCGTTTCCTCTCGCGTTCTCATCACTGTCAACCCTTATCTCCGTCCGAGGGATGGGAACGAGACGCCAGTGAACAGAACAATTGCGAGATTGTTGCGTTCATTTCTCCGTACAATTAATTGAAATACAACGTACCAGCAGATTATCTAACAAAAGAAACGATATCTATAAATAGTGAAACTTCTTAGATAGAAAAATTCTGCTGTCAATTTTGTGCAAAATAAATTCTGCACTGTAAAATGCAATCGATTCTACCTTGCACACGATGAATGGGTCACGTAGCTACGTTTGCGAAAGATAATCCTCGCGTTCTTCTCAGGTACACTCAGAATCTTCCTGTGACACTGTATTTGACTTAAAACGCGATCGCCAAAATGTGATAATTTATTCTGACACGAAAATTTCGAAAACGTGACTCCATAGAATTTATTCGCAGATACGAAAAATATGTTCGAAGTTCAATTCGTCTTCCGGCGGCTCGGTTTGACCTGCATACTGCACAATGGTTTTCTTATAAGGCGTTCGTAAAAACTTCTGTCATAAAGTTCAATGAATAGACAAAGAAATCGGGAAAAATAAGTTCAAAAGCAGGATGAAGTGGAGTCGGACTAAGCCGATCACTATTTACGACTTTAAATAATGCTCTTCGATTAAAAGGATGAAATGAAAAAGTTATACTTCTTGCACAGATCAACTGAAAGAAATTAAAATCGACGTCCCCTTTCGTGCTCCTAGCACGTTGATCATAAGAAGATGGTTCCGACATAAACATATCAAATTGAATATCATATTTACCATATAAAACCGCGCAAGGATACATTTATCGAACAACGTACTCTTTATTTCACTTCTCCGATATGGTCGAAAGTATGTTTTCTGGCAAGGGGTTGGGGGAAACATTTGCGTGTATATCTTTATTCGAACGTCTTCCCTAGCAACGGTGCACGCGTATCGAATGCACCATTAACTCCGAGGCATGTTGCAATGCAGGAAAACTCGATCGACTTTGAATATCATAAAGCGGAAACTAATCGCACGAACTCGCGGATCGACCGGTGTCAGGTTTAACGTGGTTTTTCTAAGGTCCCGGTGCCTGACGGGATTGAATTGTAATCGGAGACCACGATTGGATCTAGGGAAACCGATCTACGCGTCGATCACGCGTGCACGTGTCCATAACGCTAAATCTGAGATAATTTATTTACATCGTGCCACGCCACGCGATCTTTCCGGTTGCGTTTTTAATTTTGTCGAAACGTGAGTTCGATACCTCGCCTCAAGTCTCGTTACGTGCAGAAAATTGCATTCTATTTCAGGACATGCATTGCTAATTATAACAATATATATATATATATATTAGCAATATGTAATACATATAATATATAATTACAATGGATATATATAATAGCTATATATATTAGCACAATATTAATATATATAATGTAAATATATGATATAAATATATAATATAAATATATGATATAAATGTATGATATATATATTAATATTGCTAATTATATTTTGCCCGAGCGAAATTTTTAAGAATCGTTATAGCAACGGAAAGGTGAGAATAAGAATTAATTACGAGAAACTGATGATCCTGAAACACATTTCCTGTAGATATGATTGAAGCATCTGCTATTTTTAGGTAACGTTTGAGTAGCCTAAAAACTTGGACAAAGTTGAAAACAGTATGAAACATGTTTACTGAATTGAATTCCACAACTATAGACAGTTTTTATCGCAATGAAAAAATAATCAATGGTGGTTTAGAAAGTAGGCAAGTTTTAGGCAACAATAAATACGCGAATAGCGATGATTTAATTGTTTTCGAATCAGTTATCGTTTTAATCAAACTGGTCGGCTCTATGCACTTTCTAATTAGCATACTCCCGGTGTTCAATGATTTCAAATTTGTTGAAAGAATTTAAAATTTCGCCTCTGCTCTGAATGGAGCAACGGATAAATGTTTGTTCCTTTCACAGTTATATGAGCCGTTTATTTTGAAAGTGGCATAAGTCACTTTGTTTTTAAGTCGATATATTTAAGGGTTTGCGTTTCAACATGTTTAAAAATATCTCAGGATACTGATATTTTTCTCAGTATAAATAGTTTCGTGTAAACATTAAAAAATCACCACTTTTCATTACGGTAAAGTGACTTATGCCACTTTCAAAATAAACGGCACATATATTTACATAATTCTAATTCTCACGGCTTCTTGACTCGAAAAATTGAAAATAGCAAAATGGTTCATGCATTTCGACGTTCCGTACAATTTGTGTCAATATATTTAATCTTGGTATATTTCAATGAATCGTAATCACTTGCACGACTGTCATTGATTGCTAACTACGTTTTCTAAGATTGATTTATGTATTTCCGCCGGTCCACACGTAAGTCGCTGACGCACAAATTCAGCTTATCTTGTATTCCGATGACTGTGCGAAATGCCTCTCTGTTACTGGCTTCTGATCGTACCAACACCCGCCGAACACTAACATATCGATTTCGAGGCACAATCCGGATATTCACCGATGCCACTCTCATTAATCTTACAAAGGCGAAACAGTTCCGTTATGCCACTAATTGACAATGATTATTCACCGTGCGGACTCCTCTCGCTTTGAATCGAAGTTTTAATCCGTAACTTAAACTCGATGCAACGCAACCGTGCGCACATTAATCATACGGTGGTCCGTAACGACGCGTATAATGTTCAAAGATTAAAGTTAGTTCGGGTGCAGGCATTCTCTGTGCTCTATGCGAAATTAATAACAATGGTCTTTGCACGGCAATGGATCCGACAAGGAAATGTTTGTTGTTGGTTCCTTGCAGCTCCGTTTTTCTCGTTCGCGAGGATTAAACTGTTTTATCAAAACAGAATATTTCCGTACCAGGAAAAATTCTAGAACTCTTATGCATATGAAAAAATGGTTTTATAAAATCTGCATAAATCGTATGCAGATTATAAATTATTAAAAAATTGATATATATTTATAAATATGTGAATAAAATATATAAATCATATATAAATAATAAAATAAATTATATAAATACGTTTTATTCATATATTTATATATATTATATATAATTAATGTATATGTATATAATTTTTATATATACATCTGCATACGATATATATATATTTTTTTTTATTCGTATGCAGATTTTATAAATTCATTTTTTCATATGCATAAGAGTTCTATGTTAGTAAGTCAAGATTTCTTACAATTCTTTTCTCGTATTCATAAGAATTTTACAATTTTTACTGGTACAGAAATATTCAGTTTTGATAAAACAGTTTAATCCTCGCAGACGAGAGGAAAGCGGAGTTGAAAATATATATATTTTTCTCGTGTGAATTAAAAACTTTATATAATGCGCGCTAAGTATGTGTTAAGAATACATTTATGGTACAGAAATGAAAGATGAATTAAAATTTGCAAAAATCAAACAAGGATTTATACAATTTCTACGCGAATTACGAAGTAGGTGTACGAATTACAAATATAAAATAGCACATAAATTGAATGAAAATTTATAAAATCTACATACGTATTAAATATAAATTCGTAGAAATTTCACAAAAATAGATTTACAACGCTAAAAAGTTTGTGTTATTTTTATAAAGTTCTGCCTTTCGTGGATGTTCGTAAGAGGAGGTAAAACTGTGCCATGTGTCAATGCATAATTGAAGACACTGAATGATCAATACGAGGAGTCAAGTATCAAGATCTCGACTGCCACACGACCGAACAGAAACCAGTGGTTCTCTGAAGCGAAAGCGAACGAACGATTTTCCCGCGGGACTAAAAGAAAATTTGTTCAAAGTGGCGGTGTACGAATAATCCGGGACCTCGTTCAATTTGGTGAAAAACTGTTAAAAAGTCATTGCGGATAGTCACGTTTCAGATTATCAGAAGAATTGAGCGGGAATCGAACGGGAATTGAGCGCGAATTTGGAAACGCAGACGCGCTCGTAATCGGTGGTTGCCATTCGGAGTCGCCTCGTGACCTGCTCAAAGTGTGTCCGGCGATGGTGCAGACCGCGTGCCGGATCAACGATATTTTACATCGAGCACAGAACCCGCTTTCATGGCATTCCCAGGGGATTGGAACCTGACACCACATCATACATCATGGTACACCGTCGAACACCCAGGCTGTTAACCCGAAGCATAACTTGAGTACGATGTTGTGGGCTTCACTGCTCTGTATTCTCCGACTTGTCGAATAAACCATGAAGAGCCTGCCAGACACATCGTATTCTGGTTAAGGCAAAAGTACCGATTATGGAACACCACTCGATCGTGAATGGTGGATCGTGAATGATCGTGGTATGGAACACCACCTCATCTCGAAACAGTGGCGCGAACAATATAATGAGAAATAGATAGAGTATATTGAAGTATAATAAATAATAATAATGAATGATAATAATAATGAATAAATATAGAAACGAATGTGGCAAATATAATTACTATGTAAGAAAATAACAAGCAAATTTTAAATAAAAATATTTGTATACATAAAGTGAAACTTTCTTTCTTGTTACAAACTTTTTGCACAATAAAAGCGAAAGAAATGGTGATTTTTTATAGTAATATTAGGTGCCGCAAAAGTTCAACAATTTTTTTGGGTATTAATTAAGAGGTACATTTTAAATTTTTGCCGTAATATAATGAAACCACAGATGCGCCATTACAATGGATAATCTTCTGCCATTTTAAGGTTACTATAATTAATACCATTATTCCAGTCATACTGAAAAAGGAGATTAAAACTTTTCCGATAACCCAATTCTTTGAAGTTTTAAATGCACCATCGAACTTTTCTTCCTGCTCTCACAAAATGCCTTTCCGTTTCAAAAAATCCATCACTATGAATCGACAGAAAACTAAAAAAAGGTCAATCGCCCTTCTGTACGTTAAGTATTATTTTTATACACAACCGAATCGTTAATATTTATACAGCGTTGCACAAAAGAATATTGTTACAGAATACATTTATTATCACATTCATAGCCATGATAAAACAATTGAACTAAATGTTCGTTGTTTAAGACGAGGCATGTGCTTCATAAATTCTAATACGTTGCATAATAAAAACTAGTGTCGCGAATAAAATTACATCGTAAATAGTAAGGATAATATTTCCTGTGCTTTCTATAGAAGGACAATGATATCGTTACATTTAAATAATAATGTTCATAAATGATTAAAGATACAATTTTGCTGCTAGACTTTCCCATGAAATAAAATTCCATGAAAGATAATCATTCCTTTTCATAATTATGATTATTTACACCGTATAATGTGACAGTATTTCGAAGCAGCGCGTCGCAAGATGAAAATGTTTAAATTTTCTTCATGAGATTCATTCGACCCGATAGGTTTCCTTCTTATAGCAAGCGTAGAATGATCTGCGCTTTGATCCCCGGGAAGGAAGCATTTCTCAGCGGGATGAAAACTATAAAGAATTACGAGTGCTTCCATTCTCCAAGTTCAGAAAATGGCAAGACATACATGTAAAGACGAGGCACCTAATTCACCAGGCGTACTTTTTCTCATTACTTAATTAATGACCACGATATTTCTGCCGTGCCGCGGTGCGCTCTTCTCTTGCACCTACAAACTAAACTTCCGCAAAGATATCCGCGTGAATAATGGCTTCCGTTTCTTCCCGCACCAGCCAGTACTGTATCACAATAATACCTTTCTCTGGGCTAATAAAAGAAAACGTAACCGGTGAAGCCCACGACGGCTTTTATCTGCCGAACGAAAATACTCGTGGTCTTCTTTCGTATCGTTCGATCATAAGCCCGTTATTCATCATTTAACGAGGTTAACGATTAACAAAGTCTTTCCACCGTCGAATGGCTTTCGATCTATACTTTACAGTAAACCTATAATAAGAGACATTTTTTTTCATTTGTTTTCTTTTCTCGTTTATCGAAGTTTCACGCGATTGTATCGCATCGCGGTGTTTCTAAATGTCTGACGTCATTGTTGATATTAAGGCCTTTAGAATTGCAGTTTTGATTCTGTATCTATTTGAACCTTGGAGGACCAGTTTGATAATGAAAAAGAGAATAGCGTATACTAAACAGAGGCAAAATACACAGAGAAGAATGTATAAGTAACGATGGTAAAGTTCATAAATGAAGTTGATAAGTTAGAAATGTCTATTATTGTTGCTAATGTTCCACAGAAGGAACAAGCGTTACACCGCTTACCCGATAAACAATACTAACAATGTATGCTTTTATATGTGAATCAAACATACTTTTATATGTGCCAGGTTACAATAATTCGAAATCAGCAAATTCTTGTGCATTGATAAACAGTGATTAAGTTTTTATTTAACATTCAATATCGGCCTATCCTGAAAGCTTATCGTGCAAAGTAATTTTGTGTTCGAACTGTAACACTTGCTCATTCGAATGTTCATTAACGGTGTTTTATACCGATTTACGGTGATGTACGGCGGTGTTTTATAGAAGCAACAATAAGACATTTATTCTGATTTTGAACAAGTGTTATTGTAACGTTATTTGCCGCAAGTAATACATAAATTCCATAAATATCACATAACTGTGTCTTTACGATACGAATGATCGTAAATTAAACATTTAGTGACACGTCATTTTTCGGATTCCGTGAATCTAATGTTAAAATCGCTTCAATAATTATGAACGAAACTGTACGACAAGAGGCAATGCTTTTCTGAAGGGACCATTGTCGCTTGCCACATTTACTTGTGCCTAAGTAAAAATCAACGATATACCGATATACACAAAAAAAAAGAGAGACCATAAAACAATTTACTTGCGTACGCGATCGCCAGACCGAGCAGTAATTTGAGACACTTTTCGCACATCACGTATCTCGTATAATAACACGTTCGAAGCTCATACGTAATATCGATAAGATCGTGGCAGCCGGGACACGGGTTATCTAAAGCTAGACACAGACTGAAAGGAAAGAAACGACTGAACCAGGGAATGAAAGTAGCGGGCACGATAATCTATAAAAGAGGGCACGGAAAGTCGCAAAGTGATTATTATCGTTTCGCCGGCGATATCGGGGAGATCGATCAGACAAATATGAAACCGTTCGGCTCTCGGTCGAATGTGCCCGGCTCGCTAACACTAAGTGGAGGGTGAAAAACACTAGAAAGCCCCGTTAACGTTTCCGGGGATGGTCAGTATGTAACGGGGAAAGAGGGCAAGGAAAGACCATGCGGGAATTTATGTTCGTATTTACGCTGGCTCGATGGCGTTCCCGTTGAAACACGCCTGGAGAATAGTTATTACGATTACTGTGCCGAAGCGCGGGCTGCCCATCTCCGTGAAGCAGATTTCGTCCTTTTCCAGCTTCTCCCGAGCCTTCGATCTCATCTTCCTCCTTTTTTCTCCCTCGTTGCTGCATTCTTGCTCCTCGGCCGCTTCTTCTCCTCCCTCTCCTCCTTCCACTTTTCCCTCCACCGCGGGATCTCTACTCTGTCCCAGCCCCAGAGCTTCCCTTTTCCCATTATTTCGTTTCCCTCTTTCCGGTTGTTCAATTTTGTTTTTCATTCGACGACGACACTCGTGGGCAACGGAGTTTTCAGCTGGAAAAAATCTCGAGAGATTAGAGAGCGTGCAACAAATCTGACGTAGAATTCGCGCGGCCCCGGCTCGCAAAAAGGCGAAGGCTCGCGCGCGTTTCTATTTATAATGTTAGCATAATTTATGCTAGCTGCTCTTGTCGCGGCACGAGCTTCTAATAGCTGATGCATTAACCTCGCTCTCGCTTACAAAAACGCATTTCAGCGGCCGGGACATTATCCGAAATAGTCCCGGCGACCTGCCGCCTCCTATCCTCCACATCCTCCACCGCCGGCTATAATGCGTCCCCGTTGGAATACAGGCTAACTTTTTTCCTTCGTTTCGCGGCCGCCGCGCCGCAAACCGTTTATACTAAATGTTCTCCGTGATGTACTGTAATGCACGATGGTGTTCAGGCATTTGCTGTATGCGCGACTAAACAGAGCGCACTTCGAATAATCGTTTGCTTCGATGCTTCCGAATAAGACAGAATGTACGCTGGATTTCATTCTTATTCCTTCTCTTTTTTTCTCTTTTCTTTTTCTTTTGAAAATTGGAAACTCTTCTTCGGCTTTTCAAACTTAAAGGGGACTTCTAGTAAACTGGGCGGAAAAGTGAGCAGTCTTTGTGAATTTTTTGCGAGAAAACCATGAGACTTCTTTTCAGGATACACACACACTCACTCACTCACTCACTCACTCACTCACACACACACACACACACACACACACACACACACACACACACACACACACACACACACACACACACACACACACACACACGCGCACACACACACACACACACACACACACACATTTGTTTAAACTGTTGGAATTCGGTAATGACGTGTACAGGCTGTTTCAAAAAACAGTTCCGGATATCTGAGCGGCTGTTCTACTCATCTGAAACGAAGGAAACAAAATTTGTTCTGCTTAACACTATGCCGTCCGATGGCACGACGCTGGTGCCATACAAAAACTATCTGTTGTATGCCGGTGATACCACTTTGGTGGCATTTTAAAAAACTGAAATAACATTTGAACTATATTTCTTGGGTGATAAAAGGCAGCAAACAAACTATAGCATTGTGCTTATTTAACTAAGAATTAAGTACAAAAATTCTTGGATGACTTATCTTAATTTTAGGAATTTATATTACCGCCATCTTCGAAATTCTTTTTAAAATCTAAAATTTCCAAGCTATTATGCCGGCGTCAAACGAAAGAATCATATCTAAGATCTGCGGACGGCATAGTGTTAATAAGGATACAGTCGTAGCCCGAGCTAAAAAAAATGCAATATCTCAATGTTTACGAAATTGGCAACACAGTCATAAGTTCTCGTTTCTTTTGGCAGAACTAACTGACCGTATGGGAAACCCATTTATTTATGCATGTAAGGTACTTTTTACGCGCATTTCAACATTTTTATCACGATTACATCGCGAGAGATTAAATAGCATTCGCGTACTATCATTTTGCTTGGGAACTGCGTACGATGATTCTTTGAACTCTACAAAACACGGTGGTATATTTTTGATGGCGCTAGAAATATTTAAACGTGTTTGCGCAACATTTAAAAAGACGCTTTCAACGCTAAAGCTGTCTGTGACAGTCAAAGCGGCAGGTTCGTGTGTCTTTTAGTTTCAAAATGTTGAAATTAATTTGTATTTCGTACTGTAAATTGATTTTCAAGTTTAATATAGAAATTGTGTCGAAAAAGGAATAAACGACCGTTTCGTGGACGCTTTTTGGGATACTGCAGAATTTACGCACTTATGGCAAAAAGCGAGTGGCTGAATACAGGAACTAGTAAAAATTTTAAAAGAATTTGAAAATACTGTTACGATACACCGTTCTGTTTATTGCAATCGAGGTAGAAAGTTTTTATGTTGCTGAAAAATAGACAGTCTATCGAAGTGATTCGGGATGCAAGTACATACAGTTTTCTGAACGATTTATTATTTTCAAATATCGCACTTTTATCGAACAACGTACATGATATTTATTAGCAGACGCAAACGAAAAATAATACGCTGCATCTCGTAATTCGTAGGATTTTATCAAAGTAATATGTTTTTACGACGCCACTGTGTCCACATTAAATGTATTAGTACGTGTAGACTAGGAGAAATTAAACAAATTGGAAAAAAAATATACTCGATAAATGGATTTCTTTATCGCCTTGTTGAAAATAAATGTTTTTCGAATGCTTTTAAAAACGTTGTATCGCGTGTTCGTATATTCGTATCGCGACCAATTTTATTTATGAATATTTTGAACTCGATCAAATATTTCAATCCATCTGCATAAATGTTTATGTGCAGAATATTTTCATAAATGACACTTTTATATCAAATGAGTACAGTTTCATGCTTTAGACCTTTTGTAATAACAATATTTTATCCACTGTCGCGTATCTGGTCGAAAAATACTTATTTATGACTACTACAATGTTTAGTTAAAACTAGAAGATACTTAACACTAAACCGACCAACAATAATAATGACTAGTATTCATTGCCTCGTAAAATGTGACAAGATCGAATCCGTACGGATCTCGTAAAGTTATTATTGCCTGAACGATGTAATTTGTTCAGAAATTTCCCATGAAAAAGTCTCTACAGTTCGTAGACAAAGATTTTGTCCGCGGTAGATTTAGTGTTACGAAGACGGTAGAAACACTAGATAAGTAGAAGATAGCGAAGACAAGCACTCGTCGGCAGTCATTATTCTTGGTGAAATATCTGCAACTTCTGGACTGCAATCAAGCCGAGCTTCAAAACGGACCGCTCTTTAATGGAATTTTACGAGTTTCCCATTTTCGAGTCTAGAAGTTTTTTAATTTAGCATTTAATGCCCCGGAAGGTATGCCGCGCCTACATCGATCATCTTAACTCATCGTTCTTGGACGAATTGACGCGATGAATGTTCGCTCTAGCTGGAAGAAATCAAGTAAGTTTCGTGGTAGAGCATTTCTCTCGACAAATAGCCACTATTTCCGCTGTCCGCGCAAAATGATTACCTCGTGATCCTAACGCAAGATAAAAATAATGATCGTCCACGGTGTTTCGCATGAACAGATATTTTAGGCGACGAAAGGAATCCGCGAGATGGGCATGATCTAATAACACTGTTCATTAATTACCAATATACAACGATTTTTTTAAAATGATAAATATTATATAAAGAAGGACAAGGTATATATATATAACCTGTGAAGATACCTTATAATTAGTATACAATTATTTGTAACAAAAATGAATATATCAAATACAAAGCAACAAAGACAAGAAGAAGTTAAGAATAAGTTAAGAATATTGTTACATGATTTTCAATTTACTAGATTTATTAGCAGTGGGAAGATATTTTCACGTAATTTATGTTTTTTACTGTTAACATAGACAACTTTTATTTTGAACAAGGATCCCCACAGAGAGAGAGAGAGTGACTACATAATAATACTACAAAGAAATGTTAAACAATTTTTCTACTTATCATTTACAGTGTACGTAAAGCTTGCTTTAGGTCTTTTGATAAACTAAAGAATGAACAACGGCTTGCAAAAATGGAATCTTCGAAAGAGTCTAGGTCAACACGAAACGTACGATCGCAGGTCAAACGACTGATTTCACACTTTTCTTTTATAATTATTGAAATCAAAGCTGCTTCCACTAGAAATTGTCGTATATATTTATTTTAACCAGGCACATGCTATCATCAAAATTGTAATAAATTCAAACAAATTCGATCTTACAATTCTTATGAGACAACACCGGTCACTTTCAAAATCTCGAAACGATTAGTGTTAAATCTGCACAACCTTCCCAAAATCGGAAATTTCAATGGCTTTTGTAGCACTTGGAATACCCGCGTGTTTACCGTGACAGCCTGATCCTCGGTAGAATCTGCTAAAACATGAAACTTCGGCCGAACGGTTCATTCGGTATTCAACTCCTAACAGCCCATGCCGCGTACCTTCTTGATTTTTAAACGACCGGATTGCGTGAAACACGAACTATGGCATGTGTGGGTTCGCGAAATTCTACTCGGGACGATCGTCCCCCCGCGCAGCGAATTAGCGAGATAAATAAGTTTATTAGTAGTTTCGATGGTTAGCCGGATCTCCCGACTCGGCAAACTCATTTTTCGACTTCGGCCGTTCACTTTATTCTACCTCGCTTCAAGTTTCTATCCCCAGATGGTGTAACTTACGTGCTACTGTGTTTCGACGCGACCCGCTCGAACTTTCCACTGTTCTTCAGCTCGCTAACTTCTTTCCTCGAGATAAAGATTTTTTACTTGCCATCGTCCCCTCTCTTTATTGCTTTATGTTTCCGCTTCCTCGGTTAGAAGAAATTCGTTGATGCCTCTTGCATAGAGTTCCTGATGCGTCCAGTGAAGCAGCGGTGATAGAATTTCCGTGGAAATTACTGATAACGAATAAGAATGAAGCATTCCGCGTCTCTGTTATACCGTTATCTCGGGAAGTCCGTGAGGATACTAGCAATCGCGTAATTATCGTTCGGCGATATTTGTTGGTTAAGAATATATAAAATTATTGATCTTTCGAATTATTTTAACGAAAGTTTTTTTCTGTGACCGAGTCTCCGAAAAATATTCGCGCACTTCTAACAAGGAACAACTTCTTTCAAATTGGACCAAACGATTTGAAATATTTTCACATATTGGAGTTTATCAAAAAATGTCTACAAATGTTTGTAAAACTTGCAATTGGTTTGTAATCATAACAAAAATATTAAAAGATGCGTGAATGCGTTTTCTTTGTCTCTAATTTTCATTGTAGCATAAAAATGTTGAAAAAAAACACCTTCTCTCATTGGTTCATTCGAACCAATTACAAGTTTTGCCAAAGTTTCCTTAGACATTGTGTAGCAAACCAGTCCTTCTAACATCTGAAAAAAACTCGAAATCGTTTGGTCTAATTTTATAGCTACAGAAAAATACTTTATGAAGCCACTAAAGAAGCTACAAACAAAGTTTATATATATTTATATATTATACTTTCATTGGTGGATCATGGATACATTATGCTAATTAAAATTCCGCAAACTCCGATATAGAGAATACGTTAATGAATTTTAATCATTTTAAAAGCAGAAAGCAGCAAGTAGAAATGTTAATATAGGACCTGGTATATTTTGTATATTGTGTAAAAAATATTTGAACTAAATTAAACATTTGATAGAAACAAGAATGGTAAAATATTAAACATTTAATGGAAATTAAAATAAATAGAAATATTTAAAAAAATAGAAATATTAAACATAAGAGGTACAATTGCTCACGATTCAGTTGTTTCAAACAAATACATCGACGCAACGAATTTTACGAAGATACGCCGAGACACGAAAGTATTCCAACGCCATTTAAAATGAATAATTCTTTTAATATTTGAGCCGAACGATCTAAATTTTGTTAAGACGTTGGAGGGATTAGTTTACTAGATAGTGGCTGAAAAGTTGTTGTCAAAAATTGCAATGAGTTGGAGTGACGAAGCGAGAGTAGAGTTTTTATTCAAGCCTAAAACAGAAATGAAAAAGAATGCTTTTTTAGATCTCGGTAAGGAGCTACAAACAGTTCAAGATAGCGATAATCGCAATTTGTTACAACTTTCCACGGATAATTGTAATAAATAAATCTCAAGATTTTGACATCTTTCAAAGCCTGTAGCTTGTCCCTTGTTATATATATATAATTATTATATATAATATAATATAATAATAATAATATAATATATATATATATTAATTTATAATAATATATATATATATATAATATAATATAATAATAATAATATAATATATATATATTAATTTATAATAATATATATATAATATAATATAATAATAATAATAATATAATCTACAAAATGCATATTTTAAATTTCCGTTATAGGCTCGGGTTAAAAAGTTGGAAAAATATCGTTTCCAAATTCTTTTATGGCCCGATTATAAAGAAGTTACTACGTATTGAAAGGCGTTCGAATACATTCGCAAGTATGCGTACAAAGCTATAACACAGCTCGACTATCCAAGGCTAATAACACTCGAAGGAATAATTCGAGACTTGTGTAAGTATTCCGTTTCGTGGCAGCGATTCTAGCAATGAGCTTCGAGAAGGATCACCTTATACGAAACTAATTCGCCGCGGGTCTCGGTGAATGCTGCGGTTCAGAAGAAACATCCTTCCCCTCTTTCTTTCCCTTGATCTGTGTTTTGTGAGCGTGGTAACGAGGACAAGTCGTTCCTCGTTAAGAGAAAAGCCCTAAGAGAAAGCGAGGTGAGGAGAGAAAAAGATAGGAAGAGAGGGAGAGAGAGTGTGGGAGAGGGCGAAAGTGGAGCAAAAGAGGGTGTAGAAACAACCTGTGAGCTTGCTATCCGTAAAATCCATAGCGAACGATTCCTTTCCGTGGCCCTCCATCCTTCTTCAACTCCGTTTCCGGTATCGTACTCTTGCCTTTGCTCCCGTTTGGCCCTTTTATTATGTTGATCCGACGGATGTTGTCTACTTTACAAGTATATTGCGGACTTTTATTCTCACGGCGGAAAAGCACCTCGTGCTCGTGCATATTCGCGTCCCGAACCTTCATTACG
This sequence comes from Megalopta genalis, assembly GCF_051020955.1. Classification (NCBI taxonomy): domain Eukaryota; kingdom Metazoa; phylum Arthropoda; class Insecta; order Hymenoptera; family Halictidae; genus Megalopta; species Megalopta genalis. The sequence goes on along the minus strand of NC_135014.1, from coordinate 6,188,012 downwards.
GATGTATACGTCGTCGATAAGATACCGTCGACTTACACGCTCATTTCAATACGAGAGCCTTGGACGACGCGTTGTAAAAACCGCCACCGCCTAAAGGTGATCCCAACAATAATACCACTTTATGCGCCGGGAAAACTGTACTGCTCCGGGGCACCTGAGACATATTTTTTCCCCGATGCGTATTCGATACCTCGGGAAAATACGCAGCCCGGCCAGGCAATGGAACTTTCTTTTTCCATTCGTTTGCCTCGGGTCGCGTAAACCGAACCGAAGTTGTTGCCGATTATTTTCATGCGTGCGGCGCTTCGTAATTATTCCCATGATTCAGACTTTTACCGCTTTGTTCCAGCACGGGAAGGTAACCGTAGGATGGTGCATGCTCGTGTCAGCACGTTTAACCCTCTGTTTGCAAGCTTATTTTTAGTCATGTTGACCGTGCGCTTATTCGAGAAAGCATCTGTGCTGTATCGTATTTCAACAAATTCTGGGATCATTTTTATTGCCACGTTTAACCTTGATTTTTCGGGCAAAACGAAACAGAAACGTGTGGAACAAACGATAAGTTACTCGAACATTTGGATCCGTACTTTTGGATTTGTACAGTACTATATTTTATCTGTAAGGAAATTATGACATGTATTTATTTGTGTTCTCATACGAAAAGCACAGTACAATGCAAATCGAAGGAACAGGATCTTTGTTCTGTGAACTTTTTAGGAGACAAATCAGATAGTGAGATAAATACTATACTTTTTGGAGGACTTTAAATGTAGTTCAATAGACGTTACATTGTTCAGTAATTTCTCCCTAATTGACGCTTAGCTTGTACACAAAAATAGACAATTTTGGAAGAGGAGATACGATTATTCGAGTCTCGCGGCTAGTTTTTATAGTCGCCGATTGTCACCAATTATAAAATCGAATCCCGAGGCTCGAATAATCTCCTCTTTCCAAATTGTCTATTATTGTTTCCAAACCGAGCGTCAGGAATTTGCTATACTTACATTAGAACAAATAGTGGAAATCAATGATTAAATTTTTGTAGAAGTCTATGTTACACTCTTTTCATTAAGCAATGCTATGAAATGAAATAATAGATATCCTTTGCAAGCGTTCTTCAAAGAAGAACACAGTAGCAAATTTTTCATACTTCCTCCACACAGCAAAATACAGACGAAAATACAGTATCAGGAAGTAATTTTTCAAGACGTTTTCATTGGACAGAACTAACGAGTAAAATGTCTGATATTGGTTATTGGGAAACAAGGTCGAGAAAGAAAAGCTATTTGATCTCTTTAACTCTGAAGTGGCGTCGATTCCTTATTAAATAAATTTCTTCCGGCTGTAAATAACTTTCGCGAACGTGATAGAACCCAACTGTTGGTCCAGCGAACTTTATTTTTCTGTTAAAGGTATTATTTTGAAGCTCTTACGTGCTACCTGAAATATCTTCTCTTTTCCGTCCGCTTTGTCGCTTTTTGCTATTTCACAATTTCATTTATTTATGGACTCGTGCAGTGATATTAAGCACTTGTATTTTCGGTCGCCAGATTTTTCTGACTTTTCCGATAATCAGCGAATTACGTATTTCGCAGTTTCAAGCTTCAATAATGCCCAAACCTATTTTCATACGTATAATACAATTACCGGATAGAAAGTTCAAATGTCATTTGACTTGTGAAATCGTATCGACGAAAATTATTTGTTTCCCTATTTATAGTTGTCGCACGTTTCAGTTGAATGAAGCAAAAGTTATTCAAGAAATAACAAGCTCTCTCTCTCTCTCTCTCTCTCTCTCTCTCTCTTCGAATTGCCGATGCTCTCACAAAAAGTGAGTCTATATCAGCCAGTCTGATACCTTTTAAAACGCAATAACTTTTTTAGAACCGGATTAAACGACTTGAATTCTTTTTAGGTGATAGAGCGATCAGTCTACTAAACCACAACTAGATTTTTGTAAATTTTGCTATTGCTTAGAATGACAAAATTTCATCGAATTTGGTTAACGCAAAGTCAGGTTACAAGCGTTAAGAGATGTTCAAAATTGTAGATTTCTCACGCTTATTGGTCGAAAATGTCAAAAATCGGGACGAAATTACAATTCTCGCGATCTTCAATTGTTTACAGCTCGTACCAAGATCAATCGATTTCGATGAAATTTTCAACATGCACATAAGTCACCGAGATCTACAAAATGCATCTTATTATCCTCTTTTCGTCATTCTAAACAATAGCAAAATTTGAGAAAAGCATACCAGTTATGGTCTAAGTAGTCCGATTTCTCTACAAGAAATCGGATCGTTTAGTCCAGTTCGAAAAAACTTATTGCACTTTAAAAGGTTTTGCACTTTCAAGATCACTGGCACACTTACACTGTTCGATTACTAATTGAAACGTCATCATGTTTAAGTCACGCAGCAAACGTACGTGAAAGATCGCGTTTCGGTTAATTCAACCTGCAACTTTTTACCGCGCTCGGAACTGTTGCAAGACAAATAAAAATCTGCGGTGTGGGCAATGGAAGGGTTCCTGTTACGTTAAAGCCGCCTCGAGAGCGTTATTGTTGCGGGGATCCTGCGAAATCCGGAACATAAAAAATTTGTGTTTATTTCGGCGACCGTGAGATACGTCGAAGAGGGAGACCTCACGGGAAAATAAAAGAGCGCGCGATCGCAGGTTGAAAAACGTGTTCGGGTAACGATAATGGACAATAGGGCGTGCTGCGAATATCAGGAGCGTTCGCGTGAACTCTTCGGCCCTGCGTTGCACCTGCACGGTCCCATGCAAACCCACGGTCGGACCACGTATTATGCAGATGACCGGCGGTCCGAGAAATAAAAATGACTCGCCCCGTTCCTTCTTTAAATCTCTCAGCCCACCGGTCTTTAGATGCCAGGCCGAGCAAAAACAAAGTGGGCGAGATCCGCATCGTTCTACACAGCTCTCTTTAAAACGGTTAACTTGTCCTGCAATCTGTAGACAATTAATAGCCGACGATACAACGAATAAATCTTGCGGCAAGTGGATTTGGTTGCTCATTGCCCAGGAGACTAACTTTTGCCAAATGAAGTACAATAAATCTTTCAAACGAGTCTGCGATATTCATGGTATGTACGTCGTACTTTGCGAGTGATTTATAGCGAGTGAAAGACGGTAAGTATTACGCTATACTAGTACTCTAGAAGCGCGTACGATTTTGCGAAACTATTTCGCAATGATCGAAGATAAGGGGCCACCAATATAGTAGAACAAAGATATTGAATCAATGTGTTCGTTTTCAATTTACTAGAAACTGAAAACATTGTAAAGTGTTCGAAATATAATGCAAGATTTTCGGCCGTTTCATTTACCTTTCAATGAAAAATGTACTGTATCGTTGTAAAGAGGTTGTTTCAGTCCTCGTGTATAGTAATTTTAGCCAAATTTTCCAACGTTTCCAACGTTTCTAGAGACTTTCCGATCATTGATACTTGCCACAAAAACGCGTCTTGTGTTTCCCCCACCCGTTATAATATGCAAAACGCACAAAAAGAGAAGAAAGTTAATAACAGATTATGAAAGTAGGAGCTCCAAGCTTTAAAATGATTCCAGTTGATTATAAAATGAACATAATAACATAATAATATTATAATACAATACAGTACAATAGAATATAATTACAATATAATAAATTGATTATATAATAAATATAAATAATGATTCCATTATTTCACAATTACTTCGCTCAAAATGATAACAGTTTAACACGTTAAGTACCGAAAATCAATACCAAAAATGCCCACAAAATTTACTTACATTTAATTAATCACGGTGAATGCTATTTCAACTCTTTCGCATCCTAACAATCCATTCAAATTTATTTTGTTCGAATATGTTACAGTAGAAATGTCGCTGATGTATGGCCGACGCGGCAGTCGACGCATCGAACATGTAGAATATTCAAAAATCAGATATTTAGTATCGAAATCTGTTAATAGCAGTTACAAGCAGTTCTCCAAATATCAGCCTGCGCGTTAACGCGGCAACAAAATACGAAGAGCTGTCTAATAAGACATCACTGACCGCGAATGCAACGAAAAAGGTCCGACCAATGTTTGAGAAATGCAAGCATTTTCTCGCGTGCGACACGAAAGGAGCTCATTGTTGTCGCCCGGACAACCAACCGACCGTGAAGAATAGCCGTGAAGTACAGCTTCGAACGTCCCCGATATTAATACACGACTGGGCGCATTTGTTTCAACGACACGTTGCAGAAATTCGCGAACGTGTGGCGGCTGGCGCGTCGTTGGCCCGCAAAAGGCTAGTCGAACGTGATACTCGTGTAACCCGTAATAAATTGACGGAGACGCTGGAAAAAGAAAGTGTAATCGCGGCGTGAAGAGGCATTTACGCGCAAGGTGGTTATTTCGATTTCTTTTGTGCGCGCGAGGACTCGGGAACGGGGATCGTTGATCGTCGCCCGGAGTCATTCAACTCTGACATTTTATCGTTACATGATCGCCTACTGAATCGAAATGTTCCACGACACGTCCGTCACTGTAAACACGGTGTTCCCATAATGAGGGGGATGCTTCAACACTGATTCGATGTTACCACCCGACATCGTGTCGATCATGTTGCCATACTGCGCGGCCATGATTTGCGTTTCGCCGAGCCAGAAAGATTCATGGAAAATAATGCAATTTTACGTTTGCATGAAATCCTCGAAGTACTTTGTTCACTCTAAATTCGAAGTTGAACTGGGACGTTAGGTTTGAAAGAGACGGTATTAAGTGTCGTGCGACTGTTGGAAAGAGAAACATAATCATGGTAGAGTGAAACGCGATTTTTTGATGCAGCGGCCGATATGGTTAGGTATTATACCTTTTTCACTGATTATTTTTGAGTATTTTTACGACAAAGATTTTATTTTACAATTTTTTGAATATTGTATTAACCCTTTGCACTCGACTGGACCTGTTATATAACGTTTCAAAATAATTTATACTTGAACAACTGTTAAAAATGTAATTGTTGTACCATTCACAAAATTCTATTTCACATATATAAAATGCACTTGAGTCGATAGAAATAGAAATACTGCAAGTCAGAGAAACTATTTGAAATTCAGAGTTAAATTGGTTTCGAGTGCAAAGGGTTATCTGTAATGCACAAAGATTCTCAGTCACAAGTACATATGGTCGGTTCATATGTCAATCAGTGTAAGTCTACTTTTCTTTGAAAATAGTTCAAGCAATGCAAACACACTTTTATCATAGGATCCTCTGGTCGATACATCAATAGAGTCGATTTCTTCATTAACGAACAATAGGTAAGAGCACTTATATTCATCACGGAATGAATAAACAAAATTATTCGGAGGGAATTGTTCTTTTCTAAAAAGACATTGACATTTTCCTTTAATTACTATTCTGGTTGAATACATTTGTATGTCATCTTCTAATAAAAATTGTGCTTTGAATTATATTAGTGACGTTATTAGTTTTTCACAGCTTAGTTGCAAAATCCTTATAACAAAAATTTTTAAAATGCGCTCTGTAGATGTCGCTATTGAAGATTTCATCGAAATCGGTTAACGCAAAGTCAAGTTACAAGCGTTGAAAGATTGTTAAAAACCGCGGATTTCTGATAGTTATTAGTCGGAAGTGTAAAAAAATCGGGATAAAACTTCGATTTTCGTGATCTATAATCGTTTACAGCTTATTTAAAAGTCAACCGATTTCGATGAAATTATCGGTACGCATAATTAGTCACCAGGATCTACAAAACGCATTTTTGAAATTTTCGTTGTAGGCTCCGATAAAAAAAGAGTTAGAAAAACATGAGTTTAAAAAATTTTGTTATTATTCCAAGTAATAGCAAATTTAAAAAAAAAGCATTATAATCATTGTCTAATAAACTAGTCCCGCTATCGTTTAAAAAAAATTCTAGTCGTTTAGTCGAAGTTTTAAAAATGATGCTACGTTTTAAGGAGTGTCCCAATAAATTTGTCCGGTACTGTGTATCTGAATCTAGTAATTAGTACATCTTTTTTTCTCGTGCATATATTTAGTCAATTATTTCGAGTACTTTGTTTATTTCGTACGTGAAGACGCATTTTGTCCATTAATCGTTCCACTATTCTTTCGCTGGTTTCGTTAGAGATTTCTCACTTCGTGTACGCATCCTTTCCATGAATATTACAAATGATAATTATTTACGACGATATTATTGTTATTAACGTTTAAACGTATCAACGGGGAGGTATATATTTGCCAGAAGTATTCCGAAAAGTTCGGACCATTTTACCATTTTAGAGACGACGCGATTGAACTTGCTCGCGAACATCGTGACAAGTTCGTATTCAGAAAAAGGCGAGACCGCGCTCCGATAGAGCTTATTGAACACGGCATTCGGCGTAATTAAAAAGTTTCGACGTTATCAATTCGGAATACGTAGCACGTTAACAGATTGCTCTCGAGCTAACTTATATCGGAGCGACAACAACTACGCCGGCCGCAATTTCTAACAAGTCTGCGGTCTCACAATTTGCGGTAAAGTGCTGTTCTTGTTTCATAGTTCACGGTTCTGTCGATCGATTGTCTGGCCCAACACAGATCGCCGAAGGATCGGCGCCATACATTATTTGAAATCCTGAAATTACTTTCACCGCGACGTCCCCGAACCGCGGATCACAACGTCGTTACCGGATGTCCCCGGTGTTCCTGCTTAATCCGACCGTACCCGGCTTCCTGAATCTCATATAAACTTCTGAAATGACTTATGTATCGCCCGGTAATGTTTCCACGTTACGACTGACACAGCGTTCCATTGTCGGAATGCATTACCGGTGCCGTATATCATCCTCCTCGAGGACATTCGAATGTATCGGCGACCGAGAAATCGCGGACAGTATATCGCGTCCGGCAAAAATTTTACACACCGCCGTCTGGCATTTGTATGTCAAGTGGACGCGGTGGCCATGTGTCAGCGTATGAACTATTTCATTCGATCACTGGCACAATGTTTCGCGCGATTCTCTGCACGCGAATAAATCGCATTAGCTTATGAGCGAGACACGGCAATTCGAGAAGTCTGAAGTTTTGCATCGAATAAAATGCAAAAATAATAGAGACGATATAACGGAACCATATTATCACGTAGCTAATAACCGTAACTGCGATGATAAACCGCGCGGATGGAAAATATGATTTGTACTTGACTTACTTCATTCTCGTTGGCTAAACACGTGTTCTAAAGAGAAACAATGCTTTTAAGCTTAGAAATAGGTACAAACAGTGTTACTTTATATTGAGTTAGTAGATAGTTAACTGTTTGTTTTCTTTTATTATAAGCTTTCTAATCTCAGATGAGATTTATTCGCTATACAGTAAATGTAATGAATGTAGTTAATCATAAATCTTAATCATGTTCGTAAACATAAAAATACGATTCCTTTCACAGCTACAGCGATAACACTTCTTTGTCCTGAACAAGACAATTTTTGTTTCTTCATTTGTTCCCTCATTTACTTCCTTGCCTAGACTTCGATAGCAGAGAAATAAAATTTTGTTTGATTTTACAAGAAATGAGTAGCATATATGTTGAACCCTCGTAGGATTACCTGGGGTTACCGGCTCACAAAATGTTTAATTTGTCTGCAAACGTGTAAATAAATACTAAAACATTTAAGTTATACATTATATAACCTATAATAAATGTATAATGTATAATAATAATCCCTCATTTACTTCCTTGCCTAGACTTCGATAGCAGAGAAATAAAATTTTGTTTGATTTTACAAGAAATGAGTAGCATATATGTGTTGAACCCTCGTAGGATTACCTGGGGTTACCGGCTCACAAAATGTTTAATTTGTCTGCAAACGTGTAAATAAATACTAAAACATTTAAGTTATACATTACATAACCTATAATAAATGTATAATGTATAATAATAATAATATAACAAATATATGTAATAATATATGTAAATATATATAATATATATGTATATAATAATAATATACAAATACATTATAATAGTAAATAATATTTAATAATAAAATATTTAATAAGAATAATGTATAATTAAAATATATATTCAGGGTATTCGATTTTAATCTATAAATGAAAATTACTCATTAATTACACACTGCGTACAAAATATTTCTCACAAAATGATATAGTTTCATTATTCTGTAAGTGGACGCGTACAGGGCAAATAAAGATCACAACAAAACAGAATCGTGTAATTTTGAATACACTTATCGTTCCGAACAAAAAAATATCAGACTTCACATGTCAAAAAATTATTAGTTCACGAGATACTTGAGTTCAAATATTATATCGCGAAAATATTGAATGCTTTAAAATGACTTTGACTTTGACGAATACTTTCTTCTACGACCTTGCATTACTCGTACTTAAATAGTACTTAAATGGTCGTACAAAAAAGTATTCGTCGAAGTCAAACTTGACTAAACAGTCAATATCTACGCGACAATCACTTTGCAATACTTGCACTCAATTATCTCGTAAACAAATTATTTTTTGACATGTGAGGTCTGATACTTTTTTGTTCGGAACGATGAACTGAACCGACAAGTGTATTCAAAATTATATGATTCCGTTTGAAAAGACGATGTTGACCTTCATTTACCCTGTACGCATCCTCGTGCAGAAAAATGAATTATGCCACCTTGTAGCTACCTCGAAACCATTTAATTTCTGTGGGACAAACATTCTTTATGCAATATGTAATTAACGAGTTATTTTCATTTATAGATTAAAATCGGACAACCTGTATATAATATAAGTTTTACTATATTTTGAAAATAATAAATAATATTTGAATTAGTAAAAAATCTTTTCAGGTCGTCCGCAACCATAAAATGTTACTTACGCCGAGAAATAGAAGAGGGTCGAATTGGTCGATCGAATGTGAAATTTTCATTACAAATCACACTCGTTATAAAATGCAATGTGCTAAACGGACAGAATTGGGCGCGCTCCTATTATTTTACTGGATCCCATACTTTTCAGGAAGCTAAAGATATTTCAGTTAAAATTGCATTCTACTCCTATATCAAGAATGATCTGCAACGCCGAATTATTGCATTAGCGGAATGTATGCGAATGCATCGAGCGACAACACTGATAGAATGTCGCGGTATCCATGTTAATAAGGTGTAATATCATTACACAGCCACTGAATCGCGTACACGGGACGTCAGTTGGTAGAGAATCGCATTAATTGAGATGCATCGCCTGGGGTAGGTTTTATGGGGCGTGTAGCTGCGGGTTTCTCGTTACCAAAATTCGCGGTCGAAACTTTCTGGCATTACGATTTAAGCCTCTATTCGATAGTTTCTCCATTCGGTGTGCCTTCTTCAAGAATGATTTATGCCTCGTTCGCGGATATATCGACGTTGCGCCTAACACGTCGCTACGCCACCGAAATATATTACCACCACCATACATCATACGCCGCGCCGGTGCGTATAATACATGAATGCATACCCGTTTCCCGCGTTCATGTGCCGCGAGAGTTGGGGAGGGGGGGTAGGTATGGGGAACGTACGACCTCTAATAATGCCGAAAAAAGTACGATCAATCTCTCAAATTTATCCCTCGTTTATTGAAAATTATTTGACCGGTATAGTTGGACAGTCTCTGTCAGACTATCGATAATTTAAAATCTGGAAATCTAACCAGGATTAATGGCCGGTTGATTATGCGCTCGCAGAAGCGCCGAAATATTTCCGTAGGGTCGCTGACAATTGGTCGGCTTGCTCGCTCTAAATAGACGACTAATAAGATATTCCTACAGAAGGGCATTGATTGGACGATTGGATAAACGTACCGATTACATGCGGTATCATTCTTCGTCCGTACTTGCTTTTAAGATTAGGTCATAAATAACTTCCGATGCAGCTAGGTGAAATCAAACGAGTTTTTGCTTTCACTAAATAAATAAGGGTTCACGATAAATCCAATAAAAACACAAAAGAGTAAATTAAGAAAAGCATAATAAATGTCAGATAAAGAGGCAGAAGTTATTTATGGCTCGAATTAATATTTCTCCTAATTTATTATGAGATAATATGTTTCAGCATTTGATCGAAGAATAACGTGTTCTAGATAAAATGATTTGAACAGCAGTTCTTTGGTGATCGAGAGAGAAGAAAAATAATCTTATTTTTACCTTTTATGAAGAATGTTTTTCCGAACCTTTAAAAATATAAGAATCATTCGTAACTTCTTTTGCTTCGGCGCAAACACGTTCCCATTAAATCGTAAAAACTGTTTTGAAGGCAAAAAACGTATCTTCACGTATTTCAATCTTATTGGGGAAAAAATACATATTTATTTTGCATCTAGAATTAGCATCTAGAATTATGCATTTTTTAACATATATTTTTTAAATAAATGGTGATATTTGAAATCTATCTTCTCAGGTGCACTCCATATAAAAAATACACAGAATTTTACCATTTAGATCGTTCCTCTTTAAAAGTATCCAAGATATTCGTGAACATTGTTTTTACGATTTCAACTTAGAGAGCTATTTTCACCGTTCTAACTCGAACGAGGGCTGATAAAACAAGCACGTGACAAATATTTTTCTACGAGTTACCATTTTACAAAGTTTGGGTACTTATTTCCCGTGTCAGTATTTTCCAAAGCAGCCGCACGTCACCAGGTCCGAAAATTCGGCACTAAAAAGCCGCTTTATATTCGCCATACATCCTAATAACAGAGTGACAACAAGCCGAGAGGACGTCTCAGCGTTGCGGGGAGCTCATCAGCGTCCTAATAACGTTTTCAAAATCTCGCGGTCTCTAATTTAACCGCTCGACCGTCCCGGAGCCTGCACGCGTGACAAATGCAAGCTACAATCCCGAAGTAACAAAGCATTGCGGGTAATAAACATTACGGCGCCCTAGCGTGAGCGAAATTCACAGCGAACGGGCCGGATTACAAGAAATAAAACCATACTGGTGCCGCGATACGCCAGAACGATTTTCAGAGTGACGTTGTATCCGCGTTCTTTTACCGTTTCGCAGTTCGGGGGCCAAATGAAAGAAAGACGGAGGACGAGGTGGGCGGGAGACGCGAGTTTTCAGCGTTTGCACTGTTTTATGCGGGACGAGTCGAGATCGCGAGCCGGTTCGACAGCTTCCGAATCGATGCTGTTAACACTTTGAGGCATTCGATTTTAAAGAAAATATAAATCAACGTTGCACGGACATACAGTAGTTTCGCATGGAAATACTAAATTTCTGGTTGCTGTGAATTTCCCTGTGCTAGTCCTACGCCTATGTAATTTATTGCTACGTCGATCCTAAGGTTCGACGGAGTCGATCAAGCGTGCGATGCGGCACGCGACGCGAATTCCCAGAAGACAACAGAAAATGGTCTGTTTGGATGTGAGTCGGGCAAAGAAAACCGCGGAGCTACAAGATTTGCCTCCGAATCGTGGCATGTGGTCTCCGAATTGCCTTCGAATTCTGTCATATAGCCTCCGAATTGCCTTCGAATCGTGGCATGTGGCCTCTGAATTACCTTCGAATCGAAGCATGTGGCCTCCGAATTGTCTTCGAATCGAAGCATGTGACCTCCGAATTGCCTTCGAATCGTGGCATGTGGCCTCTGAATTACCTTTGAATCGAAGCATGTGGCCTCCGAATTACCTTCGAATCGTGGCATATGACCTCCGAATTGCCTTCGAATCGTGGCATGTGGCCTCTGAATTACCTTCGAATCGAAGCATGTGGCCTCCGAATTGCCTTCGAATCGTGGCATGTGGCCTCTGAATTACCTTCGAATCGTGGCATGTGGCCTCTGAATTACCTTCGAATCGAAGCATGTGGCCTCCGAATTACCTTCGAATCGTGGCATATGACCTCCGAATTGCCTTCGAATCGTGGCATGTGGCCTCCGAATTGCCTTCGAATCGTGGCATGTGGCCTCCGAATTGCCTTCGAATCGAAGCATGTGACCTCCGAATTGCCTTCGAATCGTGGCATGTGGCCTCCAATTTGCCTTCGAATCGTGGCAGAAAATTAGAAATAATATAGATTAATATTAATCTTATAAATTAATATTATATCTTAGATATAATATATATAAATATTCTAGCGTTACTATGTACTCATATTAATGCACACCAGCATGCTGCCCGCTGCCTTTTTTGCCGACTGCCTCGAGTTTCAAGGCTCGGAGAATCGTATCTGGGCGTCTGGCGATTACCGTTTTCAATTCTGAGCTCCGAGCCTTCTAGGGAGAATTTACTGTATATCTGGTCAGCATATCTCGTCTCTCATTGGTCAGTGTTTTTCGTTAATAGCTCATAAACAGAGCCGCGGATTGCATTTTCGCTAAGGAAAAAGTTACTTCAAATCGCCTGAAGAATAATAATTACGGAACATCCTGTATACAACTTTTTCGCCACATCTTTACGATTTGTGCAGTTTATAGCATTTTATACCTTATTTCGTTACTACAATCAAACATTCTAGCCGCATCCATTTCACAAAATTCAATAAAATATTTGCTGAAAGAAGTTATAGACTTTACACTGAACAATTTAAAGTTGTTATCACCTTCACGACACGACCGCTTAACTAATGTTTACGTCGTAATTGTCACACAGATATAAAAACGAGGCGATTTAACTGACCCAACGAGAAAATTCATTTTTAGATGATCTGACCACGTTTCGAGAATTTGGGACCGACTGTGTGTGGACTGCCGTCCATTATAATTGGCGCGCCAGCTATTGTGCGCAACGTTTTACAATTTGCAAGCTACCACGTTCCCCTTCCGCGATCGAACCTCGACCCCCCACCCCGTGCCATTTTCGTACATCCAGTGAACAAACACGGTGATCGCATAAATGCGGCGGATCCTTTAATTACGCTTTTATCTGATGCATGACGATGCACCGATGTTGCGGCCCGCCGGGCGTATCGTTGCAACACAATGCGTACCTCGCCGTAATGATGCCTTGAAATTGACCGACGTGTCCGACCGAAATAAGGAAATGCTCGATGATGGTATTGGCCGACGTGTACCGACCGCTCGCTGATTTAGATCCTCCACGATGATTATCGTTATTGGCCGGTAAATGAGTCGATACGATCTAAACCGGTGCGGCCTGTGCTCTGCGCTCCGAGCTACATCTGCGAATCGATGGGTAACGAAGCCGCAGTTGCTCCCGTAACGATGTAATACAACTAGGATGATACTGACAGCGTCCCCGAGACGAATCAAATTTCATAATTAATGAATGCGGCAGGACTTACGGACTCTGACAATATTTTCATAGGTTTCTTTAATGGTTGAACCGAGAATTTCAACCTTTTATCGGTTATTTTGTAAGATCCATTTGAAGATATTGATTTCCACGTAATTACAATATTTAACCTGTGATTTCGTCACATTCGGGGGTAGTACATTGATTCTTTAACAAATGAATTTGATAAATAATCGTACAAGATAATGTATATAATCTGTACAAAATAATAATAATATAATATAATATAATATAATATAATAATATATATATAATATTATATAATATAATATAATAATATATATATAATATTATATAATATAATATAATAATATAAAAATAATAATAATATAATCTGTACAAAAAAAATGTGATGGAAAAAGTACATGCATTTACTTGGATGGAACAGAAATTGTGTCTGGAAAAGCTTCCTTCTCAAAGGGACAAATTCGACTACATAAAATATCAAATAACCTTCTCAAGTGTTTTTGTTTTTTCTTTTAAATTTATTTTTATAGCGACCACTTGTGGGATAACATTTGTAGGTTACACGTAGCGTAATATACGATAGTTTTGCATTACATTTTACATTATTTTCTTGATCTAGGCTCCTTATGTTACCATATAATTTCGGTAAACAATTCGGTTTCCTCTAAGCGTGACATAGTGTAATATATAGCCTAAGTGTGACATTCGTTGTTTGTTCGTAATTGTCCAAACATTCTCTGGTGGTATTGGACATTTTCACGTTTTTTCTGATATTGTTGTACACTGGACTTTCAATTAGAAAGTCCAAATTGGTTACAAATTGGTACGTCTGTTTCAGAGAGTATGAATTGATGTGTTATTTTAGTATGCCCAATTCTTAGTCGAGACAATACAATTTGCTTCCTTCTTGTTAAATATACTGCGAGGCTGTTAGTCGGGACGAATCAAATTTCATAATTAATGAAAGCGGCAGGACTTATGGACTCCGACAATTTTAATAGATTTCCTTGATGGTTGAACCGAGAATTTCCAATTTTCATCGGTTATTTTGTAAGATCCATTTGAACATATTAATTTTTACGTAATCACAATTTTTAATTCGTGATTCCATCGCATAAATATACTGCAGGGTTTCTCATTCTCTAATAAACAGAATTTACTTAGCATACGCCAGTAAGATTTTAATTATAATATCGCATTATTCGAGCCCCCCCCCCCCGGACAAGAAGAGAACGGTCCATTACCAGCTAAACGATCGTGCGTAATCGAGGTAACAAGCTCCAAGTTACGATTCGGTCCGATCTACGGACAAGGCTTCTTCGTTTAATTATTGTTTCGCTTGCGTGTTCGCCAGCGTAACGTCACGGTGTCGTGAAGGTGGGCCAGAGGTTCATCTTGAAGCACGGGGGTAGTAGCCGAGTCTCATCTAAGCTTAATAGAACAAGATCGCTAATGGATAAGATCGGCCGGGCGTCTGCTAACGGCTAGCGTGATTTCCAAGGTCCGGGTCACGTTTCTTAACTATTTCAGCACAATCGGTTACAGTTCCGTTGGCTGGCGATCACGCGAAGCTTTCTCACCTGGAACGACGCTCTGCCCAAAACGCGTGTAACGCATTCTTGCGGAGGACTCCGTGGGCGCCGAACGTTCCACCGACGACGAGAGAATCACGAGATCGGTTCACCCCCGTATAAGCGAGCATCGCATTCTTCCGAAGCCAGGGCGAGTAAACACCCAATGCCGTACTAAAATTGGAGGAGGAACTATGGGAACGCGGTTGTCCGGTCAGAGGTTGACGCTTTGGTCATTTCAAAGGGAAGAGAAATCGATTCCGGGTGACCTTCGGCCAACTCCTCGACTCGAGGTAAAAGGTGAACGTGACCCCTCCCCTCCCCCGTGACTGGTCGCTTCTTCTACAGATATCAGAAAAAGGTATTACGATCCCTCGATTGGGTCCGATTGGCCTTTTCATGGGTCACTCTATTCGTTCACGATTAAGAGGTTGGGATGATTTAAGGTTAATTTCCAACGGATTACTCCTGACCTCTATCCCTCTGCCCTTTCTGTCTCGCTTTTTCTACCTTTTCTCTCTCGCTTTTCTCCCACCCCTTTCTCTCTCTCTCTCTCTCTCTCTATCTGCCGCTTCTTTTCATTAGACCCCTTTTCTCTGAATACTCAGTGAATATTTCACCGGGACGCTTGTATTGCTATCCCCGGCCGTTACCCATAGCCAGCAAGTCAAGGGTCGAGACTGTCTGCCGGATTTGTTGTAATATTAAATTTTTAATAAACGCCCGTCCCGGCGGGAACGTCAGAGGGAAGGGGAAAAAGTATCGAACAAAAAACGGTCGATGAATGAGGTGACAATTTTCACCAGAAATTTCATCTCGTCGTTCGTTCGTCGTGTAATTACAACTCTTCTGGAACGGTGCTGCGACTGGATGCTTAGCGATTTAATAGATTGACCAGGGGCTTGCGGTGCCGGCTATTGGAAATAGTGGAGACATTAATTAAACGGTTTCAATAGGTTCATTATTCGGCTCATTTTTCGTACATGATTTTATACACAGTAGAAATTGCTATTCGTACGCCACAGATTCAACCGAGGCCGTATTAACATTAGATTTACGAAACGTTGGAATCTCAACTATTTTATATATCGCTTCCCGAAAATAATGAAAATATATTTAGACAGAATTTTTAGCGATTTTTATTATAACGTACGTCCAAACAAGCGTTAAACTATTTCTACAGATATGCATTTTTACAATGTGACCTGGTATTATAGATTATCCATTTAATTAAAATAAGAATTGTTTTAATCGATCTATTTATGCGATGAAGGAAGATTCTGGTGCCCGTCGACTCGTTGTCGCTATAATTTAATCAATTTTTCACTTCTGAACAATAAATTCACGTTACATTTTATTTTCATCGCAATAGTGTATATATACAGGGTGTCCCAGAATTATGGTATTTCCGGGAAACGAAGGGTTCCTGAGATCATTCGAAGCAGCTTTTTCCTTAGCGAAAATATTCTACGAAGCTTCGTTCACGAGTTATTAACGGAAAACAGTGACCAATGAGAGGCGAGCTCGATTGGCGCGAGGCGGTCGAGCCAACGAGCGGTCGAAGCCCAGATCCGCTGATTGGCTCGGCTGCCTTGCGCCAACCGAGCCCGTCTTCGATTGGTCAGTGTTTTTCGTTAATAACTCGCAAACAAAGCCGGAGATTGCATTTCCGCAAAGGAAAAAGTTACTTAGAATGACCTCAGCTACCCCACATTTCCGTATTGCGAAACATTTTTGGGACACCCTGTATACAACAAAAGAGTGAACTTGATCTGCAGAGGAGCGATCCGAAGAAGAGTGAATTTCATCTGCAAAAGGATGAATCTGTTTTTGCGGAACAATTTAATTTTAATTTATTTCTCCTTAAATCATCGTAATCGTTCGAACCCTGTCAAAGCAACGGGGGGGGGGGAGTTATTGTTAAATTATCAATCTCTACGTAATGTAATATAATATAATATAATATAATATAATATAATATAATATAATATAATATAATATAATATAATATAATATAATATAATATAATATAATATAATATAATATAATATAATATAATATAATATAATATAATATAATATAATATAATATAATATAATATAATATAATATAATATAATATAATATAATATAATATAATATAATATAATATAATATAATATAATATAATATAATATAATATAATATAATATAACATAATATAATATAATATAATATCATATAATAATATAATATAATTGCAATAAAACCGGCGAGACTGAATACCGTCCAATCGATGTCACGATTCGTGGCACCGGGAGTCGATCAAATTAATCCGGTTAGGCGAATTAAATGCACGATCGTCGGAAGTTCCTTAGAGGCGTGACTATCGCCGATGTAACCGAGTCCTGTATCACCACTACAGCGAAGCAAGGGAGACTCTGCATGGGTGGGAAAACGGCAGTGCAACGGGTTAAAAGCTCAGTACTCAAGACGTCATTTAGTTGGACATTCCTCTTAGGGTCTTAGGGTCTCGCCGTCTCGGCCTGTATCTCTTCCGCTTCGAGGCGTCGTGTCACGATAACCCACGGTGCACAGCAACTGCGAGAAGTTTCATTTTAGGATTACGAGTACTCTCTTCGCAGTAAAAGCTCCGGCCGGTCGATTCGCAGTCGGGCGACCTCGTATTACAAGACGAGACGGGCATCGTAATGAGGGATGAGAATTACAGGTCCAGAACCTCAGTGTGGTACGCCGCAAAACTCTGTACCTGGTCGCAACGTTGCCCGACGCCCGCCAGCAATCATTGGCCTCGTTCGAGTAGGAAAAAGTTTTACGAGCCGGCTACGGTTACCTACATATATTTTCAATTCTCTTCTTTCATGGTGCCCCCCCCCCCCCGTGCAATCTGCTTTGATTAGAACACCGGCGCCCGCTGATTCTAACTGGAACTATTTTCGAGACAGTCGCGATTGAATAGTGTTCCAGGAGTGGATTATTTAACGTTTCAACCGATTTGCTGTTTTCGATGAGTATGCATTTCGTGTTACAGCGACTGTACTCGTAAAAAAACAGCTTAAGTTATGTAAATAGATGTTGGTAACAAAATTAAAAAACATAACAGTCATTAATTCTATATTATATAACAGCGACATGTATTCTTTTTAAAAAGATTACAATATTTAATTGGTTAATAATACGACGATGAAGGATGTTTCTTTTAAAAATTGCTTTTCGAATACGTTGTCTCGTTCACTTGCCTCACAAAAACACAGTTATTAGAACATCGTTGCATATCGATTCGAACCAGAACAGTTTTCAATAAAATAATAATTGGATATTGTTCCAGGTGGATAATTTAACGTTTTAATAGTACGACAATAAAGGATATTTGTTTAATAATTTTCTTTGAGAAGAAGCCCCAATGAATCTTATTTCTGTTACTTACGATTGTTCTTTCAGCTGTTCTTTTAGGTATTCATTCACTTTTATTTGAAGTAATTTTATTTCTTACACTGTGCTATTTTATTAATTATATCTGTAAACGAGAAATGGCTAAACACCGACGATCCTCGACAAATTCCCTCTGGGAAATAATCGAATGCAGAAAACACAATCTGATCCACTCTCACTTTGTTAAATTTACAAGCTTGCAGCTGTCAGACGTTTACAGAGAATTAAAAAAATCGCTTCTGCTTCACTGAAATCGTTTAAAAAAACCAAGAGAAGTTATTTCGGTAGCTTCGCCGACGTATCATACGATATACAGAGTGGCTAGTGAACAGCCGAATGATGTAAAACACGAATAACTTTCACAGACGCGTGTTTCGTAACTTTTAGATTATTCTATTTGGAAATATAATTAATGGATACTTTTCGGTATTGTATGCGAGAAACGATATCGAAAGATCGCCGTTTTCCCGTTCTCAAATACGAGCATACTCCATGATCTTATGCTACGTTTCATGTCTGAAACGTCAGACTTCGGCTATTTTCTCTGAGTTTTTATCATTGATTTTTCACTGGAATAGAAAACCCCTATGAGTTTGACTCGTTGCTGGAGTTGTCGTACGTGGTCATTTCGATCTCGAAGGGATTGAAAATAAACGAGCTATGACTTTCGCAAACAGTTCGGTATTTCAGTGGCCACGATGCATTGGCAGAGCTAATTTCGGGAGACAGTGTTTTATTATTCGATTATCGACGTCATGGCTATACCAACGCGACGTTACTTGCAGAACGGTGTGTTATACGCGCGTCTCGGATTCATATGTTTTTGGAAAATTTCTGGAAAATCGAACGACCGGGGTTGCCCATTACGGTGAACTCATCAATATTCACCTGGCGGAGATAATAGCGGCGGTAAGATTTGTTTTATAGAGGGCCGATAAATCTTTTATATTGATCAATATGGTCCAGTCGGTCTACCATTAAATAACAATATTTACGATCAGGTGTTTCCTGGCAATAAAGATTAAACAATCGGAATAGGTAGATCGAGGAGGCCTTTATCTCGCTCGAATTTCAAAAGCCGGAGCGCGGAGATCGCCGTTCCGCCCCGTCCAGCCATTAATGCAGCCAGATAGGTATATAATCTATAAATCCAACGTGTTTAATGAATTTTTCGCTAATATCTGCGATTCAATCTACAAATGGCGCCGCGGTCCGTTTTGTCGTTGCTCGCGATTCGAATTTATAACTCGTTCGAAGCTTTGACGTATCGCGCTGCATTCGATGTTTGCTCGCGTACCAGAATATGCGACCGAACGCACTCGCGCACCGCGCACGATTACTCAGCCATTCAGTGTCCCGCCCGCAACCGCTACCCCGTAGTTGTCACAGCCGGTTAATATAAGGTAGAAATATAATTCGCCGAAACGAATTCCTAATTATTTGAATTGCGATTTCGCTGGACGTTCGGTTACGCGAACGCGAACAATTCGGGGCTTAATTAGGCGACTTACGCGGGTGAAAAATGTAGAACGGCGCGGTGTCGCGATAAACGATCACCGAATTGATTTATTACTCGACGGATTAATTAATCGTCGAAGAATTTGTGTGTTCGCTCATTCGGTTTCGCTAGCTTTATTTACGCTTTTAGCTGGGCGTATTTTTCAACGAGTCTTCTACTTCGAAACGTTTCTTAAAAGTCTGTTAACACTTATTACATTGTTGATTTACATTGTCCAGCATTTCGGTTTCCTTGAGGTATACCTAACACTTTACTTCAGAATTTACTGTAATTATTCAAGCATGTTTCTGTATGCAACTTTGCAACCTAGATTGAATGGTTGAGAAACGCTACCATTGTTTTTAACAACCGTTAATGCAATCGTGACATTATTCATGAATACGATGCAAATCGGCAAAATTTCTGCAAAAATCAATAAGAGTCTGGCTCGACGCTATTTTAATTCGAAATCCGATCTACAGTATTTCTGTTTTATATGATTTATTGCGAATTTTTTTTAAGTATAAACGAATCTGATACTGTTACAATTATTTACAGAAAATGGTTTTACAGAAAATAACAATTTTTAGCGACGCCCAAGGGTCGCCATTCGAGTGCAAAGGGTTAATATCAGACGCGTTTAGGCACGTATGATAATTAATGCACGGAAGATGATTTCTGTCAGCGCACACTTCGCGATGCTTAGATCTATTCGGACCATTCTTCAGCAATAATTAAAACATTTCCAAATGTACTATGAAGGTTAATCTACATTCCGAAATTGAACAGTTTCGTGGTAATTTTGAAATGTCGTTTCAATATCCTATTGACAAGTAACAACGATTTTCTGAAATTTCAGAGGACACATGTTCCCAAAGAACAGTATTCTACATCGGTAATACATAAAACAATTAGAACGAATTAAGAGTCATAGCTTCATATAAATGATTCTAAGTATATGACGATAAGTATACAGGGTGAGTCTGGTAACGTGACGAGCTCAAATAACTCGTAAAATATTTGTTGTATGAAAAAATGTTTCAGATAGAAGTTGCATGGCTTCCAGGGGGGCATATAGTATTATAATCAATTTTATGGTATTTTGCTTTTTTGTCAGGATATGAAGGTTACCTTCGATTTTTTAAGTGGTACTGTTAATTTTTCTTCCTAAATTCGGATAGAGCGTAAGTAGTTTCAATCGTTAAATATTAATTAACGTACCGACCAAAATAACTTTTTATTTATCGTTAATAAATTATTATATTATATTATAAATTAATATATATATATATATTATAATATATATTATATAATATATTATATATTATAATATATATATATATATTAATTTATATATATTACATAATAATAATTATTATATTATATTATAAATTAAATTTATCGTTATTCAATGTATTTTCATAACGTGGGCTATGTAAACACGTGTTATGTGGGTCAATACGAGCACGCTCATTGCAAGATTTATTACCGGTGTGTTTGTACCGGGTGTAAAACGGGTTACGCGAAGCATAAAAACGATTCATGTTTTTCTTTAGTACTCGTTAAAGTTAACGTAGACCACGAAGGGCACGAAACTTAATGCTTGGCTTTGTTAATTCCTTCTACCCACGAGTATGCGACGAATCTACGGCCAAGAGTCCTCGAATTTTATTAACGATTACCATGAAAGATCCGTGAAAAAGATCGGCTCCAGTAACAACGAGCCGTTAAATCGATAAGATCGAGCATCGAACACGAGAACAGTATTGGAAGTACCGATAAAAGTGTGGTTTTTACTCGTTCGGGTCAGCGTGAACGTATTAGCATCAAGCTTCTCGTTCGGCTTGAATATATTTACCGCGTAAGAGAATAATATAAACGCGAGATACGGATCGTAGACCGCCGGAGTAGAAATCCCAGGTCCTGGAAACTTTCTGACCGTCATTCGGTGACTATGCCACACCGTAATCCTCGATCGGTTCCGCTGTATCCGATATCGTTACATTCGTTAATTGAACATAACTGTGGTGTACAGCCCTACACAGCACGAACGTTCAGAAACATGGTAATTAACGGAAGATAGTGCAATATATTTTCTTTCACTGCCCGCGTGGGAGATCGTGTGAAAAAGTTTCAGAAACGTGTACTGTTTGCTGCGACACGAATACAGCACTTTCCATAAATAATTTCGTTATTTCCGATGAAGAAATTCATTCTGGATTTCGTCACCCTGAAACCGTTCAATTCATTTCCGGCTTTTCTCGGATCTCGGATTTCCCAAATTTCGAAATTTGAAGAAGTACGTGTAATCGAATATTCATTCTAGGTTTTATCGCGTTTATAGCAAAAATCAGTAAGTAGCTGAAACAGATAAGAAGCTTTAATTTGTGAAACAACAAAGAAACTATTTTATGCGTCTCTTTTGCCTGCTGTAATATATAATATCTTGTAATATTTAAAGATCTTGTTATTTGTATGCATACGAAATAATCAACAAGTTTGTGTAACATATAACTTAGATATTCTATCTCATCTTATGGTTTGTAAATCAAATTTTAACCCTTCACACTCGACGTTATTTTAATTGTAAATCTAAAATAATTCTTCTGGCTTACAGGATTTTCATTTTATATGACAGAGTGCATTTTGTGCAGATGAAATTGAGTCTTGTGACCTCGCACGACAGTTACACTTTTAACAATTTTTTCAATCTAAACTTTATTGATATAAGAATTATTTTAGAACGTGATATAACAAATTTTAATGTTGCCTCAGAGTGACCACTCGAGTGCAAAGGGTTAGTATCTAATACATATTTCTCACTGTTTTGTAACACTATGTACGTTTTACAATTATTCGTAATGTGTAATTAATAACGTATAACGTAATGTATAATTATATATTATTATGCTATTATTATATATATATAATTATAATTATATTATATTATTATATTATATTATATTATATTATATTATATTATATTATATTATATTATATTATATTATATTATATTATATTATATTATATTATATTATATTATATTATATTATATTATATTATATTATATTATATTATATTATATTATATTATATTATATTATATTATATTATATTATATTATATTATATTATATTATATATTATATTATATTATTATAATTATAATATCATATGTATATATATATAATATTATTATAATATAAAATCATTATAATTATTTCGTCCGTAAAAACAATTGTAAATGCACTTCAGATATTTCTATGCAATCTTTCGGATATTATTCACAAAGGTGAGTTTGTTTTCCTAATTTATTTTTAATTCAAAGTTCCTCCAATAACGAAAGAAGATTTTTTTTTTAAAAAGATGTGCTTGAAGCTTCGCAGATATTTCACCACACACTAGATCAATAGAATCTTAGCCTGTCTTGGTTCTTCGGAAACGAGACCTGGGTATCTCGAAACTGCCTTCGTTATTTTTAATAATTCAAGCGTGCTACTACCACATAAGCTAAGAAACATCATTGAACTTGTCATTACGCTCGTACAAAAGAATTCTTTCATCTGCCGCGGCACACGCGCGCGTATCCGTGTTTCACAGCTACCAGCATAGGGAAATATTTTGAAAATGCCGGCTTTGTTGTATTTCGCGAATTACTGTTACTATCGTGTTACGAGGTTTAGTCAAACATTTTCCGGAAGAAATACGATATTACATTTCGAACTGCGCCGGCACATTTGATAACTTCGCCATAGAGATATTTTTCAAACTGTACCGAATCAAAATTATAGAGTCAGTATCACTTTTGGCGAAAAAATTATTTCTACCGATTCGCAAATACCTTAAAGTACATTTTAGTGTACAGAATCGAAATAATATCGCGTGAAATTATATTTCATTTATTTTTTCGTTTTCTATTTATTTAAATCAGCAGTTTATACTTTACTCGCTCTTGCAATGCAAACAAAAAGATTTAACTACGCTTGCTCGGAAATCGAAAATTGATTTGAAATCATTTTGACAGATTTCCATAAAAAAAAAAAAGAAATTGTACCTAGCCGAGATCTGAAATTGTTTTCGACGGTTTTATTTGATAAATCGAGACTGCTATGAAATGCATTTTAAACCGAATCACATATGCTTCGAATCTGCAATTACTTTTACATTGTTCTGATAACAACGACGATATCCTCGACCTAAATAATGCCAAGCAAAATTCCCCGTTTATTTATCCCTTCCTTCAGAGTTCACATTTTTCGAGATATGTATTGGCAATATAAAGCGGCAGCGAACGAAGGGTCTCCTAAAAGATAATGAGGCGGCAACCCGAGAGTCATGTTAACGTGGCAGATTCGCCTTATCGAGCGAAATAACTCCTACACAATTTATCGTTCTACCCATTTATTATGTCTTCTTCGGTAGGTCGAGGTGGGCCGAAGTAAATTCACCATAGGGAAAGCATTTGCCACGCCGCGCGGAGGAGAATGTACGGGAAAATGAAGAAGTACGTGCTCGACGTAAAGATTTCCACCGGATAAAGCTGACGTTGTTCTTTCAACCGATACTTCCTTCTTTCGTACACAATATTTTGGTGTATTAAATCATTTGTTTCGGCTCTCGATTTCGCACTGCATAAAGCTGATGCTGTTTCTTCACGCTATTCCATACTTTTCTGCGTCAATGGCAAGAAATCGAGACCTCTTTCTTCTATAATTTGCTGTTTTCAATTTTACCTGCTCAATTGTCCTATCGAAGCATAAAATCCGCAGTCCACATACGACGAATCGTAATTAAATGTTAGCTAATGTAATCAAATTAAACGACATTTGTTTGTTCGTTAAAAATCCTTCCGATGTATGGCATGGCAATAATTGGCTACGGATCTTCGTTCAGATTTGAATTGGTTATGCACTTCGAAAGAAAATGTTTACAGTGTGAACAATGACGTTAATTGACTAGGGAATTGTAAATTAAATGCAATCTAGGAACAGAAACAAAGACTGCATATCTCTGAATTTTATTTTGTTACGTTTCTGGGGCAAAAATTGTTAAATCCGCACAAATATTTCCTCTTCAATTATATTCCTTTCTTCGCTATTCTATTTTCATCGAGAGCAAACATTCGTCGTCGTTTCTACGAAATACCATCAAAATACAATCACGTTATTGCCATTTATATGAAATATTCGCCGAATATTTGTTCGCAAATGAATGCGTAATTAGAGCAACATTATAGTACCAATTAATTATAGGCAGTAATGTGAGAGGTAATTCAAGAAACGAAATTATTTCGCGAGGAATATGTAATTTAATTACATGAGAACGATAATGTTTTATACATGTTCACAAAAAGCATACCGAG
The DNA here is from genome assembly GCF_051020955.1 of Megalopta genalis. NCBI lineage: Eukaryota > Metazoa > Arthropoda > Insecta > Hymenoptera > Halictidae > Megalopta > Megalopta genalis. The sequence goes on along the minus strand of NC_135014.1, from coordinate 6,162,886 downwards.
AAGCCTATTCATTTATTTGTATTTCAAACAGAAACGTGAACCTTAATCGCTCAGTATCGATATATCTGACGCGCAAGGGCGCGCATCAATTTTAATTAGATCGTCGGAGTGTTCGTGTTCTGATTTACTTCTTACGGATGGAAACGCACCGGAGTCGCTCTTACAATTTATGTAACAGAATAATAGAACGTAAGAAATGCTCCACACACGTGAACAAGATGTTGAAACATTCGCCGACACGACACGTGACACATTTTGAAATACGGAGAGCGCCGCGCGATGGGTGTCGTGCCACGCGAGTCGAGCAACGCTTTATCTCGCTTTCCGCTGTTCGGTTTCTTTCTTCGTCCTCCTTTCTGCTCGCACTAATAAGCTCGATCAGAGTCGAGAAAAAAGGTACAAGGGATGAGGGTATCGCATACTATCCAGATTAACATACACGGCCGGCCGAGTTTGTAATGCAATGCGACGGTTGTAACATTCATCCACCGTGTATGAATTTTCAGCTTCTACCGAATTATGTATGCGAAAGCAACCTTGTTGCCATCGATTTGTTTTTCACGCTAAACGAAAATTGTTCCATTGAGAATTGCTAATTGAACGATGTGGGACATTGTTTGATCGTGCTACATTAATTGCATTTTAGTCCTTTCGTACAAAATTATATAAATATGTTATATATATTATATATATATATATTATAATATATAAATATATTATATATATATTATAATATATTATACATATATTATATTATATATATATATATATATATTATATTATATATATATATTATATTATATATATATTATAATATATTATATTATATTATATATATTATATGAATATAGAAACCGATCTGGCTCACGCCGATCTGAACTCAAATCATGTAAGATATTAAAAGTCGAACAGATTTAATAATCAAACTACTACACTTAATCTAATTCTTAATTCAACATCGAGGTCATAAATATTTTCATCGATATGAACTCTCCAAAAATATTATGCTGTTATCCCTAAGGTAATTTATCTACTTATTTTTAGTAAACAAACTCATTTAATACATAAAGATATGATAATAATTCTTTAAAGTTATTTAAATTTAAATATCCACCCAATAAAATAAATATATTATAATTTATCGATATATTAATATTATTTATAATAAATTTATTAAATTCTATAGGGTCTTCTCGTCCCTTAATTCAATTTAAGCATTTTTACTTAAAATCTAAATTATTTATTTAATTTTAGACAGTTTATATTTCATCGCAACTTTATATTCGTACAAATTAATTTACAGTGCGCGGAAATAATAATAATTGCGTACAGAAATTGAAAAATTACGAAAATTCAAACTAGCCCAGCAATAAATCGATAGTCAAACGAAGTCGTCACATTGCACAATGTTTAAAACATCAATGAAACGTTGCTATTGGAAATTTTCCGACGATCAAAACTTTCATATAAAAAAGATGCTAAACAAAAATCGAATACGTAAAAGTGTCAACAGCATGAATCAAATCTCTATTCTATTAATTAATTTATTAATCAATAGAATCTATCGACTTTATTAATTAATTTATCAACTAATAAAATCGATCTATTTTATTGATTCAGAACATTGCAAGCTCGACATTCGCTAGAAAAGTGCAGTCGGAAACAGAAACTGAACCGTTCGCTCGTTGCAGAAACAATGGCGCCGGAGCCGAGTTGCGTTCGCATTCACGGCGGGATCAGTTTGAAAATTAATAAAAATGGCAGCGCTCGAATGCCAGGGACGCGTCGCATCCGCCATTGAGAGATCGGCGGAATTTGTTCAAATACTCGAGAACCGGGATGTCGATTGGGAGAGGAGGAGGCGCCGAGCACCGCCTAAGTAAAGAGATAGGGAAAGTCTACTTAAGACCAGATGCCACCGGTGAAAAACTCGCGGGCAAAATAAATTCCCGCGCGGCCGTAATTAAGCGCTCGTTGCCGGGAATTATACCGGGATAGGTGGAAACGTCTTCGAGCACATCCGCTCGAGTGCCCGGACCTCTCCGCATAATTAAGCCCTTAACATTCCTCGTCTCTTCCTCGGCCGTTCGACCGAAGGAATGCAGTTTCGTTTTGGACGTGTCGCTGTGTACACCGTAGACAAGGTGGATCCACCCGTCACCAACGTTGTTGCCATCCTCAACGACGACGCGTGTATCTTCCTTTTCCCCTCTGAGCGGTCGTTTTTTTCACCGAACAGTATCGCACAGTCGTACCTTTTATCGAAAAGTTGGCCGAAATAAAATTTTCACAGCACAAACAGCTGCTGTAGGATCATATCACAACATCGAATACCGTTTGAAATCTTCAAATACCTGCATGGCTGCTGAAGTATGGACTGTCAGGCTTGACTTAACGTGTTTAATGCGTTAAGCTATGGTTTATCCTTAAACAAACTATTTGTAGAAAATTTTACAATTGTAATATGTCTTATATATGCGGCGATATTTATGTAAATTTATGAAATAATTCAACATATGCGAACATATACACATAAAACAAAACAGCAACAACGACAATAACAACACATTTAGTACAACAAATTTGATATTTTTCCTCTGTGTGATAATTATTCAAGCATGAAACACATAATAGTATTTTTGTATTAAGTCGTTTTTGTGCTTTTATAATCAATGTGTCATACATTGTTGCCAGATTATAATATAACGGTAGAAAACAAGTCGTAATTGTCATCGAACCATCGGCCAGAACAAGATTCAAATAATACGTCAGTTAACGATAACCAATCAAATCGTGATATTTAGTGGAAAAACATTTTCATCGAAATTTTATATTTTCATGTTTATAGATGCCTTTGCGATGACAGATGAATACTGTTTAACTTTTGTCTGAAACATTTCTTCGTAAAATTATGGAAATTGTCGAAAAATAACAATAGTGCAGTGATTGCATGATAACCTAGACAAAAATGTATGCACATAAATTACGTTGAACGATGTCAATGATTATTTGGATTCAATCAAGTAAATATGTATTTCACATGTATACAGGGCTATACGGGATGTCTCAAAATTATGCTACTTCTGGAAAATGAGGGGTTTCTGAAGCCATTTGAAGTAACTTTTTCCTTAGCGAAAATGCATTTCGCATCTTTGTTTACGAGTTATTAACGAAAAACAGTGACCAATGAGAGGCGAGCTCGGTTGGCGCGAGGCGATTGAGCCAATGAGCGGAACTGGGCTTCGACCGCTTGTTGGCTCGGTTGCCTCGTGCCAGCCGTGCACTCCTCTCATTGGTCACTGTTTTTCGTCAATAACTCGTTTACGATGCCTCGAGAAAAATTTTTGTAAAGGAGAAAGTTACTTCAAGTGAACCCAGGAACCCCTCATTTCCCGGAAATACTATAATTTTGCGACACCCTGTATTCTTGGCGCCAAGTGGTGCTCCACACGCACTTTACTTATATTCCACATATGCTTTTATATTCTCTGTATACGCCATTATAAGAAACTTGTAGAAAAATCACCTTGTAAGTGTAAGTTTCTGAACAACATCCTTTATCACGAAAATGAGTCAGGTTCGAGTATCTATATATTACTAAATATTACTGTTTATGACAAAAGATTATTTTCGATTATTTGCATACATATTTAGGAACACTAGAAAAGAAACGTTCCTTAATTTCGCACAAAATAAAAATGTTGATTCTCGGTCCCTTAATTGGGTCAAATATCTCACTGCGCGTCATTGGATTTCTTGCGCGTCAAGTGCGCTCCCTTCTCGTGTAGTCTTTTTCTTTTTCCTCTGGCTGCTTTTTTTCACGACCGAAAGAAAGTCGATACCGTCACGAATTCCCGTCGCACTCGAAAAAAGAACGTTCCAACGGAGAGATTGTGTGTCATGCTGTGGTAAAAACTTGTATCGCGGTTAAGGCAGCGACGCGACAGAAGCTGCTGGCACGCACTTGCCATGATTCGATGGTTCGTTCGGCAGCCTAATTTGCTCCGTGACGCGACACTTTCTAACTGGGCTACCTGGGAATCGACAGAGCCCTCGCCGGAACTGTCCTGGTCGGACGGAATTTAGCGGAATCTATTTACAAGCACCGACACAATGAGATTGAAAAGGAACTTAGGTTGGTTTATTCATCAAGTTTTGGCTTTATGCAATTTAGGACAAGAGAGTAGATGCAGCGACATTTAAAACGGTAGAGAGATTAATGTAATCGACATATTGAGATCATTAGGCGATGGGGAGCACATGCCAAGATGCATAAAGTATGCAGTCCATGCATTATGTATTGCCACAACACAACGGGAGAGTTTCTAAAAAGATCTGATGGATCGGAGTGGGGAATTTCACAAGATTTGTATTGGTTTAAGTTCTATTTTTATTGAAATATATTCCGCAAGCGTGGATGACGTTAATGGTTCTGTGGTTTGGCAGGAATCACTTGTACTTGTACGATGAAAAAAAGGTTGTATGTTTCGAAGGAGGAGGAATATGACAGTAATCAATTTTTTTGTAGGTGGACGAATTTTGAAGATTTTAGGGTTGCGTCCATTTTTTTAAGTAGTATGATGTACTTTTCTATTCTTAACTAGCATTCCTCTTTACATCATAAAAAATACCTGAATTAGCCTTGATTTCATATCTTGCAATATTACGTTCCTCTGTTAATGAGAAAGCTTATGCTGAACAGTATGTAGTAAGAAATATAAATATTTAGATTTTCTACGATTTCAATGTCGCATCGATGCGAACAGACATCTACCATAGGTCGTTGAAATCGTGTAAATACCCGCTACTTCATTAAGAATAGAAAATACGAACGTTTGAAAAATATGAACGTAACCCTAAAATCTTGAAAATTTCTCCACCAGCAAAAAAATTATTACTGGCATATTACGACCTCCTTCATACCGTACAAGCTTTGTTAATGAAGTTTTTCTGTATCTCAAAAAATAACTCAGATATTCAAGGTGGTCAAAGTTATTGCCGCATCCTGTACGATGTAGACGATTTTCTGCTTTTATTTAATACTGATCTCAATGGACGATTTTCCAGTTATATGCAGTATTGAACCCAGTGCATGATTTTCTACTTAAGAGTGGTTATATTCTTTAAAGAACTATGATCAATATTATGGCCAAATTGTTCATTTTGTGTAACCCTATTACAATTTTAAAGAATTATCAGTCCGAACATGTATATTACACATGCACGATTCATGGACACCTCTTTATAGTTATATCTATATCTATATCTATATCTATATCTATATCTATATCTATATCTATATCTATATCTATATCTATATCTCTATATCTCTATATCTCTATATCTCTATATCTCTATATCTCTATATCTCTATATCTCTATATCTCTATATCTCTATATCTCTATATCTCTATATCTCTATATCTCTATATCTCTATATCTCTATATCTCTATATCTCTATATCTCTATATCTCTATATCTCTATATCTCTATATCTCTATATCTCTATATCTCTATATCTCTATATCTCTATATCTCTATATCTCTATATCTCTATATCTCTATATCTCTATATCTCTATATCTCTATATCTCTATATCTCTATATCTCTATATCTCTATATCTCTATATCTCTATATCTCTATATCTATATATCTATATATCTATATATCTATATCTATATATCTATATCTATATCTATATCTATATCTATATCTCTATCTCTATCTCTCTATATCTCCATATCTATATCTTTATCTATATCTCCATATCTATATCTCCATATCTATATCTTTATCTATATCTTTATCTCTATATATATCTATATCTATATCTATATCTATATAAGGAGAATGTTTATATATATGGATATATATTTAAGGAGAATGTTTCTGAAACACTCTGAATCATTCTCATATATGTAGACTGTTGTACATTACATAGCACGTTCCTCACCTTAATAGTATACTGATTTTCCTTTAATGATGAGCACGACATAGAATTTTATCGGAGATGCATGAATGCCACAGTTTAAGCGTCGGCGTTGTTGTTGTTGTTGTTGGAAGAAGAAACCCGTGATATGTCGACAGCCATAATAGCTGTCCAACACACCTCGAGCACCCAAGTGACACAACTCTGAAGTGGTTACGGTAGGGTGGACAGCTATTATGACTGTCAGCGTACCTCAGATCTCTTTTTTCGAAAAATACCATCCAATGTGTCACTCTGTATACCTTCATCTTCAGTATGCACCGTGAAGTTTCACAAGTCCTTTGCGAGAGGTATAAAAATATTTGTAATACACAAGTTATTTAACGTATAGCCGTCGTGGCGTGATGTTAGCTGAATGTACGGAAGATGAGACGGCGTTACCGAATGCAGTTCTGTGCACACAGAAATTACACACGAAACGATCATTTTGTTAATATTTTCAAAATCTTCGTCACGAGTCTGACTTGTCATTACAAATGGACAAACAGGTAGGACATTCTGGATGAATGATTATAAATGATTATCGTGATAGTACAGAAATTAACAGTACAAAAATTAATTTCTGTAATACATAGAACGAAACAATTTTTGTTTTTTCGATGTCTTTTACTACTTTTATTCCTACATTTTGGGGACAATGTAATCAAACTTTGTTTCGATTTAGAGGAAACGGATAGCAATCGTATTTAGTGGATTACGGTAAAGCTGCCTAATATGAGATCCACGAAAAAAAATCATAATTTTCGATTAGAAAAACATTCATTACAAAGTAGATACACGTTTGAAAATTGAAATATGCATTCTTTTACAATTTACTGGAAAGTAGAGAAAAGAATTCCGCTTCTTTGCAATAAAGGAAAAACTAAAGTTATGCAAGTCGATAGATTTCAAAAACTGGTTCCTGATATGAGACGCACTTTAGCTTCTTCAGGAAATTTCTTTCTTTTTGCATATTTGTCTCTTCGTTACAAATTGCATACACTATACATATAACAGCATTTATAAAAGTAATTATACACTTGCTGTTTTTAACATATTTGTAATATGATCGAACTACTTCGAATACTTTTCGCAACGTATTTTACGAACATGGTTGCTCACGACAGTCACGATGCTGAACTGATCTGAACGCCAACAAGCAGACGTAACAATGATAGATGCGAGTTAATATGCAACGAAGAAGCGCCGTTGCGACACTCGGGACATCTATAACCGAAATAAGCAACGTTCTCATTGTTAGGATTATTTTAAAGGAATAATCACAAGCAGTGGTTTTACTTGACAATGATTTATTGTCAACGGAATATTAACACGTGCTTATTGGACGACGGTTGCTTTCTATCTGGAGAGCGTTAAGGAGAGGGAGAGGGGCGCAGAGAGAGAGAGAGAGAGAGAAAGGAAAGGAGAGAGAGGGAGAGAGAGTCTAATGCGAATTAACCCTCTATGGGCCCATGTAACTTTCAAGTCACAAGCTAATATATCCACATTTTACCAAATAGTTTTAGTTTCTTCACAAGATGATGTATACGTCTTAATTATATAATGCCCCTGAAATAACCAATAACAATATTGATGACGGTTGGCAGCACCGTCAACCTGAAATGTCAAAATAAATACCTTACAAGTTGTCTGCAGATAGAAACCAAAGGGACCATCTTGTGCAATTGAGATTATTTGTGCTTTTGTCGGTGTTTACTAAATAAAAAAAGCGTATATAATAGCTCTAGGTTCGTATATCAATAACAATTTATTTATTTGCATTTCGATAATCATTTTGTTACTATTTGTACATGATACAGTTTTGTAACTTTCAGGTTACATTGGACTATTGTGGTAGATTCGAGTGTATTTAGGATAATAGTTGTGTTTTCTTCTATTTTCAAATTTATATATCAAATACCCCCCCCCCCCCAAAGTATGAATACAAAATCATATAAAAATAAAAGAGGAATTAGAATTAGTCGCATTAGCGGTAATAGATCCGAAGATTTTTTATTAGATTCTGAGTCCGATGAAGGACATCCAGTAACATTTACCAGACGATGCATAAATATTATTGACAGTCACGATGAATTTAGTACTGAATTATCGTCAGATGAGGAAAATTCAAGTCCACAAAAAACTATTCGGCAACCAATTCCAAATGCAACGTACATCAATGTTTAACGCCAAATTCAAACTGTTTTATGGAATTTCACGCTTAAGCATATACGCACAGAAGTGGAAACATTATAAGCCGTTGTTACTTCAAAGTTACAAATTGAATCAATTATAATAAAGTTCTTTAAACTGTTAAATATTTTTTCCACTAGCATATACAGGTTTATAATAATAGATTTCCCGTTGCATAAATTTTGTTATATTTAAGAAAAAAATTCGGCCCACATAGAGGGTTGAAAGCATTTTGGTAATTATGCAGCAGACGTCATAAAAACCATACGTCATCCTTATTTACATACATCATAAATTCCTAACTTATCGGTTTGTATACATATTTACTATTTATAATATTCATATTAGGAGATGTCCTCGTATTAAGCAACTTTACCCTGTCTATGAAATCTTTGTCACGAGTCACGCAGTCGTTGTCACAACGCAATGGTTTACCAACAAAGGAAACTTCTCTTGGATCGTGACACGTTCTGATTCAGCGCTCAGAATCCCGGGTGGACGGGATTATAATTAACAAACGTGTAAACATTTGTATCAGTTCGCGAGGATCGAGTTGTATCGTAGAGCTTCACGGCGTGATTTTGGTCGCTTTATCTCCGTATCCTTTCGGTTCATAGAACATGGATTCCGACTTCCGAACCTTGGCGGGACCTTTGCGTTTAATCAGGTCGCGCGTCATGAAACTCTATATCGCTCCTGCGGCAACTATCAGAGCACAGCATCGTGTAGTAACGAGTGTAGACTGGCACGGCCTCTAATCTCTGATTTCGACGAAACCTTATCGTGCAATTATCGGGGGGCGGGGAACGGCGAAACTGTCGCACTGTAATCTACGGTATCTTGCGAGACGTTCAGTCTGAAAGTCGGCGGTGGCCGACGGTAAATACTGTTAGCCCGCGACGTAAACGAAGGAAGAGGAGAATCGAGAACGAAAGAATAGCTGAGTCGAAGATCCGGAGAACCATTTCGCAGATCCCAGATTAGACGCGTCTAACGCAAAACATGGCATTGCGGTTTTAGAACCAATTATTGGACCGATTGTGTCGGAAACTGGAAAGTGTGCAGCAATGCGGAAGGTACTATTTACTGTTTCAGAGAGAACATTACAGTAAATTCTCCCTAATTCGCGCTCAGATTGTGCACAAAAATGGACAATTTCGGAAGAGAAGGTGCGATTGTTCGAGCCTTGTAGCTCGTTTTTTTATAGTTGTTGACAATTCATAATTATAAAAACGAGCCGCAAGGAGCGAATAATCGAATCTTTTCTTTTCAAATTGTCCATTTTTGTGCGCAATCTGAGCGCGAATTAGGAAGAAATTAGTGTACTTATCAATAGACAGCGGTTTCCGTGAATTTCTGACGAAAAGGTGCACGTGAATTTTAAAACAGTGAAAAGCTTTAAAAAATTTAATACGTCAAGTGTCGAAAATCAACCGCAAAAGTTCTCACAAACTCTGAGTGATCCGATTAATCAATTTAAGATCTATGGTATTGGATAGTATGTTAACTCTTCTGCACCCTAAACATTCTAGCAAAATTCATATGTGACCGACGCGGCAGTCGACGTGTTAAAAATATCGATGCATTATTGTCACCTTATTAAGCTTGTCGAAGAAAAAATGAAATTTCTATCCGTCTTCTGTTTTTTGCAATCCATGCAGACAATTCTTCTTGCCGACTTTAATTGCCCCGCTAAGAGTCTAGCAAAGATTTGATCGGAGAGGTCGATGAAATTTAAAAAAATGTGTAACTTAAAAAATGTGAAACTTTACTGTTTCAATCTCGCTCGAAAGTTGTTGCGTGTAGACACGCACAAAGCAAATAATATGAATAGATTGAAACTCACAAAGTGTGTGTATTTTTACAAGCTCCTATACCTAGAAACGTGGCGAGTTAATCGATTTGCCAAATAAAAGTGTAGAAGTTACAGGAAAAATGGATTACAATCGAATGTGCCTATCACGAGTTTGTAAGCGAAACTCGTACTTAGGTAGGATTTCTCTTTTTCGGTAACTCTCTATTATTCGAAGGAAAAAAATATTTGCGAACTTCTTTATATTGTTACGTACACGTATTTGATTGATTCAGTTTCAACAGTCTCAAAATATACTGCTCAAAAAGAGTTGTAGCATAGAAACAAAATTGACCAATTTTGACAAACGTTAGCTCCGCGAAAAATCATCATAGGATGATGACTTTCTTCGTAAATTAAAGCTTGAAACTTATACTTTAAGATGTTTCTGAATTTTAAGTTCGATGCACCCTCGTCACTGTAACCATTTAGATGCGAGATCGTGTTTGTTACATTGAAAATTACCAAGTTTAACGAAATGCACGTACTTTGTAAAAATTTGTTCGTAGATGCGGTTTATCGTCGAACGAACTTTCATCCGGCCGCATTAATTTAGGAAGAAAGAAACGTGGCTGTGATTTTTTCCCGCAAAGTTAACTATAATTAGTTAACTATATATATAATATACTATAATATATACATTATAATATATATATACCTGCACTGGTGTTATAGTTAACTATTATAATAATAATAATAATTATTATTATTATAATTAATTAACTATAATAATAACTATAATAGTTAACTATAACACCAGTGCGGGTGTTTTTATTATTATTATATATATAATATCTGCAGGTGATACACATTGCAGAAATGCAAGGATTACTTTAAAGTGAAAGAAAATTGCAGCTACGCGCCCGTACATTTCATCAAACTTGACAAATTTCAAATGTGAGAAACATGATTATATTTAAAGGTTGCAGTGATAAGAGTCCGTCGAACTTAAAATCCAGAGTTTGTATCTTAAAGTAAAGATTACAAGCTCTAAATTGAAAGCGAGACCATCGTCATACGATGATTTAACCGATGAGTTAACGTCAGGCAAAGTTGGCCAATTTTTCTTCACAATTTTTCTATGCTGAAATTTGTTTGACCAGTGCATGTACAAATTTTTATGTTTCCATAGCTTTCTTTCAATTCGGTACTATTGTAAGCCGGTAAACTTATCATTGTATTGGGCAATGTTTCGTCGGCTATTTAATGATTCCCGCCACAGCAAGATTTTATTATTTCTAGTCTGTTTAAGTCGTAACGTTTCGGAACCATAAACACTTTACGGTGGTCCGAACTGACAAAGGGATGCAGTTAATCTGGTCGGCTGCTTGCCGACGAGGTTGTGAAAACAGTTTTGGAGCAGGCCTCCGCAATGTTAATAATAACAGCGACAAAGGCATGCAGCGGGACGCCGGTGTTTTCTGTACCAAATAAGAATGATAGTCACTGTCTTATTTTTCAAGCTTTCGTTGGAGAAATGAAAGCATATTAAAAGTGAAACAAAAGAGAAGGAGGTCCATTTTAAATTTTCACATATAAAAAAGAATTTTGCTTTGTTCGCCTCTCCATTCCTATTGAAACAAGCATAAAGGTTCCTGATAATTTTATACATTTATGTCAATAATCGATAGCTGAAACACAAAACAGTAACGATGTAGAAAGGATTTGCGAAAGTTGTTGCATTATTTTCAACTTACTCAAATTATTAGACGAGAGATATGCTTTTATACATTTTTTTATTCTTATTAATGACTTAGAAACTTCTTATTCTGCATAAAAAAGTCAACAGCTGAGTTTTATTTATATTTCTATTTAATACAATTCCGTCTTATATACAAATTTTTGTAGTATTTACGTTATTTTTATTGTTCACACTATAAATGACACTTTCAAAAATCAGTACCATACAAATCACTATCCTCGATACTTTATTTCAGACGTTATTATATTATATTATAATAATAATATTATATTTCGGAAGTGTTACGCTTCGAATTACATTCAAATGTCAATGTCATTTATTTACTGAAACATAATTATCCGCGAAAACCTTGTCAAATGTGACATGCGATGATCGTTCCTAATTGTCTCTAATCCGCAATGATAGGCAGATAACGCGCTAATGACGTAAATCAGATTGCGTTTCATTGCGCCCAGCGGTGGCATCCCAATTGGCAAACGGCGTTAAGAAAAATTCGACAACCCTATCGATGACAAAGATGTATCGATCACAAAGATGCACGCGGATTCTGGGATCTACGGGAATTCACGCCGAGTCGACGGTTTGTGTCCATGTGACCGCGTTTCAAAGCTATTGATTACAATCGGTGTACGGATCACTCTGGGAACGAAATTCATACCGCGCGTGGAAACCAGTCCTCATACGATATCTTGATCACTTCGAAAAAGAAAAAAAGACGCAGCTGGTGGCAACGGGTCGAACATACCAAGCATTTTCCATGCTGGCTGAATTTGACTGCAAGACACGGTCACTCGCCAGAAACCTTCGACAACCATTCTAATCGAAAGTTCTTCTGATTTTTCCATCTTATAAAGTATCGACATTCTAAAGGTACTTTCATAGAAATTTATTGTATAATTTTACTTATTAAAATTTAATCAATTAACCCTTTGCACTCGAGGGCTCCGGAGCGGAGCCATTTAAAATTTGTCTTCAAACTCGAGAGCTCCGCTACGGAGACAATGCAAATAATTTTCAGTTTTTAACACAAGAACAAAAACAAATCGTAAAAATTAGTTATAGGATGTTTCGCTGTTGGTGACAAATGACGGTTGTATCCATAAACAATTACAAAAATAATAATATACAACGATGACTTTTCTTTTAGTGCTTATATCATGAACTTACATGTGAATATGATCTTTTCACTAAAATGGCTTCGAGTTGCTGGTAATATGACTCAAAAAAAACTTCGAGTGCAATGGGTTAATTTAATCGCTTGCAATGTCCAGTAATTCTAGTGATAACACCATAAATCAATTGTTAACTCGTGTATATCATTCGAATAATATTCTATTTATTTCCTCAAGTTATTAAACAATTTGCTCGTTTCACTATTGCTTCAAATTTGACACACATCTTAATATGACATTGTTTCTACAGCGTTATGCATTGATACTTACGAACAGTGCATAGCACTGTACGCAACAATTTATTCGGGCTGGCTTTATTAATTAGCTCTAGTTTACAAGTTATTGTCCATAGAATCTACGGCAGCGCATTAAACATTCGTAGAACGTAACACAATCGTTGTTAATTATTGTATAGAATCGATTACTATCGGTTTCCACTCAAATTTCCAATTATATTCATGTATGCTGTTAGTTTAAATTAACTAGTTTCTAATTTCTTTTAATTTTCGTTAATGTGTCTATAAAGAAAACCGAACGTCTAAAACAAAGTGCCTACTTAAATTTATGAATAACCCTAAAGCGTGCTCGAACGTATTTTTGCCGGGAAGGCTCGCAATTCGAGTGTTAAACAGTATTTCACGACGTGCGAAATATCTGGCCGAAACGAATGCAACGAGGGGCAAAAAAGAATAAAGGAAGACGGCATTGAATGCATCGGCGGGACGAGATACGACATAGGGGACCGTGTTATCGGTCGTGCATCAGAAACCATAAAAATAAATAGAAAGAAAAATATACCCAATCCGTGAGTTGCGTATGTGGGTCAAGCTCGTTGGAGATCAACATTTCCCGATCCACAGTCGTGTGTGCACGCGAATCAGATATTTTTCCGCGAGAAATTGCGATCGTCTGAATTGTACCAGCGAAATTTCCACCCCCGACGCGAGCGACGCGATCAGGTAATATTCCTTTTGGCGATCATGACTTGATATCTGCGCATTGATGCACCCCTCGAAAAAAAAAGATATCACGACAGTTATACAGTTTCGCTTCGATACCGCCCGATATGTATTTTCGATTGAAATTCGCGACTCGCGCAGAATTATTTAAAACAATACCCTTCGAACTGCTAAACACAGTCCCATTTCGCGTGTCCGACGAATATTTTGTACGGACGTTACACATGTCGATCAGCGCCCATAATTCGAGTTCAATCATAGCGATGAATAAATTAATGCTCCGGCTTTTCCATTCGGTTATTCGATGTTGATGCAAAGAAATTATTAATGACCGCAACGGCGCCGTGTAAATTTATAATTCGCGGTTTAATATCCTGACTTCGACGTTTGAACGTTAAACGCATCGCTGCCTGTCGAATGACCAGTTTCGGTTGTTTTATTTCATATAAAAATTAATTGTTTCTCGAATATAGTATTGGTAATTTTTATTAAAAAATGTTGCTCAAACTCCATTCAGGCCATTGATGCTTTTCTGTCAAACGAAAACTTGTTTCCCTATACCGTAAATTCTCCTTAATTGACGCTCAGATTGTATAAAAAAAAATGGACAATTTGGAAGGAGGTGATACGATTATTCGAACCTTCCGGCACGTTTTTATAGTTACCGATTGCCAACAACTATAAAAACGAGCCGCGAGGCTCGAATAATCGTATCTCCGCTTCCGTAATTGTCCATTTTTGTGCACAATCTGAGCGCGAATCAGGGAGAATTTAGTGTATTTTTAACGATCGAGCTCATAAGTTAAGCACACTGAAATTCGTTCAACACGTACCAGAAAAACTAATAAAAAAGTTTCGCATACTGTTCGAAACATTTCTCATATCGTTAAAAATAAAGAGAACACTTAGCCACCTGGTCTTAAATGAAACGCGCTGTACAATTAGTTTCCAAATTCCGGACTTTCTTCCGAAACTATTGATTTCCTTTTCTCTTGTTTCGATTCGCTTTCGTCTAACTGTACTGGCATCGGCAAGCTCATAGATAATTATAAGATAGGGGTGCAAGGCTCAAATAATCGTATCTCCCTCTTAGAAATTGTCCATTTTTGTTGAAATACCGAAGGAAAATTGGGGAGAATTTACTGTACAATAAATTCTCCCCAAATGTCCCTCGGCTTCTAAAAAGAAATGGACAATTTGGTAAGAGGAGAAACGATTATTCGAGCCCCGCGGCTCACTTTTTATAGTTGCCGATTGTCAATAATTATAAGATAGGAGTGCAAGGCTCGAATAATCGTATCTCCCTCTTAGAAATTGTCCATTTTTGTTGAAATACCGAAGGAAAATTAGGGAGAACTTACTGTGAGATCGTTTATAACAGTTGAAACTCTGATAAGAACACGTTCTATTGAATCGCGTGTCCAAAAACTGCGACGTTTCGTCTAATCCTGACACTAAGCCGGACTTAGGGTGTGCTTATGAGTTTCCTGTGATCTATGGGGAAGAGGGGAGGTACCGGATAGCAATGGGGAATTGGTTTCATCCTCTGCCGTTGTTACCGAGAACCTAGAAGTAACATTGTTTTATAACCTGCCATATAAAACTCGAGAAGTATATCATTTACCGGGACTGGCAACTGCAAATTGATATTAATTGTCGCAGATTGCGTAACCTATCTCACTGCTTCTTGGAGAATATGCGGTAGTATCTAATGCGTTTGTAACCGGAACCATATAATGGGTCATGTTAAATTGATTGAGGTATACCAGAATTGTTTTAACGCGTCAGATGGTCAGGTATAATGACTGACTTGACTGTAACACCACCCGATCCTAGCCAGGATCGCTGTCTAATACATACAACCGAGGCAGAGCTATTATTAAAGACTTCGATACGTGACTCCTCGTTTGATTCAATCTTTCGTTTTGCTTAATAATTATAAAATAGTATAATTATAGAAATAGGGATAATTCGCTTCGTGTCAATCAGTGTGCGTCTTTCTTCGAAGAAGCAAGTATTAAGTAACTTTTATATACACGGTTCGCTTAAAAATTGAGAAATTTTGCTTTCCATCGATTAACTACACTTTTTTGCGAACAGATCTCTTGTCTGAATTTTTTGCTGTTAACTAGTTGCAGAAACTATCTGTTGTATGCCGGTGGTACCACTTTGGTGGCATTTTAAAAAACTGAAATGACATTTGAATTATATTTCTTGGGTGTTAAAAGGCAGCAAAATAACTATAGCATTGTGCTTATTTAACTAAGAATTAGGTACGAAATATCTTGGATGACATATCTTAATTTTAGGAATTTATATTACCGCCATCTTCGAAATTTTTTTTTAAATCTAAAATTTCCAAGCTATTATGCCGGCGTCAAACAAAAGAATCATATCTAAGATTTGCGGACGACATAGTGTTAATAACATGAAATCTGAAGCGTCAAGGTTACGTGTTCCATCCGCACTTTCAGAAAATTAAATTGTCATAAACCTAATGATTTTTCCTTATTTTCTACAGAGAGATATTAATAAAAATACAAGATGTGAACGAAATTGTGTATAAATGCAAACGCTGTTTCTGCATTAGTGTACCTTTTTAGAAATTGTCTCACATTATAGTCATTTTTGTATAATATATACCGTATACCTTATACAATATTATACCATATACTTTGTATGGTTATGTCAATGTTATTTATATAAATATATAAATATAATTTTTTTTAAAACTTAATAAAACTTAAATTAAGTTTTAATATTAAGTATTTAAAGAACCTTATGTGAAGATATACTACATTATGCCATATACCTTATATGGTTATGTCAAGGATATTTATATAAATTTACAAATAATATTAAATATACCTTATATGGTATAATGTAGCATTACATTATATGGTATAATATACCATAAACCTTATAAATGGAATATTCGTTTAATTCGATTACAATTGGAGTGTTCGATTACGCTAATGCATAAAGTTTTTGAAAATGTTTGCTATAGAATACTTGAGTAGTATACTAGTATATAATAGTATACTACTACTATTATTATTTATATACTACTAATAGTATACTAGTATTCAGTAGTATATACTAGTTATATAGTAGTTATATACTAGTTGTATAATATTATTATACAACTCTATCCAGCATATCGATAGCAAACGAGTGGACTTTGTCCAAGGTGAAGAGTGAAAATGATTTGGGAAACGTTTTAGCAATTGAACAGACTCGGTAAAACGCTAACTCGGAATGAGAAATATTTATTATACACACTTAGCTATAATTAGCGGGCAAGGTTTTGATTGAATGATCTTACCTTAATAAAAAATAAAGTGTGAGTTGATAGAACAGATGATAGAAAGAGAAGGAGAATTTTTATCGTGCAGTACAGAACGATCTGTGATTCGTGCAGGTGGACTGTTAATAATTGAAGATAAAATGAGACACTTAAGATATATTATTAATTTTCTTGAAAATCGCGCAGTGCAAATTATAAAGCATTCATTGATAAGAGTTACCATGTAAAACGACAAGTAGCCCTCCCTAACTTTGAGACACCTTTGAAATCTTAGTTTACTTTCCAAACTTCATCGTTCATTAGCCCGAATAAAAGACCAAACTTCGACATTAATCACGAGTCTCCAAGAGGCTTGCGCCTCGTTCAACGTAAATCAAATTACAAGGATACTTACTTACTTATTGTCAGAATATAGTAATTATAGGACGAAGAGAACCATTTCGAACTTCAAAAACCTTAAATGGCGATCGGGAGAAAGTTTAAAATTTATCCTTTCATTCTCATCCACATGCATCAACCGTTCACCATTATCTGATAAATTGTTTATACATTATCTAAAGTTCCTATTAAATTCTTGTCCCACACAGTGTCGTACTAAATCTATCATTTGAAATTTCATTGAAACTCGTAGTACACGGGATATATTCCAGATCATTCTAGAATAAAGTTTCATAATATATGCAAGCGATTCATCAATACATTATTGTATTTTTACAATTAAAGTTGTAAAATGCACCTTGTGTCCCACGTCGGTCAAATAATATTTTATTAGATTTAAAAATTTATTATTCTGATATATTCGAACAAACGGAATTATGCTATGTAAGCATGTTTACAATGCAATGGAAACAATTTATCCACTATGATAAATTTTGTTATTCCAGTTTCAGTGTTTCGGTATAATCAAATTACTAAGATGTTCTGGGAAATTTTCGCCACTTAACGTGTTAAAAGGATTTAAATGTTTTGAAATCATTTGAAAAGGGATCGATTTGAAACAGGGACGTCCACACAGTCTGCAAACAAGACTGAAAAAAGCTACGAAAATATTGTATTGGGTTGGCAACTAAGTAATTGCCGATTTGTTCAATGAAATAAAAAATTTGTTTTCACTTGGAACGAAGTTTAATCTGTAATGTATTTTCCATTTTGTTCGATATGACCTTTTGCCATCTCTCTGACAACTTGAAAATTCCACACTCGTAGAAAGTCTGATCCTTTTCGGCCAAAAACTGAGTTAAACGAGATTTTACAGCGTCATCCTCATTAAAAGTTTTACCACGAAGGGGGTTGTCCAGGGATCGAAATAAGTGGTAATCCGATGGCGCGAGATCAGGGCTATATGGTGGGTGTAACATCAATTCCCAAGCAATATCCATCAATTTTTGCCGAGTGGACAAAGACGTGTGCGGCCTAGCATTGTCCTGCTGGAAAATGACATCTTTACGATTGACCAATTCTGGTCGCTTTTCCTTGACCGCTGCATTCAATTTGTCCAGTTGCTAACATTCACGGATAATAAAAAATAACATAATAATAATAATAATTTTATAATATAACATTTACGGATATCATAAAAATGGGAGTGAGAGACATCTATAACTGAAATCGACAATCACTTAGTTGCCAATCCGATGAAATACTTACGCGTCGAAACCGTTAGAAAACTGACAAGTTCAATCTCTTTTGCTTCGTGTTTTTTTTAATCACCTTCCACCGAGGTATGTATCTCGTTCGCCCCGATTTTTGAAGAGCGTGCGGCAGGTCCTCGGATCTCTAGGCCACTGTAATAACGATAAAAGGCCAGAAAAAAATGCTGTGCGTGTCAAGCTCTGCCTTTCTGTTCGTATTATACGTGGAAGTGATTATGACGAGCGTGTGTGCCGTGCGCGCATCTACGACCGGTTTCGTTGAAAGTTGCCGACACGAGGAACACTCGGTGCATCAAACAAGCGATTAGTTTGGCAGCCGGGTATTTATATTGTTAGTCAGCTTCCTAGCTGTCTACCTGCGGTGAATCGTTTCGCGCCAATTAATCTGTCCGGTTATTTGTATGCGTCCTCGTAATTCGGCGCCATTGATACGTTCTGCCCTAGCGAGATGTTTTGTGCCCGTGCCGGCCAATGGAATTCGACTTTGATCAAGTACCAGGCTGTTATTATCTCGCGATAGCAATTTCTTGCTGCCCTTTTACGTTCGGCTCGTTCAAACGTCCCGTATGTTCCGCTTTCTGCTCTTCTTTGGAAAATGGTACAAGTTAAATGTACGTAATAAATGAGATCGATTTACAGTGAGAAACGAAAGTATTCGAACGCTGATATAACTTTGACGTCTGCGTCATATATTTAAATAAATATACATTGAAGGGAAAAAATCCTTTATTATAGCAGAGTATATAAATGTCGAAATACAAAAAACTTTTGATTTATTATAAAACCATATAATTTATATATATATATTTATTATAAAACCATATAATTTATATATATATATATATATATATATATATATATATATTTATTATATAACCATATAAGTATTCAAACGCCGTATAAGATCAAATAGTAAAATTGTAAAAATAAATTTTTTTAAAATTTTTATTACACTGATTTTACATCTCTATTGCAATTGCAATTTGAATAGCAATTGAATAGCTATTTGAACAACAATTTCTATCTTTTCAATACTCTATTGTTTAACAATTTCGATAGCTTGTAAAATGTGCATATTATTAGCCTTTTGAAATTTTTAGCAAATCGAACAAGATTTTACTTAGTTTGCATTTCTTTTATAAAAATGCTTTCCATAAAATTCCATTATCAATCGATGACTGAACGGAATCATCGCGCGTGACTTGTTTCTTCAATTATGGTTTTTGTATCGCAACTAGACTCTGGATCTTTGCGAGAATTATTATTCTCGTAGAAAGCAAATCATATTCGTGAACAATTTCATAAACTACAAGTAAAATATTGTCAAAATGTCGTTCACATGCTCGAAACATTTTAAACCACGATTTTCTAGAACAAATGCAAATGGATTCGAACCTGCATGATCAACGCGTTTCAAACATGCTCCATTATCTTAAAAGCATCATCCTTGCTGTCGGACTTATCTGTCGGATTCTGATTGAAATTTAAATATTCGCGATATGAAAATGAAGCGTCAACTAATACATGAATGAAGCCGAAAGCATTTTTATAGAGGACGCGCTTGGTTAATCTTTTTGATGTCCAACGTAGAACTGGTTGAGCAGGTCGCATGTTTACGCTGTCATTAAGATATATCTATCAATTATGCTGAGCACACAGTTCGATGTGTCCCAAGGAATGCAGCTCGTCGCGAGTTTATCATCGCACCATAACCGCGGTCGACAGAGTTCAGCTTTCATTAACTCGCCATTTACATACCGTGTTTACACGACGTACTTAATTGCTTGAACTTGATTAAATGCCGACGTCTGTTTAACGAGAAACGGTTTTCCGAGTGAACGGCTGCCGTGTTTTATTTTAACGTAGTTACGGGAAATGCTGCGACAATATTGCATAAAACATAATTACGGCGGTATCGCGGAACGAGCGAACGCGGCGGCTTGTGATTAGTTTAACGGTGAAAGTATACGTAGACAAGACCTCTCGAAATATACGCGTAAATACAAGAAAACCTAATTTAATGCAATAAAAACTTGGCGCATATATTCTGCGAACTTTGGAACTAACACAACCATAGAACTTGAACGCAATCTCTAGTCTTCGCAGGAAAAGTTTTCTTTAATGCTTCATCACGGTACATAAATCCTATTACAATTTTTACATAACTATTAGTTTTTGATTAATTGGTGAACTGTCCGAGTTTACCCTCAGAAGTCGATCAGTGAAAAGCCATTAATCTGAAAATTCAGATGAATAGATATTTGCAAAATAACGATGCTGGTAATGATGCAAAGCGTAATTTTTATTATAATTAAATAAAAAGAGATTAATATTGATATTTAATTTTTTTGTAACTTTGTAAATTTCGTTCAGTCATTCTGTGATCAATAAAAGTGCTGTTATCTATTGTTCGTTAACGAAGAAATCGACTATATTATAGTTTATTGTATATATATTTATTATATATATATATTATAGTTATATATTGTTTTATCGACTGAAAGATCCTATGACAAAGTTGTGTTTGTACAGCGTAACTCATTTTTTTAAAAAGGGGGGTTCTACTCTGATTAACTTCTGAACCGTTCGTGTATAATTTGTAATTTATCCAACTTGACGCTAGTGAAAGTTAACTTCTGGGAATAAATTAGTAATTCTTTAAATGTACGAATTTTCAATGATTCGTTGAGTGCGATCTGAAAATTGTGAAGTGGCATTGATTATGAAAAAGAAACGACAGGAGTAATACAATATAGTACAATGTAATATAATATAATATAATGTAATTTAATATAATATAATATAATGTAATATAATATAGTACAATGTAATATAATGTAATATAATATAGTACAATGTAATATAATGTAATATAATATAGTACAATGTTATAATGTATATATTAATATAAATAATATTATAATGTAATATAATATAGTATTCTCTGTGTTAAATGTCTTCAAATGTAGGCCGGATGCAAAAATCAGTCTGCGCATCATATTCTATTGCAAAGTGTTCTTTCTGCTATGATTTGTATTTTTGTATAACCATAGTTTGGAGGAGCAGGTGAGAATTGATCGCCGAGCCGACAAATGATGAGTCTTATTGATATATCTTCCTTGGCAATAAAGGATAAGATTGATAAAAAATTATAAATTGTATTAAAATTATTCTGCCCATAACTTAAAGTTATGTCGTTTGTTTACATTAAATTCAAACAGATAAATATGCGCAGAAACGACATTACTTTCCGGTCCCCCTAATATATATAATTAAATTGGTTCATACATTAAAAAAATATAATAATAATAATATATATAATTATTATTATATTTTTTTAGGTATATAATAATAATAAATTAGTATAATAATAATAATAATAATAATATATATTATTATTATTATTATATTTTTTTAATGTATGAACCAATTTAATTCCCAAGACGCAAATGTAGTAATTTCTCGAACAGAGGTAAAGAGTGTTCGAATACTAATGCGAGGCACTGTGGATTCTAGAGTTTCTGGTAGTCGCGGGTAGTCGTTTTGAACATGACACCGGCAGGCGTCAGTTTTGGCGGATAGAGCGTCGAAAGCGGCACGTTAGAGGAACGTGTGCGAACCTTCGAGTGGAGGCGTACACATTGACACGATCTTATAGATATAGCTCTGCGACTCACTCCGCCTCGCGCGCGGGAACTACAGAAGCCGGTTTTGATCGTGAAACTGCAAGTTGGACACCCATGGTGTAGACATTCTGCCGTTTACGAGATACTTACCGATAAAGTTCGCGTTTTGCACGATAGTGTGTGAAGACTCCTCGCTTCCGCTAGTATATTAAGTTAGAGCCGCGGCGCGGCGCTCTGCCGCGGATTCGATTTCTGCTGCGGCTCAATTTCGCTCCTCGTCGAATTTAATTTGTCTGTTGAGAAATATCATCGCGCGATAAATCACTTTACCGTGGCAAGGGTCTTGAAATTGAAGAGGCTTTCCAGCTGCGCGGAAAAGAGCAATTTCATTTTCGAATATCTTGTACTTTTACACGTCTCGTCTGCAGAAATAATTTATATCGTTTATGAGACAGCTTTTAAGATATTAATAGATATTAATTTCGAAATTAGATGTTAATTTTCGAGATGTAAAAGCTGTAAAAATAGCATGCTTCTCACTGCCTGTGTTTGTGATTACTGTAGATCTTTATTCAGGTTGACATTGTCAGTTTCAATTGTATGAAAATTAAAGCATGATAAATATTGTTTTTGATGACGTCAAAATTCCAGGAGGTAAAAATAATTTCAATGCATAAAAACCATAGTTTAGCGATGACACTTTCTAAGAAGTGTCTACACGAAACTATGAACATCTTCGAAGCTCGTTTGTTGTTAATAAATAGAATCATTTGGTCGCCGCGTTTCTATCGCACATTTTCGTTCGAACAAAGAACGTGAAGCATTCTACGATCGATTGTCTACTACTTTTTATCTACCAAAGCTACCTACGATTTTACTGTAAAAAAATCACAATTCTTAAAACCAATGAATTAGACTCATGCACATAAGAATTTACAAAATTGAGCGAAGTTCGACAAATTTTGTTGTCGGCTTCATTTCATTAATTTCGAATTTCAGTATTTTTTAGGACGTTCCTTTGCAAACTTGAAGAACAGGAGAAGGAATTTACTGTAAAGTCACGGATAAGTAAACCATTAAAACTGAATGTGTCGAAAAATATTGTGAAAGCACGGATCCACGATCGAAACAGAATCCGCTCGAATTTCGGAAATGTAACCAACCGTGCATCGAATACTGGTTATCAATAACATGAAAAAATGTAGGGGCTCCCGCGGAAAATTTACCGACGCGATGATTTGCCCTTTCGATATCACGTTTTCCGATATTTCCATCTGTTACGTAGGCACACATATGTATGCACACAGGAACTTAACACTTGTTTGTGCGATTTCGTTCATCGTGCGAGCTATTCAATGCCCCCGAATGGATCGTGCCGCGAGACTCAGCGTGAGAGAGTGGCTCACGCTGTGTGCTTGTAACTCCCGTTTTTTTTTTCTTCAAATAAGCAGCACACCTCTGGCCCACCTTTCGTTCGTCCGCCGACTTTTCTTTATTCCACGGTCTTTTCAGTCCGGTGCGGCGGCGGCGGCAAATAATGGTTGACTCACGCGTGAAAGGAAGCCTCACGCTGGCTGAGTCAGGCCGATTTGCAGCTCCTTTTATTTTAACGTCGCCAATTGCGGTACCGCGCACGACATTGTTTTTGAGAGCAGCTGAGAGCAGGGTTGATGTACCGGCTGTGTCCAGTGCACCGTTTCTGGCCATCTGTATCTTGCATTAATATCCGTAT
The DNA here is from genome assembly GCF_051020955.1 of Megalopta genalis. Lineage (NCBI taxonomy): Eukaryota > Metazoa > Arthropoda > Insecta > Hymenoptera > Halictidae > Megalopta > Megalopta genalis. Next base: position 6,138,720 of record NC_135014.1, on the reverse strand, counting down.
TTTTTTATTCGAGCTTGGCTACAGCTCCTAGCGATCGATTGAACTGCAAACCGTATCCGTTGAATACGTAGAATTAATGAAAAACCCATATTTTTTCCACACTACAAAGTATTGTTAGTAAGGAATCTGGAATTGTGTTTTCTTGCAATGAGCCTAAATGTCGCGGCAGGTAGATAGAATAGCTGTATTTACTAACTAAACGTACGAAATATGTACAACGTAAATATGATCTGAAAAAGAAAAGAAAAAGAAATCAGTGTAAAAAGAAGATGCGATGCAAATAAAATTAATGGCAAAAACGGGAGGAAGGAAGCGAAATAATTGAAGGAAAACAAATTAGAAACGAAAGGAAGGAAATTGGAAAAAAAGAAAAATACGAAGAATGAAAGAAACGATAAAAAAATAAAAGATGAACGTAAAAAAAGATAAGTAAATTAAAATTAATATTACGTTATCATTAACCACGATTCATATCGTACGTCATCCCCAAAGACTGATCCGCCAACTTTCAAACGATATACGCAAACGCTGCTAAATCGACTTTAATCGTAGGTTAATTGAAACCGGTGCTAAAAAGATCGTCGAACCTTTCTTGCAAAAGTTTATGTATGACACCTTTAATACCATTTAATACGCCGTCTAGATACCATCTAACCAATGGAAACGATTAATAAACACTGCTATATGAGTAATAATAATAATGAGTAATAAACACAGTTAACTTTTGTTTTTTATGACGAATGTGAAACATTTTTATTTTGTATAAAGATTCGTGAGAAGTTTATGAAAAGTTGTATGAAGTCGATTTGAAGGTGCATTCTCCATAGTAGGAGAGGACTGTCATGAATGGAACACTTTTGTTTAGGACAAGATAACGAAAAAATCTAATCAACCTATTTAATTGTAGTTTGAAGCATATTCGAAAGATCAATTCTTTTACTATAATAATAAATCAGTGACAAGCATATTCATGAATAGTACAGTGTAACAAAATAAAGTGTTCTTAGTATTAATCTCGTAAGTACTTTTTTTTATAATGATCTTAAATTACATAAATCTTTCTCTGCATCTTTGGTTAACATCAGATTTTAGTATTTTCTGACAAGAAATAAACCATTCGAGAGATTATGTTACAAAGTTGCAACGTCCATCAAAATTGTTCCTACCTTTTTGTATTTTGTGATGTACGAACAATTAAAACAGTGTCAACTACGACTAGTCAGCAGCTGGAAAGAAGGTAGTTCTCTTACTTCTTTCAATTTATGCAGTCAAGCGAGATGCCAAATGTCGCATGAGGAAAATTTTCATTCAAACGGGCTCACTTTGAATAATCATGTATACAATGCGCAATCTGATAGACAGTCCGAAATTGTTCATAGCTCCGAGCGGGTTAGAATCATAATGGCGCAAGTAATATTTTCGAAAATTGTAAAAAGACATTAACAATAACAAATCCTCGAAAAGGCAAGTGAAATAAATTATAAAGTCACTGCAAAATTATCTTATCATAACATTCTTTCTTCCACTACGATTCTAATCCACTCAGCAAATAAGAAACCGTAAATTATCTTCTCTAAAAAAGAAAAAAAAACGAAAAACCTTAGAGAATATTTTGTTGGCAACCGAAGCTGCTCCCTGAGATCGCGATTATGGCCATCAAAATGGCAAATCGATAGCGTCCGTGTATCTGGCGCGTATTGTAATATCAAAATCGATTCCAAGTAATTCTATCGAGAGCAAGTTGCAACTATTTAAATTCACTTATTGGTTAGTGGGGGGCCTGGTATCTCGCAATTCCACGAATTGCTCGTATTGAGTGATTACGGTCGGTCCATTAGTCGCGATGTTCGTTCGGAAACCACTCGAGGAAAATGCAGAATTACATTTTCCTTGGGTGAATTGAGAAATGATCTTGGGCTCGACGGCGCTTCGCGAAGAGGAGAATCTAGTTTGGGGAATAACGTAGCAGCTCCACCCACCGAAACATCCACGTGGCCATTACTTGGCAGCAATCGTAACTCACCGGCAGTCCAGGTTGCCAGCTGTTATACGTATACACGCTGCGTCCCGACTGCATCAGCGCTTGAAATTGGAAACCATATCGCGGGATATACAGATTATTATGCCATTAGGGTATAATGGGAGGCGCATTCGAGTCCACCGGGGAAACGAGGAAGTAGATTCCGTAGCTGAGAATCCTGGAGAGTGTGGCAATTAAACCAGTCGACGCGCGGGGACGATGATGCGGGGGTGGAAGAAATTGTTTTCCCGAAGTGGAACTGCCGACACGAATATCGCGGCCCCTCCGCCGCGGATACCCTCTCGCAAAAAACCAAAGTAATTAATGGTGCGAGCGGATTGAAGGAGCACGTTTGAGGGACTCGTCGCCCGAAGGCGGGGATATGGAATACTAATGCATCGCGATCATTAATTTAATGCGGCTCGAGTGATGGTAGAGAGGGAAGAAGCGGGATGCTTAACCATCCAATGGGCAGTCGAATCTGTTGCGTCCTGATCGCCATGCCGCGTATCTGTCAGTCTCGAGAACCCATTCGGCGACAACTTCATCAGAGATCTTCTATCAGCGATCCTCGCGTTTCGCTGCCTTATCTAACAGACTACTTTCAATCTTAAAAAATTCGGCTCATTTCATTCTATTATTTGTACACTCTACCATATTCGCTTCAAAATATTTCTTGTTCCCGCTAAAAGTATTTCAATATCTGGCTAGATCGTTATTTGGCAATAAAACTGGACGATAAAGTTTGATATACGAGTGCTCAATAACCGGGTTACAGGAGAAGCGGATAGAGAGTGTAGAAAGTAATAAAAATTCTCCGGACAATTAATGAGAATAATATTTTATTGTGGTAATAAATATAAAATAAATCAGAATTAATGTTTACATAATTATATGTAAATGTAATTAGAATAAATGAGAATAATATTTTATTGCGGTAATAAATATGAAATAAATAAAAATTAATGTTTGCATAATTGTATGTGTGTGTAAATGTCCGAAAAATGTCTCGCAATCTGGAAATAGGAGGTTTCTGAGGTCATTCGAAGTAACCTTCTCCTTGGTGAAAATGCGATCCGCGGCTTTGTTTGCGAGTTATTAGCAAAAAAACATTGACCAATAAGAAGCGAGCTCGACTGGCGCTAGCGCACGAAACCCAGCTGATCTTGCCTCGCATTGGTCAGTGTTTTGGTCAGCTGTAACTTTCTCGATTTTGAGAATTCAGACATAAGGTTCTTTAGACTTTTTTTGAATCTACATTCTTCAAGAAAACGCAAGAAAAATCGATTTTTCCAAACATTCATACTAGAGTACTCCCTTTACTTACTCGAACTTTGATTTATAAATTAGGTAATTATTTAATTAAGGGTAAAGGTCAAAGTTCATTTTAAATGATTTTTTAATTTATATTTATATAAATTAAATTAAATTTTTGGTCATCAAAATAGAATTCTAAAGTTTGCTTCGAAACTGCTGTTCTAAGTTAGCTATATTAGCTATATTATATATTATAGTTAATATATATATATATATTATATTATTATATTATATATTATTATTATTATATATTATATTATTATAATTAGCTATATTAGCTGCTGTTCTAATTAGCATATGTCATATCTAATTGTTAACACTTTATTTACCATTAGATGTCTAATACACAGCCCCTTTAAAGTCGAAAATCAACAATCGAGGGCTTCTTAAAAAATTGTTCAGAAACGACATTAATTTCAATCAGTCAATCCAACAAATTTTTTGCATTTATATAATGCAACAACATTTTTTGAAAGAAATATTTAATAAGTAATTTCTAAGCTTCTGTTAGGCATAACTCAGCCATTAAAAAGCCTATTAACTGGCCTTCGGTACGTAAACTGTTAAGAGTTTATGATTTACCAGTATACACTGGGACGAGACAGACGTTGCAAATAGCATGTGTGAGAAACTATATTTAGCAGGAACTTCATTCGTATTTTAGTTTGATTATTTATTTTCATTGAATACTTGGACATCCCCAAGTTTCCTAAATCTTGTAAATTATTCGTTGTCGTAACATTTCGGTCTTTCCATTTTCATCCTGTTTACTGTCGCCTGCTTCTATCGGTGCAAAATAATTCTTGGAAACTCTCTTCTAAATTCTTGGAAACGCCGTGTTGCTATTACCCCGTCGCATAATAGGACATCGTGCAATCTACCTACATTCGCGACAAGAGAAATTCTAAGCACCGTCTTACACGCCGGATGAGAGACTTTCTCATTGTCTTTTCATCATTCTTTCCTCTTCTTGAATATATTTTGTAAACCGAAATTATTCAATACAACTAGAATCTCAACATGAATGACAATTGAGTTTGAGAATGAGGCCGGAAATAACTTGAAATAATATCGTATAAAAGTTTCTCCGAAATGTTTGTATACATTATTTTACTATTTAATCCGCTGTTCTAAGGTTTTAAAGTTAAATACATAAATAATTATTGATCATATATGTTTCGGAAGTTATTCATTTAGTTTATTTATTAATATTTTTCGCTAGAAAATTACTTTTCAACATTTTATTTATTACCAGTAGACTGTGAATATTATGTATTTGTGAGAAAAATGAGTTAGACAACCTTCAAAACAGTAAAAATACAAACACACACACACACAATTTGTGTCATACATATTATATATATATTATATATTTATTATATTATTATTATATTATTATATATTATTATACAGGGTTCCCCGGAAAGAATCATCCGATTTCAAAAATTTATATTTTAAAAAATTACACACAGAAAATTATAATTCAAATACGAATATAACGGGAAAATGTGTGAGTTTTTGTTTACAAGTGTTCAATATGACTTCCTTTCGTTACACGTATGATATCATTGCGATATGAAAGTTCTTGCCAAACACGGTGTAATGTATCTCTGGTAATTATTTGTACAGCATCACAAATGCGTTTTTTCAGTTCATTTACACTTGTAGGTAAAGGTGGTACAAAACAAGATCCTTCGCAAATCCCCAAAGGAAGAAGTCGCATGGGGTTAGGTTAGGTGATTTCGGAGGCCAACTGTATAGAACTATATTATCGGATGAACTGCGACCAATTCAACGGTTTGGTACATGAGAAAAAAATAATAAAAAGTAAAACTCGCACATTTTCCCGTTATATTCGTGTTTGAATTATAATTTTCTGTGTGTAATTCTTTAAAATATAAATTTTTGAAATCGGATGATTCTTTCCGGGGAACCCTGTATTTATATATATATATATTATTATTTATTATATTATTATTATATTATTATATATATATTATTATTTATTATATTATTATTATATTATATATATATTATATTTTTATTATTATATTTTATTTTATATTTTATATTTATATATTATATTTATATTTGCTTCTACTCTATGAAAACCAATGAATATATCAATCACTAGAAATATTTAATTAAAACTCGTGCATAAAACGTGAACGATTGATTCTGTCTTGAAAAAACTCCAACACAAAGTGTCTCGTGTCGGAAGACACATTTAGGATCCAGCTAATTTGTATTCAGAGATGTCCTTTCGTCGGAATTAGTGCCGTGTAACGAGAAGTTTCTTGTTCGGCTATTGGACAGTTTTCGGGTGGAGAACGAGCCCGGTTTTATAGTAGAGGGCCCGTGTGAACGTCCGCGCCGTTCGCCGGTGAGATAGGCGATCCCTGAAATTTACAGATTCATCGTTCCGTTTTACAAGACATTAACGCGGTTGGGAATATCTCGCGGCAACACAAGCGGTCGTCTGTTTTTTCGAAGGGGTGCCACGCGCTAATGAGAAAACCAAACGGGACTCTGCTGTCGCGGCTGATCGTGAACACTTCCATGGCTCGTAAACGTTTCGCAGTTTTACTCGGCGAAGCGTGTCACCGTCCCCGTCATGGTGGATTTGCAACAAATAGAAACTGTACGCCCATACGTGTGTAGATGTGTTTAGCAAAACGGCGGTGTGCGCGGAGTTCGCATCACGGTGTTCGCAGGCCCTAGTCACTCGTGTATTCAACCCCTTCTATCGCGCGTTTTTCTATCGCAGACGATTCCGGCGACTAATTTTATGGCCATCATGGACATCTGTTCTACGTAAAGCAATCTGGCCGAATGAAACGGTCCAATGACACGAGCCACCGACAAGACCACTACTTTCTGATGCGATAATTCGCGGCAATAGTAAAATACTAGTCGCACGGGAACAAGAATAATTAAGTATTGAATAGGGCAGACCGGGGCTAGAAGTTCTGGTTTTCAGAAAACATAGAAATTGACTAAGAAATAATGCAGTTACTTTCTTCGTTTCTTGTTGTTAAGCTTATGCTACCTTAAAACTCAACTTTAATATATTCTCGACTCAAATTTAATATATTGCAACGAGTTTTTTTTATAGAAAGTTGTTTTTTGTTGTGGGCAACTCAAGTTGTTAACGCTCTGGGGTAAATTGTTACTAAGAAATAAATGTGAGACTTTCTAATAAAATGAAATAAAATACAATTTTATTAATAAAGTTTGTTTGGATTGACAACTTTGGATTAACAGAATCACATAGATATTTTTGAAAAAAAGATATATACTATCTTTGGCACAAACGTTGATGTAGTAACATGAAAATAATAATCTACTATTGTGATATAATTTAGGAACAACTTTATTTAAATCTAATAGAGAGAAAAAATATAAAATAATAAATAATTTTCGACGTGTGTGCACATAGAATAAAGGATTTTTTAAATAACAATTTCAAAAGAATCTCATTCTTTTGAGATATTTAGAAACTGTGTTTTTAGGAAGAAGTTCTCAGGAGATCGAAAACTATATCCATCATTTTTATTATTTAAAAATCATCTTGGTCTCTATTAACTGCAATCAGATTTGTACATTTTTATTATTCTCATGTCTTGATTTTAAATTGTCCACAGTCCGGAAAATGAAAATTGATTTATCGCTCTCTCTCTCTCTCTCTCTCTCTCTCTCTCTCTCTCTCTCGAATTAGCATATCGATGTAAAATCATTTGGGAGCTCTGTGAAATGATTAATCATTGGCAATTTTCTATTTCATTTCGATTGTCTTTCAAAAATTACACATCGATATTTACGGCACGATCGCCCCAATTTTCAAACCCGGAATATTGTAAATATATCATACTTCTTTTTTTATATTTAAATAGCTTCGAACTTAATATTCGAAATTGATATCGCTTGTACAAAGCTTTGATTTTTTATTCCGTTCACGTAGACAACATACTGAAATTGGATCGTAAAAATCAACTCGCTCGAAAACGCCACTGTTGCTACGAGAATTTATTAATTTCCATCGCCCTTGCGTCTGTACTCTCGAGCATGATCAATAACGACTGGCGAATAACGTGGAATATGATAAATGTTCGTGACGCGACGAAGTTTAGTTAGACAGAAATTGTTTGTAGTTTGTTATTCGTATCATGATATCACTGCGGCCACTCTACGGAACGACGTTTTCGTTGCAGCCATGTGAAACCTGCTTCACAGTCGCTGAAATAAATATACAGTCGTTTTGGGAATTTTTTTCTATTTTCTGAAGCCACCATGTATACACATTTCGTATGTATAATTTTTAATTAATTTGTATATTAGTTTTAAAGAGGGCGTCAAATTATTGGAGGATGTTTATTAAAATTCACGTTTTTACAAACTAGCTTGAGAGAGGAAAAATGGACATTAATTGCACTTTATTTATCCTGGATTGTTGTTGAAACTGACATTCAATCATCGTTAATTTTCATCTTTATAATCGAATTTCAATTTGAATGTCTTTTTAATCTTCTGCATGCATTTGTATCAAAATTCACAGTTCAATTATAATACAGATTTAAAATACTAATTTGTATAGAAATAATAACTGATTAATAGACTGCAGATTTTTACGCAAAACAAAAATTATTTGCATTATTTACAAGACGCAGATGTTTCTCCTTCAATTATTTTATTGAGTTGAAAATAATGCTGTAGCATTTTTAAATTCCTTAAAAAAATGTTTTTACTCTTCTGTATTTGATCTATTAATTTTCGTCAGAAATGCATCAAATCCGCAGTCTACTTATTATATATAAATACTGTATATGAATTTTAATTAACCTTTTATTTTTTATCCACAACTGAACACCGTCTAATAGTTTAAACAAACTTTTTATATTTCAGCATCAAGTATAAACAGATTTATACAGAGCAAGATATTTTTGAGAAATTTAAATCTAACTTTGTGTTTTGCACTGTTCAAAAGTACAGCACATTTGTTGATAAATATTTGAAAATTCTGAGCAGATCTTTGGATAACAAATGCGTATAATATTTCGAAACACTGCAGCAGACTTTTCAAAGATTATAATTACATTGTTCGGGGGGTAGGGAACATTTTCCGGGAATTTTTCAACGTTTACAATAAAGGTTCATAAACGAATATGCAAATTCCCGGTAATGATGATCGAATACGTAAATTAGGTACACGTGTAAAACGGATGATCCAGTGTTCTATGGCAAAACGTTTCTTTTTCACTTACACCGACGCTGCTCGGTTAACACGGAAACCGTAACAGCTTTCGATACTCGATTGTCACACGTACTGGCACGAATTGACATGGGTACGGAAAATAATTAAACGGGCGTTCCTCTTTTTTCCTCGCTCGCGGCGTAGGGAGAAACAAGTTAAAATGGATGAATTCACCGAATTTTTGTCCGTGCCGTGTGATTCGAGTCGACACTGTGATCTGTGAATACGCTTTCACAGCTCTGAAAAAACACCCGTTAACCGCCTATGTGGATCGTAAATTATTTTTAATTTCCGTGCGTACCTGCGAAAGAGAACAATGCGTTTTCCTTCGCAAATTAAATTTTCATCGCTCCACTCTTTTCCATTACGTATCAATATTTTTAGAATTTATGTTATTCATAAAGCTTTCAATACTGTTTGATCAATCCCCCGTGCCCGTAGTATAGTGTTGCGAAATAATGTTTCATCTTTACACGGACGAAAATTTGAAAATCAATATCGGGACGTGGTTTAAAAAAGGAAAAAAGAAAACGCTTTTGCACACTATTTAGAAGCACCGTGTGAAAATCACCTGCATTAAAACGCACTGTACGGTGTAACAAGATAATTATTACGTCTGTCAGACGTTCTTTTTGCAAAGAAATTGTATTGATTAGCAAAAACACATTTCTCATATAAAATAAATATATTATTATTATTATATATATTATATATTATTATTATATATATTATATATTATATATTATATATTATAATTATTATAATATTATTATTATTACTATTACTATTATTATTATTATTATTATTATTATTAAAATAAATAAATTATAATCTTTAAAGAATTCATGAAGCTAATACATGAAAAAAGGATGAATATAAATGTTCAAGATTATAATTAAAGAATAATTGTTATACTGTCTCAGTCCAATATTCAATTTTCTTGTATTTATTGCTTTGTATAGATCGTTTTCTGTAACAGTTGCGTAATTAAATGATAACTTTTGTCAAATAAAAACATTACGCCGGAGCTGAAGTTTGCAGCAACATTTATATATATCGCTAACAAGTTTTCCAATACTGATTTTCAACGAGTATAGTGACTCGGCCTGTGCATGCTGCACCACAAATAGCTTCGAATGCACTGGAGGAACTGTCCTACGAAAAGGAGAATTCTAATTAAATACAGCAATTAATCACAACAGAAAGAAGTTGGATAGATTCTCGCGCACAGCTACTTACCTATATGCGTTGTTACAGGCACGGAATATGCATGTTCATTCTCGAGAAACTAATGTTGTGTGTTCAGCGTTTTAATCGTCAGTCTTCTCCATAGTGCACGATTTACCATGCATTTTCGCACCGCGATAGTCAGCGAGCCAGGGTGAACGCGATGTTGTCAAATAACCGGTGGCTAAATGTCGTAGTGACATTTTTCCATCGTAGCCGATGCAAATATTAACATTGTTCAGCGATTTTGATCATTCGCGCGTTCACGCCGCGGGCTCGATAACGCGTCGCACGGTCGCTGGAAAAAAATGACAGTTGTCATCATTTCCGAGCGGATTCACATGATTTCATCCACAAAAACGAAATGTAAATTATGTAAATGACGATTTTAAATATCGTTCGTCTGTCACGGTCGAAACATCGCGCGATTTTCCGCAACATCGCGAAACATGCTGCGAATTCGAAGCGTTCGCTCGAGCGGTGCGTGCGAAAGTACAAAAGAATTTCCATGCGTTTTACAATAAAAAATAATGTTACCGGATATTTGGAAATCTAAATTGCCGAATACGGACTCCGTTAATATATTATATTTATGAACGACGTTATTGCCATAGCGAAAAATAGCTGAAAATTGAATTTTACAATCAAAATCATTCTCCGAGACTTTGCAGTGCGATATGGTATACGAAATGTTTATCCTCAACAAATTTGTAATTAAATAATTAAACGTACGTACAGATGGAAGTTCAAACTTCTAGAAAAGCTACTCTAAAAATGTAGCGTGTAAGATGTTTTTGACATTGTTACAAAAGCTGTACACTTCAGGGATGGAAAAAGTTCTGGAAATTTTTTATAGGTACTGTTTGTAAATTTTTTTCAACAATGTTTTTGCTTGTAAGTTCCACACAATGAGAATACATGAAAAGAAGTTCTTGATTACACAAATTTTCTGTCAAATATAATTTATAAGACGTAACAAATAAGAATTTCGCTACAACAGAAACTGATATTTTCTTCGAAAGCTATCAATATTTTCGTTAGTTTTGCTGATGTGGAAAAATTGTTTCAGGCAAAATTAGATTAGTCCAAAGTTATGAATGTTATAATTTATGTTTTGTTCCTCTCGAGATTATTTTCGATACTTGTTCGTCGGGGTAAAAATAACGAAGACATTAATAAAGAAGTGCAATACCTTGTTTGTGTAAGACCCACTGTTACTCAAAAAATTTAAGCGTTACTCGCGCTTTTGAAAATGCAATAACTCTTTTAAAACTGGACCAAGTGACTTGAATTTTTTTTAGGTGATAGAGTGACTAGTCTACTAATTCAAGTTTTAAAAAGGTTATTACGTTTTAAAAGGTCTACGCTCAATTTTGTAAGTAACTGTATATATTATAGTATAATCAAATATTCGCATATTTATGTCGAAGTTGTAAAAAAAAAATGTAAATAAAATCTGTATAATATATAATATATAATATATAATATATAATATATAATATATAATATATAATATATAATATATAATATATAATATATAATATATAATATATAATATATAATATATAATATATAATATATAATATATAATATATAATATATAATATATAATATATAATATATAATATATAAAATATAAAATATAATATATAATATATAATATATAATATATGATATAATATATTATATACATACTATATAATATAATATACATACAGTTACGATTTTCATGGTTCTTCATTGGCAGTTCTATTTATACCGATTAAAGTTAAAAGTTCTAGAGAAACATATTTAATAAATGAAAAATATACGAACTAGCAGAATTTTTTCAGAAAAACGAGACTTATCCGTGTACATATTTCGATTCCTGATACATTCGAAAAAATTCATATTACGCTTTTTCTATTTTTACTACAAGAAATATTCTAGAGTTATCGCAATGAACTCGTTCGGTTTTCGAGAAGCAAGCCATGAAATTTGGAATTTGCATGAAGACACGCAGTTCAGCGGTGACGATAGCCGTTCGATTTATCTGATCTCATATCTTTTGTTTGAGAGGCATTATTTTCTCGGTGGCAATCGCAACGAAGTGAAGAGGAGATCATCCAGTAAAATTCCGACGTTCTATCTTGTCATCCGCGGCCGAAACTTGTACGTTCATGCTTTCCACTTACCGAAACGTGATGAGAAATCGGGATGGAACGTCCTGGCCACAGTTTCGAAGCTGGTGGTGCTCGGTGAGCCGGGGACGTTTCTTACGTCGGTGACAGTCCACCTGGCCCCTGGAGTCCGTGCGACACCTGCGCTGAATCCCCGCGTTTGCGATATGTTCGCGGTTATGACATCATTTATTCGGGGAGCACCGAATTTATATGGCGTGAAAACTGCTCGTTGCACGCTACTCCGACGGAGCCAACGTAATTTACGGTACTTGCTCTTCTTAGATAGATTTCGGAAGGTCGAACTCCGGTTTCACCTCGGCTTCCGAAACCAAAGAAAATGAACGTAGTTGTTATGTAAAGAACGGGTATGTATTGTATATTGTTTCTCCGGCCTTGGCCAGCTGTGTTCGAGCATTTTTGTTTCCAGCCTCCGTCGACCGTTTTATAGGTAGAATTTCTTGGCCGCCTCTATCCTGCTAACCAGAATTTCCAGATTCGGGTCACTGGCTTCGGTCAATACTTTCATTAACCAGAACTTTTCTGCTTCATTAAAATGCTAGGTATCGGTGTAGTCCTGAACAGTGACATTTCGTGAATTTTCGAAGTGTCTTCATTTAAATTTTTATCTGAAATATCAAGACAATTGTTTCGAGTCAAGTTCAATTGTTCTCCAGATAAACAATATAACCATATTGTTATATATACGCCGTATGACATAATATTCATATTTTATTCTCTAAATTTTACTGAAAATTCATTCGCTCCCGAATCACTCTAGCATACGTTTTAACTTACACAATACATTGAGCGAGTATTACATGTCTTTTCACTTTTGAGTGAACATAAAATCATAATCTGGCTGAAGCTGAATAACGAAAAATTAAAAGACGTTTTAAAAGACGCATCGAATGATCACAAATTGTTTCGTTTGCGTATCCTTTTTCCCGAGACGCCTCGAGTTTTTTCAAAGTCGATGCATTTTTTCCAAGCAGCAGGTCGTTGCGTTTGGAACAAATCAGCAAAATCAATCAAAATTTCGAAACTGTAAAAAGATAAGTGGAACAATCAGCCGCATAATTACGACATTTCAGAGTACAGAAGTAAATTTTATTCTGTGTCGTTATTGCTAGTGTAATTTGAAACAATCAACCTTTTCTTCTTACCTCTTAACCGGAGTTTAACGCAACCTTAACCAAGTGATCATTAATATATATTAATGTAATTATTAAAAAAATTCATACAATCCTCTATTAATTCATCAGGTTTGCAATGCTTCAATCTAAAATTTACTTTCATTTACTGATTTGTAAATATGCAATATTCAGTAGAACAATAACTGGTGGTCCAGTGAAATGTTAATCGACACAATCAAATTTAAACTCGTCATCTTCATTGCTTGAAATATTTGAAAGTTCGACTTCATTGTTAATATACATTTCTTCGGACGATTTCCTCTCGATATTTCCTTCCCCTAAGCTTTCCAAAATTCGCCGATATTCGCTTCAACATTTCATTAAATTTTGTCGAAATTTGAAAGCTCGTTGAATATATGGACCAATGTCAATTACGACACGTTCCAATTTTTTTGGCTAATTCGAGAGCTCTACAAACATTTGCTGGCCACGGGAATTCAGATCGCGTAAATTGATATATTGTGTATACAAAGAGCACCGCATAAATAGTATTATAATTACACCGCAGATTTTATGCATTCACGGGAAAATGAAGTAGACGCAATATAGCATGCGACGGTAAAGAGGTTCGAAGAAGTAAACAATTTTCGATACATTATCCTCAATCTATTATAACAGTTCTTACATCTTTCGTTCAATTAACGCGAACAATTTTTATTTTGTATAAAAATCTGCCGTCTAATTATACTTTGCCGCGTAAGAAAGGAATTTGCGATTGGATCCTGAGGGAAAATATGATTGAAAGCAGCAACAATAATAGAGTGACTGATCAAACGTATTATTTTCAGCGTTCGAATACAATTAATTTATAATAAACCGGTCTCTGCTTTCGCGCAAACCGAACACCCACGGTAGCGTCACTAACACAGCACAGAAAATTTCCGAGCACTGGAGCTATGGTAATGCCGAGCCCTTTGAAGAGTCAAAGATATCTCCTTGAATAGTCGTGCCTTTTGTTTCTGGATGACTCTGTGGAGAGAGAATAGGGGATTGAGGGAGAGAAATAGAGAGAGAGAGAGAGAGAGAGAGAGAGAGAGAGAGAGAGAGAGAGAGAGAGAGAGAGAGAGAGGTGGAGGAGAGAGAGGGAACGCGCCCAGGAACCACTAGTTTGCGTGCACGATGCGATAGGCTAATTAATTAGAGCTCCTTGGAAAGGCGTAGCGCCACCCAGCGGGGAGGAATCGGGCGACGTGGATGACACGGGAGATAGGATATGTATTCTAATCCGGCTAGGCAGAGATACTCACATATTCTCCGTCCCGGCACGAGTCCGCATTTCAATGAGAGAGGAGTTCCCCTGCTCACGTAAGACATTAGATTGCCTTTCTCCTGTCTGGCTGGCTCTCTTTGCTCTCCGTCACTTTTCACGGAACTCGGTCGCTCTTCGTTCCATTCCGTCTCTTCCGAAGTTAAACCAAATCTGGCTAGAGGAGAGAGAGATAGAGAGAGATAGAGAGGGACGATGTTTGCTCTCTTACGCAACGTCTAGTTCCACTTCGAGGGTTTGTAGTTCGCGCCAGTAAGCAGCAAGCACTCGGAAACTGCTCATATCGAGAATATAGCGCGTATGAAACCGCCAGTTTGGAACTAAACCCGGCGAGAAGCCACGCGCAGCACCCAGCTAAGGGATAGCTCTGGCTGCTGCCGGTTACTTGCCGTTAGTGTTACCTTGCTACACGTGTGCAAGTTAGTTGAACCGCAGTCCCCGCTGCCTAGGTCTACACCGCCTACAAGACACTCGACAGCCTTCTCGATCTTTGCTGGCCAACTGATAAAGACACGCCGCGGCGGCTGGTTGGCTGCCGCGCGATCGGAATGACAAGTGGCTTCGACTTTCTTCGACCCTCTCACCCTGGGATTCGGTTTTTCAAGGGAACACCAGATACTGCCACCGGTGGTCTGGTTTTTGTTAAGAACAAGGCCCGGTCTTGCCTGGCGATCGCGATCGACTTGTTTTCGAGAACTGATGGAACGTATTGATTTACAGTTCAAGTGCTCCGTGGTAGCACTCGACCGATGAGGCGAACTGCTGGGAACTTTGTAAGCAATTTTTAAGCCGATCCTCGTGCGCTTCAAAATCGACTTGTTGTTGCTTCATGTGAAATAGGATTGTACAGTTGGTGTGCAAAGTATTCGAACACCTTTTTTAAACGGTATAACTCTTTCTTTGTAGTTGCATCAAGCGTGCTACATTTTTTCGGGCGTGTTACGGGGATTAGTTTACTACGCTATGACTGAAAACATTGTTTTCAAAAGTTGCAATTGGTTGGCGTCGTGAAAGGATTACAAAACGATGTGTTTTTATTAACTTTTTTATCGGAGCCTGTAATGAAAATTTAAAAAATGCATTCTGTAGATCTGGAAGAGATGTAAAAATTATCTGTTTTTGATTGAAATTCGTGGAAAACAACGATTTTCGCGATATTTAATTGCTTATAGCTCGTGCCAAGGTCAACCGATTTCGATGAAATATTCAGCATCCAACAAATTGCAATTGTTCAAACAATTTTTTAGTCATTGTCCAGTAAATCTCTAACACCCCAATGTTACGCCGTTTTAGATGGTGCACGAATACTTTGTACACCGCCTGTATGTATCAGAAATAGAATCATTCGATTGCAGCTTCAGAAATTAAGTGAATAGACATTTAAAATTTGGATAAAATCGTAAGATATTATAGTCGAAGATAGTATACAATGTGATTTAATGAAGTACTGATATTATGAATATTTAATGTTAGCTATAGAAAAATCCTACTTAAATTTCTAATTACAATTCTAATTTTAATTACACCATAGAGAACATATGAGGATAAAGACAGTATGTTAGAAATAACTGTTGAAACAATAAAAATTGTTATTATCCGTACAATAGTTAATCCTACTTCTTTTACTAAAGACACAATAAAATAAAGACATATAAAGCTATAAATAGGTAAAATGTAAAACTGCAAAGACAGAAGATCATTCGAAGTGAAGAAATTGCAGCATAAAATGTAAAAAAGTCAAGACAGTAAATAAGTAATTATTGATATAATACAAATTGTTGTTATCCCTCGAATAGTCAACTTTACTTGTTTTAATGAACGTGTAATAGAAAAGAATAGATAAAATGTAGGACTGCAAGGACAGAGAGATGGAATCGATATTTAAATGTGAAATAATAAATAAAATTGTTATAGCTGAGAATATATTTTATTTGGCAAGCACAACGTTAGGAATATGAAGGTGAGAAGTCGTAGACTATGTATCCTGACGCTGAAGCTGTATTTATGCGATAGCTATAATGGTACTTGTTATCGGAAGAAGATAATCAGACCGGCATCGATCCATCGATCGAAATAATCTAGTACGAAATCATAAATTCAGCATAGTTATACGAAACTATCATGCTTCCTAGGATCGTATCTCTTCTGAAATAACATCACCATCGATTATCGCGGAACGTAATGGGCTAGGTCAGTCCGATTCACGATAAGTGGAATCGACCCGATGGTTAAAAAGGTTGAAAAGGGTAATTTTGTTCGATCGCGAGGTAAAGGTACCGAGTTTCGTGATTGTTCGGACATTTAATTCTTCGACTACGGAAAAAGTAGCGAAGTAGCGTAGTAGCGAAATTTTGTTGATAATAATCATAACAATTCCGTAATTTCAACATATTTCGTTATAAATGCTAATTTGAATGAAACTAGCACCAGAAGATGAGTAACTTTTTATATATCAATGTAATTTACGTATTACATATATATTGTATTTAAATGTAATTTATATTAAATTATAATATAATATAATTAATATTAAATTATATATAATAATATAATTATTATATATATATAAATATATAATAATATATATACATAAATATTATATTATTATAAATAATTAATTATAATATAATAATATAATTATATTATTATATTATTATTATATATTATTATAATATATATATAAATAACATTTATATATAACAACTGATTATAACCGAAAATGTTTTATGTCAAAATTTCGTTACTATTTGTCAAAGTCGGTTTAAAATTACTATCAAATTATTATGCAATGTGTTCGATTCAGACGGAATATTTCCATTAAGTATTTTTATGGAATAACCATTTATACATCCTCGTGCTAAGTCGATGAGGTACGGATGTTGTAATCTATTACTTATAAATAATAGCTGAAATATCGACCACCATAAAATTGTCTTTATATCCTCAAAATATTGCGATAATCCTGATACATCGATGAACATAGCGAGTTACTTTAAGCGTCTCTTTTCCTGTAAGAACCAAGTTAATAGAGGATAAGGAATTGCAGGTTTCCAATAATAATTGACTGACACAGTAAATGCTTATGAATGAGCGTCGTTCCTCGTGCAAAATTGGCGCTATTATACATATATTTTATAATACTGTTTTCGATATATTGATCTGATCTTGTTATACATGAATAAATAACGTACTACACGTTCGCTATTGATAAAAAATACTTGACATTCTGATTCTACCATACTATATTTATAAACTATTTATGCTTCGCATAATGCACAAGATGATAGTTTCAAATAGAAAAATATAGCAAAAAATATCAAAATAGATTCACACTTAACAATTTGTTTTAGTGAACCTATATGTATTTCAAGCACTCATAACTTCGTACTTCTTACGAACATAACTACTTCTACAATACTTAAACTTTAATAAAATGGTGAAATAACAATGTATTGTTCCAAGGTTCAGAACCGAACGCCTGATTAAATTAAATCTCTAATGCAAGTATTAAGTTGTTCACTGTAGCATCGTTAATTGGTTTCCGAACGAACATGCGAGAAGAAATCCTATAATCAGCAAACATGAACACATTTTAGGCAAACGTTGGGCAACTTCTGTATTTAACTCAAAGTTTGAGTTAATTTGCCAGCAGCTACGAGATTGGGAACTGTAGGAAGCTACATAATGTAATTTGCAATCAATCTTAATGCTCTTGTCTGATATTAATTTGTGAAGGAGTAACCGTGCTAGAGTACAAGTTACAATATACGTCGACGCAATAATTTTGGGCATCATACGCTCAAACAACTCTCTCTCCTAGGGTCTACTTAATTTACGGTGCACATCGCGTACAAGGTTTCTTGCGACGATCGAATTTCCTATAATTAACGTACGGTTTCAATGCGACTGCATGTAGTAAATATATTTCTGTAACTTGGCGTAATAATTGGAGAACCCCGACCGTAATTAAATATCGTCTTTTCACTATTTTATCATTCACAATTCTGTTAATTCAGCGATTAAGAAACGAGAAGTCTGCAACTTTTTAACACGACATTATCCTCGATGATGTATGGCAAATGAAAAGAAACGAATACCTTAATTTAAAGGTAATAAATCTAAAAGTAATAAAATTTAAAGTAAAGCTATGTAACGAGATTAATATTAAAAGTGCGCTTTCAAAGCGCAGTAAGTTTTCCAAAACTGAATTAAACGACTTGAATTTTGTTTTAGATGATAAAGGGATAAGGAAACGATGTAATAGAAATAAGGGATGTAATAGACGATGGCTAGAAAGCTTTCTTTTTTCATTTTGCTATTACTTGAAATGAAAAGAAAAAATTAGAAATCCTTGATCTTTAACTTTTTTTATCTGAGTCTGTAACGAAAATTCCAAAAATGCAGATCTCGATAACTTATATGGGTGCTGAAAATTTGATCGAAATCGGTTAACTCAGAGTCGAGCTACAGGAGTTGAAGGATTTAAAAAACTGCAGATTTCTTACAGTTTTTTTGGTCAAAAGCGATTTTTACGATCTTTAATTTGTTGTAGCTCATATTAACACGAACAGATTTCGATAAAATTTTCAACATGCATAAAAATTACCGAGATCTACAAAAGACACTTTTTAAACATTCGTTACAGGCTCAGATATGAAAGTTAAAAAACGAAAGATTTTATATTTTCTATCGTTCCAAATAATAGCAAAATTAAAAAAAAACAAAGAAGAACATTTCAGTCATCGTTTAATAGACTAGTCCCTCTATCACCTAAGAAAAGTTCAAGTCATTCGGTTCACTTTTAAAATAATTATTGCGTCTTAAAAGGTGTACGAATACATTTGTGGGCCGCTATAAGAGAACACTTGAAATATTAGAGCCACTTTGGTACTGCTCGAGCCATCCGCGGATATTTGAATAAAATTAGATTGGCACGGTATCGTAGTACTTCATTCGAGACACGAAACGTACACTTCCCGATCGGCCGGAAACGTTGCCAACAATCTTCTCCACTTACCGATGACGTCACGAAAGGAAGAATCGTGACTGTATCACTTCTCGCTGTCAGTTCGGATGGAGGACAACTAAATGGTCAACGGTGATACGCCGTTCTGCGCCCGAACGGGCCAAATAGGTTAAACAATTCCAGTCCCTCTATCATTGAGGTAATCTTGTAACGATGTAAAGGTATCGCCAGCGGTCTGAGGGACAGCTTCCTGCAGTTTTACCTCACGAATTGCGACAGGGGTATTGCAGGGGTCCCCTGAATCGAATCGCGGCAAGTTCTCGGTGCCTTTCAGGTGACTTATCGTCCCTGTCGACGGGAATTACGAGACCGACAAGGAGAGACGAAGAGGCACGCGAAGTCTGGAGACAGGACCGATCGATCGATCCGTAGAGCAACAAAACCATTATCTTCTTCGGCGTTCAAGCGCAAGGTAAACTGTTTCTCTATATTGAAGTAGGACTGTTCCATCGGAAGACACGAGTTCGCTCCTCGACTACGGTACACGGGTTAGACGAGCAGGCTTCGTTCTATCTGTTAGCCGTTTCCGAATCATTGAGATCGATTTAAAGTTTCGGTATAGACCATAGGGGATGAAGTGGCAACCTTGAATGCTAGATATATAATGGTAGCCGAAAGTCCCGCGCTAATGGTCGTGTTCCTCGTTTTCTTTGCTTTTGTCGTACCTCGGCAATCGCGTGTTCTCATAACAAAAGACTGTTCTTCTTGATTGAAATTCAAAATTTCCCGAGTTGTTTGTCGGACAGCAAAATTCGATAAAAATGTGTTCATTCTTTCAGTGATTTTTACGAAGTCAGAAATTCATTCGGAAATTCTTCCGATATCTTTGAGGTTCGCCATTTCATGCACTCGTTGTTATAACGATACATTTGCTCATGATTTAGTTGCAATTTCAGTATCGTACAACACGTTGGAAGCAATTTTTTGGCGAAGGATATTGGCAGATAAGATGTGGCAGATAAGGTCAAATGTGTCGCCGAATCAAATTGATCTTCTTTCGTGATGTTCGATCGAAGAAAATCTGTTTGATCAGGTTTCAAGTAGGAGAAAGGACGCAAGGATAATTATAAACTGAATTCAAATAAGTAGATTCAGTTGTATTTCTTTTTTCGTGGCTAACCGTATTATTAACAACCGCATTTTTAGGAACGATGTCCGCAAAAGCTCGAGTTTTCTGACAAACAATATTTTTGGGAAACATATTGCAGAGCTTTGGACAGAGTTCAAAGCGAAACGATGATTCTGCGACTTTTTGTAATCATTTTATGAAACGCGAGGTCGCAGCAGTTGCATTTGAAACTTATAGAAACCAAAAATCGGGACAAAATTATTGGAGGAATATATATAATAATTATATTATATATATAATATATAATATATAATATATAATATATAATATATAATATATAATATATAATATATAATATATAATATATAATATATAATATATAATATATAATATATAATATATAATATATAATATAATAATATAATATAATATAATGTATAAAATATAATATAGGAATATATAATAATAAGAGGAAAATGATAATAACAATTATTTAAAGAACTTAATAGTGTTAAGACTTATTCATTTTCGGAACTAATTTTGTATTTTTAGATGCGGAAACAGCGCTAGTTTTATTCAATATGGCAAAATAAAATTTGTTCATTTATTTTCTAAATGTAAGATTCAATTTTCCTTGTTGTATAATGACAAATGGTTTCGCAACGGTATTGGTACCGGAACAGAATTCTCTGTGGCAGTGCTGTTTTCTAAATAAATTAAATCGTATTATTTCTGCAGAACTCATTTGGCGGATTACTTGGCGGCACTCGCTGTCGAATCAAAAGCTTTGTGTAACAGAATGGAACGCACGTGGCTCCGTTACAGTGACATACGTTTAATCGTCGAAAAGATTTCGTTGTCGCGTAGCAACGAGATATTTCTCGTCGACGAGTACAGAGAACGTACGCTTTTACTAAATCCAGATTATAATGGTCGGTCTGGTCACCGATGAAATGGACCTGAAAATTACTTGGTCAACCTCGAATGTGAATCGTCATAATCGTTGAACTGCGAATTTTGTGCATTCGTAACGTGCGCGAGTTGTGAACACGGTAAAATGTGCGACATAATAAACGAGATTTAATTAATTTTTTACCTTGCTCACAGTCAAATAGAATATTTAAACAAAATTTCCAGTTGCTATTGATATTTCAAGGAAGCTCGAAATATTCGAATTGCTGAACGAAAGTCCGTATGAGCGTATGCGAAACGAAACCACACGTACGTTCCGAATTTTGTTTAAAAATTTTCAAACACGTAGAACGCTAATATAAATGATATTTCAGGTAATATTCGTTTGTATATGTTTAATGGAAAACGAGATATTAATAAGATCCTATAATAATATAATAATATAATAATATAATAATATAATAATATAATAATATAATAATATAATAATATAATAATATAATAATATAATAATATAATAACATAATAACATAATAACATAATAACATAATAATATAATAATATAATAATATAATAATATAATAATATAATAATATAATAATATAATAATATAATAATATAATAATATAATAATATAATAATATAATAATATAATAACATAATAACATAATAACATAATAATATAATAATATAATAACATAATAACATAATAACATAATAATATAATAATATAATAATATAATAATATAATAATATAATAATATAATAATATAATAATATAATAATATCATATATATATACACGAACGGCATGAAACTACAATAAAAAAAACGGCAAACAATTAACAGATTCGAAATATACGTCAATCGTAAACAGTTTTGAAAATGTTTGGCTTTGGTAAATGGAACCGTTCCAGTCGCGTCTCTACTTGTTCGATTGACAAATTACAACGTATACGGTGTCAAAGTGCATGAATGAAACCATACGTCGTCGATTTCCGAATATTTGTTTGCAGAATTTTTAAGAACCGTGCTTTTCAGTATCGTATCACGTTTAATACATTTCCCGTAAAAAAAAATCGTAAAATAACGACGCGGGTAAGAACAACGAACAGGGTCGAGCAATTGTAGTTTAAATTTCATTCGCACTTCCTGGTTCTGTATTAATAGACCGCGGTGTTGCTAAAGCGACGCGACGTAGTAGGTCCCCTTCCTTTCAGGAAATACAAATGTTTCCTTCATAAAGCTGGGAAAGCCGCGAGGTGTTCCCTTTAATAAAAACTCTCGGCCTCGCAAAGATAACATCCATTCAGGAAATTACAATTACCAGCGCAAAATGCAAATGTCGGACGTACTGTTTGCGAAAAGTCCAAAAAACTCCTAGCCAAAGGAAAATGAAAGGACGCGTAAGAGCGCGCTCGAACACGGTCGCGCAACTCCATTTCAGATTGTAATCTATTCAAGATGAATTTAATTTCTTTATGTTTCTCGCTGTCGGTTAACCAGCCTTTTTGCTCGTGTTTCACGGGCAACCCCGGCCCGTAACATCTTTACTTACTCTTTTTCTCGCGCACTGTGTTCCTCGTAATTACGAAACAACGTGAGATTACATCTTAATCATTCGTGTAGTCGACATAATTTAACGCCCCAAACCTACCGACAGTTTGTATGTATCTATTTTTATCGGTCAAATGATATTCTTCGCATTATTCTCCAGTTGATCACAAGTAATTAGTTAGTTAGTTATTTTTGATGAGATGGTTAACAGCGCAACACACATTCCTCTTTTACCGCCGATAATTGATTACAAGTGTGACGACAACTCATGTGGTGGAGGGGAGGGGGGTAATTGCCAACAGAGTTCGGTGTTCGGTTTCCTCGGATAAGAATCTCTCCGCGTTTCATTTTGTTGCAGATAAGCGCATATGAGCCGTTTATTTTGAAAGTGGCATAAGTCACTTTGTTTTTAAGTCGATATATTTAAGGGTTTGCATTTTAACCCTCTATGGGCCGAATTTTTTTCTTAAGTATAAAAAAATTTATGCAACGGAAAATCTATTATTATATACCTATATATGATAATTAAAAATATATTTAACAGTTTAAACAACTTTATTATAATTAATTCGATTTGTAACTTTAAAGTAACAACGGCTTACAATGTTTACACTTCTGTGCATAAATGCTTAAGCGTGAAATTCCATAAAACAGTTTGAATTTGGCGTTAAACATTGATGTACGTTGCATTTGAACTGGTTGCCAAATAGTTTTTTGTGGTCTTGAATTTTCCTCATCCGATGATAATTCGGTACTAAATTCATCGTCACTGTCAATAATATTTATGCGTCGTCTGGTAAATGCTACTGGACGATCTTCGTCGGACTCAGAATCTAATAAAGAATCTTCGGATCTGTTACTGCTGATGCGTCTAATTCTAATTCCTCTTTTATTTTTATACGATTTTGTATCCATATTTTGGGTATTTGATATGTAAATTTGAAAATAGAAGAAAGCACAACTATTATCCTAAATACACTCGAATCTACCACAATATCCCAATGTAACCTGAAAGTTACAAAACTGTATCATATACAAATAGTAACAACATGATTATCGAAATGCAAATAAATAAATTATTATTGATATACGAACCCAGATCTATTATATACGCTTTTTTTTATTTAGTAAACACCGACAAAAGCACAAATAATTTCAATTGCACAAGATGTTTCCTTTGGTTTCTATTTGCAGACAACTTGCAAGGTATTTATTTTGACATTTCAGGTTGACGGTGCAGCCAACCGTCATCAATCTTGTTATTGGTTATTTCAGAGGCATTATATAATTAAGACGTGTACATCATCTTGTGAAAAAATCTAAAACTATTTGGTAAAATGTGGATATATTAGCTTGTGACTTGAAAGTTACATGGGCCCATAGAGGGTTAACACGTTTAAAAATATGGATGCTAACTTTCGAGAAGATTTACTTGTATTCGTTATCTCAGGATACTGATATTTTTCTCAGTATAAATAATTTCGTATAAACATTATAAAATCACCACTTCTCATTTGCCACTTTCAAAATAAACGGCTCATATAATTTCCTATGCTACTGCTCGTTGCTCAGAAGAAGTCCGCCGAGGTAAGTGTAGGACCTGAAGGTAACATCGGGAACGAGAAAATGACACTAGCTTCACCTAGCCTCTTCCAATTTTAAGACTTTCGATTATTATTGGTTAAATTACGCGCTGAGCAAGACACGTGATTGGGTGGAAGGGGCGACCAATCCCCTTTGCTCCTCGCGTCGATTAGCTTGTGGGTCTTCTCGTTTGCCAATACAAGCGGATTTCGGGAGGTCATGGGAACTGCGGGCATGCAACTGACTTTTTCTGAGCAACGGACAGTAGTAAACGGAATGTTTCCGTCATTGTCAATGTTTCGAAACACTATTTCAATCGGGGGCAACTGCAACAGAAAAATAGACGCCATCTAAATCCTTCACAAAGATGAGAAACTTTAATGTCTTTAATTTTCTCGAAAACGGAGCACCGGATAAAAGATGTTATACCACATTTTTTTAAATTTTTTTCACGTAGATTCACGCCTGCTCGGTTGTACTACGAATTCCTGCCCACCCTGTATATGTATTATTAATCAGACTGTGATCCTAAGCAGAGTAATATCTTTAGAGTAATATTCCATTCACTGGATGTAGAAGTGTCGCAAGAAGCACCATTATGAACTTCTGCATGAAAAAGATCGATATTTTAGTTTCAATTTCAGATACCTTCGCTAAAGTTTCGAATCATTTGTCCTGGTCGCTTTGTACAGATGTTGTGTGGATTCATTGGCATAAACGTCGTAGCCGTAAAAACAAAAGGCTGAATAACCCTGGTCGGGTTAATTTCTACTAAAAATCGAAACGAGATCCGAGATTCAGCGGAACCTGGTTTGGAGGCAAGGCAGCGATCGTTCCTTCTATGCAAGTATTCCGTCTGCCTGTGTCTGGAGTGAGTCACTTCCTACCCTCGTTTCGATCCCCGGTGGGATTGTCGGTCGCTATACGACCGCTATGCAGGCTGGCAAGCCCGAAGAAAAACACGAGGAGAAGTTTGTCGGGAAACGTCGAAAAAAAAGAGAACCACTCCCGTAAAGATATCACTTCTTACGTTCCCGTCGACGGGGTCGCTTGAAATATCAGAGACCGGCAGCCGAAGAAAATACTCGGGGCTAGGGGAAAGCAATCCGGGGAGAATCGTTGGCCGCATAAATCACGGTTCAAAGGAATGAATTTTACCTGTCTATTTTTAATATCGATCGCCGCGAGTGTGCCTCTTCGTTAACGCGATTCTCGAGTTGACCGTCGCGCCGGGGGGAAAGCGGAGCGAAGCTCCGATTAAAATTTAATTGGTCCCACTCTTACTGTTTGTTTCGCATAAATGCCGCGTCGAGGATAATATTTTACACAGCAGGTTTTCTTCGTTCGAGAGGGCAGCGCGTTCGTGAACTGGATTTGTAAAAGCTCGGAATACGAAGAAAGGAGCATAAAAGAAGGACCATGTTCGCGTTCGGTTAAAATTAGAAATTTCGCGGGAGTCGATAAAGTCTTTGCGCGAAAGCTCGAAGAATCGAGTCAAACTTCATTTTCGAACGGTGAATACAAAATAGATTGAAATTGTCTTAAATTCTGGTTTGTAATGTTATCAGTTTTGTGCGCTATAAATATACGAAACTCCACGGTCCGGTTATGAAATATACGATATCTGAGATGTTACAATTCCAGAAATTTAATCGTCGACGGTAAGATCCACAGCTTAAATATAAAATTGCTGGAACACCCGACATTTAAGTGGGTTAATTTTGCCAGCTTTAGGCGCTATAAATGCCCGAAGCACCACACTCCGGCTATGAAAATAGAATATCCCGCATGTTTTCGAATTGCACAAATTTGACCAACAGTAAAGTGATTTGCAGCCTAAGTATAAAATTACTAGAACACTGATATTTGCGTAGAGATATTGTGTTAGACCATAGTTAGATTCATTGCGAGGAACAAGGAGTACCATTGTCTACCAACATGTTTATTATTTACTGACCAAAACTGTGAAGATGATTTCGGATTAAGCTAATTCACAGTAAGTTTATAATTTATTTCACTTGTCCGTTTGTAACATTTTCGTAAGTACAGATTACATTTTCGAACGTAACTCAACATTTTCGACAATGCGATTTACAACCACCATGATTCTGTCACGCTCGTTTGAACACGTGCTTCGATCGTTACATGATATTTAAACTCGAAATACTTATGAATTTGTTCAACATTCACGTGCGAGAAACGTCGAGAGACGAAATTAACTTGAATGCGTGAACTTCGGGGGAGCTTTGTTCTGCATAAAGACCTGAGATTCGATTACGATAAATCCATGCCTGTTACACAGTTGGGACGATATTAATTCTCCTTGAATATTCCCGATTTGGATATCTGATAACCTCGTGTCACAGGTTCGTCGGCATTAGAACGATCCTCGAGACGACGGACTCGCATAATAAAAGCCTAATTAACTGGAGGGATCGTACGAGTGCGTTTAAACCCCCGAATTAATAGCTTCGACCGGCAAAAAGCGTGCGGCTCGGCGTCACACACGTGATTTGCAAAATTGTGCAGGTAGCGCGCCGCGTTTTGCCCACTCAGCGGAACCGGAAGGCGGTTGATAGCCCGTCCCTCTTATCCATTGCTAAGTTGGTCCTTGAACCTCTTGAACGGAGATCGAACTTGCTTTCACACACCATAGATGGAATCAAAATAAACTATAATGGCTGTTCTCGTTAGTATTAGTCAGCATTTTTGCTTCGTTAACGATAAGTTAACGAAAGCGAAAAAGGTGGAAAAGAAAAGTCGTTCGCTGAATTTTATCGATAGACCCGCCGACCTATAAGTCTTTAAACCTTCGGAGCGCTGAATGTAAAAATTGTCCAAACCAATCGCAAAGAAAAACGGAAATTAAATGAATATGTTTCCCGTTTAGCGATTTTGATATGTTCAAAATATTGTGAAGTCGCTGTCTAATTATAGCTGAAGCATGTTATAAAATCATCAACTGTTCTCCTGATTGTTGGTATTAGTATAGAAATTATTTACAAAATTAAATGTGTTATCGTTAAAATATTTCTTGTCGCAGTAATAAATTACGAATGCGGCGAAAATGTTGTTACGAAAAGCTCGGAATAAGCATGATATCCACTGCGAGCTCGTTTTATAAAAATGCAAATGTTGTATGAAAAATTAAATGCTTCTTTTTCGATGCAAATATGTAAAGATAAATCCTACACAGTTATTCATTATGCATATATCCGGCAAATGAAATGCTCCATATTATTAATAAAACATTCGTGAAAAGAGCGCATTATATTTTGACAGTGTTCTCGTTTTTTTTATAATTTCGCGAATTCTCGCCATGTTTGCTGGTTTAATGAATTTCTATCGAATATACTACGGCGCTTTATGCAGATCTATACCTATATAAATCACGATGCGCTCGGAATATATTTCATTTAAATCCATGAAAAGATACAGTTTCCTTCGTGCTTCTTCCTGTCCGTTTATCTTACAAATTCGTTGAACCGACAAATATTGGGTTGGCAACTAAGTGATCGCGGATTTTAAATAAGAAGAAATATTCAACGTTTTTACTTGAAAATATAATTTTATGGAATTAGGTATTGTCCGTTTTTGTCGATAAGCTTTTACCATCCTTCAGGCAAGTTCTGATTTGCGTCAGCGAAGAACTGAATTAGATGAGATTTCACATCATCAGTGTCATTAAAAATTGTACCATTTAAAGAGTTCTGCATGAAACGAAATGAATGGGAATCTGAAGGCGCAATGTCAGAGCTGTATGGTGGATGTGAAAACACGTCCCAACCTTACTCCAATAATTTTTGACGACGTGACCAAAGATGTTTTGGGCTTTGCATTAACATGTTGAAAAACAACGTCCTTATGATTTGTCAATTCTGGCCACTTTTCTAAAACTATATCGCTCAGTTTGGCGAGTTGTTGAACGTAAACGTTTGACTTAACCGTTTGGTTTCTTGGTAAAGGTTCAAAGTGCAGAATCCTTTATAATCCCAGCGAACTGACAGCATCATCTTTTTTTGGCGAATCTCAGCTTTTGATGTTGTCTGGGCTGATTCATCCTGCATCTCATCCCACGATTAACGTTGTTAAAAACTATGCATTTTTCGTCGACAGTAATCCGTCGTTTCAGAAATGGATCAACTTCGTTGCGTTTCAGAAGCGAATCGCAGATGCTAATGCGTTGCGTCGAATGAATTTACTTAAGCTGATGAAGGGCCCATAAATCGAAGCTGTTTTAATTCTTTTCTTTTTAATGCATGTATGGGACACATTGAGCTTCTCTGCAATCTCACGTGTTGTGCTATGATGATCCGAATCAATGATGGCTTTGATATAGCTCTCATGAATATTACCTGAACGGCCAGATCGTTGCGCACTTTTGAGTGAAAAATCACCAGAACGAAATTTGGCAAACCAATTTTGACACTGCCTTTCTTTCGAGGCTTCGTTTCCATACACAACACATAACTTTTTAATAATATAAAATAATATAATAAAATAAATAAAATGATACAATAAAATATAAAATATAATATAATAAAATACAATAAAATATGTCTGAAATGCGCGTTTGTTCTTTCATTTCTAAATTCGGATAGAAACGAAACTAAATAACTAATAGGTACAATTTTCTTACTAAATTAAAGGTGGAAGTCCAAACAACAACAAAACAATATAGGTTAGGTGCTTTGATCACGTTGACAAAACAAAACAATGTGTCCCAATCACTAAGTAATTAATTAAATTACGTTTCCATAAATCCATAATTAAATACAAAAATAAATATGTTCTCTCAGAATAAAGTACTCGTCTTTTTAACGTCATTTAAACATTTATCGGAGGTATAATTTGAAAATCGCAGCAATCGTTACTTCAGCATATGTTTTTAATATTAATATTTCATTAAAGACACTATTTCCATTATCTTCACTATATTACTATACATCGTTTTTGTTGTAAATTATCTCTATTAATGTTCATACTATAAATTATATTTACGATTATTCGTACTAAAAGTTATCTTCATTATTATTCGTACTATCGAATGATATTATAGTATATTATAGTATATTATAATATATTATAATATAGTAGATATTATATATAATAATATAATATAATATAATTTAATATAATATAATATAATATAATATAATATAATATAATATATTATAATATAGTAGATATATAATATATATAATATATAATATATCATAATATAGTAGTGTATATGCGCGATGTTTCCAAATGGAATTAAGTTGAACGAAGTCGCTGGTTGCTTTTATGTACACTTCAATAATATTACAATACAGCTATGGTCTTAGCGATGCGTTATTTGCGTTCTATCTGCGTTCTTAGAGTTCTACGAGTTCTGGGAGTTCTAACAGTTCTGATTAACGTTCTAGGTGCCCTTCCGCTTGTCACCTCGGTTTTTTTGTTGATTGGTGGACGGTGGGTTTTGGTGGGGGAAATGAAGCGTTTTTGATTGGAGATGGGTGTGTCGGAAGGAACTTGAAATGAGGAGTGGGAAACTGTTCGAAAGTTCGAGTTTGTAATTTCTTCGTTTGTCAAATATGGAATTTATGAGTCTGTCGCACGTATTGTCCGTTCATCGAGTCGAAGGGTATTTTCGTTCGGATGCATTTTTTACTGTCGCAGGTATATTGCTTAATTGCTCAAGGGATGGCCAGGGACGTTCGACCTTCGGTGTTGCCGTCGCAACAAGTAGATATTATAATATATTATATATTATTATATATAGTACTATCGTTCTGGTAGACTATTTTCAATGAGTTACGCCTTAAGAACGTCCGATGTAAATGATGAAAGAAGATAAAAGAAGCACAGGTAATCAAACATACTTCTTCCAATTGTTGTGTTTCCGTTGCCTCTATTTGCGGCGTTTTATTCGGATTGTAAAACGTTGTCCTAGTATTTTATTTGCGAAGGATTGTTTGAACCGAACAGTCGCGTTCCCGTATTCCTTCAGATTGTTGGCCGTCCGGATTTTTATGAGATCGGTGAATTAAACATAAATTCGAGGAAACGGTATATCCGTAATAGGACAGTAGTAAACATAGACGAGCGCGCGCGGGTTCAATGTTCTATTTCCCACGACAGATGCAAAGCGCTGCCGGAATCAGCTTGTACAAATAATCTCTCGGAACCTTTTCTTAGCTTCACGTCGGCGTATCGCCCTTAGTAAACCCCCGTATTCATGAGAAGAGGCAGGCTGAAATTAAGAAAAAACACCGATGTTTCCAGTTGGAAGCCGCGCCAATCTAAATATTATGCTGGAACATTCCTCGAAAACAATTGGCCATTGTTTATAGTCTTTAAACGAATCTTTCCTGGTAGCGCGCCCCTCTAAATCCCGGAGGCGGGCAGAAATTATTTCGCTTGTTATTGATATAATTCGCCCGTTTGAAGGCAAGCTAAATAATGTCGTTGGAACGCAAACGAAATTTCAAATCGTCTCCGACTCGAAACCAGGGGCTATAAAAGCGTTTAAAATATCCCGAGGCGTCGCAACGCGAGATTCTTTGTAACGTTTCTCCCGTTTCTCCTGATATCAGAATTTAACGCATCTTCGCCACGAAACAAAGAGAATCGGTGTATCATTTTGTTTACACGTTTCGCATTCAATCGAGAAACTGTGTTGCTCTATGTATATTTAAGACAAATTTTTATTATTATTATTTTATTCTTACGGAACATCGTTGTGTTTATTTCTTAAATATTATTAATAAACTATTAATTAGAAGCTCTATTAATTCTTCTTCTCTATTAAAACTCTATTAATTCTTCATTCCAAGTAAACAAAATCTTTCATTTCATCGAACAAATCGGCAATTACTTAGTTGCCAATCCAATAAATAAAATAGAATTTGGTAGAATCGAAATACTATTATGAAGTACAGGGGAACCTCCATTATCCGGGCTGCATCAAACAATATTTAAAATATTTTTATAATGAAAACTACGCTCACGTCAACATAGAAGTCAGACCGACGCGTAGCTATCAGTTACTCTTACATTCCGTGTAAACCAGTCAACGTCCAACACGTTGCTGGCTCGTGTTATTTTCGGCAAACGAGAAGTGACCGACAGCGTGCAACATCGCTGGCAAATACAAGAGTCTTGGCATGCAATAATATGCGAATGGAAGATACACGAACTGCCGGCCGCTGTCTCCACTTTCTTTCATGATTTCGACCCGTCGCATCATTCTCAGCTTTGCTTGCGAGAGACGAGGTCCACGTTCCCCGCGAATTTGGAGATTCTCTGGACATCATACGAGAGTATTACCATTTGTTCAAATTAAAAATTAATCCTGCTTGTAATTAATTCATGCACGATAGGAAGATTACTGGAAATTACGTAATTTTTGTAATTTTGTAAATTATGTAATACGAGCAATTTCTAACAAAAACGTTACAGAGTAACGCATAATTATAATTAAGACAAATCATTTCCGAGTTGCGTTAGCTTCCAATTTAGTTACCAACTAAATATATGTGTATTTACCAACTACCTAACTATGAAAAGTTTGAAATGAATTTTCAATGACATTATGACACTATATTTTCACACCAAATGTGCACTGTCGATATCATATGTTACCGAATACGTTACATATTCACGACGCTATCGTTTTACATTTTTCCCACGCGTAAATCGTTTTCATAAGGAATATTCGTCAGTTCGTATTCGCACCAAATTATGTAACTGAAACGTATGTATCGAACGAAGCAATACATTATAGTATTACAGTAAGGAAAATCAACGTTGATTTATCAATGTAACTATACCTCATTATTCGTTCTTTCAGCTTTGCATTCACGAAGATGTTTTGATTTCCTCTTTTCAAACAATATTTAATTACCCAGAAAAATTCCATGATTCGATCAATTTTTGAAACTCAAGGACCTCGTCTTTCTTTTCCTACCGCAATCCACAAGCTAGGTTCGCAGTCATAAATGCCGCTAATTAGAACTTCAGATATTCAATCTTGCTCTGCGCATGATTATATACATTCACGTGGCAAATGAGTATACGTAGACAGCAATGCTAAAGCACCACGAATTTACGTATTGGTCGGGTGAATGAAACTCGGGACATGGAACTTGCATAACGATCCAGGCACCTGATTAGTCAACCATAGAGACTTTGCTGTTATCTTGATCCGCTGCAGAGTAATCCGCGGTTCCTGTATGCAATCGACCGAAAGCACCAAATATCCATTAACATATAAAAACTTCGTGACCAAATCACGGCAGACCGATCTCCTCTGCATAGAGTATAAAGTCGATTATTTGCGGCTTGTTACCATCGATATACGTTCGTGCGAATTCTAATTTTCAAAGATTACTTTACGAAGACCACGATGAACAATAAATTACACTGACTAATTGGAAAATTATTTATGACGAAAACAGAGCTTGAAGGTCGTCGCGAAAACGTTTCCTTAAGTAATCAAACACAGATAGTCCACACTTTATGCTTCTAATTAATAGTTATTAATTAAACTAAGTAATTTGGGGTTGCTTTTAAGTGGGGCAGCTTTTATTGCGTGTTTATATCTATCCAAGCATTCTTCAATGCTGTTGAACATTTTTACTTTCACTCTAATCGAAGATGTTTAACTGCAACTTCAGTGTTACAATCGTTACAAAGTGGTTTATTAGTTTTTAAGAACAGGTACTGATGGGTTATTTTAGCATGTCCTATCTTTTAGTCGATTTTTTTTTTTTTAGTACGATTTGTTTTCATCTTGTTAAAAATACAGAATGAATATACTCTTTCTCTGACTGTCAACAAAAATTATATAGAGGTTTTCTTTTTTAATTGGGAAAAGAACAGTGTGGCTGCTACAAAATTCCATCGAGAGTCCATTGAGAGTCTTCTAAAATTGTAGCTCGAGTTCCTTTGATATTCGAGCCTTTCAAGGTAGTGTGATTAAAAATCGTGATCATCTTTTCTATCAGAGAATACACAATGGCTATGATTGTAACCTAATGCGAGAACGGCGGACGTATTCTTAGATAGGTTTTCACTTTTCCAAAGACCTAGTTCTGCATTTATATTTCGCCGCAAAGGAAAGGCTGATACCGTACACAAACTGTGTCGCAGAGACTAAGGTAAATGCAAGAGCGGAAGGAACACATACGACGGCAAAAGCAATATTATCGTTGGGAGGGAATGATACCACCTAGCTGCATACGTTACTGTGTTCTCTTACGAGTGTCCTCTCACTGGGACACCGATCTACTTCTTGCGGGTGAACTAGACCAATACTCTCCGAACGGGCGTGAGAATGCTTTAAGAGAAAAGCAAGCGTACCGTGAACGGATGTAAGGACATTCAAAGGGAACACGATCACTTTGCAGATAATCTTGGCGCTAGAATTAGTTTTAACGGGTTCGTCGTGCGGGTTCAACCCTTTGTCCCCTGAAGGTTCTTTGATCCACCAGTTTTATTAATCCCCGTGCGCTGTTCAGAAAATTGTTGCGTTCGAATTTCGTTTCGAATAAAATCAGATCAACGGTATGTACAATTTTAAATGCTTTTTTTTTAATTGTTTAATAACAGGCGTAAACATTGGATCTACGTAATATTAATTTCTGCGAAACAAGCGAATTTATTCGTCACGATGGCGTAGAGTAAAGTATGTATTAGATTCAAAAAGATAGTCGAAATATCATTTTTCAAATCTTGCTGTATGAATTAATTAACTAGACATATGAAATATAGTGTACCAATATTATTTGTTTTATTTATAATAATACGTATCTAGCATTGTTCTGTATTGAATTATAGTTCTTAGCAATTTTCACATTTTTATTGTTTACCTATTTAAAATTATTATTTAAATTATTATTGAAAATTATTCAAGTTTCTAGATGTTGTTTCTAAGTTTTATTCATGAATTTTTCAAAATACATTTCCGAAAATGCTGCAATTTATTTAATTTGATCGCTGAAAATTTGTGTAATTGGGTGACGAATTATATATTCGTGGTCAATGAATATTATGAAAAACGTACAATAGAACAAATGTTGTAACTCTGTGTTGCAAAAGTAAAAATGCATCATTAAATATTTGCACGAATAACTACGATGTGTCGTATATTTGCGAAAATGGATTTCCGTTGGAAATAGAAAACACATCAAATTATTAAACAATATAAATTATAATGTACTTGATCGTACAAATTGATGAGAAAGTATGTCTGCTTCGATTTTCGAAGGTAGTTCTATACAAACGTATTTCAAGGAAGCCGAGAAGATGGGTTCAGTCGTCAGCAATGTTAAATGCTCTTTCATCTGTTACGTGTTATCTGTTGTTTTAACTGAACTCTGTCCAACAGTACTTCGTTACAGTAATAAATTGAACTACGAAACTGCAGTAATGCGATTCATTCCGCTTGATAAACGATCTCTTTTTCTGAAAAAAAAGAAATATGATATTTTCTTCAGAAAACAGCGAAGTTGAAGGAAAAATATTTAGTGCATGACATTTACAAAGTAATATTTTATCCGAGAAGACTTTCAAACGAATCATTGTAAATAAGAGAATTTGATCGAAGCATTATCAGTGAGAGTAAATGATTAAAGTTACATACAAATATAATATATATTAAAGTTACATATACAGGGTGTCCCAGGTTTTAACTTTGTCAGTATATTCTATGGCACAAAGTATGAAAAAGATGTTATGTAAACATAGGTCATATAGAGCTTCATTAAGAAGTTAAAACAAAAATTCAGAATAAGAATAGTAATCAACTAAAAAAAAAGTAAAAAATAAAAAAGAATCTTCGATCGATGTCAATCATGTATTGTCAACAACGGTTATTAATACATTTCGAAATGTATTAATAAATACAGGGCATGTGCTGATCTATTCAAGCCAATGCTCGCAGTAACAGCAAGTTGATTGCTATTCCTATTCTGATTTTTTGTTATAACTTATTAACAAAGCTCTATATGACCTATGTTTACATAACATTTTGTTCTTACTTTGTGCCATAGAATACACTAACAAAGTTTGAACATTAAAACCTGGGACACCCTGTATATATTAAAGTTACATATATAATATAATATAAATATAATAAATTAATCTCGTTCATTAGTGCAAAGGCAAAGGCGAAAGGATGCGCGATGTAGAGAGACGCGAGGCGATGTAAATGTTTGTGTTGCCGTAAATCCAAAGTGGGGCTACTGTACCGTGAACACGTGTGCTTTTTAAATATTCAAAACGTGAAGATGAGATACGGCTTGGGCGAACGTATCACGTAATCAGTTTAAAGTAAACGTCTAGTCAAGTAAAAATTCGACAGTGCCATCTGGATGAAACATCGTTCTACGACCACTAATCTCGTCACGAATATGCCTAAATATTTATAACAAGATTTCAGATAAACTTCCCCGCGTTCGACGAATTTTCTCCCTAATTTCATATGTTCATTTTCTTTTCTATAGCTGGTTGACCTTATTGAAACAGTTACATATTTTAGCTTATTATTCTACAATATATATATATATATATATATATATATATATATATATATATAATATTGAATATATAATATATAATATTATAATAATATATAATATATAATATTATAATAATATATAATATACAATATTATAATAATATATAATATTGATATATAATATAATATATAATATTGAATATATAATATTGTATATATAATATTGTATATCTATAATTATTATATACAATACGAATGTTTGTCTTGTATATGGAAAATCACAAGAACGTTCGTATTCATTGGAAGAAAGATTGCCCTTGTTATTTTATTTCGTATTTGTACGTAAATGAAAAATATGCGACATTAAACCCGAAAGAAAGAAAAAGAAATATGTAAACTGTATTATGCATTCAATTGTGAAATTGTTTTTTTC
This sequence comes from Megalopta genalis, assembly GCF_051020955.1. Taxonomy (NCBI): domain Eukaryota; kingdom Metazoa; phylum Arthropoda; class Insecta; order Hymenoptera; family Halictidae; genus Megalopta; species Megalopta genalis. The sequence continues at coordinate 6,102,200 of NC_135014.1, read as the reverse complement.
AGACACACATATTGAATAGCTGAAACTGTTAAAACAATTACACACAATAGAAATTTTAAAACAACGTCGACTAAACGGAATGATTTAAAAATAAAATCGCTTTTCAAGAAATGTGAATGCGACTGGTTTGAACGAAGCTAAACAATTGAAATATCATTGATCGAGAAGGTAGAACGGAAATTGTTCCATTAAACCAACAGAAAGTCCATTCGTATCGTCCAATTATAATTTCTATTAGAAATTAATTGAAAGTAGACAGCGGGATACGCGGAGCCGTATTCATTATACATGTATTATGGTTATAGACTGGTACATAATTAAAAGTTGCTTCGTGTAGATGGGAAACTGCGCGAGCGCGAATATTTCTTATATGTCCGAGCGAAACGAATGGAAAAGAATGCGGAGAGACTCTCGCGGAATATAAAATGCCAAAAAGTTCATCTTGCCTCTCTTCCAGCGTGCGGGTCACGATCCCGTGAACTTTCCTCTACTTTGGGAACACGAGAAAACAAATTCCTTATCCGTCAGGAATTAGTACACAGCGGCCAGTCAAGGGTTTATACATACATACATATATGCACTCTCCAATTTCGGAGAAGAAATTGGGAAAGGATGGAGAGAGAGAGAGAGAGAGAGAGAGAGAGAGAGAGAGAGAGAGAGAGAGAGAGGAGGAGGAGGAGCCACCGGAGTTCAACAAGCGAAATCACGGAAGGAAGAAGGTCAAACTCGGGAGCGAAAGTACCGAAAATAAAGGTGTATTCCTATGATAATTCCGCGATCTTATTAAGCGCACAGCAATTTTGCAACAGTGAGTGCCGGGGCCACGTAGTTAAACAGAGCTCGTCAAGAACGAGTGAAAGATAAATTTGCGCAGGGAATCGCGAAAAGAAGCGAAGCGGATCCGACAATTCGAGGACAGAGAGACGTTTCGGTCGAGCTTCAAGACTGGCACCCGATCGGTCACAGCGAATAGCTCCGAATGGTCCAACGAAACTTCCTACAGTTCATTGCGATTTTCAGCGGTTCTTGTTAAAATGTGCACGCGATTAAATACATTTATTTAGTAATTAACTAGATGTCATTCAGCATTTTTACAATCTCAACGAAATAATTTCACACGGTTTAAATACTTCTAGTGGTAACAATAATTTGTAAAGGCGACAGAACATTCGATATTAAGATCAATTTTACGATGTTTTATAAAAATGTTTCTATGCGATGAGAAAACTTGTTCGACTTAATTTTGAAGGTTTTTTATAATCCTTTGCACACTGAAACTTTTTCTGATACACCTACCAATATGTATAATAATCATGTACGTGTGTACATTTTGTATTAAAATGAACGAAAACATAAATTGAAATAAAAATTATTATACTGCTGCATTCCTGTTTTACAGGAATTAATCATGTAAAGATGAATGTAAATTGAAATAAAAATTATTATACTGCTGTATACTTTTACAGGAATTAATAAATAAACGATCTTGTTACTCTACGGTATTAATAATTTCATACCGTCGTATCGGCAAAATCAGAGTGCAAAGGGTTAAAAACATTTTTCATAAATGAATTATCGCACATAAAATTGATGTAACGTTCTTAACCGATAAATTTGACCGAAGTCATCCTTGAGATTTTGCCAAAATTACTGTATTTCTTGAAAATCGTGAAATCTATTTTCTAAAACGAATCGCAGATCGTTTTGTAAAAAGCACAAATCCAAAGGGAGTCTGCAAGTGTTTTCCAACAACGCTTTATCCGAACGAATCGGAAAGTGTCTCGTGCAACCATTTCAGCGGGAGCGTCGCGCGTTATAAGCAGAAAGATAATTCTTGAAGTAACACGATCCAGTAGCGAGAGCGTAAGGAAACGCGATACAAACCAATGTTAGGCGAGCTTGAAAGAAAGCGATTTCAGGCGTTATAACAGGGGTCGAGAAAGCAAGTTCGTGAAGGTGAAATAAAGAAAAAGCAGTAACCCGGGGAGAGTTGGAAAAAGGAAGAGAGAGAGAGAGATAGAGAGAGAGAGAGGGAGAGGAAAGGAGATATATCCGAGGATAAACAGTAACAAAAACGTTAACAAATAAAATGGAGGAAGTACAAGACACGGGAATGGTTATTAAGGGATGCGAAGGGCAAGGACGGGGGAATGCAAAAAAAAGACACGATAACAATTGAGAGTGACGAGAGAGAAGACTCGGGGATAAAAATGCAGAGAGAGCTCGGGGATCGGGAGTGGAAAAAAGGAGAACTATTTAACCCTCGCCGAACTGAAACTTTTGCCCGAGAGAGCCCGGTTACGTAATAGACGTGGCCAGCCGAGCGTTTATTTGCAGAAGAGAAAAATGAAATTACAATGAAGCGAAATGGAGTTCTAACGATTCGACCAGGCTTTGCTTATCACCTGATCATGCTCTGTATCGGAACAGGCTGTTTCTGTAGCCCGCGCGCAACTTTAAACCGCTTAAATGAAGTTTTCCTTCCCCGTCGTTTGTTTTCCTTTTATTTCCTTGCTCTCGGAGCTTCTAGCTTGTACCTCGTGCACTCCTGGAAATTTCGGTTTCCTTGCGGCAACCGCTGACGCCTCCAGCAGTCGGAAAAATTCGCCATTTCATGCCTTCGAATCTAGACTATTATTCAGTCGTTTCATTATTCGGTGCGATGCCGTCCGATGTCCAAATAGAATTTTTGCAACTACACAGTGGGTGGTAAACTTTGCGCTTTCTCGGTGACACGAGCATGCCCTCGGATTTAGGATATTACAGTCGCGGGAGTGCGTGATATTAAAAATTAGAATGTGGTATTATAAAGTAGAGATTTCAAGCTTCAACTTAAAAGAAATCCTGATCTTATGTTTCAACTTTTAACGGAGTTACAGTTTTTCATGGATCGGGAATCTTTCGGCCAAAAGTTACTGATGCTTTTATCCTGCTGTCGAGTGTTTCGGGAAAGCCTGCCAAATTACAGTTATATTATTAAATTAGAGAGCATATCTTATGGAAACGAAGATCAGAATAGCTATTCCTTAACTAATCGATCTTTATCTTCTGTACGTATGCCCGTACATATGTGAAAGTTGTTCGTATAATTATTACAATCAGGGCACAACAAACTGAAAGGTGAAAATTTGATTTTTGTTCAAAGGTTTCATTTCTCGAGACGCAAAAACAAGGTAAAATTTGTCGGACGGTGCATTTGAAATGCAAATTATGAGTTCAATTGTGCAACGAACGGTCGTTCAGTTTCTCGATATAAAAATGATTATGAAAATATATCAATTAATTAAATATACCAATTAATCAAATGACGAGAGAATCGTGACGATGCATGTGAGCTGAAAGTTTTTAAGCGGCCGTAACAGTCGATCGAATCTTGCGGCTACAAAATTCTCGAACGAAAGATAACGAGCTGATAAAAGAGGATGGAAGGTGTTAGCCTGTAACGCTTATGGCGTTGCTGTTAGGGTAACTCCAGTGATTAAACTTCCCCTCTCGCAGTATTTTCCGCTCTCTTTCACAATTGGCCGTTTGCCTTAAACACCGTCGATCGCAAGTTATTCCCGAGATTCACCGTCTTGATAGGAACGCTCGAGATTCAAGGAAAAATCTATGCAGCCTTTTTCTACATTCGTGCGATACGTAATATTATAACTAGCTTGATAATTATTTAATTTATACAATAATTCACGAATTACAGAACTATGCGTGTCTTCTTTATTTTGCAGGAAAATTAAAAAATATTTGATATCGCAATAAAAATAAAATAAACATTATCCCTTTCAATATTTAATCCTTTCGGTGTATAATTTATGATATTTGTGAAAAATTCGATCCACCATGATTTCTATATGATTTACGACATGAACATGACACAAGTACGTGTCTGAGAAGTGTTCACATAAAACGAATACATTGTAAAGTCAAAAAATATAATATATCGAGTAGATGTTTCTTCTACTATAGTTTTTCATTTTAGTTAGCACTGAAAGGATCGATTACTATCGACGACTCTTTTAGATTAAATTGCTCGCAGAGCTATTCGACCTAATTAAGGGACCGAATCCGAGAAACCGTCAGCCGATCGTGAAGGGTGTCTCGCCGGGGTCACGGTTTATAGCAGTATTGTTCCTCGTGACGTGCTTAACAGTAGACTGAAGGCGGCGTACGCGTTAATTAATCCACCTTTGAGCGTTTCGCTTCTACGACAATATACCGGATTTTCTGAAACGAGAATAAGAACTTCGAAGAATAGCAATTGTTCCACTATTAGCAGATCGCGGTATTAATGCATTTTCTTGTTTTACATATTGAACTGTAAACATAAATACTCGGTGTTGAGATTACGGAGTTCTGCGCGAAATGATCCCCGCAAGTAGACTTTTAACGCAAAATAAAAATGTCCAACGTCGATCCAAGGAAACGGGAACTGCGTAACAATTGAATTTATTCCTCGATAATTTTGATAAAGCGCAATGAGAACTGCAATCTTAAATTCTTCTAGCATTTTCATTCGTAAATGTATGTACGCAAAGTATTAGGGTGTCCCATAAGTTTCTTCCCTTTTTTTGATGCGAAATGAATACACGATATTTTTTGTTTAAGATGGATTTATTATGATATATATGAACCGTTCTGTTCTATATCCTTCTTCCATCTCTCAGGAAGCCTCATTATGCCCTCTTTCCAAAATTGTTGAGTCTTATTTGCAAAATATTGTTCAAGGTGCGTTTCTATTTCGCTTACGAATTTAAACCGTTTTTCATGGAGAGAATTTTTTAACGAGAAGGACAAGTAATAATCGGGATGGAGCAATGTCTGGAGAGTACGGAGGATGAGGTAGAACGTTCCAATCGAACTGCAATAATTTTTGTCTTACGAACAACGCAACACGCGGTTTTGCGTTGTCGCGATGAAAAACGACGCCGCGTCGGTTCGCCAATTCTGGCCGTTTTTCTGCTATGGTGGCTTTCAATTCATCGAGTTGATTACAATATTTAGCCGAATTGATCGTTTCACCTTGAGAAAGGAGCTCGTGGTAGACTACGCCTTTCCAGTCCTACCAAACGCACGAAAGAACTTTCTGCGGATGAATCCTGACTTCGCAACAATTGAGGGACTATTTCCTTTTGACCAAGTTCGTTTTCGATGCACATTTTGGTATAAAATCCAAGTCTCGTCTCCAGTGACATGTCTCTTTAGGAAAGGATTTCTTCCATGTCGTTGGAGAAGTAAATCGCACGTAGAGACCCGGTTCATAAGGCTGGCGTCAACACCTATCGACGGTGTGGAACTTCGAATCGATTCACATATCTCATCTTGATTAAATGCTTATGTACCGTTGTCCTGGGTATGTTAGTGGCATTCGATATCTCGCACACACTATATCGCGAATTTTCAACGAGCATATCTTTGACAAGGTCCGCATCCGTCGTTGGTCGGTCGCTGCGGTCTTCGTCTTTCAAATCAAAATTGCCAGATCTAAATCTCTCAAATCAATTGCGGACAGTCCTAATAGTCGTAGAACCATCACTGTAAACGGTTCAAATCTCGTTTGCAGTGTCCTTTGCCCTATCACTTTTTTTAAAGCAATAAAGCATAACATGCCGCAAATGCTTATTTTGGCTATCCATATCGAACGGCGCAGAAAAAATTTGATAAGGAACTTTGTCACCAACGAAACATACTCTAAAAGAGCTCTGGGACGACTGCAACCGATACCCTAAACAGCCAAGAGATAAGCCTTCGTGTTTATATAAACACAGCCAGTTAAAGTCATTCGTAGCGCGGAGCGGAAGGAACTTATGGGACACCCTAATACTTTCAGGATGCTCCGATATTCATTTTTATGAATAGATGTATAGGGATTTCAAATGTATATGTTGAACAATTTGTATTATCAGTTGATTTCATCGAGTAGGCTCCTGAAGAAACCTTCGTCGAGTTCTTTAGACGACACGAAATCGATTTCGTTCAATTCAGATAATTACATTAATTTCAATGGCACATAATCACGCAGAACAGTTCTGTCCGATGGAAAGGGGCTTCGTAATTCCGAATGTGAATCAGATTCCTTTATATATTTTTCTGATAAAATTACCTCCCTACCAATATCCGAGTGTTCCAGCCGATTTGTTATAGGAACTGGCAACCAAGGATGGGCCCCTTCAATTATTATAGAAAGTAGCGATTAAACTATCTAGCGAGTACCGCGGCGCGGGAAGCCCTTTTTATAAGATATCGTCGATGAATATTTAAATATAATGCAAGACGTCGGCCCTCCCGGAAACGGGGAATACGATTGGACGTCATTGCTTCGGAAATGAGGCAAACTTCTGCCTCCTCCCTTTTTCTTTAGTCATACAGAAATGGGGATTCCAGTTCCGCGCCGCTAGCGTCAAAAGAGTACCCAGCCAGGAATACGTGTGCCTGAATATCTTAAAATTTCAATAAAAGTTCCCATGAAAGTATTTCTTATTTAAAAGGAAAAAAAACGAACGAATTTTTCCATTCTGCCGGTGGCACCCTTCGACGTGAAAAAAGGAATTCAAGGAAATTGAAACCGATCTACAAAATGAAGCAACGTTCTGGGTGGTTTCATATTGTCTAACTCGATGCAAGCTAGCCGAAGTTGACAGACATTTAATTCCGAAGCCAGACAGTGAAAAGAAAAAGAGTAAGAAAATCGACTCATTTGTTTTGCTGATGTCGATACTAGAAGTACCGGGAGGGGGTGTATTATTCAAGAACGTATTACAATAATTGTTGCACTTAATTTGTTTCGCTAATTCCGTTTATTCCTTTCCTTGCAATGTTTTAAGACAGTTTTACGTCTTTATTACTGATATATTGAACGTTTATGTTATCGAATATTATTATAATATTATTATAACCCTTTTTAATATAATATTATTAATATAATATAATATCATTAATATAATATTAATATTAATATAATATAATATTATTAATATAATACAATATTATTAATATAATATTATTAACCCTTTTAGTGTCGGAGGCCGATACATCGGCCCTCGCTGCACTGGCGAAAAGTGCCAGAGCCGATATATCGGCCCGCACCTTGTAGCGTTATAAATAAATAAATACGTTACAAATAGTCTAATTTCATTGCGAGAGAAAAAATTAGCGTCACCGTTTTATTCTCTATTTTGTCCTTGATACACTGCTTTTTCAATTATGTAAATATTACTTTTCGTTTGGTTTTTATGAGGCTTTTCCGAAATCCTAGTAAAATCGTAAAATTCGGCCGGTTATATTCGCATAAGCGCCTCTTTTTCGCCCGGCACTAAAAGGGTTAATAAGCGTCTAAAATTTGTATGTCATTCGTTCAACTTCTCAGCTATGTGGCTCAATTTTTTAAGCGCGTACTAACGTTGCAGCACAATTTTAGATATATCACATGAATCGTTCTCCGTGCAGTTTTATCAACTAAATTTCCTTATCTGTCATTTTAATTTTATTCTCACGTAAATATATTCTGAATGTATCTGTAATTTGCAGAGAAATTTTCAGTCAAGTAAGCTGAACAGGGATGACAGCACTAAACCCATCGACCCCTAAAAGTGAGTGTATCATTTCATAAGAATTAATGTATGCTTGAATTATCAACTGTGTTCGATCATTTTCTATGAAAGAATCTTCATCATTTCAGCAACTAGAAAAGAAAATTCAGTGGAGCTCCATTTATACGAATCGAAGAGGCAGGTAAATTCACATGTTGCTCACTCCAATTACATATACAGGGTGTTTCCTTAATTTTTGCCCATATCTTTGTTTTGCATTTCTGTTAATATGATGAAAAAAATGTTTCGAACAAATGTTTATCGGTTCCTTGTTTGCTATACGACAAAATATTCCATTTTAAAGAATTGTTATTTTTTTAAATAAAAGATCGGGGTCACTTTAATATTTTTAAATGCCATCGTATATTTTTTATTTCACATTGATGTAGCTCGTTATATTACTCGTTACCATTTATAAATGATATTCAGCATTATTTTTGAGCGACGTATGACTTGCCACATGACTTATCCATCCATCAACACCATAGTTACGCGTACTCCTCGACAACGAAAGCATAATTGAACTAATTTTATTCCTTATTTCTGATTTGTTTTTTCGTGTAGAATCACCCTTTAACCGATGCTGGGATACCCGGTATAACTACAGGTTGTTCACATATGAGCCGTTTATTTTGAAAGTGGCATAAGTCACTTTGTTTTTAAGTCGATATATTTAAGGGTTTGCGTTTTAACACGTTTAAAAATATGGATGCTAACTTTCGAGAAGATTTACTTGTATTTGTTATCTCAGGATACTGATATTTTTCTCAGTATAAATAATTTCGTATAAACATTGAAAAATCACCACTTTTCATTACGGTAAAGTGACTTATGCCACTTTCAAAATAAACGGTCCATATAAGCAGCTCAGCTAGAGTTAAGTTAACCAGCCACCGCAAAAAAATCTTGAACGGAGAACGTATAAATGGAATTCCAGTGTATTTAAAACCGGTCAATTAGACTGGCCGGCTGGTTTATTGTTAGAGTAGCAGTTTTCGCTTGAAATAGGGTTCTCATTATCGCGGGACATCAACGCTCGCCACATTGTGGCAAACCCGTCGAGCATTATATTAGGTCTACCGGAAAGTTCCGTTCGTTTTTGAATTGAAATATAACACAATTTTCATACATTCAATAATATTTATTGTAGAATATACTTTCTATCGTTACTTATGACTTCTTGCCAGCGCGATGGCAACTTGTAGATGCCATTTTTTAAAAAATGATTTATTTTTAGAGGCGAAGAACTCAACTAGTGCTTGGTTGACATCAGCTTCAGTTTTGAATTTTTGTTCCTGTAAAAAGTTTTGCAAAGAGAGAAACAAGTGATAATCGGAGGGTGCTAGGTCTAGGGAGTATGGTGGATGTGACAGAATTTGCCAGCCTAGCTCTGCGATTTTCCGACGAGTCGCCAAAGCAGCATGTGGTCTGGCATTATCATCGGTAGCCATGTTTTCACGATCGCGTCTCACTTAATAATGACACGAGACATCTTTGTTTCAGTTTATTTAGGAGAGTACATGTGCGTAAATGCAACGATAAAGAGATAAAGATAGTTATTATTATGTATTATAGTAGAGAGATAGTCGTATATGTCTGAAATCAACATGTGCATATGGATTGAACCTTGAAGTGACACTATCGGACAGAACTCTTTCCGGTAGACCTAATATTATTGAAAAGATCCGCTGTCATTATCTTGATAGGCGAAAAATACACGCGTAACAGCGACCGACCAACGCACCTTGTCGAAAGTTAAACGGAAGGTGAAGCGGCGCGTAGAGTCGAATGGGTCAGTCCTGGTTGAACGCGGCCGACAAAGTGGACACCGAATAAATCTTCGGCGGAAGCAGCAAGTCTGGCTGTTTAACGTCAACTCGGTGCGAATATCGTCGGCGGACGGCGTCCGGGTGGCGTGACCGTAATTAGTTGCGTTTATCGTTGATGAGAACAAACATTCTAGCCGCGAAATGCTTAGGCGTACGCGTGCTGGCATTGGTTTAGATTTAGATGTGGACAAGTCCTGTCCTCGTCGGGTCCGCGGTCCGCGCCGCGCTTGCGACGCGCTTGCAAATTCGAATGACGCAGCCGAGAACAAGACTCGATGTGCCGTGATAGTGATTGTCGAGTCACAGTGCAATCGCGCATTATGTCATGCGCATAATGACGAGCTCGCATGAATGCAATAGCATTTTCAGTACGTTCACGGCGAATCAGGTGACGACAAAGGGCACTGTTCGGAGTTGGCTCGCCAATTGCCCCTCTTTCAGCACCCCTCTCTGTAATCATCCAGCGTTTCTCTATCTCTTTGAATTTGTTTCCCTATACCGCGCGATTCACTATCCCCTCCCCCCTCCCCGCCCCTCTTTTATCTTTTAATCTCTTTCTCTATCTACCTGTATTTTATCCCATCGTTTGGACATGAATGTAGGATTAAAAACTGAAAATTCCTCTGACCGTTCCTGTCACGCTGTTGCACCCGGCTCGATCGGACGGTGAATGGCCTCGATAAAAATTGTTCAACGTTTAACAACCTTGGCCTCCTTCCCAGCCCTCCCACTTTTTCTTGTAAACCGTTCGTTAACCGTTTGAAAGACATTGATCACAGTTTTGGGCGATACAGGTGAAAGCCGGGGCTCGAATGTATGGTGACGGCCAGATATGGTGCACGAAAGGGCCACTTTTCTTTATGTTTAGATGAAAACTATGTGACAAAACGAAACCGTGTCAAATGCGACCTTTCGGAAACTAGAAAAATCATCGTGAATATTAGTTGAAGTATTTATTCCAGTTCATATAAAATAGTACAATTATATATTAATATAGTATAATTAAATATATATATACATATAATACTATTTTTATTATTATTATTATGTATTATAGTATAATTATAATAAGTATATAATATATACTATAATATATAATAATAATCAAAATAGTATAATATGTACAATGGTATAATTAAAATAGTATAATTAAATATATATATATATATATATACATATAATACTATTTTTATTATTATTATTATGTATTATAGTATAACTATAATAAGTGTATAATATATACTATAATATATAATAACAATCAAAATAATATAATATGTACAATGGTATAATTAAAATAGTATAATTATATATTAAAAAATAGTACAATGTTATGAACAGTTTCAAATTAGAATAAAAAAGTTCATGAATTCAATCATAGCAGACAACAGAATCAGAGTATTATATTTAAAAAATAATTATGAAATAGCTTTATATTTTACGTTATTTCATTATGGATCTGTTTAAAAGAGTCTGTTTAAAAAATACCGCAAGTGTACGAAATTGTTTACACTATCTGGCGGGGTGTTCGTTTAACGTCGATAGTTGATGGTGATGTTTAAGAATAAAAAGAACACAAATCTCGGTATTTTCTCAGTATTACATTAAATGCTACTTCAAAGCGTCTCGCAAAAAAAGAATTCCTGAACACCGTAAGGTCAACGGATGACCATCATACGACAGGTCGTCGCATTCGCCTTTTCCAAATTACATTTTCACAGAAAGTTCGACCAAGAGACAAATTTGTCCAGTGATTTTAGAGACATTTCATCCTGCAGACCTTTATGAAAAAGAACATACCCTAAAGTTAATCCTAGAACAGAGGATGAACGATGCGATGCGAAAATATCTTTTCACGGAATTACAACAACAATTGAAAACAAATATTTTTCCGGGCCACCGTGCGCCCAGGGGAACACTACAGAATATCCATAATTAATTCCACCGGGATCGCATTATGTCCGCGCGTTCCGTATTCCTGTTACTGCATAATTGAGAGGACGAGAAGAGGTAGGGAAGATCATTACGAAATCAACGGCAGAAATGATGCTCCTACGTGGCCGCCGAATTATATCGAACACGGCTGGATCCGAGTGTTTAATTCAGAGATATGTTTACCGATATATGGCGCGATATATATTTCGGGAGAGGACGTGGCAGAGATCGGCGAAGGCACGACGCAAACTCCGTAATCCAATTAACGCGGTGAAAGGCAAGATTGACGGTGAAACGACGGAGTTTCGAGGGGCTTGGAATCGATTCGTATGGGTTCCCGGCAGATCGATCGTCAGGACGCTACCTGTCAAACCGTGCCCTTGGGACTCGGGGTGCATTACGCTCGAGCTAACGGACGAGCATGTTCGCGCGATTAGCGCGTTGCAAACCGTCTCTATTCGCGCTGCGCTCGCTCCGAGCCGGGATAAGTCGATTTGCAGACGTTCGCGGCGACATATTGTGTTGTTCCGCACCCACGATCAACGGGCATCGTTTCTCAATGTACATATCCGATCTCTTCTCGGACCTCGTTGTTGCCGGCTGCCTCGTCTGCCGTTCTGCTTATGGTGTATAATTCGTTCCGTTGCGGATTTTAGACGTTTATGAGAAAGATACGGTAGCTCGCGAAAGTTTTCGAACACCATTTAACAAGTTACTCTCATTGATATTCGGACACGATACTATTTTCTCATCTTTTGCTTAGTATAGTGTGCACGATGGCGCCCCATTTTTTACCAATTGAAAATACACAATTTTTGTTTATCGATAACATTTGTTGATACATTTTAAATCAACATTTGTCACATTTTCATGTCTCACTGAGATTCGTACATTTTGAGAGAAATAAATGTTTTATCTATAAGTTGTGAAATATTTTAGTGTTAATATTTCGTCGCGGTTTGTTCAATAATATCATTTAACCGTTTGGGCATATTATAAATAATCCTTTTTTCTCTAATATCCTAAATATTTAGAATTTCGTTCTTCTTCTGATCTTCTTTACAATTCACTTTCGTTTAACTTTAAATGTATAATCTTTGCAGAAAGGATAGTAATTTATAATTTATTTTTTAATCAAATTTATTTCTATTCTTGTGCACTTATACGATGTATAACTGCTAAATTTTCAAATTATCCCACTGTAATTGCACCGTGCATGTTTGATATTTTGATCAAACTTGGTGAAATATGAATGTTCAAATAATAGATCATTTTGTCAATTAAAGATTAGATTGTTACTGATTTCCTTGGATACGATTTCCTTTGCACAATCTCTTACTGTAATTAAAGTTGTTAGGGGGCATTTTTATTTAAATGATAAATTAAGATACATTAATTTATCTGTTCTCTGCTGATTATGCATTTGATTATTTGAAATAACCACGAGGATGCGAGAGATGAAACCACGAAGAATTGTTGCAATTATCTGGGATTTAAATTACTAGACCGTTGGTTTTTATGCGAATTGTTCACAGTAACGGAACATCATTTCATTTCATTTATTTTTTGCTAGAGGGAATAATGATTTGCAATTATCTTTAGATCGAATTTTGTCCGAATATAAATTACTGTTACAATTTTATAGAACTTTGAAAATTTGTAAAACAGCCAGGAATAAGGGCAAGAAATTTTATCTATTGGCAGAAATTGAAGTTTAGGGGACGACATCATCCTCTGAAAATTGGCACTTGAGAAGCTGTCTTGAAAACCGCTGAAGATAGAATTATTATAGTTTGGTTAGTGGAGACGTATAATAACATGTCGATAATTTTGTAGAAAATTGATAAATGTAAGTAATAGGAAATAATGTAAGATAGATGATAAATGTAAGTAATATGGAAAAATCTTACGAACTAAAGAAAGGAAACAAATGAGGTCTTAATCTGTTCTATCACACATTGAGCCTTGCAGCACTCTATCTTGTAATATAGCACATTTTATCGAAATTGCCGGTCTCAGATTCCGTGTTTCAGTCCGAGGAACAAATTCCGAAGGGAATCGGTTGGAACCACGTCCCATCGAAGCAATCGAAGTAACTTCGTTGAAATTAAAGTTTCATTCCAATTCCTCTTTACACCTCGATTAAGTATTCTATCTTACAGCAACATCGGTAAACATAAATTGTAGTAATCGTGTATTTGTAATAGAATAATAAAAATACTGGATCATCTAGATTTTTACATGAATGCTCTCCACGAATGATCTCATTTTAGCAAAAAAATGATGAAATCGGTACCGTTTAACGAAGCTATTATTTAAGCAAACGAAATTCTCAATGATTTACTTGTACAATTGAATTCTTTATTTAAAAAATGCATTATTCCGAAATATACAGTACGACTTTGTTATTTCTGCGTGCATAGGAAAATACGTATTTGGAAAAAATAGTATATTAAGTAAGTTATTCGACAGTTATTAAATACGAAAGTTATTAGACATTGTGCAAGTTAGGTGACTCATCGTGTATAATACTTGCAAAAACAATGAGACGCAAAATTGAGTTAACTGCTCTTAAAGCCGTACAACTTTTAAAAGTGTACTAAACAACTTGAATTTTTCTTTGGATTATAGAAGGTCTAGTATACTAGACAATTACTAAAATACCTTTTGTTAATTTTGTTATTACCTGGAATAACAGAAAAGAAAAACTTTAAAAAACTCATTTTTTATCCTTTTTTACTTCTCGCTGTGTGTTTCAGACTCTCAACACTGAGCGCTGTTCTTCTCTTATATCAATGCTTGTTAGTTTTAAGACAAGTTTATACGAACAACATATGCATCCCCAGAAATATTTGTATTTTCTTCTATCGACAACTAAACGAAATAGGGATCGACGGGATAAAAATACATAATTTATAAAATTCAGGATCTACTGATCTTAGTCAAGATCTTCGAGAAACAATCTGCGCATTCTTCGGTAACAAATTATTGCGCAGAATTACAACCTGAAAGGACGTACGTATTAAAAGTAAACTATAGTATACATTTCAGCTTCGTGGATTATCCTAATCCTAAAAAATGGACGTTCCCCAAACAAAAATCGACTGTTAATTAAACAACACCATCTGTAAATTCCTCTATTTTGTGATCCTACGATCTAAATAAATAAAGCGTATCTCCGATCGACGCGCTCTTCCAAGGTGTCGGCAAAATAAAAAAAAAGAAGGTATTTTCACAACCAGGCAGTTTCAGAGCGCGGAATGGTCCGGCGAGTGTCAAAAACTGGCAGTCTGATGAAGACTTTGAAGCAGCGGTGCCTAGTCAGAGATCGCAAGTTTTACGTTCTGTAAACTGCACTCGCAGCTGCTGCAGGGTACCGCCATCTACATGAGGGTGGCGAACACAGACTCGCGGGCATCTAGCCACGTACACAGATCCGCGCGAGCGTATCGACGTGTCCCTTTATAACTGATTGCAACGGGTAGTAGGTGAAAGAGGTGGCAGAAGCTTTTTATTCGATCGCCTTCCTTCCTTCCTTCGCTCGCTCGCAGCTTTTCCTCCTTTGCAAGCATCAACACCCGACGAGACCCTCCTTCCTCGCGCGATCGTCATTCTCAGCCGCCGTTTCCATCCTCGCCGGCTCTTTCTCTCTCTCTTTCTCTCTCTTCTTCTCTCACTTCCTCTCTCTTTTCCTCTCTCTCTCTCGCCCTCTTCCTCTTGATTTCCTGCGGCCCCCGTGCCCCTCATCGCCCGGCCGCCCGTCGCCATCTCGACCAAAGGGAAGTCTATAAATTTGCCGAGAGAAATTGTCATGAGAAATATGGAATATTGAGTGGGCGAGAAGCTCTCCTTTCTCGTCGCGACGACGATGCCGCTGGAAAAGGATGAGAGAAGTTTGTCAGTCGCCGACATCGTCCTGCGCGATTTCTCCTCGGCTAAAGCTGCCGGAGGTCCACTATCCTAACACTTTCTTTTTCATTCTTCTCTATGCCCCCCCCCCCACTCCCCGAAATATCGCGAACATACGCGCAAAATGCCTTTAACCGTTTGCGTACCAGATGGTTCTGAAGAAACAGGATCGAAAAGCGCCGAAGAGCGCAATAGCGCTCCTTCGATTATGCGTCGAAAAAAGCCGTAAAACATAAAATAAAACGTTACGAATGAAAATGTATATACTATTAATTTGGAATAGGTAACAACAAAATGCAAATTGGATTACAGGCAGCGATGCGACGCGTGACGTATACATGCGTCCGAAAGACTGAGCACGTTTCGACGAATTTCGGGTGGGCCGTAAGTCGTCTGTTTCGGCCAAATGCCCTGGCTTTTCTCGACATAAAATCTGAAGAGAGCAAAAGTGGCTCGTGGTACGCAAACGGTTAATATTGTGACCGTCCGCCGTGATAGCTTACCAGCTAGACCCCTGCGAGTACACAGATCGTTCGAGCCGAGTCGATCGTTCGAATCTTTCCGAATGACTCAAATATTCGAGCGCCCGTAAGATTCCGAAGTGCTTGAAGACATATTTTCATCTCGAAAATTATGAAATTACGCACCGAAATATCGAACAGATCTCTGATTTTCAAGTTAATCGAGTTTATTAGCCAATTAGTTGTTTTCGACGAGTCTAATCTTTATAACACGAAATGTTCCCATTTCGTCACAAACTGCTAAGAAGGTTAAGAAGGATATACATAGTTTGATATTCGTGATTAAATTATATATTTTAGAAAAATGGGGTATTTAAACAAAATATGAATGAAATAAAATACATACAGTAGCCGACAAAAGCGTTCGTGCACGTTTTAAAACGGAATAACTTTTATGAAACTGAACTAAGTGACTTGAATCTTTTTGTAGATGATAGAGGGAGTAGTATATATACTAGACAATGACCAAAATGTCTTTATTAAATTTTACTATTGTTTGGAATAACAAGAAAAAAGATAAAAGTTAACCCAATGTCGAGCTACAGGCGTTGAAAGATTTAAAAAACTGCAGATCTCTTCCAGTGTTTTATTTATAATTTATTATTATATTCCTTTAATTTATTGTAACTCATAACAACGTCAATCCATATCGATAAAATGTTCAGCATTCATATAAGTTGTCGAGATCTACGAGAGGCATTTTTTAAATTTACGTTATAGGCTCAGATAAAAAAGTTAAAAAGACAGAGTTTTTTATTTTAAGTGGAACATAATTCTTTTTTCAAATTTGTGTATTAATTTCTGTACTATGACGAATAATTTAGAATTTTTAATTAACGAATCATAATTCTTTCAATATGATTTTATAAATTTCTCTGGCTTTATGTAATTTTAATAGATTGCCAGTCAAAATATAATATCGATGATTTAAAAAGAGATACTATGGCAGAAAAATTAGTTATTACGTTTTAAAGTGGTCGATCATAATTGGAAGAATATAAAACTGTTTTGTTTAAATCAATTAAGAATTGAAGTTGTAGATATTTAAATAATTCCAAAATATAATAATTCCAATATTATTATTCACGTAAGCGTAAAGATAAGATTTTCTGTAATCTAAATATTGTACCTGACTTGAAAAGGTCGCTATAATCATACACGAATTTCTAGGTCGGTAAGACAGTTGTTTCTGAATAATTAATTTGAGGCTACAATTTGAGGCTACACAATTTGTTGATCCCGTTACACGAAGCTAACAATGACATGAAGCAAGCTCGACTTGCTCCCCCTCATAATTACGAAAATGTTCATAAAATCAGTGTTCGGCAGTATCAAACAAAATTAATCAGCTTGTTGCAAAAAATAACACTTTCTCTACAAATTATTTTATTTCGCATTAGAAACCTCCAGTGATTTCGCAATTCGGGGAACGATACGCTTCTGATGAACTGTAAAAAGTGATTGAACAAACGAAAAATTATAAAAAGTTTCAACGCGTGAAATATTGATTTTATATGAAAAAGAAGCTTTTCCGGGTAAAATTCATGGCATTCATAATTCATGTCTGGAAATACGTTGACTTTCAAGCACGTCTACGTGGCAAACGATACAAAAATTGTCGCTTTGTAAAATCTCGTTGACATACAAAATATAAAATGTATCGTGATTTTTTTTTTGTTAATTATCAACCAGTCGAAAGATGTTTGCATACTTTCGCGGGCCGGTGTCTGCGCGCCAACGTCTGCGTATAAATTATTAGTCGATATTTCAGGCATGACGTCACTTCCGGCAATGTGCCGGCTGGTTTCCGCGGTATGATGGATGATCCACCCCCGCCGTCCCGTCGGTCTGTGTCTCGCCACCCTCCCCCGTCGTCAAGCTCTTCCTCAAATCGTTGCACATACACGAATCTTCTGGTGAATACATTTTGGCAAATTTTCACATAATCTGTATACGACGATTTGCACAACGGGCACGCTTGCGTGATCATTATTGTCTGCGGTGAAAAATTATTTTCGGAAATTCGGCCTAATTGTGGTAAATGATATCGAACTTCATTCACATTAATGTATCGCATTCTCAATAGCATAATATGACTACAGTAAATTTTGTCTAATTGACGCTCGTTTTGTAAACAAAAATGAACAATTTGGGAAGAGGAGATACGATTAATCGAGCATATATATATATATATATATATATATATATATATTATATTATATTATATATATATATATATATATATATATATAATATAATATAAATATAAAATATATTATTATACAAATTATTATATTATTATATATATATGCTCGATTAATCGTATCTCCTCTTCCCAAATTGTTCATTTTTGTTTACAAACCGAGCGTCAATTAGACAAAATTTACTATTTTATTTGCATAAAATAAAATAAAAATAATTGCATTACAATTTAATACATTACTCGGAACAAAATTGAGATAAAACTAAGTTGAATTAAAGCAGTGATCGCATTTCATTCGCATTACGCATAATTATTTCAACTGTTATTAATAACTTAATATAAATTATAACATTAATAAATTTAACTTTAATCTAGTAATAAAAAATTTCGATGCAAAATAAATAATTCAACATCGATTTCAAAATACTGAAATCAAATAAATATTTGCTTTTTCGTTTAATCATTTTAATAAGTGGATGTTATACAATTCTATTAATCATTCTATCGTCGTATACGTCGCCTACTCATTTTTCTTATAAATGCATAAAATTCTCGGACTAACAATAAATACTGTTCGATATATTACTTATGAAAATGAAATGGTTTTATGTTCAATGTGTGAAAATACTGTGACATTGTCACGTTACGTAATGGGCTGTCATATCCGTGGTGACCCAAAGGTCGAATAATCTACCCCTTTCAAAGGGTGAAGAAACCGGAGAGGTTATGCCACAGGAACTCTCTTGTTAGCTCGAGCCATTGCTGCAGGAATTTCAGTTGGTCGATAAATAAGACGCCAGAGTTATTAGATATCGTGGACGCGGATCAAATTCCAATTTCGTCGACGAAGGCAAAGGGCTTTTCTACCTCTGCGACCGAGCCTCGAAGGGGTTGAATATGTGTCTACTTGGCTGCAAAGGATACTGGAAAACGTGGCACATCGACTTATTAAAATAATGTTCGAAAGTTCAGTGAATATTCAACATTTCAGCCGTATTACAAATTCGACCGTACGTGGCGCTTTAAAATTTATTCTCCGCGATTTAGGCACACAGAAACAAAGAAACATTTCAAAGAATAGTTAGCTGGCTTTCAATCGAGTACAATGTACAATATTGGGATACCAAAGGAAATTTATTTCGACGAAAAGTAAAGATGATATCTCATAACCAAAATTTTCGTGCGGGTGAGATCATCCGCTTACAGTATTTTTTTCATCCACCTAAAAAAATACTGATATATATATATATATATATATAGATAGAATTTTATATATATATAGAGAGAGAATTTTATAGTATTAACCAAATTATAACAATCTCTCTGAGTAATTTAACATCTCTCTCTCTCTCTCTCTCTATATATATATATATAATACTATAAATACTATAATACTATAAAATTCTCTCTCGCAGACTTACCCTACATGTATTCAACTGTTTACATGATGTCGATACATATAGAGCTCCAATAACTGTGCTCAAATACATAGATTTTAATTGGCGCGAAAGCGACGAGATCAAGGATGAAGAAAGAACCGCGTTGTGTAAATCGCGAAAGGTCTGCACTTTGCGCACGAAGCGCACGCAGAAAGGTGTCATTTATTATGGTGCTTTTGAAAGCTGCGATTCACTCCATATTCATTCAGAGAGTTGGCTCTTTCCCTTTGATCCTACATTTGGAGATTTCGCACAAAAGCACGGTAAATCCTGAAGCGAACCAACTACGGTACAAGTGCATGAATCAAAGTCGATTCCTTGCGCAGCTTATAATAATATGCCCTGAGTCATTCATGATCAGCATTCTTTCAAAAATAAATCATGCGTAGTCTCTGAATGTATAATAATCATATATTATAAAAATGTGTGCACAGCTAGAAATTGAGATTTTAGAGAATTATATACGTACGTATTTAAAAAATTACGTGGAAAATGTTCATTTTGCTTAATACTAAAACAGCATAAGCACTTTAAAGTTTTATTACTACATCACGATTTTCTTTCATCTATTTCTATTTATCGAACAAGAAACACTATATTTTTTCTATTCTTTTATCTTGTTCATTTTTATTAAAAAAATTTAATATGTCTTATTCGATGAATATAAAGTTAATTACGCCCGAAAACAAAGCAAAGGCACAGCAGTTTGCCATTTCACGGTAACCAGCTTTATTATCCTATCCAACTGATGAAGTCCGAAATTAAGCAGAAGCTGTGGACACCTAGACAAACATTCGTAGCAGTTAAAAAAACACTTGTTTGCTAGAGTTGAATAGAATTGTAATTCCGGTAGCAGACATCGTTCTACAGCATTGACCATAAATCCGTGGGAGCACTTCGAAGGAACCGTGCAGGCGACAAACTGAATATAAAAATGACATTGCCAACCGGTAGACAAATATTTTGTTGACGGTTCGCTCGTCCAGGCCAGTTTATCGGACGACTGCCGGTCATTCGCGAAAAAAGAATAGCCCGCCGCGTCATTAAAACGTGAACGCGCGATCGTAATCACGAGTGATGAATTCCGTACGTATCCGCGATTCGTTACACCGCATCGAACACATCGTTTGGCTGCGGACCTAACAGCAACACGCGAAACCTTTAAAGCTGCGCACTTTCGCGTAAATCGTTCCCGAAACTGGCTGTCGAAACAGTTACACGATCTCCTTCCAGCGAAATCGTTTCTACGTGTGCAATTCGCGCAATATTCTGGAGTTCGAACAGAAAGTAGAGTGGGGATTGTGGTGAACCGTGGCGCAGTGGGTCTCACTGCGAGGTGCTGGTTGTTAATTTAAACTTTCCACGTTGAAAACACAGCAATTCTGTTATCGAGGAGTTTCGCTCGAACCACTGCTTCCTACCGACTTCCGTGTCTCTTTTCATCTTCTCCTTTAGTTCTGCGCGCGGTCGAATTGCCACTACGTCCTTGCTAATGGCTAGCGTGAACCACCAATTAGCTGATTTACAAGATCCTCTGTTCGAACTAACGGTGTTATTATTCCCCGTTGTTGTCGCTGGCGTTTAAACTTCGACTCCGTTACAGGAAAAACAGTCGAAATACGCGATCCCTAGCCTAATTCATTTGCCGCCGATTTCAATGGTTTTTTCTTTAGTTACGAACTTCGTGCAATTTTTTACTGTGTTTCTTTTAAGGAGATAATTTTTTTAAAAATTTTGTAGCCGTGTCTTTTGATATACTACTGTGATCAAAAAGTAAGGTGAAATTGTCATTTAAAACTCCCGGACATTAGGAAGGCAGGCAATTGTTTTTTTCCTAGGTTGGTAGGACTGTCTATAACAATTGCCAAGCGTCTGTTTGTTAAAAGGTTTAATTATCTCCGAGTTACACGTGTTTTAGTAAACGACCAAAAGTGAATTTTTCGATTTTTACAATGGGTGATTTTGTTGAGCAAAGAACTTGCATCAAATTTTGTTTGCGGAACGAATATTCTTGTGCGGACACGTTGAAAATGTTGCGGAAGGCCTTTGGTGATCAAACTATGGCACAAAAAAACGTTTATAAGTGGTACAACGAGTTCAAAGCGGGCCGAGAACGCGTTGAAGACGAACCGCGCTCTGGACGACCATCAACGTCTACCGACGAGGGCCACGTCCAAAAAATCGAAGATTTGGTGCTTGAAAATCGTCGATTGACAATAAGAGACCTCGCTGATAGTGTTGGAATATCATTTGGCTCAGTCCAAACCATTTTGAAGGATGTTTTGTGTCTCAAACGCGTCAAGTCTCGATTGGTGCCATGTCATACTGCATTGGTTCTTCGCGACTTTTTTGCCAAAAACTCGACTCATATCGTTCCGCAACCACCGTATTCGCCTGATTTGGCTCCGTGCGACTTCTGGTTATTCAGCAAACTCAAAAAGCCAATGCGGGGACGCCGTTTTGACACGATTGAGGAGATAAAAACCGAATCGAAGAAGGTCTTGAAGGCTATACCGGAAAAAGACTATTCCGACTGTTTCGAGGACTGGAAAAAGCGTCGGAAACAGTGCGTTTTATCGGACGGGGATTACTTTGAAGGGGATGAAATTGATTTGGAAGAATAAATAAAGAATTTACATTTTACAAACAAATTCACCTTACTTTTTGATCACAGTAGTACAAGAAAAGGAAATCTAATATAAAATCGATATTATATAAACTTCATTTTCAATGCGAGATAAAATGAATCCTGAAAAGACGATCATTTGAATTTCAGTAAAAAATGAAACAATTCGAAAACATCACTTTGATCGTCTTTTATACGAATATCGACTTTCTTCCTACATTGTATCATCGATGGTAATCTACAGGGTGACAAAAATGTCAAATGAATCCCTGAGATCATTTCTTATTCCTTATTCCTTGATTAACTATTAACTACTTTGATTATTAGCGATTATTAGCGATTATTCAAGTAATTCATACAAGGTGTTCCAAAATTATGGTATTTCCGGGAAATGAGGGATTCTTGAAGTCATTCGAAGTAACTTCTTCCTTCACAATAATCTTCTCTGAGGCATCGTTCACGAGTAATTAACGAAAAACAGTGACCAATGCCAGGCTGAGTTCAGCTGACACGACGCAGCACAGCCAATGAGCGTTCGTTGGCTGACTGACGCCGCGCTTAAAGTGTTAAGATAATAATTTTGTAACAATCGTATTTGAAGAATTTGTTAAATTGAATTATGTATGTTAAGTATGTTAAGTATTATTATTTATATCTACCTCTAAAATCAATATTTGTCACGTATTCTTTCGATAGGAAACTGATTATGTAAAATAGTATTATTATTATATTATTAGTATTATAATAATATTATTATATATTATTATATTATTATTATGTAAAATAGGAAACTGATTAAGGGAAATGATATAGGAAAATTATGGGAAACTCATATAGGAAACTGATTATGTAAAATAGTATTATTATTATATTATTAGTATTATAATAATATTATTATATATTATTATATTATTATTATGTAAAATAGGAAACTGATTAAGGGAAATGATATAGGAAAATTATGGGAAACTCATATAGGAAACTGATTATGTAAAATAGTATTATTATTATATTATTAGTATTATTATAATATTATTATATTATTATATTATTATTATGTAAAACAATATTCAAAACTTATCAGACACCTTCCACAGTGACGGCTGTGAATAAAAGCATCTTTTCTATATTATACAATTCAGATTCTTAAATTCAGTTACACATGAAGACAGTAGAAAAACTCGCTAATTAGAATAATACACTAAAAGTAGCAATTAACATGTAATTATTCCTGGGTACCATCGCCAGATCGACGCTCAAAAATCCCCGGTTCAATTCCCTGGTAAATTTCAAATTGTCCGCGCACGCACGCGGGCGTCGATCTCATTAATATTTTTCTAATTACTCGTTTTAGGGCCGTATTCTCCGTAAAATGCTTCGCGCATCGTTTCATTTCGCATTAATTTACCGAGCGGTGCGGTGCCCGCCGCGGGGGCGGGTGGCGGGAGCGGAGGAATCGGTGGAAAACGAACGCGTAGTCAGTCGATTCGAAACAAAAGCGCGAAAAATGATTTCAAGCATTGTCGGCTTCCAAATACGGCGCAATTGATGTCTATCAGGAACAACACGCGTTTTAATGATGCATAGACCGATGATACAGGTTGATTCAGGGTGCCGGCTGGTGAACGGGAGATGCGCGATGGTCCGATCACCGTGAGCGCTTCGTTACCTCAGCGTTTGCGTTTCCTGTCGAAGCCAAAAACCACCGTCAACTGGCTGATCTCTCTCTCTCTCTCTCTCTCTCTCTCTCTCTCTCTGAACGGCTCTCCTCTCCTCTCGTTCCCAACGCGTCGGCCACCCATCCAGCACATTCCAGTTTCAATGGCAGATAAAATAGCGCGGTGTCCACCCTCCGCCAACAGCGGCAACGCTACCATTCCCACCCTCCGACCCCTGTCGCAGCCGGTCAATAGTGGATGACGTGTACACCACCAACGTGCCAGTGGCATTTTTAACGGTTATATACGTCCACCGTCCTTTCCACCCCTCTGTTTTGCTACCTTGGCTACCGCTCGCTACCCTCCGTCCATCTCGCAGAACTCCCCAGACCGTTCTTGACGGTCATTTCGCTTTCTAGCTCACCCACCTCTCACCCGCTCCATCAGCTCTTCGTTCTGTCTTCCCATTTCCAGCGTTCGCATTCACTTTCCCCATTGTTCTTTTTGCTGTCTTCGTATTCTCCTCCGGCGTGCAGCCCTTTCTCATCGCGCTCTTCTCGATCCCCGCCGCGTTTTCTCTACCGCCGACTACTCCTCTTACCGGCTGTCTTGGCTTACCTTCATTTTCGCTGGCCGCACCAGCTTCGCCGCGACGCTCCAGGTAACCTTTCATTGTTCCTGTCGCCTCCTGTTTGACATTTTAATTTCGTTGCTTCTCTTAGGTTTTAATTAATTTTCACGAACACCCTGTGGCCGTGATTCCCTCGCCGACGCTATCGAGTCTCCCAGATAAAGCTTTCCCGCGTTCCGCTTCATTTTGCAGGATTAGAATCCGCCAGATTCTCAAGGCAGGTTTGGCCGACGGAACGTTGGGAGGGACCCTTTGATCCCGGCGGCACGAGCTGATCTAAATATCTTTTATTGCGAGTGGGGTATCACACTGCGATGAAAAGATTATGTTCGGTATCGGGGATACCGATTCTCGTTTGTCGTCTTTAATCTCTTGTTCGTGCAACCTGGATGTTTTCTTGTGCCCTGCGATTGGTAAATTGCAAATTTGAGAGATTCGTGAAATGGAGGGAAAACTGCAGTTGCTCGAACAAAACCAGAAACATGGATCGTTCGAGAAGAGACTGTTCGGAATGTAGACGTTTCGAACGTGTGTTGCAGGTGATGAGAAGGATCAAAGATGGCTACAGGCTAGACAGGCCAGAACACTGTAAGAGAGAGCTGTACAACATCATGTATTATTGCTGGGACAAGGACCCAGCTTGCAGGCCCTCCTTTGGGGAACTGGTGGGACTGACAGAGGGCCTCTTACTCGACGAAACGGACTACATCGAATTGGACAGGTTCCCCGACCATTCGTATTACAACGTGCTCAATCTTAGCGGTGAAAAATTGTGAACGACACAGCTGAACTATACGATTTTCGTTCCTGCTGTGAGAAGAACAAAGTGCGTAAGCAAAAGTTTCAAAAGCATCGACCGATGGTTCTTGTGGAATTGACGTGGCGTCTGTTGCGAGTCGAGCCAAATAATTAATACTCTTGGTGATCCTAAGATAGATTAGACTTTGTAATCGTAGAATTAATGGGTACGTATATCCGATCGTTAAGGGCCAAACATTGGCCCAGGTTCGCCGTGATTAATATACAGGGTGTCCCAGATTTTAATGTTCAAACTTTGTCAGTGTATCCTATGGCACAAAGTGAGAACAAAATGTTATGTAAACATAGGTCATACAGAGCTTTATTAAGAAGTTATAACAAAAATTCAGAATAGGAATAGTAATCAACTTGCTGTTACTGCGAGCATTGGCTTGAATAGATCAGCCCATGCCGTGTGTTTATGTAAGCTGTGTTTATTAATACATTTCAAAATGTCTACCGTTGTTGACAAATACATGATTGACATCGATCGAAGATCAAATTTATGACCGTGCGAATTTCGTTTCTATTCTCTTTCATTTCATTGAACGAATTTTTGTTATAACTTCTTAATAAAGCTCTATATATGACCTATGTTTACATAACATTTTTTTCTTACTTTGTGCCATAGAATATACTGACAAAGTTTGAACATTAAAACCTGGGACACCCTGTATTCAAATGATTGAAGACAGTATTCTTAATTGGTTTGTACTGGGTTGGCATGAAAGTAATTTCGGTGTTTCAATGTAGTAATGAATTTTTTCTATACGAGAGAAATGAACTTTAATCAGTCAAATATTTTCCATTCTATTCGATGACCTTTTGCCATCTTCTTCTGGTAATTTCATCATTCCGCGCTTATATAGCTTCTGGTCCTTATCAGTAAAAAAACTCAGTTGAGTGTGATTTGAGACTATCGTTATGTGTACACGATATTATTTAATACACGATGCGATAACGTCATAAAAATGATCGCACTATCGTGTGAACAGCTTTTCATATGAAAAACATGAAAAGTTTTTTTTCTTAAATTGTCTATAAGAACTTGCTACCGTCGTTGATAGATATTTAGTTAGAACAGATAATAATATTATAATGTTTAGATATTATATAAATATATTAATATATTCATATATCATATTAAGATATTTAGTTGGAACACCTAATTACGTATTAATAATTCATTGTCTTAAAATGACGTAGAAGACTATGTCCTTATAAAACGTTCAAACTTTCTTGAATTATTTATCGATGCATATTAACAATAGATGGTAGATCGAGCGTGAAATAAATTTCTTTCCCTGTCAACAAATTATTTCAAGGCATTCATCCTGAAGCAGTGTAATTATTAATGAATGCACAATAAATTGCATAAATAATAAAGATACCATTGTCGATAGCTACATTGGCAAATAAAATTGACAGACTGGAACGGAAGCTCTTTTCGATTCGACCTAATACATCTCTGTCACGGAGCAGCCTAGAATCGGGCATTTCTCGCATTCCGCGCTGGGAAGCAGCTTTTATTTTCATGGGCTTCGTTAGGGTTTTCAAATTCCTTGCTTTGTCCCTGCGGTTTTTCGGATTCGCGGGGCAAAAAAGTAAGCGGGCATTTACCATTTTCCGGGCATAGTATCCGAGGTGAAAGGACTGTGCCGAAGGGTGTTTTAAGCCACAAGATAGGGAGAACCCGCCGCGAGAGAGAGCCGAGCGTCGAAGTGAATGCTCCATGGAAAAAAAATCGTCCGCGAAAAATCGGAATGTAGTTTCCAATCTGCAATGCAAACTCACGGTTTCGCGGACGGTTATAGGTATACTCGATTCCATGGCCGCGGGTAGGGGGCAAAAACGTCGGAGAAAGAGATATGGATATATGCAGCGCGTAGAACGGAACGGGCTCCCGTTCCGTTCCGTTTCGTTTTCGTAGATTTGCGAACGACCGTAAAACGCGACCTTCGCGATGCTAATTAAATTCGCGCGTTTCATTTCGGCCGCTCCATACCCGGCTAATTTAATTTTCCGTTGTTCCCTTGTTTCCCGAACAACTGCGCCAAGCGGCCTGTTAACGGTGTTCTCTGTTCTCGCGTTATACATATTATGGGAAGACAATGGATTTCGCGCGTTTATCTTACGCGTGACTGCCCGAACGACAGCGAAACGATAGGTTGCTTCGTTACAAAATGTTTTTGTTTCACCGGTGGCTGATGAAGTCCTTGGAAATAAGACTGGTATTAAAATATTATGATATTCATAGTCGAATTGAAATAAAAATTTTCTAGCAGTTAATAAAGCAAAAGATTTCGTTGTTTAATTTACGTATTTGACATGATTACCTTACAGTATGAAAAAAGAATTCAACGGAAATGCCATTTTTACATGAATAGGTGTCTCCGTATCGGTGACATCCGAGTGGAAAGGTTATTAAAAGAATCCTGAACGTTGAATTATTTTCGATGATCGAAGTAAGAAAATTGATTAATTATAGATATAAAACGGCGGGAACTTAGTTGCCAATCCAATAAATAGTTAATATAAGTAATATCAATAGTATATCATTAATATTATATTATTATTATTATTATTATTATTGCTATTATTATTACTATTACTATTACTATTACTATTACTATTACTATTACTATTACTATTACTATTACTATTACTATTACTATTACTATTACTATTACTATTACTATTACTATTACTATTACTATTACTATTACTATTACTATTACTATTACTATTACTATTACTATTACTATTACTATTACTATTACTATTACTATTACTATTATTATTATTATTATTATTATATTATATTATTATATTATTATATATTATTATTATTATTATTATTTATAGTAATATCATTAATAGCATTATTAGACAGTTTTCAAAGAATTAACAAAATTTTATTTACGAGTATCTTTTCCGGAAATACTGGCTTGTATTTCAAGAAAGTGAACACGTACGAATCACACGTTTTAACGCGCAGAAAATACGCGAATGCAGCGAACATCCGCGCCGGATGATGGATTCTGCGACAACGATCGCTTCATTAAACGCGATTCTAATGGAGCACAAGTGTATCGAATATAAAGATGCGGATTTAATTGCATTCTTGAAACGCTTCTGCACGAAGTGGCGGTCCGATTGCGAGTAGACTCGTTTTCCGTATAATGTCACGGTATCGGCACGATTGGTATGCCGTTTGCGTACACTGATGACTGCATTCCAGTCGGGGAAATATAATGGACGTACGCTGCAACATGAAACGGAGCGAATGCATATAATTTATGACCGGATGTTGTATAATGAAGCGTTTAAATTTAGTATAGAAGGCAAGTTAAATGGGACATATCCGTAGAATCATATGTCAATGCAATTACGGTTAATCCAGTTTATGGGGAACGGATTTCAAAAGTGAATTATCAGGCCGTTCTGTAGGTAACGCTGCTTTCTCGAACGCTAATTTTCGGAGGAAAACAATGGTGCTGAGTTTAACTTTCGATAATCTATCGAACATTGTTTTTCTTCCACTTGTGCTTCTTAATTATGACTTTTTGCTCATTTGTTCGTTGGATGGTCCGGTTGTGAGAGTTTAATAGAAAATGTTTTCGATTCAAGGACATTTTTCATAACTGGAAAAGCAATCTTGAAGGATCACGTCTGAAAATGTACTTTGTCTCATTTTTGTCTTTCGCGAAAACCTTTCTCACCTAACACAATAGAATTGAAAAAACTACAATTTTCTTAGGAACTGGTGAAAATTAAAAACACACGCTACTTGAAGAGCCTACTTTCAGCATATTATTAAATAAGAAAATTAGAAATTATTAAATAATATTATATTAATAATATAATTGTTAGATAATTATTATTTCTAAAAATAACATAATAAGATTGAGAAAACTACAATTTTCTTAGGAACTGGTGAAAATTAAATACACACGCTACTTGAAGAGCCTACTGTTAGCATATTATTAAATAATAATTTTATTAAATAAGAAAATTAGAAATTATTCAATAATATTATATTAATAATATAATTGTTAGATAATTATTATTTTTAGAAATATTATAATATACCCTAGGATCATTAAATTTATTCGATCATTTTCTACGAGAAGGTCTTTATATAATAATTTCAACAACCTTGAAACAAAACATGTGGAATCGGTCACAATGATCGCCATGGCAAGTTTAGCGTTAAATATTGATAACAAGAGAACAGAATTTTATTCCGACTTCAACCCTTCGTCATTTTTCATCCGCGCTGGCTTCAGGCTCTGCCCACCACTACCGTCGCCGCACCTGCGCGGAAACCAATTGTGTGCGTTTCTATACCTGTCTCAAAACGGCTCGAATCCTCGCACGTGAGTGAACCTCGAGTTACTGCGTATGCGTCTGATTAGCGAAATATCGGTGTGGGCCGAAAATGACCCCGATACAACATTTCATATCCCAGTACTCGGATATTTAAAGAACGGTACGACATTTGTACTTAACAGATTATTAGTCGAAATCTCTGTCGTTGTTAATTACGCTCGTCGAACTACAAGGGATTAATTAACGAGGGGAGCATCGGACACGACTCGCACTGATTTCAACGAAATTTGGCAGGCCGACGCATCGATACAATAAGCGTAGTTAAAATTGTAGCCGTATACGAGCAGTCAGTTATGAGAAAATTAGGTGCGGAGTTCGTAAAAATTGCTGTCAGCGCGTACATTCCAATAGTACGTTTTTGGACGTCCTGAGTTCGCAGGAATTTTTACAAATTTTACACCCAATTTTCTCATAATTGACTACTCATATACGACTGAAATTTTGGCTGTGCTTATTCCAGGTGCGAATGTATCAACCTGCCAAATTTTGTTGAACTCGGTGCAAGCCATTTGTAAGACATCATCTTTAACAGTAAAATATAATTTACTCAGAGTTCCAGAAGTGGAACATTCAATTCAGCCGTTTATTTTGGAAGTGGCCTAAGTCCATTTATACTTAAATTGAGATATTTAAGGGCCTGTGTTCCAATGCAATTAAAAATATTAAAAATATACGTACAGGATACTAATCAGTCAAACTGCTTAAGTGTATCTAAAGAAGTTAAATTTATAGTTGCTATTAAAATAATGACAATATATTATTAAGTGAATAATATGCGTTTTCTCACCAAGAATGCAGTTAGGCCACTTTCGAAATTAACAACCAGATTTGTTATAAAACTTGAAGGAGCCCAAGACCATTCAACGTAATTTAAGATGTTTCAAATTATTTAATTGATAGTATTTAATAATTATAATTACATATATTTTAATATTTATTAATATTATTTACTTATTATTATTTAATATATTGTTTAATCTTTCGCACTTTTTGGATGTATGTTTCATCAATCTTTTCTCCATTGTTATTTGTATCTTCATCCCCTGACGACGAATATTGTTCCATAATTCTCTTTCTTTTTCGATTTTCCTTGAAATCATTAGTGAAATCATTAATTCTTCTCCACTATCTGAACTAAATGGTCTTGTCGTTTTGTTCTTCACCATGGGTGGAATAATTTCTAAAATTTAATATTAAATTTTATGTTTTATATTTCACTGTAAGTACGTACATTGCGTAATTTTCTTTAATTACATTAATTAAACGTACCGGTTATTCAACTAAAGCAATTGTCCAAAAACTGAGGTTAACAAATAACTAAATACTAATTAATTAAAAGTACCTTCATCTCTGCCTTCGGACATTATCAACAATAAATATCTCAATTTAAGTATAAATAGACTTAGGCCACTTATTATACAAAATAAATGGCTCAATTATTGAACTAATCCTGAAAACGTACGTGTCAAAAATTATCGTATTTACTCGGGATATAAGTAGTCTCAAATGCTCCATTGATAGACAATAAATAATTGACAAATGGACTTAGGCCACTTTCAAAAGGAACAGCCGAATTATTACCTGAAATTTGAATTCGCATAATGTTTCTGCGTGACACCCGGCGCACGCTCAAAATTCGCAGGTCCGAAAATCGGTAGCGCAAGACTGTAATTTCCACTTTGTCATGAAATCGTCTCGAGTTCCATCCGTATGTTTTGGCGCGCACGCTTCAACTACAGTCCGCAAATACCATTCTTCCTGTCGGCCCGGTGCGAAGTGCTTTTAAGCTTCCGGGTGTCGAATGAAAACTAAAAATGCCAGCGAACCACGCGGCGTGACACGCCGATCGAAATCATTCGTTCCGGTCTAACGAGTGGGACGGCGCTGCTTTGTTCGAGCGAAAATTCCGCCCCGATCATCCTAACCGCAGGGCTTCTAGCTTGCAACTTGCAGCGGCCGGGTGTTGAGGGGTCAACCTTAGGCGTCACGTGACACCGGACAGTTACGCCGGGCTTAATTTTCACCCTGCAATTTCCTAGATTCGTCGTCTGCAACCGTTGTCCTCCCTCGCTGCACCCGCCAATTCCGATTTGATCGGCGATCTTCGTGTCGGTGCGCATCCACATGAGGCAGCCGGCATCATTTACAGGCATGAATTGTAACGACAGCGCGAGTCACGTAAGTCACGAGCATCACGCCCGCGATTGCGGCACCCGGCATTAGCCGGTGTATAACTTACTCCGGCCAACGCGCGTGTGCTTCATTCGCACGGCGGAACGCTTGTTAGACCGACCCGTGACACTAGCATGATCGTTATTTATGCGATTTCGTTTATTACGAGACGAGGGGAAGCCTCGTGTTTTGCTGCGGCAAAATTTGGCACAGTGCGCGTGACTTCGATTCGCTCTAGATTCGTTCGGGTATCTTCGCAAGATGCGATTCACAATCTGTTTTCGTTTTAAATATTCATTAATAATATTATAAACGATCCTAAGTGTACCGATTAAGTTCTTTGTCAATAGGCCTCATCGTTCGAATGTTAATTGTTTTTATATACGAGGAACTTCGATTGAATTTTAAGATCGATGCAAGAAGGTATCTACTTTCCAGCGATTTCGATTCGCTCTAGATTCGTTCGGGTATCATCGCAAGATGCGATTCACAATCTGTTTTCGTTTTAAATATTCATTAATAATATTATAAACGATCCTAAGTGTACCGATTAAGTTCTTTGTCAATAGGCCTCATCGTTCGAATGTTAATTGTTTTTATATACGAGGAACTTCCATTGAATTTTAAGATCGATGCAAGAAGGTATCTACTTTCCAGCGATTTCGATTCGCTCTAGATTCGTTCGGGTATCATCGCAAGATGCGATTCACAATCTGTTTTCGTTTTAAAAATTCATTAATAATATTATAAACGATCCTAAGTGTACCGATTAAGTTCTTTGTCAATAGGCCTCATCGTTCGAATGTTAATTGTTTTTATATACGAGGAACTTCGATTGAATTTTAAGATCGATGCAAGAAGGTATCTACTTTCCAGCGATTTCGATTCGCTCTAGATTCGTTCGAGTATCATCGCAAGATGCGATTCACAATCTGTTTTCGTTTTAAAAATTCATTAATAATATTATAAACGATCCTAAGTATACTGAATGAGTTCTTTGTCAATAGGCCTCATCGTTCGAATGTTAATTGTTTTTATATACGAGGAACTTCGATTGAATTTTAAGATCGATGCAAGAAGGTATCTACTTTCCAGCGAATCCGTTGAAGTATGTTGAAAACTGTTTCATGATCAAAATACGTGATATAAATTGTTTATTGTTACGTATTTATTCAAAACTATTGGCATAGATTCACTATTACTAGACAGCGAGTTTTCTGCAATTATGACAAGAATGAGAAGACGAAATGCAATACGGTAAAATCATAAAAATTTAAAAACCGTCTTATATTATTTCCTGTAAACACAGAAGATAAACTATTTTACTTTTATTTGTTAAAATCGGATTAGAAAAACTTTATTTTGCACGTAGTTTCGCAGTCTAATTATACCTTTCATGAGATATTAAAGTGTCACGAAAAATGAAAATCGTGTTGTATGCAACTGAATTACGAAATCAATGTATTATTCAGAATTTACCAGTTAACAAATCTTTGGGTATCGTGTTTCTTTCAGAAATGAGATGAATTACTAGTTAAAGTAAGACTTCAGGTGTCTCCTTTCTTAAAACAGACCACATCACAAGATTTCTTCGAATACAATCGACGCAATGAATACAGCAATTCTTTTCAATGTACAAGTTTTCTAATTCTCTCCAATCGACGCTCAGATTATACACAAAACTGGACAATGTGGGCAGAGGAGATACGATTATTCGAGCCCTGCGGCTCGTTTTCATAGTTACCGATTGTCAACAACTATAAAAAAGAGCCGCAAGGTTCGAATAATCGCGTCTTTTCTTCCAAAATTGTCCATTTTTCTGCACAATCCGAGCGTCAATTAGGGGAGAATTTACTGTGCTGAGAAATCTTCTACATATCAGCCGTTTATTTTGAAAGTGGCATAAGCCACTTTACCGTAATGAAAAGTATTGATTTAATCTGCGATTTAATCTGTACAATTTTTAACGTGGTAATAGAACAAGACAATTTTTGTTCCCTGTACGCATCTAATTCTTATCACTCCTACATTTTTATAATAGTATTTCGATTTAGCAGAGTTATATTCACGTTTAGTAAATTATTAGGTCGACCGGAAAGTTCTGTCTGATAATGTCATTGCAAATTTCAATAGATATGCACATATTCATTTGAGACATATATTTTTGAAAAATGTTGCTCACAAATTGCCATCACGATGGCAAGAGGTCATAAGTAACGACGGAAATGATATTGTACAATAAATATTACTAAATTTATGGAAAATCTATTATTTCCTTTCATTTCTTAAACGGACAGAACTTTCCGGTAGACCTAATATGAGCCGTTTATTTTGAAAGTGGCATAAGTTACTTCACTGTAATGAACAGTGGTGATTTTTTAATGTTTATACGAAATTACTTACACTGAGAAAAATATCAGTAGAGATAACAAATACAAGTAAATCTTCTCGAAAGTTAGCATCCATATTTTCAAACGTGTTAAAACGCAAACCCTTAAATATATCGACTTAAAAACAAAGTGACTTATGTCACTTTCAAAATAAACGGCTCATATATATGAAATCTTGAAGAGTTTGACTCGTTATCGTGGTGCAAGGAGTCAAGGCCGTAAACAAATCAAAAGAATTTAAGAACAGCTTATTTTAACAAACGCTTAGCTTACTAAAACGGAAATGAATAAAAGGAGACAGAAACTATTTCGTTTTTTTGTTTCTCGTAAGTTTAGTTGTGTTTAGCGGATTTTCACACGAACTATCATTTTCACAATCTTATCTTATAAACTGCAAAATGTTCTTCTCTCCAATATTTCTGCAATCGTTTCTATGCACTTCGCAAATTTTTACACGATATAAATGCAGGAAGATCCGTAATTTAGTTAAATCCGTAATTTAGAAAAACGGACATCGACAGCATAATTTGACAAAAGTGTATCGTGATTGTTTCAAAAGTAAATAGCAATGACATGCACGCAATGAAACACTTGATCAAAATAACGAATTCAACTAGATTTTAGGAGATCGTTTAAATCAATGCTAAGACTGTTGGGGCAATAATTACTTATAGGAGGCGCGGGGGTGAGAAAAGAGCGGCGACTTTAAAATAAACGGTTCATATCTTACATGCAAAAAATCCGCAGTCTACGTGCAATAGTCACTATTGACTCGATTTCCTACGTGTAAGCTGCAGTTCCATGCACGCACAAGCAGTCCTGTGTATCAGAGCCTGACAGGGACTTACAAGAAATTTGTAAATTTCCGGAAATCCTCGAATCTTTTGGCAGTTACTAACATTACTGTCACGTGCACTTCCTATCACCGCTAGAACGTTTATAGTGCACACGAGCCGGATATATTTATATGCAGCAGGTTGCACCGGATAGGGATACATTATCCTTTCGTTCTTTTCGTGGAAGCCGGCGATGGGCAAGTTTTGCTGGTCGGGATGGGAGGCAGAATGTAAAAAGGAGGCAGACGAGTGACTGAGAGAAAAAGAGAGAGACAAAGACACACACACACACACACACACACACACACACACACACACACACACACACACACACACACACATATAAAGAGAGAGAGAGAGAGAGAGAGAGAGAGAGAGAGCGCGAGAGAGATGAAGAGAGAGAGAAATAGAAAGGGTGAGATAACAGTGTACAACGAAGAACAAAAGGTAGAACGTGTCTCCGTACGAGGACGGAAAGGAACCGATTTAAAATGCCGTCCACGACGGGTCATACCCCATTGTCTCGATGTTTGCAACGAATTTGCCTACGTGCTCGAATGCGGCTACAGTCGTTTCTAGGGTGTTTTGCTTGCTGCGCCGCAGTTTATAAACGCGGCGGGAATAAATGTCTTTTACTTTGTTCCCACTGTTGCAAAAATTCCGAGCGGCCCGTCCGACAGCCATCATAGCGCTGATGCTTGCAAACACGCGCGAATGATCCATTTTTTCGAAAACTTTCGGCCACCATTGGTCGACTGCGGTTCTCTGGAAAATATTTGATTTTTATCGTTCGGCACCCGTGCAGCTGAAATAAAAGGCAAAGCAATTCGCTGCACCAATAATAACAAATTCTAGTAATCCTCTTGTGTAGCAATCCCGAAGATTGTAGCAATTTCTTTTTCTTACCTCAAAAATCTGTGGAATTTTGAAATATGGAAGTATGGAATTATATAGATTATATTTTCAGGTAACTGGAGGAATATGTTGTTGCAGTATTATGAAAAATATATCGTACGTGTAAAGTATTCCTTCTCTTGGTCGATTGTTTCCATGTCATTCTTGGTTTTCATCGTAGTTCGGTTGGTAAAATCGTCCTTTAAAATATTGGAGTAGTTGAACAGCCTGTATATTGCTCATTATATCTGACCACAGTTGTTCTTTTCACTGATAATTAATAAAAATGAATTTCGCAGCAAAAGAAATAGAAATAATACATAGAATTTCGATGTACAGCCACATGAAGCTTTCATTGGCATTAAATAGAGAGAAACAGTGGAGAATTTAATTTCTATTGTTACATTATCGTTCGAATTAGAGATGAAAGTATAATTATGAGTACGAGTGTGAATGAAAAGCGATATAGAAAATATCTTGCATGTAAAGGTTGAATGGAAAGGCTTTCGCATTGCATGGCTGGAGAATGAATTGACCCAAGCAAGATGCATACGCGAACGGAAAATAAGCGAATGGGGCAGCCCATGAATTCCCTTCCTTCCGTTCCAAGAAAAATGATACAACAGAGGCTCTCACAAACATGGTTGCACAAGGTACAGCGGTATAACGTACGACAAATATTGAATGAGCATCTTATTATGTGGGTCGAGTTTCCGTAGCGGGCAACCGGAGCATCCCTGCTCACGTTTTTCTTATGTCCCCACCTTCCGCTTCAACCCTATAAACTTCTCTTTGGGGTCAATCCATTACAGAAGACCTATACCATAAATAACATTGCGTCCTGTATCTTCGAAGAAGCTGGCAAAAAAAAAAAGAAAAAATAAAGAATTTAATATGTAAAAGTGCCAACAGATAGGCAAGGTAAACCTATATACAACATTTCTCATTTCTCATTTAGCTATTAAATCTTTAGTTTATGTTCTTTGCAGTTGTTTAATTTTTATACATGTATTATATTTAGGTTGATTGATTAAAATTATGATGTTTCTTGGAATCTCGTGTATTTTTGAATGATTCGGCAATTTGTAATATAATGACATATTTTTAATAATATTTTTATATATATTATATTATATTATATTATATTATATTATATTATATTATATTATATTATTAATATTATTTTTATATATTAATAATTTGATCTTTCCAGAAAGAAAAGTCTGTGTTCAGAATTTGTAATTAATGTAAACATATTTTCTGTTGTTGTTCCTTCCAAAATATACCATTCATACTTAATTCCTTACTCCTGCACTAAGATACGTAATTATTACGAATAATAATTATTGATGGTAATATAGCGTCCAAGTTCCACTTTATAAGGTGTACACCAATTGTTTCTGGAATCAGATGTATCTTGAAGAAACTGAAATAAGGAATGATATTACTTCCGACATATCATCTCGCACTTTATCCGAGTGTAGCGACGTTAGAAGTTGAGAAGTGCGGAAACTGTAGTACTCCATGAAACGATAGAAAACAATGATCGATCGAGGGTGTCCGCCCTCGCCATTTAAGCCTGACAGTTTAACTTTGAAATATCGCAAGCTCCTTTCCGTTTTTTATTGTCGAGATTAAGAGCGGCAGCGAAATTAACTGCAAATTTCATGGAGAACGAATTATCGTCGAAATGAAATTCAATCGGCTACAAACCAGCGAAGCATGTTCTCTCGTGGAATCCATTCGTGGATTAAATAATTTTCACGAATCCGTTCAAAAGTTCGTTGATTATATTAAACGGAAATGGTTCGTGCAGTTGAAATTTATAAAGTAACAAATTTATTTGTAAACAGTACGTATATTTACAAATAAACTAAAATCGCAGTGAATTTTATTAAAAATTTTACTGTCTCCTGAATTCTCTTACGAACTGAACAAAGTTTTATAATTTATAATTTCATAATTATAATCTTATTTTATAATTATAATTTTATAATCATAATCAAATCTACTAAAAGCTTTATTCTTTTATTAGTGCTTTTAATACAGCAAAAATAATATAACAATATCTATTCTATTGATTTTACTGTTTAATATTTCACTTATCAATTATATGTTCATTAAATTTACAATCTTTTGAATTTAGCATCGCATTAATCAACCGTAAATGAATTCCATAAATCAAATACTATTTTTCAAATATTGTAATCGAGGTTTCAGTTTTAGAGTATCAATTATGATCACATTTGGCGAATTTAATCTATGATCAAGAACATCGGATCTCATCGTAAACAACGTTTGGCCAGGCTTCGTTAACCTTCTCGACTAGCGTTTCCCTGTAATTTATTAAATGATTGCTAATAGAGGTTGGCAGTATATTCAATAAATCTACACAGGCTGTAACAGTATGTTTAATGAAATATGGTATAAGTAGACGCCAAAAAGACTCAGAAGTAACGCATGCAGCCAGGTTCCAGACTCGATAGCCGTACGTATAAGCCACTATCGAGAAGCATGATTTACGAGTGGACAGTATGAATCCGCGGCGCGATGCAGGGACCAAGAGAAACGGCGTGGGGGGCAGGGGGAGGAGGGAACTGGCCGGGATTAAATAATTATTCGCAATCACATACATCTGGCGCCATTACATATAGGGTGCCGTCAGTGTTGTTTAAAGGCTTGTTCACGCGTCGACCGCGTTCAATTTTATTGCGTTATTGCGATCCTAACTAGGAACATGTTGCGAAACAGTGACTTGGTCCATGCGAAATTTTGGTACCGTATTTTTATAATAACAAATTTTGAATAAATTCGATGGAAGAATCACATTGAGTTTTCGTTGCGATGTAAACAGCGTTATATTTTACATTAAGTGCACTGTGAACGCACAAATGTTATATTACAAATTCGTTTTCTTTTCTTATTGAAATATTAGACATTTTTCACTAAATTGTTTTCTTGAGCACATTTAGTATAATACAAAAGTTTTATCTTAATCCCTTGTAGTACATAATTTTTATATGAGCCTTATATTACAATATAAAACAGCTATTAGTTTATAAAAGTAACGATGAGACATTTATTCTGATTTTGAACGAGTGCTATTGTAACATTTGCCGTAAGTAACATATAAATTGAATAAATAACTCATAAATGTATCTTTACGATATGAATAATCGTAAATTAAAAAATTAGTGTCCCGTCAGTTTGACGGGTTCCGTAAATCTAGTGTTAATTATCTCAAAAACTATAAGTCGTCTGCTCCCCCAAAACCGATTAATAATTAATTAATACCATGATAATTGATAATTATGATGATTATAATTAATTATGATTGATGATTACGATTATGATTATAATTAATTATGATTACGATTGATGATTATGATTATAAATGATTATGATTATGATTGATGATTATGATGGATGATTACGATTATAATGATTAATGATTGATAATTACTCAACCAATTAATAATTTGATTTTGTCATTCGATTCAGCTTCACAGGCTCTATCACTGTACCAAAATTTTCTAATTAAAATGAATAAAATATGAAAAATAGGAATTATGCAGACGTTATCTTATTATTGCGTTTTAAATAATACACATGAACGGAAGAAGCTGCGTTGGAATTGTTGATTATTTGTTTCAGAATATGATTCTGTTGCGATCGTGAGATGAGAACAATTAGAAGCAGGAAAGAATAAGCCAATAGGTAAAGCATACTCGCTAGCTTTACCTCGCTCGCGGCTCGTTAACTATGCGAATTCGCGATTTTCTGCTCGTTAAGTAAACGCGAGTATTCGACCAGTCAGTCGAACCCGGTATTACCTTAGAGGTGCGCGCGGATTGCATGGAAACACGCATTCACGTGAATGCACATCGTGATAACAAACCGGCCGCGTTGTAATTATCTGTTTGACCAATTAATATCATCCGACCCTTCCACAATTCTACCTCTAGAGTATTTAAATCTTCTCGCCTGAATTACGGAATGTCTTACGGTCATCGCTGAAATATGCAACGCATTATTGAATGTACAGTTAAATTTGATATATAATTGTCATAAGGAAATTACGTGCTGTATGAATTACGATAAATGTCTTCTGCCGAGAAAATCACTTACTATTCGGTCAATGCGTATTCATTTGTGAAACATTTAGATAAAAAGGGGATTATTATTAAAAGAAGATTAAAAGGAGATTAAAAGGAGATTAAAAGGAGATTAAAAGGAGATATTATTTCATCAAATATTCAACAATATAACATCAAATATTCCGATATTATTTTCAATTTATTGACATTTTAATGTGCTCAGTTTTTCGTCTTTTCTTGAAGAATATTCGAGGAAGCCATAAATCTTAAATCTTCATAAATAATAAATATTGTCTGGGAAGCTTATTTTTACGTTGGATTCATTAAACACAGTTCTGTAAAAATCGATTACCCAACTACTGCGTCCCCTACCCGTTAGAATTTTTAAATATGTTCTAACAGACTTTCATATAATTAAGTACATTCTGACATTTTCGGACTGTTTTATTAATTCAGTTAACATGTTTTTACTCTCCATCTTTCTCGCTTATTTATGATTACATTTCGATCTTTGAAATCCTCTAAAAGCTTTCCTGAAATAATTTCGAGCAGCAGAGCCCTTCTGTGAACAATTTTAGTAAATTACAAATATTGCAGATATTTTCTCAAACTCGTCTGAAAATGTTGCTATTAGACATGCATTTTCCGCGACAATTGTAGAAGATTTCCCGACAACCGGGTCATTGGAGAAATGGATACCCTCGAAAATGAAGCACCATTTAATCTTTTGCACTCGAAGCTGTTTAATTCGAATTCGAAGACATATTTTTTGACCTACAGTATTTACATTTTACATAACTTATTGCAACTGAAACATGAAATTGAACCTATTGCCACTTACTAATACTTGTACTTTTTACTGTATATATGTATATATATGTACTTGTATATGTATATACATATATGTACTTGTACTGTTTATGTAAACAAATTCGATGATGTTAAAATTATATTGAAACGCAGTATAGCAATATAACGTACAATATTAATCAAATTTGCTCATGCTACGCTTACATCGTTAACAATTTATTCGATATATTTTTCAATAACTGACAAATTTTTTTTGGAAAAAAATGATACGATTCAATGATCGGTGATATTCCTAAGGTTAAGTTGTCACGTAGAATCCGCATTCTTCGGTTCTACCACCGGCTATGGAGCGACCGGTATTCATATTTGCTGACGTAATTTCTTGTGCAGGATGATCCCGCACATAGCCGCGTAAATCGTGTTATCGCGTCGACGCTAAGGCATCCCCGAGTTACCTGACTATATTCCATTCCGTTGTTCATCCACGTAAGACTCGGGCTCACGTTCCATAGAAGAAATACATTTTCATCCCCCGGCTGGCATATCGTTTCCCCGAGGAAACATTCGGGACGGTTCCTTTTCGAGCATTGCACGCGAAACATCAGTTTCTCGACGGTGTCGAGAGTAAACCACTTCCCACGCAGCTTTCATCGCTGTTACGATAAGGTTGCAGCCAGCCAATTATGCGCATTTCATTGAAAACAGATGCCTATTTTGCCGGATACGACTTTGTTCCAATTGACATCATGCTTCCGCCATTTATTCGGCAACTGTGCCGGCGAAGCTTTATTTATTGTCAACGATTTCGTAGTATGAAAGGGAATTGTAAGCATCGGGTACTTGGGATTGTTAAATTACGCGTACAATTGGAAATCTTCGTCGCGAAACTAACCTAACGATATGAATAGAGACACTGTGGACGTTTCTGCAGATTCAGAATTTTATGCAGCTTTGCGAAGGATAGAATGAATAAAAGTTTTAATTGGT
Source organism: Megalopta genalis (assembly GCF_051020955.1). NCBI lineage: Eukaryota > Metazoa > Arthropoda > Insecta > Hymenoptera > Halictidae > Megalopta > Megalopta genalis. Next base: position 6,060,490 of record NC_135014.1, on the reverse strand, counting down.
TTGTTGAACAATCTTTTTAAGGCGACGTGATCCCTCAAGGACTGTTGTTGATATATCTTCGAACACAATAACGTATGATATACAGGATGGGCTGTGGAATTCGTAGTAGAACCGAGCAAGAACGTAGACAACCGCGATTGTAGAATAGACAATTAAATCATTTACAAAGATGAACAAACTTTAAAGTCGATTTTCTCGAAAACGAAATCTCCGATAACAAAATGTTATACCATATTGTTTTAATATTTTTTCACGTACAATCGTTCTCTGCTCGATTGCACTACGAGTTCCGGCTCACCCTGTATATATTAGGGTAAGAACGCGAGAGTTCGGCCAGCGGAAGAGACCGGCCAGTGTAAATATCTCGAAACGACGACGCCATATGGCGTTGTGCTACTAGTCGGGAAACACTTTAATAAATTGATTGTTGATCACGTATTGCAATTGTCGCGAAACTGCATCCCAATCTTGCGAATTGCATTTAAAGCCTTAGGCGAGGATCTGAAAGTTTTTTCACTAATATATATTCTTAGCAGTAATTGATAGATAGGTAAGTTCATTTACACTACTTTAATTTTAGGGGATATATTATGCATAATACTACTGTATAACCTCAATAGTAGCATGTGTTTATTTCTACTTTATATTAAAAATGCGGTCGATTTCTCCCGTAATTCTGGTATAGATCGACCACACTAATCCGAGAGAGTTCGACCACAACTAATGTATCACACAATTCGATTGGAAGTTATTCTTCCCAATCTCACACAATTCAAACGACTAACATTCGTAGTTCTTCACCTCAGCGATTCAAACATTTCAACAATTCCAAATGATCCCGCACTAAGAAAATTGTTACGTAATATTTCACCAATTCCACAAACAAGTGCAATTGTCATGGTCAGAAAACGCGGTAGGCAACTTGCAAACATAATAAATAGTTCAGAGAACATTAAGACACAGAAGAACAAGGGAATTATAAAGAAACGTAGGAATGTTTCAATTAAAAGGGGGAAGAATGTAAAGAAACGTAGGAAACAAGAAAGTGACACATTATTAGAAGAATGGAACCAAAATGAATGCGTGAGATGCAGAGAGGACTGTTTCGAAACCACAAAAAGTGACGACTGGCTTAAATGCGTCAGGCGTGGTCGTTGGTATCACGAGGGATGCTTCAAATATGAGATTTTTTGTGATTTGTGTGGGAAGTTGAAGAAAAGCTAACATAAGAATTACTTTCTTTAATTATAATACTTTTTATAACCTGCAGTCAAGGTTATTTTTCGAGGTCGCTCTCAACCATAGTAAGTGGACGTAAGTGGAGCTTGTATCCATTCTGCACGTCTTGTAGGACAAGTTTTAGATGCAAAATTTCCAAATTGTTGGATCGATCGTACTGGGCGTGTAACGTATTGGCCGGATCTTATGGATTATTTCTTATATGGACATTTAAAGGAAGTTATTTATTTCAGTGACTATTTAAAAGATAGGTTCGTAAAGCAGAGTATTACACAAATTAACAGTTAACATGTTCGTTTACACTTACAGATTCCCAAACGACGTCTTCGTCTTTTACAACATAATGGTTTCTTCAAATCATTCAAACTGCATACATAGTATTTTTTGTTCCCCCAAAATTCGAGGAGATATTTAGACGGCTTTATTTAAGCGGAACACCCTGTGTACCCGATTACATATTTTATTTATTTGCCTAAATAACAAAGCAGCAATATGAACACAAATATTACGCGTGGTATTGAAAACAACTGTTAATTTTTACGCTAGTAAAAACGATTTTAGCAGTTGATTGGACATAAGTGCATAGAAAGATTTAATGTTTGTACGAGTATTCGTGTTAATCGCGCGCGCGCAGAACGGTTGTTCGAAACTGTCCAATATAAATATTTTTAACGTAACAATAATCGCCAGTGTTCCGCTTTAATGGTGACATTTTTGCATCGAAACAGGATGTTTTCTAGAAGAGCGTGCAATCTGCTATTTTTCGTTTCTGTTTGGGTGTAAATATATCGCTACTCGTAGACACGATTCGCCTTTTCATTCCACTGGTTTAGAAAATCTGACTGACAACGAGAGGCTCTCACAATGCAAATACGTGCATGTGTTATTCAGTAGGATGCAGGTTCGTAAAGATGTGATCGGGTCGATTTGTATTCGTCCTGAAAACTCCATATGCCGGGCTGTATTATGAAAAATCCAACGAGCGCAATCAAATCTACGATTCTTTATCGCGTCGCGGTATTAGATCTCATATTTTCTCACCTGGCTGTTCCATTAAATAAATGATTCATTTCCCTGGCTTATTTCCATTCGCGGATACGCTAAGTCGCCCTTTGAGATCGTTTTTCTTTCGTTCTTTCGCGAAACCGGCGAAATGTGTTTCAACACAGCCGAAATTTATTATTTGCATAACAATGTTCTGTTATATTTTTTTGAAACATTAAACCAACGTATTTACAACGTCGTTAACGTGCAAAGCCATGCCATCATAATTTTCTTTATGGTACGTTCAATCAGATTCATTAAAAATATTTTATTTTATTTTCACCTATTATATTTTACCTTCTAATCACTGTAGTTCATTCCGGTTACTATAAAATCATTTACGAAAATGAAAAATTGCACGAACACCAGTATCCTAGAGACTGCGATTAATCTCAGCTTTCCGATTTCTTTTTCATTGAATGATTTGCTTCGTATCTGCGATATACAGGGTGTTCCACAATTATTTTAACAGCCGAAAATGAGGGGTAGCTGAGGTCATTTGAAGTGACTTTTTTCTTTGCGACAATGCAATCTGCGGCTTTGTTTACGAGTTATTAACGAAAAACACTGGCCAATGAGAGGTGACGGTGCGAGAGAGAGAGAGAGAGAGAGAGAGAGAGAGAGAGTCCGCGAGAGAGTCCGCAGCACGAGGCTTTGACAGAAGGTCGGGACGGACTCGAGCCGCGTTCGAAGTATTGAACAAGTCACGAAGCGTGAAATTTCCGGATTTTTTTATTACGTAAAAGTGATATTTTTAAGAAAAACGCTGTTCACCTTTACTTTAGAACGTCTGAAGAATATTTACTAATTTTTTTCGGACCCGAAATAATATGTAGTTTAACCGTGACAGCCGTTTTAATTTTCTGGTGTGCATGACACCTCGTGTGTACCATACGAAATTTTTAAGCATGGTGTACAGTGAAGATTAACGAATGATTTGCAAAGCTGATTTAATAATAAATAATCGCGTTAAGGGACGTAAAGGATTATTTGTTTGTTAGAGAAATATGAAAAATATTATCAGTAAGAAACTCACCCATTTAGTTGAGGATGCATTTGCTGGCTGAAATTGTGGCTCTGCTTGGCAATGGCCACGTAGGAAGTGTACAAGCAGGATTGGGAAGATATAGGGAGCGTGACACGAGCATTTAAGCACGTGAAAGCACGACGAAAATGTCCTGAGTTAGCGGGTATCTATTGGCGCTAGAAAATCGACAATGCGACGAAAGGAGGATGGCATAACAATGCCACAAGATGGAAAGGAAGACAATGAAAATTTCTGCTAGGCAAATAACAAAGCAACGGCAAATATGGTACGTGCAGATTAAACTGTGAGGGGGAGAAACAAATAAAGCAGTTACCGATGATGAACGATCGTATTTTTAAGCTATTTTATGAATATCATATTTTACGAATCTTTGAAAGTATTAAATTGATATAATCGATTCGCGTATTCCAACGTGGTTGGAAAATATTTAAGTACCTCTGCATAGTATAAAATGAGGCAACACAAGAAATTCATATAATTTGCACTCGAATGGCAACTCTGAGGCACCATTACAAATTGTTATATTATTATTTCTGAAAATAATTTTTACGTTATTAAAATCTATTCGTAATGAATTGTTAAAAATGTAAGCGTATGCATGAGCGTAAATAGGAATAATATCATACGTATAAGATGAAAATATTTGTAGTAAGTAAAAAGTTACTTAATTTTGCAGTTCACGTAGCTTCGAGTGCAAAGGATTAACATAAAGTGAAGTAACTATCATGTGTAGATATACTGTCGACTTATTATTAATCTCTCGCTCTACGATATCGTGTCAAACTCGCGATGGAGATTCTGAACAGAGCCTAATAAATATGTATGTTATTTACTTCGTTTAAATCGAAATAATATTCTCTATTCTGTTGCTATTAACCTTTTAGGTACGGCTGAATTCTGCGCGAGGCTATTTCTCTGGACGGCAGAGTCTGATATGTACTGTACAGAGTCTGATACTGTATATTCTGTCTGTATATACAGGGTGTCCCAAAAATGTCTCGCAATCCGAAAGTGGCGGGTTCCTCGGGCCATTTGAAGCAACTCTTTCCTTTACAAAAATTTTCCCCGAGGCACCGTTAACGAGTTATTAACGAAAAAGAGTGACCAATGAGAAGCGAGCTCAGCTGGCGCGAGGCGATCCAGCCAATGAGCGGAACTGGGCTTCGCGCGCTGGTTGGCTGGGCCGCCTCGGGTCAGCCGTACTCGATTCTTATTGGTCACTGTTTTTCGTTGATAACTCGTTAACGGTGCCTCGGAGAACATTTTTGTAAAGGAAGAAGTTGCTTCCAATGATCCGAGGAACCCGCCATTTCCGGATTGCGAGACATTTTTGGGACACCCTGTAGACTGTTGTAAATCGATGTGAAGACAAAAGATCCGCTGAAGCCACTATAGTAGCGCGTCGTGCCTAAAAGGTTAATGTGCCGCAATTGGGGAACATATAGGCATAGAATAGTTATCAATTTCTTTGTTCTTCTAGCAAATTATGAACTACAAAGAGAAATCCTAGTCGCTGCGATCGTAAAAGTGATCGTAGTGCAAGTAGTTAATTGTAATAATTATTTAGTAAAAAGAGATTCGATTCGAAATACATGAAAAACCCAGACGTCGAACAGCGAATAAAACTAACGCACATTAGGAACAATCTACCAAAAAGAGAATGGATCGCCGAAACGATTAATTCCCGAAAACAACATTCATAAAAAGATGTTATTAAAAATTGCGTTCCAGGCGTGTGTCTCAGTGTCAAAATCTATTCCGCAAATAATTTCCCACTAGAAGTACACAAGAGCAAACAAGAAATGCTAAAAAAAAATTTCATTTTCATCTGGAAACATCGGCATGTTAAGTGAACATTTCAAGCTTTCCCGCTCCTGGCTCTAATATCATCGCAGAGCGCTCCAGATCTTTACAGCCGGCGATAAAAGCTCGGGACATTTAATTAAATCCAAGAAGATGACAGAACCAGATAAGCATTGATTCGCGCAAGAATCGGGAAACAGGTGCAATCTAGAGGAGTGGAAAAATCGGGGCAATCGGAAGACACAGGGGTTCGCCGGATGCAGAAAAATGGCTGGAAAAGCGGAGCGGAGGCAAGCCGGCGGACAACGCAGAAATTGTGGCGTTTTCGTAGAGGAACTCGTGCGTGTGTTTTGGTCGCAATAGCCAATGACATCGTCGTGAGGTTTACGTATCTACGGGAAGAGATCCTCTCGGCGGTCGGAGGGTGGAGAATACGGGTCGTTCGACTTCATGCGCGACAGTATATAACGCGGGTAATACAATTGGTCGGAATTTATTGGCCCTCGATACCCGTTCAACTCCCGGTGGAATCAGCTTCCTCTATCGTATTGGCGCTGTGTCCCGCGTTTACCGTCCACCCACGTCCGTTTTCGACGATCGCGTAAAGTCGCCGCTCTTTTCTCACCCCCGCGCCTCCTATAAGTAATTATTGCCCCAACAGTCTCGGCATCGATTTAAACGATCTCCTAAAACCTAGTTGAATTCGTTATTTTGATTAAGTGTTTCATTGCGTACATGTCATTGCCATTTACTTTTGACACAATCACGATACACTTTTGTCAAATTATGCTGTCGATGTCCGTTTTTCTAAACAGCGGATTTAACTAAATTACGGATCTTCCTGCATTTATATCGTGTGAAAATTTGCGAAGTGCATAGAAACGATTGCAGAAATATTGGAGAGAAGAACTTGTCATTTTGCAGTTTATAAGATAAGATTGTGAAAATGATAGTTTGTGTGAAAATCCGCTAAACACAACCAAACTTGCGAGAAACAAAAACGAAATAGTTTCTGTCTCCTTTTATTTATTTCCGTTTTAGTAAGCTAAGCGTTTGTTAAAATAAGCTGTTCTTAAATTCTTTTGTTTTGTTTACGGCCTTGACTCCTTGCGCCACAATAACGAGTTAAACTGATCAAGATTTCAAAGTCGATGTATTTAAGGGTTTGCGTTTTAACACGTTTAAAAATATGGATGCTAACTTTCGAGAAGGTTTACTTGTATTTGTTATCTCTACTGATATTTTTCTCAGTGTAAATAATTTCGTGTAAACATTAAAAAACCACCACTTTTCATTACGGTAAAGTGACTTATGCCACTTTCAAAATAAACGGCTCATATTAGGTCTACCGGAAAGTTCTGTCCGTTTAAGAAATGAAAGGAAATAATAGATTTTCCATAAATTTAGTAATATTTATTGTACAATATAATTTCCGTCGTTACTTATGACCTCTTGCCATCGTGATGGCAATTTGTGAGCAACATTTTTCAAAAATATATGTCTCAAATGAATATGTGCATATCTATTGAAATTTGCAATGACATTATCAGACAGAACTTTCCGGTCGACCTAATAATTTACTAAACGTGAATATAACTCTGCTAAATCGAAATACTGTTATAAAAATGTAAGAGTGATAGGAATTAGATGCGTTCAAGGAACAGAAATTGTCTTGTTCTATTAGAAAAATGATTCAGCACGAAAAAGTACCGATAAACGTAAACCACGTTAAAAATCGTACAGATTAAATCGCAGAGAAGTTAAGTAGAAGACTGCGAATTTTTAGCATTTATGACAAAGTATGGAACAGTGGAAACATTGGAAAAAAACTGACAAACACTGTAATGTTGTACCCAACTTATTAAGATCATTCAGATAAGAAATATATTTTACCGGACTCCTGTTTCTTCGAATTGGTGGAAACAATTTCTACATAAAAATTCGCAGTCTAGTAATTAATGAGAAGCCACCAAGCACCGTGGATCTCGTGCATTTGTAACAAAAGTAGATGCCATACCAAACAGTACAGAAAAATCGAAAGAATTCGAAAATATCATATCTTACCGAATAGGATCAGAGCCAATTCTGTGATTCTTTTTACAAATTTGTTCAATTCAAATGAATTCCGCTTGAGCAGAATTCTGACACGTAATTATTATGCGATCTCTGTAGTCTTCGGGTCATGCGTTTGCGTCTTTGATTTGCATGACTCGACGCACGCTATTATCGATACTCGATATTAGCTCGGCTTTCTAATCTCATTGAGAATCGTCATTCCGACGGGGACTCGGTCGAGTCAAGCATTACAGATTCTAGCTGTTGCACCTGCCACGCAACGGACGACCTTGCAGCGACGCGAGATAGCCGTAGCCTGCTTCTTTCACGGCGCATCTTCTCGGGAACGTCTTTATTGGTTATTAGTATCGAGATTCTGAGCGCTTATAAATGTACTTTTCGCGTTAGCCCGAACTTCTGCACGAATATCTTCGATTATCGAGTCAACTTTCTTAACAAAATTGCACTGTAAAGGCTCGGCTCTTATGGATATCTCGAAGGACGCTGCGATATTTATGTGTCCATAATCATAAACGACGAACGTACGTTGTGATGCATTCCTTTCATTGGCTCCGCTTAACGAGTACGTCCACTCGGGCGGAGAAGACTGTTCAGCTTAGTATGCGACCAGTTTTTTTCAAGAAATTAACACTTAGCGGACGAGAGGCGACTCTCGATCGCCACGGCGTTTCGCGCGAATGGCGAGTGAGAGGCGACAATCGGTGTTTATGTTAGATTTCGTTATCTTCAACATTGTTCAACGTACTGTTTTATGAGAAAGTCCCTGAAGTGGTGGCGCAAATTATTTTTCCGGGGACTGGAAATTTGTTTAATCAATTCGTACATTCTCTAAAAGCATGTAAAAAGGCAGAGAAACGAACAGCCAGTTACACATTTGAACTTTCGCAAAATTTTGGTCAACAAATTGAGAGGAGATTTTCGTCAACCACGAGATAGATCTTCAAGTTCGACGCCCAATTCTGACGAAATTCGTCTAAACGGGAAACTGCATGTAATTGTTACTGGCACAAAGAAAGATTGCAAAGTTTGTTCCAGTCGAAACAAACCAGGGGGAAGACATGAGACGACCTATTTCTGTGATACATGTCCAGATAAACCAAGAATGCATCTTGGTCAATGTTTTATAAACTATCACACCGAACGAAACTACAAATCATAATTTTTGTAAAACTATATTCATAAAAGTGTGAATATAGATAAACTAACGAAACATAACGTTTTTGTAAGATAATTTATATGTAAGATCATTTTATTGTACCATATAAGACACTCGACATATTTGCAAAAATCGTCTTGTCCTGCTACCCCTGACTCTGCCGAAAAAGTCGTCGTCCGCTAAGGGTTAACTGTGTAGCAGGTGAAATCGGCGAACCCCATGGGTTTCAACTTCTCTTAACAGTCGAAAAGGGGACACTCGTATGCTGAGTCGGAAGCCGGAGTCACATTTGACTCAAGCTAAATTAGTGTACTCAGGTTAAATAATATAATTAAATAAAATAAATAATAAATTAGAGTGCAATCAGACATTATACGAAATAAAATATAAAAGATTTTGTTGTCAGAGATGACTCGGTTATTTTTATTCCAAAAAAGACTTCAGAAAAGATACCAATTATTTTAATTTGGCTTTGATCGCGGCTTAACTTCTTCCATGGGATTTAAGAGATTCCACGGAAAAAACATTCTTTTCAAACTTTTTATCGCAACTTTTACTACTTTCTTTCTTGTTTCTGCACTGATTTTCGTTTGAAGATTTTTGTTTAGAATTCGATAGAGAATGTTATGTCGGCGATTTTGGCTTTTAAATCATCCAGAATGATTGATTTTTAAGCGTTTCAAGCGATTTGCACTGGACTTCGATGTTTATCGCCGTTTTAAGGGGTTTTCTCAGTTTGGCGGGTTCTAGATGTCGCTATTTTGGAATTTTTTTACAATTTAATAGAGATAATATATTCCCTAAGCATTATGTCTGTGGAGAGAAGCAAAACTTGAGGTAAAAGTGAGTTTTTCACGAAACAGCTTCTTCTGACATGGCAGACGAAATATTTTGCAACTTGAAGAATATATTCGATGCATGTCCTGTTATCATCGTATAAACTAGAATTGTTTAGTGAATGAATGCAAATTTTCTTTCGAAACTTTCTTTCTGTATTGCATATATGCAAATGTTTTGTATTTTCTATCTTAGATGCCTATAATAGTTAGAAGCATGAGCATCGACGACGAACTTTTCTCTGCAAACGCTCTTATTATTACTTGTGTAAGTTTGATAGAAGTGATTATTATGAATAAAACTACTATATCACTATTTGATAAAATATAATTACGTCCTTGAAATATAACTCAATAAAAACAGAAAATTTAGAATTACAATTCCAAAAGTTCTTAAAAATCGCTTCATAATCAGCGTATCAAGCACCCAAAAAACTAACTGCCGATTAATTAGCGGAAGTTGCATCTCCAACGATGTGTGTATTAATTGTTTATTCAGAATACAGGGTAAATTTATCTCCCATTTTTCGCTGCTCGCGTGCATGTTTCTATTATATGGTCGTCAACCTAGTGAAACATTGAAGGAAAATATCGAAGATTGAATCCTTTGTTGCGTAATTAGAGGAAGCTACACAAAATGTCTACTTCCTACGAGCTAATTAATGTGTCGAGGAAAATGGATATGCATACTATCTGGTAAAAAGCGGTAGCGGTTTAATAAATACAAAATTTTGAAGCTGCTGTTCGTATATAATATGAGTTAACATTTAGTGTGCTCATAATTTACAGAACTCTTTAAGCATCTTTATCGTCCCACTGACAATAAGTCAGTTTCCCATGTTACTTTCTACACTTTCAACATTATTCCACGTTAACCTTTCTTCCACGCTCGTCTTTCTACCTTCGTCGGCGTACGAGAAATCAGTAAAGCAGCCGAACGAAAAGATGGACCCCGCCGAACGAAAACTCACAAATACGACCGGCGAAGTAAACTCCGCGACCGTGTTAACTCAACATATTTTACTTTTACGAGTTCCCCTTAAATCTCGAGCTCAACTTTTTAACACTTCATGCATACGCATGCGCGTGTTGCATATTGTTACCCTAGCGCGCGAGCTGTGTGCATCTACTATACGGGGTTCTTCAAAAGTCCTGGAACAATTCGACGTCTCAAATAAGAAGCATTTCTTTTTAGACAAAAAGATTGAGGTTTCAAAAATTCAAGGTTATGTCAGGATCAACGTGACTTGTAACACCAAATCTACCAATTTCTGCCAATATACAAGTTATTTATGCTTTATTCTGCAATTAATGAAATTATAGAGACACTTTTTATATTGTACAAATTTTTATAAATTCGACCTTGTCATTTTTATGAGGCAACATATATTAATTATTTTTGGAACCTTGTTGGTTTAGTGTTAAATGGAACACTTCACTTTTTATTACATAGTGTTAAAGCTGAGAGCTTTCTAAAACAATAATTGATGACAATAATGAAATTATATTGATACTTTTTATATTATACAAATTTTAATAAATTAGACCTTGTCATTTTTATGAGGCAGCATATATTAATTATTTTTGGAACCTTGTTGGTTTAGTGTTAAATGGAACACTTCACTTTTTATTACATAGTGTTAAAGCTGAGAGCTTTCTAAAGCAATAATTGATGACAATAATGAAATTATATTGATACTTTTTATATTATACAAATTTTAATAAATTCGATCTTGTTATTTTTAT